>NC_137177.1:13943253-15143253 GCF_951804945.1 Podarcis cretensis | reverse complement strand
TCCTGTAGCGCAGCAAACTTTAACTGTAAACTGTGTAGGTGTTCCTGCATTGTAACCCCAGGCTGTAACATTGCCTTGTACAATGCCTTGCGAATGAACAGCTTGGAAACCGCTGTCTCACGCACATGAAGTTCTTTAAGTGCTAGCCACACACCTCTAGCTGTCTTGATTCCCCTCACATACGGCAACTGGGAATCTTCCAGCCCCAAAACAATTGTGGCCCTTGCTCTTTGGTCTTTATCGAGGTCTTCATCATCAGGCTTCGCAGGAAACTTACTCACCACTTGCCAGAGACGATCCCTCTGCAGCACTGCCTGCATGCGTTCCGACCACAGCAAGTAATTGGAGTCATTCAGACGCTCAAAAGCCATCTGAACTGGTTGTGAGGCCATCTTGAGAGCGATGTCCCTGGAACCCGGAACCAGCTACTCACGACCACCAAGAGAGAGAACAGGAACCACAGCACCCAGCACTCACACACTGCAGCTGTTGTCCTTGTGTCCACTGCATCACCAGCTCACAACAGTCAGGAACCAGCCAGTGTCCATCTGCTGCACCAACAGGAACAACAGCTTCCGGAACTACTGGAACCAACACCGTTGATGCTGACACCACCACAACTCAGGCTGGCAGCACAATACCCATAACCTCTTGGAACTTTGAAGTGTCAGGCATAGCTCTAATGGCTTTAGCCCAAACGTAGCAGAGTTTTCCTGCACAGCGAAGAAGCTAGTTGAGGTGGAAATGACTAGTCAGCTAGACTCAGAATAACTATTTACAGGATTTATTAAAAGGAAAAAGAAACCAGCAGAGTTTCTGCATACAAAACAAAGTAAAATAAATCCTTTCTTTCTCTCTCTCTTAACCTTACACAGCACTCCTACTCCTAACACGCCACACCCCAAACGTACTAGCATTACTAGATAACAGAGTTGAGGGCTGGTCGTTAACCAATCGGAGTGAGTAGTTTCTAGGTCAAGCAGACCTTGGCTTTCTGCCAAGAGTAAATTGACACTGCCTTGAGTTAATTGTGTGAAGCCAGAATCTGTAGGTTTTCATGAGAATCAATTAACAGAAACTGAACAGTGCAAAAGACAGCCAGAAACTCTGTACAAAGATAAGGGACTAAGAGCATATGCTTTCATACAGGCTACACCATAATCAATGGCAGGAAAACCTTCTGAGAGATTGAGAAGGGAAGAAAGTTCACACTCCCCCAGCTCCCTCTATGTAAAGGTCATTCATCTCAGAGAACAATGGTGACTTTGTCCCATGCTCAGTCCTGAACCCAGATTGTGTCTAGATTATATTTTATCCAAGAGTACTTGTAGCTGCCCCACCAAAACTGGAAGGCCCTAGGGTGGATTGCATTAATATAACACAGAGATACAAAAACAGAGAAAAACATCAGCATGCTCACTATACTTTTGATTTTGGCAGTTCCTGATCGCAACATGCTGGCTGAAAATGGTTTGCATTGCCCATCCTGCTTCTCCAAAGGGAAGGAAATGTGTAAAAGTGAGAAGACCATCCACTGCCTAGAGAATGAGACCCAATGTGTTGTTTTTAAAGGAATTATTTTTATAGGTAAGATTGCTACTCAGACAAGGAAAAAAGGCCTAGTAATTCTTGGTCATGCAGACTCTCTCCGTGTCCCCTTCTCTCCCTTCCTCCCTTTCCCTTGCATGTTGCTGGAACAATGAGAGGGATCATATATCTCACTGGCCCCACTCTGCACCCTACTGTATTGTTTTGCCTGCCTGGTCTGTGTCCTTTAACTCTCATAATGCCACTTGATTGTCTGGAAGGAGGATTCAGATTGAGATGTGTATATAAAATACCCTTCTGAACAAAAGTAAAAAAAGTGCATTGATTGCTTCACCCCAGTTGAATCGGGATCTCTCCACAACTAGGATGCAGTCCAGGACAAAATGTGTCCATCTTGCTCAGAAAAATATTTATTATGTAAAAGGAATGTATTACATTTCCTTAAATTCTGTGACAATGAGCAGTATCTGGTTAACTCAGACCATTAGTGCAAGGATTTACAGTTGTGCCAGAGAATTTATTCTCTCTTCTGCATGTATGTGCTCTGTATCCTCCCAAAATCTCCTCCACAGAATTGGGAAAACGCTCAGAAATCATTTAGGGGATACACAGAAAGAGGAAGAGAGGGGGGATATGTTCCCTTCTACAACCTTACATTATTTTGTTGATGTCATGATTTAGCTACATCCGTAAAGATAAAGTGCTTTATATGCATTATAACAATTTGACACCAGATGGCACTTGGGAGTCCCGTCTTTCATTAACAGGATTTCCTATTACCTCTGGTTAATAACTTAATTAATTCCGGAGGTCCGTTCTTAACCTGAAACCATTCTTTCAGCATATTTTTCAGGAATAAGGCTACATTGAGAGGGAATTTGGAATGAATGGGGGAGGGGCATATGGCTGATTTGCCTCAGGAGGACAGAGGCAGATTCCAGGCCCTTTGTGATGCTTCTGCCCTACATTCTTTCTTCTCTTATTTATGCTGCCCTTTACAGCCTTGGCTTTGCTAGTTTCTCTTTTAAGGGTTGAGTAACAATTCTGAGGTGAGTACCTGATTGGCTCTTGGGAGTCGCCTTTTTCACCTGCTTTATGTTTGATGCGTTTAACATGAAAATAGATATGGTAAAATAAAAGGATGATTCTCTGGATACTTAGATCACAGTGGGGCAATGAGGGAGCCTCAGTTGGCACCCAACCATCCTGAGAGACAATGAAGTGCATCTCCAGCTTTTTTTGCTGCTGCATCACCCTGTTGACTTATGGCAGGTTCACACACTCAAGGTTCAGACACCAAGGTGGGAGTGTTGTTTTCAGATATTGCTGTGTGGTTAGCATGTGACTTTTAACATGCCCAGGAGATGGCAGGGATAGAATTCCTCCCATTTTATTGCAAATCACCTGCCCACCAGAATTTGATTTGGTTAATCTTATCAATTAGGCCTGTTTTCAAATTCTCTGATTTCATTATATCTTATACCATATTTTTCATCCTATAGGGCGCACCGGCCCATAGGACGCACATCGTTTTTTTTTTTTGGGGGGGGAAATGAATACAAAAAAAATTTCCCCCGCCCCAAGCCTCGCACGCCCGGCGGGAGCTCCTGCCGGGCGCACGAGGCTTGCAGGCACTCGCCCGAAGCACGGGGAGCCCTCCGGAGGGCTCCCTGTGCTTCGGGCAACAGGCTGCCACCCCAAGCCTTGCCCGCTCGGCGGGAGCTCCTGCCGGGCGCGCAAGGCTTGCAGGCACTCGCCCAAAGCACGGGAGCCCTCCGGAGGGCTCCGCGTGCTTCGGGCGGAAGGCTGCCTGCAAGCCTCGCGCGCCCGGTGGGACCTCGCTTGCAGGCACTCGCCCGAAGCACCGTGCTTCGGGCAACAGGCTGCCACCCCAAGCTTTGCACGCTCGGCGGGAGCTCCTGCCGGGCGCGCAAGGCTTGCGGACACTTGCCGGGGCTGCAGGCTGCTGCCCGCAAGCCTTGTGAGCCTGCGGGAACTCCCGCCGGGCTTGCAAGGCTTGCGCACAGCTTCCTGAAGCCTGGAGAGCGAGAGGGGTTGGTGCGCACTGATACCTCTTGCTCTCCAGGCTTCAGCGAAAGCTTGCATTTGCCTCATAGGACGCACACACATTTCCCCTTCATTTTTGGAGGGGAAAAAGTGCGCCCTATGGGGCGAAAAATACGGTAAGTATAACCTGTTTATTAATATTCTTTGTGTCTTGAGAGTCCTTTGGGTATGATACCAATTTTAAATTATATCTTCTAATGCTGAAACTTTTGTATATTCCTGTTCTGAGGAAATTATGATATTTCTCAGATTTCTTAAATATACTCTTTTAAAAACTTATTAAAATTATCATTCACCGTCACAGTCCCTGAGTAAAGGACTAATGTCAACATTTCTCCCCCCCCCCCCCAGATGTAATTCAGCTCCACAATTTCACTTTCCAAGGTTGTGGAACAACAGATTTTTGTGCCATCGGGAAAAATCAAAGACACATAAATGGAGCTGGGGGCTTTGTCCTTTCTGTTACCCAAGAAAGTTGTTACAATGCTTCACGAATCTCACACCAGCCTGAACATGAAGAGTGAATGGGACAGTGTCGACCTCTAAAATCTATGGCAATGAGGGGGAATTGGAGGCCTAGTGTTGAAATTCAGGACTCAGGATCTCTGTTTCTTTCTTTTTTGCTTTTGGTTGAAGTAAAGGGAAGCAAGGGGCAGAGAAAAAGAGGTCAGAATACGGGAATTGTGGATTCTTACTTCACAGAATCCTGTTGTGTATCATTAAAAAACAGTTAAGTTTTCATTATAACGATTACAATGCAAAATAAATGGTTATGGAGAATCAAATGCTGGTTCTCAGATCTGTTTCTTTCAGATACAAATGCAATTATGATTTATTGATTAGCCACACAGATTACGAAAGGCGCAATACATAAAACAGAATAAAAACAAAATGAACACATTGCACAACTAAAATTATTATTAGAATCAATGATTCCTTAGATAAGAGGTTTCTCCTTTGAAAGATTTAAATTAGGGCATATTTTAAGGCAGAGTTCATTGGAGCTCAGCTCAGGCACCTCTCAGGTTAGTGCCATTGTCATTCTAAGAGAACAAGGAACAAGTTCGTGGTGAACTCTGGCACTGGCAAATCTAGAAAAATAGCGCTGATCCCTACAAACCTTTCTCCTTATAATCGTAACTGTAAAGGCAAAACAGATCAATTTTTCAGAGGGGTAAGGGGATTTGTCCCTTAATAAATAGTTCAGCATATAACCAATCCATCTCTCAATTGGGAGATTTAAATATTTGAACAAAGCTTCTCTTAAGTCCTCATAGATGGAACAAACCAGTAAGTAGTTGGGTGAATATTCAGGCCGCTTACCTTTACATAGGCAAACGACATAGGGGATCTGGCGAGAGCAGCCTTTAAGTATGACAGAGTTGTAAAAGCTTTTTCCCGTTTGGTATTTGTGATGTGCTTACATAGTGAGGGAGCTGAATGGGTAGTTTGGCATACGAAGGTGCAGGACTGTCTCCCCCTCTCCCCCCCCCATGAGGCAAGGTGAGGCAACCATCTTAGGTGGCTGGATCCATAGGGGCAGTGGTAGGGGATGCGTTATCCCATGTTGATGGCCTTTCAGCCGATTCCCTGGTGGCCCGCTGGAATGTGGAGTTAACCAGGGCTATTGACTGTTTGGCTCCGAAGCGCCCTCTCCGATTGCATGGAGCCCGGAGAGCCCCGTGGTTTTCCACGGATCTGAGGGCAATGAAACAATCGTTGAGACGGCTAGAGCGCCGGTGGCGGATAACCCATTCTGAATCTGACCGGACACAGGTTAGAGCTCAACGTCGAGCCTACCAAGTGGCGATAGCGACGGCGAAGAAGACTTTCTTCACCGCCTCTATTGCATCTGCAGAAAACAGCAGCAGGAGACTCTTTCAGGTGGTTCACAATTTAGCGGAACCACCTGTAACATCGGGGCCCAGTACGGGCCACATGTTCTCCTGCAATGATTTTGCAAATTTTTTTGCAGATAAAATCGCTCAGATTCGGGAAGAAGTAGACTCCACCGTGGGAGCAGGGCCGGGGCGGGAGAGTGCTAGAGTCCTGTCTGGTCAAGTTGTGTGGGATCAATTCCAATCTGTTACCTCCAAGGATGTGGACAGGCTGCTTGGACGAGTGAAGCCAACCACCTGTCTCCTGGATCCTTGCCCATCCTGGCTTATAAAAGCTAGCCGGGAAGGACTGGGCGATGGGCTTCGTGGGGTGGTGAATGCTTCCCTCTGTAAGGGAGCCTTCCCAGACCCGCTGAAAGAGGCAGTTATTAAACCGCTTCTTAAAAAAAATCTCTAGATGCGGCCACGATGGCCAATTATCGCCCAGTCTCAAACCTTCCATTCTTGGGCAAGGTGATTGAGCGAGTGGTTGCTGAACAACTCCAGGCACGCCTGGAAGAAGCGGACCATTTGGATCCCTTCCAGTCGGGATTCAGGCCTCATCATGGGACTGAAACTGCCTTGGTCGCACTGGTTGATGATCTCCGGCGGGCTAGGGACAAAGGTGAGAGCTGTTTCCTAGTTCTGCTGGATCTCTCAGCTGCGTTTGATACCATCGACCATGACATCCTTCTGGACCGTCTTGAGGGGCTGGGAGCTGGGGGCACTGTCATACAGTGGTTCCGATCCTTCCTCCTGGGCCGTGTTCAGAAAGTGGTGGAGGGGGATGAGTGTTCAGACCCCTGGGCTCTCACTTGTGGGGTGCCTCAGGGTTCTGTCCTCTCCCCCATGCTTTTCAACATCTACATGCAGCCGCTGGGAGGGATCATCAGGAGGTTTGGGCTGGGTGCTCATCAGTATGCAGATGATACCCAGCTCTACCTCTCTTTTAAATCAGAACCAGTGAAGGCGGTAAAGGTCCTGTGTGAGTGTCTGGAAGCGGTTGGAGGATGGATGGCGGCTAACAGATTGAGGTTGAATCCTGACAAGACAGAAGTACTGTTTCTGGGGGACAGGAGGCGGGCAGGTGTGGAGGATTCCCTGGTCCTGAATGGGGTAACTGTGCCCCTGAAGGACCAGGTGCGCAGCCTGGGAGTCATTTTGGACTCACAGCTGTCCATGGAGGCACAGGTCAAATCTGTATCCAGGGCAGCTGTTTACCAGCTCCATCTGGTACGTAGGCTGAGACCCTATCTGCCTGCAGACTATCTCGCCAGAGTGGTACATGCTCTGGTTATCTCCCGCTTGGACTACTGCAATGCGCTCTACATGGGGCTACCTTTGAAGGTGACCCGGAAACTACAACTAATCCAGAATGCGGCAGCTAGACTGGTGACTGGGAGCGGCCGCCAAGACCATATAACACCGGTCTTGAAAGACCTACATTGGCTCCCAGTACGTTTCCAAGCACAATTCAAAGTGTTGGTGCTGACCTTTAAAGACCTAAATGGCCTCAGTCCAGTATATCTGAAGGAGCGTCTCCTCCCCCATCGGTCTGCCCGGACACTGAGGTCCAGCTCCGAGGGCCTTCTGGTGGTTCCCTCACTGTGAGAGGCCAAGTTGCAGGGAACCAGGCAGAGGGCCTTCTCGGTGGTGGCGCCCGCCCTGTGGAATGCCCTCCCATCGGATGTCAAGGCGATGGACAACTACCTGACATTCAGAAAACATCTGAAGGCAGCCCTGTTCAGGGAAGTTTTTAATATGTGACATTTTAGTGTATTTTTCATCTCTGTTGGAAGCCGCCCAGAGTGGCTGGGGAAACCCAGCCAGATGGGCGGGGTACAAATAATAAATTATTATTATTATTATTATTATTATTATTATTATTATTATTATTATTATTTGGTCTCCAAGGAATTCCTTGCCCCTGCTGCTGGCACAGTGGCAACAGCAGCCGCACTGCGCTTCTTAAAGACCAGATTTTCCCCTCCCTCACAATCAGGTTGCCTCTTCAGTGGCCTCTTTGCCAATAGGAGGCGCTGCTGGTCTCCTCCTATGCTTGTTTCCTGTGAGGATCTTTATTCCTCACCCTTCACATTCTTCCGGATGTCGATCTACACTCATCTCTTCTTCCCTGGAATGGCGAGGCACTATTTTGTGGTTTGCCTTAGCTGCCAACATGCCTTGGGAAAGACTTGCCAAGGAGCACATTTGACCATGCAATTATGCTTCTAAATATGAAATTTCATATGACAAGGTGTCACCTCAATATCTAACACACTCAGAATATCTCAAGGAAGATCATAATCATCAATAATTTGTAGTATTATCTTATTCCAAGATGGAGGCTCTCTATTGTTAAAAATCTGAATCTCCTTGAAACCTCCATCCCATTTTTAAATTTTATCAATACATACCTAAGGGAAAGAATATACACTCTGACCTTCACTGAACAAACACCAGTTTACATAGGAGGCAACTCCAAGGTGGCAAGGGGTATTCACTCCCCCCCCCATCCCATAAAATGCCTGACTGAGCCGGTCCCTCCCAAAGTTGATGGGCATGGCAGCTGGTCTGTCTGTCTCTCCTAGTTGCCTTCAGACAGGGTGCTATAGACACTGCCCCCCCCCCACAATTCCTCTGATTGAGCATCCTGGCAGGATACTTTGGTCATGCATACAACAGGCATCAGTAGTATTAGTATACTACCTCCTGTCTATTGGTTATGCCCCACCCCTCTAGAGTTTGACTGAAGATGTCATATAACACTGCACGCCAAAAGTCCCATCTCAGATGTCCCACCTCCAAGGGCCATTATAAAATAATTTGGGGGAGATCCATGTAACTGAATCTGTGATGATGGCACACCACTGCCTTCTTCAAGTAGATAGGGACCACCCCCTCTTTCAAGGAGGCATTAATCACTTCCCTGACCCAGTCAGCTGTCCCCTCCCTGCTACTTTTCCTCAGACAAGAGGGGCAAGGGGCAATGTCCCTGAATCTTACTAATTGAAACTCATCCAACACATCAGGGCTAGACAGTGCTCTGGACACCCCTTGAGTTTCATCTGCGGTAACAGCTGAGTCAGGTTCCCAGTGGATGCAAGCAATTTCATCCTCAAAATGCTTTGCAAACAAGTCACAGCACTGACAAGTCACAAGCACATTCCCCGGCTCCCAATGACAGGCCCTCCCCATTTTCACCTTGGATCTTTCCTTTTTCTCACCCAGCCTCTCACCCTGGGAGATGCCCACTTCTCCACCTCTCCACCTGGTTACTGGCACCAGGTTCAGATTTCCCACCACCACCATTTGCAGCACATTAAGCATTTTATTTTGTTTTATTTTTTAAGCCCAGACCATTGTTTCATATCATCATGTGATTGAGATATTTTAGCAGTGCCTTATCTTTGTGTCCCCCCTTTTTTTTAGTCCAAGGGGGTTTCCTAATTAATGAAACATTGAAAATAAATGGAGAGGGAAATTGCCACATTTTCTTAGATGTGATTACACACATATAACTTTACTCCATCCTTTAGAAATTCTGTTAGTATAAGCAAATACAAAAGGCACACCCATAGAAAGGAAACTAGTAGAAGGAGGTTGTGGCGATCACACAGGGTCCCCGGACGTTTCACGGTCTATTGACTCTGTGCCACCACTGCGGTTAGCTTTCTTTGCTGCCACCACCCCACTTCTCACGGGGACACACGGAGTCCAGACAGTTGTTAACATAAACAAATAATCAAGTTTATTTTTAAATGCAGGAACAAGCGCATGGTTACAGTTTATTTCTCTCTTGTCAGTTTCCTAATCTTAGTTCCTAACAACTTCAAACTGAATTGTTCCCAACAATCTAACTCCCTAACAATTCCTCTCACTCTCCCACAATACCACTCGACCAACCCACACCTAAGCCACCTCGAGCTTCTCCAACACCCGAGCCTCAGCTCCCAACTCCCAAACCTCAACTCCCAATTCCCAAACCTCAACTGACTTTTCAAAACCTCCCACTCTATCTTTTACTCCCCCCTCGCATTTTCACTGGCCAATCACATCACACCCATATTAACCCTTTCCTTGACGCATCCTAATTAATGAAACATTGAAAATGAATGGAGAGGGGAAATGCCACATTTTCTTAGATGTGATTACACACATATGACTTTACTTCATCCTTTAGAAATTCTGTTAGTATAACCAAATAGAAAAGACACACCCATAGAAAGGAAATGAGTAGAAGGAGGTATATTTAAAATAAAATTAACAGCAATAATGATGGCAATGTTGATGCTGCTAGGATGTATAAAAGCTAGAACATCATAAAAGTAGGAAAGGAAGTAAAAGAAAGAGGGAAATATGAGAAACAGTAAAAAGAGAAAGATTGAAGGAGGGGAGGGAAGAGAAAGAAAAGAGAAAAAAGAGAGGAATGTGTGTGTGTGTGTGTGTGTTTAAAATGGGCATAATAGCTGTTCAGAAGTCAGATCACTGAAAACAGGTTAGAAGAGGAGATGTTATCTACAACCCTTTCAGTCATGTAGCTCCACTATGTCCAACCTGTAGATTGCGATTGACTTTGATCATGAAAAGAATTCTGCTGGATCGCTGTTGCCGAGGCCTCACCCTCCCTATCGTGCTCCCTCTGCCAGAAACAAACCAAGCAGCCTCATCCCAAGCTCCTCTCATGGGAGGGGATGTTCTGATGCTGCACGCGCCCACCCCTGTCCCATCAGGGAAGCAGCCGGTGAGCTCCTCTCACAAGATGGGTTTTTTAAAAACCTGCCCCTGCCCCTTACCGGAGGAAACCTCACTTGTTGGATGCAGCCCCTGCAAAGGACGTGCCTGCCCCACCCTGAGGGAGGACAAGCCCCCACCCCAGCAATGTTCGGTGTGCAGGGGCCGCAGCAAAAGCAAGTTTCTCTTTGGATGCCATGCTTGCGTTGCTTGCATCATCATCATCATCATCACTGATCAATTAATTAAAATTATTACTTGCTATCTTGCCCAGGGCAGCTCAAAGTGACTAACAAACAACACCCCACAAAGAGGGAGGGGGTATTGGTTTGTGAGAAGGAGTCAACCTGGTTTTCATTATGTGCTTTGTGTTTTTCTCTCGTAAACTGCCCTGAAATCAACAGCTGAAGGGCAGTATTCAAATGTTTTAAAAATAAAAATAAACCAAAGTGTGGGCGGGGGGTGGGAATTACATTAGAAACACCCCACCCACTCCCAGAATATTAGGATGTCAACGCTCTTGCTAACAATTCTTCCCTTCAGGTCCAGGAGACACCTGTGGGTACAAAGGATGTCTGGGCGATTCCAGAAAGCAGGAGCTAAATGGACCACTCTCTGTTGCCCAATGTCTCCAGCAAAATATATCACCCAGGATGCCCAAAGAGATCTGAATTATTGGTTTGGATCAAGGCTGTATCCAAATATCCACCAAAGGTACAAAATACATATTTATTTCAGAAAAATACAATAACAGTATTTTTTAAAATACTGATAAGCTACAAAACTAACAGTGTAAACTCGAATGGATGCAAGCAGGTTCCAGGTTCACCTGATGTCTTGGAAGAGCATTTGTGTGACATGCTAATTGTTGATTACTTTGTGCCTCATTAGGATTAGTTTGTTTCCAGCTCAGTTTTACCAAAAAGCCTGAGGGAGCAACACATTTATTTAAAGTACCCATTTACTGACAGTGTTGGTGTGGTTGGACTGGAAGAGGCACCTGGCTGAATCCCACAGAGTTCCTTAAAAAGATTGCATCCAATATGAAAAAAGAGATTTGTGTTACAATATAAAAATATAGGATGCACTTCCTATTTCCATCATTTTCTGCTCCTCACTGGACCAGTCCTTCCCAGTTGGAATCCTTGGACACCTATCCTTGGCCCATAATTCCCTCAAGTCAGCTTCTTCTTTCATAGGTTACCTACTTGGCTTTTGATCACTCTGGCATTATGAGGGCCTCCCTGAGGATATATGAGGATTTTCACAGTTGGTTTCAACTAGTGCCGCCCAGGCTTAACAAGACAGAGGTGTGGGAGCAGTGCAATGGTTGGGCAAGCCCCTGATTTCTGGTCTGAAAGGTGCTTCCAGCAGAAGGCGTGAGGACTCTGACAGGGTCCTAGAGTCCAACTGTCTTCTTCCCAAAGCCTTTTAAGGACTAACTAGGCTTTGGGAAAGGAGCCCTCACGTCTCCTTCCCAATGCCGCTTCCACCCCAGGAGGTGCTTCTGTGATCCTTCTCTGCTGGTAGGGAGAAATCAGGACACCCTGGAATCAAGGTACAACCCATGGCAGCTTATTAATGAATACTCTAGCCATTCTGACCAAATCGGGACTGTTGAGGGGTATAAATTCAAATCAGCTTTAAAATAACTTTGTCTCCAAGGTGAATGGACTCTTGAACTGTAAGGAGAATATGAGAACATTTACAAAGCAAAATGGTCAGAGCTGGAGGCCCATAGGATTGGTGTAAAAGGCCAATGCCTTTTGAATATGACTTTTTGTATGTTGTTTTTTAACAAGACTAAGGTACCTGAAGAAACAAAGATCATTAGGCCCAGCCAGTCTCTTTCACCACCTGTTCTAACTCTTTTATCATTTCACTTATTTGAGAGATGTGTCGTCTTGTATTGAGGTTAGATGATATAACCTTGCATTGAAAAACCGTCAAATCTCTGCTTGCCTGCAGATTTACATTTAAAAAAAGGCTTTGATGCTTTATATCAGGAAATACCATACTTCCCCATTCCAAACTATTGATTAGAAGGATACACATCATAGAAGCAAATTTTTATTTTCCGCAATCATTAATATTTATCACAATAGAAATAATGATACACAATACAGCACTCTTTTCTCTGTGTGCTGCATCCCATTTCCCTCCACCAAGAGCAAAAAAGAAAGAGACAGAATTCTTGATTCCAAGCATTGCCATTAGGCATCCAACCCAATCACACAACTGCTGTGAATTCACAAGGAGAAGGTTTATGATGAACCAAAATTACCCATCAGTGTGCGGCTGGTGTGAGATACCGTATATTTCACCCCATAGGATGCACTTTTTCCCCTCCAAAAATGAAGGGGAAATGTGTGTGCGTCCTATGTGGCGAATGCAGGCTTTCGCTGAAGCCTGGAGAGTGAGAGGCATCGGTGCGCACCGACCCCTCTCGCTCTCCAGGCTTCAGGAAGCTATTCGCAAGCCTTGCCAGCCGGGCAGGAGTTCCCGCGGGCTCACAAGGCTTGCGGGCAGCAGCCTGCAGCCCCGGCGAGTGTCCGCAAGCCTTGCGCACCTGGCAGGAGCTCCCGCCGAGTGCGCAAGGCTTGGGGCGGCAGCCTGCTGCCCGAAGCACGCGGAGCCCTCCGGAGGGTTCCCCATGCTTCGGGCGAGTGTCTGCAAGCCTTGCGCGCCCAGTGGGAGGTCCCGCTGGGCACGCGAGGCTTGGGGTGGCAGCCTGCCGCCCAAAGCACGCGGAGCCCTCCGGAGGGTGCCCCGTGCTTCGGGCAGGCGTGTGCAAGGCTTGGGGCAGCAGCCGCGGCTGGGGGGGGAAAATATTTTTTTTTATTCATCCCCCCCCAAAAAAAAGATGTGCATCCTATGGGCCGGTGCGCCCTATAGGACAAAAAAGACGGTTCTTGAAGCTATATAATAGTTATTTCAACTGGAAAAGAGTTTGAGGTAGGGGAGATAAAGGGAAGTGCCAGAGAAATCAAAACTCCAAAGTATATTTTGAAGAAGTTGCAATAAAAACTATACAGACTTATCTGGAAGTAAGACCCATTGAAATCAGTGGCACTTACATCTAGGTAGACAGATATAGAATTGCATTGTAATCCCTTTGAAATAAATGGTTACTACTTCCATAAACAGTGCATAGGAGTGTGCTGAAATCCCTACGAGTTTGCTACAGTCCTTCCAGCCAAATATATTTATTGGTGAGGGATGGGGTGGAAAATTGAGAAACATCTTTCGCTATCAAGGAAAGAAGCAAACCTCCTTTGAAACTGGAGGTGGAACATAGATATTGTGGGTTATTTTGCCCCGCTGTGCTCCGGAGTCTTTGAGTGAATGAACCTTGAACGCACCTTGTTTTAGAGGCGGAGAACAAGATTTTTTTGTTTTGTTTTGTTTTCCTGTTCTCCCCCTCCAATGGTTTTGTGCGTCCTATAGAGCGATTACGGTATTATACAGCACGTAGCTTCTGAACTGCACTAATCGTGCTTTATCCCTCCTTTCAACTATCTCAGCTAAAAATATTTGTGATATTATTGGGTTAATCATTAAATAGAATAATTTTCTTTCTTCTTTAACTTACTAAACAGAAGGAAAATAATTAAGAAACATTAGTGAGGCATCTAGTCATAAGCTTGCATTTTTATTAAAGCTTATATGTTTAATCAGGGCTTGTATTTTAAAAATGAGCTTAAAGATCTTCAAATGTTTTATGCCAGGCAGAAGACCAGTTGCCTAAGAACCTTGGCAAAATGTTTTTACTCCTAGACAAGGGGGCCCCCTGATTTATAGCAGAAAACAATTCTCAAAGTCGTAAAAAGGGAATTACAGGCTGACAGCCAAGGTTACACTGACCCTACAAATTAAGGGTGGATAAATAGTAAAATGAGCCATATCTTCTTCCTAAGGTTAAAAAGGTCAAGAGCAGTGGAAAAGCAACTGGTCTGGCTGGCAGAAACAGAGCATTTTTGGGAAGTCTTTTCTAAAGCTGTTTCTTTCTTAAACTAAGATCCTTTTAAGATTTCTTTTCCTTTTAAAAGGTTATTTATGTATTAAATATATTAGTTTAAATATAATTATGCAAAGGATTTAAGAAATGCTAGATTCTTATTTCATATAGTTGTAAGAGTTGTAACTATCCTGAAATTAAGTCAGCCACCAGCCCCCCTTGTCAGACAGGAGACGCCATTGAGCACTCCTGATATATGGTTGTCAGGCCTTTTGTTTAGAAACCTTCAAATGAAGGAGATCTCTCAATGTTGATGTGAACTCAAAATCCTTGACATATGTTTAAGATAAAAATTCAAGATTAATCATCTGTTTTGGAAGGCAATAGGGCAAGGAGGGCAAGAGGTGAGCTGGTAATTAAGATTCCTTGTTGAGACACATGTAAGATATATTATTACTTATTTGTCATTTATAGGTAGAAGAATATATAGCTTTTTGATTCCCATAAAAGGGCAAGAAGGAAATGGGTGTATCTTTTGTGATTGGTTCTAGCAAACAGCCAATAGGAATTTCAACCAGGCTGATTGGACAGAGGCAGCCACAGGAGGAGCAAGGGGGCTGGATTAAGGAAATATAAGTGCTGGCCAGAATGGCAAGAGGCCAGGCCAGAGCTTGGTAACCATATACCACTGTGCCTCATATTTATTTGTCTGACAAATAAATTACTATTTTAATTTCTCTATTGCTGCGTTGAATATTTCATTCCAGCTAAGCGTTAACCACAAGCAGGGTGCTACATTAGGTTACCTTCTCTAGGACACCAGAAATTCTGCTGAAGCAAAGCATAATATGCATCAGCAAAATTCTAGCATAATTGCCACCGATAGCCTCTTCCATAAATGTGACTAGTCCAATGTTAGGTCTATCCAACTGTGGCTTTCACTGCTGATGTGGGTTTTCTATAGCTCAGCCAGTAGAGCATGAAACTCTCAATCTCATGGTTGAGTCCCATGGGGGGAATTGCAGTAGTTGGACTAGATCACTCTTGAGGTTAATTCGTTCCGGAGGTCCGTACTTAACCTGAAACTGTTCTTAACCTGAACCACCACTTTAGCTAATAGGGCCTCCTGCTGCTGCTGCGCCGTGGAAGCCTGATTTCTGTTCTCATCCTGAAACAAAGTTCTTAACCTGAAGCACTATTTCTGGGTTGGTGGAGTCTGTAACCTGAAGCATATGTAACCTGAAGTGTATGTAACCTGAGGTACCACTGGATATCCATCAAACTACCGTAATTAGTTCGATGGATATACTATTTCCAGTTGCTGCAGGAGAACAGGGGGAGTGGGCTACTGCCCTCCTGTTATGATAGTCCTGTACCCATGGATATCTGATCAGCCACTCCAAGAAGGATGCTGCTACACTGCAGGGTTCTTCTTGTCTTCTGAAAATGGAAGGTGGGATTTGAAGCAGGGATAAACAACTAGCTGGATTCACTTCAAGACAATGTGGCTAAGGACAGTCATCACTAAACAGATCAGCTGACTTAAAGTATCCTCTGCCTTTCACAACAATCTGACACAATTAGAACAAGGAGGGGCAAAGTTCAGTAAAATGATTTAATCAGCTCTCAGGAATGATCTTTGAGCCATTGTACTCTATTCAGTGTCTACCAGTGTGTCCCTGGCACCTTTCAACCTTCCTGAGCTATTTCCAGCTTTGCCAGCTGAGCAGTCACCTGAGCAGTACCTTGAGGCTTTCACTGCACTTTGATTAGTGGACTGGAAAAAGAGTAAAAGTATATTACTCCTTCTAACTCAGTAAGACCCCAAATCTTTTTTTTTTTAATAAATTTTTATTAAGATTTTAAAGGTTACAGAAAAAAAATAAAAAGAAAAAAATTAAAGTATATATATACATAACAATCAAAAAATAGAAAAAAGAAACAATACCTATAAAAGAACATCATCAAAAAACAGAAAAAGGAAAAAAAAAAAGAAACATGTCAAACCTTTAAATCACTTACTTACATTCACTTATTTCCTTGACTTCCTCACGCCTCCCATTTTTGTATTCTAATTCAGTTAAATATTCCAGCAAATCCTTCCAACTTTGTTTTTATCCTAGTAATTTATCTTAACATACTATAATTTTACATTCTCTCTTTCACCAATTCATTTTTACTTAATCCTTTATACCCTTTCTGCTAAGACCACATAATTTTTTCCCCAACATCTTTCTAACATTCCTTAATTTTACAATATTTCTGAAGATAAACTTCAAATTTTTTCCACCCTTCTTCTGCCGACTCTTCTCCATTCTTCACCTTTCAACCTTCCTGAGCTATTTCCAGCTTTTCCAGCTGAGCAGTCACCGGAGCAGTACCTTGAGGCTTTCACTGCACTTTGATCAGTGGACTGGAAAAAGAGAAAAAGTATATTACTCCTTCCAACTCAGTAAGACCCCAAATCAAGTAAAGGCAAAAACAGAGACATTGGCTCGGAATTATTTTTTCTACTTTTAATGATGAGCATAGTCAGATGGCCTCAATTGCCTCTACAGCCTTCTTGGAACAAGTTGCTCATTTGGAGTTGTTTGTGGTCCTGTGGTAACATTACCTTACTTTCTACGTCAGCCTTACTTGCCTGCACCTGAACGGATTGCTTCACTGCCACTGAGTCACCTTCCTTTTTTCTGTGTGGATGCACTAACAGCTTTTGGGGGTAATTTGCAGCTGAACCAACAATGTGTCTTCCTCAAGTGGCCTTTGCACATGGCTTGTTGCCTTCCACTTGACTGGTTGAGAGAATGGCCAAGTTTGTGTAGCTTCTGAATGGAGGAAGCTCCATGGCCATTGTTGGCTCCAGTAGAGACCTTCCCCATAGTTGTTTGTGTGGCTGATTCATACTTGGCACTCTCTCAGTCATTGGATGAGGTGAGAATCTTCAGGTCTAATTTCATCCTTTTGAGCCTCTAGGAAGGATAATCATCTGTAAAACAGGAGGATCAGTTTTACTGGTTGAAGCCTCCATTAAATCCATGTGCGCTGCAATATGAAGTCAACATTTTACCCACAGCTCATTCCATACTTCCCAGCCTTGCTGGATTTTTTTCTCCTTTAGAAGAGGAATTCTTTGATAGAGACTGTATTGAGGTGATTTCTTGTAGGTGGCTTCTGGGCTTAGCCTTTACCTTTTTGCTCTCAGTTCCTTTATTGGGTGCTGTCAGTATTTTAATTGTGAATTAACTGTATAGAGAAAGAAATCTGAAAAGTGCCTATTGACTACTAATGAGACTGTGGAGAAATAATTCAGACAATTTCAACAGTGAGCTTTGAATTTCATCATTTTCTCTCTGTCTTTATGCCAAAGGGGGAGGGGACTCCTCTTCCTAGAACTCACTGAACATTTGCCCCCAAGTGTTGCCTGCAGCACAAACACGTAGCCTGTAGATCCCTCCAAGTAAGCCTCTATGGGCATCAGTTCTCTTTCTAGAATGATGAAGGCACTTCTGAGCACATGCTTCCTCTTGCCCCTGCTTTCTTCAGGTAAGTGGGAACCAGTAGGATGGGCAACTTTTAATTATATTTAGAGGACAGAGGAATCTGGAGAGCTGAATTTCAGAGAGCTAGTGTGTTGTAGTCATTAGACGGTCAGATAAGGATCCAGGAGACCAGGGTTCAAATCCCCACTCAGCCATGAAGCTCGCTGGGGGATCCTGGACCAGTCACTAAAGCTCAGCTTAACCTACATCACAGGGTTCTTGTGAGGATAAAATGGGGAGCAGAGAACCATGTACACAGCACTGAGCTTCTTGGAGAAAAGTGCAGAAAACATAGAAATCAAAAAATTAGAAACTAAGAGCAACTGAAATGGATAGAATAGTTCATCCCTAGTCCATGATCCTGTTCTCACACCAAAAACCTGAGGACTATGGTATGCATAGGATCAGGACCTCACTGCATCATCATCAGCACTTTCCTCTCTTGTACTTCCAGCAACTGATATTTGAAATATGATAGTAACTGAAGGTACAATGTTTAGTATCCACTGGTAGCCTAATTCTGCATCATTTGTCAAAGCCTTTTGTGAAGTCATTCAATTGGTAGCTTTGTCAGTCTTAAAGGTTCCAACATTTAGCTTCATTGGATAGTCTAAACTCTAGCATTATGAGAGAGGCATCAAAATGTTTGTACTTCCACTTTGTCCATATCATGCAGAACAGTATGTGCTTCCAGCTAGTCCCCTCTTTGTCCCCTCTTAACTGTACTAAAAAAACCAAAAAGTTGTCAACTTTTTTCTTAGGTGAGTTGCCTCAGCATAGCTAGTTGTTGTTGTTGTTGTTGTTTAGTCGTTTAGTCGTGTCCGACTCTTCGTGACCCCATGGACCAGAGCACGCCAGGCACTCCTGTCTTCCACTGCCTCCCGCAGTTTGGTCAGACTCATGTTTGTAGCTTCGAGAACACTGTCCAACCATCTTGTCCTCTGTCGTCCCCTTCTCCTTGTGCCCTCCATCTTTCCCAACATCAGGGTCTTTTCCAGGGAGTCTTCTCTTCTCATGAGGTGGCCAAAGTATTGAAGCCTCAGCTTCATGATCTGTCCTTCCAGTGAGCACTCAGGGCTGATTTCCTTAAGAATGGATACGTTTGATCTTCTTGCGGTCCATGGGACTCTCAAGAGTCTCCTCCAGCACCATAATTCAAAAGCATCAATTCTTCGGCGATCAGCCTTCTTGATGGTCCAGCTCTCACTTCCATACATCACTACTGGGAAAATCATGGCTTTAACTATACGGACCTTTGTTGGCAAGGTGATGTCTCTGCTTTTTAAGACGCTGTCTAGGTTTGCCATCGCCTTTCTCCCAAGGAGCAGGCGTCTTTTAATTTCGTGACTGCTGTCACCATCTGCAGTGATCATGGAGCCCAAGAAAGTAAAATCTCTCACTGCCTCCATTTCTTCCCCTTCTATTTGCCAGGAGGTGATGGGACCAGTGGCCATGATCTTCGTTTTTTTGATGTTGAGCTTCAGACCATATTTTGCACTCTCCTCTTTCACCCTCATTAAAAGGTTCTTTAATTCCTCCTCACTTTCTGCCATCAAGGTTGTGTCATCTGCATATCTGAGGTTGTTGATATTTCTTCCGGCAATCTTAATTCCGGCTTGGGATTCATCCAGCCCTGCCTTTCGCATGATGAATTCTGCATATAAGTTAAATAAGCAGGGAGACAATATGCAGCCTTGCCGTACTCCTTTCCCAATTTTGAACCAATCAGTTGTTCCATATCCAGTTCTAACTGTAGCTTCTTGTCCCACATAGAGATTTCTCAGGAGACAGATGAGGTGATCAGGCACTCCCATTTCTTTAAGAACTTGCCATAGTTTGCTGTGGTCGACACAGTCAAAGGCTTTTGCATAGTCAATGAAGCAGAAGTAGATGTGTTTCTGGAACTCTCTAGCTTTCTCCATAATCCAGCGCATGTTTGCAATTTGGTCTCTGGTTCCTCTGCCCCTTCGAAATCCAGCTTGCACTTCTGGGAGTTCTCGGTCCGCATACTGCTTAAGCCTGCCTTGTAGAATTTTAAGCATAACCTTGCTAGCGTGTGAAATGAGTGCAATTGTGCGATAGTTGGAGCATTCTTTGGCACTGCCCTTCTTTGGGATTGGGATGTAGACTGATCTTCTCCAATCTTCTGGCCACTGCTGAGTTTTCCAAACTTGCTGGCATATTGAGTGTAGCACCTTAACAGCATCATCTTTTAAAATTTTAAATAGTTCAGCTGGAATATCATCACTTCCACTGGCCTTGTTATTTGCAGTGCTTTCTAAGGCCCATTTGACTTCACTCTCCAGGATGTCTGGCTCAAGGTCAGCAACCACACTACCTGGGGTGTACGAGCCATCCATATCTTTCTGGTATAATTCCTCTGTGTATTCTTGCCACCTCTTCTTGATGTCTTCTGCTTCTGTTAGGTCCTTACCACTTTTGTCCTTTATTATGGTAATCTTTGTACGAAATGTTCCTTTCATATCTCCAATTTTCTTGAACAGATCTCTGGTTCTTCCCATTCTGTTGTTTTCCTCTATTTCTTTGCATTGCTCGTTTAAGAAGGCCTTCTTGTCTCTCCTTGCTATTTTTTGGAAATCTGCATTCAATTTCCTGTATCTTTCACTATCTCCCTCGCATTTTGCTTGCCTTCTCTCCCCTGCTATTTGTAAGTCCTCGTTGGACAGCCACTTTGCTTTCTTGCATTTCCTTTTCATTGGGATGGTTTTTGTTGCTGCCTCCTGTATAATGTTGCGAGCCTCCACCCATAGTTCTTCAGGCACTCTGTCCAACAAATCTAAATCCTTAAACCTGTTCCTCACTTCCACTGTGTATTCATAAGGGATTTGATTCAGATTGTATCTTACCGGCCCAGTGGTTTTTCCTACTTTCTTCAGTTTAAGCTTGAATTTTGCTATAAGAAGCTGATGATCTGAGCCACAGTCAGCTCCAGGTCTTGTTTTTGCTGACTGTATAGAGCTTCTCCATCTTTGGCTGCAGAGAATATAATCAATCTGATTACGATGCTGCCCATCTGGTGATGTCCACGTGTAGAGTCGTCTCTTGTGTTGTTGGAAAAGCGTGTTTGTGATGACCAGTTTGTTCTCTTGACAGAACTCTATTAGTCTTTGCCCTGCTTCGTTTTGATCTCCAAGGCCAAACTTGCCAGTTGTTCCTTTTATCTCTTGATTCCCTACTTTAGCATTCCAATCCCCTATAATGAGAAGAACATCCTTCTTTGGAGTCACTTCTGTAAGGTCTTGTAAGTCTTCATAGAATTTGTCAATTTCAGTTTCTTCAGCAGCAGTAGTTGGTGCATAAACTTGGATTACTGTGATGTTAAAAGGTCTGCCTTGGATTCGTATCGAGATCATTCTATCATTTTTGGGATTGCATCCCAGTACAGCTTTCGCCACTCTTTTGTTGACTATGAGGGCCACTCCATTTCTTTTACGGGTTTCTTGCCCACAGTAGTAGATATGATGGTCATCCGAACTGAATTCGCCCATTCCCGTCCATTTTAGTTCACTGATGCCCAGAATGTCAATATTTATTCTTGCCATCTCATTTTTGACCACATCCAACTTACCCAGGTTCATGGTTCTTACATTCCAGGTTCCTATGCAATATTTTTCTTTACAGCATTGGACTTTCCTTTCGCTTCCATGCATATCCGCAACTGAGCGTCCTTTCGGCTTTGGCCCAGCCGCTTCATCAGCTCTGGATCTACTTGTACTTGTCCTCTGCTCTTCCCCAGTAGCATGTTGGACACCTTCCGACCTGAGGGGCTCATCTTCCAGCGTCATAACTTTTATATGCCTGTTGTCTTTGTCCATGGAGTTTTCTTGGCAGGGATACTGGAGTGGCTTGCCGGTTCCTCCTCCAGGTGGATCACGTTTGGTCAAAACTCTCCACTATGACCTGTTCATCTTGGGTGCCCTGCTCGGCATAGTTCATAGCTTCTCTGAGTTATTCAAGCCCCTTCGCCACGGCAAGGCAGTGATCCATGAAGGGGAGCATAGCTAGTAGAACCCTTAAAGTTCAACTCTCTTGAACTGGATCTAACTCTGTTCATTTAACTGTGCTTAAAACTGGTTTAAATGCAAAATCTTCTCCCCAAGAGGTCTAATAAGAGATGGTACAGATTATTCCTGCCTAGGGTTCCCAGTTTCCCCGATGCTTTTTTTATGCCTAAATGATGGGATAAGACCAATTTAGATTTAAAAGTGGACCTGCAGGTGAGGGGGAAAGGATTTGCACACTGTCATAGTTTGCCTTCCTGCTGCTCATCATCTGGCCATTGCTCCTTTGTCTTAGCTCACATCTACGATTGTAATCGAACTGTAGAAGAAAAAAAGGCATTGAAGTTGATGGGAGGGAAAATGGGCCATGGTAAAGGCAGGGTTTACCTTCAAACCTCTTGGAAAGAATTAAACCAGTGTTCTGGCCAATGGCTTTTACTCATTTAATTTTTAAAAAATATATTATCAACTCGAACCCCATTTTATTTAAAAGATTTAATTCTCTCTCACCTCCTTCTCTGTGTCAAATCAAGCAAACCACAAAACCAAATAATAATAATCCATGAAGTAATCTTTTGTTCCTGTCCTCAGCATTACCTCTGCACTGCAGATATGTGTCTAACAGGACTGGACTGACATATGATGGCTATGTAGAAAACACTTGTAACTTGGAAGACGATTCCTGTGCTTCCAGTGTTCTGCGTACAAATCTAGGTAAGATTTATCTGGCTTTTTGTCTTTTGTTGCAGGAATTACTAAATTAGTGGTAAGGAAGCTGTGGCACATAAGCTGTAGATGAATGAGAACTCCCATCTGCCTCATCTATCCTGGCCACCAGTCAAAGATGATGGGAAATGTAGCCCAGCAACATTTGGAGTATCACAGCTTCCCAATTCTGCAATATCATCATGAATGAGCCAGCTTCCAGTGAAGGAAGGCGCCAAGATGAGAGAGGGTTAACTAAAAGACAGGAGGATTATAGCGGAGATCCAACTCCCCTGCCCTTAGGAATGCCGACTGATAGCAGGTTTTGGGGAAGTCAGCCGGCAGCCTCCCATTGTGCTAGTGAAGGACAAAATGCAGGGCCTAGAAACGAAAGCAGCTTAGAGAGCAGGAAAGAACACGGAAGTGCACTCTCAGAGAAAGAGGAAGGGGTTGGAGCTGACTCCCTTAGCTCACGTTTTAGGCGTATGGGGGTGGTCTTCAAGACAGAATACGTCACAAGAGGAATCCAGCTGTTTCTGGTCTAGCCGGAAACACCCTCCTTAGAAGGGACATCTTTGATTTATGGATGGATGGCTGTGATCGCCACTCTGATTATCTCTGTTTCTTTTGTTAATAAATATTCCTTTTTATTATCTACACTCATTTGTTATCGACTCCCTGACAAGTAAGGAATGGCTTACATTTGAAAATGGGGAATCTAAAATAACCTGATCACAAGCATCAGGTTTCCAGCTTGGCTTGGAGAACCTGTTTTGCATTAACCAGAAATCTCCATTGACCCAAACCAATGACCTCTTATTATTGGTTATCAAACCACGGCAATAATCCCGCAAAGTAAGTTGATAATTCCCCTTGCCATAAATGACATTAAAGTGGAGAGTCCTTTCACAAACTCCATAAAGTCTATTCAAAAGCCAAGCAATCAATGGATGGGAGATGAAGGTACTTCACACTTTCATGGCTCCTTATCACATCACAAGTAATTTTGAAAAAAATATCATGAATTATTTCATAATTCTCTGATGAAATGATGAGGAAGGAACCAACATAAAGGATATATTGCTCTTCCTTGTTCTTGATGTACATATTCACCCACCCTTTTTTCCCCGGAGTGTGTGGTTGCCATTTTGTGGTTTGCCTCAAGTGCCAAAATACCTTGGGGCAATTCTGGGTGGGATGGTGGTGCTCCCTTGACCATCTGTTCCTACATCATTGTTACATTCTTGGAGGAAGAAGGGAAATTGGACAGTGAGGTTGGTGCAGTTGAAGTGCAATGCCAAGTATCTTGGGTTAGGGAACAGGAGTTTTCAGGGAAATATTTCCTCACTCTGTAAACGGTTATGATCGACTAGCAGAGAGAATGCAGTGTATGTCAGATGTATTGTCAGAAGTACAGAGGGAGCCATGATTCTTCATGCTGCAGATTGGACCTGAAATGAAGTTCTACGTACATTCCAAATTTGATGCATTTTACTCTGGTCTATGATCAAAATATAGCTTTGAAAGCTTCTGGTATATTTTACAAACTACTGTTGCAATCAAAATTATTCAAGCCCCATTGGAAATTGGGTTGATTATCAAAATTTACAAATGGTTTCCCCAAATTCAGCTGAAAATGCTACTTATACTGCCCAGAACAACATTATTTATTTCAGTTGAAAGACCACAAAATCATTTTCAAAAGCAAAATATAATGATGATAATGATAATGATGATGATGATGATGATGATGATGATGATAATAATAATAATAATAATAATAATAATAATAATTTATTTGTACTCCACCACACTGGGTGGCTTCCAACAAAAATTTAAAATACATTAAAATGTCACACATTAAAAACTTCCCTGAACAGGGCTCTCTTCAGATAATAATAATAATAATTTATTATTTGTACCCCGCCCATCTGGCTGGGTTTCCCCAGCCACTCTGGGCGGCTTCCATAAAAACCAAAAATACACTAAAATATCAAAGATTAAAAACTTCCCTGAACAGATGTCTTCAGATGTCTTCTAAATGTCAGGTAGTTGTTTATCTCTTTGACATCTGATGGGAAGGCATACCACAGGGTGGGCGCCACTACCGAGAAGCCCCTCTGCCTGGTTCCCTGTAGCTTTGCTTCTCACAGTGAGGGAACCACCAGAAGGCCCTCGGCGCTGGACCTCAGTGTCCGGGCAGAACGATGGGGGCGGAGATGCTCCTTCAGGTATACTAGGCCAAGGCCGTTCAGGGCTTTAAAGGTCAACACCAACACTTTCAGTTGTGCTCGGAAACGTACTGGGAGCCAATGTAGGTCTTTCAGGTCAGGTGTTATATGGTTTCAGCGGCCTCCCCCAGTCACCTGTCTAGCTGCCGCATTCTGGATGAGTTGTAGTTTCTGGGTCACCTTCAAAGGTAGCCCCACTGCAATGTGTTGCAGTAGACCGAGCAGGAGATTACCAGAGCATGCAATACTGTGGCGAGACAGTCCGCGGGCAAGTAGGGTCTCAGCCTGCATACCAGATGGAGCTGCTAGACAGCTGCCCTAGTTACAGAATTGACCTGCGCCTCCATTGACATCTGTGAGTCCAAGATGACTCCCAGGCTGCGCACCTGGTCCTTCAGGGGACCCATTCAGGACCAAGGAGTCCTCCACACCAGCACATCCCCTGTTCCCCAAGAACAGTATTTCTATCTTGTCAGGATTCAACCTCAATCTGTTAGCCGCCATCCATCCTCCAATCGCCTCCAGGCACTCACACAGGACCTTCACTGCCTTCACTGGTTCCAATTTAAAAGAGAGGTAGAGCTGGGCATCATCCGCTTATTGATGAACACTCAGCCCAAACCTCCTGATGATATTTCCCAGCAGCTTCGTGTAGATGTTAAAAAGCATGAGGGAGAGGACGGAACCCTGAGGCACCCCACAAGTGAGGGCACAGGGGTCTGAACACTCATTCCCCCCCCCATTTTCTGAACACTGCCTAGGAGGAAGGAGCGGAACCACTGTATAACACTGCCCCCAGCTTCCAGCTCCCCTAGACGGTCCAGAAGGATGTTATGGTTGATTGTATCAAAGGCCGCAGAAAGATCCAGCAGAACTAGGAAACAACTCTCACCTTTGTCCCTAGCCCGCCGGAGATCGTCAACCAGAGCAACCAAGGCAGTTTCCGTCCCATGATGAGGCCTGAATCCCGATTGGAAGGGATCCAACTGGTCCGCATCCTCCAGGCATGCCTGGAGTTGTTCAGCAACCACCTACTCAATCATCTTGCCCAAGAATGGAAGATTTGAGACTGGGCAATAGTTGGCCATACAGGCCAGGTCTAAAGATTTTTTTTTAAAGAAGTAGTTTAATGACCACCTCTTTCAGTGCGTCTGGGAATGCTCGTTTCACAGAGGGAAGCATTCACCACCCCACAGAGCCCATCGCCCAGCCCTTCCCGGCTTGCTTTTATTAGCCAGGATGGGCAAGGATCAAGGAGATATGTGGTTGGTTTCACAAATCCAAGCAGCCTGTCCACATCCTCGGGGGTAATGGATTGAAATTGTTTTCACGCAACTTGACCAGACAGGGGTCTAGCACTCTCCCGCCCCGCCCCTGCTCCCACCGTGGTGTCCACCTCCTTCTGAATATGAGCGACTTCATCTGCAAAAAACTTTGCGAAATCATTGCAGGAGATCTTGGGGTTTTTACAAGGCCCCGATGGTAAAACAGAAATACAGGGAAAGGATTAGGAGGCGGTCATTTTTTTAATTCTAGAGTAGGGTTACTATTTCTTATTAATTCCGAGAGGAAATTAGCCAAGGCTATCTGGCTTATATTGGCTTCTCTAGTCTCACTATTATTCAACCCATACTTGGCAAGCATCTTTTAAATGCCTGCAAAAAAAATGTGTATTGCACCAGGCTCATACAAGCCATTCAGAATACATCTTTCTATTGGTTAATTGATGTCTGTTTCTTTACTTTTAATACAGTTTTTATTGTATGCTTTATGTATTATGGCTGGAATCATTTGATATTTTTCTTTCTATGATATAGTGGTATTAATATATTTTAATTAATAAAGCCCATCACTTTAAATTGCCGAATGTAATAATACTTTTAATTTTGTTTGTTTGAAAAGGTCCTCATTCAGATAATACAGAAAATTGGAACCATTACAATGAATGTGCCTTAGGAGCAATAGAACTCCATATCTAGATATTTCTTTCAAATTCTTTTTTATAGTGAAATTCCAAGGGCAGCTTTTGAATCAATGCTCGCGATCCAGCATTTGTTATCCAGGCCATTACAGCTTCACTGCAGCGAATGGTGAATTCTTTGAGATGAAGATGCAATGCTGCAACACTGAACTGTGTAATAATGAAACTCTCAGCCGTAAGTTTCTGCATCATTTTAGAATCATTAACATGTTAGGGCTGTGCACTAGATTTGGCCATGGCCTGGATCCTTAGTCAATCAGCAGTATTCAGAGGACCTGTGCCTCATTCAAATGGGTTGAGACAGCCCCAGATGGCTACTGGTTGGGTTGAGCAGCTCAGGACTATTAGGGACTCTAAAGGGGTGGAGAGTCAGGCAAGACAGGGAGCCAGTCATGAGGAGAAACTGTGAAAAAGAGGGACCTACTGGGCAGCTGCGTCTCTGCCAGAGAAGGAATGGGTTGCCTTCCCAACCAGGCCTCTTCTTCTTCTTGCCCCTCAAAGCAGCACCAGGCTCCTTCTGACAGGTGGGAGGATCTGATCCTGCACAGTGCCACTGCCCAGCCATATTTTTATTGTATGTTAAGATATTGTTAGGGACGCGGGTGGCGCTGTAGTCTAAACCACAGAGCCTAGGGCTTGCTGATCAGAAGGTCGGCAGTTTGAATCCCCACAACAGGGTGAGCTCCCATTGTTCGGTCCAAACTCCTGCCAACCTAGCATTTCGAAAGCATGTCAAAAGTGCAAGTAGATAAACAGGTACCGCTCGGGCGGGAAGGTAAATGGCATTTCCGTGAGCTGCTCTGGTTCACCAGAAGTGGCTTAGTCATGCTGGCCACATGACCCGGAAGCTGTCTGCAGACAAACGCTGGCTGCCTCGGCCTATAGAGCGAGATGAGCGCACAACCTCAGAGTCCACGACTGGACCTAACAGTCAGGAGTACCTTTACCTTTACCTTTAAGATATTGTCCCTTTATCCAAGTGATATGAGATTCCAGGGGTACCAGCCGTGGTTTAACCTTTGGGACCATAATACACAGCAGACACTGTAGAGTCTATATGATATATCAGTTATGTATAAATATATACAACCTGAAACCTATGATGAAGGCTTCCACAACAAGAGGTTCTGTCCCTCTCATGGCTGCTTGTCTTTTCCTGAGAATGGTCACATCCCACATATTCTAATAAACCCTAATCCTGGTTTTATTACAACACAGGTAGCAGCCTCCATACCTTTGATGTGCTGCTGTGCTAATCTGCTATTTTAATGACCCACTTCCCCAAAATGGTCACTTCAAAAGTAGATTGCTTTTGAAATAAGTCATGTTAATTTCCTAGGATTTAGAGACACACCATTTAGGAATTTGGCCTAAGTTAATTAACACAGCGGATAAGTAAAAAAATAAAAATCTGGGCCAAGAATACAAACGTCAAGATGCCTATATCACATTCCCTATGCATGATTAGCCTGTGAATGATCTATTTCAAGCAATATAATTGTATACCTAAGGTCATGAACAGTTAACTTTCTTTAAAAATAAAAAATATTGGTTTTTCCATTAACAAAATTTTCCTAACAATTTTCCATATTTCCATATTTCCCCCTACCCTTCCCTCATATTCCCATTTTGTTTTATTTCCATATAACTCACCCTGCGTGTTGTTTCCCAAAATTTCCCCATTCATATAATCTTACTTTTTGTTATATACAATTGTGTTTGTTTATTCAAACCCTGCCAGTGAGTCCAATTCTTTATGTTGCTTCTTCATATATGCTGTAAATGGTTCCCATTCTCTTTTAAAGTCTTTGCTATCCTTTTCATGTAATTTATCTGTTAATTTTGCCAGTTCTGCATATTCCATAAGTTTCCCTTGCCATTGTTCTTTCGTTGGTATTTCTTCTGTCTTCCCAGCTTTTGCTAATATAATTCTTGCCGCTGTTGATGCATACATAAATAATTTCCAATTTCCTTTTTTTTTAATCATGATCTAAAATTCCTAAGAGGAATGCTTCTGGTTTCTTAACAAAAGATTTTTAAAGCATTTCCCCCCAATTCATTATATATCATTTCCCAAAAATTTCAAACCCTTTTGCACTCCCACTACATACGATAAAATGTACCATCTTTTTCTTTACATTTCCAACAGGTTTTATATCCCTTTTTATACATTTTTGTCACTTTCTCTGGCATAATATACCATCTATACATCATTTTCATATAATTCTCTTTCAATAAGATACAGTCTGTAAATTTTAAATTCAGCTTCCACATCTTTTCCCAATCTTCCAGTTGTATATTACTACCTAAATCCTGAGCCCACTTTATTTGTGCTGACTTTACCATTTCATCCAGCGTTTCCCCATATAACAGGAGATTATACATTTTTAAAGTAATTTCGTATCACTCTCCATTATATCTTTTTGAAAGTTTGGTACTGTGTAGCTGAAACTTTTATTGTCTTCCTTAAACTGTTCATTCAATTGTCTATGATGCAGCCAACTTTGCAATGCGGTCTTTAGTTCCTCATATTCTTTCAGCTTTAACCCTTTTTCAGTCCCTATTAATAATTCTCTATATGTAAGCCAATTTCCTCTCTTACTAAGAGATTTTAAAGCTAATGCTTCCACCAGCGAGAGCCACCGTGGAGTTTTTGGTTCTAAAAAATCTTTATGTTTATTCCATACTTTTATAAGTTTTTCTTATTATATGGTTATGAAAACCTTTGTGTTTTTTATCTTTCCCATACCATAAATATGAAGGCCAAATAAATCTATTATCATGTCCTTCCAAATCTAAAATTTCATCTCTCTCTAATTTAATCCAGTCCTGAATGCACGTGATGCAAGCTGCTTCATAATACAGTTTTAGGTCTGGAAGGGAGAGGCCTCCTCTATCTTAAGTATCTATAAGTATTTTGTATTTTATTCTAGGCTTTCCCCCATTCCAGACAAACTTAGAAATATCTTTTTGCCAGTTTTTCAAGCAGACAAAGTTACTTATTATCGGTACTGACTGAAATAAAAATAACATTCATCTTTATTGCTGCTATCCTTCCCATCAGAGAAAGATTCATTCTGTTCCAGATTTCCAAATCTTTCTTAATCTCATTCCAAACTTTCTCATAATTGTTGTTGTTGTTTAGTCGTTTAGTCGTGTCCGACTCTTCGTGACCCCATGGACCAGAGAACGCCAGGCACTCCTGTCCTCCACTGCCCCCCGCAGCTTGGTCAGACTCATGCTGGTAACCTCGAAAACACTATCCAACCATCTCATCCTCTGTCGCCCCCTTCTCCTTGTGCCCTCCATCTTTCCCAACATCAGGGTCTTCTCCAGGGAGTCTTCTCTTCTCATGAGGTGGCCAAAGTATTGGAGCCTCAGCTTCACAATCTGTCCTTCCAGTGAGCACTCAGGGCTGATTTCCTTCAGAATGGAGAGGTTTGATCTTCTTGCAGTCCATGGGACTCTCAAGAGTCTCCTCCAGCACCATAATTCAAAAGCATCAATTCTTCGGCGATCAGCCTTCTTTATGGTCCAGCTCTCACTTCCATACATCACTACTGGGAAAACCATAGCTTTAACTATACGGACCTTTGTTGGCAAGGTGATGTCTCTACTTCTCAAGATGCTGTCTAGGCCTGTCATTGCCCTTCTCCCAAGAAGCAGGCGTCTTTTAATTTCGTGGCTGCTGTCACCATCTGCAGTGATCATGGAGCCCAAGAAAGTAAAATCTCTCACTGCCTCCATTTCTTCCCCTTCTATTTGCCAGGAGGTGATGGGACCAGTAGCCATGATCTTCGTTTTTTTGATGTTGAGCTTCAGACCATATTTTGCACTCTCCTCTTTCACCCTCAATAAAAGGTTCTTTAATTCCTCCTCACTTTCTGCCATCAAGGTTGTGTCATCTGCATATCTGAGGTTGTTGATATTTCTTCCGGCAATCTTAATTCCGGCTAGGGATTCATCCAGCCCAGCCTTTCGCATGATGAATTCTGCATATAAGTTAAATAAGCAGGGAGACAAAATGCAGCCTTGTCGTACTCCTTTCCCAATTTGGAACCAGTCAGTTGTTCCATATCCAGTTCTAACTGTAGCTTCTTGTCCCACATAGAGATTTCTCAGGAGACAGATGAGGTGATCAGGCACTCCCATTTCTTTAAGAACTTGCCATAGTTTGCCATGGTCGACACAGTCAAAGGCTTTTGCATAGTCAATGAAGCAGAAGTAAATGTCTTTCTGGAACTCTCTAGCTTTCTCCATAATCCAGCGCATGTTTGCAATTTGGTCTCTGGTTCCTCTGCCTCTTCTAAATCCAGCTTGCACTTCTGGGAGTTCTCGGTCCACATACTGCTTGAGCCTTCCTTGTAGAATTTTAAGCATAACCTTGCTAGCGTGAGAAATTAGTGCAATTGTGCGATAGTTGGAGCATTCTTTGGCACTGCCCTTCTTTGGGATTGGGATGTAGACTGATCTTCTCCAATCTTCTGGCCACTGCTGAGTTTTCCAAACTTGCTGGCATATTGAGTGTAGCACCTTAACAGCATCATCTTTTAAAATTTTAAATAGTTCAGCTGGAATACCATCACTTCCACTGGCCTTGTTATTTGCAGTGCTTTCTAAGGCCCATTTGACTTCACTCTCCAGGATGTCTGGCTCAAGGTCAGCAACCACACTACCTGGGGTATATGAGACATCCGTTTCTTTCTGGTATAATTCCTCTGTGTATTCTTGCCACCTCTTCTTGATGTCTTCTGCTTCTGTTAGGTCCTTTCCACTTTTGTCCTTTATTATGGAAATCTTTGTGCGAAATGTTCCTTTCATATCTCCAATTTTCTTGAACAGATCTCTGGTTCTTCCCATTCTATTGCTTTCCTCTATTTCTTTGCATTGCTTGTTTAAGAAGGTCTTCTTGTCTCTCCTTGCTATTCTTTGGAAATCTGCATTCAATTTCCTGTATGTTTCACGATCTCCCTTGCATTTTGCTTGCCTTCTCTCCCCCGCTATTTGTAAGGCCTCATTGGACAGCCACTTTGCTTTCTTGCATTTCCTTTTCATTGGGATGGTTTTCGTTGCTGCCTCCTGTATAATGTTACGAGCCTCCATCCATAGTTCTTCAGGCACTCTGTCCACCAAATCTAAATCCTTAAACCTGTTCCTCACTTCCACTGCGTATTCATAAGGGATTTGACTTAGATTGTATCTTACCGGCCCAGTGGTTTTTCCTACTTTCTTCAGTTTAAGCTTGAATTTTGCTATAAGAAGCTGATGATCTGAGCCACAGTCAGCTCCAGGTCTTGTTTTTGCTGACTGTATAGAGCTTCTCCATCTTTGGCTGCAGAGAATATAATCAATCTGATTTCTATGCTGCCCATCTGGTGATGTCCATGTGTAGAGTCGTCTCTTGTGTTGTTGGAAAAGCGTGTTTGTGATGACCAGCTTGTTCTCTTGACAGAACTCTATTAGCCTTTGCCCTGCTTCGTTTTGATCTCCAAGGCCAAACTTGCCAGTTGTTCCTTTTATCTCTTGACTCCCTACTTTAGCATTCCAATCCCCTATAATGAGAAGAACATCCTTCTTTGGTGTCACTTCTATAAGGTGTTGTAAGTCTTCATAGAATTGGTCAATTTCAGTTTCTTCAGCACCAGTAGTTGGTGCATAAACTTGGATTACTGTGATGTTAAAAGGTCTGCCTTGGATTCGTATCGAGATCATTCTATCATTTTTGAGATTGCAACCCAGTACAGCTTTTGCCACTCTTTTGTTGACTATGAGGGCCACTCCATTTCTTTTACGGGTTTCTTGCCCACAGTAGTAGATATGATGGTCATCCGAACTGAATTCACCCATTCCCGTCCATTTTAGTTCACTGATGCCCAGGATGTCAATATTTATTCTTGCCATCTCATTTTTGACCACCTCCAACTTACCCATGTTCATGGTTCTTACATTCCAGGTTCCTATGCAATATTTTTCTTTACAGCATTGGACTTTCCTTTCGCTTCCAGGCATATCCGCAACTGAGCGTCCTTTCGGCTTTGGCCCAGCCGCTTCATCAGCTCTGGATCTACTTGTACTTGCCCTCCGCTCTTCCCCAGTAGCATGTTGGACGCCTTCCGACCTGAGGGGCTCATCTTCCAGCGTCATAACTTTTATATGCCTGTTGTCTTTGTCCATGGAGTTTTCTTGGCAGGGATACTGGAGTGGCTTGCCGATTCCTCCTCCAGGTGGATCACGTTTGGTCAAAACTCTCCACTATGACCTGTTCATCTTGGGTGCCCTGCTCGGCATAGTTCATAGCTTCTCTGAGTTCTTCAAGCCCCTTCGCCACGGCAAGGCAGTGATCCATGAAGGGGTTCTCATAATTACCCTTATTTAAATTTAAATTTTTGTTGGTAAGCCAGATTCCTAAATATTTGACTTTTTAAAATAAATTTCTATCTTTGTAATCTTTTGCAATTCCTTTTTCTCTGATTACTTTTTTTGTGTTAATATTTTTGTCTTTTCTTTATTTAATTTAAATCCTGCTACTCGCCCAAACTTGTATTTTTTCTAAAACTTCAGGGAGACATAATTTTGGTTCCTCAACTGTAATTACCAAGTCATCTGCAAATGCTTTCAACTTAAATTCATTTTCCCCCTCCCCCATTCTTATTCCCACAATCTGTTTATCTGCTCTTATATTTCTGTTTAAAACCTGTGGGACCAGGATGAATAGTAAAGGTGACAGTGGACATCCTTGTCTCGTACCTTTTTCTATTTTAAATTGATTCGTTAGCACCTGATTGATAATTAATGTTGCATTCTGTTCTGTATATACAGCTTGTATCCCTTTTACAAACTTTTCTCCATATACCATTTCTTCCATCACTTTCTTAATAAAATCCCAAGATATATTATCAAATGCTTTTTCCGCATCTATAAACATCACTGCTGCTTTTTTCTCACTTCTTACTTCTAGATATTCTATTACATTTAAGATATTTCTTATATTATCTTTCATCTGTCTACCCGGATGGAATCCCACTTGATCTGGATGTGTATAAACATTTAAGACCTTTTTCAATCTATTAGCTAAAATATTAACAAATATCTTGTAATCGTTATTCAAAAATGAAATGGGTCTATAGTTTTTGATCAGAGTCAAATCTGTATCTTGTTTTGGAATTAAAGTAATATAGGCTTCCTTTCATGTCTCTGGAATTTCCCCTTTTGTTAATATTTCCTTAGAATCATAGAATTGTAGAGTTGGAAGGGACCCTGAGGATCATCTAGTCCAACCTCCTGCAATGCAGGAATATGCAGCTGTCCCGCATGGGGATTGAACCTGCAACCTTGGTATGAGTTCTCAGCACCACGCTCTAACCAGCTGAGCTTCATTATGTCTTTCATTGGGTTTGCAAGCTGTTCTTTAAAAGTTCTTCTAATACTTTGCTGATAATCCATCTAGTCCTGGTGATTTACCCACCTTTATTTGACTTACTGCATCGGGAATTTCTTGGTCTGTTATTTGTGTATTTAAGAATACTGTCTCCTCTTGTTTTATCTTTGTCAGATGACTCTTTTTTATATATTTTTGTATGTTGATTATATTTTCATTTCCTCTTTTATACAAATTCTGAAAATATTTATAAAAAGCTTCCCCTATTTCTTTTGTTTCATCCAAAACTTTCCCATTGGAATTAATTTTACCTATGTAGTTCATCTGTTAATTTTTCCTTAGTTGCCATGCTAGCAACTTTCCTGGTTTATTTGTATGCTCAAAAAAATTCTGTTTCTTTTTTTAAATTTTTCCATGCTATTTCATCATTAATTGTAATGGGATGAGGGGGCTGCTTGTGCGTAAACGCTTAAACCCTCAAAGCTTTGCAATCAGTTTCTAAACTCTCCCAGTCCGCGGAGCCATGGGTGCATGACTACCTCAATCGCTGGCAGAATCCGTCAGTGGGCGCTTCCGGAATTTACGCCAACATAAGAGTTCCTTGACGGAAACTCTCCTCCTGGATTCTCTGTGTGACAGTTTCCTGCGCGGAGTAGGCGTCCCCAGCGGAGGTCCTGAGTCCTCCGCGCTGTTCTCACTGGAAGTATCTAGGAGCCATTCCTCCGACTGTGTTTCTGCAGGAACTCTCCCTCTCCCCCTGCTGGTTCCTTCCTCAGCATCCGAGGGTCTCCTAGCCTCCTTGAGCCCTTCCACCACCTGACTCTCCGATGGCAGTTCCCTGACATCCACCTCCCCTCCAGGACCCCCCTCACCCCCCGTTTCCCCCTCTTCTCTGGGTGGCGAGGCTGGGAACCCCCTGAAAGAATCCTCCTCATCTTCGGATGACTCGAAAACTGCTCTCCACCTACTACTGTCCCTTCTTCCCAAATACTCTTCCCCATCTGATTCTTCTTCCTCTTCCTGTCCTGATTCTGGGAACCCCTCGAACTCCTCTCCCTCGTCACTGGTGCCGAAGTGTTTCTCCCAGAACATAGCCAAGGGCTGGGGTTTCCTTGGGAACCGGCGATGAAACGTTCCCACTAAAACCTCATCCTTGACCGTCTCTGCCGGTACCCAGGTATTTTCGGACTCCGGTTCCCCTTCCCATGCCACTAAGTACTCCACCTGCTTGCCCTTCCACCGGGAGTTGAGTATTTCTGCCACATGACTGCTGCGCTCCCTCTCTTCTACTTGCGGTGCCGCGGGAACCTCACCTTCACGTCCCCAAAATTCCCGCCCCTCCCGGTATGGTGATAGTAATGGCCTATGGAATACTGGATGCAGTTTCATGTTGTCTGGCAGCCTGAGTCTAAAGGCCACCGGATTAACCTGTTGTATAACCTCGAAGGGTCCCAGTCATTTCAGCCTCAATTTCTTGCATCTGCCCTTGAAGGGTAACCCTTGTGTCGACAACCACACCCGGTCCCCTACCCTTATGGTCTCTCCTTCCCTTCTGCTCCTATCTGCCTGCTTCTTGTATTCTTCCTTGGCCCTATCCAAATTCATTTTGAGCTGTTGATGTATAGCTTCCATTTCTTCCACGAAATGTTCCGCTGCCGGCACGCTCCATCTTTCCCCTCCTTCCCCTGGAAAAGCCCTGGGGTGACACCCATAATTGGCCAAAAATGGACTCATGCTCATGGACACATTTTCCACGTTATTGTAGGCGAATTCGGCCAGGGCTAATTTCTCTACCCAATCATTCTCTCTGTCATTTACATAACACCTCAAATATTGTTGCAGAATACTGTTTGCCCTTTCCGCCTGCCCATTTGTTTCTGGGTGTCTGGCAGTCGAGAAATTGACCTCCACGTGCAGTAAGCTCATGAGCTTCCTCCAGAACCTGGACGTAAATTGTTTCCCTCTGTCTGAGACCACCCTCAAGGGGGCGCCATGCAACCTAAAAATGTGTTTTACAAACAGCCTGGCGGTTTCTTCTGCCGTTACCGCATGTGAGCAAGCTATAAAGTGGCACATCTTGGTTAACAGGTCTACCACTACCATAACCGCAGTTTTCCCCTTGGATTTTGGTAAATCCGTCATAAAATCTATGGAAACCGCCTCCCATGGCCGTTCGGGTGTGGGTAATGGTTCCAGCAACCCTGCCGGTGCCGCTCTCTCCCCCTTTGTTCGCTGGCAGCGGTCGCAACCCCTTACATACTCTCGTACATCTTCCCTCACCTTTGGCCACCAGAACTGCCTGGTAACTAACCACATGGTCTTGTGCTGCCCAAAGTGCCCCGCGGTGGGGCTGTCGCGCAGTTGTTTAAGTACTCTACCCCTCAATTCCCCTTCTGGTATGTACAAGGCCCCCTTGTAATACAACGCCCCGTTCCTTTCTTCAACCCCCCCGGTGTTCTTCCCAGCTCTCCTGAGCCCCCTGAGCTTATCTTGGGCATATTCATCGTTCTCTGTCCCTTCTACCAGTTCTCTTTGCCCCACCACTGCTGCCCCACACACCCAGTGGTCCTCTGGGATGACATGTCTTTCTTCGGGCACTCCCTCCCCCTCCATATACTCTGGCTTTCGAGAGAGAGCGTCCGCTCTTACGTTCTCTGGCCCCGGTACGTAGCGAATCTCAAAATGGAACTTGGAAAATTCCTGTGCCCATCGCACTTGTCTCTGGTTCAGGACTCGGGCCGTTCTCCAATATTCCAGGTTCTTGTGGTCCGTGCACACCTGGACCTTGTGCTGCGCTCCTATTAGCAGGTGCCGCCATCGTCGAAACGCTTCATAAATGGCGAGCAGTTCCCTGTCGTACACGGTGTAGTTGCTTTCAGATTTATTCAACTTCCGTGAGAAGAAGGCACACGGTCTCCAGTCCGACACAATGTTGAATTTGCAGTGTCCCAAGCACAGCGGAATGATGAGGAGTACGTGCCACATACTCTATATTACTTTATTTACACTTCAAAGCTGGTAGATTACAGAAAAACATCTTGCCTCTGCCGGAGCAGAGAAAGCAACCTCTCTCCTCTGAAGCACGGAGAGAAAACAGAACTGAGAAAAACAGGAAACCAGTGTACGTCACATCCAGTCTTCCTTTTCCGTGGGAAAACCCAACAGCAACTGACTGAGTGTGGAATGTAAACATTGTCTTGTGACAAGCATTTCGCTGCACAGTGAAGAGAGCAGAAACCAACAGTGCTGCGCTCCTATTAGCAGGTGCCGCCATCGTCAAAACGCTTCATAAATGGCGAGCAGTTCCCTGTCGTACACGGTGTAGTTGCTTTCAGATTTATTCAACTTCCGCGAGAAGAAGGCACACGGTTTCCAGTCCGACACATCCTTCCCCGGTTGGAGCAGAACCGCCCCTACCGCTCGATCTGATGCATCCGTCTCCACCCTCATCGGTTTCTGCAGATCCACGTGCAAGAGCTGTTCTTCCGAAGTGAACGCTTTCTTTAGCTTTTCAAACGCTCGCTGCGCCTCTTCCGTCCATGCGAATTTCTTCTTACTACTGAGACAATCGGTGATGGGCGCCGTTAAGTGGGAAAAGTTTTTGATGAACTTCCGATAGAAGTTTCCAAACCCCAGGAACCTCTGCACGTCCTTCCTGGTTCTGGGTGTCTTCCATTCCAGTACCGCTTGGACTTTACTTGGATCCATGGACAATCCCTTGTCTGACAAACGGTACCCCAGGAATTCCACCTCTCTGGTATGGAACTGGCACTTCTCCAGTTTTACCCACAGCTGGTTTGCTTGCAGCCTGCTTAGGACCTCCCGGACATCTCAGACATGCTGCTCCTCGTCCTCTGAGTAGACCAGCACATCGTCTAAGAAGGCCACACAGTTCTTATAGAGCAAGGGTCCCAGGACGTGATGCATGAAGGATTGGAAGCATGCTGAGCCCCCCTGTAATCCAAAGGGCATAACGAGATACTCAAAGGCCCCCAAGGGGGTGAACATGGTGGTCTTCCATTCATCCCCCTTCCTCACCCGTATCAGGTTATACGCCCCCCTCAGGTCCAGCTTGGTAAAGATCTTTCCCTTCCTCACCCTGGTCAGAATGTCGTCAATCCTGGGCATGGGAAAGGCTACTGGTTCTGACACCGAATTCACGGCCCGGAAGTCCACGACCAGCCTGGGCTTATTAGAGTCTTTTTTGTCCACAAAAAACACTGGGCTGCCCCCACCGCTCTTGACTCCCTGATGAAACCTCGTTTCAGGTTCTTGTCTATGAACTCCCTTAACTCCTGCATCTTCCTGTCCGACATGGCGTACAGTTTGCCCACTGGTAGCTGGGCTCCCGGGAGTAGGTTAATTTGACAGTCAAAGGGTCTATGCGGGGGCAGTCTATCTGCTTCCTTCTCGCTGAAGACGTCACTCAGGTCGGCGTATTGTCGTGGTATTTCTCCCTCTTTCCCCACCGCCAACCCTGCGAGACTTGCCCTAGCCAACCCCTGAATTTCTCTTCCCTTGCAGTGTTCTAGGCAATGAGCTGACCCAAAAGAGACTGTCCGCTGGTGCCATCCCACTAGCGGGTCATGTAGCGCCAGCCAGCTCATTCCAAATATGATGGGAGGCCCTGCCAGGGTAGCTACATGAAATGCAATGACTTCTGTGTGCCTTCCCACCCTCATTGTCATGGGGACCGTCTGTTGGTTTACTTCCCCTCCCAGAAGTTCCCTCCCATCAATCGTTGTCACCTGCAAGGAACGACTTAAGGGCAGTGTCTGTATCTGGTGCTCTGACGCAAATTCCTTACTCATGAAATTGCAGGAGCTGCCTGAGTCTAATAGGGCTTTTATCGTGAGTGGATGTCCGTTGGGTAGCTCTAGCAGCACCTCTACCACAAGAGCCACTCTAGGGGGTTCCGGCTTGGGCACGTTCACTGATCCTTGGCGTGGCTGCTGTGCCCTGTCGCTGGCAGCCAGGCGTTGGCTTTTACCTGCTCCTTAACCCCCTCCTCCTCACTCCCAACAGCCCCCACCATTCCTTGCCATCCCTTCCTTTGCAGGCAGACCCTGGCAAAATGTCCTGGCTGTTGACAGAGGAAACATTTTTTGGCGCTCTTTCCCTCCTTCTTCCACCCTTCGTTGACATTTGAAGTTCTGTGCGCGCGCGCACCCCCAATCTCCATCGGTTCCACTGGCGGGGAAGGTTGCTCCGGCATCTCAGGAATGCGGAAATCATTCCAATGCTCTCCTCTCCCTTCCCGCTTCTCCAGAGCCCTCGCCTCCTGGCGCGCTCCAATCGCAAGCGCCGATTTGGTCAGCTGATCCATGGACTCCAGACGGGGCACGCGGGAAAGTTCATCTTTCACCGCTGGGGATAGGCCTTCTTCAAACAACATTTGTATCGGGTCCGAAGACAGGTCCCACCCCAATTTATGTATAAGCATGGTAAACTGTGTCCAATACTCTCGGACGGAATGATTTCCCTGTTTGCACGCCATTAACTGTCTGCGTACCACGCCCTGTTCGATCTGGCTGGAAAACATCAAGTCCATCGTGATAAAGAATTTCCTCAAGTCTTTTAAGGCATCATTATTCAATGCCATCAGGGGGCTCACCCATTCTCTAGCCCCCCCCCCTCGAGGTGCCCAATCACAAAAGCCACTCTCGATTCCTCATCGGCAAAGTCATCAAACTGCAGGTTCAGTGCATACTGCATCTCTGTCTTAAAGGCTTGGTAGTTCCTTGGGTCACCCCCAAATTTCTGTACCAACCCCGGTACCTTCCCTGCGATGGGGGTGGGTTTCCCCTGTGCATCCTGAGCCCTCCTTTCCTCGAGCCTCGCCGTTAGCAGTGCCAGCTGGTGCTCCAACGCTCTATTTCTCTCCTCCAGAGTTGGTCCCGCTCCAGCTCCTCCCGCTCCTCTGGCTCCGTTTGGGTTGCTCATGATGCCTCTCCTTCGCACAAGCAGCGTCAATGACTGACGGATTGCTGTAATGGGATGAGGGGGCTGCTCGTGCGTAAACGCTTAAACCCTCAAAGCTTTGCAATCAGTTTCTAAACTCTCCCAGTCCGCGGAACCATGGGTACATGACTACCTCAATCGCTGGCAGAATCCGTCAGTGGGCGCTTCCGGAATATACGCCAACATAAGAGTTCCTTGACGGAAACTCTCCTCCTGGATTCTCTGTGTGACAGTTTCCTGCGCGGAGTAGGTGTCCCCAGCAGAGGTCCTGAGCCCTCCGCGGTGTTCTCACTGGAAGTATCTGGGAGCCATTCCTCCGACTGTGTTTCTGCAGGAACTCTCCCTCTCCCCCTGCTGGTTCTTTCCTCAGCATCCGAGGGTCTCCTAGCCTCCTTGAGCCCTTCCACGACCTGACTCTCCGATGGCAGTTCCCTGACATTAATTATCACTGAATACTGTGATTGTAATAATAATAATAATAATAATAATAATAATAATTTATTATTTGTACCCCGCCCATCTGGCAGGGTTTCCCCAGCCACTCTGGGCGGCTTCCATAGAAACCAAAAATACACTAAAATATCACAGATTAAAAACCTCCCTGAACAGGGCTGCCTTAAGATGTCTTCTGAATCTCAGGTAGTTATTTATCGCTTTGACATCTGATGGGAGGGCATTCCACAGGGCAGATGGTTTTTTAAGAAGCGGTTTAATGACCGCCTCTTTCAGTGGATCTGGGAATGTTCCCTCACAGAGGGAAGCATTCACCACCCCGCAGAGCCCATCGCCCAGCCCTTTCCGGTTTGCTTTTATTAGCCAGGATGGGCAAGGATCAAGGAGACAGGTGGTTGGTTTCATGCGTCCAAGCAGCCTGTCCACATCCTTGGAGGTAACGGATTGAAATTGATTCCATGCAACTTGACCAGACAGAGCTCTAGCACTCTCCTGCCCCAGCCCTGCTCCCACGGTGGTGTCTAGCTCCTTCCGAATATGAGTGATTTTATCTGCAAAAAACTTTGCAAAATCGTTGCAGGAGATCTTGGGGTCTTTACAAGGCCCCGGTGGTAAAGGTGGTTCCGTTAAATTGCGAACCACCTCAAAGAGTCTCCTGCTACTATTTTCTGCAGATGCAATAGAGGCGGTGAAGAAAGTCTTCTTCGCCGTCGCTATTGCCACTTGGTAGGCTCGACATTGAGCTCTAACCTGTGTCCAGTCAGATTCGGAGTGAGTTTTTTGCTACCGATGCTCTAGCTGTCTCAGCAATTGTTTCATCGCCCTCAGCTCTGAAGAAAACCACGGGGCTGTCCAGGCTCCATGCAATCGGAGAGGGCGCTTCGGAGCCAGACAGTCAATAACCCTGGTTAACTTCGCATTCCAACGGGCCACCAGGGAATCAGCTGAAAGGCCATCAACATGGGATAAAGCATCCTCTACCACTCTCTGGAAACCATTTGGATCCATTAAGTGGCGGGGGCGGACCATCCGAATTGGTCCCACCTCCCTGCAGAGGGGAAGGGTTGCGGAGAAGTCCAGTTGCACCAGGAAGTGATCTGACCATGGCACTTCTTTTTTTTCACTTTTACTTAGTGTCAGATCACCCACGTCACTAGAGGTGAACACCAGGTCTAAGGCATGTCCATGACTATGAGTTGGGCCAAACTTATTCAGGGACAGCCCCATGGAGGCCATGCTTTCCACGAAGTCCCGAGCAGCCCCTTGTAAGGTCGTGTCGGCATGGATGTTAAAATCCCCTAGGACAACCTAACTAGGTGTCTCCAGGAGAAAATCCGCCATGACCTGAAGCAGCTCAGACAGGGAATCCTTGGTGCAGCGGGGAGGTTGGTACACCAAAAGGAATCCTGTACTGCCCCTATTGCCCAACTTCCAGAACATGCACTCAGAAAACTGGATCTTCCCAGTAGGACGCCTGGTGCAAGCTAGTGACTTCCTAAAAATCACTGCAACCCCCCCTCCCCGCCCACATGACCTGGGTTGCTGTGCGTAAGAGAAACCTGGTGGACAAGCAGTGGCAAGGACAGGCGCATCTGCTTCCTCCAACCAGGTCTCTGTCACACATGCCAGGTCATATCCTCCATCCACAATCAGGTCGTGGATGGCAGTGGTTTTATTCATCATTGACCTGGCATTACACAGCAACACCTTCAGGTCATGTAGGTTTCCCCTGTTGATTCCAGTATCCATCCGGTCAAGGCCATGCAGCTGCTGGGTGACCTTGGGCCAGTCACACTTCTTTGAAGTCTCTCAGCCTCACTCACCTCACAGAGTGTTTGTTGTGGGGGAGGAAGGGAAAGGAGAATGTTAGCCGCTTTGAGACTCCTTAGGGTAGTGATAAAGCGGGATATCAAATCCAAAATCCAAGGCCAGACCCGGAGGCAGGGATAGTCTTCAAACAACGACTAAACCTGCCTCCTCGGTAATGACATGGTCTGGTCTTAGCGTAACTCCGCCTCCTGCACATGATCACCGAGATCGGATGTCCCAGTGCTTCCCCCCCTGTGGAACTTGTCCCAGCCATCGTGTTGGCTGGGGCCCCACTCCCAGGCAGCCCTGATCCCACCCCTTAAAAACAAAACACAAACTATACAGAACCAATAAAACAACAATAACAAAAAAAAGGAACAGAACAATTATACTAAAATTAATACCCAACCAAATATCCATCCCACCCACCCGCAACAAAGGAAAAAAGGGAAAAAAGAAACAAAAATTTAAATTGCCACTAACTGCTTGAGGACATTTTAAAGCACATTAACCACCTGGAACAGGGAAGCAATGGCAGAACACTTCCCACACTTCCCCAAGAGTTTGTTCCAAAAGTTTGTTCCTGGGCCACGCCCCCTGGGCCAGTTGGAAAAGGCCCTGGAAGGGAGCAGGCCCCGCAGTCCTCACCCAGCCGATGGTCCGAGGCCTCACTACAGCAGGAGTCCCTTTATAGCTGGGAGAGAGGGCCTGGGCCACGCCCCCTGGGCCAGTTGGAAAAGGCCCTGGAAGGGAGCAGGCCCTGCAGTCCTCACCCAGCCAATGCTCCGAGGCTTCCCCGCAGCAGGAGTCCCTTTATAATTTTATTGCCTGTTTTATTGATAGTTTCTTTGGATTTTTTCCTAATTCGTTTTCCTTCTTTGATACGGCATCCAAAATTTCCTTTTTCTTTGTTTCCCTGGCTCTTTTTAACAGCATTTTGTTGTATAAAAAACCTCTCATGACCGCTTTACTAGCGTTCCATACAGTTTGGATTTTTGTTTCTTCATTTAAATTCAATTTGAAATATTCTTCTAATCTTTCTTGTGTGTTGTCTACTAGTTCTTGGTCATCCAATAAGTCATCATTAAGTCTCCCACCTATTTTATCCAGGTGTCCTCCTAAATGACCCTTGAGCTGCTTCTGGTCAGTCTTTTAATTGACATAATAAGCACTGTCTAAGCTGGCAGTTATTATTTATTATTATTATTTATTGAATTTATATACCGCACTATAACCAGAGGCCAAAGGGCGGTTCGCAGAAAGTGACAGATGGCTCATTGCTGAAGAGCAGAAAACAGAGAGATTCTCTGTACAAAAATAGGACACTAAGAACGTATAATTTCAGAGAGGCTACACCATAATTGATGGCATGAAAACCTTCAGAGAGAGTGAGAAGGAAAAGAAAGTTCACACTTGCCCATCCCACTTTTGGTAAAGGTCATTCATCTCAGAGACCAATGGTGACTTTGTCACAAGATCAGTCCTGAAGCCAGATTGTGTCTATGTCATATTATATTCAAGATTATTTGCAGTTGCCCCACCAAAACTGTTAAGTTACAGGGTGGATTCCATTAGAGTCATAACCTTGTGTTGCGTTATGTTCATGTTGCGTCTTTTCAGCTTGTGAGCGCGGCAAACCAGGAAGTGTATACTTCCAGGTTTTGTTGTGCGCACATATGCAGAAATGTCCTGTGTACTTTGTGCATGCACGGAAGCGATCTGCGCGCTTCACACATACACAGAAGCGCTCTGTCACGCTCTGCGCTTGCACAGAAGTGTTGCTCTAGTTGCAGACTTTTCGGGGTGCAAATGGCACCGCAGAATGGATCATGTCTGCAACTAGAGGTGCCACTGTAATATAACACACAGATACAAAAACAGACAACTAACAAGCTCACTATACTTTTGATATTGGCAGTTCCTGATCGCAACATGATGGCTGAAAATGGTCTGCAGTGCCCATCCTGCTTCCCCAATGGAACCACAAAGTGTGAAAGTGGGAAGACCATCAACTGCCTTGAGAATGAGACCCAGTGTGTTGATTTCCAAGGATCTCTTAATGGTAACACTGCTACTCAGACAGGAAAAAAAGCCTAGTCATTGGCTGGGTCACACAGACTTCCTCCTGCTCTCCCTCCCTCCCTTTCCCTTAAATGTTGCTGGATAAGAGAGAGGGATCATATCTCTCACTGACCCCAATCTGCACCCTTTCTTTGTGTTTTGCCTTCCTGGGCTGTGTCATTTAACTCTCATAATGCTACTTGCTTGTCCAGAATGAGAGTCAGAGCCCTTCTGTAAAAGTAAAGTGCTTTCATTGCTTCACCCCAGTTGCAGTTGGATCTCTCCACCACTGGGATTCAGTCCAGGGCAAAATCTGTCCTTCTTGCTCAAAAAGCATATTTATTATGTAAAAATAATGTAATATTTTTTCTTAAATTCTGTGACAGTGAACAGTATCTGGCTAACTCAGACCATTGGTGCACGGATTTACAGTGTACATCAGAATTTCTGTTCTCTTTCACCTGTTTGTGCTCTGTATCCTCCCAATATATGCTCCACAGAACTGGGAAAACCCCCAGAATGGATTTAGGGGATAGACAGGAGGAGGGAGAAAGGGACGAGATGCTCTTTTTCCACAAGCATACATCATTTGGCTGATGTCAGGATTTAGCTATATGTATATGTATATACACACACTGTGAAACCAGATGGCGTTGCGGAGTCCTGTGTTTCGCCAATGGGTTTTACAACACATTTTTTAATGAATCACTTTTTTGATGTGTCTAAATCTTGCCTTTGAGGAATAATGCTGTTGATTTGGAATGAAGAGGGGAGGGGCATGTGGCTGATCTGCCCCAGGAGGGAAGAGGCAGAGTCCAGGCCATTTGAGCTGCCACTGCTCTCATTTCTTCCTGATCATCCATCTCCTGCCCTTTACAGCTTGGGATTTGCTAGTGTCTCTCTTGAGGGCTGAATAAGAATTCTGATGGGAGTTCCTGATTGGCTCTTGGGATTCCCCCTTTTCACCTACTTCATGTTAGATGTAGTTAACATGAAAATAGAAATGGTAAAATAAAAAGAGGATTCTCTGGATGCTTAGATCACAGTGTGGGGCAATGAGGGAGCCTGAGTTAGCATCCAACTGTTTGAGAGACAATGGAAAAATGAAAGACAACTCCAGCTGTTGGGATCTGCTAATCAGACCTTAATTGTCCCAGGCACTGGTTTTAAAACAGTATCTCTCCCCCCCCCATCTCCCCCTTTGTCCCGCCTCTAATTCCTATTGGTTTCTTTTGACACCCAGTTCATACCTTACTCCTTGGCATGTTAATATGGGTGTGCCCAGGGTATGCTTTGATATCGATGAGGATCTTTAATGAAGCTCCAGAACATGCCCAGAGCTTTTTTATAACTATCCTAGTCCTTTTAAGTTACCCAGCCCCTGTACCGCAGTGCAAGTAGATAAATAGGTACCACTCTGGCGGGAAGGTAAATGGCATTTCTGTGCACTCCTCTGGTATGCCAGAAGCGGCTTAGTCATGCTGGTCACATGACCTGGAAGCTATCTGCAGACAGACGCCGGCTCCCTCGGCCTATAGAGTGAGATGAGCGCCGCAACTCCAGAGTCGTCCACGACTGGAACTAATGGTCAGGGGTACCTTTAACTTTATAAAACTCTCACCTTTAGGGTCACTCTAAATCCTTATCAGACACAAAATATCTTGTTTACACTATCCTAACAGAAAACACTTCCCTTTGTTTATTGATCCTTTCATATGCAGGACCTGGGCCATTTATCTCTCAGCAGGCAAAGCAATAGTAAATTCAAAGACAGCACTTAATTGGATTACAAGGAGTTTACACTCCTCTACATGATACAAAGCAGGGACAAACTTTCAAAGATACTACAGTGTTAATACACAGCTATTTCAGAAGCACATTGCAAGTATTAAGTTAAAGGAAACGAGGCATTTATAAACATAATTAAATTAACATAATATAATAAAAAGGACACTTTTGCATTACTTTTTGGAACCTCACACAGCTTTTTTAGCTGCTGCATCACACTGTTGACACATGCTAGGTTCACACACTCAAGGCTCACATACCAGAGAGGGAGTGTTGTTTTCAAATTTTGCTGTGTGGCCACAGCATGTGGCTTTTAACATGTCCAGGAGATGGCAGGGATAGAATTCCTCCCATTTTATTGCAACTCACTTGCCCACAAGAATTTGATTTGGTTAATCTAGTTAATTAAGCCTGCTTTCAGATCCTCTAATCTCATTATATTTTATAACTATAACCCGTTTATTAATAATCTTGATGTCTTGAGAGCCCTTTGGGTATGATAGTGATTTTAAATTACATTTGAGTTACTTTTTTACCTGAACTTCTAATGTTCAAAATTTTGTATATTCATGTTCTGATGAAATTATGATATTTTTCAAATTTCTTAAATATACACATTTTAAAACTAACTTATTAAAATTCTCATTCACCATCACAGACACAATCTCCTAGTTCCTGGGCAAAGGACTAATGTCAACATTTCTTTCCTTTTATCCAGTTATCAACAAGCTCTACAATGTCACTTTCCAAGTTTTCCAAGGTTGTGCAACAACAGATTTTTGTGCCATTAAGGGAAAAAGATCTTTTATCGGAACTGGGATATATTTCCTTAAGGTTGTCAAAGAAAGATGCTATAATGCTTCACGAATCTCACACCAGCTTGAAAATGAAGGGTGAATGGGACAGTGTAGACCTCCTCCTTGTGTATTCCAAAATCCATGGCAATGAGGAGGATTGGAGGCCTAGTGGTGAAATCCAGGACTGAGGATCTCTGTTTCTTTCTTTTTTTGCATTTGGAGGAATAAAGGGAAGCAAGGGGCAGAGAAAAAGGGGTCGTGATGTGGGGATTGTGGATTCTACCTGCAAAGAACCTCATAGTGTATCATTAAAAAACAGTTAAGTTTTCATTATGATCATTACAATGGAAAATAAAATGCTGGTTCTCAGATGTTGTAAATAAAATAAGTCTTTTTTTTCCTTATGTGGTATCCAAGAGCCCATATAGAGTCGTTACATAGGTTCCCTACTGGTAGGAGAAAATAACAGAGGCCAACCAGCGAATAATGAGAAGCAAAGCAGCTAGTAAGCCTGATTTTTATTGTTCTGTTGCAACAGGGTGCTCCCTCACACGCAGGAAAGGAGGAAGACCCAGAACGGAGGTGTGTCCGTCCTTAGATAGACATTTTAAATTGCCCGCCCTGGAGTTCAAGACCACTCCCAGAAACGTCATACATACATCACAGAAGCGGTGTAGCTCAAGACCACCCCCCAGACACATCATACCTACATTACAGAAAGGGCAGTCTACAGCAGAAATCTGAGTGCGTTGTGATTTCAGTGGGTCTCCACCTTCGCCGTGGCGGTCAGACCCTGATTTCCACAGAGCAAATTCCTCCCGATCGGAAAAACTCTGCCATTGCCTGGAGGCGCCAACCCGGAAGTCGCCCCAGAAACGTCATACAAACATCACAGAAGGGGTGTAGCTCAAGACCACCCCCCCAGACACATCATACCTACATTACAGAAAGGGCAGTCAACAGCAGAAATCTGAGTGTGTTGTTTATCTCCTGTCATTGTTTATCTCCTGTCTGGCAGGTTACCTGTTTAATGGTCACTTGATTGGATTGCCTGGGGAGCCTGGCCACTCTTTTGTAATGATAAATACTTAATTCCTGAGCCAGAACACAGGCTCACACCCTATTCATATCTTAAATGTGCCCTCAAGACAGGATTTGTGAGGAAAGAGACAATGGGGAGGTTTCCCAATTTGACTTTGCAGAGAAAGGTCAATTTGTTCAGGACTTTTTTCTGTGGGGTTTCAGACATGTGATTTATATATTTATGTACGTGTTTGCTTGGTACATTTATGAACATATCTAAGATCTTAAAATTCTTATCACACAGATCAGTTTCTTTCAGATACAAATGCAACTATTATTTATTGGTTTAGCTGAAGAGATCACAAAAGATAAAATACCTTTCAGACATGTTACGGGAAAAATCTGGGTGCGAGGCTGCTCAGCCACCCAGCTCGTCAGGCAGAGCCCGTGGATCCCTGTGGAACAAAGAAGGAGTCCAGCCACCAACCGGAGAAAATAGCTGTAGGTCAAAGTTTATTGCGCAACAGGTTCAAAGAGGAATTGAACCCCGAGAATGGGGTGACAAGGACTTTTAAAAGTTCCTATCTTATCCCAGCATACAGTTCACTAAACATCATCATTACATCATTGCTACATCATCACTACATCACCAAAGGGAAGGGTTATATATGATTAGCATAGGAGGAATGTTGGGGTAACATGCAAATACAGGATATGTATTGGGAAGTACATTCTAAGCACAAGAGGACAATAGAACTTTAGTTTGCATAGTCTGGCACCTGGGCAAGTCCGGAGGAGAGCTTTTGGCCAGCGATTGTCACCTAAGAGTATATTCCTGTGAGTACGTGACCTCCCGCTTGAGGGATTATGGTGGGGACTGAGTGGTTTCCAAGCCCTTGGCCAATGATACAAAACAGCAGTGGAATGAAGAGAATTGGTGAAACCAGTGATTTTCTGTGAATTTTTAAGTGTTTAGGCTATTCTGAATACAGACAGTGTTTTTCGGAAGTGACCTGAATTAGCTTTGTTACATTGTATCCAGTTTTATGATTGGATTACAAGGTAACAAGGTTTTGATGAGCTCAGTCCATTGTTCTCTCAGCAGGAGCTTGTCAGCGCTCATTGAAGTGTGCAAGATAGCTCTCACTGAACTGCTCTTCCAGAGCTAGAGCATTGCCTGGATTGGCTGAAGGGCTACATTCGATGTGATTTGATTGGTTAAGGCACAAATACATTGTTCATTCATAAAATACATCATTCATTCATACTGCTTGTCTGTATATAGCTCCGGAATACGAGGTCAGAAATGACGCTTTATACTTGGGGTTTTGTGTGGTTCTTGGTGCAATGTTGTGATGGGGTGAGGGGAGCCCTAGTATGGCAGGGTTCCCTTAAGGTCATTGCCTCGAGCTCAATGTTGTTTACTTGGGAGTAAGACTCCATTCATATCCCCCCCCCCTTTCTGTAACAGACATTTTGTTAGATAACAGATTTTTCCTCTGAATAATTAACTTAGGGCATTTTTTCCAGCCAGAATTAACTGGAGCTCGGCTCTGGCACCTCTCAGGTGGGTGCCATTTCCATTTTAAGAGAAGAAAGAAGTTGTTCATGGTGAGCTCTGGCACCTGTGAATTTAGAAAGATAGCACTGATCTCTACAAACTATTCCTCTTATAAAGGTCCTGTCTTTTTATAATTAAGTTTTAGTTTTTCTTCCATTACCGATTGATTAAAATAAAACAAGTCTTTCAGATGAATACTTCAGAGTGGAGAAGCATATATAGCAGACAGGAAGGCTGAAAGTAACAGGACCCTTGGGGCAATCATGGTGGAGATTCAGTATCAGTATCCAGGTTTTCCAGTCCATGGTGTAGCATTCCTGGACTCAACCAGCTCATCTCTCTGGAGTCCTGACATTGATCTACAGGCCAATACATTAGTAATATAAGGATAGTACCTCCTATCAATGTCTTATGCCCCACTGCCCCACCACCAATGGCAACAATGAAATAACCGGGGGAGGGGCATCCACATAACCCTTCTATGATGATAATACACTACTGCCTCCTTCAAGTAGGCAGGGACCACCCTGTATTGCAAGGAGGCATTAATCACCTCCTTGACCCAGTCAGCTGTCCCCTCCCTGCGTGCTTTCCACAGACAAGAGGGGCAAGGGGCAATGTCCTTGAATCTTACCAACTGATACTCATCCAACACAACAGGGCTAGACAGTGCTCTGGACAACCCTTGAGATTCAACCTCAAAATGCTTTGCAAACAAGTCACAGCACTGAAAAGTAACAAGCACCCTCCCTGGCTCCCAAAGACAGGCCCTCCCCATTTTCACCTTGGAGCTTTCCTTTTCTCATCCTGCCTCTCACCCTGGGAGATGCCCACTTCTCCATCTTTCCACGTGGTTAAAGGCACCAGGTTGAGATTTTCCCACCACCACACCACTTGACAGCACATTAAGCCTTTTATTTAATTTTATTTTTAAAGCTCAGACCAATACTTTAATATCATCATGTGGTTGAGATATCTTAGCATTGCCTCATCTTTGTAAGTATGGTGAATGGACATGTTCTGCATACTCCCATGATCTTTCTTCCGGTCAATACCCTTCCCACGCAATCAGGTATTGCAACTTCTTTCTTTGCATCCTGGAGTCCAGAATTTGTTCTACTTCATACTCTTCCTCTCATTCTACCATGTGTAGCTGCCTGGTAAGGGTGTGCAGGCACGACAGGGGACAAGACTGATCTGTGCAAGATGGGGTGAATCTTCATAGACACAGGCAATCAGAGCCAGAAAGTCAGAGAGTTGATCTGGTCCACAACTTCAAACGGGCCCACTCTCTGTGGGTCCAGTTTCCTGCACCTGCCTTTCTGTGGCAAATCAGGTTTTGACAGCCACAACTGACCTTCCACATTAATCTCGGTGCCAGGTTGTCGGTGCGCATTGGCCAATATCTTATAGGCCTCTTTAGCACAGTCCAAACGCTCTTTTAGCAAAGTCTGCATTGTTGGCAGTTCTTCTACAAAGTCTTTTGCTGCCAGAACCGACAGGTTGTCAGTCGGGGTTGGGAAGGTTGCAAGGATGGTATCCATAACTGACAACACCACTTTGTGACCCACAACGAGGATGTGGTAAGCATCAATGCATGTGTATCCCTTTATAGATCTCATTTTCTGCTGTGATCTGCAACAACAGATATTCAGAGGCTTACTAGTTCTCATACTGTAGGGAAAATAGCTATCATAACTATATTAAAAACAAAATACTGATAAGTTACAAAACTGACAGTGCAAACTTGAATGACCCCATGGATACAAGCAGGTTCCAGGTTCATCTGATTTCTGGGAAGAGCATGTGTGTGACATGCTAATTGTTGATTACTTTGTGCCTCATTAGGATTAGTTTGTTTCCAGCTCAGTTTTACCATAAAGCCTGAGGGAAGAACACATTTATTTAAAATACCCATTTACTGACAGTGTAGGTGTGGTTGGACTGGAAGAGGCACCTGGCTGCATCCAAAATGAAAAAAGAGATTTGTGTTACAATATAAAAATATAGGATTTCTGGGAAAGCATGCATTCTCCATTTCCATAATTTCCTGCTCCTCACTGGACCAGTCCTTCCCAGTTGGAATCCTTGGTCACCTTTCCTTGGCCCATGAATCCCTCCAAGTCAACTTCTTCTTCCAGAGGTCACCTGTTGGTTCATTCCTCATTGGCTTCTAATCACTCAGGCATTATGAGGGTCTTCTTGAGTATATGCTTCTTCCATGAAGAGTTGGTTTCGACTACTTCAGGCTAAACAATACAGAGGTGTGGGAGCAGTGCAATGGTTGGGTAAGCCCCTTCCTTCTGGTCTGAAAGAAGCAGCAAAAGGAGGCGCTTCTGGCAGGAGGTGTGAGGACTCTGACAGGATCCTAGAGTCAAACAGCCTTTTCCCCAAAGCCTTTTAAGCACTAACTAGGCTTTGGGAAGCAGCCCTCCTGTATCTTTCCCAATGCCGCTGCCACCCCAGGAGGTACTTCTGTGGCCCTTCTCTGCTGGCAGGGAGAAATCAGGACATCCTGGAATCAAGGCACAACCAAGGACAGCTTAATGTATTCCGTAGCCATTCCAGCCAAATCAGGACTGCTAAGGGGTATGCATTCAAATCAGCTTTAAAATAAATTTGCCTCCAAGGTGAATGCACTCTTGAAGCGTAAGGAAAATATGAGAACATTTACAAAGCAAAATGGTCAGAGCTGGAGGCCCATAGGATTGGCATAGGATTCATTGTCTTATGAATATGACTTTTTTGTATGTTGTGTTTTAAAAAGGCTAAGGTACCTGAACATACAAAGATTGTTAGGCCCAGCCAGTCTCTTTCACCACCTCTTCTAACTCTTTTATCATTTCACTTATTTGAGAGATCTGTCCTTTTGCATTGGGGTTAGATGACATAACCATGTATTCAAAAACTGTCAAATCTCTGCTTGCCTGCAGTTTTACATTAAAAACAAAACTTTGATGCTTTATATCAGGAAATACCATACTTCCCCATTCCAAACTATTGATTTGAAGGATACACATTTTAGAACCAACTTTTTATTTCCACGATCATTAATATTTATCACAATAGGAATAATGATACACAATACATCACTCTTTCCTCTGTGTGCTGCATCCCGTTTCCCTCCAACAACAGCAAAAGAAAAGAGAGAAAAAAGGAAGAGACACGGATCCCGATGCCTGACTTTCACCACTAAGCATCACCCCCACATTGCTATGAATTATTAAATTCACAAGGAGGAGATTTATGCTGAACCATAATTACCCATCATTGTGAAGTTGGGGTGAGATATGTGAAGCATTATAATAGTTATTTCAATTGGTAAAGAGTTTGAGGCAGTGGAGATAAAGGGAATTGCCAGAGAAACCAAAACTCCAAAGTATATTTTGAAGAAGTTGCAATACAACACTATACAGACTTATCTGGAAGTAAGACCCATTGAAATCAGTGGCACTTACATCTAGGTAGACAGATATAGAATTGCATTGTAATCCCATTGAAATAAATGGTTACTACTTCCATAAACAGTGCATAGGAGTTTGCTGAAATCCGTAGGGGTTTGCTCCAGTCCTTGCAGCCAAATATATTTACTGGTGAGGGATAGGGTGGAAAATTGAGAAACATCTTTCACTATCAAGGAAGGAAGCAAACTTCCTTTGAAACTGGAGGTGGAACATAGATATTGTGGGTTATTTCGCCCTGCCTGAGTTTGTCTAATCCTCTTTTTAAGTAATCTAAACTGGTGGCCATCACTGCCTCCTATGGAAGTGAGTTCCATGATTGAACTATGAACTGCATAAAATATCATACAGCACATAGCTTCTGAACTGCACTAACCATGCTTTACCCCTCCTTTCAACTATCTCAGCTAAGATATTTGTGATATTATGTTAATCATTAAATAGAATAGAATACTTTTCTTTCTTCTTTAACTTACTAAACACAAGGAAAATAATTAAGAAACATTAGATTACGTTCTAACACAATTAGAACAAGGAGGGGCAAAGTTCAGTAAAATGATTTAATCAGCTCGCAGAGTCACTGTATTCTATTCAGTGCCTACCAGTGTGTCCCTATGTCTAGTTTGCCAGCTGAGCAGTCACCTGAGCTGTACTTGAGGCTTTCATTGCACTTTGATTAGTGGCCGGGAAGAAGAGAAAATTATATTGCTCCTTCCTTTTTTAAAAAAAATAATATTTATTAACATTTCCAGTTGTTGTTGTTGTTGTTTAGTCGTTTAGTCGTGTCCGACTCTTCGTGACCCCATGGACCAGAGAACGCCAGGCACTCCTGTCCTCCACTGCCCCCCGCAGCTTGGTCAGACTCATGCTGGTAACCTCGAAAACACTATCCAACCATCTCGTCCTCTGTCGCCCCCTTCTCCTTGTGCCCTCCATCTTTCCCAACATCAGGGTCTTCTCCAGGGAGTCTTCTCTTCTCATGAGGTGGCCAAAGTACTGGAGCCTCAGCTTCACAATCTGTCCTTCCAGTGAGCACTCAGGGCTGATTTCCTTCAGAATGGAGAGGTTTGATCTTCTTGCAGTCCATGGGACTCTCAAGAGTCTCCTCCAGCACCATAATTCAAAAGCATCAATTCTTCGGCGATCAGCCTTCTTTATGGTCCAGCTCTCACTTCCATACATCACTACTGGGAAAACCATAGCTTTAACTATACGGACCTTTGTTGGCAAGGTGATGTCTCTACTTCTCAAGATGCTGTCTAGGCCTGTCATTGCCCTTCTCCCAAGAAGCAGGCGTCTTTTAATTTCGTGGCTGCTGTCACCATCTGCAGTGATCATGGAGCCCAAGAAAGTAAAATCTCTCACTGCCTCCATTTCTTCCCCTTCTATTTGCCAGGAGGTGATGGGACCAGTAGCCATGATCTTCGTTTTTTTGATGTTGAGCTTCAGACCATATTTTGCACTCTCCTCTTTCACCCTCAATAAAAGGTTCTTTAATTCCTCCTCACTTTCTGCCATCAAGGTTGTGTCATCTGCATATCTGAGGTTGTTAATATTTCTTCCGGCAATCTTAATTCCGGCTAGGGATTCATCCAGCCCAGCCTTTCGCATGATGAATTCTGCATATAAGTTAAATAAGCAGGGAGACAAAATGCAGCCTTGTCGTACTCCTTTCCCAATTTGGAACCAGTCAGTTGTTCCATATCCAGTTCTAACTGTAGCTTCTTGTCCCACATAGAGATTTCTCAGGAGACAGATGAGGTGATCAGGCACTCCCATTTCTTTAAGAACTTGCCATAGTTTGCCATGGTCGACACAGTCAAAGGCTTTTGCATAGTCAATGAAGCAGAAGTAAATGTCTTTCTGGAACTCTCTAGCTTTCTCCATAATCCAGCGCATGTTTGCAATTTGGTCTCTGGTTCCTCTGCCTCTTCTAAATCCAGCTTGCACTTCTGGGAGTTCTCGGTCCACATACTGCTTGAGCCTTCCTTGTAGAATTTTAAGCATAACCTTGCTAGCGTGAGAAATTAGTGCAATTGTGCGATAGTTGGAGCATTCTTTGGCACTGCCCTTCTTTGGGATTGGGATGTAGACTGATCTTCTCCAATCTTCTGGCCACTGCTGAGTTTTCCAAACTTGCTGGCATATTGAGTGTAGCACCTTAACAGCATCATCTTTTAAAATTTTAAATAGTTCAGCTGGAATACCATCACTTCCACTGGCCTTGTTATTTGCAGTGCTTTCTAAGGCCCATTTGACTTCACTCTCCAGGATGTCTGGCTCAAGGTCAGCAACCACACTACCTGGGGTATATGAGACATCCGTTTCTTTCTGGTATAATTCCTCTGTGTATTCTTGCCACCTCTTCTTGATGTCTTCTGCTTCTGTTAGGTCCTTTCCACTTTTGTCCTTTATTATGGAAATCTTTGTACGAAATGTTCCTTTCATATCTCCAATTTTCTTGAACAGATCTCTGGTTCTTCCCATTCTATTGCTTTCCTCTATTTCTTTCCATTGCTTGTTTAAGAAGGTCTTCTTGTCTTTCCTTGCTATTCTTTGGAAATCTGCATTCAATTTCCTGTATGTTTCACGATCTCCCTTGCATTTTGCTTGCCTTCTCTCCCCCGCTATTTGTAAGGCCTCATTGGACAGCCACTTTGCTTTCTTGCATTTCCTTTTCATTGGATGGTTTTCGTTGCTGCCTCCTGTATAATGTTACGAGCCTCCATCCATAATTCTTCAGGCACTCTGTCCAGCAGATCTAAATCCTTAAACCTGTTCCTCACTTCCACTGTGTATTCATAAGGGATTTGACTTAGATTGTATCTTACCGGCCCAGTGGTTTTTCCTACTTTCTTCAGTTTAAGCTTGAATTTTGCTATAAGAAGCTGATGATCTGAGCCACAGTCAGCTCCAGGTCTTGTTTTTGCTGACTGTATAGAGCTTCTCCATCTTTGGCTGCAGAGAATATAATCAATCTGATTTCGATGCTGCCCATCTGGTGATGTCCATGTGTAGAGTCGTCTCTTGTGTTGTTGGAAAAGCGTGTTTGTGATGACCAGCTTGTTCTCTTGACAGAACTCTATTAGCCTTTGCCCTGCTTCGTTTTGATCTCCAAGGCCAAACTTGCCAGTTGTTCCTTTTATCTCTTGACTCCCTACTTTAGCATTCCAATCCCCTATAATGAGAAGAACATCCTTCTTTGGTGTCACTTCTATAAGGTGTTGTAAGTCTTCATAGAATTGGTCAATTTCAGTTTCTTCAGCACCAGTAGTTGGTGCATAAACTTGGATTACTGTGATGTTAAAAGATCTGCCTTGGATTCGTATCGAGATCATTCTATCATTTTTGAGATTGCATCCCAGTACAGCTTTTGCCACTCTTTTGTTGACTATGAGGGCCACTCCATTTTTTTTACAGGTTTCTTGCCCACAGTAGTAGATATGATGGTCATCCGAACTGAATTCACCCATTCCCGTCCATTTTAGTTCACTGATACCCAGGATGTCAATATTTATTCTTGCCATCTCATTTTTGACCACCTCCAACTTACCCATGTTCATGGTTCTTACATTCCAGGTTCCTATGCAATATTTTTCTTTACAGCATTGGACTTTCCTTTCGCTTCCAGGCATATCCGCAACTGAGCGTCCTTTCGGCTTTGGCCCAGCTGCTTCATCAGCTCTGGATCTACTTGTACTTGCCCTCCGCTCTTCCCCAGTAGCATGTTGGACGCCTTCCAACCTGAGGGGCTCATCTTCCAGCGTCATAACTTTTATATGCCTGTTGTCTTTGTCCATGGAGTTTTCTTGGCAGGGATACTGGAGTGGCTTGCCGGTTCCTCCTCCAGGTGGATCACGTTTGGTCAAAACTCTCCACTATGACCTGTTCATCTTGGGTGCCCTGCTCGGCATAGTTCATAGCTTCTCTGAGTTCTTCAAGCCCCTTCGCCACGGCAAGGCAGTGATCCATGAAGGGGAACATTTCCAGTAAAAACATACAAATACAAACAACAACAATAAAAACAAAACAAACAAAAAACAGCAAGCATAATTTCAAACCTTAAGTTTCTCAACCTATTTTCCCCGACTTCCTCATACCTCCCCGTTTTGTATTTTTTTTTTTTAAGGTTTCAACAAATTTTATAATAACACAAAAAGCAAAACATCACAACAACAATACAAACAAACAATACAAAACAGAAATCAAACAAAATTAAAAGGTTCAATTCTTGGTTTCATACAGCTTTCTTTCCGGACTTCCTCGCATCTCCCTTTTCTGTTTTCAAATTTCCAATTTAGTTTCAGCAGATTATTCCCCTATTTTAACCAAATTAATATGTCTTAATTTCTTTTAATGTTAAACATTCCTGCTGCTATCCACTCACCCGTTTTGTATTCTAATTTCATTATCCAATCAGCAAATCCATTCCCTTATTTCCCAAAAGTTTTTTACTAATTCCATTCCTTTTCTTGATCAAGATCTCTGAAAACCACATTATTTTTAAACCCCTGTCAATCTAGCATTCATTAATCTTATAGTATTTATTAAGATAGTCTTTAAATTTCTTCCAATCTTCTTCCACTGTCTCCTTCTCCTGGTCCCGGATTCTGCCCGTCATCTCTGCCAGTCCCATGTAGTCTGTCATTTTCATCTGCCATTCTTCCAAAGTGGGTAGATCTGGTGTCTTCCAATACTTTGCAATAAGGATTCTTGCTGCTGTTGTGGCATACAGAAACGAAGTTCTATCCTTCTTTAACACCACATGGCTAACCATACCCAGGAGAAAGGCCTCTGGTTTCTTCAAGAAGGTATATTTAAATACCTTTTTCATTTCATTATATATCATTTCCCAGAAAGCCTTAATCCTTGGGCACGTCCACCAGAGGTGAAAGAATGCACCTTCATTTTCTTTACACTTCCAACATTTATTATCTGATAAGTGGTAAATTTTTGCAAGCTTGACTGGGGTCATGTACCACCTATAAATCATTTTCATAATATTTTCTCTCAAGGCGTTACACGCCGTGAATTTCATACCGGTGGTCCACAACTTTTCCCAGTCAGCAAACATAATATTATGTCCAATATCTTGCGCCCACTTAATCATCGCTGATTTAACCGTTTCATCCTGCGTGTTCCATTTAACAGCAAGTTATACATTTTTGACAAATTCTTAGTATTGGATTCTAACAGTTCTGTTTCCAATTTTGACTTTTCCACCTGGAAACCAATTTTCCTATCCAGCTTGTAAACCTCCATTATTTGATAATAGTGAAGCCAATCTCGCACTTTGTCTTTTAGATTCTCAAAATTCTGCAATTTCCACTTATTACCCTCCTGTTCTAGGATTTCACAATATTTTGGCCATTTAGACTCCATATTAAATTTTTTTAATGCCTTTGCCTCCATTGGTGACAACCACCTTGGAGTTTTATTCTCCAACAAATCTTTATATTTAATCCAAACATTATACAATGCTTTTCTGACAATATGGTTTTTAAAGCCTTTATGAACCTTAACCTTGTCATACCACAAATATGCATGCCACCCAAAAAAGTTATTAAAACCTTCCAAATCTAAGGTGTCTGTGTTCTCAAGAAGCAGCCAATCCTTCAACCAGCAGAAAGCTGCTGATTCATAGTAAAGTTTCAAGTCTGGCAGGGCAAATCCCCCCCTTTCCTTTGCATCAGTTAAAATCTTAAATTTTATTCTGGGTTTTTTGCCCTGCCAGATAAATTTAGAGATATCTCGTTGCCATCTCTTGAAACACTCCATCTTGTCAACAATTTGCAATGTTTGGAACAAAAATAACATTCTAGGCAATACATTCATCTTAATAGCTGCAATTCGACCAGACAAGGAAAGCTTCAAGTTTGACCAAATTTCTAGATCTTTTTTCACTTGATTCCAACATTTCTCATAATTATCTTTAAGTAGATTCATGTTTTTAGCTGTCATATTAATCCCCAAATATTTTACACTCTTAACCACAGTTAAACCTGTTGCTCCTTCCAACTCAGTAAGCAAAGGCAAAAAGCAGAGGCATTGGCTTAGAATTATTTTTTCGCAACCAGGAGCAGCTACTTCCAGGTTAGCGGAGTTCGTAACCCGAAGCATTCATAGCCAGAAGCATTCGTATCCAGAGGTATCACTCTGCTTTCTACCTCAGCCTTACCTGCTTTCACCTGAAGTGATGTCTTTGCTGCCACTGAGTCACCCTCCTTTTTTCTGTGTGGATCAGTTTTACTGGTTGAAACCTCCATTGCAGCCACGTGCGCTGCAATATGAAGTCAACATTTTAACCACAGCTCATCCCATCCTTCCCAGTCTTGCTGGGATGAATCTAGTGTCCAGGCTTTTCTCTTCTTTAGATGAGGAATCTTTAGGTGGAGAATGTATTGAGGGGGTTTCTTGTAGGTGGCTTCTGGGCATTGCCATTGCCTTTTTTGGTTCTCAGCTCCTTCCTTGGGTGCCGTCAGATTTTAAATTTTATATTAACTGTATAGAGGAAGAAATTTGAAAAGTGCCTGTTGACAACTAATAAGATTGAGGAGAAATAATTCAGACAATTTCAACAGTGAGCTTTGAATTTCATCATTTTCTCAATGTCTTTATGTCAAAGTGTTGCCTGCAGAACAAACACGTAGCCTATAGATTCCTCCAAGTAAGCCTCTAAACGCGGCAGCTAAAAAAGCCAATGCAATTCTGGGCTGCATCAATAGAAGTATAGCATCTAGATCAAGGGAAGTAATAGTGCCACTGTATTCTGCTCTGGTCAGACCTCACCTGGAGTACTGTGTCCAGTTCTGGGCACCACAGTTCAAGAAGGACACTGACAAACTGGAACGGGTCCAGAGGAGGGCAAACAAATGGTCAAAGACCTGGAAACGATGCCTTATGAGGAACGGCTAAGGGAGCTGGGCATGTTTAGCCTGGAGAAGAGGAGGTTAAGGGGTGATATGATAGCCATGTTCAAATATATAAAAGGATGTCACATAGAGGAGGGAGAAAGGTTGTTTTCTGCTGCTCCAGAGAAGCGGACACGGAGCAATGGTTCCAAACTACAAGAAAAAAGATTCCACCTAAACATTAGGAAGAACTCCAAATATGGGCCTTACAACCCACCTATCTTATCCAGACCCTTGAACTGCTTCTGGTCCGTCTTTTAATTGACAAAACAAGCACTGTATAAGCTGGCAGTTATTTCTATTATTGTTATTTATTTAATTTATATACTGCCCTGTACCTGGAGGTCTCAGGGAATTCACAGAAAGTGACAGTTAGTTCATTGCTGAAGTGCAGAAGACAGACAGAATCTCTGTACAAAGATAGGGGACTAAGAGCATCCATTTTCATACAGGCTACACCATAATCAATGGCAGGAAAACCTTAAGAGAGATTGAGAAGGGAAGAAAGTTCTCAGAGACCAATGGTGACTTTGTCCCATCCTCAGCTCTGAACCCAGATTGTGTCTAGATTATATTTTATCCAAGAGTACTTGCAGCTGCCCCACCAAAACTGGGAGGCCCTAGGGTGGATTTCATTAATATAACACAGAGATACAAAAACAGAGAAAAACATCAACATGCTCACTATACTTTTGATTTTGGCAGTTCCTGATCGCAACATGCTGGCTGAAAATGGTTTGCAGTGCCCATCCTGCTTCTCCACAGGAAACATAATGTGTAAAAGCAAGAAGCACATCAACTGCACTGAGAATGAGACCCAGTGTACTCAATTTAAAGTACCATATTTTTTGCCCTATAGGACACACTTTTCCCCCTCCAAAAATGAAGGGGAAATGTGTGTGCGTCCTATGGGGTGAATGCAGGCTTTCGCTGAAGCCTGGAGAGCGAGAGGGGTCGCTGTGCACCGCCGGGCTCCCACGGTTTTCGGAGAGCTGCCTGCACCCCGAAGCCTGGGCGTGCTGAGCAGTCGTGCCCGGGCTTCGGGTAGCTCTCTGCAAGCCGTGGGAGGGCTCCCACAGCTTGTGGAGAGCAGCCTGTTCTGGGGGCTGGGGGGGAAATAAATATTGTTTTCTTTATGCCCCCCCCCCAAAAAAACTAGGTGCTCCCTATGGGCTGGTGCGCCCTATGGGGCGAAAAATACGGTAAATTGCTTTATATGCATTATAATACTGTGGTACCAGACGGCGATGTGGAGTCCTATCTTTCTGCATTGGGATTTCACAACACATTTAACCAAATCATTTAACTGTATCACTGTATTCATGTGCCTGGATCCAGCCTTACATGCACCCCCCACCCCTTTCAACAGCGTTTTTGAGGAACAATACTCTTTGGAGAGGAACCAGTTTTACCACACCCTTCCTTCCTGAAAAGAAGACGGGATTGGAAATGAATAGGGGAGGGGTATATGGGCTGGTTTGCCCCAGGAAGGAAGAGGCAGAGTCCAGGCCATTTGAGCTGCCTCTGCCCTACACCCGCCCCCCATCCTTTGCCTGCCCTTTGCTAGTTTCACATTTGAGAGCTGATTAAGAATTCGGATAGGAGTTCCTGATTGGGTTTTGGGACCCCCTTTTCTCCCACTTCATGTTAGATGTGTTTAACATGAAAATAGATATGGCAAAATAAAAGGAGGATTCTCTGGATGGCTAGGTCACAGTTTTTGACAGTGCGGGAGCCTCAGTATGGCATCCAACCATCCTGAGAGACAATGGAGTGCAACTCCAGCTTCTTATGCAGCTGGATCACCTTGTTGACTTGTGTGGCCACAGCATGTGCCTTTTTAACAGGCCCAGGAGATACTGGGATTGAATTCCTGTCATTTTAATGCAAATCACCAGACCACAAGAATTTGATTTTGTTAACATGGTTAATTAGGGCAGTTTTCAGAACCTCTAATTTCATTATATTTTATAAATATAACCTGTTTATTAATAAACTTCATGTCTTGAGACTCCTTTGGGTGCCAATTTTGATTATATCTGAGTAATTTTTTTACCTGAATTCCTAATGCTGAAAATTTTGTACATTCATGTTATGATGAAATTATATTTTTCAGATTTCTTAAATATACCATTTTTAAAACTAACGTGTTAAAATTCTCATTCACCATCACAGGCACCATCTCCTATTCCCTGGGAAAAGGACTAATGTCAACACTTCTTTTGTTTTCCAGATTTCTTCTTTATCACCTTTTTCACATTCAAAGGTTGTGCAACAACAAAATTTTGTGCCGTCCGGAAAAATGGAGGAAGGATTATTGGAGCTGGGAAATTTGCAATTTCAGTTTACGAAGAAAGCTATTATAATGCTTCACGAATCTCACACCAGCCTGAACAGGAAGGGTAAATTGGACAGTGTAGACCTCCTCCTTGTGTATTCTAAAATCCATGGCAATGAGGGGAAATTGGAGGCCTAGTGGTGAAATCCAGGACTCGCGATCTCTGTTTTGTTCTTTCTTGCTTTTGGTGGAGGTAAAGGGAAACAAGAGCAGAGAAAAAGGGGTCAGAATGTAGGGATTGTGGATTCTAAATACAAAGAACTCTGTAGTGTATCATTAAAAAATAGTTAAGCCTTCATTATGATCATTATAATGCAAAATAAATGGTTATGGAAAATAAAATGTCAGATGCTAGTGGTGGTTGCTCGTGAGTAACCAGGCAGGACTCCGGCCTGTCTTTTACAGGTTTTATTGTGCAAACTATTTACAGTGCAGATCTACAAAGTTCATGTCCGTCTTGGTCACTTGCACAATCTGAGAGTGGCCCCTTCTGGCTTCTCCACAAACATAAGAACTTCGGCACCCAAAACTTCCTCCCCCACTTGCATTTCACCTCTCTGTGCAAGTTTGGGCGATGGAAGTGGTGTGTGTCCCTCCTGACAAGCCTGGCGAGGTGAGGCACTGGGGCTCTCAGCAGCATCCTCAAGCCCTTTCCTCGCTTTGCTGGCCCCTTCCCTCTCTTCTCCACTGGAGGTGTGGCTCTTCCCCCCTCCCCCCGCTGGAAGAGGAACTGCTCTTCAGAAGTTTCGGAGGCTCTCTGTATCCCAACAGCTCCCCTGCCTCCCTCCCCTGTTCCAATAGCAGTCCCCTGACATCTACTCCCCCTCACCCCCCATTGGTGGGGTCCAGGGCTGCTTCCCACTCACTGGCATTGGCAGGAGGGGGGGAACCAATGAAGGAATTGTTCTCCTCCTCTGTGGAGTCAAAAAATGCTTCCCCACCCCCGACAATCCTTGCCCGGGTGGGAGGGCCCAGGAAATTTCCTCATCATCAGAGACCTCGGCAACTTCGTCCCCTATTCCCTCCCCCTCCCCACTATGGGTCCAAACACTTCCCCAAAAAACAATGTCGGGGGTTTGTGCTTGTGCCAGAAGAGAGCATGGAACTCCTCTATGAGATACTCCTCAGTCACGCGCCCCACCAGAATCCATGTGTTTTCTGAACTGGGAACCCCCTCCCAGGCAAATAGGTACTCTAGTTGATGTCCATTCCACCTGGAGTCAAGTATCTCCGTCACTTCATTACAGAGTTCCCTTTCTTCTACGCTAGGTGGGGTGGGGCCCCCCTGTTCCCTCCCCCAGAAACTGTGCCCCTCCCTGTAAGGCAACAGCAGAGACCTGTGAAACACCGCATATATCCTCATGTTATCCGGCAACTTCAGCCTGAAAGCTAATGGGTTGACCTGCTATGTCACCTCAAAGGGGCCCACCCACCTAGGCTGCAGTTTCTTGCAACCCCCCCCCCCCGAGGCAGCCCCTGAGATGACAACCACACCTTGTCCCCCACTTGGATAACCTCCCCCGGTCTCCTATGTTTGTCCACCCCCTTCTTGTATGCCTCCTTAGCTCTTTCCAGAGTCATCTTGAGCTGTTGGTGTATGGCCTCCACCTCTTCTGTGAATTGTTCTGTGGCTGGTACACTCAATTCCTCCTCCTCACACTCTGGAAAGACCCTGGGATGACATCCGTAAATGGCAGGAAAAGGACTCATCGTTGTGGTCATGTGTTCAGCATTATTGTATGCAAACTCTGCCTGCGCTAGCTTTTCCACCCTATCATTCTGCCACTGATTTACGTAGCAGCACAAGTACTGCTGCAAAATGGCATTTGGCCTCTCCGCCTGTCCATTTGTCTGTGGGTGCCTGGCTGTGGAAAAGCTCACCTCTACCTGCAACAAACTCATGATCTTGCACCAGAAACGCAAGGTGAGCTGTCTTCCATGGTCAGAAATCACCCTAGAAGGGACCCCATGCAGCCAAAAGATGCGATTCAGGAACAATTTGGCAGTTTCCTCAGCTGACACAGCATGAGAGCATGCCACAAAGTGGCACATCTTGGTCAGTAGGTCCACCACCACCAGGACTGCCGTCTTACCTCGGGCAGGTCCGTCATGAAATCTATGGACACCATCTCCCATGGTCTCCCCAGTGTTGATAAGGGTTCCAGCAGCCCAGCCGGGGCCGCCCTTTCCCTCTTTCCTCTCTGACACATGTCACACCCTCGGACATATTCCCACACAGCCTCCCTTACCTTGGGCCACCAGAAATCCCACTTAACTAACAACATGGTATTGTGTTGCCTAAAGTGCCCAGCTGTAGGGTTGTCATGGAACTGCTCAAGGACTCTGACCCTCAAGGGCTCTCCCGGTAGATACAGTGTCCCTTTGTAGAACAGCCCCTCTTTCTCCTCAAAGCCCCCAGACCCTCCTTGAGCTCCCTAAATTTCCTTTGAGCAAAATCATCCTCTCTGGTGAGTCTAACCAGTCCTGCCTCCCCTGCCAGTGTTCCCCCACAGGCCCATTTGTCCTCCTGGAACATTTGTCTGGCCACTGGGGGCCCTTCATCTTCCATGTACTCAGGCTTCCTGGAAAACGCGTCTGCCCTCACATTCTACTCTCCAGGAACGTATTGGATCTTAAAGTCAAAATGGGCAAAAAACACCGCCCATCGGATCTGCCTCTGACACAGCACATGTGCAGTGTGCCAATATTCCAGGTTCCTGTGGTCTGTCCACATCTGGATCTGCTGCTGCACCCCAAACAGAAAGTGTCTCCTGCTGCGTAACATCCCCCTGAATTTCGCTGGTAAACATTGCATCCATCGCCTCATAAAATTTCCACATGTCCTGGGGTCTCACCCATTCCCAGGCTGCACTTTCTCAGTGGGAAACTATGAATGCCACCCTCTCCTCATCATTGGAAAATTCCTTCTTTTGTAAGTCTAGGGCGTATTTAATCTCAGTCCTAAAGGCAAGGTACTCTTGAGGGTTCCTGCCAAATTTGCTCACCAGTGCGGCATCTTTCGCCCCACCGGAGTTGCCATAATTTGCTGCTCCTGCAATCTGCGCTCCTCCAGCCTCGCTGCGAGGCCATCAATGTGCACTTCCAACTCCACGTTCCTCTGCAACAGAGCCGGTATGTTCCGTGCCGCATCTTCCTCAGCGCCTCTGCCTGCAGCTCTTTGCTCCTCTGGCCTCCCTTTATTCTCTTGACTCATCATGCCGCTCTTCACTGCTACACGCGAGCAACTGCAAAGACTCTTGGATTGCTGTCAGATGCTAATGGTGGTTGCTCGTGAGTAACCAGGCAGGACTCTGACCTGTCTTTTACAGGTTTTATTGTGCAAACTATTTACAGTGCAGATCTATAAAGTTCATGTCCGACTTAGTCACTTGCAGAATCCGGGAATGCCCCCTTCCGGCTTCTCCCCCAACATAAGAACTGCGGCACCTGAAGCCTCCTCCTCCCCTCCTTGTGTTTCACCCCTCTGCACAAGTTGGGCGATGGAGGTGGCGTGTGTCCCTCCTAGCCAGCCTGGCAAGGTGAGGCACTGGGGCTCTCAGCAGCATCCTCAAGCCCTTTCCTCTCTTGGCTGGCCCCTTCCCTCTCTTCTCCACTGGAGGTGTGGCTTTCCCCACCGCTGGAAGAGGAACTGCTCTTCAGGAATTTTGGAGGCTCTCTGTATCCCTACGGTCCCCCTGCCTCCTTCCCCTGTTCTGATGGCAGTCCCCTGATATCAAATGCTGGTTCTCAGATCTGTTTCTTTTGGATAAAAATGCCATTATTATTGATTGCTTTAGCTGAAGAAATTACAAAAATAAAATACATAAAATTGGATAAAAACAAAGCAATATACACTGCACAGCTAAAATCATTATTGTAATCAGACAATTTGTTAGATAAGAGGTTTCTCCTCTGAAGAATTTAACTTAAGGCATTTTTTCTGCCAGAGTTCACTGGAGCTCTGCTCTGGCCCCTCTCATGTGGGTGCCATTGCAATTCTAAGAGAACAAGGAAGACGTTCATGGTGAGCTCCAACAGCTCCTTTTCTAGAAAAACCACTGATGGGCAAAAGATGTGGGACATAATATATAGATGATAGATTGGGAATGATAGTGAAAAATGATATAAAATTTATGGCACTTAAGGAGAATTATATGAAAATGATGTACAGATGGTATTTAACTCCGGTCAAACTATCAAAAATGTACAAAACAAAAGAAAATAAGTGTTGGAAGTGTAAAAAAAGCAGGGGGTACTTTTTACCACATGTGGTGGCAATGTAACATTATAAAAAGTTTTGGGAAATGATCTATAATGAATTCTTTAAAAGTTTAAAATAACATTTGTTTAAAAACTGGAAGCTTTCTTAATAGGTATAACTGGAATAGATACACCAAAAGAATATGCAACAACAGCCGCATGGAAATTGATGGCCCAACAATGGAAAGAAGAACAAGTCGCAACCAAAAAAGATTGGCAACTTATTTTCTTTTCTTTTTTTCTTTTTTATTGATACACCAAGAAAAAAGAAAAAAAACACAAATCTCAAATTACACATAGGAATAACCATAGACACACAATTTTCTTAACAAACAATAAAACATAAATTGGTCTTAACACTAAACACCCAACCTCCCGTCTATTCGATATTTCGATTTCATATTACTTATTGCCAATACACACTTTTATAATAATTATGCTGGAATGGCTAAATTAGCTGGAAAACTAAGAAATCAAGAAGATAACATATATATATATATATATATATATATATATATATATTGCATATTTACAGAAGAACTGTAAGGAAATTAACACAATAACAGGTTCTACAAAAACACACACCACTTGTAATATTAAGGACAATGTTGAAAATTGGGAATAATTAAGGATAAGGAAATTATAGACATGTACAACATAAGATAATACAAAAGAACCAGGGGAAGTGAATGGAGGGAAGTCAAAGGATCTGAGTTATCCCAAAATAAGGTGTGATTGATTATGCAGAGTGAGGCTTTCCAGCCCCCCCACTCTATTTTATTCAAGTTACCAGTGCTGGTTGGGGGGAAAGGACCACGTAACCCATCTGCAAGGAGGAACTAATTATCTTTCTGACCCAGTCAGCTTTCCCCTCCCTGCTGGTTTTCCTCAGCCAAGAGGGGCAAGGGGCAATGTCCTTTAATCTTCCCAACTAAAACGCTTCCAACATGAGAGGGCTAGACAGTGCTCTGGACACCCCGTGATATTCATCTGCTGTAACAGCAGAGTCAAATTCCCAGCAGATGCAAGCAATTTCATCCTCAAAATGCTTTGCAAACAGGTCACAGCATTGACAAGTCACAAGCACATTCCCCAACTCCCAATGAGAGGCCCTCCCCATTTTCAGCTTGGAGCTTTCCTTTTCTCACCCAGCCTCTCACCCCAGGAGGTGTCCACTTCACCTCTCAACCTGGTTACTGGCACCAGTTTGAAATTTCTCACCACCAGCACTTGCAGCACATTAAGCATTTTACTTTTAAAGCTCTGACCAATGTTTCATATCATCATGTGGTTGAGATATCATAAATTCAGAGATACTGATATTCTGTTAGTATAAGCAAATACAAAAGACACGCCAATACAAAGAAAATGAGTAGAAAGAGGAATATTTAAATAAAATTAATAGCAATATTGATGGTGATGGTGATGGTGATGATTTTAGGATTTATGAAAGAGAAAACACCATAAAAGTAAGAAAGGGAAGAGAAAATAAAGTTGGCAATATGAGAAAATGTAAAAAGAAGAAGACAGAAAGGCAGAAAGGCAGAAAGGCAGAAAGGCAGAAAGGCAGAAAGACAGAAAGACAGAAAGACAGACAGAAAGAAAGAAAGAAAGAAAGAAAGAAAGAAAGAAAGAAAAAGATGGGTTACAAGATGAGATGTAGCTTATGAAAAGGATCCATCATTCTAAGGGCTTCTTCTCTTGTAGGCTTTTGATTTCTCTTAAACAAAAGGCCAAACTCCCAGAATATTAGGATGTCAACACTCTTGCTAACAATTCTTCCCTTCCGGTCCAGGAGACACCTGTGAGTACAAAGGACATCTGGGTGATTCCAGAAAGCAGGAGCTGTTGCCCGATGTCTCCAGCAAAATATATCACCCAGGATGCCCAAAGAGTTCTGAGGTACTGGTTTGGATCAAGAGTGTATCCAAATATCCACAAAAAGTAAAGCATACATATTTATTTAAGAAAAATAAAATAATGGTGTAGCTAGAACCCTGTCATCATATAGGAATAAGAGATAATAGAAGAAGGTCACTTAGGGCCATCTGTCTTTGAGCTCTTTGCTCTCCTACTTTGCAGGTTCGCTGGGTTCTGGGAGATGGTGGGACTCGAATGCTTTCTAGTGATAACGTATCAGCCGGCTCTGCCTCTTCCTCTTCTCCCATTATATCCCAGCTTCAAAATATTTTCCCCATAATAATTCATAAAAGATACAATAAAAAACTATATTAAATGTAAATTGTTGTTGTTGTTAATTTCTACCCCACCCCGGTGGAACAGAAAAGTTTTCTGCAGGCATTTAAGAGTTCTGCTCTTTGCCACAAGCAGGGGTCTCTTGCTTCCTCAATCCAAATGACCAGCCTCTGATTTTATGGTTCTGCAGTGACACAATATAAATACATCTGACATACACTGCACTCTCTCTGCTAGTCGATCATAACAGTTTACAGGCTGGGGAAAATGCTTCCCTGAACTCCTGTGTGCCCAACGCAAGACACTTGACAAGAAACTTGTGCTGCACCAACCTCACTGCCCTCTTGCCCCTCTCCCTCCAAAAATGTAGCAGTGATGTTCGGAAATATGGTCAAGTGAGCACCACCATCCCACCCAGGATTGCCCCAAGACATTTTGGTACTCAAGGCGAACTACAAAATGGCATTCCTTACTTCAGGATTGGGAAGCTGTGATCCTCCAGATGTTGTTGGACTACATCTCCCATCATCCCTGACTGGTGGCCAGGATAGCTGAGGCTGATGGGACTTCTAATTCATCTAAAGCTGAAGTACCACAGCTTCCTCATCTCACTTTTTGCATAGGTGAGTTGCCCCACCATCAACTTCTATATGCCACTAGAAAAGGACTCACTACTTGTTAGGTGAACTTTGGGTATCAGGTGAAGGTGATGAAAGCCTCCATTCCATCCATGTGCACCCACAGCCCTTTCCATATGGATCTATTATCCAGGCTTTTCCTGAAGGAGCATCTCCACCCCTGTCATTCAGTCCAGACACTGAGATCCAGCTCTCAGGGCCTTCTGATGGTCCTCTCACTTTGAGAAGTGAGTTCTGAGGGAAGCAGCAGGCAGAGGGCCTTCTTGGTAGTGGTGCCCACAATTTACAATGACCTCCCATCAAATGTCAAGGTGATAAGTAACTATAAAACCTTCAGACGACATCTGAAGGCATTTAATATAGTTTTATTGTATCTTTATGAATTATTACGGAAAAAATATTTTGATATTTTTCCTTTTATGATATAGCCATGCACACAAATTGAAATAAATAAACAGCACCTATCTTTAGAAAGCCAAATTGAATAATACTTTCCATATTGATAGTTGGAAAATGTCCTGATTCAGACGACTCAGAAAATTGGAACCATTACAATTAATGTGGCTTAGGAGCAACGGATCTGCATATTACTTCCAGATCTAGATATTTCTTTCACATTCTTTTTCATAGGGAAACTCCAAGAGCAACTTTTAAATAGATGCTTGTTATCCCACGATTGCTTCTCAGGTCATTACAGCTTCACTGCAGGGAATGGTAAATTCTTTCAGACAAAGAAACACTGCTGCAACACTGCCGTAAGTTTCTGAAGCATTTTAGAATCCTTAGCATGTTAGGGCTTTGCACTGGACTTGGCCAAGGCTTGGATCCTTAATCAATCAGCAGTATGCAGAGGACTTGTGCCTTATTCAAATTGTGTGAGCCAGCCCCAGATGGCTACAGGTTGGGTTAGGGGCAGTACAGCACTATGAGGGTGTCTCAAGGGGTGGAGATGGAGAGGCAAGGATGAGGAGCAACTGTGAAAAAGAGGGACCTACTAGGCAACTACATCTCTCTGACTGAGAAGGGATGGGTTGCCTTTCCAACCAGGCCTCTCCTTCTTCCTGCCCCTTGAAACAGCACAATGGAGGTGCCAGTGCCCCTTGTCCCAGCCATGTTTTTGCTGGATGTTAAGATATTGTTACACACCGTTCCTATATCCAAGTGATTTGAGATTCCAGAGGTACCAGCTGTGCTTTAACCAAGGGTATGTGTTTCCTGTGGGACCATAATGCACAAAGGACACTGTGATATGGGGTATTTATAATATGGGGTATTTATAAATATATACAACCTGAGGCTTACAATGAAGACATCCACCAGAAGATGTCCTGTCTCTCTCATAGACACTGCAGCATCCTCGCCTTGGCAGCTTTCTTTTCTTGAGAACGGTCACATCCCACTTGTTCTAGATTTGCTGACCTAATGCTGGTCTTATTACTACACATGGAGAAGCCCCCATTCCTTTGATGTGTTGCTGTCTTAATCTGTCATTTTAATGACCCACTTTCCCCAAATGGTTTCCTAGGATTAAGAGGTATCTAAGGAGACACAATTTAAGAATTTTGCCCAGATTATTTAACCCAGTGGATAAATAAAAACAACAACAACAAGAACAACAACAAACTGGTCCAAGAATACAAAGTTCAAGACACCTTTATAACACTCCCCATGCACGATTACCCTGTGAACGATCTATTTCAACCAATATAACTGGATATCTAAGGTCACGAACAGCTCATAATTAATTTACGGTCCCTTCAAGTTAACTTTCAATTGAATATTCCAAAAATGAACCTTACAATCCACCTATCTTATTCAGGTGTCCTCCTAAATCACCCTTGAGCTGGTTCTGGTCAGTTTTTTAATTGGGAAAATAAGCACTATCTAAGCTGGGAGTTATGAGAGTACATAAGATAAGTCCCTACCTTACAGTGTTCTCTTAAATTATTATTTTTTATTTATTGAATTTATATACCACCCTATACCTGGGGGTCTCAGGATGGTTCACAGAAAATCTTGGATAGCTCATTGTTAAAGAGCAGGAGAGAGAGAGAATCTCCATACAAAAACAGGGGACTAAGAGCCTATATTTTCAGAGAGGTTACACCGTAATAGATGGCATGAAAACCTTCAGGGAGATTGAGATGGAAAAGAAAGCTCACAATGCCCCACCTCAAATTTCGTAAAGGTCATTCATCTCAGACACCAGTGGTGACTTTGTCCTATGGTCAGCCCTGAATGCAGATTGTGCCTTGATCATATTTATTCAAGAGTACTTGCAGCTCCCCCACCAAAACTGTAAGGCCCTAGGGTTCTTTTCTAAAATATAACATACAGATACAAAGACAAAGTGATTAACATGCTCACTATACTTTGGATTTTGGCAGTTCCTGATCGCAACATGCTGGCTGAAAATGGTCCCTTCCATCCTCTTCCTTTCCCTTTCATGTTGCTGGAAAAGTGAGAGGGATCAATGGCCCCACTCTGTACCCTTCCTCAGTGTTTCATCAGAAGAACTCAGACCATTAGTGCAAGGATATATAGCTGTGCATCAGAATTTCCACTCTCTTCTGCCTGCACCTTCTCTTCCACACCTGTAGCTTTTTTTTTCCCTTTTTTTTTTTTTTGAGGCTGCATCACACTGTGGACTCATGCCAGGTTCACACACTCAAGGCTCACACACCAGAGAGGGAGTGTTGTTTTCAAATCTTGCTGTGTGGCCACAGCATGTGGCTTTAAACATGTCCAGGAGATGGCAGGGATAGAATTCCTCCAATTTTTTTTGCAACTCATCTCCCTACAAGAATTTGATTTGGTTAAACTAGCTAATTAGGCCTATTATCTGATTCTCTAATTTCATTATATTTTATAAATATAACCTGTTTATTAACAATCTTTGTGTCTTGAGACTACTTTGGGTATGATGGCAATGTTGATTTACATTTGAGATTTTTTTTATCTGAACTTCTGATGTTGAAAATTTTGTATATTCATGTTCCAATGAAATTATGATGTTTTTCAGATTTCTTAAATATACACATTTATAACTTATTAAAATTCACATTAGGGATGCGGGTGGCGCTGTGGGTTAAACCTTTTTGTTAAGCAAATAAGCTGTTAAGCAAATAAGCTGTTATTTGTTAAGCAAATAAGCTGTTATAATGATTCACAAATCTCACACCAGCTTGAGCATGAAGGGTGAATAGGACAGTGTAGACCTCCTCCTTGTTTATTCCAAAATCCATAGCAATGAGAGGGAATTGGAGTCCTAGTGGTGAAATCCAGGACTCAGGATCTCTGGTTCTTACTTTTTTTATTTTGGTGGTGGAAAAGGAAAGCAAGTGGCACAGAAAAAGGGGTTAAAATTGCCAGTTTGCATTTCTTGAAGTAGAAAATAGTGATCTGGTGTGTGGACATCTTTCCTATTTTGATTGATTGAAGAGGGCTCTGGAAGTTTATTTGTGTGAAAGAAACAAGCAGAAGGTTCCTTCAGAGAAGTTTAGTACAGCTGAGTTAAACTGGTTTTCTGTTATCTCTTCTTCAAGGTCATACAGACTGTAGTAAGAGGCCAGAAGGAACATGGGTTTCACTTTCTCTTTCTATCTCTCTTCCTTCTGGCGTGGTGTTCTGAATATAGTGTTAAGATTTAGACTTAGTACAGTGGAGGCTTGGGTTGTGAACATGATCCATGCGGGAGGTATGTTCGCTACCTGCAGCGTTTGCAACCTGCAGCGCCGCGTGTGCGCACACGTGAGTTGCGATTCGGCACTTCTACGCATGCGCAAAGTGCGATTTAGCATTTCTTCACATGCGCGTGTGCCGAAACCCGGAAGTAACCCATTCCAGTGCTTCCAGGTTTCGGTGTGTCTGTAACCCCCAAAAAACGCAACCTGAAGCCTCTGTAACCTGAGGTAAGTTCTTTTAAGTTTAAGTTAAGTCTTGATGCAAATGGATTTCTTATGGACAGTGCCAATCCTGAATGTATTGGATTTGTGACTATTATGCTCATTATCCTTCAGTAGCCATAAAGCTCTGCTCGATGAAATGTTAATTTCCTGTGGTCTAATTTTGGGGAATCCTGAAATGTGTTTAAGTTTTTACCCTGCTGACTATACGTTGGGATCTGCTCTGGATCAATATTGAGTAGAATTTCCATGACAGGAATGTGGGGATTGTGGATTCTAACTACGAAGAACCCGGTAGTGTATCATTTAAAAATAGTTGAATTTTATTATGAACATTGCAATAGAAAATAAATGGTTATGGGAAATAAAATGCTGGTTCTCAGATCTGTTTCTTTCACACACAAATGCAATTATTATTTATTTGTTTAGCTGAAGTGATTACAAAAGATAAAATACATAAAACAGGTTGAAAAGAAAACAAAATAAATTGCACTGGTAAATCAAGAAAAATAGCACTGATCCCAAAAAACTTTTCTCCTTATAATCGTCACTGTAAGGGCAAAACAGACCACTTTTTCATAGGTATAAGGGGACTTGTCCATTAATAAAAAGTTAATCATATACCCAATCCATCTCTCAATTGGGAGATTTAAATATTTGGACAAAGATTTGCCCACTGCCACCCTAATCAGGTCGCCTCTTAAGTGACCTCTTAGGCAATAGGAGGTGGTGCTAGTCTCCTTCCATCCTTGTTTCCTGTGGAGGTCTTTATTCCTCACCCCTCGCATTGTTCATGATGTCGATTTTCACTCAACACTTCTTCCCTGGAATGGAGAGGCAGCCTTGTCAAGGAGCACATTTTACCAGACAGGCAGAAGTGTGATGAGCACACAAATCATGCTTTAAGATATGAGATTTCATATGACAAGGTGCCACCTCAATAGCTAACTCACACAGAATGTCCCAAGAAATATCATAATCATCAATAATGCATAGCATTTCCTTATTCCATGATGGAGGCTCCCTATTGCCAAAAATCAGAATCTCCTTGAAACTTCCACCCCTTCTTTAAATTTTAGCCAATACCTAAGGGAAAGGATATACACTCTAGCCTTCACTGAACAAACACCAGCTTCCATAGAAGCCAACTCCTAGGGGACAAGGGGTCTTCACCCCCTCCAATAAAGTATCTGAGGGAGTCAGGCCCTGCCAAAGTTGATAGGCATTAACATTCAAATGGTACATGTGCACCGCATTATGTGATTGATTATACAGGGCAGGGCTTACCTGCCCATCCTCCTTCTTTTATTCAGGTTGGCACTGCTGACAACTTCCAAAAGGAGAAACTTTGAGCAGCTCAAAGATAGTGGAAATATATTTATTCCGTGGTATTTACAGATTCAGTTTTAGAGGAGAACCCCATATTTGTGCATCATAATAGATTTGTGGGATGACTTTGACTTCATAGGTTTTGAGGGCTGGTGGAATTTGTCTACCCCCTTTACTCCAACAGAACCATGATAGAGAGTTCACTGTAGTAATAACCAATGTATTGTATTTACAAAATGCTTATTCCAATTGAAAAAGCATAAACCTAGATATTTAAAGGATTTCATCTGATCAGTGACGTGCTCCTCAAGTTGCCACTTGTGTTTTTAAACCTATTGGCAGAAATCAAAACATTAAGTTTTAGGTTTTTTGCATTATAAAGCCTTCTTTCGAATGCATACTTCAGAATGCGGAAGCTTATAAGGCAGACAGGAGGGCTGAAAGTTACAGGACCATTGGGGCAATCACGGTGAAATTTCAGTATCAGGATTCAGGTTCAGTTTTCCATTCATTGGTGTATCATTCCTGGACTTAGCCATTCATGTCTCCTGACACTGATCTACAGGCCAGGGTCATGGAAACTGGTCGATCTGTTTCTTCTAGTTGCCTTCAGACATGGTGACATACACAGTAACTCCCCCGCCCAAATTCCTCTGACTGAGCAGCCTGGCAGAACACATTGGTCATGCATACAGCAGGCATCAGTAGTATAAGGATACTACCTCCTGTCAATTGCTTATGAACCAGCCCTCCTGACCTTGATTGATGATGTCATATGCCACTCCACACCAAAAGTCCCTTCCCAGAAGTTCCAACTTCAAGGGCCACCATGAAATGACTTGGAGTGGGGGTCCATGTAATCCATTGTGTTGATGGCACACCACTGCCTCCTTCAAGTAGGCAGGGACCACCCTATCTTGCAAGAATGCATTAATCACCTCCCTACATGGTCAACTTTCCCCTCCCTGCTCCTTATGAGGGGAAGTGTGGTGTAGTGGTTAACAGCGGTAGACTCCTAATCTGGGGAACCGGGTTCATGTCTCCGCTCCTCCACATGCAGCTGCTGGGTGACCTTGGGCCAGTCACACTTCTTTGAAGTCTCTCAGCCTCACTTACCTCACAGAGTGTTTGTTGTGGGGGAGGAAGGGAAAGGAGAATGTTAGCCGCTTTGAGACTCCTTAAAGGGAGTGAAAGGTGGGATATCAAATCCAAACTCTTCTTCTTTCCTCAGACAAGAGGGGCAATGGGCAATGTCCTTGAATCTTACTAGCTGAAATGCTTCCAACATGAGAGAACTAGACAGTGCTCGGGACACCCCTTGAGATTCATCTGCTGTACCAGTTCCCAGTGGATGCAAGCAACTTCATCCTCAAAATGCTTTGCAAACAAGTCACAGCATTGACAAGTCACAAGCACATTCCCCAACTCCCAATGACAGGCCCTCCCCATTTTTACCTTGGAGCTTTCCTTTCCTCACCCAGACTCTCGATGCCCACTTCTCCACCTCTCAACCTAGTTACTGGCACCAGGTTCAGATTACCCACCACCACTACTTGCAGCACATTAAACATTTTATTTTATTTTTAAAGCTCAGACCAATGTTTCATATGATCATGTGGTTGAGATATCTTAAATTCTGAGATTTAGAGATATCTATATTCTGTTAGTATAAGCAAATACAATAGACACACCAATACAAAGGAAATGAGTAGAAAGAGGAATATTTAAATAAAATTAATAGCAATATTGAAGGTAAGGGTGATGATTTTAGGGTTTGTGAAAGAGAAAACACCATAAAAGAAAGAAAGGGAAGAGAAGAGAAAATAAAGTTGGCAGTATGGTGCATGGACATGTTCTGTGTACTCCCATGATCCTTCTTCAACTCAATACCCCTTCCACACAATCAGGCATTGCAACTTCTTTCTTCACATTCTGGAGTCTAAAATTTGTTCTAATTCATACTCTTCCTCTCCTTCTACCATGACAAGAGGCAGAGGTGCTTGTCTAGGTGCCTGGTAAGGGTGTGCAGGTACAACCGGTGACAAGACCGATCTGTGGAAGATGGGGTTAATCTTCTTGGATTGCTGGCAATTTTTCTACAAATCAGTAATATCTAAGGCAACACAATGACCAAGTACAACAATGCAATATCAATATAAACTATTTATATAGTCTATACAGAACATTGAACAACATGAGAAACCAAATACAGTCATACCTCGGGTTGAAGCAGCTTCAAGTTAAGTATTTTCAGTTTGCGCTCCGCTGCAACCTGGAAATAATGGAGTGCGGAAGCTGCAAAATGTGACCCGCGCACATGTACGTGCGTCTTATGTTTACTTCAGGATGTGAACTGGGCTCCGGAAAGGATAGTATCCAGAGGTACCACTGTAAGCAGAAATCTTATAAATCTCTGAAAGTCACTAAATGTGCTCTCTTGATGGATTCTCTTGAAAACATAGAACCAACTAAACATAAGTCTTATAAGTCACTGAAAGTCTTTGCAGACTATGCAAGTCTCTGATAGAAGCAATGGGTCAGATTTTTATCTGATGAAAACAAGCTGTAAAGCTTTGTTTTATGATGTCCAACGCTGTCGAAGTGGTCTGCAAACAGAAGTAGTGAACAGTGATTCTGGATATACCCACTGTTTCGTAGAATTCTTCTTCAGCACAGCAGAAGGATACAGAAATGCTTCATAAACTGCAAATGAATTATTGAAACGATGACCTGCATATACATGGTAACTTACAATAACTCAAATTATTACAACTGATATGCATGAACTATAATGACAATTCAATATGAAATAAAACGAAAAGTACATACCTCATCTGTATGGGGTATAATATCTATGGAGCAGTGGTCATAAAGTTATGTAACCACTGCTACTGACTACATGTTGCAAGAAACCTATAAAGCCGACCCCAGGTGGTGCTCATCACCAGGAGATTGACCTTAAAGATACAGTACAGTTTAAGAGCCAGAATATAAAGAATGAAATAAAACAATTGAGATCCAGTTTAGAATTAAGTCCTCAAGGATGAATGGTTTTAAACATAAAGATAAACTGAGATTCTTGCTGTCGTAACCGTCTTTCATAATCTTGTCTAATACTTATGGCTTTCTGATTCACCCACAATACCGTTTATAATAAATTCATGTCAGATTGGTTATGAGAAACAAATGTTCTACGAATGGGTGAACTCTGTATTGCTGACAGTTTTCTATGAAGTCTTCTGCTGCCGGAACCAACAGAGTGTTGGTTGGGGTTGAGAAGGTTGCGAGGATGTTATCCATAACTGACAACACCACAGAGGCTGAATCCCACAGTCAATTGCACCACTATTTTTTTTTTCCATTCAGCAGCCCAACAGACCACAGATAAAAACTTTTTTTTAACCTGTTGGTGCGGCTGACTATAATTTTGTATCTCCTGTCTGAAGGTAGGAGATTAAAGAGGTGCTGGCCCGGTTGTGAGCCATCCCTAAGAATTTTCCTCACTCTCCTGAGGCAGCGGTCTCCCGAGATGTCATTTAGTGAACTCAGGGGACAGCGCACAATGTCATGTGCTGTATTCACCACCCTCTGTAGGGACTTCCTGTCCGTGGCTGTTAAACCAGCTTACCACACTGTAATACAGTATGAAAGGACACTTTCTATTGTGGACCGGTAGAAGGAGATCATCAGTTTTTGTTTGACATTGTTCTTTCACAAGACCCTGAGGAAATGAAGTCTCTGTTGGACCTTCCTAACCACCTGGGTTGTATTGATTTTCCAAGTGAGGTCTTCACTAAGGTAGACTCCCAGGAATTTAAAGGAAGAGACTCTCTCCACACAGCCCCCCTGATCTACAACAAGGCTAGTTCCCTCTTTTCCTCCAAAAGTCCAACACTATCTCCTTTGTCTTACTGATATTTAGGTGCAAGTTGTTCTCTAGGCACCATGTCAGGACTTTTTGAACCTCCTCCCTATACGCTGATTCATCTCCACCTGTAATTAGACCCATTATGGTGGTATCACCTGCAAACTTAATAAACACAGTAGATGGATCGGATGATATACAGTCATATGTATACAACGAGTACAGGCAGGGATTCAGCACGCATCCCTGTGGGGTGCCAATGCCGAGCTTCAGAGAGGAAAATGTAACAGGCCCAATTCTCACTATTTGTGTGTGATCCCTCAGAAAGTCTTTATTCCAATCACAGATGGTAGAAGAAAGGTCCAGGTCCCTCAGCTTTTTAAAAACAATGTCCGGAAGGATGGTATTAAAAGCCAAGCTATAATCATTAAACAGCATTCTGACATAATTCCCTGGTTTCTCCAGATGACTCACTGCAAGGTGAAAAGCTGTGACTATGACATCGTCTGTTGACCTATTTCTCCTGTAAGCGAACTGGTGTTCATCAAAATCTGGTGGAAAACATGTCCTAAGATGTTGAAGGACCAATCTCTCAAAGCATTTCATCATTACAGATGTTAATGCAATGGGTCTGTAGTCATTTAAGCAGTTAATTGCTGTTTTCTTTGGGACTGGAATAATGGTGGCCGCTTTCAAACATGATGGAACACAATCAGTCTGCAGGGAGATGTTTAAAATCCTTGTCAGGACCCCGGTTAGTTGATCAGCACAGTTTTTATTTACCACTATCCTCATCACCCCATCAGGACCAGCAACTTTATTGGGATTCACTGCCTGCAATGCAGCTTTCATTTGATGGTCATATAGAATAAGTGGCTGAGAGTTTGTAGGCTGGCAGGCAGGAGCCGTGATATTTGATCTTTCTACTTCATAGTGGGCAAAGATGTTCAGCTCCTCCGCTAACACATCATCAGCCTTAACCACGTTCCTTTTATTGCCCTTGTAGTTGGTTAGGTGCTGCACTCCCTGCCACACTTGTCTCGTTTTCTTATCGGCTAAGCAATTCTCCATAGAATCATAGAATCATAGAGTTGGAAGAGACCACAAGGGCCATTGAGTCCAACCCCCTGCCAAGCAGGAAACACCATCAGAGCACTCCTGACATATGGTTGTCAAGCCTCTGCTTAAAGACCTCCACTTTAAGCTTATATTGTTGTTTTGCCGCTTTATGCCTTTCCTGACCTTTGTTCTTGCCTCTCTGTATATGTCAATGCTCCCTGCCTTTAAGGCATTATCCCAAACTTTCAAGAGTAAACTTACTTTAGCGGTCATCCAGGGATTACTGTTCCCATAAACTCTAATGCACCTCTCCGTAGTTACATTATCTGTGCACACTTTGATATAGGAAAGTACAGCATCTGTGTATCTCTGCAGATCTTGTTGTTCAAATACACTCTAAACAGTGCTTTCAAAACAGTCCTGGAGCTGACTGAAAGCACCCTCTGGCCAGATTCTGACTGTTTTTATAGCTGACTGAGTTCTTCTCCTTAGGGGAATGTACTTCGGACATAGAAAAATTGAGGAATGGTCTGATGAACCTAAGTGGGGAAGGGAGATTGCCCTGTATGCCTGCTTCAGACTGGAATACACATGATCCAAAATATTCTTCCCTCTAGTGGGGAATTTCACATACTGTTCAAACTTAGGAAAGACTGCCTTCAGGCAGGCCTGATTAAAGTCCCCTGCCACAACAATAGCACCCTCTGGATGGATTTGCTGCTGCCTAGAAATGACGTCATATAACTTAGAAAGTGCCACTCTGATATTAGCATCAGGTGGAATGTAAACAGCTATGATAATTGTCACAGTTACTTCTCTAGGCAGATAAAATGGCCTACATGTAACTGCCACCAATTCCACCAATTCCACATCTGAGGAGCATTATGTATAAACTCCTCTGCTATTGACACACCACCCACCGTGAATATAAATACAGATTCCTCCACCTCTGGCCTTACCAGAATTACTGTCTCTGTCAGTTTTGGACGCTGCAATCTAAAGAGATATTTAGGAACTGGAACATGTGCAAAGAAGGGCTACAAAATTGATTTAGGATCTGGAAACCAAGCCTTATGTGAAATGGATGAGGAAATTGGGTATACTGAGCCTGGAAAGGCGACAACTGAGAGGTCTCCTTTTCAATGCGTTAGCCATTGGACTGTGACAACTGATCTCAGGATTCTGTCCTGCCCTCAGTGCTATTCAACATTTACATGAAACTGTTGGGAGAGGAAATGCCACACCAACTCAGTGAAGGTTGGTTTCTTGGATTGAGTTTAAAATCCAAGTGAGGACAAAATAGATTGCAAATATAATTTCATTCCACAGGAAACGTTGTGTGTGATTGTGTAAGTGAGAGAAGATTCTTAAACAGTGGCTGCTTTTGTAGGATTAAAGAGTGTGAGGCAGGGGAGATAGAGGGAAGCACCAGAGAAACCAAAACTCCTAACAATACCTTGAAGAAGTCACAAGACAGAACTACATACAGTTATCTGGGCGTAGAACCCATCGAAATCAGTGGCACTTACATCTAGGTAGACAGGTATAGAATTGCATTGTAATCCCTTTGAAATAAATGGTTACTACTTCCACCACGGGTGGCGCTGTGGGTTAAATCACAGGGCCTAGGACCTGCCGATCAGAAGGTCGGCGGTTTTAATCCCCTTGATGGGGTGAGCTGCCGTTACCCGCTTCCTGCTCCTGCCAACCTAGCAATTCGAAAGCACATCAAAGCGCAAGTAGGTAAATAGGTACTGCTCCGGTGAAAAGATAAATGGTGTTTCTGTGCGCTGCTCTGGTTCGCCAGAAGTGGCTTAGTCTTGCTGGCCACATGATCCAGAAGCTGTACTCCAGTTCCCTCAGCCAACAAAGGGAGATGAGCGCCGCAACCCCAGAGTCAGTCATGACTGGACCTAATGGTCAGGGGTCCCTTTACCTTTACTTCCACCAACAGTGCATAGGAGTGTGATGAAATACCTAAACTGCCTCCAATCCTTCCAGCCAAATTTATTCATTGGTGAGGGATGGGGTGGAAGTAACCAAACTTCCTTTGAAAGTGGAGGTAGAATATAGACATTGTGCGCTATTTTGCCCTGCCTGAGTTTGTCTAATCCTCTTTTTAAGTAGTCTAAGCCATCACTGCCTCCTGTGGAAGTGAGTTCCATGACTGAACTACAAACTGCATAAAATATTATACAGCACATAGCTTCTGAACTGCACTAAGCATGGTTTTACCCCTCCTTTCAACTTTTTCTGGTAAACTATGAAATTATGGAGTAGTTAAATGGAATACTTTTATGTCTTCTTAAACTTTATTAAACACAAGCAAAATAAATGTCATGGTCCAGTTTACCAGCGGTCAAAGTCCCTGCTGAGGATGTCGGGACTGGGGGCAAGATGGCAGGGTGGGCTCAGGAATGAGAGTCCGGAAGCCAGGAGTCAGGAAGCCAAGGGTCCAGAGGTAAGGAAGCAAGGAAGCAAGGAGTCAAGAAGCCAAATGCAGCAAGGCAGGAAGCATGTTGCTGTGGCAAAGAGCCAAAGGAAAATGCTGACCTTATATGCCTTCCCAAATATTGCCACCAGGTGCTGTGAGTTACCAATTGACCCCACCTGTGCGGCCGCACCTTGCCTCTTCAGAACAAACTTAGGAAAGCCCCAGTCCTGCAAAGCCCTACTGGTCACAGGTCCTCGCTCCTGCATGCACTCCTGACAATAAATAAGATCAATTAGATTATCTTCTCCAGGACAATTCTTCCAGCCAAACATATTTATTGGGATGGATGGGGGGGGCGTGGACACTTGAGAAGCACCTTTGGCTATCAAGGAAAGAGTTGCATTGCTAAGTAGATCTAACATGAAGCAAAGAAAAACACACCCCAAGACAGACAGCTTAGTGCAGAATGTCCTCTGTGACTTCTGTACTGTGCGGCTAAAAAATGCCTTGAGTGGTGGTATGAGCAGGAAATGAGGGTATTGCTCTGTGCCCAAACCAATGGAAAGAGAAGAAGAAGGTAGGTAAAAAGAGAGCACAGCCAGAGCAGTTTCTGACCTGTCAACTGGGGAGAGATGCATGAGGCCACAATGGGAGTGAGCTACTGCCCTCCTGTCATGATAGTCCTGTACCCTTGCACATCTGATCAGCTGCTCCGAGAAGGATGCTGTAGTATTTCACAATTCTTCTCATCTTTTGAAAATGGAGGATGGGATTTGAAGCAGGTATAAACAACTAGCTGGGTTCAATTCAAGACAATGTGGCCAAGGACAGTCGTCACCAAACAGATCAGATGAGTCAAAGTATCACTCCCTGTTCCATCAATCTGACACAATTAGAATAAGGAGGGACGAAGTTCCATAAAATGATTTAATTAGCTCTCAGTGATGATCTTGGAGCCACTGTATTCTACTCAGTGTGTACCAGTGTGTCCCTGGCATCTTTCAACAGTCTTAAGCTATGTCTAGCTTTGCCAGCTGAGCAGTCACCTGAGCAGTACCTTGAGGCTCTCATTGCACTTTGATTAGTGGCATGAAGGATCAGAAAAAGTATATCGCTCCTTCCAACTCAATAAGACTCTACATCAAGGAAGAGCAAAGACAGAGGCACTGGCTCAGAATATACCTTTATCCATCAAGGACCCAGCAACATCCCATATATCTTGGATGTGATAGTATTAGCAATTTGTGCACATGTCTGTAGCAAAGGAGGGCTGCAGGTAGACACTGAAGAATAAGGTTGGCCGTCTTAGCCATTACTGTTAGTTGTTCTGTTTTAATGATTTGCATAGTCAGATGACCTCAACTGACTTGGTAGCTTTCTTTGAACAAGTTGCTCATTTGGTGATGTCCGTAGTTGACACCTTCCCTTGACCGGAGTTGACCAAAAAGTTTTGGTATCTTTAATTTCTAATGCAGTGATAATTTTAGACCATTTGGCTAGTGCAAACTCAGATTTTTTTTCCAGGAGCATGTTCTTAAAAGCATTTTTCATTTCAAAATAAGTCTTCCAGAGACCTTGAAAGTTGGTAATATAGGCTTTTTTTAGACAAGTTCTGAGTTCTTTCTTATAGTTAATACAATCTTTATCAAACCAATTATACTTATTTAAAGATTTATTGCTGGACAGAGGGTCTAAAAAAGAAGAAAATAATTCCTGGATAGTCTTATAGTAACAATCATTATCCTCCAAGGGCATCAAATTTTGGTTAGCCACATATTCAAGAAGAACTGGATTATTTTCAAATACTGCTAATAGATCCTCTCTATTTTTATCACTTATATAAATTCTTTTGGCGTAGTCTTATCAATACTAATAGGAGGTCTAATATCATTATTTCTAGTATTCCTGTACATCTCTAAAACTATTGGGAAATGGTCACTCTCTGAGCGAGGTACAACTGTAAAAGAGGCAATTTCATTTAACATTTCGACGGAAACTAGGGAATAGTCTATTACGCTCCTACCCCTTTTGGAGCTAAAAGTAAAATTTCCTGGAATATCCGGCCACATTGAGCCATTCAGGAATGAGAGATTCAATTCTAAAACCAATTGTAGAAGTTTTCCTCCCGCTTTATTAATAATGATGTCCTTAGAATTCCTCCCTATTCTCAATGGCAGTGGGGCATCTTCAGCTAGATTTGAGCCATAGAGTTTATAGAGAGCTGTATTATCTGATCCAATTCGAGCATTGGTGTCTCCCATTACAATCAGGGGAATATTTGGAAATTTACTACGTATTAAATAGAACTCTTCAGCAACTATATTCCAACCATCATCTGGTCTAATTTCCAACTCTATGGGAGGAAAATATATATTTAGAAGAATAATTTCCCTGTATCCAATGGTAAGTGATAACAGTTGTGCATACTGTCCAATATTTCCGTTATAATTAATTTTAAGGTTAGAAGACTGTTTAATACCACAGATCAAACCGGCTTTAGGGCGACCTTTTGTTGACATTTTAGTAGCGGGTAAATTATAGGTAATAAAATTAGGAATATTTAAAGGTTTAAGAGACCAGGTTTCCTGCAAAAATATTATATCATAAGATTCAAGAAAATTTATAAAATCAAGGTCAGCTAATTTACATGAAAGTCCAGCTACATTCCAGGACATAATAAAAAGAGTTTGGAGAGATCTTTGATTTAAGGGTGCTAGTGAGGTATGCATGGTGCATTCCGGATGTCACACCAAGTTCCTCTGGTTCTTACTGTTATCCCTTTCAGTGGGTTCATATAATTCAGATGCTAGTTCAATGATGTTTAAAGATGTATTCAGAATGCTCAAATTTGAGGAGGGTGGAATGCTAGGGTTGCAACCTGGCGCACCCATGCTGGGGACTTTATTTGGGGAGCCCAATTCAGTCTCATTTAATTCTCTCATTTTATCCCATGCTAATGTAGTGGCCAGGTTTGCCTCTGGGATGGATTGCATACGAGCTGGGTTATAGGAGGGGAGTTTCATCTCCAGGATCTGAGAGGGAGGATTCATCTCCGCAGCAACCACTTGGCCTGGGGTAACGGAGGGTTTCTCGACCCATAAATCCAGCTCGTGACTATCGCCTGATCTGGGACATACTCAGATATGTTTTGATTATGTAGTCCCAGTTGATCCTTTGTCAGATTTGCCAGACAAGAGCGAAGGTTATTCAGTCTATAAAGTATTTTGTTCTGAGTTTCTTGGGGAAGAGCACAGTAGGAGTAGATTAAATTATTTTCAAAACTTTCGAACCCGTTACCTTGGCTCGCCTCATATAAAGTCCTGGGAGAGTCTGGTCTTTGAAGATCGTTAATAAGTAATTCTGGGTGGTTTTTGGAAGTATCATAAGATAAGATGGCGTCGTTAGAGGAAGCATTGATTTGAGCTCCACGTTAGTTGTGCGGTTTTTATCAGTTTGTATTAGCTTTTACTAGTTTTATCAGCTTTTTATTAACTTTTTAATCAGCTTTTTTATTAACTTTTGCGGAAAAGGGTCTCTGCAGCTGCTAGGAAGACATATTAAGAAAAACTGCTCGGAAAGCTCTGTGGGAACTCCAGTTTGTGTGTAGCCGCTCTCTACTTTAATTGTTTTAAGTGATAAGGAAGATTATTAGTTGAAGGAAACTGGCTGTGAACTTTTACTGCAACTGAGTGAGTATAACTCCCTAAAGGAAAAGAGTGTGACTAGAGAGAAATCCGTGGGAGGAGAGAAAAATCGCTTACTGGATAAGGGCCTGAGAAGGCCTTGGAACCTCTCCCTTTATCCAAAACTGCCTTGCGGAGAGCTCTGTGACGGTGCTAATGAGACGAGTTTAGTTTAATTAAATTTTTAACTCAAAGTTTTTAACTCAAAGTTTTAAGGCACTGAGACCCTGAAAGAAGATATATATATATATATATATATATATATATATATATCTCCTTTTAAACTTCCTGATTATTCCGGGGGAGCACCAGAGCCTCTGCGGTATTCATTTTGCAGCAATTGAAGAAGTAAACTCACCTCTGCTTCTCCTCCACGTTGTCTTCCTCCTCTTTTACAAATACCTCATGTCAATTTATCTCAGTCAATGCTTTGTAGCGTGTTTATCACAACATTATAATCGGCAAAAGCGAAGAGATAATTTGCAACTTTGAAGAGACAATGGTGACGACCAGGAGTGGCTGCAAAACTTCAGGCTTTTCTCTGAAGGCTGTAAGACCCACCTTCAAAAGAGCCACTCCAAAGAAAGCACAAACAAAAATCACTCGCTTTTACATGAACAGAGCAAAATGTGGAATAAATGAGGAAACGACTGAAATGAATGAGAACAAGAACAAGAAGGGAAGAGAAAGTCTTCCCTCTCCTACCAATCTCGCTTACAGCCATAGTGAAGGACTGGTTATGCAAAGAAAGGAGTGTACCAAAAGCAATGATAAAAGCCTGAATATATCAGAACCAACACCAAATATCCTCAATACAGCCGATGAAGCAACCCCGAAACTGAAAGCCAAATCCCAAGTTCCCCCCGAACCATCGTTAGATCAAAAAATGGAGGAACTAATGTTAAAACAAATTTCGGAACTGGCCTCGGGAAATATTAAACTTTCGAAAGACTTTTATCCCCATTCCCACGAGGCAAATGAAGAAGGTCTCTCAATCATCAATTGGCTAGTGCTCCTTACTGAGGACATTGAATCCATAATGTCCTACTTGGACATTTGCACAAAAATTATTACCATCATGGCTGACTCCTGTAAAACTCTGTGGAGAAAACCCGTCGGAATGCCTGCAAAATCGGAAAGTAACCATGGACTCACCCTCCACCCTCTGCAGGAGTGGCCCTTTAAGGAAGGGTAAGAAAGTCTGCAGACCTAATGCTTGTAAAAGGAGATCCATAGTTGTAAAAAATGTTTAAAAAAGTAAAAACATAAAAAATCTTAAGACAGTGCATTATAAAAAAATGGTTTTTAAAAAGCTTTTTAACCTACTCGAGAGCACAACAGCCTCTGGGACTAGAGGGAACCTGGTGAAGTCTTCAGCCAAGAAGTCAGTTAATCAGGATTTGCCCCCCAAAATTATTATTATTATTATTATTAAGAGGAAGAAATCTGAGAAGCTTCTATCAACAACTAATGAGATGTTAGAGAAATAATTCAGACAATTCCAAGAGTGAGCTTTTATTTTTCGTATGAATGAATGAATTTATTAATACGGTCACAGACCAGCGTCAACACACACAATATCACAGATCATAAAAAATATCAAAAATACAAGGGACAATGTGAATATAACAAGGATTTAAATATAAAAATTAAAAATTAATTATTAGCGTGCCCCCTGTAATTAACATTTGGGGGTTTGGTCATTATGGGGTACCACTTGCTTCCTGTGATTGACTGCAGACGCACAGAATTTAGCTACATTTAATGTAGTCTTGGGATTCTTGTCCTCTAGCAGTAGTTTTAAACTATGGTATTCCAATTCTTTCCTAGACTTTTGCAAAACAGGTGTAATAAAAGTCAAACGTATATCCTCATAAAAACGACAACGTAATAATACATGTGAAGCAGTTTCAACTTCCAACGAGCCACAAGGACAGACCCGTGCTGTGTATGGTTTACCCTCAAATCTGCCCTGAAGTAAGGCAGAAGGGAGAACATTAAATCTGTCGAGGGTAAAAGACCGTCTGTATTTGGGTACCTGAAGAGCTGACAGATAGTTAGCTGGAGAGAAGCCTCTCCCATGGTCCCTTATTGCTGGATGTTTGATCATTTCACTCATGTGGCATTGTAATTCTACGTCCCAGATACGCTGGTGAATTATAGTCCTGGCTTTCTCAAAGCCAGTCGCTATCAGGGTCTGCTGTGGGATCCCCAAGCCTTTAAGTTTTTCCAGCAGTGTAGCTTTCCATCTGGATTGGTAGGTATCTAATAAGGTATCTAATAAGGTAGGTATCTAATAAGGGACGCAGGTGGCGCTGTGGGTTAAAGCCTCAGCGCCTAGGACTTGCCGATCGAAAGGTCGGCGGTTCGAATCCCTGCGGCGGGGTGCGCTCCCGCTGCTCGGTCCCAGCGCCTGCCAACCTAGCAGTTCGAAAGCACCTCCGGGTGCAAGTAGATAAATAGGGACCGCTTACCAGCGGGAAGGTAAACGGCGTTTCCGTGTGCGGCTCTGGCTCTGGCCAGAGCAGCGATGTCACGCTGGCCACGTGACCCGGAAGTGTCTCCAGACAGCGCTGGCCCCTGGCCTCTTAAGTGAGATGGGCGCACAACCCCAGAGTCTGTCAAGACTGGCCCGTACGGGCAGGGGTACCTTTACCTTTACCTTTAATAAGGTTAAAGGTGCCAGCCCAACCGGGAAGAAAATAAGCTTTAGCCAATAATGGATCTTCAATATCCATATCCGAGTACTGATAGGAATTTGCCCAACCTCCAAACGGACCGCTATGTTGGGTACGCAAGAGGGGATCCCCAGCAGGCAGCGGAAAAACTTAGTTTGGAATGCCTCTAAGAGAGTAAGGTTTTTAAAGCTGCAGATCTGGGATCCGTAAAACAATTGTGATAGTATTTTGGCAGCAATGACCTGGGAGGCTGCCGGTATGTGTTGGCCCCCTTTCCCATAAAAGAACCTTATTAACGCTTTGGTAGATCTTTCTGCATTTGCAACTGTATTATTAATCTGAAAGTGCCAGGAGCCCCTTTACTGGAAGGTTACACCCAGGTATTTAAAGGTTGCTACCTGTTCTATTGGGCGATAGTCAATTCTCCATTTGTGCCTCCTCCTTTTTTTAGAGAACACCATGACTTTGGATTTGTTGTAGTTAATTGTTAGTTGTTCGATGCTGCAGTATTTGGTAAAAGATCTCAAAGGTTTTCTTAGTCCAACACAAGAAAAAGAAATTAAAACTGTGTCATCCGCATATAAGAGGACCGGGAGGGGCGTACCAGCCAATTTGGGGGGATGGGCATTTTCTTTCTCCATATTTCCTACTAGCGAGTTGATATAGAAGTTAAATAAAGTAGGCGCAAGGACACACCCTTGCCTAACCCCCTGATAAATTTGGATTTCCTTGGATAGGTGGCCCTGTCGGTCACACCTTACCTGGAACTGTGTATTTTCATATAGACTGTGGATGAAATACAGTAGGCGTTTGTTTATATTTGCAGCGCTTAGCTTTCCCCAAAGCCTGTCCCTCGGTATTAAATCAAAAGCAGATTTGAATCTATAAAAGCCACATATAGGGAACCTCCTTTTCTTGTTGTATATTTCTCCGCAAGATGTTGAAGAACAAGGCCCTGGTCTAAGGTTGACCGATTTGCCCTAAAACCAGCCTGTGCTTCTGAAAGAATGTGGCTTTGTTCCAACCAGTCCACTAATTTATCACATAGGTGGGCAGCGTACAGTTTGCTAATAATACTTAGGAGGCTAATTGGCCTGTAATTAGCCGGATCTGATCGGCTCCCTTTCTTGAATAAAGGGATGATGATTGCTAATCCCCAGTCCTCAGGGATAATGGCCGATTGATCTATGCTGGTAAATAGGGCAGCTAGCACAGGGGCCCACCATTCAACATTAGCCTTAAGGAGTTTCGGTGTAATGTTGTCTACACCGGGTCTTTTCCAGGTTTAAGGGATTGGATGAGCCTATAGATCTCTTCAGTTGCTACTGGGGGCCATTCGGCACCAATATCACTCAAAGCTGGGGGCATGGCCTGCAGATGTTGATTTGATGTATATAAAGATGGAAAGTAAGCCTCCCAAATCCCAACTGGTATAGTATAATCAATTTCAATCAGGGAGTCTTGCCAACTTTTAGCAACTATTTTCCAAAAAGTGGCTGGGTCTTTCCTTTGAAAGGCCTCTAATAGGCGTTGCCACTCCCCCCCTTTGGGCCTGAAGCTTTTTCTTTTTAGTCAGATCTTTATATTTACGTTTGGCTTCGAACCATTCCGCAGGAAGCAAGGGTAAGTTCGCTGATTTGTAGTTCCTGTACTTATCCAACAAAGAACGTTTCATAACAATACAATCCTGATCAAACCAAGGTTTAGATTTGTTGAGGAATAAAGATTGGTGCGATGTCTTTTTTTGGGTCAGGTGGGGTTGCAAAAGTGAAATCAGATCCTGGAACAAGATTATTCTAGATTCAGAACATGATGAGTTTAAGAGATTATCTCTTCTCATGAGGAATATGTCAGAGTATAGCCTTTCAGATGTTTCAGCATTCAGCTTTTCGGTCCATCTAATACGTGAGTATCTCATCTCCATGTTGGGGGACCTGGGGGCTTCAAGTTTATCGTTACAAAATAAGTCTTTTCTTACATCCAGGAGGAGGTAGAGCGGTAAGTGATCACTATCAACCCTCTCCTCCACTTTGCACTCAAGGGCTCTATTTAGGAGATTAAATGATACCATAACATAGTCAATAGTGGAAGCTCCTGCATTTGATATAAAAGTAAATTCCCCACAAGTCTCCCCATTTTTGCACCCATTTAGTATGACCAGGTCCAACTTGTTGGAAAGACGCAATAGGCACAGACCTGCAAAATTACATCCTTTGTCTTTTGAGAGTCTGGTGGGTATAAGATGGTTTTCTTCCACGATGGGTGGCAAGTCATGGAAGTGTGCATATAGTGCTTCATCAGACTGGCCAATTCTGGCATTAAGATCGCCAGCCACTAGCTGCAGGGGTTTGAGTCATCAAACCATCAATGTATGTTTCCAGCCCATGCCAGGTGTTTTTAATCAGCTGCTTGCCTCTTTGGGGGGGGAAGATATACATTAATCAGTAGCAGGGTGAAGAAGCTACTTTTCACTAGTAAGGCCATAGCCGGGTGTTTCAGTGTCTCTAACTTTACTAAGGACGCCCTCAACCTTGTAGATATTAAAATGCCTAGGCCGCCCTTGACTCTCCCCCCTTTAGTGCTTGGAGATCCTGTGAGGGACATTGAGGAAAAGCTGTTAATTCTAGGTCCCCTGTGAGCCATGTCTCCTGTAAAAATACTATGTCGTAGCCTTGGATAAATTTAGCAAAGGATGGATCAGCTGCCTTTTTTTCCCATCCTGTGATATTCCATGATAAAAAGCTAAGGTTGGCTCTACCAAGATCCACTCCTTGTCAATTATCTTCCAAGGTACTGTTGGAATTTACCATTCTACGTGGCAGCCGACTATCATCCTTACATGGAGAGCTGTCCAGGTGTTCTATGGTGTCAGATGGTAAATGTAGAGTGCTCACATTGGTAGACACTGGGCCTTTGCTATGCACGGCCTCCTCCTGGGGGTACTCTACCTGGTTGTAGCCTAATTCCACTTCATCTAAATATCTCATTTTAGACCAGAAGCCTGGTGAAGTTTCCTTAGGCATGTTTTTTCCTTATAGGGAGCGGTGCATTATTCTCCTCTGTGAGTTGTACTTTCTTGATTGCAGGTAGATTAATCTCTGCTTTTATCTGAAGGTTACATGGACGACGAGCCGTTGAATCAAGTTCTTGTGAGATGATCATTTTAGGAGGACTCTTGCTCTTTCTTTGGACATCCACCTTGGTTTCCTTATGTAACTCTTCCCCGGCCAGCTTATTTCTTAGCGTTTCTAATCTTTCTAGAATTTCAGCTTGTATTAAAGGTGGAAATGACCAGAATTGACTAAAGACTCTCCTCCCTGAAAGAGAGGGGAGTGGTTGTGGGCGGGAGCCTGAACACCGCCCCTAGCAGGGGGCGTGGCCCCCTGCCTCCAGCTCACCTGGCTGGCGCTCACGCCCCCCCGGTGGCCGTCCAACCAGGTGCCGTGGGGGGGGGGGGTGTCCTGCAGCCTTGATGCTGCAGTGTCAGCCTCTCCCCGGCCTCATTTCTACCTGAGGAAGCAGCTCTATATAATTGATTGTGTGCATCTGCCTGAATTGTATATTGACTAACAGATACATAAATTAATAAGGAAGTACGTTCTGAGCATACTATTGCATGGAATTTGCACAGTGTAGTTAATTCAGCTGATGTTAAGAATTTATATAAAAGGTAAAGGTAAAGGTACCCCTGCCCGTACGGGCCAGTCTTGACAGACTCTGGTGTTGTGCGCCCATCTCACTTAAGAGGCCAGGGGCCAGCGCTGTCCGGAGACACTTCCGGGTCACGTGGCCAGCGTGACATCGCTGCTCTGGCCAGAGCCAGAGCCAGAGCCGCACACGGAAACGCCGTTTACCTTCCCGCTGGTAAGCGGTCCCTATTTATCTACTTGCACCCGGAGGTGCTTTCGAACTGCTAGGTTGGCAGGCGCTGGGACCGAGCAGCGGGAGCGCACCCCGCCGCAGGGATTCGAACCGCCGACCTTTCGATCGGCAAGCCCTAGGCGCTGAGGCTTTAACCCACAGCGCCACCTGCATCCAGAATTTATATAGCCAAGCGTTAATAATCAACTCAAGGAAACATTATATAGCCAAGCGTTAATAATCAACTCAAGGAAACATTGTTTTTGGCAGCATTTTCCTTCTGCTGGGCCTCCAGCATTACCTTTTGTTTTGCAAAGTGTTAGTTAAAGGACATTTCCCTGAGAGCGATTTTCTTTGATTCCATTTGATTGCAGTATGGGGGCTGCGTTGCTCTGCTGTTCCTATTGTTTCATCACTACATGCTTGTGAGTTGCTCCTCAGGAGGCAGGTCTAGCCACCTGACCCATTTGTTTGGTGTCAAATAAATTTATAGACATATACAAACAGAACTGTCAAGTGATGAATAATTATTTCATATCATCGTCACTTACGGTAGACAATTGATAGTATCGGTAATTAATTCTACTTACAGTGGTAATTGATTGAACAAATAATTGGATTAGATTCTAGTAAATAAAAATAATAATAAATAATAAGAACAATAAATAAATAAATAATAGATAAATAATAATAGAATGATAATAATAATAATATTAAAATAAAACATTAAAATAAAGAATATTAATAATAATATATAATAAAAAATAAATAAAGAGAATAAGTGGAATGGCATCACATACCAAGATTAAATTGATTAATTAAGTAAGTAAATCTAAAGATAAATATATAAATAGACAAATAAAACTAATAAAAATAAAAATAAAATTAATAATAAATAATTGACATATATTTCGGAACCCTCAGTTGCTTAGATCATGGTGACAATAATGCCAAGGTTGCAGGTTCGATCCCTGTATGGAAAACTGCATATTCCTGCATTCCAAGGGGTTGGACTAAATGACCCATGGGGTCCCACACAATTCTAGAGAGCCTGGATAGCTCAACTGGTTAGAGCATGGGGCTGATAATGCTTGGGGATCATTGTTTATTATAAGTAAAACAATCATTAATTAGTATATTTGTTCCAGAATCAATAACATGTCCCTGTACAACTGCTTGTAAGCGGTAGCTCATGTCTGTGGCAGTAGCTTTAGCATGTTATCCATGGTGCCTAAGAGGAAGCGCTCTACAACGGAATCAGCTCACACCTCAGGCTGCATGGGTGCCAATAGCCGTAATTCATCGGGGGTGCCGCATGGATGGGATAATAACCTATTTCACACTGCCTAAATGCATTTAGATCGTTCATTGATGATTATGAGCAGCTTTTTTCCAATCAATCCCCTAACCCCATGCCCTCCACTGCTACCCCTGATATGCTCTTGGACAGTAACTGCAGCAGTGCAAACTAGGTCTCGGGCTCACTCGGCATCATCTGGTCCTCAGAACTGCATTGGGTCGCCTGCGAGGAGGCCGCCGGCCTGTGTCAATAACCCTGTTGTGTCCAGTTCTTCTAGTCCTTCGCAGAATAAGCAGCCCTGGGTCCAGCTTCCAGAATTGGGCACCTCGTCAGCCGGTGAGGAGGAACAGCAGCTGGAGGGGGAACTTCAGACAGCTGAGGGGGACAAACTGTCAGGCAAAAGATGCACCAAGAAGAAGCACGTTTGTAAGAAGAGCAAGTTGAAAACGGGCAACACGGAAGAAGAGTCAGAACAGCCTATGTGCCTTATGGGGGGGCCGCCACCGTTAGCTATGATAAAAGTTCTGAAGGAAGGCTTCCAGGATCCCGCTAGCACGCTGGGATCAATTTGAAAAGGGCATCTGGTCGGTGGCGGTCATCCTGTATGTTGAGAAGAAACCATTAGATTCTCATCGCATGGGTAAGCCGGACTTAAGAAGGGAGCCAAAGCGCAAGGTGTGTTGGAAATTCAATAAGGGGTCATGCCAAGGCAGTCTGGTAAGTATCCGCACGAATGCGAGAGGTGTGCAGGGGTACACCCAGCTGCAGCGTGTTACAAAGAGAAGCAGCCCTTTCGGGGAGGTCGGGGGTTCCAGCATTCTAGCTCCAGAGGAGCCCCCGTAGCAGGGAACAGACGATAGGGACCCTCCGGGTCTAGCATTTTCACTGATCCAGCTCCCTCCTCTCCGCAACCTCTTGTCTAGCTATCCAGATGGAAGCGCAGCATCCTTTCGTTGGAAGGGTTTTGTCGGAGGGTTTCAGAATACCAGTAACCGACTCTTTAATTGCAAAGGATTTCCCCTAACCAGATGTCAGTAAGGGAAAGGCTTGAGGTTGCAGAAAAAGAAAATAGCTAAGGAAGTGGCCGCAGGGAGGGTGGCTGGTCCATTCGTACACCCCCCTATCCCAAACCTGCATATCTCGCCCCTTGGTATTGTACCCAAAAAGACCCATGGTGAGTTTAGATTAATCCACAACCTTTCTTACCCTAAGGGTCTCGCTCTCAGATGTCTCGCTTCCGGTGGCTTGCACCTGGAGCTCATGGGCTTCAGGTCACGGATATTGGGGCTTTTGCCTAGCGTGCCACCCACCACGGATTACATTCTGCAATACCTTTCCCATCTTGACGATTTGGGACGGGACCCCAAAACTTTAAAGATACACGTAGTCACCATCAGCTTCTTTGTTAGAGCCATGTTTTCCTCTGACCTGTGCAGTGACTTCCTGATCCGCAGAGCTATTGAGGTTTGGGGCAGGCTACAACCCCCCTAGAGCCATAAGCCAATTTCTTACGGGCTGCTATCTCAGATACGCACAAAGCTTAGGTCAATCTGCTGGGCCAAGTTCGAGGCCCGCCTCTTTTCCGCAGCATATGCGATTGCCTTCTTTGGTGCCTTGAGGGTTGGTGAAGTGGTAGCCGAGGTTAACGCAAGTGGGAGGAACTGCAGTTGACCGAAGCTAGCATGACTGTGCACATACGTCAATCCCAAATGGACCAGGAAGGTAGGGGTTCCCTCGTAAAACTTACAGCTTCAGCGCAGCGGGGCCCATGCCCGGTCAAAGACACTAGATGGTACCTTTACCTCAGACTGCCTGGTCCTGGCCCGGTCCTGGTTCACGAGGATGGGTCACCTTTGTTGAGACACCAATTCACAAGGGCACTCCGCAAAGTTATTGATGCCTGTGGTTCATCTTCCCAGGATTATGCAGCACACTCATTTAGGATTGGCGCTGCCTCAACAGCGGCACGCTTGGGCCTGCCAGTGGATAAGATTAAGGAAATGGGCCAGTGGAATCCGACGCTTATAAAGGCTACATTCGTTAGAATGTGCCCTGCTCCTTTACCTCTACTTATCCGTAATTTTCTTTTCTTTTTCTTCTCCTTTATTTTCAGCCATTCTCAGAAGTGTCTGGATTTGTGGCCATGGTATAGTCCATTGGCCCACGTACGGTCAGTTAGCTGTGGCCTCACCCCTAACCTCGGATTGCTACCTGGAGTGCGAGTTTCCTGGTTTTCGTGATGAGGCATTGCTTATGCCATTGCTGAGAGGGGGAGTTGCCACGTTTGGCCCTCCTGATAGCCACCTGGAGTGCGAGTTTCCTGGTTTTTGTGATGAGGCATTGCTTATGCCATTGCTGAGAGGGAGAGTTGCCACGTTTGGCCCTCCTGACAGCCACCTGGAGTGCGAGTTTCCTGGTTTTCATGATGAGGCATTGCTTATGCCACTGCTGAGAGGGAGAGTTGCCACGTTTGGCCCTCCTGACAGCCACCTGGAGTGCGAGTTTCCTGGTTTTCGTGACGAGGCATTGCTTATGCCATTGCTGAGAGGGAGAGTTGCCACGTTTGGCCCTCCTGGCAGCCATCTGGAGTGCGAGTTTCCTGGTTTTCGTGACGAGGCATTGCTTATGCCATTGCTGAGAGGGGGAGTTGCCACGTTTGGCCCTCCTGGCAGCCATCTGGAGTGCGAGTTTCCTGGTTTTCGTGACGAGGCATTGCTTATGCCATTGCTGAGAGGAAGAGTTGCCACGTTTGGCCCTCTTGGCAGCCATCTGGAGTGCGAGTTTCCTGGTTTTCGTGACGAGGCATTGCTTATGCCATTGTTGAGAGGGAGAGTTGCCGCGTTTGGCCCTCCTGACATCCTTATCAGCAGAAGAAGTGTGGACTTGTCATGGCACATAAAGAGAGATTTGGATGAGGTGGCTGCCTTGTGTCCCGGAACAACGGTGTTCTGGTCCTCCTTCCTGAAGCGAATTGTGTGACGCAGTGTGCAGAACTGTATGGCCATTGAAAAATCCAGGAAACTCTTAAATCGTGCAATAGCCCGTTGGGTGCACTTTTTGTATGGCCGAGTCATTTATCATGACCGTATCCAGATCGGCGACCAAGCTTTATACCGGAATGACGGTGTCCACCTATCGGATCTGGGGAATGACAGTTGGTTAGCTAGTGTCAGCAAATGCATCTGGGATTGGTTACAGTTTTGAGGGTATTGGCGGCGAGCCTTTCGGCTCGGGTGGCGGTTAGGCATTGGAATAATGTGCTGTGGTGTGTCGAAGTGCTAGGTGTGGCCATCGCCTATGCCTTCAATGTTTAGGGGTATTCCGTTAAAGGAATCTGGCGGTCGTGTATTCTGTCCGATGCCTGCTTGGCGGGAGGCCATGGCACGACCCTCGGTGACAGCAGGGGTGAGCCTATAGTTGGATTAGCATCAACAAGTGATGAACCCCTGGTGAATAAACCCACTTGTTTCGCGATCCAATGCCTAAGCCAATACCTTTTCATTGCTGTAATCAATAAAGTTGTGGCCTTTTCTAGCCCATTAACCTTATAGCATGTGTCCCTGTGTCTTCTTTTCACGTCGCGGTGGTCGGGTCCTCGAACCACAAAGACTCTCCTCCCTGAAAGAGAGGGGAGTGGTTGTGGGCGGGAGCCTGAACACCGCCCCTAGCAGGGGGCATAGCCCCCTGCCTCCAGCTCACCTGGCTGGCGCTCACGCCCCCCCCGGTGGCCGTCCAACCAGGTGCCGTGGGGGGCGTGTCCTGCAGCCTTGATGCTGCAGCGTCAGCCTCTCCCCGGCCTCATTTCTCTTCGTCATCCTGTGCGAGTCACCCACCCTCCACTCCCATTGAGTTAGGGCTTAGGTCATTGGCCTTGCTATGGACCTTAGGTTGGTCGCCCCGGTTGCACGGGGGGCCTGGTAGGAGTTTTTCCATTTGGCATTAGGCTTTTTGGTTTTTTCGCCTACCTCGTAGCAATCGTCACAACTTTTGTGGTATTGGTGGGTAGGTTAGGCATTGGAATAATGTGCTGTGGTGTGTCGAAGTGCTAGGTGTGGCCATCGCCTATGCCTTCAATGTTTAGGGGTATTCCGTTAAAGGAATCTGGCGGTCGTGTATTCTGTCCGATGCCTGCTTGGCGGGAGGCCATGGCACGATCCTCGGTGACAGCAGGGGTGAGCCTATAGTTGGATTAGCATCAACAGGTGATGAACCCCTGGTGAATAAACCCACTTGTTTCGCGATCCAATGCCTAAGCCAATACCTTTTCATTGCTGTAATCAATAAAGTTGTGGCCTTTTCTAGCCCATTAACCTTATATCATGTGTCCCTGTGTCTTCTTTTCACATCACGGTGGTCGGGTCCTCGAACCACAATTAAGGTATTTTCTTCAAAGGAGAAATTGTGTGTAGGGGTATCCAGTTCGTGGGGCGACTGGTGATTATTCTGATATTCAGCTTTATTGTTTTCCACCACCTTTGAATAGATGTCTTTCTTATTTAATTTGATGAGGTGCGAGGGGGGGGGCAGGCACTTCGAATAGACAAGTCACTGTCAGGCCCACCCTTTGCAGCTTCTCCTTATTAATTAATATTTGTTTTGCGGTCGAGTCATCTTTAAATGTCAGCATCACTCGATTATACTTATTGTCATTTGGGAAAAAATCTGCCATGATAACGTCACCTTGTAGTAGGAGGCCTCTGAGTACTAAGTCAATTTTTTAAAATATATACGTTCTTTGTTGGTCCAGTGAATGTAATTCTGTGCGGTTGTACGTAGGGCAAATAACCAGTCTGCTTCTGTTGAGGATCAGCGTTTGATTGTTCTGAGTTATCTTATTGCAAATGGGGGAGATAGTCTCCACAATAGCAGAGGGGGTTTGCCAGTCTTTATCTAATTGTTCGTTCCGATCTTTCGTTACTTGAGGATTAGGGGGTTGTGATGCGCTAGTCACTTTAAGTTGCTGAATAATGCTCTGTTTTGGGGTCACGGGTTTAGTATTTTTTATATTTGATTCCTTTATTGTGGGATTTTCCAGGAGCTTGAATAACTTAGAAAAATTCAATTTCTTAGTTCGTGTATGACTCTTAATCCGCCTTCCCACTTTTATATTTTTAGACTTCTTCTTGTGAAGTAGGTGTATTCTTTGGTGGCGATGCTTCTTTTTGGGTGAGGAGTGTATGACTCGACTGTTGGTAGACATGGGAGTGGCTCTCTTTGGAACCTTCTCTGAGATACTGGGCTCTGTTGGAATTTCGGCCGCTGGAGTAGGGGTGTGTGAGATTGCTCCCTTCTTGATAAGCTCTGTCAGGCTTACTAGCAATCCCACGCATTCCATAAGAGAGTTCCTGATTGGTCTTAATTCTTTATTTATGTGCATTTGGCATTCCTTCATTATTTCATTGAAAAGCCCAATCAGGACACAGATACTGCTATCTGTGTCCCAGCAGGCTCCTTTTAGCTGGCTTGAATTTCCCTCTGTTCTCGTCGCACTTGGGGATTCCATCCTAGCCTTTTCGCTGGGGCTGGCTGCATTGACTGATCCATCTAGTGTGACTTCCAAGAGTTTCAAATTTCGTTCTTGATCATGTTCTACGAGAGTGTCGGTAGCACTAGATTGGGAGACTATCTGAGCCATCTCCATTGCCAGACTGATCCCCTCTCTCTCCTCACCAATATCAGGTTCCTTCCCATACCATGTTCGGTCAATAGACCAATCATGGAGAAGTGGGGACTCGGAACATATGGGCGTTTTTGTTTCAGGCTTAAAATAATGCAAAATTTTCGTCTGCGAGGTTGCTGGTGGTGGTTCAGCCCTCTGCATTGGGGAGACCCCCAGAACTTTACATTTCTGTCTGGTGAGCACCATCTCCATAGAGTGTATGGAGTTATGTGGAATATGTGGATGTGAAGATAACACCACTTCGTCCCAATTAGACAAGCTGGAATTAACACTCCTCTCATTAAATAGCGCCCTCCCCAGAAGCTCCACGTCCAGTTAATTGATTAGAAGTGGCTGCGTGCCAGACTTAATGACAATTCACAGTCTAGCGGTCAGAGATAGAGGGGAATAGATGGAATAGATGGAATAGATTTTTACAGCGGCATTACTTACAACGACCGTGGCAGACAAAACGTTGAGGGGAGGAGGGGAGGAGGGCGATGAAATCCTATCTGGCTTAAACCGCCATCTTACTTGCCGAAGAAACTATGTAATGATACTTCCCGACGGCGTTGAAAGCCCTCCGGTGAAGCTAACATTAATTCATTGCCCCCACTGTACCCCGCCAGCTGCGTGGAATTCCAAAATGTAAGTAAAGCTCAGTACTCTCTCTTTCTCTCTTCCTCTCTCTTCTGATATAGTTGCACTTGGAAAGATGTTTCGTTGTGGTAGGCAAACCTCCAGCAGCCAAATGCCAATGAGATAGGGAGGCAATAAATCACTCAGGCTGAAGATGGTGAAAGCTAAAGCTTAACAGGCAATAAAACTACTAGCTCTAAAACTGCTATCTCTAAAAAGCTCTAAAAAAGCTCTAAAAAGCACGGCAAGGGCGTTTGAAACGAGCAATATTAAGCTGCAGCTAACTACAACATCAGAGAGCAGCATGGGGCTGCTGCTCCCTAGCCGCCATCTTCCTTTCCCTCCCTTTGAAACTGAATCTTTTTCGTATGTCCCTCTTCATCTTTGTAATGAACAAACAACTCCAATTCACAGACCTCCCTGAACTATTTGTTCCCAAGTGTTACTTGCGACATGAATCCATGGCCATTAAATCTCTCCAGGCAAGCCTCTACCTGCATCAATTCATTTGATGATCCTTCTCTGCTCTGAGTCTCCTATTCTTTCTAGAATGCTGAAGGCACTCCTAAGCGCATGCCTCCTCTTGGCCCCACTTTCTGCAGGTAAGATGGGGAACTTCTGATGATCTTTAGAGGACACCGAAGAGAACTTGCTTCTTGAGAAGGAAGGGGAGTTAGGAGTGTAGATCAACACCACAGAGAGCAATCACTGCTGGGTTACCAAGAGAAAGTAGGGAAGAGTCAAGTCAAGAGATTATTTCTTGTGATGTTATACAGATAAACAATGTCATGTAGAAAAATAATGAAATATCCCACTATAACATGAAAGCTGCATTTCAGCAATACACACAAAATGTGGATCACTCTCTGTGTGACTGTGTGTGATGTGGGGGGGCAGGGACATAGAGGGGGGATTTGCAAAGGCAAGAGATTGCCAGATGAAAATGTTGGGCATGATTTCAAAGTGGAGGGAAAGTGCTAAGAAGGTGAATAAGCTTTTCTTTACTGCGAGAGGTAGAGAAAATATGCCTTAAAAATAGGATAGAACAATAATTCCATTGGAACGGAGAGAAAAAGTTGCTTAGGAAAGGGAAGGGAAGAAGACAATGTATGGCTATAGCAGGAAGAAATTAAATACATTTTACAAAGAAAGACACCTTCAAGTCTACTCCTTGGAACAGAGCACATCAACCCACTGGTAAGGATCCAGATCCACAACTACTACAGTGGTACCTTGAGATGCGAACAGGATCTGTTCCGGAGCCCCGTTCGCATCCTGAAGTGAACGCAACATGCGTCCACGCGTCTGTGCATACGTGGGTCGTATTTTTCCACTTTCGTGTATGCGTATATTGTCATTTTGACCGTCTGTGCCTGTGCCCGCAGCGAAACCCGGGAGTAACGCACACCATTACTTTCGGGTCGCCACAGAGTGCAACCCGAAATACTTAACTTGAAGCACATTTATCCCAAGGTATGACTGTACTCATTGACTGTGGAAATGTGGGGAGCTGAATGTGATTTGAGTGCCAGACAAGGATCCAGAAGGCTAGGGTTTGACCAGGCACTTTCCCTCAGCTTAACCTACCTCACAGGCATCTTCTGAGGATAAAATAGGGAGGGGAAAACCATGTACACTACCTCGAGCTTCTTAGAGGAAGTGGCTGCAGATAAATAAATGAATTCGAAAAATAAGAACTTGACAGCAAGTGAAATTGATAAATTGGTTCATCCCTAGTCTAGGATCCTGTCCTAACACGTGCCAACTCAATGACTATGGGAAGTACACAATCAGGACCACACCACAGCAACACTCTGGCTTACTGTGGGTTCCAGCAACTGTTATTTGAAATATGCTACTTTTGATATTGGAGATAATACATAGCCGTCATGCTTAGTAGCCTTAGGAGTCTTATTCTCCATCAATTTATCTAATCCTCTTTAAAAGTCATTGAAATCGGGGGCATTCAGTGCCTCTTGTAGAAAATGCCATAGTTTAATTGGGCTCAGATCTACGCTTGTGACAAAACAGTGGGAAGAAAATGTATTTAAGTGAGAGTCTGGATGGGAGGAAAAGTTGGCTGTGAGAAAAGGAGGGTACACCTCCCCACATCTTGGAAATAAATAAACCAGTGTTCTGAACAATGGCTACAAGAGTTTTAATTAATGAGTGTTTTACTCATTTCATTTCATCCTCTTCTATTAAAATGCTTATTAAATTGAACACTTTTTAATTTAAAAGTTTAATTCACGAACACCTCCTCCTCTGTACCTCATTAAGCAAACAGCAAAACAAAACAATGATGATGATGATGATGATGATTCATGAATCTTTTCCTCCTGTCCTCAGCCGGACGTCTGGAGTGCAAATATAAGTTTAACAGCACTGGAATAACAGATAACAGCAATGCAAATACACCTTGTAATAATAATGTTATGTATACCTGTTCTGCCAGTGTTCTGCGTACAAATATAGGTAAGATCTGCCTGTCTTTTTGTCTATGGCTGTTGGATTTGACCCAGGTTAAGATATAGGTGAACTTTAAGGGTTCTACTAGCATATAAAAGTCTATGCTGGAACAACTCACCTATGAAAAAAGTGAGGTGAGGAAGCTGTGACACTTCAGCTGTAGATGAATTAGAACTCCCATCAGCCTCAGCTAGCCACCCACCAGTCAGGGATGATGGGAGATGCAGTAGTCCAACAACATCTGAAGTAAGGAATGCATGGCTTGCATATGAAAAGGGGGAATCTAACATCACCTGATCACAAGCAGTGGCTGAATTTGGGTGCTGATCACCAAGCTTGGAGAACTTGATTTGCATCAACCAGAAATCCCTATTGAGCCAAACCAATGAACTCCAGTTTGGTTTTGGTTATCAAACTAGGACAATAAGCCTGGAATATAAGCTGAATATCCCCTTTGCCGTAAATGACATTAAAATTGACAATCCTTTCACAGATGTATAAAAACTATTCAAAAGCTGAGCAACCAGAATGGGAGATGATGGTGCTTCACACTTTTATGGCTCCTTGAGGGGGGCCTCAAGTAATTTTGAAATAATTCTCAGTGATGAAATGATGAGGAAGCAACCAGCATGAAGGAAGTATTCCTGTAGTTCACCTCTTATAAAGGGTTTTAGTTAACCAGCTTGATTCAAAGTGGGTCCCTCCACCTTGATGGTCTTTGGTTCCTACTTCAACCATTGGTTCAGGTTGATTTGATCCCTTTGCTTGTTCCTGATTCACCCACCCCTTCTACCCAGGAGGGAGTGGGTGCCATTTTGTGGTTTATCTCAGTGCCAAAATGCCTTGGGGCAATCCTGGGTGGGATGCTGCTTACTTGACCATCTGTTCCAACATCACTGCTACATTCTTGGAGGGAGAGGGGCAAGGGGGTAGTAAGGTTGGTGCAATGCAAGTGTCTTGCCAAGTGTCTTGTATTGGGCAACAGGAGCTCAGGGAAGCATGCCCCGAACCTGCAAACTGTTCGTACCGACTAGAAGAGAGAGTGCAGTGTATGGCAGATGTATTGTCAGATGTATAGAAAATGGCATGATTCTTCATGCTACAAATTTGACCTAAAATGAAATTCTGAATAAATTTCAAATTTAATGCATTTTGCAAATTAATTGTTAACATAAAAAGAGAGGCTGGTTCTATGGATTATGGAGGCCAGAGACTACTACTTGTGATTGAGAGCTGAACTCTTAAGTGCCTGCAGAAAACCTTTCTTTTCCACCAGACCATTAAGAATACACTAGTTTATTGAAATTTACTTTTAATATTGTATCTTTTATGTATTACAAGTGAAAAACATTTGATATCTCTTTCCTTTTATGATATAGCAGTGTACACAAATTTAAATAAATAAACAGAACCTTACTTTAGATTGCCAAATTGAATAATACTTTCCATATTGTTACTTTGAAAAGGTCCTGATTCCGACAACACAGAAAATTGGAAGCATTATAATGAATGTGCTTTAGGAGCAATAGACCACATTTCCCCCCAGACCCTGATAGTTCTTTAAAATTCTTTTTCACAGATAAACCTGAAGTGCAAATTGAGAATACTTGTTTGTCATCCAGATATTGTTTCTCAGGTGATTACAGCTTCACTGCAGTGGATGGTAAATTCTTTGATATGAAGATGCAATGCTGCAACACTGACCTGTGTAACAATGAAACTCTCAGCCGTAAGTTTCTGCATCATTGTAGAATCATTAACATGTTAGGGCTTGGATCCTTAGTCAATCAACAGTACTCAGAGGGACCTTCTAGGCAGCTTTGTCTCTGCCTGAAAAGGGATGGGTTACCTTTCCAGCCAGGCCTCTCTCTCCTTCTTCCTGTCCCTTGAAGCAGCACCATGAAGGATCAGATATAAAATTGGGTACCTAAGCTCCTGAACAGCTCATAAATAGCTTATGGTCCCTTCAAGTTCACTTTCAACTGGATGTTTCAAATATGGACCTTACAAGCAACCTATCTTATCCAAGTGTCCTCCTGAATCACCCTTGAGCTAGTTCTTCTCTGTCCTTTAATTGACAAGTACTACCTAACTCAGAAAGGATGGGGGTGGCGCTGTGGGTTAAACCACAGAGCCTAGAACTTGCCGATCAGGAGGTCGGTGGTTTGAATCCCTGCAATGGGGTGAGCTCCCATTGCTTGGTCCCTGCTCCTGCCAACCTAGCGGTTTGAAAGCACGTCAAAGTGCAAGTAGATAAATAGGTACTGCAATAATTATAAAATTATAATAATAATTGTAAAATTGAGGAATTTTAAGATGTCAGGGGGTAAGAGGTAAAGAATTGCAGCAGTAATCAAAAAAACTAAAGGAATCTTTATGAAAGGGAATTAAGATAATGGACCTAAGGGTTGCTAAAGAACTACTAAACAAGGATGCAGGGATGGGGAGGTATGGGGAAGTCAAAAGAAAGAAGGGTATGAAATGATGAGATTGAAATTATACTGTTTTGTATTGTTTTTGTTATCTATCTGAAAAATGAATAAAAATTATTAAAAAAAAAAAAAGATAAATAGGTACTGCTCCAGCGGGAAGGTAAACAGCGTTTGCATCCGCTTCTCTGGTTCTCCAGAAATGGCTTAGTCATGCTGGCCACATGACCCGGAAGCTGTACGCCGGCTTCCTCGACAAAAAAAGCGAGATGAGTCGGCCACGACTGGACCTAATGGTCAGGGGTTCCGTTACCTTTTTATCTAACCCATCAGTTATAATTGTGCAAATATAAGACCCTACCTTACAGCATGCTCTGACATTTATTTATTGAATTTATTGAATTTAGGAACCACCCTGTACCTGGGTGTCTTTGGGCGGTTCACAGAAACTCTAGGATAGCTCATTGTTAAGAGCAGAAGAAAGACAGAATCTCTGTACAAAAATGGGGGACTAAGAGCCTATATTTTCAGAGAGGCTACAGCATAATCGATGGCATGAATACATTCCGAGAGATTAAAAGGAAAATAAAGTTGACACTCTCCCACCCCACTTTGGGTAAAGGTCATTCATCTCAGAGACCAATGGTGACTTTGTCCCATGCTCAGCCCTTAACCCAGATTGTTTCTAGATCATGTTTTCATCCAAGAACACTTGCAGCTGCCCCAGCAAAACTGTAAGTTCCTAAGCTAGATTCCATTTACATAAGACAGAGTTATAAAAACAGACAAAGACATGAACATGTTCACTTTACATTTGATATTGAAAGTTCCTGATCGCAACGTGCTGGCTGAAAATGGTCTGCAGTGCCCATCCTGCTTCTCCAAAGGGGAGAAAAAGTGCAAAAGTGAGAAGACCGTCAACTGCCTTGAGAATGAGACCCAATGTGTTGATTTTAGAGGAGCTCTTCATAAAGGTAACATTGCTATTTCATCAGGGGAAAAGGCCTAGTCATCGCCTGGGTCATGCAGACTCTGTCCTGATCTCCTTCTGTCCCTTCCTTCCTCTCTTTTGCATTGCACGTTGCTGGAAAAGTGAGAGGGGTCATATCTCTTAGTGGCTGCACTGCACTCTTCCTTTGTGTTTTGCCTGCCTGGACTTTAAGCTTTAACTTTCATAATGCCACTTGCTTGTCTAGAAGCAGGATTCAGATTCTGCTGTTTATATTAGATACGCTTCTGGACAAAAGGGGAAAGTGCATTCATTGCTCCACCCCAGTTGCTCTTGATCTTTCTACCACTGGGATGCAGTTCAGGACAAAATGTGTGCCTCATTCTCAAAAAGCATATTTATTATGTAAAGAAATGTAACTAAATTTCCTTAAATACTGTGACAATGAGCAGTATCTAGCTAGGTGCTCTGTATCCTCCTAAAAGCTACTCCCGATCAACAGTGTTTCTGAGGAATAATGCTGTTTGGAAAGGGACCAAATTTACCACACACTTCCTTCCTGAAAAGAATAGGGGATCGGGAATGAACAGGGGATTTGAGCTGCCTCTGCCCTACATTTCCCCTCCTCATCCTTATCCTGCCCTTTACAGCCTGGGCTTTGGCTTTTGGAAACCCCCTTTTCCGCCAGTTCATGTTGGATGCGTTTAACATGAAAATACATATGGGAAAATAAAAGGAGGATTCTCTGGATGCTTAGGTCACAGTTTGGGACAATGAGGCAGCCTCAGTTGGCATCCAACCATCATGAGAGACAATGGAGTGCAACTCCAGCTTTTTATGCGGCTGCATCACACTGTTGACTCATGCCAGGACCACACACTCAAGGCTCACAAACAAGGGAGGGAGTGTTGTTTTCCAATATTGTTGTGTGGCCACAGCAGGTGCCTTTTAACAGGGCCAGGAGATGGCAGGGATAGAATTCCTTGCATTTCAATGCAAATCACCTGACCACAAGAATTTGATTTTGTTAACATATTAATTAGGGCACTTTATAAAACCTCTAATTTCATAATATTTTATAAATAGAACCTGTTTATTAATAAACTTCATGTCTTGAGACTCCTTTGAGTATGATGCCAATTTTGATTTACACCTGAGTAATTTTTTTTTACCTGAATTCCTAATGCTGAAAATGTTGTACATTCATGTTATGATGAAATTATGTTATTTCTCAGATTTCTTAAATATACACTTTTAAAAACTAACATATTAAAATTATCATTCACCATCACAGGCACCATCTCCTATTCCCTGGGAAAAGGTCTAAAGTCAATATTTGTTTTCTTTTTTCCAGATACCTTCTTTATCACCTTTTTCACTTTCAAAGGTTGTTCAACAACAAATCTTTGTACCATCCGCAAAAATGGAAGATTTCTTATTGCAACTGGGAGATTTATTCTTACAGTTACCGAAGAAAGCTGTTATAGTGCTTCACGGATCTCACACCAGCCTGAACAGGAAGGGTAAATGGGACAGTGTAGATCTCCTCCTTGTGTATTCCAAAATCTATGGCAATGAAGGGAAATTGGAGGCCTGGTGGTGAAATCCAGGACTTGGGATCTCTGTTTCTTTCTTGCTTGCTTTGGTAAAGGAAAACAAGAGCAGAGAAAAGGGGGTCAGAATGTGGGGATTGTGGATTCTAAATACAAAGAACTCTGTAGTGTATGATAAAAAAAATTCATTATGATCATTATAATGCAAAATAAATGGTTAAGAAAAATAAAATGCTGTTTCTTGGAACTGTTTCTTTCAGATACAAATGCACTTATTGTTTATTGATTTGACCAAGCACATTACTAAATATAAAATACATAAAACAGGATGAAAACAAAATAATATACATTGCGCAGGGGAAAAAAATAATTATTAAATTCAGAGGTTTTGTTATATAAGAGTTTTCTCCTGAAGAATTTAACTTTCGGGTAGGTGCTATTCATGGTGAGCTCTGGCATTTGTAAATCTAGAAAAACAGCACTGATCCCTACAACCCCCCCCCCCCAATCGTCCTGTCTTTTTATAATTATGGTAAGTTTTAGTTTTTCTTACATTACCAAGTCTTCTTTCAGATGAATATTTCAGAATGGGGAAGCATATATAGCAGACAGAAAGCTTAAAAGTTACCGAACCCTTGTGGCAGTCATGGTGGAGCGTCACTATGAGGATTCAAGTTCAGTTTTGCAGTCCATGGTTTATCTTTCCTGGACTCAGCCATCTCATCTCTCTCCTGACACTGAGCTACAGGCCATGGGTATGACAACTGGTCTGTATGTCTCTCCTTGTTGCCTTCAGACAGGGTGCCATAAAAAGTGCCCTCCACCCCCGCAAAAAAAATTCCACTGGCTGAGCATCATGCAAACAATAGGTATCAGTAGTATAAAGCTATTAGGGGTCTTTACTCCCCCACCCCCAATAAAATGTCTGAGGGAGCTGGTCCCTTCCAAACTTGATGGGCATGGTCTATCTGTCTCTCCTAGTTGCCTTCAGGCAGGGTGCCATAGACACTCCCTCCCCCTCAAATCCACTGACTGAGCAGCCTTGCAAGATACATTGGTCTTGCATACAACAGGCATCAGTAGTATTAGAATACTACCTCCTGTCAATTGGTTATGCCCCACTCCTCTAGAGTTTGATTGAAAATGTCATATGACACTCTACCTAAAAGGTCCCATTCCAGAAGTCCCACCTCCAAGCGCCACCATGAAATAACTTGGGGGGGGGGGGGTCCACATAACCCTTCTATCTGTGTTGATGGCTCACCACTGCTGCCTTCAGGTAGGCAGGGACCACCCCCTCTTCTAAGGAGGCATTAATCACCTTCCTGACCCAAGCAATTTCATCCTCAAAATGCAAACAAGTCACAGCATTGACAAGTCACAAGCACCCTCCCCAACCCCCAAAGACAGCCCCTCCCCATTTTCACCTTGGAGCTTTCCTTTTCTCACCCAGCCTCTCACCCTGGTAGATGTCCACTTCTCCACCTCTCCACCTGGTAACTGGCAGCCGGTTGAGTCCCCTCCCCCCACTTGACAGCACATTAAGCCTTTTATTTTATTTTTTAAACTCAGACCAATGCTTTCATATCATGTGTTTGAGATATGTATCGTAATAATGCCAAATTCCCAGAATGTCACCACTCTTGCTAACAATTCTTCCCTTATGGTCCAGGAAACCACTGGGTGATTCAAGAAAGCAAAAGCTTTCGCCTGATGTCTCCAGCAGAACATAAAACCCAGGATACCCAAAAGTCTCTGAGGTACTGGTTTGGATCAAGGCTGTATCCAAATATCTACAAAATATCTACAAAAATACAGAATACATATTTATTTAAGATAAATAAGACAACAGTGCAGTAAGAATCCAGTTACCAAATAGGAAAAAAAAATATTAGAAGAAGGTCACTTAAGAATTTGGGAACATCTGGGAAATATGTACACAGAAAACAACAAATCTGATGTAGTCTAACCTAGTATATTTTAACACCACTTTCTGAACCTCAAAGAGATGTGGCAGCCATCAGTGCGTGCACATCCCTTGTGGGTCACATCTTCTACTCTGATGTGCAACAACTGGTATTAAGAGGCTTAATGGCTCTCATGCTGGAGGGAAGGTAGCTATCATGACTACATTTAAAAAGAAAAATACTGAAAAGCTACAAAACTGACAGTGCTAACTTGAATGGCCCCATGGTTGCGAGCAGGTTCCAGGTTCACCTGATTTCTGATTCTGGGAAGAGCATGTGTGTGACATGCTAATTGTTGATTACTTTGTGCCTCATTAGGATTAGGTTGTTTCCAGCTCAGTTTTATCATAAAGCCCAAGGGAGGAACACATTTATTTAAAGTACTTGTTTACTGACAGTGTAGGTGTGGTTAGACTGGAAGAGGCATCTGGCTGATTCCGACAGAGTTCATTAAAAAGATTGCATCTAATTTTAAAAAAGTGCTTCGTGTTACAATATAAAAATATAGGATTTCTGGGAAAGCATGCACTGTCCATTTCCATAATTTCCTGCTCCTCACTGGATGGCGCCGACCCGGAAGTCCTGAGTCTCCTAATCTTTCTAGAATGATGGAGGCACTCCTGAGCGCATGTCTCCTCTTGGCCCTGATTTCTCCAGGTAAGTTGGGAAACATTTAATGATCTTTAGTGGACAGTGAGCAAAATTTGCTGCTTGGGAGGGGAGAGAAGTTAGGGGTACAGATCAACACCATAGAAAGCAAGGACTGATGGGTTACCAAGAGAAAGTAGCGGAGAATTAAGTCAAGAGTATTTCTTGTGATGTCATACATATAAATGATGCCATACAGATATAGAATGAAATATCCCATTCTAACATGGAAGCTGCATTTCAACAATACACACAAAATAGTGGATCTCTCTCTCCCTCCCTCTCTCTCTCTCTCTCTCTCTCTGTGTGTGTGTGTGTGTGTGTGTGTTTATAGATATGTGTGTGTATGTCCACACAGACACACAGTTTGGCAATTAAAAAAGAGACAGAAACAACGTACTATTACAAAAATTGTATCTGATGGGAAATCTGTGAAAAACCCTGCAGATATAAGAAAATGTTTTCAGAAATATTTCAAGCAGCTATATAAAAAAGTAAGGAAAAAAAAGATAAAATTGAGCAATTTCTTAAAGCAAATGAAATGCAAAAAATTCCCAAGCATAAAAGGTTCCTACTCAATGCTATGATTACAAGACAGGAGGTTGAGATAGCAATAAAATGAGATACAGCTAGGTAAAGCCCCAGGACCAGATGGTCTTTCTGCAAAATATTATAATATTTTGAAAGATTGGTTAATTCAGCCATTAGCAGATGTGTGCAATAAAATTTTAAGAGGGGACAAAGCACCCAAAACCTGGAAAGATAATTTTTTTTTAATAAATATTTTATTAAGGATTTTCTTAATACAATAGAAAAAACAAACAAATATAACATACAATTTTTCAATATCCACATTTTCACTTCTTTGGACTTCCTCACATCTCTCGTTCCTGCGTTCCAAGTTTTCAAGCTTTACCCAGCAATTTATCACCCTGTTTCAATTCTTATATTATAATTTTCCAATATTGTATCCCTAATTTTAGATAGTTTAACCCAAACCTTAAAAGCTTAATTTTAACATAATATTTATCCAAAATTTATCTTTTCTTATATCTTCATTTATCTTCATATTCCTTTTAACTAACTTATTGGTACCATATTGTTGATAATCTTACATCTTTCTTAGCATTCATACAATTTACAATATTTTTGTAAATAATCCTTAAATTTCTTCCAGTCCTCCTCCACAGCCTCTTCTCCCAGGTCTCGGATTCGGCCAGTCATTTCTGCTAGCTCCATATAGTCTATCAGTTGCATCTGCCATTCTTCCAGTGTGGGCAAATCTTGGGTTTTCCAGTGCTTAGCGACAAGTATCCTTGCTGCTGTTGTTGCATACATAAAAAATGTTTGGTCCTTCTTTAACACCCTCTGGCCGACAATGCCCAAAAGAAAGGCCTCTGGTTTCTTAGGGAAGGTATACTTAAATACCTTTTTCAACTCGTTATATATCATTTCCCAGAAAGCCTTAACTCTAGGGCAGGTCCACCAGAGGTGAAAGAACGTTCCTTCAGTTTCTTTACATTTCCAACATTTATTATCAGACAAATGGTATATTTTTGCAAGCTTGACTGGGGTCATGTACCACCTATATATCATTTTCATACCATTTTCTTTCAAGGCATTACATGCCATGAATTTCAAACCGGTGGTCCATAACCTTTCCCAGTCAGCAAACATGATTTTATACCCTATGTCCTGTGCCCATTTTATCATAGCCAATTTAACCGTTTCATCTTGTGTGTTCCATTTTAGCAGCAAATTATACATTCTTGAAAGTACCTTAGTCTTAGGTGCTAACAATTCCGTTTCTAACTTTGATTTTTCCACCTGGAATCCTATCTTTTTATCCAACTTAAAGACTTCTTTAATCTGAGCATAATGTAACCATTCTCGCACTTTATCTTTTAATTTCTCCATACTCTGCAGCCTCCAATTATCTCCATCTTTTTCTATTATTTCCCAATATTTCGGCCATTTGGCCCTGGAAAGATAATTTTATATATATATTTTTTCAAAGATATTTATTAGAATTTTGTATAATAAAACAAGGATCGCAATCAAACGGAAAAAAAACCGACAATAAAAAACATCACAATCAAACAAAACAGAAAAATACAGTAAAAAACATAAAAAGTAAGAAAAGAGCAGAAACAAAAAAAGAAAATCTAGTTTTTTAATTATTTATCTTCATAACCCTTTTACCTGACTTCCTCACATCTCCCTTTTCTGTGTTCCCCTTTACACAATCAAATTCAGCAATTCCTTACCCTCTTTCAAATCTTATTCAATATTGTACGTTTCACCCTATTATGTCTCCGGTTTTTCCTTTCTTTTTAAATCCATTTTTACATGTTCTTTATAACTTAATCCCTTGTATCATTTTGTTTAAATTTGACATAATATTACTCTGGTCTTTTTTTGAGTATATATTGAAAATAAATTCACCGTCCAGTCACGCTTCCTCTGAGCCTTCTCTGCTAGGAAGCTCTGACCTGGTAGGATAGCAGAGTAATGCAGCGGTCCTGAGTCCATGTGAGAAAGGGATAAATTAAGTCCAAAAGACAGATCGGTTCTTATCTTTAGAAGAGTTTATTTACAAGCCATAAATCAGTCTCTCCATCGGAAACCTCCGCCATTCTCCAAAGGCATTCTTCTTTCCGTGCTTCCCAAAAGCACACAGACACAGCCTGTCTGTTTAGCTGTGTCTCTCAGCGTCTCTCGGTAGAACTGAAAGTAACTCTCACAGACAAAGCCTGTGACGTAAAGCTCTGCTTCCGGCCCCTCCCAGATGCAGGGCACCACGGAGTTTTAACCCTGTCTGTTCCAAACTCCACACTTTTCACCCTTTCCGTTTTAAAACATTTTTGCATATTCCTTTTAACTATGTCACTGATGCCATATTATCTTTATATCCAACATCATTTTAACATTCAAACATTTTACAATGTTTTTGGAGATAGTCTTTAAACTTCTTCCAGTCCTCTTCCACCGATTCTTTTCCCAGGTCTCAGATTCTGCCAGTCATTTCTGCCAATTCCATATAGTCTATCACTTGCATCTGCCATTCTTCCAGGGTGGGCAAATCTTGTGTCTTCCAATGCTTTGTGATGAGTATTCTTGCTGCTGTTGTTGCATACATAAAAAAAGTTCTATCTTTCTTTGGCACCAATTGGCCGACCATGCCCAGAAGAAAGGCCTCTGGTTTCTTAAGGAAGGTATATTTAAATACCTTTTTCAGTTCATTATAGATCATTTCCCAGAAAGCCTTGACCTTTGGGCACGTCCACCAAAGGTGAAAGAATGTTCCCTCAGTTTCTTTACATTTCCAGCATTTGTTATCAAGCTTGACTGGGGTCATGTACCACCTGTACATCATTTTCATAATATTTTCTTTTAAGGCATTACATGCCGTAAACTTCATACCGGTGGTCCACAACTTTTCCCAGTTAGCAAACATAATGTTATGACCAATGTCCTGTGCCCATTTAATCATAGCTGATTTAACTGTTTCATCCTGAGTATTCCATTTCAACAGCAAGTTATACATTCTTGAGAGAATCTTAGTTTTAGGTTCTAACAATTCTGTTTCTAATTTCGATTTTTCCACCTGGAAGCCTATTTTTTTATCCAAATTAAAGGCCTCTCTAATTTGATAATAGTGTAACCAATCTCGCACTTTATCTTTTAGTTTCTCAAAACTCTGCAATCTCAATGTATCTCCATTTTGTTCTAATATCTCCCAATATTTCGGCCACTTGGCCTCCATATTGAGTCTTTTCAGAGCTTTAGCCTCCATAGGTGATAACCACCTTGGGGTCTTGCTTTCCAATAAGTCTTTATATCTTGTCCAGACATTAAACACGGCTTTCCTGACAATATGGTTTTTGAATGCTCTATGAGCTTTAGCCTTGTCGTACCACAGATATGCATGCCACCCAAAAGCATTGTTAAACCCTTCCAAATCCAAAACGTCAGTGTTCTCAAGAAGTAGCCAGTCTTTCAACCAGCAGAATGCTGCTGATTCATAGTACAATTTCATGTCTGGCAGGGCAAACCCCCCTCTTTCTTTAGCATCAGTCAATATTTTAAATTTTATTCTGGGCTTTTTGCCCTGCTAGACAAATTTAGAAATATCTCTCTGCCACCTCTTGAAACACTCCATCTTGTCCACAATCTGCAGAGTCTGAAACAAAAACAACATTTTTGGCAATACATAAATCTTTATAACAGCAATTCGACCCAACAAGGAAAGCTTCAATTTTGACCAAATTTCTAAATCTTTTTTAACTTCTGACCAACATTTCTCATAATTATCTTTAAATAAATTCAAATTTTTAGCCGTCATATTAATCCCTAGGTATTTCACTTTCTTGACCACAATTAAATCTGTCTCCTTCTGAAACCTTTCTTTTTCCATCATTGTCAAATTTTTCTCTAAAACCTTAGTTTTTTGCTTGTTTAATTTAAATCCTGCCACATGACCAAATTCTTCTAAAACCATTTTCATACTAGATTCTGGCTCCTGTAATGTCAAAACCAGGTCATCTGCGAAAGGCTTAAGTTTGTATTGTTTGGCTCTGACCTGAATTCCTTTAATCAACCAGTCCCTTCTGATCATATTCAAGAGCACCTCCAGGACCGAAATAAATAGCAATGGAGAGATAGGGCAGCCCTGTCGCATTCCTTTTTCCTGGAAAGATAATTTTATAACCCTGATTTCAAAACCAGATCAAGATAGATCCGATGTAAAAAATTACAGACCGATCTCATTACTTAATGTGGACAATAACTTTTTTGCAAATATATTGGCCAACAGATTGAAAAAGGTTCAAACAGGTTATATTCATAAGGACAAGGCAGGTTTCTTGAAAGATAATATTATATGAAAGATAATATTAGGAATATAATTGATGTATTAGAAAGGTTGGAAGTGAAAAGAAATTGTAAAGCAATGTTAATGCTTATAGAAGCCGAAAAGGCTTTGACAATGTTTCCTGGTTATTTATGAAAAAAAATCTGGAAAGAATAGAAGTTGGACAGGAATTTTTAAACGGTATTAATGTGATCTATTTTGAACAAAAAGCAAAAATTATAGTTAATAATGTGGTATCAGAAGAAATAAGAATTGAGAAAGGAACCAGACAAGGTTGCCCGCTTTCCCCTCTGCTATTTATTTCAGTTCTGGAGGTTCTGCTACATATGTTAAGGAAATAGGAGGTGATATAAGGCATTGTAGTAGGTGTCGGGATCTCCGCTCAGCCAAGCTGATAAAGCTCATCTTCCTCTGAGTCCTTTGGAATCGCCCTCCCGACAAATAATTAATGACCTGAGCCTTTGATGTGGTAGGTAGCAGGATTCAAACTAAATAAGAGCAAAACCAAATGTTTTTTTTTTTGGGGGGGGGGGGATTAGATAATGAGGAAAGAAAAATTCTCTTAAAAAAGATAGGCCTTGCTTTTATGAAAAAAGTTAAGTATATGGATGTGAATTTATCAGTGAAAAGTTTGATTTCATATAAAGATAATTATGAAAAATTATGGAATGAAATTAAGAGAGATATTGAGATATGGTCAAATTTAAAACTTCAGAAAGGTAATCAATTTATTCCTGCGGCCAATCAGATATTTCAAGCAAAAGTGCAATCCCAGATATTCTATGGTATCCCGCTATGGGTCCAAGCATATAACAGTGATATAAAAAAGATTCACTCCAGCTTTTTGAGACGTATTCTTGGACTCCCTCTTATGATCAAATATGAAACAATGTGTGCAGAAATAGGCATACACACAATGGAATACTGGGCATGGTCCACCTCAATAAAGTATTGGTTACGCTGCCATTTTCGCTGCCCTCCATCAAGTCTGCTCGCTGATTTGCTCAAAGACCCTTATAAATCAAGATGGTATCAGCACCTTGAAAAAAAAATTGAATCTTTAGGCATCGAGCTGGAGCTCCTGTACAATTCTAATGAGCAATATATTCTCCATAATATCCTAACTAGACTAAAGGATGTCGAGAGACAAAATATTATGGCAGCTGTAAACAAAATTTGCTCCCCCAGATTCTACGATTTAAATATCTTAGATTGCAGAGCCAATTACGTCTCTAAATTAATAATCCCAGCCCAACGTAGGGCTTTTATGCTGGCCCGTTTGAATGTTTTTCCCTCAGCATTTGTCTGGGGAAGATATCAAAACATTCCCAGAAGCAAGAGATTCTGCAGATGTTCTATGAATGTCCCGGACACTGTAGAGCATATCCTCTTTCATTGCCCATTGTACAGTACGCTCCGTCAACGCGTGCTGTCCCCCCTTTCGGGTGGTCTGGAACCCCAGCAAGCTGAATGTGTGGGACTCTACCTATCCGACGCTGACCAAAGGGTAACGGCGGGGGTAGCCGAGTTTTTGGCAGCAGTCCTCCAAGGAGCAGGTTAACAAGGAAAACCACTGATTCTATATGTATATATTTATATTTGTATGTAGCCAACTCCTGCCTTTTTATATATATCTCAAGGCTTTTATATGTTATTTTCCTTTTATGGTTTTACCTGCATAATGCCTAATAAAGGTTTGATAAGTAGTAGTAAAACTTCCGTTGATGGGCTGAATTTCGGTGGTTAAGATAAATGTTTTTATTCCAAGCTTTACCAATCATTGATAATGTTAATTGTTTTAAAGAATGGCAGAAGGCACTGTCTAAATTTATCTGGCAGGGGGAAAACCAAATGTATAATCTGTTGTTGGAGTGGCATACAAAGGATGAACAAGTTAAATCAGTAATGATTGACTGGGCAAGAGATGTAGGACATAACATAATGTTGGAGGATTGGGAGACATTATGGAAGAAAGGGGTTAAGTTTACTGCATGTACGATGTTAAAAGAAAATATTGTGAAAATGATGTATAGGTGGTACTTAACCCCAGTAAAACTAGCAAAGATTTATCACAACAGTGATAATCTCTGCTGGAACTGTAAAGAAAAATAAGGTATCTTTTTCCATATGAGGTGGACCAGCCCTAAGGTGAAAGATTTCTAGGAGAAGATTTATAATGAATTGGAAAAAAAAGTTGAGATATACATTTATTAAGAAACCAGAGGCCTTTCCTCTTGGGATAACAGGTCTGTAATTGCCCAAGAAAGATGTTAAATTATTTTTGTATGCCATGAGAGCTGCTCGAATTTTACTAGCTAAGAACTGGAAAATACAAGAATTACCAACTGTGGAAGATTGGCAGATGAAGATGATGGATTTCTTGGAGCTAGCTGACCTTACTGGAAGAATCTGCGACCAAAAAGAAGAGGAATACCAAGAAGATTGGAAGAAATTTAAAGACTATTTGAATAAATATTGTAACATAAAAAATTAGAAATCACTTGAAAGTACCAAATAGGCCTAGGATTAAATTAGGATTTATTAAATAAATGGGGTTCAGAAAGAAAAGAAAAATGAATAAGTTAGATTAAAAATTGGAAATATTTTGGTTTAAGAATGATATTGGGAAGCTGTTACATATAGATACGTGGAAATTCAGAAGGGAGGGAATGGAGGAAGTCAACCAATATGTAAATAAGTATGGATCTTTAAAGGATTAAGTTTGCTCTTATTGTTTATTTCTTTTATGGTGGTTGAAAAGATGTCTATTGTATTGTTTTCTTTTTTTGATGCACTTTCTATTTCTTTTTTCTTTCTTTCTTTCTTTTTGTGTTATTTGTTCTGTTATGTGGCATAATTGTGGAAAACTTAATAATGTGTGTGTGTGTGTGTGTGTGTGTGTGTGTGTGTATATATATATATATATATATATATATATATATTAATAATAATAATAACCTACCTCACAGGAATCTTCTGTGGATAAAATTGGGAGGGGAGAACCATGTACACAGCCTTGAGCTTCTTGGAGAAAATGGCTGCAGATAAATAAATAAATTAGAAAAATTAGAAATTGAGAGCAAGAGAAATTGATAGATCAATTCATCTCTACTCTAGGAACCTGTCCTCACACTGGCAACCCTACCTCTTGGAAATAAGTAAGACAGGTTAACCTCCCAACCTCTTGGAAATTATTAAAACAGTGTTCTGGATGATAGCTTCAAGAGTGTCAATTACTTAGTGTTCTGTTTATTTTATTTCATTCAATTAAAATGCTGATTATATCAAACCCCTTATAATTTAAAAGTTTTAATTCACTCACACATCCTCCTCTGTGTCTCCTTAAGCAAGACCAAATAATAATAATGTTAATAATAAAAATAATCCATGAAGTAATATTTTGCTCCTGTCGCCAGCATTACCTCTGAAATGCAGATATAGATTGAACAGGACGGGACTGACACATAAAGGCTATGCTGAAACAACTTGTGAGTCTTTTCAAGATTCCTGTGTTGCCAGTGCTCTGCGAACAAATATAGGTATGATTTGCTTGACTTTTTGTCTTTTGCTGTTGGATGAGATCCAGGTTAAGATAGTTGAACTTTAAGGGCTCTACTGGCATCTAGAAGTTTATGGTGGGGCAACTCACCTTTGAAGAAATTGAGGTGAGGAAGCTGTGGTGCTTCAGCTGTAGATGAATTAGAACTCCCATCAACCTCAGCTAGCCTGGCCACCAGTCAAGGATGATGGGAAATGTAGTCCAACAACATCTGGAGGATCACAGCTTCCCAATCCTGAAGTAAGCAATGGCTGACATATGAAAATGGGGAATCTAACATTCCCTGATCACAACCAGTGGCGGAATTTGGGTACTGATGTCCAAGCTTGGAGAACTTGATTTGCATTAACCAGTAATCCCTGCTGATCCAAATCAATGAACTCTAGTTTAGTTTTGGTTATCAAACTAGAACAATAAACCTGGAATATAACCTGAATATCCCCTTTGCCATAAAGGACATTATAATTGAGATTCCTTTCATATTTATTTATTTAAAAATAATCAAAAGCTGAGCAATCAGGATGGGAGATGATGGTACTTCACACTTTCATGGCTCCCAATCCATCCTCAAGTAATTTTGAAATAATTATCAGTGATGAAATGATGAGGAAGGAACCAATATAAAGGAAGTATTCCTGTAGGTCACCTCTTAAAAAGGATCTCCGTTACCCAGCTTGATTCAGAGTGGGCCCCATTTTGTAGCTCACCTCGAGTACCAAAATGCCTTGGGGCAATCCTGGGTGGGATGGTGGTGCTCACTTGACCATATGTCCCAACATCACTGCTACATTTTTGGAGGGAGGGGAACAAGGGGGCAGTGAGGTTGGTGCAGTGCAAGTTTCTTGTCAAGTGTCTTGCATTGGGCACACAGTAGTTCAGGGAAGCATTTTCCCCAACCTGCAAACTGTTATAATCGACTAGCAGAGAGAGTGCAGTGTTTGTCAGATGTCTTGTCAGATGTACGGAAGAAGGCATGAGCCTTTGTGCTACAAGTTTGACCTGAAATGCAGTTCTGCCCACATTCCAAATTTAATGCAATTTACAAATTAATTGTAAACATTCAAGTTTAAAAAATGAAAAATCTAATTCCAGCACTGATGTTTAAAAGTATTAATTTACCCCTGCAGTCAATTTATATTTTGTCACTGCAGAACCATAAAAACAGAGGCTGGTCATTTGGATGAAGGAGGCAGGAGACCTCTGCTTGTGGAAAGGGGCAGAACTCTTAAATGCCTGCAGAATTTTTTTCTGTTCCACCAGAGCTATGCAGATTGTTAAGAACACATCTTTCCACATGGGTTAATTGATATTTATTTATTTTAGAAGACATCTGAAGGCAGCCCCTTTCATGGAAGTTTTTAATCTTTGAAGTTTTATCCTGTTTTTCATGTTCTGTGGGAAGCCGCCAAGAGTGGCTGGGGAAACCCAGCCAGAAGGGTGGGGTAGAAATTAATAATAATAATAATAATAATAATAATAATAATAATAATAATGTATATTTAATACGGTTTTTATTTTATCTTTTATGAATTATTACTGGAAAATATTTTGATATTTTCCCTTTTATGATATAGCCATGATATAAACAGCACCTAACTTTAGAAAGCGAAACTGAATAATACTTTCCATATTGTTAGTTGGAAAAGGTCCTGATTCAGGCATCAAAGAAAATTGGAACCATTACAATTAATGAGCCTTAGGAGCAACGGATCTGCATATTTCTTCCAGATCTAGATATTTCTTTCACATTCTTTTTTTTTGTATATAATTTTTATTAAAGATTTTTTAAATACAACAAACAAAATAAAACATACAGAAATGTCATGTGTCATAACATATTTTCTGATCCTCCTTGGACTTCCTCACATCTTCCGCTCCTACGTTCCAAATTTATAAAAATTAAACCAGCAATTTCTCACCTTATCCCCACCTTAAAATCCCTTTTTACAATGTTATATCTTAAATTTTAGATATGTTTATTTCCTCTTCAGTGCATTAAGATTAACCCAATAATTATCTAAAAATTTAGTTTTTTCATAAATTTAACTTATCTTCATAATTCACTTCATTTGTTTCCATGGTGCCCAATTGTTTATGATCAAACATCCTGCTTAACATTCATACAATTTACAATACTTTTGCAAATAAATCTTAAATTTTCTCCAATCTTCTTCCACCGTCTCCTTTCCCAGGTCTCGGATTCTGCCCGTCATCTCGGCCAGTTCCATATAGTCCATCAGTTGCATCTGCCATTCTTCCAGTGTGGGTAGATCTTGAGTTTTCCAATGCTTGGCAACGAGTATCCTTGCTGCTGTTGTTGCATACATAAAAAATGTTCGATCCTTCTTTAGTACCCCTTGGCCAACAATACCCAAAAGGAAGGCCTCTGGTTTCTTAAGGAAGGTATACTTAAATACCTTTTTCAGCTCATTATATATCATTTCCCAGAAAGCCTTCACTTTAGGGCAAGTCCACCAAAGGTGAAAGAACGTTCCTTCATTTTCCTTACATTTCCAACACTTATTATCAGACAAGTGGTATATTTTTGCAAGTTTGACTGGGGTCATGTACCATCTGTATATCATTTTCATTACATTTTCTTTCAAAGCATTACATGCAGTGAAATTCAGCCCAGTAGTCCACAATTTTACCCAGTCCTCAAACATAATATTGTACCCAATGTCCTGTGCCCACTTTATCATAGCCGATTTAACCATTTCATCTTGTGTGTTCCATTTTAACAGCAAGTTATACATTCTTGAAAGTACCTTAGTCTTAGGCTCTAACAGTTCCGTTTCTAACTTCGATTTTTCCACCTGGAATCCTAGCTTTTTATCAAGTTTAAAAACTTCTTTAATCTGAGCATAATGTAACCAATCTCGCACTTTGTCTTTCATTTTCTCCTGACTCTGCAATTTCCAGTTGTCTCCATCTTTTTCTAATATTTCCCAATATTTCGGCCATTTGGCCTCCATATTGAGTCTTTTTCGGGCCTTAGCTTCCAATGGTGAAAGCCACCTTGGAGTTTTGTTTTCCAATAAGTCTTTGTATTTTGTCCAGACATTAAACAATGCTTTTCTGACAATATGGTTCTTAAAGGCCTTATTGATCTTAACCTTGTCATACCATAAATATGCATGCCAACCAAACGCATTATCAAAACCTTCCAAATCCAATACATCAGTATTCTCAAGAAGCAGCCAATCTTTTAACCAGCAGAAAGCTGCTGATTCATAATACAGCCTTAAGTCTGGCATCAGTTAATATCTTAAACTTAATTCTGGGCTTTTTGCCCTGCCAGACAAATTTGGAAATATCTCTCTGCCACATCCGGAAACACTCTGTTTTGTCCACAATCTGCAATGTTTGAAATAAAAACAGCATTTTTGGCAATACATTCATCTTTACAGCAGCAATTCGGCCTAACAAGGAAAGTTTCAATCTTGTCCAAGTTTCTAAGTCTCTCTTAATTTCAACCCAACATTTCTCATAATTATCTTTAAATAGACTCAGATTTTTTGCTGTTATGTTCACCCCTAGGTATTTTACTTTTTTGACCACATTTAACTCTGTCTCTTTCTGAAACCGTTCTGACTCTGTAACTGTCAATTTTTTTCCCAACACCTTAGTTTTCTGCTTGTTTAATTTGAATCCCGCTGCCCGACCAAACTCTTGAATCAATTGTAGTACTTTTTTCGTACTAGATTCTGGCTCCTGTAGAGTCAAAACTAGGTCATCTGCAAACGCTTTAAGTTTATATTGTTTCTCTCCGACCTCAATCCCTTTAACCAACCGGTCCCCTCTAATCATGTTCAAGAGCACCTCCAGGACCGAAATAAATAACAATGGGGAAATAGGGCAGCCTTGTCGTGTTCCTTTTTCAATTTTGAACTCTTCTGTAATCACATTGTTTACTATCAGTTTAGCCTTTTGTTCTGAATAAATTGCATCTATCCCATTTCCAAAACCCCGTCCCACTCCCATCCCTTCCAAATTTTCCTTCATAAATTTCCAAGAAATATTATCAAAGGCCTTCTCCACATCGATGAAAATTAACACTGCTTTTGTGTTGATATTTGTTTGCAATAGTTCCAAAATATCAATAATGTTCCTTGTATTAGCAAACAAATGTCTACCTGGGAGAAAGCCTGCCTGGTCCTTGTGAATTACTTGGTTCAAAACTTTCTTAAATCTACTTGCTAAAATGTCTGCAAATATTTTGTAATCCACGTTTAAAAGAGAGATGGGGCGGTAGTTCTTAAGTTGAGTCTTTTCAGTTTCCAATTTTGGTATCAATGTGATAAACGCTTCTTTCCACAATTCCGGCGCCTTCTTCCCCTCCAGAATTTCATTGCAAACCTCCAACAATGGTTGTATCAAATAGTCTTTCAATGTCTTATAGTACTTGGAGGTGAGCCCATCTGGCCCTGGGGATTTGCCCAGTTGCGTGTTCTGAATGGCTTGTTCAATCTCTTGTCGTGTTATTTTAGAGTTCAGGATTACTCTATTTTCCTGTGATAATTTTGATAGTCCATTTTTTTTTTCAAAAATTGTTTTATCTCCATTTCATCTTGCGGCCCTTGAGTATATAATTTTTTAAAATATCTCTGGAAGCATTTTCTGATATCCACAGGGTTCTGAATATTTCTTCCTTCAACCTCTAAATTTGTAACAGTATTTAATTTTTGTCTCTTCTTCAACTGCCATGCTAGCAGTTTTCCACATTTGTTTGCCGATTCAAACGTTCTTTGTTTCATTAATTTAACTTTCCACTCTATTTCCTGATTTATCAATTTGGAATATTGTGCTTGATAGAGTTTAATTTCTCTCAGAATCGGCTGTGACTTCGGATTTAATCTTAACTTCTTCTCAAATTCTTTAATTTTCTTCAGAATCTTATCTTTTTTCTCATTTTGTGACCTTTTCTTTACAGCATTCTGTTGTATCAAGAACCCCCTCATCACAGCCTTACTTGCGTCCCAGATAATTCTTTTTTCCACTGTAGTATTCAAATTTATCTCAAAATAATCCTTCAGGACTTTTTGGGCCTTCTTGGTTATCTCCTGATCTCTGAACAAATTGTCATTCATCTTCCATCTAAAGGAGCCGGTTGGTAGTAGTGTCATAACCATCTTTACAGCATTATGATCGGAGCAGGTCTTTGGGCAGATTTCCACCTTTCTGGTCTTAGGTGCCAGACCTCTAGATATCCATATTTGGTCAATTCTCGTCCATGTCAGTTGGGCTTCAGAAAAGAATGTTCCTTCTCTTCCCAAGGGGTTCTTTGTCCTCCAGATGTCAATCAAGTCCATATTGTCAGTCAGTTCAAAAAAGGTCTTAGGTAGTCTGCCATCTTTTGTAACATTTTGATTATGTGACTTATCCATGTTGGTTGATACCACGCCGTTCATATCTCCCATCATAATGATGTTGTCATAGTCCAGATAGTCCAGGACGCTCTCATGCAACTTCTTGTAAAATTCCGATTTCCCCTCATTTGGTGCGTAAATTCCTAATATCAAAAACTTCTCTCCTTGGTATTGTATCTCGATTGCCAAAATTCTTCCTTGCTCATCTTTGAACAAAAATTTAGGTGACAGGCTCTCTTTTACATAGATCACCACTCCTCTTTTCTTAACTCGATCCGAGGAAATAAATTCTTGGCCTAATCTTTTATTTATTAGCACTTTTCTGTGGAGCCTAGTCACATGTGTTTCTTGCAAACAAATAATGTTCAATTGTTCTTTTTTCAATATATGAAATAGTTTCCTCCTTTTTTCCGGGGAATTGCACCCATTAATATTCCAACTCAACAGTTGCAGAGACATCCTAAACAATTCTGTTATTTCTCTAGGGGTGGTATCTTTTTCTCTGAGTCCCCAGGTTCCAAGGGTAGAAGTACAGCAGATGCTCCAGGCCCAAATGGTGTTTCAGTTCCTTTCTGAAGGTCCTCTCCGTAGGCAGTCAAGAATTTATCTCTGTCTTCAATTGTTTTAATTTTGACTTTCTTCCCTCTGAAGGTAAAAGATAATCCCTGAGGAAATTCCCACCTAAAGATGATTGAGTTGCTTCTTAACAATCTGGTCAATTCAAGATAGGCAGATCTAAGGTCCAGCAGTTGTTTCGGGATATCTTTATAAATTTCAGCTCTTTTATCCAAAATGTCCAATGACTTTTCGTAGTGTTGGCCCAATATCTTGTCCCTTTCCTCCTTCGATCTCAAAGTTATCAAACAGTCTCTGGGCTTATCCTTCTTTGCAAATTTTCCAAGTCTGAAAGCCAACACAATTTTAAAGTCCTTTTCTTCCTGGATAGGCCAGAACGTGGAAAATTCTTTGGTCAGGAACTCAGCTAGGTTTCCTTCTTCAACTTCTGGTATTGACCTTAACCTTAAATTGTTTTCCCGATTCCGCAATTCTATCATAGACAAATACATCTGTTGCTCTCCAACTTGTTTATAGAATGGTTTTACCTCTTATTCTAAATTTTCGACCTTTTGGCTAGTGGCCTCAGCCAATTTACGATTCTCTACAGTGGCCTCAGTTAACTGCCCAATTGTTTGTACGTTCTGTGCCACCTGTCCAGTTATTTTATTTAGACTAGCTGTATTTTGGTCTATTTTAGCTGTTTGTTCATCCGCTTTCTTATCCAGAGATTCTACTTTTTTATCCAGAGACTCCAATTTTTCATAAATTTTCTCTAAAATTGAAGCAGTTGTTCCTGAGGCCATATCTTCCAACTGTAACTGCTCAGTTTCTTCTTCCCCTGCCAACGGCAGAGTAGACACAATTTCTTCTTCCCCCGCTGACGGCAGAGTAGGTACAGATGATCTACGTGTCTGTAAGGCTGAGGTTAAAGTTGTTTGTCTAGTTCTTGCTCCTCTTTTTCTTGTGCCACTCATTCCAATTTTATCTGAGAGCCAAGGTCAAACTGAGTTGTTCCCATGAGAATGTAACAGCCCAAGAGCAAACAGTCAAATAGGAGGAAAGGAAAGAGAAAGTAAAATAGTGTCACTGCTGTAAATCCAAATTCCTCTAGAGGGAGCTTAGAATGTTTTGAGGGAAGAAGTCCATTCAAATAAAATCAATTAAGTCCAGTTTAATGTCCACAGACCTTCAGTAGCTAATGTTTAGCAGAGTTGGTGTTAAAAGCATAACATTGTTTCTGACAAGTGCCAACTGGTGTTTCAAAATAGCAAGTCCAAAGTAACAAGTCCAAATAAGCTCAGATTGTTGCAAATCCAAATACACAATAGCCAAGTCTGCAAGCTGACAGTTCTACTGTTCAGGCAGCCCTATTGCCTGGGCTTCTCAGTTAAGATTTTGTAATTCCCAAAAAAGAAGATTGACACAGTCCACTTAAAAGAATAAGTCCAATAAATAAATTAGATCCTTACTTTACCCAGAAACAGCTTCAGAAAATGCTCAGATCAAAATAACTTAAAAGCCTCTTCAATGGCTCCACGCCTCCAGCTCTTTTGCTTTGAAGTTTAAATAGCAGCGGAAGACAGACTTCCTTTTAACGTCTCTCCGCTTTCAGCAGAATTTCCAATAATTTAGACTCCAATCGTAAAAAATCCCTTCTTACTCACGGGTTGTTGCTTTTCGGTTCCCAGTATTTTAAGGAAGAAAGGTCAGCATTCACCGACAGCAGCTGCGCGGCTTCACTCTCCAGAGTAGCGATCGACTCACAGTGCCGCGACCCCCTCCACGATCCGAGGCTCCTTACGGGGTCTCTTCAACGTTTCCAGGGTCGCTCTTGGCACCCGCCGAGTCCCACGTCCCCAGGCTCTTGCTGCCTGGGGTTTTCCAGCACGGGTCTCCGCTTTGCCGTAGCGGACGACCCGATTCTGGAGAGCTTCCTTCTCACAGCGCGAGAAGGACCGCCATTGTTGTTCGCGCCGCCTCCGGAAGTCTTTTTCATTCTTTTTCATAGGGAAATCCCGAGTGCAACTTTCAAATAGATGCTCGTCATCCCGCTATTGCTTCTCAGGTGATTACAGCTTCACTGCAGGGAATGGTAAATTCTTTCAGACAAAGAAGCACTGCTGCAACACTGACCTGTGCAACAATGCAACTCTCAGCCGTAAGTTTCTGCATCATTTTAGAATCCTTAGCATGTCAGGGTTGTGCACTGGATTTGGACAAGGCTAGTATTCTTAGTCAATTAGCAGTACTCAGAGGCACTGTGCCTTACTCAAATGGGTTGAGACAGCCCCAGATGGCTACAGGTTGGGTTGAGCAGTACAGGACTATTAGGGCCTCTCAACGGGTGGAGACGGAGAGGAAAGCATGAGGAACAACTGTGAAAAAGAGGGACCTACTGGGCAGCTACATCACTCTGCCTGAGAAGGGATGGGTTGCCTTTCCAACTAGGCCTCTCCTTCTTCCTGCCCCTCAAAACAGCACCATGTAGGATCAGATCCTCCTCCTGATAGGTGGGAGGATCTGATCCTGCACAGTGCCAGTGCTCCTTGTCCCAGTCATGTTTTTGCTGGATGTTAAGATATTGTTACACACTGTCCATATATCCAAGCGATTTGAGATTCCAGAGGTACCTGGTGTGCTTTAACCCAGGGTATGTGTTTCCTGTGGGACAATAATGCACAACAGACACTGTGATGTCTTTATGATTTATGGGTTATATATAAATATATACAACATGAGGCTTAAAATGAAGACATCCACCAGACGATGCCCTGTCCCTCTCATAGGCACAGCAGCATCCTCACCTTGGCAGCTTTCACATTCCACTTGTTCTAGATTTGCTAATCTAATTCTGGTCATATTACTACACATGGAGAAGCCTCCATTCCTTTGATGTGTTGCTGTGTTAATCTGTTATTTTAATGACCCACTTTCCCCAAATGGTCACCTCAGAAGTAGATTGGTTCAGAGATAAGTCAGGTTAATTTCCTAGGATTAAGAGGTGTCTAAAGAGACACAATTTAAGAATTTTGCCCAGATTATTTAACCCAGTGGATGAGTAAAAACAACAACAATAACAACAAAACGAAGAATACAAAGTTCAAGACACCTTTATAACACTCCCTATGCACGATTAGCCTGTGAACGATCTATTTCACGCTTGAGCTGGTTCTGGTCAGTTTTTTAATTGGGAAAATAAGCACTGTCTAAGCTGGGAGTTATGAGCGTGCATAAGATAAGTCCCTATCTTACAGTGTTCTCTTAAATTTTTTTGTTTTATTTATTGACTTTATATACCACCCTATACCTGGGGGTCTCAGGATGGTTCACAGAAACTCATGGATAGCTCATTGTTAAAGAGCAGGAGAGAATGAGAATCTCTGTACAAAAAAAGGGGACTAAGAGCCTATATTTTCAGAGAGGTTACACCATAATAGATGGCATGAAAACCTTCAGGGAGATTGAGAAGGAAAAGAAAGTTCACAATGCCCCATCTCAAATTTAGTAAAGGTCATTCATCTCAGACACCAGTGGTGACTTTGTCCTATGGTCAGCCCTGAATGCAGATTATGTCTTGATCATATTTTATTGAAGAGTACTTGCAGCTACGCAACCAAAACTGTAAGGCCCTAGGGTTCTTTTCAAAAATATAACATACAGATACAAAGACAAAGTGATTAACATGCTCACTATACTTTGGATTTTGGCAGTTCCTGATCGCAACATGCTGGCTGAAAATGGTCTGCAGTGCCCAGCCTGCTATTCAAATGGAACCAAAAGATGTAAAAGTGAGAAGACCATCAACTGTATTGAGAATGAGACCCAGTGTGTTGATTTTCAAGGAGCTCTTAATATAGGTAACATTGCTACTCAGACAGGGGAGAAAGGCTGACTCTTTGGCTGGGTCATGCAGATTCCCTCCTGCTCTCCCTTACATCCTCTTCCTTTCCCTTTCATGTTACTGGAAAAGTGAGAGGAATCATATTTCTCAATGGCCCCACTCTGCATCCTTCCTCAGTGTTTTGTTAGAATAACTCAGACCATAACTGCAAGGATATATAGTTGTGCATCAGAATTTCCGCTCTCTTCTGCCTGCACCTTGTCTTCCACACCGCTAGCATTCTTTTGAGGCTGCATCACACTGAGTGTGGCTTTAAACATGTCCAGGAGATTGCAGGGATAGAATTCCTCCCATTTTATTGCAACTCACTTCCCCTCAATAATTTGATTTGCTTAATCTAGTTACAGTGGTGCCCCGCAAGACGAACGCCTCGCAAGACGGAAAACCCGCTAGACGAAAGGGTTTTCCGTTTTGGAGGCGCTTCGCAAAACGAATTTCCCTATGGGCTTGCTTCGCAAGATGAAAATGTCTTGTGAGTTCCTGCGAGTTTTTCCCCCTTCCCCCCCTTTTCCTAAGCCCTAAGCCGCTTATCAGCTGATCCGCTAAAAGCCGCTAAACTGCTAATAGCGCTAATCCGCTAAGTTGTCAATGGGCTTGCTTCGCAAGACGAAAAAACCGCTATACGAAGAGCCTCACGGAACGGATTAATTTCGTCTTGCGAGGCACCACTGTAATTAGGCCTATTCTCTGATCCACTAATTTCATTATATTTTATAAATATAACCTGTTTATTAATAATCTTTGTGTCTTGAGACTCCTTTGGGTATGATGGCAATGTTGATTTACATCTGAGATATTTTTTTACCTGAACTTCTGATGTTGAAACTTTTGTATATTCATATTCTGATGAAATTATGAAATTTTTCTGATTTCTTAAATATATACAGTTTAAAACTAACTTATTAAGATTCTCATTTACCATCACAAGCACAATCTCCAATTCCTGGATAAAGGACTAATGTCAACATTTCTCTCTCCCCCCCCCCCCCCAAGCTCTCTTTCTGCAGCACCATGATTTCACTTTCCAAGGTTGTGGAACAACAGATTTTTGTGCCATCCAGAGAAATGAAAGAAGAATAATCAGAATTGGGAGCTTTATCCTTCTTGTTAAGCAAATAAACTGTTATAATGCTTCACGAATCTCACACCAGCTTGAACATGAAGGGTGAATAGGACAGTGTAGACCTTCTCCTTGTTTATTCCAAAATCCATAGCAATGAGAGGGAAGTGGAGTCCTAGTGGTGAAATCCAGGACTCAGGATCTCTGGTTCTTACTTTTTTCATTTTGGTGGTGGAAAAGGAAAGCAAGTGGCACAGAAAAAGGGGTTAAAATTGCCAGTTTGCATTTCTTGATGTAGAAAATATTGATCTGGTGACATCTTTCCTATTCTGATAAATAAATCCTTGTTTCCTGTGGAGATCTTTATTCCTCACCCCTCGTATTGTTCCTGATTTCAATTTTCACTCAACACTTATTCCCTGGAATGGGGAGGCAGCCTTGCCAAGGAGCACATTTCACCAGACAGACAGAAGTATGACAAGCACACAAATCATGCTTTAACATATGAGATTTCTGTTGTAATCTTCGAGCCTAGTCAGAGGAATGTGCCATACTCCAGGCACCCGGCTCCGATTACTTTGTTGACCTCCCTCTCCAGCGACTCCCGGCAGGAGGCAGGCGAGGTCTCTATTGGCGATTCTCCTCAACCGTGAGAAGAACACACCACTCTCCCTCCTCCCTGTTTTCCCCAGGAGGGGGAAGAGACAGACAGAAATGTATTTACATGCCTTTATTTCTGTCTATGCAGCAGTACAGAGAAACACGTCCGTACTCTTCAAACAACAACAGCAGAGAGAGAAAACTCCACCCCTGTACTTCCAGTACATGTCAGGTGACACACTGAGCTAACATCCGGTGATCAGTACAGTGAATAGGCTGTCCCTTTGCTCCCACGGTACAGCCCCAAACATCAACATCCTGTTTGGCTTTTCCAGCCAGCTGCAGCTCGCTGCTGCATTGCTCCTTTTCGTAACAATTTCATATGACAAGGTGCCACCTCAATAGCTAACTCATACAGAATGTCCCAAGAAATATCATAATCATCAATAATGCATAGCATTTCTTTATCCCATGATGGAGGCTCTCTATTGTTAAAAGTCAGCATCTCCTTGAAACTTCCATCCCCTTTTAAAATTTAGCCAAAACCTAAGGGAAAGGCTATGCACTCTGGCCTTCACTGAACAAACACCAATTTACATAGGAGGCAACTCCTGGGGGCAAGGGTCCTTCACTCCTCCCCATGTCTGAGGGAGCTGGTCCCTACCAAAGTTGATGGGCATTGCCATTAACATGGTATGCATGCACTGCATTCTGTGATTGATTATGCAGGGCCGGACTTACCTTCAGCACCCCATATTTTATTCAAGGGGGCACTACTGCCAACTTCCAAAAGGAGAAGCTTTGAGCAGCTCAAATATAGTGCAAACATATTTATTCCATGGTATTTACAGATTCAGTTTTTTAGGGTATCCCCATATTTGTGCACCATAATAGATTTATGGGATGAGTTTGAGTTCATAAGTTTTGAGGGCTGGGGAAATCTGTCTACCCCCTTTACTCCAGCAGAACCTTGACAGAGAGTTCACTGTAAATACAATGTATGGTATTTACAAAGTGCTAATTCCAATTGAAAAGCATAAACCTAGATAATTAAAGGATTTCACCTGATCAGTGAGGTGCTCCTCAAGTTGCCACTTGTGTTTTTAAGCCTATTGGCAGAAATCAAAACATTAAGTTTTAGTTTTTTGCATTACGAAGCCTTCCTTCAGATGCATACTTCAGAATGTGGAAGCATATAAAGCAGACAGGAAGCCTGAAAGTTACAGGACCCTTGCGGCAATCATGGTGAAACTTCAGTATCAGGATTCAGGTTCAGTTTTCCAGTCACTCATCATCGTCATCATCATCAAACCTTTATTGGCATCACTTACAAACATTCAGAATAAATAGGCCTGTGCAATCTCATCGCTATTTCAACAGTACAGTCATTTGCCAAAGGGAAGAAGAGGCGAGCAATCTATTTCACCTCTGTGGGTCTCCAGCAAGGGCAGGGTCCTGTAGTGTACTTCGGCGGCAAAAAAATCAAATAGAGGAACCTACCTACTGTATTGGTGCCTGGCCTCTTCCCTGTAATAAGAAGCGTATGACCTCTGTCTCTGGTTTCCATATTGGGATACATAGTTGGTCTAAGAAATGTTGGTGGAGATCATCATACATTTTACATTTAAGGACCATGTGAGCTAGTGTTTCCACCAGGTGGACATCACATGGGCAGATCCTATCTCCTTCTGCCATACATGCAAACCTACACCAAAGGAGGTTAGAAGGATTAGAATTGAACCTAGCCAGCAAAAAAAGGCCTTCTTTCTTGCAGGTGAAACAAAAATTGTAGATAATTGAAGTTAAATTCCTGCGCCCAAGAGGTTCGAAAATAAAAAGGGAAACATGTTTTTTCTGCAGCGGAAATTAATTCCTGACAATCTATGTCCCACAGCCTAGTTTTTAACATGGCCTTGGCGATTGGAAAAGCCACAGCACCCAGGAGATCCTCTGAAAGCCCAAGTTGCCGTATTTTTGTGCAAAACAGTTGTAGCCCTGTGGAAGGGAAGGAGTCTGACAGAACTTCTCTGAGTAAAGTATCTTTGTCTGCTGAAAAACAAATGTTTAGCCAGCATAAAAGAAAACTCATCCAGGCAACTGTCTCTAGCTTATGTTGGCCTTCCTCTAGACATAGGGCTGCATAAGGTACACAGCATGGGAACAGCAAAAATCTTAAATAGAAAGGCTGCCTGCACTCGTTCCACTGACTGGGTAAACCCTGACATCCAGATTGAAATTCCTAAGAGCAGTTGAGCTCTAACTTTGGCATTAAAAACCTTAAGGGCAGAAGGGTTGTGTTGGTTACCTCTTGTTGCAAAGAAGCGTATTATGACCTGCATAGACATCTTTCTGGCATTTACCGCCCCTGGTTAGTGCGAAGACCACCAGAGCCTGTGATGGAAAGTGATCCCCAAATAGTTGAATTCGAATATCTGCTGGATGTTTTCCCCACCAAAGTAGTCGATACAGGCATTTAACAAATGATTTAAGCCAATTCTTGTCCATGAGAGCAGAATCAGATCATCTGCATATAGGAGAATGGGGACTTTTGATGCATTGAGTTTTGGGTGGTTAGCATCCACCAGTTTCAGTAATGGGGCAAGGTCATTTAAGAAGAGCTTAAAAGGATAGGGAGCAAGAACACTGCCCTTTTTCACACCTTGATTTATAACAACAGGGTCTGCACCTTGTCCCCTGGGGTTATTCTTATACGACAGATATTATTTGAGTAAAGCTTTTTAATCAGGTAAAGTAACCTAGGATTTAGGCCCAATGACTCCAGTTGGACCATAACAGCCCCCTATTGTCTGAATCAAAAGCAGCCTTAAGATTTAGATAGGCCACATATAGGCCTTCTTTATGGTGCTGTGAGTACTTGGTGGTTAAATAGGACAACACTATACAGTTACGTAAAGTGGATTTCCCTGGCCTAAACCCTGCCTGCTCTGGGCCTATGATGTTGTTCACGTTAAGCCACATCGTTAATTTGGAAAATTCTCTGTGTCCTGCATCCCACATTAGTACTTTACTAGGGCCATGAAGTTTGTGGTTCTGGTGGTGAATAAAAATCTTAATGACTTAATTTTATAAAGTGTATACATTTTTTTTTTAAAAAAAATAGTCTCCTATACTATAACTGATTTCTAGAGTGTCCAGATCAAGGGAACCATTAATACTGCTCGATTCTGACTAGGTCATTCCACACCTGGAATGCTGTGCCCAGTTTTGGACCCTGCAATCTAAGAAGGATATTTACAAGCTGAAATGTGTGCAGAGAAGGCCTACTAAAAAGATAAAGGGTCTGAAAACCAAGCCTTATGTGCAGTGGATGAGGGAGTTGGGTATACTTAGCCTGGAAAGGCGGCAACTGAGAGGACTCCTTTACAAAGCCTTAGCCATTGGACTATGACAATTAATCTCAGGATTCTGTCCTGCCTTAGTGCTAGTCAACATTTACATGAAACTGTTGGGAGAGGAAATGCCACACCAACTCAGTGAAGGTTGGTTTCTTGGATTGAGTTTAAAATCCAAGTGAGGACAAAATAGATTGCAAATATAATTACATTTTGCAGGAAGCTTTGTGTGTGATTGTGCAAGTGAGAGAAGATTTTTAAACAGTGGCTGCATTTGTAGGATTAAAGAGTGTGAGGCAGGGGAGATAGAGGGAAGTGCCAGAGAAACCAAAACTCCTAACAATACTTTGAAGAAGTCACAAGACAAAACTATGCACAGTGATCTGGGCATAGAACCCTTTGAAATCAGTGGCACTTACATCTGGGTAGACAGGTATAAAAATAAATGGTTACTACGTCCACCAACAGTGCACAGGAGTGTGCTGAAATCCATACCCTACAATCCTTCCAGCCAAATTTATTCATTGATGAGGGATGGGGTAGAAACATGAGAAGCATCTTTTGCTATCAATGAAGTAACCAAACTTCCTTTGAAAGTGCAGGTAGAACATAGACATTGTGGGTTTGCCCTGCCAGAGTCTGTCTAATCTTCTTTTTAAGTTATCTAAGCTGGTGGCCATCACTGCCTCCTATGGAAGTGAGTTCCATGATTGAACTATGAACTGCACAAAATATTATACAGCTTCTGAACTGCACTAAGCATGGTTTTACCCCTCCTTTCAACTATCTCGGGAAAATATTTACGATATTATGGAGTAATTAAATAGAATACTTTTCTGTCTTCTTTAACTTTTTTAGACTCAAGCAAAATAAATAAGATAAATTAGACTATCTTCTCCAGGACAATTCTTCCAGCCAAATATATTTTTTGGTGAGAGATGGGGTGGAAACTTGAGAAGCACCTTTGCCTATCAAGGAAGGAGTTGCATTGCTCAGTAGGCCTAATATAAACAATGAAGTGAAGAGAAGAGAAGGACACCCCAAGATAGGCAGCTTCGTGCTGAATGTCCTCTGTGACTTTTGTACTGTGTGGCTAAAAAATGTCTTGAGTTGTGGTATGAGCAGGAAATGAGGGTATTGCTCTGCATTCAAAGCAATGGAAAGAGAAGAAGAAGGTAGGCAAAAAGAGAGAACAGGCAGAGCCGCTTCTAACTTGTTAACTGGGGAAAGAGGCATGAGGCCACAATAGGAGTGAGCTACTGCCCTCCTCACATGATAGTCCTTTACCCTTGAACATCTGATCAGCTGCTCCAAGAAGACTGCTGTAGTATTTCAGGGTTCTTCTTATCTTTTGAAAATGGAGGATGGGATTTGAAGCAGGTATAAACAACTAGCTGGGTTCAGTTCAAGACAATGTGGCTAAGGACAGTCATCACCAAACAGATCAGCTGAGTCAAAGTATCACTCCCTGTCCCATCAATCTGACACAATTAGAATAAGGAGGGACGAAGTTCCATAAAATGATTTAATTAGCTCTCAGTGATGATCTTGGAGTCATTAGATTCTATTCAGTGCCTACCAGTGTGTCCCTGGCACCTTTCAAGAGTCTTGAGTTATGTCTAGCTTTGCCAGCTGAGAAGTCACCTGAGCAATACCTTGAGGCTCTCATTGCACTTTGATTAGTGGCCTGAAAGAACAAAAAAAGTATATCGCTCCTTCCAATTTCGTAAGACCCCATATCAAGTAATAGGAAAGACAGAGGAACGGGCTCAGAATATACCTTTATCCATCAAGGACCAAGCAACTTCCCATCGACCTAGGATGTGATAGTATTAGCAGTTTGTGCACATGTCTGTAGCAGATGAGGGCTACAGTCAGGCACTGAAGAATATGGTTGGCCGTCTTAGTCATTGTGGAAAGAGATTTAGAAATATAATCACAAGAACCACCAAAGCACTAAAGTAGTTGTTCTTTTTTCATGATGAGCATAATCAGATGGCCTCAATTGACTTTGCAGTCTTCTTGGAACAAGTTGCTCATTTGGCACTGTCCGTGGCCCTGCAGTATCCCTACCAGGGGGAGTTGACACCTTCCCTGCTACCCTGCACCAATTCATGCAGTAGCTGCCTCATTTGCTGCCTCACTGTCCAAAACTGTTGGGATTCTTTAAGGAGTTGCTGCTTTAGAATTGCTATGTAGATACAACCTTATAAAACTGAATTGTATGCTTTTAAAATAATAAAAACTTAAAATTTGAGATTACTAAAAAAAACCCTGAAGAGCTGTAGTAGCCTGGCTGCACAAAACAACAAAGTCTCAGAGGAGCACTGTATTAGATTCAATTACAATATCAGATTCAACTAGAGCCACTTTAGTAATTGTTACTGAAAAACTCTGACCAAATGTGCACAGTATTCAAATCATCAGTTAGGCTCCAATATTTTCTGGGCAAGGAGGGAGGAAGGCTAAGTTGATCCTCTGGAGGAACTGGAAACCAAATTTATGCAAATTCAAAAAATGTGGGCAGGTGAGGATTTTGTCTAACTCTTGTATGGAAGCAGCCCTCCCCAAGACAGCGTGTTGTATACTATAACCTCAAAATGGGGCTTCCTGAGAAAGGATGGCGAGAACAGGACTCACTTCTTGTTAGATGAGATTTGGGTATCAGGTGAAGGTGATGGTAAAGGAAAATTACCCCTGGATGGTTCTCTCCAGTTGAATTTGACTTTGGGGTGTGGTACTCATCTCCACTTTCAGGCCAAGGGAGACGGTGTTTGCCTGCAGACAGCTTTATAGGCCACATGGCCATCATGACTAAATGTCTCTTCCTCAAGTGGCCTTTGCACAAGGCCTGGTGCCTGCCACTCGACTGGTTCATGGAAGACATCTGAAGGCAGCCCTGCATAGGGAGGTTTTTAATGTTTGATATTTGATTATGTTTCTGTATATGCTTGAACCTACCCAGAGTAGCCAGGGTGACCTAGTCAGATGGGTGGGGTAAAAAAATTAAAAATTATTATTATTAAGAGGAAGAAATCTCAGAAGTGTTTATCAACAACTAATGAGACCTGAGAGAAAAAAATCAGACAATTCCAACAGCGAGCTTTGAATTTCAGTATGTCCCTCTTTATCTTTCTGGTGAACAAACAACTCCCATTACCAGACCTTCCTGAACTATTTGTTCCCAAGTGTTCCCTGCGATATAAGCCCATTGCCTTTAAATCCCTCCGGGTAAGCCTCTACCTGCATCAATTCCCTTGTTGATCCATCTCTGCTCCGAGTCTCCTACTCTTTTTAGAATGCTGAAGGCACTCCTGAGCTCATGCCTCCTCTTATCCTTGCTTTCTCCAGGTAAGATGGGGAACATTCAATAATCTTTAGAGGACACTGAAGAGAACTTGCTTCTTGGGAGGGAAGGGGAGTTAGGAGTGTAGATCAACATCATAGAGAGCAAGGACTGCTGGGTTACCAAGAGGAAATAGAGGAGAGTCAAGTCATGAGTTTATTTATTGTGATGTCATAGATATGCATACATAGATATATGTAGATTAATTCTAGATATAGATATTCATAGATATACATATATATGGGTGGGTGTAAAATATATGCACACGGACACAAACACACAGAGACTGGTAGGTGTGGAAATGGGGAGGGAGGGAGGATTCCAAAGGCAAGAGATTGCAAGATGAAAATGTTGGGCATGATTTCAAAGTGCAGTGAAAGTGCTAAGAAGGTGAACAATCTTTTCTTTAGAGGGGAGGGGGAGAAAATATGTCTTAGAAAACAGGATAGAATAATAATTGCTTTGGAATGGAGGGTAAAAGTTCCTCTGGAAAGGAAAGGGAAGAAGTCAAAGTATGGCCATAGCACAAAGAAAGTAAATACATTTTACAAAGAAAGACGCCTTCAATTCTATGCCATGGAACAAATCACATAAACCCTCTGGTGATGTTCCATATCCCCTTCTAATACTTGTTGGTTGTGGAAATCTCGGTTGCTGAATTTAAGAGATTTGACTGTTGTGATTTGACTGTCAGACAAGGATCCAGGAGACCAGGGTTCAAATTCCCACTCAGCCATGAAGCTCACTGGACCAGGCAACCAGGCACTGTCCCTCTGCTTAACCTACCTCACAGGAATCTTGTAAGGATGAAATGGGGAGGGGAAAACCATGTGTACAACCTTGAGCTTCTTGGAGGAAGTGGCTGCAGATAAATAATTAAATTAGAAAAATTAGAAATTAAGAGCAAATGAAATTGATAGATTGGTTCATCCGTAGTCCTGGATCCTGTCCTCATAGTGGCCAACACAATGACTATGGGAAGCACGAAATCAGGACCTCAGCACACAGCAACACTCTGGCTTACTGTGGATTCCAGCAACTGATAGAGGAAATATGCTACTTTTGATATTGGATATAGTACATAGCCATATAGTACATAGCCACTGAGGGTCTTATTCTCCATCAATGTGTTGAACCTTCCTTTAAAGCCATTCAGATTGGTGGCCTTCACTACCTCTTATAGAAAATTCCACAGTTTAATTGTGCCCAGATCTACGCTTGTGACCAAGCAGTGGGAAGAAATTGTATTTAAGGGAGAGTCTGGATAGGAGGAAAAGTGGGTCGTGGGAAAGGGAGGGTTCACCTCCCCACCACTTGGAAATGATTAAACCAGTATTCTGGCCAATGGCTTCAAGAGTTTTAATTAATGAGTGTTTTACTCATTTCATTTCAATTTATTCTATTAAAATGCTTCTTAAATTGAACCCATTTTAATTTAAAAGTTTTAAATCACTATCGCTTCCTCCTCTGTGTCTCATTAAGCAAGCAGCATAACCAAATAATAATAATGTTGATTATAATAATGATCCATTTTTTGCTCCTAATCTCAGCATTACCTCTGAAGTGCAGATTTGACTTCAACAAGGCTGGATTGACCTATAATGGCTACGCTAAAACAACTTGTGCGTCTTTTCAAGATTCCTGTGAGGCCAGTGTTCTGCGTACAAATATAAGTAAGATTTGCCTACATTTTTGTCTTTTGCTGTTGGATTTGACCCAGGTTAAGATAGTTGAACTTTATGCATTCTACTAGCCTACAGAAGTCTATGATGTAGCAACTCTCCTATGAAAAAAGTGAGGTGGGGAGACTGTGGTACTTCAGCTGTAGATGAATTAGAACTCAGCTAGCCGGGCCACCAGTCAGGGATGATGGGAGATGCAGTCCAACAACATCTGGAGGATCACAGCTTCCCATCCTGAAGTAAGGAATGGCTGACATATGGAAATGGGGACTATAACATCCCCTGATCACAACCAGTGGCTGAATTTCAGTACTGATCTCCAAGCTTGGAAAACTTGATTTGCTTTAATGAGAAATCCCTGCTTACCCTTCTAAAAGTTTTGACGGTTTTATACAATCTTTCCCATTCTTTATTAAAATTCCGGTCTTCCTAATTGCTGATTCTTCCAGTCACTTTTACCAATTCAGCATAATCCAAACCAATGAACTCCAGTTTAGCATGTCCAACTCTCAAGCGACTGTGATCTACTCCCAGTATAAAAAAACTGGCAGTGATCTACCCATTATCATTGGAGGGAGGAGGAGCGTCCGTGGGGAGTTCTTGAGCTTTTGGGGGGGAGGATTGCACAGAGTTTTTTAGCTTTTCCCCCATAACTTTTTGTACACGATAAGGATCCCGTGATCTACCAGGATCAGCCAGGGATCTACCAGAAGATCGCGATCTTCTGGTTGGACATCCCTGAACTAGGACAATAAGCCTGGAATATAAACTGAATATCCTCTTTGCAAAACATGACATTAAAATTAAGAGTCATTTCACAGAGCTATAAAAACTAATCAAAAGTTCAGCATTCAGGATGGGAAATGAAGGTGCTTCACAATTTCATGGTTCCCTGTCTGCCCTCAAGTAATTTTGAAATAATTATCAGTGATGAAATGATGAGGAAGGAACCAACATAAAGGAGATATTCCTGTAGGCCACTTCTTAAAAAGGATTTCTGTTACCTAGCTTGATTCAGAGTGGGTCCCTCCACCCTGATAGGTTTTGGTTCCTACTTCAATCATTGGTTAAGGCTGATTTGATCCCTTTGCTTGTTCCTGATTCACCCACCCCATCTACCCAGGAGGGTGTGGCTGCCATTTTGTGGTTTGCCTCAGGTGCCAAAATGCCTTGGGGCAATTCTCAGTGGGATGATGGTGCTCACTTGACCATCTGTCCCAACATCACTGCTACATTTTTGGAGGGAGAGGGGAAAGGGGGCAGTGAGGCTGGTGCAATGCAAGTGTCTTGCATTGGGCAGCAGGAGTTCAGGGAAGCTTTTCCCCAACCTGCAAACTGTTAGGAGCGACTAGAAGAGAGAGTGAAGTGTATGGCAGATGTATTGTCAGATGTATAGAAGAAGCCATGATTCTTCATGCTACAAACTTAACCTGAAATGAAGTTCTTCATAGATTCCATCTCCAAATTTAATAATACTTTCCATATTGTTAGTCTGAAAGGGTACTGATTCAGACAACTCAGAAAATTGGAACCATTACAATGAGTGTGCTTTAGGAGCAATAGACCTGCATATTTCCCCCCCTGATCTAGATATTTCTTTTAAATTCTTTTTCACAGTGAAACCCCAAGAGCAACTTTTGAATGGATGCTTGTCATCCAGTGGTTGTTACTCAGGCCATTACAGCTTCACTGCAGCGGATGGTAAATTCTTTGAGATGAAGAAGTACTGCTGCAACACTGAACTGTGTAACAATGCAACAATCAGCCGTAAGTTTCTGCATCATTTTAGAATCCTTAACATGCTATGGCTGTGCATTGGATTTGGCCAATTCTTAGTCAATCAGCAGCTCTCAGAGGACCTGTGCCTTATTCAAATGGGGTGAGACAGCTCCAGATGGCTACTAGTTGGGTTGAGCAGCTGAGGACTATTAGGGGCTCTCAAGGGGTAGAGAGGCAGGCAGGACAAAGAAGCAGGCATGAGGAGAAACTGTGAAAAAGAGGGACTTCTCTGCCTGAGAAGGGATGGGTTCCCTTTCCAACCTGGGCTCTCTCCGGAATCTGTCCCGATGTCAATCCTGAACCCAGATCATCTTTTCAGCCAATAAAACTTGCAGATGCCCCACCAAAAGTTTGAGGCCTTTGGGTGAAATACAATAATATAACACAGAGAAACTGGTAAAACCATTAATATGCTCACGATACTTTTGATTTTGGCAGTTCCTGATCGCAACATGCTGGCTGAAAATGGTCTGCAGTGCCCATCCTGCTTCTCCTTTGGAACCACAAAGTGTAAAAGTGAGACAACCATCAACTGCCTTGCGAATGAAACCCAATGTGTTGATTTTAAAGGAGATCTTAATATAGGTAACATTGCTACTCAGACAGGGGGGAAAGACCTAGTCATCAGATTTGCTGCGTAGACTCCCTCCTCCTCTCCTTCCCTCTCTCTTTCCCTCCCTCCCTCCCTCCCTCCCTCTCACTTTCCCTTTTATGTTGCTGGAAAAGTGAGAGGGTCCATATCTCTCACTCTCCCCACTCTGAACCCTTCCTTAGTGTTTTGCATGCCTGGTCTGTGTCCTTTAACTCTCTTAATGCCATTTGCTTGTCCAGAAGAAGAATTCAGATCGAGATGTGTATATAAAATACGCTTCTGAAGAAAAGTAAAAAAGTTCATTCATGGCTTCAGCCCAGTTGCATCTGGATCTCTCCACCACTGGGATGCAGTCCAGGACAAAATGTGTCCCTCTTGCTCAAAAACCATATTTATTATGTAAAAGGAATGTAATAAAGTTCCTTAAATTCTGTGACAATGAGCAGTATCTGTCTAACTCAGACCATTAGTGCAAGGATTTACAGTTGTGCAAGAGAATTTCTGCTCTCTTCTGCATGTATGTGCCCTGTATCCTCCCAAAATTTGCTCTTCAGAATTGAGGAAAACCCCAGAATGGATTTAGGGGATGAACAGAAGAAGAGAGGGACAATATGCTGCTTTCAACAAGCTTCTGCCCTACATTCTTTCTTCTCATCCTTCTCCTGCCCTTTACAGCTTTGCTCGTTTCTCTTTTGAGGGCTGAGTAAGGATTCCAAGGAGAGCTCCTGGTTGATTGTTGGGATTCCTCCTTTTCACCTACTTCATGTTAGATGTGTTTAATATGAAATTAGATGTGGTAAAGTAAAAGGAAGATTCTCTTGATACTTAGATCACTTTTTGGGCAATGAAGGAGTCTCACTTGGCATCCAACAGTGTTGGAAGACAATGGCGTGCACCTCCAGCTTTTTTTTTTTGATGCTGCATCACACTGTTGGCACATGCCAAGTTCACACACTCAAGGCTCACACACCAGGGATAGATTGTTGTTTCCAAATCTTGCTGTGTGGCCACAGCATGTGGCTTTTAACATGCCCAGGAGATGGCAGGGATAGAATTCCTCTGCTTTTTTTTTTTTAACTGACATGCACATAAGAACATGATTTGGTTAATCTCGTTAATTAGGCCTGTTTTCAGATCCTCTAATTTCATTATATTTTATAAATATAACCTGTTTACTAATAATTTTCATGTCTTGAGACTCCTTTGGGTATGATGGCAATTTTGAATGATATCTGAATTATTTTTTTACCTGAACTTCTGATGTTGAAAATTTTGTATATTCACATCCCAGTGAAATTATGATATTTCTCAGATTTCTGAAGTATACACTTTTAAAAACTAACATTAAAATTCTCATTCACCATCAGAGGCAGAATCTTCTAGTCCCTAGGTAAAGGAATGATGTCAATATTTGTGTCCCCCCCCCCAGGTGTTGTTAAGCACTACAAGTTCGCTTTCCAAGGTTGTGGAACAACAGATTTCTGTACCTTCTGGAATGATGGAGTAAATATACTTGGAACTGGGGGAATTGTCCTTTTCGCTTTCCAAAATAGCTGTTACAATGCTTCACGAATCTCACACCAGCTTGAAGATGAAGGGTGAATGGGACGGTGTAATACTGAGGCATCTAATCATAGCCTGCATTTTTATTAAGGCTTGATCAGGGCCTGTATTTTAAAATGAGCTTAAAGATTTTCAAATGTTCATGCCAGGCAGAAGACCAGCTGCCTAAGAACCTTGGCAAAATGTTTATTCTCCTGGACAAGGGGGCCCCCTGATTTATAGCAGAAAACAATTCTCAAAGTCGTAAAAAGGGAATTACAGGCTGACAGCCAAGGTTACACTGACCCTACATATTACAGAAGATAAAAAAAGAGATAAACATAATTAAGAGGTGATAAATAGTAAAATAAAACCATGTGCCTCCCATTAAACTTGAGCCATATTTTCCTACGGTTGAAAGGTCAAGAGCAGTGGAAAAGGCAACTGGCTTGGCTGGAGAAGATAGGTTTCTTCCTATCTTATTTTGAGGCTGGAAACTGTTCCTTCCTTTTTTACTTTGAAAAGGTTTATTCTTCTAAAAAGCTATCTATGTTATGTATTAAATATATTGGCTTAAATGTAATTATGCAAAGGAATTAGAAGCTAAGAAATGTTAAATCCTTATGCTAGATTCTTATTTCATATAGTTGGAAGAGATCACAGGGGCCATCAGCCATCAGCCCAGCCCCCCTGCCAAGCAGGAAACATCATTAGAGCACACATATGGTTGTCAGGCCTTTGTTTAAAGACCTCCAAGAGAAGGAGATCTTTCAATGATGATGTGAACTCAAGATCCTTGACATCTGTTTAAGATAAAAATTTAAGATTAACCATTTGTTTTGGAGGGCAATAGGGCAAGGAGGGCAAGAGGTGAGCTGGTAATTAAGGTTCCTTGTTGAGACACATGTAAGATATATTACTACTTATTTGTCATTTATAGATAGAAAAATATATAGCTTTTTGTTTCCCATAAAAGGGCAAAAGGAAATGGGTGTATCTTTTGTGATTGGTTCTAGCAAACAGCCAATAGGAATTTCAACCAGGCTGATTGGACAGAGGCAGCCACAGGAGGAGCAAGGGGGCTAGATTAAGGAAATATAAGTGCTGGCCAGAATGGCAGGAGGGCAGGCCAGAGCTTGGTAACCATATACCACTGTGCCTCTCATTTATTTGTCTGACAAATAAATTATTATTTTAATTTCTCTATTGCTGCGTTGAATATTTCATTCCAGCTAAGCGTTAACCACAAGCAGCGTTTATTCCAAAATCCATGACAATGAGGGTGAATTGGAGGCCTAGTGGTGAAATCCAGAACTCAGGATCTCTGGTTATTTCTTTTATGCTTTTGGTGGAGGTGAAGGGAAGTAAGGGACAGAGAAAAAGGGGTCAGAATGTGGGGATTGCGGATTCTATCTACAAATAACCCTATAGTGTATCATTATTAAATAAAGTTTTCCTTATGATCATTACAATACAAAATAAATGGTTTTGTGAAATAAAATTTTGGTTCTCAGTTCTGTTTCAGATACAAATGCAATGATTATTTCTTGGTTTGGCTGAAGTGATTATGAAAGATAAAATACATTAAAGAGGTTAAAAACAGAACAAACATTTCTCCTTATAATAGTCACTTTAAAGGCAGAACAGACCACTTTTTCAGAGGTGTAGGGGTCTTGTCCCTTAATAAAAAGTTAATCATATACCCAATCCATCTCTCAATTGGGAGATTTAAATATATGAACAAAGCTTCTCTTAAGTCCTCATAGATGGAACAAACCAGCAAGTTGTCGGGTAAATATTCAGGCACCTTACCTCCATGTAGGCAATCTTTTTCCACATATGAGATCTGGCAGTTGCATCCTTCAGCCATGACAGAGTTCATACACTGGAGTCACAGAGCTATAAAAGCTTTTCCCCATGTGGTATTTGTGATGCTGGTTACATAGTGAGGGTGAGGGCCTGAATGGGTAGTTTGAGTTTGGCATACCAAGGTGCAGGATGGTTCCACCCATGAGGCAAGGTCAGGCGACTGTCTTAGGTGGCTGGTTCCATAGGATAGCAGATCTGGCCTCCTGTGAATTCCATGCCCATTGTTGGTGCTCACGCTAAACCAGATATAGATAATTTACAATGTAAATGTTGAAGGCACTCAAGAAAGGCGGTGAGAGCAATATAGAAAAGGGCAAAAGCCCAGAAGCCATCTACAAAATAAGATTCCTCTTACCCCCAAAAATCACAGGCGGTGAAGCCTGTGAACAAGGAGACTCGGCGGGCACCTTTGCGCCCCCCCAAAACTGCAAAGGAGCCTTTTTAAAGGCTTCGGGTCAGCAGCGGGTGAACGGCGCGGTGCTGAGAGTTGTTTACCCAGTCCGTGGAGTGAAGCCGCATCGCCATTATCGGAGAGCGCTGATTTCTTCCTGAGAATTGGATTTAAAAGCAACTACTCGTGAGTAGGATTAAAGGATTAATTGGAACCAAACTGTTTAAGAATTTGGGCACCGTCACGGGAAAGGTTTAAAAAGGAAGTCTGCCTTTCCGTTCTGTAGAGAGATTAAAGCAAAGAGACTGCTAAGCTGTAACTTTTGGAGAATCTTTTGTTGGATAAGAGCAAATCCACCGTTAAAAAAGCAGCCCTCCTCCTCCCATTTGCAGGAGCGGTGGGGGAGGAAATAGTACCTGATATACCTGCATGAAAAGGAGAGAATAAAAATACATCCACTGTTTTGAACCCTGGGGACGGACTGCTTTGATAGGGAAGCCGATCTGCGGGCTGTCAGCACGTTAAGGTAAAGAAATTGGAAGTGATTTTTGAACTAACTCTGGAAAAGATACAGTATCTCTGGACTGTCTTTTAACTGCTTTGTACTTAAAAAGGGTTTTAGAATTAATTCAAGAATTTGGTCAAGTAGCAGGATTTAAACTGAACAAGTTAAAAACCAAGGTATTGGAGAAAAATTTAACAGTTATTGAAAAAGAGAGGTTTCAGAATGAGACAGGTTTAACTGTGGTTAAGAATGTGAAATATGTGGGGATTAACATGACAGCTAAAAATGTGAATCTATTTAAAGATAATTATGAGAAATGTTGGACAGAAGTGAAAGAAGACTTTTGGTCAAATTTGGTCAAATTTGAAGCTTTCCTTATCTGGTCGAATTGCGGCTATAAAGATGAATGTTTTGCCAAGAATGTTGTTTTTATTTCAAACATTACAAATTGTGGACAAGATGGACTGTTTCAAGAAGTGGCAGAAAGATATTTCTAAATTTGTCTGGCAGGGCAAGAAACCCAGAATAAAATTTAAGATTTTAACTGATGCAAAGGAAAGGGGGGGATTTGCCCTGCCAGACTTTAAACTTTACTACGAATCAGCAGCTTTCTGCTGGTTGAAAGACTGGCTGCTTCTTGAGAATACAGACATTTTGGATTTAGAAGGTTTTAATAACTTTTTTGGGTGGCATGCATATTTGTGGTATGACAAGGTAAAAGCTCATAAAGCTTTTAAAAACCATATTGTCAGGAAAGCATTGTATAATGTCTGGATTAAATACAAAGATTTGCTGGAAAACAAAACTCCAAGGTGGTTGTCGCCAATGGAGGCAAAGGCTGTGAAAAGGCTTAATATGGAGTCCAAATGGCCGAAATATTGGGAAATTTTGGAACAAGAAGGGGACAAATTGAAATTGCAGAGTTTTGAGAAATTAAAAGATAAAGTGTGAGACTGGCTCCACTATTATCAAATAATGGAGGCTTATAAGTTGGACAGAAAAATTGGCTTCCAGGTGGAAAAATCAAAATTGGAAACAGAATTGTTAGAATCCAAAACTAAGAATTTGTCAAAAATGTATAACTTGCTGTTGAAATGGAATACGCAGGATGAAACAGTTAAATCAGCTATGATTAAGTGGGCACAAGATATTGGTCATAACATTATGATGGCTGACTGGGAAAGGTTGTGGACCACCGATATGAAATTCACGGCATGTAATGCCTTGAGAGAAAATATTATGAAAATGATTTATAGGTGGTACATGACCCCAGTCAAGCTTGCAAAAATTTACCACTTATCAGATAATAAATGTTGGAAATGTAAAGAAAATGAAGGTACATTCTTTCACCTTTGGTGGACATGCCCAAAGATTAAGGCTTTCTGGGAGATGATATATAATGAAATGAAAAAGGTATTTAAATATACCTTCTTGAAGAAACCAGAGGCCTTTCTCTTGGGTATGGTCGGTCAAGTGGTGCCAAAGAAGGATAGAACATTCTTTATGTATGCTACAACAGCAGCAAGAATACTCATCGCAAAGTATTGGAAGACACAAGATCTACCCACCTTGGAAGAATGGCCCATGAAGGTGATAGACTATATGGGACTGGCAGAGATGACTGGCAGAATCTGGGACCAGGGAAGAGAGACGGTGGAAGAAGATTGGAAGAAATTTAAGGACTATCTTAGGAAACATTGCAAAATTAATGAATGTTAGAATGACATGGGTTTCAGAAGTTAAGTGGTTTTCAGCGGTATTGATTAAGTAAAAAGAAAAGAAAGGTTAAAAATTAAATTGAAAATAAGGAAGAGGATTTGCTGATTAGATAATTAGAAATTGGAATACAGAAAGGGGAGGTATGAGGAGGTCGGGAAAGTAAGTTACAAGAAAATAAGGGATTGAAATTATACTTGTTCTTGTTTGTGTTTGTATTGTTGTTTTGTATTATTTGAAATTTTAATAAATATCATTAAAAAAAACCAAAACAATATAAGATTCCTCTTAATAGTAATAATATTTTTATTATTTTTACCCCACCCATCTGACTGGGTCACCCTAGTCACTCTGAGTGCCTTCAAGCATATACAGAAACATAATAAAACATCAAACATTAGAAACCTCCCTATACAGGGCTGCCTTCAGATGTTTTCTAAAGGTTCAATAGTTACTTATCTTCATGACATCTGATGGGATGTTGTTCCACAGTGTGGGCACCACTACCAAGAAGGCCCTCTGCCTTTTTCCCTCTAACCTCATTTCTCAGAGAAGTGATAAGGCCCTCAGAGCTAGATCTCAGTGTCTGGACTGAATGATGGGGGTGGAGATGCTCCTTTAGGAAAACACTGGATACTCGATCCATTCGAGCAAGGCTGGAAAGAATAGAATGGGCTATGGGTACATGTGGATGCAGTGGAGGATTCTCAGCCATGGTTTCCAAAGCGTAAAAGGGACGAAGTGAGACTTCAGGAGTCAAATGTGCCAATGACTGAGCGAGTGCCAGGTATGAATCAGTCACCCACACAACAATGAGGAAGGTCTCAAGTGGAGCCAGCAATGGCCATGGAGCTTCCTCCATTAGAGAGCTGCACAAACATGGTCATTCTCTGAACCAGTCGAGTGGGAGACACCAGGCCATGTGCTTGAGGAAGAGACATTGTTGGTTCAGCTCCAAATTACCCCCAAAAGCTGTTAGTGCATCCACACAGAAAAAGAATGGGGGCATTGAATCAATCCTTTCAGGTGCAGGCAAGTAAGACTAAGGTATAATGTAAGGATATGTATCTGGAAGTGAAGGATATTCTATTTGTGGGTGGCTTTTTTATTTTTGCTCCAGAGAAAATAAGTAAGAACAAAGCTGATGAGAATGACAGCTACAGAAAGTAGAAAGTTGACAGAAATTGGTGCCACTGGCTTCAGCTGCATCTAGCAGGTGAAGAGGATGGCGAGAAAAAGATTAGGCATTCTGTGGCATTCTTGGGTTAAGGGCACACTTCAGGCACTTTGCAGCGCTTAATTCTTTGTGTGGGATGCTGCCCCTTAGATCTGACATGAAAATGTTGGGTAAACACGGAGCAGTGGGACCTAGGTGTGCATGTTGGGTTGATACCCAAAGGAATGCAAGTGGTGCTGTGGCTTAAACCACTGAGCCTCTTTGATTTGCTGATCACAAGGTCTGCAGTTCAAAGCCACACTACGGGGTGAGCCTCTGTTGTTGTCACCCAGCTCCTCCAACCTAACTGATGATTTGAATGCTGTGCACATGTGGTCAGAGCTTTTCAGTAATATCTAGAATCTGATACAGCGCTCCTCTGAGATCTAGAATTTGATACAGCGCTCCTCTGAGACTTTGTTGTTTTGTGCAGCCAGGCTACTGCAGCTCTTCAAAAAATTTTTTTTTGTAATCTGCAGTCTAAAATTATTAGTATTATTTTAAAAGCATATCTGCCATTCAGTTTTATAAGCCTGAATCTACATAGCAATTATAAAGCAGAAACTCCTTAAATAATCCTAAAAGGTTTTGGACAGTGAGGCAGCTGTTGCATGAATTGGTGCAGGGCAGCAGGGAAGATGTAAACTCTCCCTGGTAGGGATACTGCAGGACCACAGACATCTCCAAATGAGCAACATTTCTCAAGCAGGCTACGAAGTCAATTAAGGCCATCTGACTATGTCCAGGGGAAATTGGAGGCCTAGTGGTTAAATCCAGGACTCGCGATCTCTGTTTCTTTCTTGCTTGCTTTTGTTGGAGGTAAAGGGAAACAAGAACAGAGAAAAGGGGGTCAGAATGTGGGGACTGTGGATTCTAAACACAAAGAACTCTGTAGTGTATCATAAAAAAAAATCATTATGATCATTATAATGCAAAATAAATGGTTATGAAAAACAAATGCTGTTTCTAGGAATTGTTTCTTTCAGATACAAATGCAATAATTATTTATGGATTTGGCCAAGGACATTACTAAATATAAAATACATAAAGCAGGATTAAAACCAAATAATATACATTGCACAGAAAAAATCATTATTAAAATCGGAGGTTTTGTTAGATAAGAGGGCATTTTTACAGCCAGAGTTCACTGGAGCTCAGCTCTGGCACCTCTCATGTGGGTGCCATTGACATTCTAAGAGAACAAGGAAGTCGTTCATGGTGAGCTCCAACAGCTCTTTTTCTAGAAAGAAATTACTTATGGGCAAAAGATGTGGGACAAAATATACAGATGACAGATTGATTGATTGATTGATTGATTGATTGATTGATTGATTGAGATTGATTATACAGAGTGAGGCTTTCCTGCCCCCCACTCTATTTTATTCAAGTTACCAATGCTGACAACATCCAAAAGGAGAAGATTTGGAAGTTCAAAGATGGTTCAAATCTATTTATTCTGTTACAGATTCAGCTTTTGAGGAGATCCCCATATTTTTGCACCATAACAGATTTGGGGATTGACTTTGACTTTGTCTATTGCCAGCCTGGTGCATCCACGTCTATATCTCAGCTCCACTTTGCCGTCTTTTGATAGCTTTTAATTTCAAAAAGTCCAATCTCGGAGAAACTCTCAAAAAAAGATCATTCTTCTTTCATCCAGACCTCTGTGTTTAAGAGTCTAACTCAAATTCTGTTTCTTGAACCTTTTAAAGTCTGGATGTTCCAAATGCTCCAATTTCGAATTTAGTCCAGCTCTTTACTTTTTCCTGTTCTGCCGCAGAAACCTTCTAATTCAGAAACTTCTTGTTCTCCACAGAGGCTTTTGTTATTCAGGAACATAAACTTGCGTCAAGTCCCTTCCTTTCTTCAATAGATAAATCCATTGTCTCCTTTAGTATAGAAACCTCTGTAGACAAAATAATGCTTCGTTTTTGCAGCTTTCCCAAGAGATAACAAATCCTGCTCAAATCCATGGTATTTTTCCACTTACTGTTACTGTTGCAATGTCCCAGTCTCCCTCTAGAGGGAATATGGTAACTTAATTTCTTTCCAGATCAGACCCAAAAGTCAAATAACTTGTTGCCTTTATTTCCAATAAATTATGTCCAGATTGTGACAATTCTAGCCAGCAAAGCCATCGTAACAAAGTTCTCTTTTGTTTTCCTGCTTTGACAGCTGCTTTGACAGCTGTCAAAGTTTCTGTGTCTCTTCACCAGTCTTTCATAGCAGATCGTTCCCGGTTCCCGGGGGGGTTGCACTTTAGTTCCCGCAAACCAATCTTCTCCTCCAGCACAATTATTGTAATTTCCCTTCGTGAAGTTAAAAATTTTTTCAAATAAGCAAGTTCATCTCTCGATCTTAGTTGTCAAATCCTTGCGTTAAGCCATCTACAACGGGGGGGGGGGCGGACTTCCTTTTTGCACCCCCCCACTCGCTCCAAATTCGTAAATCAAATTTCCCTTTTAAGTCCAATGAATTTACTCACAGGTTGTTCTTTTTAGTCCAAATCCGAAATTTCCAAGGAAGAAGTCGTTGCTCTCCGCCGAATGGCATGCGGCTTAGCTAGGCAGGGGAAGCAGTGGACTCATAGCACCACACACCCCCGTCACCCGCTCCGCAGCCTTTAAAAAGGCTCCTTCGCGGGTCGGGGGGGCGCAAACGGTGCCCGCCGAGTCACCAAGTCCATGGGCATCTCCGTCCATGGTTTTTGAGGGTCCCCGTGTTGCCGGCGCGGCAGGACCCAACCCCTACCCAGCAGACTCCCTCCGGAGCTCGGAGGGAGTCCGCCATTCGGCGATGGCGCCGACCCGGAAGTCCTGTATTCTTCGTCTCCTTCTACCATGACAGGAGGGATAGGTGCTTAACCAGGTGCTTGGTAGGGTGTACAGGTAAAATCGGTGACAAGGAAGATCTGTGGAGGATGACATTAATCTTCCTGGATACAGGCAATTGGAGTCGGAAAGTCATAGGATTGATCTGGTCCACAACTTAAAATGGGACCAATCTCTGTGGGTCCAGTTTCCTGCATCTGCCCTTCTGGGGCAAATAATGTGTCCACAGCCAAACCTGATCTTCCACATTAATTGGGTGCCACTCTGTCCATATGCATCTGACAACCTGGCACAGACCAAACACTCTTTTAGCAAACTCTGTATTGCTGACAGTTTTCCTACAAAATCTTCTGCTTCTGGAACAGACAGAGTGTCAGTTGGGGTTGAGAAGGTTGCAAGGATTTTATCCATAACTTACAACACCACAGAGGCTGAATCCCACCAAGTTCCTTAAAAAGTTTACATCCAATATATAAAAAGAGCTTTGTCTTACAATATAGAAATATAGGATATCTGGGAAAGCATGCACTCTCTATTTCCATAGGTTCCTGCTCCTCAGTGGACCATTCCCATGCTTCCTTGGCCCATAAATCCCTCCATGTCAGCTTCTTCTTCCAAAGGTCCCCTGCTGGTTCATTCTTCCTGGGCTTTAGATCACTCCGGCATTATAAGGGCCTTCCTGAGGATATGCGTCTTCCATGCACAGATGGCTTTGACTACTGCCCAAAGTGAACAATACAGAGGTGTGGGAGCAGTGTACTGCTTGGGAAAGCCCCTTGTTTCTGGTCTGAAAGAAGCAGCAAAAGGAGGTGCTTCAGGCAGGAGGTGTGAGGACTCTGACAGGTCCGTAGAGTCAAACAGCCTTCTTCCCAAAACCTGGTAAGCGGTAACTAGGTTTTGGGAAGGAGACCTCATGTCCCCAGGAGCTGCTTCTTTGGCCCTTCTCTGCTGGCAGGGAGAAATCAGGACACCTTCAAATCAAGGCATAACTCATGACAGCTTAATGAATTCCATGGCCCTTCTGGCCAAAAAGGGATTGTTGAAGGGTGTGCATTCAAATCATCATCATCAAACTTTATTACAGTCCAGAGACCCAACAAATAGTTACAAAGCAATACACAATTCATACAGCCTACATCCAGGTTAAACAAGCATTTTGTTCAGAATATAGGGATCATTTGTTCTTGCAACCACCGATAAAATCTTTGCCACTGCTAATGTTCTAGCATTTGTCTGGTCTTCCAATAGGAACCTGACATAGTGAGCCTCTGATTTTCCCGGGAAAGGTACCAGCAAGGGTAGTTTCAGTTCAGCCCTGGCTTGCTCATATTTTGCACAGTGCAACAAAATATGTTTTATGGAATCGATGTCTTGAGCACACAAGCAAAGTCTGTCCTGGTAGGGAACTCCTCTCAACCTGCCATCCAACACTGCAGGAGAAAAGACGTTTAGTCTGGCTTTGGTGAAAAGCCTTCGATAGTTTGGTACTGTCAGGTTTTTAATGTAAGATGCTAACTTAAAGACATGCCCATACTGTACTCCTACTGCCAGCGGACTCCAAACTGTGTGTGATTGAGATTGCAAGTCACTGTGTGCATTATCCCATAATTTTTGCTTTAACATCTTTTGGGCGGCTTCATAACCCAGGTAATACAGTTGGGGGGGGGGGTGACAGACCAATAGAGGTGGCTTTTTTAGCCATGGTTTTCTGCTATTTGCTGACAAATTCCTCATTGGTCAGGTGTTGGTACAAACCCTTCCCTAGATCAAACACTGAAATCCTGAGCCAATGTTTTAGGGCAGCCCATCACGCTTTAGTTGAAATTGGGCATTCACCAGCTTCTAACAGAAGTGTGGAGTTGGGGACACAGTTGGGTACCTCCAGCAGAGATCATAGAAATTTTGCCTGAAAGCCATCTAGCTTTGGCAGGTCCCCATTATGCCAGACATTTGCAGCATACAGAAGTTGGGAAACAGGTTTTGCGTTGAAAATTTAAGAATTTTGCCCAGATTATTTAACCCAGTGGATGAGTAAAAACAACAACAATAACAACAAAACGAAGAATACAAAGTTCAAGACACCTTTATAACACTCCCTATGCACGATTAGCCTGTGAACGATCTATTTCACGCTTGAGCTGGTTCTGGTCAGTTTTTTAATTGGGAAAATAAGCACTATCTAAGCTGGGAGTTATGAGCGTGCATAAGATAAGTGCCTATCTTACAGTGTTCTCTTAATTTTTTTTGTTTTATTTATTGACTTTATATACCACCCTATACCTGGGGGTCTCAGGATGGTTCACAGAAACTCATGGATAGCTCATTGTTAAAGAGCAGGAGAGAATGAGAATCTCCGTACAAAAAAAGGGGACTAAGAGCCTATATTTTCAGAGAGGTTACACCGTAATAGATGGCATGAAAACCTTCAGGGAGATTGAGATGGAAAAGAAAGCTCACAATGCCCCACCTCAAATTTAGTAAAGGTCATTCATCTCAGACACCAGTGGTGACTTTGTCCTATGGTCAGCCCTGAATGCAGATTATGTCTTGATCATATTTTATTGAAGAGTACTTGCAGCTACGCAACCAAAACTGTAAGGCCCTAGGGTTCTTTTCAAAAATATAACATACAGATACAAAGACAAAGTGATTAACATGCTCACTATACTTTGGATTTTGGCAGTTCCTGATCGCAACATGCTGGCTGAAAATGGTCTGCAGTGCCCAGCCTGCTATTCAAATGGAACCAAAAGATGTAAAAGTGAGAAGACCATCAACTGTATTGAGAATGAGACCCAGTGTGTTGATTTTCAAGGAGCTCTTAATACAGGTAACATTGCTACTCAGACAGGGGAGAAAGGCTGACTCATTGGCTGGGTCATGCAGATTCCCTCCTGCTCTCCCTTACATCCTCTTCCTTTCCCTTTCATGTTACTGGAAAAGTGAGAGGAATCATATTTCTCAATGGCCCCACTCTGCATCCTTCCTCAGTGTTTTGTTAGAATAACTCAGACCATAACTGCAAGGATATATAGTTGTGCATCAGAATTTCCGCTCTCTTCTGACTGCACCTTGTCTTCCACACCGCTAGCATTCTTTTGAGGCTGCATCACACTGAGTGTGGCTTTAAACATGTCCAGGAGATTGCAGGGATAGAATTCCTCCCATTTTATTGCAACTCACTTCCCCTCAATTATTTGATTTGCTTAATCTAGTTACAGTGGTGCCCCGCAAGACGAACGCCTCGCAAGACGGAAAACCCGCTAGACGAAAGGGTTTTCCGTTTTGGTGGCGCTTCGCAAAACGAATTTCCCTATGGGCTTGCTTCGCAAGATGAAAATGTCTTGTGAGTTCCTGCGAGTTTTTTCCCCCCCTTTTCCTAAGCCCTAAGCCGCTTATCAGCTGATCCGCTAAAAGCCGCTAAACTGCTAATAGCGCTAATCCGCTAAGTTGTCAATGGGCTTGCTTCGCAAGACAAAAAAACCGCTATACGAAGAGCCTCACGGAACGGATTAATTTCGTCTTGCGAGGCACCACTGTAATTAGGCCTATTCTCTGATCCACTAATTTCATTATATTTTATAAATATAACCTGTTTATTAATAATCTTTGTGTCTTGAGACTCCTTTGGGTATGATGGCAATGTTGATTTACATCTGAGATATTTTTTTACCTGAACTTCTGATGTTGAAACTTTTGTATATTCATATTCTGATGAAATTATGAAATTTTTCTGATTTCTTAAATATATACAGTTTAAAACTAACTTATTAAGATTCTCATTTACCATCACAAGCACAATCTCCAATTCCTGGATAAAGGACTAATGTCAACATTTCTCTCTCCCCCCCCCCCCAAGCTCTCTTTTTGCAGCACCATGATTTCACTTTCCAAGGTTGTGGAACAACAGATTTTTGTGCCATCCAGAGAAATGAAAGAAGAATAATCAGAATTGGGAGCTTTATCCTTCTTGTTAAGCAAATAAACTGTTATAATGCTTCACGAATCTCACACCAGCTTGAACATGAAGGGTGAATAGGACAGTGTAGACCTTCTCCTTGTTTATTCCAAAATCCATAGCAATGAGAGGGAAGTGGAGTCCTAGTGGTGAAATCCAGGACTCAGGATCTCTGGTTCTTACTTTTTTGATTTTGGTGGTGGAAAAGGAAAGCAAGTGGCACAGAAAAAGGGGTTAAAATTGCCAGTTTGCATTTCTTGATGTAGAAAATATTGATCTGGTGACATCTTTCCTATTCTGATAAATAAATCCTTGTTTCCTGTGGAGATCTTTATTCCTCACCCCTCGTATTGTTCCTGATTTCAATTTTCACTCAACACTTATTCCCTGGAATGGGGAGGCAGCCTTGCCAAGGAGCACATTTCACCAGACAGACAGAAGTATGACAAGCACACAAATCATGCTTTAACATATGAGATTTCTGTTGTAATCTTCGAGCCTAGTCAGAGGAATGTGCCATACTCCAGGCACCCGGCTCCGATTACTTTGTTGACCTCCCTCTCCAGCGACTCCCGGCAGGAGACAGGCGAGGTCTCTATTGGCGATTCTCCTCAACCGTGAGAAGAACACACCACTCTCCCTCCTCCCTGTTTTCCCCAGGAGGGGGAAGAGACAGACAGAAATGTATTTACATGCCTTTATTTCTGTCTATGCAGCAGTACAGAGAAACACGTCCGTACTCTTCAAACAACAACAGCAGAGAGAGAAAACTCCACCCCTGTACTTCCAGTACATGTCAGGTGACACACTGAGCTAACATCCGGTGATCAGTACAGTGAATAGGCTGTCCCTTTGCTCCCACGGTACAGCCCCAAACATCAACATCCTGTTTGGCTTTTCCAGCCAGCTGCAGCTCGCTGCTGCATTGCTCCTTTTCGTAACAATTTCATATGACAAGGTGCCACCTCAATAGCTAACTCACACAGAATGTCCCAAGAAATATCATAATCATCAATAATGCATAGCATTTCTTTATCCCATGATGGAGGCTCTCTATTGTTAAAAGTCAGCATCTCCTTGAAACTTCCATCCCCTTTTAAAATTTAGCCAAAACCTAAGGGAAAGGCTATGCACACTGGCCTTCACTGAACAAACACCAATTTACAGAGGAGGCAACTCCTGGGGGCAAGGGTCCTTCACTCCTCCCCATAAAATGTCTGAGGGAGCTGGTCCCTCCCAAAGTTGATGGGCATTGCCATTAACATGGTATGCATGCACTGCATTCTGTGATTGATTATGCAGGGCCGGACTTACCTTCAGCACCCCATATTTTATTCAAGGGGGCACTACTGCCAACTTCCAAAAGGAGAAGATTTGAGCAGCTCAAATATAGTGCAAACATATTTATTCCATGGTATTTACAGATTCAGTTTTTTAGGGTATCCCCATATTTGTGCACCATAATAGATTTATGGGATGAGTTTGAGTTCATAAGTTTTGAGGGCTGGGGAAATCTGTCTACCCCCTTTACTCCAGCAGAACCTTGACAGAGAGTTCACTGTAAATACAATGTATGGTATTTACAAAGTGCTAATTCCAATTGAAAAGCATAAACCTAGATAATTAAAGGTCGGCGCCAGCGTTTAATGGCGGTCCGAGCCTCGAGCTCCGAGGCAGGACTGCTTCACTAGTTCGGGTCTTACCCGCTACGGCAAGCGGGGGACCCCTAAAATCACAGGCGCGGAGCCTGTGAACAAAGGAGATTCGGTGGGCACCTTTTGCACCCCCCGGCACTGTGAGGGAGCCTTTTTAAAGGCTTCTGAGCGGCATCGGGGTAAGCACGGTGCTGAGAGTCGTCACCCAGCTAGCGGAGTGAAGCCGCGTCGCCATGAACGGAGAGCGCCGATTCCTTCCTGCAATTGGAATTTGACCACAGCACCCGTGAGTAAGACTGAAAAATTAACGGGACATTAAATAAGAAATTTGGCTGAAAACGGGAAAGGCATAAATTAAGGAAGTCTGCCTTCCCGGAGCTGCATGAGAGACAAAGCAACGAAAATCAAGCTGCATTTGAAGGGAACTTTTCTATTTTTTTTAAGCTGTCAAACTGACATCGGACTTAAACTTCCCCCCCGATAGGCAGGAGAAGGGGGGAAGGGATTGGGACATTGTTAACCTGCTGGAAAATTACTGGAAAATTAAGACCTTCCATTGCCAAACCCCCCCAGGTCGGGCTGCCCAAATAAGACACCGGGATGTGAACTGTCAAACTCTGCAAAGTGGGGGTTTGTTTGTAACAAAGTTACTGGACCTTAGATTTACCCTGTTGCATTTTGGCTACATAGAAGATAGAGACGTTACGGATTGGATATTGGAAACTACTGGCTACTGTTATACTTCCTTGCTTCTTTGTTTTTCTTTTTCCTTGCCATTTGGATACAAATGAATGCTCCCTCTAGAGGGTCTTAAGTGAAACTGTTGCACTTGGAAAAGTAACAGTGGGATTTTCCACTTGGAAATCAACTCTGTGAAAACGACCTTGAGGATATGAGTGCCCCTACAGAAGAGATAGTAACAAGGCAGAAAGCAAAACAATCCCACAAGAAAAGGGGCTCTATATCAGGAACTGTACCAGCTGCACAGGAAAAAACACCAGCTTCTATGGATCCTATGACTCAGGCACTACTTAAGATAAATCAATCCCTGGAAGCACTGACAAAGCTATCGACAGAGAATTCTAAAAAATTAACAGAGTTGACAACAAGACTGGACGTGAATACAGCTAGTGTAAAATCTAACACAGATTCTATAAATAGATTAATCCAGGAGAGTTCAGAAACACGAAAGATTGCAGAAAGTGCAAAAACAACGGCTGAAGAGACAAGGGAAAAGTTTGGGCCTATTATTAAAAAAGTGAATGAGCATGATGCAGCCCTCTCCTTATTGGAACTTCAGCGGAAAGAGAAGAATTTAAAATTTAGATTGGTTCCTGAAGGGGAAGGGGACAACCTTGTGCAATTCCTTACAGAGAACATTGTAGCTTTTTGGCAATAGGAATGGGATGAAGATGATGAATTCGAGATAACAACATCCTTTCGACTGGGCAGAAGGCAGGATAAAAAACCAAGGGATTGTCTAATTACATTGAGATCAAAAGAAGAAAGAGATAAAATATTGAACTTGCACTATCAAAAGGCACTGGTGATCCAAAACTGTCAAATACAGATTTTTAAGGACATTCCCAAATATATTTTAGAGGTGAGAACATATTACAAAAGCCTAGCAGATCTGCTGAAGAAAAACACCATACCATTCAGATGGGAGTTCCCACAAGGACTGTCCTTTAACTTTAAAGGAAGAAAGATCAAAATAAAAACAATTCAGGACAAAGAACAATTTCTGGAGAGATACCTGGAGGATTTGCAGAAAGGAACTGTAGAGGAGAAAGAACCACCTGATATAGCAAATCTATCATTTGGACTTTTACCACCACCATCGGAGGAAGAACAGAAGCTTGGAGCAGTTGGAGGAACAGCTACTTAAATACAAAATGTCTCTGCAACTCCTTAGTTGGAATTGTAACGGCTTGAACCTTCCTCGGAAAAGACGACAAGTTTTTCACATTTTGAAGAGAGAACAATTAGATATAATATGTTTGCAAGAAACCCATATTGCCAGGATACATAGGAAATTACTGATAAATAAGAGACTTGGTCAAGAATTTATCTCATCAGACAAAGTGAAGAAAAGAGGTGTGGTGATCTATGCAAAGGAAAAATTGGCTCCAAAATTGATATTTAAAGATGAACAAGGAAGATACCTGGCAATTGAAATACAAATTCAAGGAGAAAAGATTTTGATTGTTGGAGTATATGCCCCAAATGAGGGGAAGGCCGAATTCTTTAGGAAGTTGCATGAGACATTAGTTGACTTTTTAGACTATAAAATCCTAATGATGGGAGATATGAATGGAGTTGTCTCAACAAACATGGATAAAGCACAGAGACAAGTGATTTCAAAAGAAGGGAGACTACCAAAGACCTTTTTTGAAATGACTGAAACAATGGACTTGATTGATATTTGGAGAACAAGGAATCCTCTAGAGAGAGAGGGAACTTTCTTCTCTGAAGCAAAAAAGACATGGACAAGAATAGACCAAATTTGGATTTCTAGCAGTCTGGCGTTAAGAACAAAAAAAGTAGAAATATGTCCAAAAACGTGCTCCGACCATAATGCGGTGAAGATGGAGATGAAACTAACAACAACTGGATCCTTTAGATGGAGAATGAATGACACCCTATTTAAGGATGAAGAGATCCACAAGAAGGCCCTTAAAACATTAAAAGATTACTTTGAGATCAACAGGAAAACAGATGTGGAAAAAAGAATAATTTGGGACGCAAGCAAAGCCGTGATGCGAGGTTTCCTAATTCAACAGAATTCTATAAAGAGGAAGCAACAAAATGAGAAGAAGGAAAAAATTTTAGAAAAAATAAAAGAAGGAGAGAAGAAGCTGAGGTCCAAACCAAAGTCCCATGAGATTTTGAGAGAAATAAAGTTTTACCAGATGCAGTACATGGAGCTCATGAACCAACAAATAGAATGGAAGATAAAGCAAATGAGACAAAGAACTTTTGAATCAGCGGATAAATGTGGGAAACTTCTGTCATGGCAATTGAAAAAAAGGCAGAGAATGAACACTGTAACAAGTCTAGAAATGGATGGAAAAATTATCCACAAACCCAATGAGATAAACAATTGTTTTCAAAGTTTTTTTAAGAAATTGTATGCACAAGGGCCAATCAATGAACAAGAAATAGAAGAATTCATCAGAAAATACGGTCTACCAAAAATTCCAGAACAAAGTAAAAGGATCTTAAATGAGGAAATAACAGAACAAGAAATAGAGGGTGCCATCCAAAATATGAAATTGGGAAAATCACCAGGACCAGATGGCCTGACGGCCAAATACTACAAAATGCTGAAAGAATGGCTGATACAACCATTGAAGGAAGTTTGCAATGAAATTTTGAAGGGGAAAAAGGCACCTGAATCGTGGAAAGAGGCTTTCATCTCACTTATACCGAAAACAGAGACTGAGAAGAATCAGGTCAAAAACTACCGGCCTATATCTTTACTCAATGTGGATTACAAAATTTTTGCAGACATTTTGGCAAAAAGATTGAAAAGAGTGTTGATAGAAGAGATTCATAAGGACCAAACAGGCTTTCTCCCAGGTAGACATATGTCAGACAATGTGAGGAACATTATAGACATTTTGGAGTTGTTAGATGTTGACATTAACAGGAAAGCAGTTCTGATTTTTGTGGATGCGGAGAAAGCCTTTGACAATATCTGTTGGACTTTTATGAAAAAGAATCTCCAAGGGATGGGGGTAGGTCAAGGTTTTGAAAACGGTATAGGTGCAATATATTCCCAACAAAAGGCCAAGTTAATTGTAAACAATGTGGTAACAGAAGAAATACCCATAGAAAAAGGTACACGGCAGGGATGCCCAATATCCCCCTTGCTTTTTATATCAGTCCTGGAGGTTTTGTTAAACATGATTAGAAAGGACCAGTTGGTTAAAGGAGTTCAGGTCGGAGTTAGACATTACAAATTAAGAGCATTTGCAGACGACCTAGTATTGACCTTGCAACAGCCAGACACTAGTACTAAAAGAGTATTAGAACTAATTGAAATATTTGGTCGAGTAGCAGGTTTTAAATTGAATAAACAAAAAACGAAAGTGTTGGAAAAAAATTTAACAATGGAAGAAAGAGAGAGTTTTCAGAATGAAACAGGCTTGGAAATAACAAAAAGGGTAAAATACCTGGGGGTAAACTTAACATCCAAGAATGTGAACTTATTTAAGGATAATTATGAAAAATGTTGGTCAGATGTTAAAAAGGATCTAGAAATATGGTCAAGGTTGAAACTTTCCTTGTTAGGCCGAATTGCTACTATTAAGATGAATGTATTGCCTAGAATGCTGTTTTTATTCCAGACGTTGCAGATTGTGGACAAGATGGACTGTTTCAAGAAGTGGCAGAAAGACATATCAAAATTTGTCTGGCAGGGCAAAAAGCCCAGAATTAAATTTAAGATTTTAACTGATGCAAAGGATAGAGGGGGGTTTGCCCTGCCGGACTTAAGACTTTATTATGAATCAGCAGCTTTCTGCTGGTTGAAACACTGGCTACTTCTTGAGAACACCGACATTTTGGATCTGGAAGGGTACGACAATAGTTTTGGTTGGCATGCATACTTATGGTACGACAAGGTAAAGGTGTATAAAAGCTTTAAAAACCATATTGTAAGGAAAGCATTGTATAACGTTTGGATTAGATACAAAGATTTGTTGGAAAGTAAAACCCCTAGGTGGGTGTCACCAATGGAAGCTAGGGAAGTAAAAAAGCTTAATATGGATTCTAAATGGCCAAAATATAATGAGATTTTAGAATATGATGGCGAAAGGGTGAAACTTCAGAGTTATGAGAAACTAAAGCCTAAGGTTCGAGATTGGTTGCATTACCATCAGATAAATGAGACGTTTAAACAGGACAGGAAAATAGGATTTCAGAAAGAGAAGTCAAAACTAGAAACAGAATTGTTGGAACCCAATACTAAGAACTTATAAAAAATGTATAACTTGCTGTTAAAATGGAATACACAGGATGAAACGGTGAAATCAGCTATGATTAAATGGGCACAAGATATCGGTCATGATATTATGTTTGCTGACTGGGAACAGTTATGGACCACCGGTATTAAATTTACTGCATGTAATGCCTTAAAAGAAAATATTATGAAAATGATCTACCGGTGGTACATGACCCCAGTCAAGCTTGCAAAAATTTATCATTTGCCTAATAATAAGTGTTGGAAATGTAATGAGACTGAAGGCACTTTCTACCACATTTGGTGGACCTGCCCAAAGGTTAAAGCTTTCTGGGAAATGATCTATAATGAAATTAAGAAGGTCCTTAAGTGGACTTTTCCTAAGAAACCAGAGGCTTTCCTCTTGGGCATGGTGGGCCAAGTGGTGCCAAGGAAGGATAGGACTTTCTTTATGTATGCCACTACAGCAGCAAGAATTCTACTGGCAAAGTATTGGAAGACGCAAGAACTACCTACTCTGGAAGAATGGCAAACAAAGGTGATTGACTTTATGGGACTGGCCGAGATGACGGGCAGAATCCGGGACCAGGGGAAAGAGACAGTGGAAGAGGACTGGAAGAAATTCAAAATATATCTTAAAAATAATTGCAAAATTGAGGAATGTTAAGATGTCAGGGGGTAAGAAGTAAAGAATTGCAGCAGTAAACAAAAAAACTTAAGAAATTTTTATGAAAGGGAATTAAGACAATGGACCTAAGGGTTGCTAAAGAATTATTAAACAAGGATGCAGGGATGGGGAGGTATGGGGGAGTCAAAGAAAGAAGGGTATGAACTGATGAGTTTGAAGTTATACTGTTCTATACTGTTTTTATTATTTGTTTGGAAAATTAATAAAAATTATTATAAAAAAAAAGAGAGTTCACTGTAAATACAATGTATGGTATTTACAAAGTGCTAATTCCAATTGAAAAGCATAAACCTAGATAATTAAAGGATTTCACCTGATCAGTGAGGTGCTCCTCAAGTTGCCACTTGTGTTTTTAAGCCTATTGGCAGAAATCAAAACATTAAGTTTTAGTTTTTTGCATTACGAAGCCTTCCTTCAGATGCATACTTCAGAATGTGGAAGCATATAAAGCAGACAGGAAGCCTGAAAGTTACAGGACCCTTGCGGCAATCATGGTGAAACTTCAGTATCAGGATTCAGGTTCAGTTTTCCAGTCACTCATCATCGTCATCATCATCAAACCTTTATTTGCATCACTTACAAACATTCAGAATAAATAGGCCTGTGCAATCTCATCGCTATTTCAACAGTACAGTCATTTGCCAAAGGGAAGAAGAGGCGAGCAATCTATTTCACCTCTGTGGGTCTCCAGCAAGGGCAGGGTCCTGTAGTGTACTTCGGCGGCAAAAAAATCAAATAGAGGAACCTACCTACTGTATTGGTGCCTGGCCTCTTCCCTGTAATAAGAAGTGTATGACCTCTGTCTGGTTTCCATATTGGGATACATAGTTGGTCTAAGAAATGTTGGTGGAGATCATCATACATTTTACATTTAAGGACCATGTGAGCTAGTGTTTCCACCAGGTGGACATCACATGGGCAGATCCTATCTCCTTCTGCCATACATGCAAACCTACACCAAAGGAGGTTAGAAGGATTAGAATTGAACCTAGCCAGCAAAAAAAGGCCTTCTTTCTTGCAGGTGAAACAAAAACTGTAGATAATTGAAGTTAAATTCCTGCGCCCAAGAGGGTCGAAAATAAAGAGGGAAACATGTTTTTTCTGCAGCGGAAATTAATTCCTGGCAATCTATGTCCCACAGCCTAGTTTTTAACATGGCCTTGGCGATTGGAAAAGCCACAGCACCCAGGAGATCCTCTGAAAGCCCAAGTTGCCGTATTTTTGTGCAAAACAGTTGTAGCCCTGTGGAAGGGAAGGAGTCTGACAGAACTTCTCTGAGTAAAGTATCTTTGTCTGCTGAAAAACAAATGTTTAGCCAGCATAAAAGAAAACTCATCCAGGCAACTGTCTCTAGCTTATGTTGGCCTTCCTCTAGACATAGGGCTGCATAAGGTACACAGCATGGGAACAGCAAAAATCTTAAATAGAAAGGCTGCCTGCACTCGTTCCACTGACTGGGTAAACCCTGACATCCAGATTGAAATTCCTAAGAGCAGTTGAGCTCTAACTTTGGCATTAAAAACCTTAAGGGCAGAAGGGTTGTGTTGGTTACCTCTTGTTGCAAAGAAGCGTATTATGACCTGCATAGACATCTTTCTGGCATTTACCGCCCCTGGTTAGTGCGAAGACCACCAGAGCCTGTGATGGAAAGTGATCCCCAAATAGTTGAATTCGAATATCTGCTGGATGTTTTCCCCACCAAAGTAGTCGATACAGGCATTTAACAAATGATTTAAGCCAATTCTTGTCCATGAGAGCAGAATCAGATCATCTGCATATAGGAGAATGGGGACTTTTGATGCATTGAGTTTTGGGTGGTTAGCATCCACCAGTTTCAGTAATGGGGCAAGGTCATTTAAGAAGAGCTTAAAAGGATAGGGAGCAAGAACACTGCCCTTTTTCACACCTTGATTTATAACAACAGGGTCTGCACCTTGTCCCCTGGGGTTATTCTTATACGACAGATATTATTTGAGTAAAGCTTTTTAATCAGGTAAAGTAACCTAGGATTTAGGCCCAATGACTCCAGTTGGACCATAACAGCCCCCTATTGTCTGAATCAAAAGCAGCCTTAAGATTTAGATAGGCCACATATAGGCCTTCTTTATGGTGCTGTGAGTACTTGGTGGTTAAATAGGACAACACTATACAGTTACGTAAAGTGGATTTCCCTGGCCTAAACCCTGCCTGCTCTGGGCCTATGATGTTGTTCACGTTAAGCCACATAGTTAATTTGGAAAATTCTCTGTGTCCTGCATCCCACATTAGTACTTTACTAGGGCCATGAAGTTTGTGGTTCTGGTGGTGAATAAGAATCTTAATGACTTAATTTTATAAAGTGTATACATTTTTTTTTTTAAAAAAAAAAATAGTCTCCTATACTATAACTGATTTCTAGAGTGTCCAGATCAAGGGAACCATTAATACTGCTCGATTCTGACTAGGTCATTCCACACCTGGAATGCTGTGCCCAGTTTTGGACCCTGCAATCTAAGAAGGATATTTACAAGCTGAAATGTGTGCAGAGAAGGCCTACTAAAAAGATAAAGGGTCTGAAAACCAAGCCTTATGTGCAGTGGATGAGGGAGTTGGGTATACTTAGCCTGGAAAGGCGGCAACTGAGAGGACTCCTTTACAAAGCCTTAGCCATTGGACTATGACAATTAATCTCAGGATTCTGTCCTGCCTTAGTGCTAGTCAACATTTACATGAAACTGTTGGGAGAGGAAATGCCACACCAACTCAGTGAAGGTTGGTTTCTTGGATTGAGTTTAAAATCCAAGTGAGGACAAAATAGATTGCAAATATAATTACATTCTGCAGGAAGCTTTGTGTGTGATTGTGTAAGTGAGAGAAGATTTTTAAACAGTGGCTGCATTTGTAGGATTAAAGAGTGTGAGGCAGGGGAGATAGAGGGAAGTGCCAGAGAAACCAAAACTCCTAACAATACTTTGAAGAAGTCACAAGACAAAACTATGCACAGTGATCTGGGCATAGAACCCTTTGAAATCAGTGGCACTTACATCTGGGTAGACAGGTATAAAAATAAATGGTTACTACGTCCACCAACAGTGCATAGGAGTGTGCTGAAATCCATACCCCACCTACAATCCTTCCAGCCAAATTTATTCATTGATGAGGGATGGGGTAGAAACATGAGAAGCATCTTTTGCTATCAATGAAGTAACCAAACTTCCTTTGAAAGTGCAGGTAGAACATAGACATTGTGGGTTTGCCCTGCCAGAGTCTGTCTAATCTTCTTTTTAAGTTATCTAAGCTGGTGGCCATCACTGCCTCCTATGGAAGTGAGTTCCATGATTGAACTATGAACTGCACAAAATATTATACAGCTTCTGAACTGCACTAAGCATGGTTTTACCCCTCCTTTCAACTATCTCGGGAAAATATTTACGATATTATGGAGTAATTAAATAGAATACTTTTCTGTCTTCTTTAACTTTTTTAGACTCAAGCAAAATAAATAAGATAAATTAGACTATCTTCTCCAGGACAATTCTTCCAGCCAAATATATTTTTTGGTGAGAGATGGGGTGGAAACTTGAGAAGCACCTTTGCCTATCAAGGAAGGAGTTGCATTGCTCAGTAGGCCTAATATAAACAATGAAGTGAAGAGAAGAGAAGGACACCCCAAGATAGGCAGCTTAGTGCTGAATGTCCTCTGTGACTTTTGTACTGTGTGGCTAAAAAATGTCTTGAGTTGTGGTATGAGCAGGAAATGAGGGTATTGCTCTGCATTCAAAGCAATGGAAAGAGAAGAAGAAGGTAGGCAAAAAGAGAGAACAGGCAGAGCCGCTTCTAACTTGTTAACTGGGGAAAGAGGCATGAGGCCACAATGGGAGTGAGCTACTGCCCTCCTCACATGATAGTCCTTTACCCTTGAACATCTGATCAGCTGCTCCAAGAAGACTGCTGTAGTATTTCAGGGTTCTTCTTATCTTTTGAAAATGGAGGATGGGATTTGAAGCAGGTATAAACAACTAGCTGGGTTCAGTTCAAGACAATGTGGCTAAGGACAGTCATCACCAAACAGATCAGCTGAGTCAAAGTATCACTCCCTGTCCCATCAATCTGACACAATTAGAATAAGGAGGGACGAAGTTCCATAAAATGATTTAATTAGCTCTCAGTGAGGATCTTGGAGTCATTAGATTCTATTCAGTGCCTACCAGTGTGTCCCTGGCACCTTTCAAGAGTCTTGAGTTATGTCTAGCTTTGCCAGCTGAGAAGTCACCTGAGCAATACCTTGAGGCTCTCATTGCACTTTGATTAGTGGCCTGAAAGAACAAAAAAAGTATATCGCTCCTTCCAATTTCGTAAGACCCCACATCAAGTAATAGGAAAGACAGAGGAACGGGCTCAGAATATACCTTTATCCATCAAGGACCAAGCAACTTCCCATCGACCTAGGATGTGATAGTATTAGCAGTTTGTGCACATGTCTGTAGCAGATGAGGGCTACAGTCAGGCACTGAAGAATATGGTTGGCCGTCTTAGTCATTGTGGAAAGAGATTTAGAAATATAATCACAAGAACCACCAAAGCACTAAAGTAGTTGTTCTTTTTTCATGATGAGCATAATCAGATGGCCTCAATTGACTTTGCAGTCTTCTTGGAACAAGTTGCTCATTTGGCACTGTCCGTGGCCCTGCAGTATCCCTACCAGGGGGAGTTGACACCTTCCCTGCTACCCTGCACCAATTCATGCAGTAGCTGCCTCATTTGCTGCCTCACTGTCCAAAACTGTTGGGATTCTTTAAGGAGTTGCTGCTTTAGAATTGCTATGTAGATGCAACCTTATAAAACTGAATTGTATGCTTTTAAAATAATAAAAATTTAAAATTTGAGATTACTAAAAAAACCCTGAAGAGCTGTAGTAGCCTGGCTGCACAAAACAACAAAGTCTCAGAGGAGCACTGTATTAGATTCAATTACAATATCAGATTCAACTAGAGCCACTTTAGTAATTGTTACTGAAAAACTCTGACCAAATGTGCACAGTATTCAAATCATCAGTTAGGCTCCAATATTTTCTGGGCAAGGAGGGAGGAAGGCTAAGTTGATCCTCTGGAGGAACTGGAAACCAAATTTATGCAAATTCAAAAAATGTGGGCAGGTGAGGATTTTGTCTAACTCTTGTATGGAAGCAGCCCTCCCCAAGACAGCGTGTTGTATACTATAACCTCAAAATGGGGCTTCCTGAGAAAGGATGGCGAGAACAGGACTCACTTCTTGTTAGATGAGATTTGGGTATCAGGTGAAGGTGATGGTAAAGGAAAATTACCCCTGGATGGTTCTCTCCAGTTGAATTTGACTTTGGGGTGTGGTACTCATCTCCACTTTCAGGCCAAGGGAGACGGTGTTTGCCTGCAGACAGCTTTATAGGCCACATGGCCATCATGACTAAATCTCTTCCGGTGCATAGAGGACCGTGATGAGTGCCTGAGCGCACAGAAACGCTGTTTACCTTCCCGCAGCAGTGGTACCTATTTATCTACTCATACTTGTATGCTTTCAAACTTCTAGGTTTGGAGGATCTGGGACAGAGCAACAGAAGCTCACCTGTAGTGCGGATTTGAACCACAGACTTTGTGATCAGCACACCATTGATGCTCAGTGGTTTAGGCCACAGCATCACCTGCATCCCTTTGGGTATCAACCCAACATGCACCCCTAGGTTCCACTACTTCATGTTTACCCAACATTTTCATGGCAGGTCAACATCCCCTGCAAGGAATTAAGGATTGGCAAATGCCTGAAGTGTGCCCTTAACCCAAGAATGCCACAGAATGTCTAATCCTTTTCTCCCCAGCCTCATCACCTGCCTAGATGCAGCTGAAGCCAGTGGCACCAATTTCTGTCTACTTTTTGTAGCTCACATTCTCATCAGCTTTGTTCTTACTTCTTTCCTCTGGAGCAACAATAAAAAAGCCACTGACAAACAGAATATCCTTCACTCAGTCTTACTCGCCTGCACCTGAAGGGATTGATTCAATGCCCCCATTCTTTTTCTGTGTGGATAAACTAACAGCTTTTGGGGGTAATTTGGAGCTGAAACTAAATGTCTCTTCCTCAAGTGGCCTTTGCACAAGGCCTGGTGCCTGCCACTCGACTGGTTCATAGAAGACATCTGAAGGCAGCCCTGCATAGGGAGGTTTTTAATGTTTGATATTTGATTATGTTTCTGTATATGCTTGAACCTACCCAGAGTAGCCAGGGTGACCTAGTCAGATGGGTGGGGTAAAAAAATTAAAAATTATTATTATTAAGAGGAAGAAATCTCAGAAGTGTTTATCAACAACTAATGAGACCTGAGAGAAAAAAATCAGACAATTCCAACAGCGAGCTTTGAATTTCAGTATGTCCCTCTTTATCTTTCTGGTGAACAAACAACTCCCATTACCAGACCTTCCTGAACTATTTGTTCCCAAGTGTTCCCTGCGATATAAGCCCATTGCCTTTAAATCCCTCCCGGAAAGCCTCTATCTGCATCAATTCCCTTGTTGATCCATCTCTGCTCTGAGTCTCCTACTCTTTTTAGAATGCTGAAGGCACTCCTGAGCTCATGCCTCCTCTTATCCTTGCTTTCTCCAGGTAAGATGGGGAACATTCAATAATCTTTAGAGGACACTGAAGAGAACTTGCTTCTTGGGAGGGAAGGGGAGTTAGGAGTGTAGATCAACATCATAGAGAGCAAGGACTGCTGGGTTACCAAGAGGAAATAGAGGAGAGTCAAGTCATGAGTTTATTTATTGTGATGTCATAGATATGCATACATAGATATATGTAGATTAATTCTAGATATAGATATTCATAGATATACATATATATGGGTGGGTGTAAAATATATGCACACGGACACAAACACACAGAGACTGGTAGGTGTGGAAATGGGGAGGGAGGGAGGATTCCAAAGGCAAGAGATTGCAAGATGAAAATGTTGGGCATGATTTCAAAGTGCAGTGAAAGTGCTAAGAAGGTGAACAATCTTTTCTTTAGAGGGGAGGGGGAGAAAATATGTCTTAGAAAACAGGATATAATAATAATTGCTTTGGAATGGAGGGTAAAAGTTCCTCTGGAAAGGAAAGGGAAGAAGTCAAAGTATGGCCATAGCACGAAGAAATTAAATACATTTTACAAAGAAAGACGCCTTCAATTCTATGCCATGGAACAAATCACATAAACCCTCTGGTGATGTTCCATATCCCCTTCTAATACTTGTTGGTTGTGGAAATCTCGGTTGCTGAATTTAAGAGATTTGACTGTTGTGATTTGACTGTCAGACAAGGATCCAGGAGACCAGGGTTCAAATTCCCACTCAGCCATGAAGCTCACTGGACCAGGCAACCAGGCACTGTCCCTCTGCTTAACCTACCTCACAGGAATCTTGTAAGGATGAAATGGGGAGGGGAAAACCATGTGTACAACCTTGAGCTTCTTGGAGGAAGTGGCTGCAGATAAATAATTAAATTAGAAAAATTAGAAATTAAGAGCAAATGAAATTGATAGATTGGTTCATCCGTAGTCCTGGATCCTGTCCTCATAGTGGCCAACACAATGACTATGGGAAGCACGAAATCAGGACCTCAGCACACAGCAACACTCTGGCTTACTGTGGATTCCAGCAACTGATAGAGAAAATATGCTACTTTTGATATTGGATATAGTACATAGCCATATAGTACATAGCCACTGAGGGTCTTATTCTCCATCAATGTGTTGAACCTTCCTTTAAAGCCATTCAGATTGGTGGCCTTCACTACCTCTTGTAGAAAATTCCACAATTTAATTGTGCCCAGATCTACGCTTGTGACCAAGCAGTGGGAAGAAATTGTATTTAAGGGAGAGTCTGGATAGGAGGAAAAGTGGGTCGTGGGAAAGGGAGGGTTCACCTCCCCACCTCTTGGAAATGATTAAACCAGTATTCTGGCCAATGGCTTCAAGAGTTTTAATTAATGAGTGTTTTACTCATTTCATTTCAATTTATTCTATTAAAATGCTTCTTAAATTGAACCCATTTTAATTTAAAAGTTTTAAATCACTATCGCCTCCTCCTCTGTGTCTCATTAAGCAAGCGGCATAACCAAATAATAATAATGTTGATTGTAATAATGATCCATATTTTGCTCCTAATCTCAGCATTACCTCTGAAGTGCAGATTTGTCTACGACAATACTGGATTGACCTATAATAGCTATGCTATAACAACTTGTGACTTCAAGGAAGATTCCTGTGTTGCCAGTGCTCTGCGAACAAATATAGGTATGGTTTGATTGCCTTTTTGTCTTTTGCTGTTGGATTTGACCCAGGTTAAGATAGTTGAACTTTAAGCATTCTACTAGCCTACAGAAGTCTATGATGTAGCAACTCTCCTATGAAAAAAGTGAGGTGGGGAGGCTGTGGTACTTCAGCTGTAGATGAATTAGAACCCCCATCAGCCTCAGCTAGCCAGGCCACCAGTCAGGGATGATGGGAGATGCAGTCCAACAACAACTGGAGGATCACAGCTTTCCAGTCATGAAGTAAGGAATGGCTGACATATGAAAATAGGGACTTTAACATCCCCTGATCACAACCAGTGGCTGAATTTGAGTGCTAATCTCCAAGCTTGGAAAACTTGATTTGCTTTAATAAGAAATCCCTGCTTACCCTTCTAAAAGTTTTGACGGTTTACAATGGATTTTAGGATACATTATAAATCTTTCCCATTCTTTATTAAAATTCCAGACTTCCTGTTTTCTGATTCTTCCAGTCATTTTTGCCAATTCAGCATAATCCAAACCAATGAACTCCAGTTTAGCATGTCCAACTCCCAAGTGACTGTGATCTACTCCCAGTATAAAAGAAATGGCAGTGATCTACCCATTATCATTGGAGGGAGGAGGAGCGTCCCTGGGGTGGGAGGATTGCCCAAATTGTTGAGCTTTTTTTTTTAGGATGGAAGTGCCCAGAGTTTTTGAGCTTTATAACTTTTGTACACGATAAGGATCAGCTGAGGATCTACCAGGATCAGCTGGGGATCTACCAGAAGATTGTGATCTACTGGTTGGACATCCCTGAAATAGGACAATAAGCCTGGAATATAAACTGAATATCCCCTTTGCAAAAAATGACTTTAAAATTAAGAGTCATTTCACAGAGCTATAAAAACAAATCAAAAGCTCAGAAATCAGGATGGGAAATGAAGGTGCTTCACACTTTCATGGCTCCCTATCTGCCCTCAAGTAATTTTGATATAATTATCAGTGATGAAATGATGAGGAAGGAACCAATATAAAGGAAGTATTCCTGTAGTTCACTTCTTATAAAGGATTTCCGATATCCAGCTTGATTCTGAGCGGGTCCCTCCACCCTGATGGGTTTTGGTTCCTACTTCAACCATTGGTTAAGGTTGATTTTAACCCTTTGCTTGTTCCTGATTCACCCACCCCTTCTACCCAGGAGGGTGTGGGTGCCATTTTGTGGTTCGCCTCAGGTGCCAAAATGCCTTGGGGCAATTCTGGGTGGGATGACGGTGCTCACTTGACCATCTGTTCCAACATCACTGCTACATTTTTGGAGGGAGAGGAGCAAGGGGGCAGTGAGGCTGGTGCAATGCAAGTGTCTTGCGCTGGGCAACAGGAGTTCAGGGAAGCATTTCCCCAACCTGCAAACTCTTATAATTGACTGGCAGAGTGCAGTGTGTGGCAGATGTATTGTCAGATGTATAGAAGAAGCCTGATTCTTCATGCTACAAACTTGACCTACAATGAAGTTCTTCATAGATTACATTTCCAAATTTAATAATACTTTCCATATTGTTAGTCTGAAAAGGTACTGATTCAACTCAGAAAATTGGTACCATTACAATGAATGTGCCTTAGGAGCAATAGACCTGCATATCCCGCACCCCCCCCCCCAATTTAGACATTTCTTTCAAATTCTTTTTCACAGTGAAACTCCAAGAGCAACTTTTGAATAAATGCTCGTCATCCAGTGGTTGTTTCTCAGGCCATTACAGCTTCACTGCAGTGGGTGGTAAATTCTTTGAGATGAAGAAGTACTGCTGCAACACTGGACTGTGTAACAATGCAACACTCAGCCGTAAGTTTCTGCATCATTTTAGAATCCTTAACATGCTATGGCTGTGCATTGGATTTGGCCAATCCTTAGTCATTCAGCAGTTCTCAGAGGACCTGTGCCTCATTCAAATGGGGTGAGACAGCTCCAGATGGCTACTAGTTGGGTTGAGCAGCTCAGGACTATCAGTGGCTCTCAAGGGGTAGAGAGGCAGGCAGGACGAAGAAACAGGCATGAGGAGAAACTGTGAAAAAGAGGGACCTACTGGGCAGCTACGTCTCTGCCTGAGAAGGGATGGGTTCCCTTTCCAACCTGGGCTCTCTCCTGAATCTGTCCCAATGTCAATCCTGAACCCAGATCATCTTTTCAGCCAATAATACTTGCAGATGCCCCACCAAAACTTTAAGGCCTTTGGGTGAAATACAATAATATAACAGAGATACAAAAACAGAAACCGGTAAAACCATTAATATGCTCACGATACTTTTGACTTTGGCAGTTCCTGATCGCAACATGCTGGCTGAAAATGGTCTGCAGTGCCCATCCTGCTTCTCCTTTGGAACCAAAAAGTGTAAAAGTGAAACAACCATCAACTGCCTTGAGAATGAAACCCAGTGTGTTGATTTTAAAGGAGATCTTAGTATAGGTAACATTGCTACTCAGACGGGGGAAAAGACCTAGTCATCGGATTTGCCACATAGACTCCCTCCTTCTCTCCTTCCCTCTCTCCCTCCCTCTTTCCCTTTTATGTTGCTGGAAAAGCGAGAGGGTCCACATCTCTCACTCTCCCCACTCTGAACCCTTCCTTAGTGTTTTGCATGCCTGGTCTGTGTCCTTTTTTTTTTTGCAACTGACATGCAAACAAGAACTTGATTTGGTTAATCTCGTTAATTAGGCCTGTTTTCAGATCCTCTATTATCATTATATTTTATAAATATAACCTGTTTACTAATAATCTTCATGTCTTGAGTCTCCTTTGGGTATGATGGTGTGATGGTTCTAGGGGTTGCTCGTGCGTAAACCGGCGCCACACCTGGCTGGGTTGCCAGAGTGAATCTTTTCTGTCTGGACAGCCACTCACCCGTGGCTGTCTCAATCGCTGGCAGAATCCATCAGTGGGTGTTTCTTGAACTTCTTCCAGCAAAGAAGCTCTTTGACGCCTAGTCTCTGCCTACTCTCCCTGAGCGGAAACCTTCTGAGCAAGGAGGGTGTGGGCAGCGGAGGACCTGTGCTCTCCCCGCTGGTCCCCAGTGAGGAGTCATGGGACCACCTCGTTGATTCCCCCATCTGCCCCCCTTCTCCACTGGTGCTACACTGATTTCCTTCCCCAGAAGATGGGCTGGTTCTCCCCATCCCGGGACGCTCTCCGGAATCCCTCTGGAGCCCTCTCTCTCCCTCTGGCTCCGATGGCAGTTCCCTGACAGATGGCAATTTTGAATGATATCTGAATTATTTTTTTACCTGAACTTCTGATGTTGAAAAATTTGTATATTCACATCCCAATGAAATTATGATATTTCTCAGATTTCTTAAGTATACAAACTAACATTAAAATTCTCATTCACCATCAGAGGCATAATCTTCTAGTCACTGGGTAAAGGAATTATGTCAATATTTGTTTTCTCTCTCCCCCCCCCCCCCCCCAGGTCTTGCTAAGCACTACAATTTCACTTTCCAAGGTTGTGGAACAACAGATTTCTGTACCTTCCAGAACGATGGTGTAAATATACTTGGAACTGGGGGAATTGTCCTTTTTGTTTTCCAAGAAAGGTGTTACAATGCTTCACGAATCTCACACCAGCTTGAACATGAAGGGTAAATGGGACGGTGTAATACTCCTCCTTGTTTATTCCAAAATGCATGGCAATGAGGGTGAATTGGAGGCCTAGTGGTGAAATCCAGAACTCAGGATCTCTGGTTATTTCTTTTATGCTTTTGGTGGAGGTGAAGGGAAGTAAGGGACAGAGAAAAAGGGGTCAGAATGTGGGGGTTGTGGATTCTAACTACAAATAACCCTGTAGTGTATCATTAATAAATAAAGTTTTCCTTATGAGCATTACAATACAAAATAAATGGTTTTGGGAAATAAAATTTTGGTTCTCAGTTCTGTTTCAGATACAAATGCAATGATTATTTCTTGGTTTGGCTGAAGTGATTATGAAAGATAAAATACATTAAAGAGGTTAAAGACAGAACAAACATTTCTCTTTATAATAGTCACTTTAAAGGCAGAACAGACCACTTTTTCAGAGGTGTAGGGGTCTTGTCCCTTAATAAAAAGTTAATCATATACCCAATCCATCTCTCAATTGGGAGATTTAAATATTTGAACAAAGCTTCTCTTAAGTCCTCATAGATAGAACAAACCAGCAAGTAGTCGGGTAAATATTCAGGCACCTTAGCTCCGTGTAGGCAATCTTTTTCCACATATGAGATCCGGCAGTTGCATCCTTCAGCCATGACAGAGTTCATACACTGGAGTCACAGAGCTATAAAAGCTTTCCCCCATGTGGTATTTGTGATGCTGGTTACATAGTGAGGGTGAGGGCCTGAATGGGTAGTTTGAGTTTGGCATACCAAGGTGCAGGATGGTTCCACCCATGAGGCAAGGTCAGGCGACTGTCTTAGGTGGCTGGTTCCATAGGATAGTAGATCTGGCCTCCAGTGAATTCCTTGCCCATTGTTGGTGCTCACGCTAAACCAGATATAGATAATTTACAATGTAAATGTTGAAGGCACTCAAGAAAGGAGGTGAGAGCAAACTAGGAAAGGGCAAAAGTTCAGAAGCCATCTACAAAATAAGATTCCTCATAACAACAACAACAACAACAACAACAACAACAACAACAACAACAACAATTTTATTTATATCCCGCCCTCCCTAGCCAAAGCCGGGCTCAGAGCGGCTAACAACAGTAAAACGATAAAACATTCTAAAATCTAAAATTAATAGTAATAATATTTTTATTATTTTTACCCCACCCATCTGACTGGATCACCCTAGTCACTCTGAGCGCCTTCAAGCATATACAGAAACATAATAAAACATCAAACATTAGAAACCTCCCTATACAGGGCTGCCTTCAGATGTTTTCTAAAGGTTCAATAGTTACTTATCTTCATGACATCTGATGGGAGGTTGTTCCACAGTGTGGGCACCACTACCAAGAAGGCCCTCTGCCTAGTTCCCTCTAACCTCATTTCTCAGAGAAGTGATAAGGCCCTCAGAGCTAGATCTCAGTGTCTGGACTGAATGATGGGGGTGGAGATGCTCCTTTAGGAAAACACTGGATACTAGATCCATTCGAGCAAGGCTGGAAAGAATAGAATGGGCTATGGGTACATGTGGATGCAGTGGAGGATTCTCAGCCATGGTTTTCAAAGCGTAAAAGGGACGAAGTGAGACTTCAGGAGTCAAATGTGCCAATGACTGAGCGAGTGCCAGGTATGAATCAGTCACCCACACAACAATGAGGAAGGTCTCAAGTGGAGCCAGCAATGGCCATGGAGCTTCCTCCATTAGAGAGCTGCACAAACATGGTCATTCTCTGAACCAGTCGAGTGGGAGACACCAGGCCATGTGCTTGAGGAAGAGACATTGTTGGTTCAGCTCCAAATTACCCCCAAAAGCTGTTAGTGCATCCACACAGAAAAAGAATGGGGGCATTGAATCAATCCTTTCAGGTGCAGGCAAGTAAGACTAAGGTATAATGTAAGGATATGTATCTGGAAGTGAAGGATATTCTATTTGTGGGTGGCTTTTTTATTTTTGCTCCAGAGGAAATAAGTAAGAACAAAGCTGATGAGAATGACAGCTACAGAAAGTAGAAAGTTGACAGAAATTGGTGTCACTGGCTTCAGCTGCATCTAGCAGGTGAAGAGGATGGGGAGAAAATGATTAGGCATTCTGTGGCATTCTTGGGTTAAGGGCACATTTCAGGCACTTTGCAGCGCTTAATTCTTTGTGTGGGATGCTGCCCCTTAGATCTGACATGAAAATGTTGGGTAAACACGGAGCAGTGGGACCTAGGTGTGCATGTTGGGTTGATACCCAAAGGAATGCAAGTGGTGCTGTGGCCTAAACCACTGAGCCTCTTTGATTTGCTGATCACAAGGTCTGCAGTTCAAAGCCACACTACGGGGTGAGCCTCTGTTGTTGTCACCCAGCTCCTCCAACCTAACTGATGATTTGAATGCTGTGCACATGTGGTCAGAGCTTTTCAGTAATATCTAGAATCTGATACAGCGCTCCTCTGAGATCTAGAATTTGATACAGTGCTCCTCTGAGACTTTGTTGTTTTGTGCAGCCAGGCTACTGCAGCTCTTCAAAAATATTTTTTTGTAATCTGCAGTCTAAAATTATTAGTATTATTTTAAAAGCATATCTGCCATTCAGTTTTATAAGCTTGAATCTACATAGCAATTCTAAAGCAGAAACTCCTTAAATAATCCTAAAAGGTTTTGGACAGTGAGGCAGCTGTTGCATGAATTGGTGCAGGGCAGCAGGGAAGATGTAAACTCTCCCTGGTAGGGATACTGCAGGACCACAGACATCTCCAAATGAGCAACATTTCTCAAGCAGGCTACGAAGTCAATTAAGGCCATCTGACTATGTCCAGGGGAAATTGGAGGCCTAGTGGTTAAATCCAGGACTCGCGATCTCTGTTTCTTTCTTTCTTGCTTTTGTTGGAGGTAAAGGGAAACAAGAACAGAGAAAAGGGGGTCAGAATGTAGGGACTGTGGATTCTAAACACAAAGAACTCTGTAGTGTATCATAAAAAAATTCATTATGATCATTATAATGCAAAATAAATGGTTAATATATGCATCATTATAATGCAAAATTATAAATGGTTAATATATGATCATTATAATGCAAAATAAATGGTTAAAATATAAAATACATAAAGCAGGATTAAAACCAAATAATATACACTGCACAGAAAAAATCATTATTAAAATTGGAGGTTTTGTTAGATAAGAGGTTTCTCCTCTGAAGATTTTAACTTAGGGCATTTTTACAGCCAGAGTTCACTGGAGCTCAGCTCTGGCACCTCTCATGTGGGTGCCATTGACATTCTAAGAGAACAAGGAAGTCGTTCATGGTGAGCTCCAACAGCTCTTTTTCTAGAAAGAAATTACTTATGGGCAAAAGATGTGGGACAAAATATACAGATGACAGATTGATTGATTGATTGATTGATTGAGATTGATTATACAGAGTGAGGCTTTCCTGCCCCCCACTCTATTTTATTCAAGTTACCAATGCTGACAACTTCCAAAAGGAGAAGCTTTGGAAGTTCAAAGATGGTTCAAATCTATTTATTCTGTTACAGATTCAGCTTTTGAGGAGATCCCCATATTTTTGCACCATAACAGATTTAGGGATTGACTTTGACTTTGTTTTAAACTGCCTTTTAATTGTATTTGTTATTTTTTAAAATTGTTTTAAACTGTTTTTATGTCGGTTGTTTTTTTTTTGGGGGGGGGTGTTACTCTGCTGTTTCTGTCTACTAAGTGTTTTTATATTTTAATTTTATCTTGTGAAACACTCTGAGATGTGTGGGTATAGTGCAGTATATAAATTTAATTTAACAACAACAACAACAACAAAAACAGATTTTGAGGGCTGGGGGAATCAGTGTACTCCCTTTTATTCCAATAGAACCTTGACAGAGAGTTGACTGAATAACCAATGTACTGTATTTACAAAGTGTTTATTCCAACGGAAAAGTATAAACCTAGATATTTAAAGGATTTCACCTGATTAGTGATGTGCTCCTCAAATTGTCACTTTTGTTTTTAAACCTATTGGCAGAAAACAAAACATTAACTTTTAGGTTTTGTTTTATTACAAAGACTTCTTTCAGATGAATACTTCAGAATGCAGAAGTATATATATAGCAGACAGGATGGGTGAAAGTTACATGCCCCTTGGGGCAATCATGGTGAAGCTTCAGTATCAGGATTCAGGTTGAGTTTTCCAGTCAATGGAGTATCATTCCTCGATACAACAAGCTTATCTCACCTGACATTGAAGTGCAGGCCAGGGGCATGGCAACTGGTCTATTGGTCTCTCCTGGTTGCCTTCAGACAGGATGAAATAGACAGAGCCCCCCCCCCCCCAATTCCACTGACTGAGCAGTCTGGCAGGATACATTGGTCATGCATGCAACAGGCATCAGTAGTATAGGGATACTAAAAGGACCCCTGACCATTAAGTCCAGTCGCGGACGACTCAGATTGCGGCGCTCATCTCACTTTACTGGATGAAGGAGCCGGTATTTGTCCACAGACAGCTTCTGGGTCATGTGGCCAGCATGACTAGGCCGCTTCTGCCAAACCAGAGCAGAGCACAGAAATGCGGTTTACCTTCCTGCCAGAGTGGTACCTATTTATCTACTTGCACTTTGACGTGCTTTCGAACTTCTAGGTTGGCAGGAGCAGGGACTGAACAATGGGAGCTCACCCCATCGCGGGGATTCAAACCGCTGACCTTCTGATTGGCAAGCCCTAGGCTCTGTGGTTTACTACAGATACTACAGATACAGAAGGATACTGCTTCCTGGCAATTGCTTACGTCCTGCTCCTCCTGACTTCGATTGATGATGTGATATGACACGCCACCCCAAAACTCCCATCCCAGAAGTGCCAGCTTCAAGGGCCACCATGAAATGCATTGGGGGGAGGAGACCACATAACCCATCTCTGATGAGGGCACACCACTGCCTCCTTAAAGCAGGCAGGGATACCCCCTCTTGCAAGAAGGCATCTATCACCTCCCAGACCCAGTCAGCTTTCCCCTCCCTGCTGGTTTTCCACAGACAAGAGGGGCAAGGGGCAATGTCCTTGAGACTTACCAACTGAAACTCATCCAACACAACAGGGCTTGACAGTGCTCTGGACACCCCTTGAGATTCATCTGCTGTATTGCAACTTCTTTCTTCACATCCTAGATTCTAGAATTCGGTCTACTTCGTATTCTTCGTCTCCTTCTACCATGACAGGAGGGATAGGTGCTTAACCAGGTGCTTGGTAGGTTGTACAGGTAAAATCGGTGACAAGAAAGATCTGTGGAGGATGGCATGAATCTTCCTGGATACAGGCAATTGGAGTCGGAAAGTCATAGGATTGATCTGGTCCACAACTTAAAATGGGACCAATCTCTGTGGGTCCAGTTTCCTGCATCTGCCCTTCTGGGGCAAATAATGTGTCCACAGCCAAACCTGATCTTCCACATTAATTGGGTGCCACTCTGTCCATATGCATCTGACAACCTGGCACAGACCAAACACTCTTTTAGCAAACTCTGTATTGCTGACAGTTTCCCTACAAAATCTTCTGCTTCTGGAACAGACAGAGTGTCAGTTGGGGTTGAGAAGGTTGCAAGGATTTTATCCATAACTTACAACACCACAGAGGCTGAATCCCACCGAGTTCCTTAAAAAGCTTGCATCCAATATATAAAAAGAGCTTTGTCTTACAATATAGAAATATAGGATATCTGGGAAAGCATGCACTCTCTATTTCCATAGGTTCCTGCTCCTCAGTGGACCATTCCCATGCTTCCTTGGCCCATAAATCCCTCCATGTCAGTTTCTTCTTCCAAAGGTCCCCTGCTGGTTCATTCTTCCCGGGCTTTAGATCACTCCGGCATTATAAGGGCCTTCCTGAGGATATGCGTCTTCCATGCACAGATGGCTTTGACTACTGCCCAAAGTGAACAATACAGAGGTGTGGGAGCAGTGTACTGCTTGGGAAAGCCCCTTGTTTCTGGTCTGAAAGAAGCAGCAAAAGGAGGTGCTTCAGGCAGGAGGTGTGAGGACTCTGACAGGTCCGTAGAGTCAAACAGCCTTCTTCCCAAAACCTGGTAAGCGGTAACTAGGTTTTGGGAAGGAGACCTCATGTCCCCAGGAGCTGCTTCTTTGGCCCTTCTCTGCTGGCAGGGAGAAATCAGGACACCTTCAAATCAAGGCATAACTCATGACAGCTTAATGAATTCTATGGCCCTTCTGGCCAAAAAGGGATTGTTGAAGGGTGTGCATTCAAATCATCATCATCAAACTTTATTACAGTCCAGAGACCCAACAAATAGTTACAAAGCAATACACAATTCATACAGCCTACATCCAGGTTAAACAAGCATTTTGTTCAGAATATAGGGATCATTTGTTCTTGCAACCACCGATAAAATCTTTGCCACTGCTAATGTTCTAGCATTTGTCTGGTCTTCCAATAGGAACCTGACATAGTGAGCCTCTGATTTTCCCGGGAAAGGTACCAGCAAGGGTAGTTTCAGTTTAGCCCTGGCTTGCTCATATTTTGCACAGTACAACAAAATATGTTTTATGGAATCGATGTCTTGAGCACACAAGCAAAGTCTGTCCTGGTAGGGAACTCCTTTCAACCTGCCATCCAACACTGCAGGAGGAAAGACGTTTAGTCTGGCTTTGGTGAAAAGCCTTCGATAGTTTGGTACTGTCAGGTTTTTAATGTAAGATGCTAACTTAAAGACATGCCCATACTGTACTCCTACTGCCAGCGGACTCCAGACTGTGTGTGATTGAGATTGCAATTCACTGTGTGCATTATCCCATAATTTTTGCTTTAACATCTTTTGGGCAGCTTCATAACCCAGGTAATACAGTTGAGGGGGGTGACAGACCAATAGAGGTGGCTTTTTTAGCCATGGTTTTCTGCTATTTGCTGACAAATTCCTCATTGGTCAGGTGTTGGTACAAACCCTTCCCTAGATCAAACACTGAAATCCTGAGCCAATGTTTTAGGGCAGCCCACCACGCTTTAGTTGAAATTGGGCATTCACCAGCTTCTAACAGAAGTATGGAGTTGGGGACACAGTTGGGTACCTCCAGCAGAGATCATAGAAATTTTGCCTGAAAGCCATCTAGCTTTGGCAGGTCCCCATTATGCCAGACATTTGCAGCATACAGAAGTCGGGAAACAGGTTTTGCGTTGAAAACCCTTAAGGCTGCTGGAACATATTTGCCGCCCTTTGTGAAAAAAGAATCTGAGTATGGCTAGCTTTGTGACCTCTGCCTTTTGAAGGGAGGTTTGCCAGTGGTGCTTCCAAGAACCTGTATGATGGAATGTGAGCCCTAGATAACTGAAGTATTTGATCTGTTCAAGGTTATGGCCATCCAGCACCCATTTAGACTTGGAGAAGCTTCTTTCGAAAACTAAAATTTTAGATTTTTCATAATTAATGGATAAACCATTTCCAGAACAGTAATCAGAAAATTTCCTCAGCAGATAATTCAAACCCGGTCTGGAACGTGAGATGATGGCCGCATCATCAGCATATAACAACATTCCTATTTTTGGAAGGTGTCCATATGGGTCCATTAAGCTCTCTTACAGGTCATTTAAGAATAGACAAAACAATGTGGGGGCCAAAATGCATCCCTGTCTCACCCCTTTAGTCATCTTGAGGCTGTTCGATAACTGTCCCTGTCGACCACATTGGACCTGCAGTTTGGTTCCATTGTACAGGGCTTTTATAAGAAGTCGTATATTCAGCAAGTATATTATGTTCATTTAGAAAAGTTGTCAGTTTGCTACTGAGGAATCAGGCATACAGCTTCCCAATTATTGAGAGCAGGCTAATTGGCCTATAATTGGAGGGTACATTTGGGTGGCCTCTCTTAAAGATTGGAACTACTATAGCATGTTTCCAGCTATATGGTACCTTACCCGAGTTATTTACTACCGTAAAAAGTGCTGCCAGAAGCGGAGCCTGCCAGTGCTGGTTTGATGTAATCAACTCTGCTGGGATAAAGTCTTTCCCTAGAGCATTTCCGCTCTTCAGATTCCCAATTAATGTATGGACTTTCTCTACAGTAACCAGCCTCCAATAAGGGAGCAGTGACAATTCTGCCCTGTCATCATCCTGGAAGCTGGAAGGGAAGCTTGGATTTTCCATAAATATATTTCTGAAGCGGTTCTCCCAAACCTGAGCTGGAATGGCACAGCTGGGGGCTGATGAATTATTTTTCATTGAGTCGGAGACCAGTTGCCAAAAGAGTTTAGTTTCATTGTTTAGTGAGGCATTCAATAGCAGGGACCAGGAATTTTGTTCGGCCTGCCTTTTTTTTGAGGCCAAAGGGGCTTTATACTCTTTTTAGATTTTGAAATAAGATGGAGGTAAGTAATTTATTGCAGCGTTTCTATAGGCAAAATAAGTGTTCCTTAAGGCTTCCTTCTTTGTGTGGCACTCTTGTCAAACCACTCTTGTGTGGCACTCTTGTCAAACTTGACTTTAAGAAAGCCGACTTCATAAAACTTAGGGAAGTGCTGGGTGAGATCCCATGGACAGTAATACTAAAAGGAAAGGGAGTTCATGATGGCTGGGAGTTTGTTAAGAGGGAGATAGTAAAAGCACAACTTCAGGCAATACCAGTGAGATGGAAACACGGAAGGTGCCTAAAGAAGCCAGGGTGGCTATCTAAAGAACTTTTAACTGAGTTAAGATTAAAAAAGGATGTGTACAAAAAATGGAAAAGGGGGGAAACCACCAAAGAGGAATTCAAACAAATAGCCAGCACGTGTAGACACAAAGTCAGAAAAGCTAAAGCACAGAATGAACTCAGGCTTGCTAGAGAGGTTAAAAGCAACAAAAAAGGCTTTTATGGGTATGTTCGTAGCAAAAGGAAGAACAAAGAAAAAGTGGGGTCACTCAGAGGAGAAGATGGTGAAATGCAAACAGGGGATACAGAAAGGGCTGAACTCCTCAATGCCTTCTTTGCCTCAGTCTTCTCCGATAAAGAAAACAATGCCCGACCTGAAGAATTTGGAGCAAATGATTCAGCAGAGGAAACACAGCCCAGAATAACTAAGGAGATAGTACAAGAATACTTGGCTAGTTTAGATGTATTCAAGTCTCCAGGGCCAGATGAACTGCATCCAAGAGTATTAAAAGAACTGGCAGATGTGATCTCAGAACCACTGGCACTCATCTTTGAGAATTCCTGGAGAACAGGTGAAGTCCCGGCAGACTGGAGGAGGGCAAATGTTGTCCCTATTTTCAAAAAGGGGAAAAGAGAGGACCCAAATAATTACCGCCCAGTCAGTCTGACATCAATACCAGGGAAGATTCTGGAGCAGATCATTAAGCAAACAGTCTGTGAGCACCTAGAAAGGAATACTGTGATCACCAATAGTCAGCATGGATTTCTGAAAAATAAGTCATGTCAGACTAACCTGATCTCGTTTTTTGACAGAATTACAAGCCTGGTAGATGAAGGGAACTCAGTGGATGTAGTCTACCTTGATTTCAGCAAGGCATTTGACAAGGTGCCCCATGATATTCTTGTAAAGAAGCTGGTAAAATGCGGACTTGACTATGCTACCACTCAGTGGATTTGTAACTGACCGAACCCAAAGGGTGCTCATCAATGGTTCCTCTTCATCCTGGAGAAGAGTGACTAGTGGGGTGCCACAGGGTTCTGTCTTGGGCCCGGTCTTATTCAACATCTTTATCAACGACTTGGATGATGGACTCAAGGGTATCCTGATCAAATTTGCAGATGACACCAAACTGGGAGGGGTGGCTAACGCCCCAGAGGACAGGATCACACTTCAAAACGACCTTGACAGATTAGAGAACTGGGCCAAAACAAACAAGATGAATTTTAACAGGGAGAAATGTAAAGTATTGCACTTGGGCAAAAAAAATGAGAGGCACAAATACAAGATGGGTGACACCTGGCTTGAGAGCAGTACATGTGAAAAGGATCTAGGAGTCTTGGTTGACCACAAACTTGACATGAGCCAACAGTGTGATGCGGCAGCTAAAAAAGCCAATGCAATTCTGGGCTGCATCAATAGGAGTATAACATCTAGATCAAGGGAAGTAATAGTGCCACTGTATTCTGCTCTGGTCAGACCTCACCTGGAGTACTGTGTCCAGTTCTGGGCACCACAGTTCAAGAAGGACACTGACAAACTGGAACGTGTCCAGAGGAGGGCAACCAAAATGGTCAAAGGCCTGGAAACGATGCCTTATGAGGAACGGCTAAAGGAGCTGGGCATGTTTAGCCTGGAGAAGAGGAGGTTAAGGGGTGATATGATAGCCATGTTCAAATATATAAAAGGATGTCACATAGAGGAGGGAGAAAGGTTGTTTTCTGCTGCTCCAGAGAAGCGGACACGGAGCAATGGTTCTAAACTACAAGAAAAAAGATTCCACCTAAACATTAGGAAGAACTTCCTGACAGTGAGAGCTGTTCGACAGTGGAATTTGCTGCCAAGGAGTGTGGTGGAGTCTCCTTCTTTGGAGGTCTTTAAGCAGAGGCTTGATGACCATATGTCAGGAGTGCTCTGATGGTGTGACCACAAACTTGACATGAGCCAACAGTGTGATGCGGCAGCTAAAAAAGCCAATGCAATTCTGGGCTGCATCAATAGGAGTATAACATCTAGATCAAGGGAAGTAATAGTGCCACTGTATTCTGCTCTGGTCAGACCTCACCTGGAGTACTGTGTCCAGTTCTGGGCACCACAGTTCAAGAAGGACACTGACAAACTGGAACGTGTCCAGAGGAGGGCAACCAAAATGGTCAAAGGCCTGGAAACGATGCCTTATGAGGAACGGCTAAAGGAGCTGGGCATGTTTAGCCTGGAGAAGAGGAGGTTAAGGGGTGATATGATAGCCATGTTCAAATATATAAAAGGATGTCACATAGAGGAGGGAGAAAGGTTGTTTTCTGCTGCTCCAGAGAAGCGGACACGGAGCAATGGTTCTAAACTACAAGAAAAAAGATTCCACCTAAACATTAGGAAGAACTTCCTGACAGTGAGAGCTGTTCGACAGTGGAATTTGCTGCCAAGGAGTGTGGTGGAGTCTCCTTCTTTGGAGGTCTTTAAGCAGAGGCTTGATGACCATATGTCAGGAGTACTCTGATGGTGTTTCCTGCTTGGCAGGGGGTTGGACTCGATGGCCCTTGTGGTCTCTTCCAACTCTATGATTCTATGATTCTATGAAACCAACAGCGCCCTTTAGCAGTGTGTGGCTTGCCGGCTGAGTTTATGTTGACAGAGACAGAGTCAGAAGCGCTCACGAACTATCCCATGAACTACTATCTGAGGGGGCACTGCTCCATGGAGAAATACTCACGGACCACTGTCTGTTGACTGCAAGAACAGTGGAGGAAATTAACATCAAATTAGAAAAGGTAACGTCTCTCCTGATGGGGTTGGTGCTTCTGGCAGCAAAAATAAATTTTGAATAGATACTGCGTTAAAATTAGGTATTTAAGACCTACATAATAATATTCAAAGTTAGGGACAAAATTTTGGAAATGTATACAATAAGAATTGAAACAAGTTGATAACTTGCTGGCAAAAGTTTTATAAAATTTGGAACGCAGGAGCGAGAGATGTGAGGAAGTCCAAAAGATGAAGGAAAGACAGGCATCACAAGATGCTAAATTTTATGTCTGTTTCTTTTTTGTCTATCTTCTGTTTATTCTGTCTTTTCTCTACTGTATTAATAAAACCTTTAATAAAATAAATAAATAAATAAAAATACCTTGGTTGGTGGTATAGCAGGAAATGAGGATATTACTCTGTGTCCAAGAGCAGTGGAAAGAGAAGAAGGAAATAGGCAAAAGTTGTCCCTCACTCTTTTAAACACAAGGTGAACTTGCTGGATCAGGACAATCACCCATCTAGTCCAGCATCCCAACCGAACCCTGTGGAAAGCCTGCAAGCTGATCAAGACTGTGACAATATTCTGTCCTTCAGCAATTCCCAGCACCAATTATTCACAGGGGGAAAAATTTGACAGTGGAAATAGAACATAGCCATTGTGGGAAAACATGCCCTCTCTGAATTTATCTTTTTAAGTCATCTGAGTTGGTGGCCATCACTGCAGCCTATTAGAGTTGCCATATCTTGAAGAGCAAAATGTGCACAGCCAGAGCTGCTGTTAGCCTGCCAGACAGCGATAGAGGCATAAGGGCCCAGTGGGAGTGGCCTACCACCCTCCTGTCATGATAGTCCTGTACCCATGGACATCTGAACAGCCACTCCAAGAAGGATGCTGCTGTACCTCAGGTCTCTTCTTATCTTTTGAAAATGGAGAATGGGATTTGAAACAGGTATAAACAACTAGCTGGATTCAATTCAAGACAATGTGGCTAAGGACAGTCATCAGCAAACAGATCAGCTGAGTCAAAGTATCTCTGCCTGTCCCAACAATCTGGCACAAACAGAACTAGGAGGAGCAAAGTTCCATAATATGATTTAATTAAAACAAAAAAATTTCCTTCCAGTAGCACCTTAAAGACCAACTAAGTCAGTTCTTGGTATCAGCTTTCGTGTGCATGCACACTTCTTCAGATACCTGAAGAGGTATCTGTTTTGACTATGGCAGACCAACACGGCTACCTATCTGTAACATGATTTAATTAGTTCTCAGTAATTATCTTGGAGTCACTGTATTCCATTCAGTGCCTACCAGTGTGTCCCCTGGCACCTTTCAACAGTCCTGAGCTATGCCTAGTTTTTGTTGGTTTGCAAGCCCCCTCCATAGAGGCTGGCCCCTCTCACTGTCCTCGGAGCTTGCTTACCGGTAACCTCCTCTGGCTGATATCTCGGACAGACCAGGGAGATTTTGATAGGCGACATTTTCCCAAGCGTGGGTAAAATGCACAACCCCTCCCTCCTGTCAGGTAGTCATGCATCAACTGAATGATACCTCTTACTACAGGAAACTTTCCTCTGACCATTCTAAACATATCACTAGATTGATAAATGTCGTGGTTGAAGAAGCTGAAATAATGGGATTCATCAATTCGTCCTTAAAACAGTTTCTTTCTAATAGCAACCAGCGTATACATTTATTTTATATTTTGCCCAAGATCCACAAAGAAGGATTTCTGCCACCTGGTAGACCTATAGTATCAGGAACTAATTCCATGTTGGAACCTCTATCCAAATATCTGGACTCTTTTCTAAATCCTTATGTAGTTAAATTACGGTCCTACTTGCATGACACTAGGGACTTTATTAAAAGTCCCTGTCTGCCCCATTGCTGTGAATTCTTGAATTCACAAGAAGGAGGTTTATCCTGAACCATAATTACCAATCAAAGTGAGGCTGTTGTGAGATTTCTGAAGCATTATAACAGTTATTTCAATTGAGAAAGAGATCCAATTCCAACACTTTCTTGAATGGCACAAAAATCTCTTGTTGCACATCACTTGAAAGTGAAGTCACTCCCACAAACAAAACCTGGAGCAGAAAAAGAAATGTTCACATTAGTCCTTTACTAAAGCCACGGAGTTTCTGGTTCTGGTGGTGAATGAGAATCTTAATGACTTAATTAAAATTAAAATAAGATTAAGATTAAAATAAGTGTATACTTATTTTTCAAAAAAAAATAGTCTGCTGTGCTGTAACAGATTTCTATAATGTCTACGTAGATCAAAGGAATTATTAGTACAGTGGTACCTCGGGTTACATAGGCTTCAGGTTACATGCGCTTCAGGTTACAGACTCTGCTAACCCAGAAATAGTACCTCGGGTTAAGAACTTTGCTTCAGGATGAGAACAGAAATCATGCTCAGGCAGCGCGGCAGCAGCAGGAGGCCCCCTTAGCTAAAGTGGTGCTTCAGTTTAAGAACAGTTTCAGATTAAGAACGGACCTCCAGAGTGAATTAAGCACCTAACCAGAGGTACCACTGTACTGCTCGATTCTGACTTGGTCATTCCACACCTGGAATGCTGTGCCCAGTTTTGGGCCCTGCAACCCAAAGAGATATTTAGAAGCTGGAACATGTGCAAAGAAGGGCTACTAAATAGATAAATGGTCTGGAAACCAAGCCTTATGTGGAGTGGATGAGGAAATTGGGTATACTTAGCCTGGAAAGGCTCCTTTTCAAAGCCTTAGCCATTGGACTGTGACAATTAACCTCAAGATTCTGTCCTGCCCTTATTTGCTACAAATAATTTGCTCCCTTAGTGCTATTCAGGACGCGGGTGGCGCTGTGGGTAAAACCTCAGTGCCTAGGACTTGCCGATCGCATGGTCGGCAGTTCGAATCCCCGCGGCGGGGTGAGCTCCCGTCTTTCGGTCCCAGCTCCTGCCCACCTAGCAGTTCGAATGCACCCCTAAGTGCAAGTAGATAAACAGGTACCGCTTTATAGCGGGAAGGTAAACGGCGTTTCCGTGTGCTGCGCTGGTGCTGGCTCGCCAGAGCAGCTTCGTCACGCTGGCCACGTGACCCGGAAGTGTCTCCGGACAGCGCTGGCCCCCGGCCTCTTAAGTGAGATGGGCGCACAACCCTAGAGTCGGACACGACTGGCCCGTACGGGCAGGGGTACCTTTACCTTTACCTTAGTGCTATTCAACATTTACATGAAACTGTTGGGAGAGGAAATGCCACACCAACTCAGTGAAGGTTGGTTTCTTCGATTGAGTTTAAGATACAGGTGAGGACAAAATAGATTGCAAACATAATTTCATTCCACAGGAAACTTTGTGTGTGATTGTATAAGTGAGAGAAGATTCTTAAACAGTGGCTATATTTGTAGGATTAAAGAGTGTGAGGCACCTAACCAGAGGTACCACTGTACTGCTCGATTCTGACTTGGTCATTCCCCACCTGGAATGCTGTGCCCAGTTTTGGGCCCTGCAACCCAAAGAGATATTTAGAAGCTGGAACATGTGCAAAGAAGGGCTACTAAATAGATAAATGGTGCCCAGTTTTGGACCCTGCAATCTAAGAAGGATATTTACAAGCTGGAATGTGTGCATTGAAGGGCTACTAAATTGATAAAGGATCTGGAAACCAAACCTTATGTGGAATGGATGAGGGAGTTGGGTACACTTAGCCTGGGAAGGAGGCAACTGAGAGGATGTCTTTTCAAAGCCTTAGACATTGGACTGTGACAACTGACCTCAGGATTCTGTCCTGTCCTCAGTGCTATTCAACCTTTACATGAAAATGTTGGGAGAGGAAATGGCACACCAACTCAGTGAAGGTTGGTTTCTTGGATTGAGTTTAAGATAAAGGTGATGACAAAATAGATTGCAAATATAATTTCATTCCGCAGGAAACTTTGTGTGTGAGTGTAAGTGAAAGAAGATTCTTAAACAGTGGCTGTATGTGTAGGATGAAAGAATATGAGGAAGGGGAGATAGAGTGAAGCACCAGAGAAACCAAAACTCCTAACAATACCTTGAAGAAGTCACAAGACAGAACTATACACAGTTATCTGGGCATAAGACCCATTGAAATCATCAAGGAAAACAGATATAGAATTGCATTATAATCCCTTTGAAATAAATGATTACTACTTCCACCAACAGTGCATAGGAGTGTGCTGAAATCTGTACGCCGCCTCCAATCCTTCCAGCCAAATATATGTATTAGTGAGGGACGGGGTGGAAACTTGAGAAGCACCTTTGGCAATGAGGGAGCCTCAGTTGGCACCCAACCAACCTGAGAGACAATGAAGTGCACCTCTAGTTTTTTTTTGTGGGGGAGGGTTTGCTGCTGCACCACCCTGTTGACTTATGGCAGGTTCACATACTCAAGGTTCAGACACCAAGGAGGGAGTGTTGTTTTCAAATCTTGCTGTGTGGCCACAGCATGCGTCTTTTCACATGCTCAGGAGATTGGGGGATAGAATTCCTCCCATTTTATTGCAGCTCACCTGCCCACAAGAATTTGATTTGGTTAATCTTATTAATTAGGCCTGTTTTCAAATCCTCTGATTTTGTTGTATCTTATAAATATAACTTGTTTATTAATATTCTTTGTGTCTTGAGAGTTCTTTGGGTATGATAGCAATTTAAAATTATATCTCAGTTAATTTTTACCTGAACTTCTAATGTTGAAAATTTTGTATATTCATGTTCTGATGAAATTATGATATTTCTCAGATTTCTTAAATATACCCTATTTAAAACTAACTTATTTAAATTCTCATTCACCATTACAGGCACCGTAGATGGTTATGAAAAATAAAATGCTGGCTCTTGGAACTGTTCCTTTCAGATACAAATGCAATTATTATTAATTGATTTGGCCAAGGACATTACTAAATATAAAATATATAAAACGGGATGAAAACAAAATAATATACATTGCGCAGGGAAAAAAATCATTATTAAATTCAGAGGTTTTGTTAGAAAAGAGGTGTCTCCTGAAGAATTTAACTTAGGGCATTTTTTCAGCCAGAGTTCACTGGAGCTCAGCTCTGGCACCTTTCAGGTAGGTGCTATTCATGGGGAACTCTGGCATTTGTAAATCTAGAAAAACAGCACTGATCCCTACAACCCCCCCCCCATCGTTCTGTCTTTTTATCATTACCATATTTTTCACTCCATAAGGCGCACCTAGTTTTTAGAGGAGGAAAACACGAAAAAAAAAATATTCTGAACCATGGCCTTCTGCAGAGGAGGAGGGGAGGGAGCCATCATAGCTCAATGGGGAGAGCATGGAGAAGATCCCAAGTTCAGTCCTTGAAAGCTTCTCCGGGTAGGGCTGAGGGTGTGTCTCCTGAAACCCTGGTGAGCCTCTGCCCATCAGTGAAGACAAAACTGAGCTAAATGGGCTCAGGGGTCCTGACGTGGGACAGGGACGATCCCTCTGTTCCTTTTTAAATTAGCCCTTTCTTCAGAATCATGAGGACTACAATCTTAGTTTGTTTTTAAAGGGAACAGCTGTAACCTCAGTGGCTTTGCATACAGAACACCACACATTCAATCCTGGCTTCTCCAGGCCTGAAACTCTGGCAAACTGCTGCCAGTCAGTGTTGACATTACTAAGCTAGATGGAGTAGTGGGTCCGACTCCTTATAAGGCAGCTTCCTAGGTTCCCATTTATGCTTCAGATCTGAGTGTGAGGCTTGCTGTCACATTTAGTGTTGAGAGGGTGGTTCTTTGCACATCTGGAAGATGACTGTGTCACCTCCCATCACCCTATTGAAGGTGCTTTTACAGCTCAGGGGAAAGGGCAGGTGGCCACAGCATCTGTAGACTGTAGCATCCTGAATTAAGGGAGGGAGGGATTCCCGTTGCAGCCAAAGGATTGTTTGAGGCCACCACGAATGAGATGATCTTAAGCTTGAAACCAGGACTTGCTCTTTAACCATGCTGCTCCTCCAGTTGCCAATGCCATCCATGTAACCTGTGTGAATATCAAGCATGGGTTGTGTCCAGGAACCTGGGAGGATTTCTTTCACTTGTGTGCATGTTTTCATCTTTAAATAAACAGCCCATGCAAGTTTCCAGCTCTTATGGCCATTGAGATTAGCCTGGCCATCTCAGTGGAAATCTGGGGAGGCTGAGGTGGACTTTCCAGTGGTCAAAGAAAGTGTGGTTGTGTCTTCCTGCCTGGCATCTATTTCCTGCCCTCTTCCCCCCCCCCTGCACCCCCGCACCCTGCTTCAAAGCAAGCCACAGAGGAGGGAAGGAAGCGGAGCCATGGATCCTCTGCTCGCAACTGCAGCAGATTCCCTCTGCTTTGAAGCAGGAAAGTGGGAGAGGAGCTGCTTACACGGGTGTAAGCTGCTCCCCTCCCACTATACTGCTTCAAAGGGAGCCTGGGAGGAGGGAATCAGCTGCATGGATCTTCTTCCTTCCCTCCTCCATGCTTGCTTTGAAGCAGGAAAGTGGGAGAGGAGCTGCTTACACGAATGTAAGGGGTTCCCCTCCCACTTTCCTGCTTCAAAGGGAGCCCGGGAGGAGGGAATCCGTTGCAGCTGCGAGCAGCGGAGGATCCATTGTCCCCTTCCTTCCCTCCTCCGTGGTTGCTTTGAAGCAGGAAAGTGGTAGAAGAGCCGCTTACACGAGTGTAAGCGGCTCCGCTCCCACTTTGCTTCTAAAAGCGAGCCACGGAGGAGGGAGGGACAGATGAAATCCCCTCTCCGGCTCAGCTCAGCAGCAGCAGCTCTTCCTGGCTTTACAATGAGCCAGGAGAGCTGTGCAGAGCGTGTCAGCAGCAGCAGCAGCTCTTTCTGGCTTCACTCCATAAGACGCACATACATTTCCCCTTACTTTTTAGGGGAGGAAAAGTGCACCCTATGGAGCGAAAAATACAGTTAAGTTTTAGTTTATCTTGCATTACCAAGTCTTCTTTCAGATGAATATTTCAGAATGGGGAAGCATATATAGCAGACAGGAAGCCTAAAAGTTACAGAACCCTTGTGGCAATCATGGTGGAGCGTCACTATCAGGATTCAAGTTCAGTTTTCCAGTCCATGGTTTATCATTCCTGGACTCAGCCATCTCATCTCTCTCCTGACACTGAACTACAGGCCATGGGTATGACAACTGGTCAGTATGCCTCTCCTAGTTGCCTTCAGACAGGGTGCCATAAACAGTGCCACCCATCCCCGCAAAAAAATTCCACTGAGCATCATGGCAGGATACATTGGTAATGCAACAATGGCCATCAGTAGTAAAAAGCTACTAGGGGTTTTTACTCCCCCACCCCCAATAAAATGTCTGAGAGAGCCGGTCCCTTCCAAATTGATGGGCATAGCAACTAGTCTGTCTGTCTCTCCTAGTTGCCTTCAGGCAGGGTGCCATAGACACTCCCTCCCCCTCAAATCCACTGACTGAGCAGCCTTGCAAGATACATTGGTCTTGCATACAACAGGCATCAGTAGTATTAGAATACTACCTCCTGTAAGTTGGTTATGCCCCACCCCTCTAGAGTTTGATTGAAGATGCCATATGACACTGCACCCAAAAAGACCCATCCCACCTCCAAGGGCCACCATGAAATAACTTGGGGGGGGGGTACACATAACCCATCTGTGTTGATGGCTCACCACTACCGCCTTCAGGTAGGCAGGGACCACACCCTCTTGTAAGGAGGCATGAATCACATTTTGAGCCAGTCAGCTGTCCCCTCCCTGCTCCTTTTCATCAGACAAGAGGGGCAAGGGGCAATATCCTTGAATGTTACCAACTGAAACACTTCCAACACATCAGGGCTGGACTGTTCTCTGGACACCCCTTGAGTTTTGTCCACTGTAAAAGCAGAGTCAGGTTTCCAGCGGATGCAAGCAATTTTATCCTCAAAATGCTTTGCAAACAAGTCACAGCATTGACAAGTCACAAGCACATTCCCCGACTCCCAGTGACAGGCACCCCCCATTTTCACCTTGGACTTTCCCTTTTCTCACCCAGCCTCTCACCCTGGGAGATGCCAACTTCTAAACCTCTCAACCTGGTTACTGGCACCAGGTTGAGTCCCCTCCCCCCACTTGACAGCACATTAAGCCTTTTATTTTATTTTAAAAACTCAGACCAATGCTTTCATATCATGTGTTTGAGATATGTATCTTAGTAATGCCAAATTCCCAGAATAATAGAATGTCACCACTCTTGCTAACAATTCTTCCTTTCAGGTCCAGGAAACCACAGTGGGTACAAAGGACATCTGGGTGATTCCAGAAAGCAAGAGCTTTTGCCAGATGTCTCCAGCAGAACATAACAGCCAGGATTCCCAAAAGGATCTGAGGTACTGGTTTGGATCAAGACTGTATCCAAATATCCACAAAAAGTACAGAATACATATTTATTTAAGAAAAATAAGACAACAGTGCAGTAAGAATCCAGTTACCAAATAGGAATAAAAAAATGTCAGAAGAAGGTCACTTACGAATTTGGGGACATTTGGGGAAATATGTACATAGAAATCAACAAATCTGATGTAGTCTAAGCTAGTATATTTTAACACCACTTTCTGAACCTCAAAGAGATGTGGCAGTCATGTTAAAGTTTGTGGGTCATAAATTCTTTGGCCCACGGAGTCTGCTGCAATGGCACTGCAATAAATTTGATTTATTGACACTCCGACAAACTTCAGTGGTGCCCACACGCTACCACTCGAGCGCTGCCACTCTTCTCTGTTGCCGGATGTTAGCAGAGTTCACACGCAGTGTAAAAAAGCTTTGTCTGTGTCTGCGTGGTGTCCTCAATAACTAAGCTCATCACCAGTGCTTCTATTCTATCACTCTTTATTTAGAAGCATAGAAAAACAGAAAAGAAAAACCTACAGAATCTAGCTGCATACTTGCAGCTTTCTGTATCTAACAAAATGAAACTACCTTGCTCACACTCTCAGACAGACTGCTCTCAGCAGCCCCCAGAGAGCACAGATCAAAGGAAAATGCCTGGGTCATGTGGGCAGTGCACCCAGTTGATAAGAACGCTCCTGGAGTGTTAACTCTTAACTGTCCAGAACCACAACACCCCCCCCCATTCACAATGACCTGGGTGCGAATGTGCAAACAGTTCAACACATGTTTAGCCCCTCACAGAACTCTCTGTGCTTCTGGAAACTTAAGGGCTTGGTAAAACCATCAGCAAGGTTCTCTTCGCTAGGACAATACTTCAGTTTGATCACGTTTGTCCTAACACCCTCACACACGTTTTTGAACCGTATGTCCAAATGCTTGGTCCGGGCATTGAATTGGCCTGTCTCTGCCAGTTTCAGGCAAGCTTGATTGTCCTCCCACACTGTTATGGGTAGCCAACAAACTCCACTATCTCCCAGACCAGACATGTGTAGAATTCCAGCTGTCTACACACTCCTGAAAGAGAGCTGAATTCTGCCTCATTTGATGACAGAGCAATGAGGCTTTGTTTCTTGGACCTCCAGGCAGTTACAGAATCTCTGTACGTTACAACCATTCCGGAGATAGACTTTCTGTCTGAGTTGTTGGCCCAATCTGCATCTGCCCAGCACTGAATCTGTGCATCTCCCTGAGCTGACAGTGTGAGACTATACTCCTTGGTCTCTTGCAGATACCTAAGGACCTTTTTTATGCCATTCCAGGCCACCACACCGGGTTTTGCAGCCTCTCTGCTTAGGAAATTAGCAGCAAAAGCTATATCGGGTCTGCTCCAGTGTAAGAGATATTGCAGGCTCCCCAGAGCAGATTGAAACACCTCCCAGTTCTCGAACTCTGGCTTTACCTCAGACTGGCTGCCTTTCAGAAAACATATTTCCATTGGTGTTCTGACACCTTTGCAGTCTGCCATCTTGAACTTTTGCAGTAATTGCTCTATCTTTCCTCTCTGATTTAGCAAAAAACTGCCATCTTTGCACCTGTGAATCTGCACCCCAAGGTACAAGCTCACAGGACCTGATTCCTTGAGTTTGAAGTGCTGCTTCAGCTTCCTTGCAAACTCCTGCACCTGTTTACCTGTCCTGGCAACAAATACAATGTCATCAACAAAGATAAGAGCCAGTTCCTGTTGCTGGCCTGTCCCCTTCAGGAACAGGCAGATGACTGCCAGACTCTTCTGAAACCCTAACTTCCCCAGAGCTTCGTTGAGACATAAATTCCAATTTTTGGCTGATTGCTTCAAGCCATAAATGGAACGGTGCAGTCTCCATACCGGACCTGGTTTGTCGCCCTCAAACCCTGGTGGAGGTAACATGTAGATCTCCTCCTGCAGCGGTGAGCTTAAATAGGCAATATCGATGTCTAAATGAGCGACCTCAGAACCTCTCTTTGCTGTTATTGCCAAAAACAATTGCATGGTCTCATTTCTGGACGTGGGCGTGTAAACCTGGGAATACTGTAGCCCCAGTCACTGGCTAAAACCTCTTGCCACCAATCTGGCTTTATATTGTGGCTTTCCGCCACCAGTGTGTTTCAACCTGTAGACCCAGAAACAACTCACCGCCTGCTGGTCAGCTGGCAGAGTTGTGAGCATGAAGATTCCTAGAGACTTCATGGAACTAATCTCCTTTTCCATGGCTTGCTGCCACTTGCTGGATTCTGCCTGAGGTAACTTCAGAACCTCAGCAAAGCTTTCTGGTTCACACTGAGCAAAACCAGCCCACACATTCATGACTGTGAAACAGTCAGGTGGATTACCCTTCGTAGTCCGCTTAGACCGTCTTGGCCCCATGCCGGACTCCCCATCTGAACCAGACGTGCTGGACTTTGCTAGGGAGTTCCTAGCGTCTGGTGAACCACCAAGTGACTTGCTGCACCTGCGTTGTGCTCCTGGACTGTGCCTGTCTGTGGGACACAAGGGAGACCTTCCGTGCCTGTGTCAACTAGGCCAAGCCTGCGGAGATGAGGGTACACTCCTGGGTTCTGATTTCACCTTTCTCTTTGGAATTGCCCCCTCTGGCACTGCACCCTGGTGGTGGTCGGCAGCTCGGTCCGGACCGCCAGCAGGTGCATTGCCATCAGCTCCACTAGCAGGTGCAATTGATTGATCATCTGAACCAGGATCTCTAAACCAATCTGTCCAGAACCATAACAAGCCATCAGTGTGTGCACTTCCCTTGTGGGTCACACCTTCCACTGTGATCTGCAACAACTGGTATTAAGAGGCTTAATAGCTCTCATGCTGGAGGGAAGATAGCTATCATGACTAGATTTAAAAAGAAAAATACTGAAAAGCTACAAAACTGACAGTAAAAACTTGAATGGCCCCATGGTTGTGAGCAGGTTCCACGTTCACCTGATTTTTGGGAAGAGCATGTGTGTGACATGCTAATTGTTGATTACTTTGTGCCTCATTAGAATTAGGTTCTTTCAGTCTCAGTTTTATCATAAAGCCCAAGGGAGGAACACATTTATTTAAAGTACCTGTTTACTGACAGTGTAGGTGTGGTTAGACTAGAAGAGGCATCTGGCTGATTTGCACAGAGTTCCTTAAAAAGATTGCATCCAATATGAAAAAAGAGCCTCGTGTTACAATATAAAAATATAGGACTTCTGGGAAACCTACAGAATCTAGCTGCATGCTTGCAGCTTTCTGTCTCTAACAAAACGAAACTACCTTGCTCACATTCTCAGACAGACTGCTCTCAGCAGTCCCCGGAGAGCATAGATCAATGGAAAATGCCCGGATCATGTGCGCAGTGAACCCAGTTGATAAAAACGCTCCTGGAGTGTTAACTCTTTTTAAATATATATATATATATAATTTTTATTAACAGGCCAATCAAATCACATTATTTCCAAATCACATTAGTTCCAAATTATACAGCCAGATTTTTAAATTTTTGTTGGCGGTACCCATACTTCAAACTCCGAAAAGGGGTCCAAACATCACTTATATTGCTGCTTTAATTAAACAGTTCTATCTAGTTCTGTCCAGATAGTCTCTTTGTTACTTTCCTCATCTTCTTGTTGTTATCATATATTCCTTTCTTTGCGATCTCTGATAATCTTCACAAGCGGGTTGAAAACAAACATCCTCCATGTGGGTTTTACACTCTCCAAAAATCATATCACATAAGAACAGATGCCATTCCACACCTCCATAAAGAACTTTCGCTCAGTCTGTCCGTTGATTTGCCCAGGCTTGCCAAACATATCTCAGAGGGCTCTGCCAGGTCTAGATCACTTCCGATAATCATTTGCATTCCGATGACCCTGGTCCTCCCCCCCCCCATCCTTCTTAGGCAAGCCTGTCTTGGCGAGACTCCATTTGAAACTGCATCATAAAACTTTCCTCCGTTCTCCGATGTTTACCAATCCTCTCTTTGATCAATAATTCACTCCACACAGTTCTTAAATTCCTGCTTGTGATTAATAAGTTGCAACGATTCTTCTCTCTGGGGTGGAGAGTTATTAATACTCACATAAGGCAAAAAAGAAAGAAAGGTTTTTTCCTCCACCCCCTTTGCATTTCACTCCAAACATACCAGTCTTTTAATGGTGGTTCATCACTTGATTTATTTGTCCTGCCCATCGCTCCGCTCACAGAGATCCATTAATCAGCAGTCTTAAATCCTGATCTTCGCTTGATGTATGTGCTTCGGCTTTCCAATTATGTATTTCCAAATATATATTTCATTTCGTTTTGTTTTTTTTAAAGATATTTATTAAGATTTTATATACTAAATCGAACATACAACCAAAGAAAAGATACAGCAGAAAGAAAAAATACATCACCAGGAAATAAAAACATGAAGAAAAAGAAAAAGAAAAAAGAAAAAAAGAAAAAAAGAGTTTTTAACTTATCATCTATATAACCTTCTTTCCTGACTTCCTCACATCTCCCTTTTTGTGTTCCCCTTTACACAATCAAATTCAGCAAATTCTAACCCTCTTTCAAACCTCATTTATAATTATATATTTCAACCTATTATGAGTCCAATTTTTCTTCTCTTTTCATTATCAAATTTTAGCTATTCTTTATAACTTTATAACTTAAACCCTTATGCCATTTTGTTTAGTTTTGACATAATTTTGCTCTGGTCTTTTCACCCTTTTCTTTTAAAACATTTTTGCATATTCCTTGCATATTTCAAGCCAAAGCAAACCAGTGCGCTGATTGGAGACAGCGTCAGAAAGAGCCAACTTCACACGAGGGCTTGTGCCAAGTGTCCACACCCCCTTCTTTCGAATCCAGGGGTCATTCCCCATTCCAAACTTTTGATTTGAAAGATGTACATTTTAGAAGCAACTTTTTATTTCACACAATCCTTTATATTTATCATAATAAGTGTAATGACACACTATAATACAGCACACTTTTCTCTGTGTCCTGTATCCCATTCCCCTCCATCAACAGCAAAAAAGGAAGAGACACAGATCCCGAGGCCCTACTTTCACCACTAGGCATCCAACTCCCCAACCGCCCAACTGGACATAAAGAGAGAAGACAAAATCGTATTGTATCAGATTCAACTGGAGCCACTTTATTAATTATTACTGAAAAACTCTGAACCACATAGGTGGGAAAGACCACATATGTATAGTGTGCAAATCATCAGCTAGGCTCCAATTCTTTTTGGGAAGCCTGCCCTGCAGGGAGGACAGGTAAGTGAATCTTCTGGAGGAACTGCAAACAAATTCAGAAAATTCAGGTGAGGATTTTGTCTATCTCTTGTATGGAAGCAGCGCCCCCCCCATCCCGACTGCCAACCTCCAACTGAGGCTTCCTGAGAAAGGATGGGGAGAAAAGGACTGACTTCTTGTTAGGTGAGCTTTGGGTATCCAGTACAGTGGTACCTCGGGTTAAGTACTTAATTTGTTCTGGAGGTCTGTTCTTAACCTGAAACTGTTCTTAACCTGAAGCACCACTTTAGCTAATGGGGCCTGCCGCTGCTGCTGCACTGCCGCTGCACAATTTCTGTTCTCATCCTGAAGCAAAGTTCTTAACCTGAGGTAATTTTTCTGGGTTAGCGGAGTCTGTAACCTGAAGCCTATGTAACCCGAGGTACCACTGTAAAGGTAAAGGTAAATGACCCTGTCACGGCTAAAAATTGGCTGCTGTTTCTTTAATGCTAAAAGAACTAAGTCAGCATGAGTCAGCGGCCTACAATGACTCATGCAACCTTTCACCAAATTGTACCTGCATATATAGAGTGGTCAATGTTAGTGTGGGTGTGGGTTGGTTGGATGGTAGAAAGCTAGTTGCGTTTGGTATGTTTAAAAGCTGTCGGTCATGGTTGGAGAAGGAGACGTTTTAAGAATAAAAGCAGCATTCTGCAAAGTACTCGTTCTTAAGGACTCTTTGTGCCAACTAGGGTCTGAGAACCAGGCAAAGGAGGCAAAGGAGGTCAGAACCATTTTTCTTTTTTACAAACACTGACAGAACCCTGAACGGTTAAGTCCAGTTTAATTTCCTTTGGGGTGTGGCACTCATCTAACTGGGTCACCCCAGTCACTCTTTGCCTATTTGGCTCTTAATTGCTTTCTTGAGTGCCTTCACCATTTAAATTGTAAATTATCTATATCAAAAAAAGTAATCAGAAGCATCTATCAGCAACTAAGGAGATCATAACCAATGAGCTTTGCATTTCAGTATCTCCCTCTTTATCTTTGTAGTGAAAAAACAACTCCCATTCCCGGACCTCCCTGAACTAGTTGTTCCCAAGTGTTCCCTGTGATATGAGCCCATTGCCTTTAAATCCCTCCAAGTAAGCCTCTACCTGCATCAATTCCCTTGTTGATCCATCCCTGCTCTGAGTCTCCTAATCATTCTAGAATGCTGAAGGCACTCCTGAGCGCATGTCTCTTCTTGGCCCTTTTTTGTCCTGGTAAGATTGGGAACATTTAATAATCTAATGATCTTTAGAGAACTTGCTACTTAGGAGGGAAGGGGAGTTAGGAGTGTAGATCAACACCATAGAGAGCAAGGACTGCTGGGTTACCAAGAGAAAGTAGGGGAGAGTCAAGAGATTATTTCTTGTGATGTCATACAGATAAACTATTTGTTGTTGTTGTTTAGTCGTGTCCGACTCTTCATGACCCCATGGACCAGAGCACACCAGGCACTCCTGTCTTCCACTGCCTCCTGCAGTTTGGTCAAACTCATGCTGGTAGCTTTGAGAACACTATCCAACCATCTTGTCCTCTGTTGTCCCTTTCTCCTTGTGCCCTCCATCTTTCCCAACATCAGAGTCTTTTCCAGGGAGTCTTCTCTTCTCATGAGGTGGCCAAAGTATTGGAGTCTCAGCTTCAGGATTTGTCCTTCCAGTGAGCACTCAGGGCTGATTTCCTTAAGAATGGACAGTTTTGATCTTTTTGCAGTCCGTGGGACTCTGAAGAGTCTCCTCCAGCAAAAGCATCAATTCTTCGGCGATCAGCCTTCTTTATGGTCCAGCTCTCACTTCCATACATCACTACTGGAAAACCATTGTTGGCAAGGTGATGTCTCTGCTTTTCAAGATGCTGTCTAGGTTTGTCATTGCCCTTCTCCCAAGTAGCAGGTGTCTTTTAATTTTGTGACTGCTGTCACCATCTTCAGTGATCATGGAGCCCAAGAAAGTAAAATTTCTCACTGCCTCCATTTCTTCCCCTTCTATTTGCCAGGAGGTGATGGGCCCAGTGGCCATGATCTTCATTTTTTTGATGTTGAGCTTCAGACCATATTTTGAGCTCTCCTCTTTCACCCTCATTAAAAGGTTCTTTAATTCCTCCTCACTTTCTGCCATCAAGGTTGTGTCATCTGCATATCTGAGGTTATTGATATTTCTTCCGGCAATCTTAATTCCGGCTAGGGATTCATCCAGCCGAGCCTTTCTCATGATGAATTCTGCAAATAAGTTAAATAAATAGGGAGACAATATACAGCCTTGCCATACTCCTTTCCCAATTTTGAACCAATCAGTTGTTCCATATCCAGTTCTAACTGTAGCTTCTTGTCCCACATAGAGATTTCTCAGGAGACAGATGAGGTGATCAGGCACTCCCATTTCTTTAAGAACTTTCCATAGTTTGCTGTGGTCGACACAATCAAAGGCTTTTGCATAGTCAATGAAGCAGAAGTAGATGTCTTTCTGGAACTCTCTAGCATTCTCCATAATCCAGCGCATGTTTGCAATTGGGTCTCTGGTTCCTCTGCCTCTTCTATAAACGATGCCTCTTCAGATAAACTATGTCATGTAGAAAAATAATGAAATATCCCACTCTAACATGGAAGCTGCATTTCAGCAATACACAAAAAAATGTGGATCTCTATCTCTGTGTGAGTGTGGGTGTGGGTGTGTGAGGGTAGGGAAACAGAGGGGGGATTTGCAAAGGCAAGAGATTGCCAGATGAAAATGTTGGGCATGATTTCAAAGTGCAGGGAAAGTGCTAAGAAGGTGAATAAGCTTTTCTTTAGTGGGAGAGGTGGAGAAAATAAGCCTTAAAAACAGGACAGAATAATAATTCCATTGGAATAGAGAGTAAAAGTTGCTTTGGAAAGGAAAGGGAAGAAGAAAAAGTTTGGCCATAGCAGGAAGAAATTAAATACATTTTACAAAGAAACACAGCTTCAAATCTACTCCTTGGAACAGATCACATCAACCCACTTGTGGGGATCCAGATTCATTACTACTACTTGTTGATTGTGGAATTTTGGGGAGCTGAATGTGATTTGAGTGTCAGACAAGGATCCAGGAGGCTAGGGTTCAAATCTTCAATCTGCCACAAAGCTCACTGGGGGACCCTAGACCAGGCACTTTCCCTTAGCTTAACCTACCTCACAGGAATCTTCTTAGAATAAAATGGGGAGGGGGAAACCATGTACACTACTTTGAGCTTCTTAGAGGAGGTGGCTGCAGATAAATAAATGAATTAGAAAAATAAGAGATTGACAGCAAGTGAATTAAGAGCAAGTGTACATGGTTTTCCCCTCCCCATTTTAAGAGCAAGTGAAATTGATAGATTGGTTCATCCCTAGTCCAGGATCCTGTCCTAACACTGGTCAACCCAATGACTATGGGAAGTACATAATCAGGACCACACCACAGCAACACCCTGGGTTACTGTGGGTTCCAGCAACTGTTATTTCAAATATGCTACTTTTGATATTGGAGGTAATACATAGCCGTCATGCTCAGTAGCCTTATTAGTCTTATTCTCCATCAATTTATCTAATCCTCTTGAAAAGTCATTGAAATTGGTGGCATTCAGTGCCTCTTGTAGAAAATTCCATAGTGTAATTGTGCTCAGATCTAACCTTGTGACCAAACAGTGGTATTTAAGTCAGATTCTGGATGGGGGGGGGGAGTTGGTTGCGGGAAAGGGAGGGTACACCTCCTCACTTCTTGGAAATAATTAAACCAGTGTTCTGAACAATGACTACAAGAGTTTTACTTAATGAGTGTTTTACTCATTTAATTTCATTCTCTTCTATTAAAATGCTTATTAAATTGAACACTTTTTAATTTAAAACGTTAATTCACGATACCTCCTCCTGTGTGTCCCATTAAGCAAACAGCAAAGCAAAATGATGATGATGATGATGATGATAATTCATGAATCTTTTCCTCCTCTCCTCAGCAGTATTTCTGGAGTGCAAACTTAAGTTTAACAGGACTGGAATGACAGATAATAGCAATGCAAAAACATATTGTAATAATAATGTTATGTATACCTGTTCTGCCCGTGTTCTGCGTACAAATATAGGTAAGATTTGCAAATCTTTTTGTCTTTGCTGTTGGATTTGACCCAGGTTAAGATATAGGTGAACTTTAAGGGTTCTACTAGCATATAGAAGTCTATGCTGGAGCAACTCACCTATGAGAAAAGTGAGTTGAGGAAGCTGTGACACTTCAGCTGTAGATGAATTAGAACTCCCATCAGCCTCAGCTAGCCACCCACCAGTCAGGGATGATGGGAGATGCAGTCCAACAACATCTGAAATGAGGAATGAATGGCTTGCATATGAAAATGGGGAATTTAACATCACCTGATCACAAGCAGTGGCTGAATTTGGGTGCTGATTGCCAAGCTTGGAGAAATTGATTTGCATCAACCAGAATTCCCTATTGAGACAAACCAATGAACTCCAGTTTAGTTTTGGTTATCAAACTAGGACAAGAAACCTGGAATATAAGCTGAATATCCCTTTTGCCATAAATGACATTAAAATTGAGAATCCTTTCCCAGATGTATAAAATCTATTCAAAAGCTGAGCAACCAGAATGGGAGATGAAGGTGCTTCACACTTTTATGGCTCCTTGAGTGGGGCCTCAAGTAATTTTGAAATAATTGTCAGTGATCAAATGATGAGGAAGGAACTAACATGAAGGAAGTATTCCTGTAGTTCACCTCTTAAAAAGGGTTTCAGTTACCCAGCTTGATTCAGAGTGGGTCCCTCCACCTGGATGGTCTTTGGTTCCTACTTCAACCATTGGTTAAGGTTGATTTGATCCCTTTGCTTGTTCCTGATTCACCCACCCCTTCTACCCAGGAGGGTGTGGGTGTCATTTTGTGGTGCCAAAATGCCTTGGGGCAATCGTGGTGCTTGCTTGACCATCCCTTCCAACATCACTGCTACATTCTTGGAGGGAGAGTGGTAAGGGGGTAGTAAGATTGGTGCAATGCAAGTGTCTTGCCAAGTGTCTTGTGTTCAACAACAGGAGTTCAGGGAAGCATGTCCTGAACCTGCAAACTGTTAGGATCAACTATAAGAGAGAGTGCAGTGTATGGCAGATGTATTGTCAGATGTATAGAAAAAGGCCTGATTCTTCATGCAACAAAATTTGACCTAAAATGAAGTTCTGCATAAATTCCAAATTTAATGCATTTTGCAAATTATTTGTGAACATACACTGATTTATTGAAATCTAACTATTAAATTTTAATATGGTTCTTATTTTATCTTTTATGTATTATAACTGAGAAACATTTTGATTTATCTTTCCTTTTATGATATAGCAGTGCACACATATTTAAATAAGTAAACAGCACCTCACTTTAGATCGCCAAATTGAATAATATTTTACATATTGTTACTTTTAAAAGGTCCTCATTCAGGCAACACAGAAAATTGGAACCATTATAATGAATGTGCTTTAGGAGCAATAAACCGCATTTCCCCTCCAGATCCTGATAGTTCTTTCAAATTCTTTTTCATAGATAAACCTGAAGTGCAAATTGAGAATACATGTTTGTCATCCAGTCATTGTTACGTGGGCGATTACAGCTTCACTGCAGCGGATGGTAAATTCTTTGAGATGAAGGTGCAATGCTGCAACACTGACCTGTGTAACAATGAAACTCTCAGCCGTAAGTTTTTGCATCATTGTAGAATCATTAACATGTTAGGGCTGTGCACTGGATTTGGCCAAGGCTTGGATCCTTAGTCATTCAGCAGTACTCAAAGGACCTGTGCCTCATTCAAATGGGGTGAGACAGCCCCAGATGGCTGCAGTTTGGGTTGAGCAGCTCAGGACTATTAGGGGCTCTCAACGGGTGGGAATTCAGATTGGACCTCTGACAGAAAGTCAGGCATGAAGAGAAACTGTGAAAAAGAGGGGACTACTAGGCAGCTTTGTCTCTGCCTGAGAAGGAATGGGTTGCCTTTCCAGCCAGGCCTCTCCTTCTTCCTGTCCCTTGAAGCAGCAACATGAAGGATCAGATATATAATTGGATACCTAAGCTCCAGAACAGCTCATAAATAGCTTGTGGTCCCTTCAAGTTCACTTTCAATTGGATGTTTCAAATATGGACCTTACAACCCACCTATCTTACAGCATTCTCTGACTTTATTTATTTATTTATTTATTGGATTTATGTACCACCCTGTACCTGGGTATCTCAGGGCAGTTCACAGAAACTCTTTGATAGCTCATTGCTGAAGAGCAGAAGAGAGACAGAATCTCTGCACAAAAATGGAGGACTAAGAAACTATATTTTCAGAGACGCTGCACCATAATCAATGGCATGAATAGATTCAGAGAGATTAAAGGAAAAGAAAATTTACACTCTCCCACCCCACTTTGGGTAAAGGTCATTTATCTCAGAGACCAATGGTGACTTGGTCAGTCCTGAACCCAGATTGTTTCTAGAGCATGTTTTCATCCAAGAACACTGCCCCAGCAAAAGTGCCCCAGCAAATCTGTAATTTCCTAGGGTGGATTCCATTTATATAACACAGAGATACAAAAACAGACAAACACATTAACACGCTCACCATACTTTTGATCTTTGAAGTTCCTGATCGTAACATGCTGGCTGAAAATGGTCTACGATGCCCATCCTGCTTCTCCAAAGGAAGGGAAAAGTGTAAAAGTGAGAAGACCGTCAACTGTCTAGAGAATGAGACCCAATGTGTTGATTTTAGAGGAGCTCTTATAACAGGTAACAATGCTATTCAGTCAGAGGGAAAGGCCTAGTCATCAGCTCTGTTGCACAGACTCTGTCCTGATCTCCTTTTCTCCCTTCCTTCATCTCTTTTTGCATTGCACATTGTTGGAAAAGTGAGAGGGATCATATCTCTTACTGGCTCCACTCTGCACTCTTCCTTAATGTTTTGCCTGCCTGGACTTTGTCCTTTAACTTTCATAATGCCACTTGCTTGTCTAGAAGCAGGATTCAGATCAGGATGTTTATATTAAATAGCATTCTGAACAAAAGAGGAAAGTGCATTCATTGCTCCACCCCAGTTGCATCTGGATCTTTCCACCACTGGGATGCAGTCCAGGACAAAATGTGTGCCTCTTTCTCAAAAAGCATAATTCTTATGTAAAAGAAATGTAATTAAAGGTAAAGGTAAAGGTAAAGGTACCCCTGCCCGTACGGGCCAGTCTTGACAGACTCTGGGGTTGTGCGCCCATCTCACTTAAGAGGCCAGGGGCCAGCGCTGTCCAGAGACACTTCCGGGTCACGTGGCCAGCGTGACATCGCTGCTCTGGCGAGCCAGAGCCGCACACGGAAATGCCGTTTACCTTCCCGCTGGTAAGCGGTCCCTATTTATCTACTTGCACCCGGAGGTGCTTTCAAACTGCTAGGTTGGCAGGCGCTGGGACCGAGCAGCGGGAGCGCACCCCGCCGCAGGGATTCGAACCACCGACCTTTCGATCGGCAAGTCCTAGGCGCTGAGGCTTTAACCCACAGCGCCACCTGCGTCCCTATGTAATTAAATTTCCTTAAATTCTGTGACCGTGAGCAGTATCTGGCTAACTCAGACCATTAGTGCAAGGATTTATAGTTGTGCAACAGAATTTCCACACTCTTCTGCCTGTAGGTGTTCTTTATCCTCCTAAAAGCTGCTCCTGTCATAATCTAAACTGCTGTCATAATCTAACTGAATTCGTAAAAAGGTAAATCGCTTTATATGCATTACACCACTGTGACAACAGATGGCAATGTGGAGTCCTATCTTTCTGCATGGCTGTTTTCTGAATCGCTGCTTTCATGTGCCTGGATCCAGCCTTACATGCACACCTCCTTATCAACAGAGTTTTTGAGGAATAATGCTCTTTGGATAGGGACCAAATTTACCACACCCTTTCTTCCTGAAAAGAAGAGGGGATTGGGAATAAACGGGGTAGGGGTATATGGGCTAATTTGCCTCTGGAGGGAAGAGGCAGAGTCCAGGCCATTTGAGCTGCCCTACATTCCCCCCTCTCATTCTCCTGCCCTTTGCAGCCTGGGTTTTGCTAGTTTCACTTTTGAGGGCTGAGTAAGAATTTGGATAGCAGTTCCTGATCTGCTCTTGGGATCCCCCCTCTCTCCGACTTCATGTTAGATGTGTTTAACATGAATATATATATGGTAAAATAAAAGGAGGATTCTCTGGATGCTTAGGTCACGTTTGGGACACTGAGGGAGCCTCAGTTGGCATCCAACCATCCTGAGACAATGAAGTGCATCTCCAGCTTTTTATGTAGCTGCATCACCCTGTTCTCATGCCAGGATCACACACTCAAGGCTCACAAACAAGGGAGGGAGTGTTGTTTTCCAATATTATTGTGTGGCCACAGCATGTGCCTTTTAACAGGTCTAGGAGGTGGCAGAGACAGAATTCCTTGCATTTTAATGCAAAGTACCTGACCACAAGAATTTGATTTTGTTAACATAGTTAATCAGGGCAGTTTTCAGAACCTCTAATTTCATTATATTTTATAAATAGAACCTGTTTATTAACAAACTTCATGTCTTGAGACTCTTTTGGGTATGATGCCAATTTTGATTTACATCTGAGTAATTTTTTTACCTGAATTCCTAATGTTGAAAATGTTCTGATGAAATTATATTTTTCAGATTTCTTAAATATACACTATTTAAAACTAACATGTTAAAATTCTCATTCACCATCACAGGCACCATCTCTTATTCCCTGGGAAAAGGACTAAAGTCAACACTTTCCCCCTTTTTTCCAGGTCCTCTTTCCCCCATGTTGTTCACTTTCAAAGGTTGTGCAACAACAAATTTTTGTGCCATCCGGAAAAATGGAAGATCTTTTATTGGAACTAGGATAATTGGTCTTCCAGTTTACGAAGAAAGCTGTTATAATGCTTCACGAATCTCACGCCAGCCTGAACAGGAAGGGTAAATGGGACAGTGTAGAACTCCTCCTTTGTATTCCAAAATCCATGGCAATGAGGGGAAATTGGGGGCTTAGTGGTGAAATCCAGGACTCCGGATCTCTGTTTCTTTCTTTCTTGCTTTTGGTGGAGGTAAAGGGAAATAAGAGCAGAGAAAAGGGGTTCAGAATGTGGGGATTGTGGATTCTAAATACAAAGAACTCTGTAGTGTATCATTCAAAAATAGTTATTTTTTCATTATGATCATTATAATGGAAAATAAATGGTTATGGGAAATAAAATGCTGGTTCTCAGATCTGTTTCTTTCTGATACAAATGCAATTAATATTTAGCTGAAGAGATTACAAGAATAAAATACATAAAATTGGATAAAAACAAAATAATATACATTGCACAGCTAAAATCATTATTGTAATCAGACAATTTGTTAGATAAGAGGCTTCTCCTCTGAAGAATTTAATTTAGGGCATTTTTTCAGCCATAATTCACTGGAGCTCAGCTCTGGTAACTCTCATGTGGGTAAGAGAACAAGGAAGAAGTTCATGGTGAGCTCCAACAGCTCTTTTTCTAGAAAAAAACACCAATGGGCAAAAGATGTGGGACATAATATACAGATGACAGATTGGAAAAGATTATGGAAAAATTATAGAAAATTTATGGCATGTATGGCACTTAAGGAGAATTATATGAATATGATGTACAGATGGTATTTAACTCCGGTTTAAGTATCAAAAATGTACAAAAGAAAATAAGTGTCGGAAGTGTAAAAAAGCAGGCGGTACCTTTTACCATATGTGGTGGCAATGTAAGGTTATAAAAAGTTTTTGGGAAATGATCAATAATGAATTGAAAAAAAGGTTAAAATAACATTTGTTTAAAAACTGGAAGCTTTCTGAATAGGTATAACTGGAATGGATATACCGAAAGAATACAATAATCTGTTTATATCCACAACATCAGCTGCACGGACATTGATAGCCCAACATTGGAAAAAAGAACAAGTCACAACCAAAAAAGACTGGCAAATTAAACTAATGGAATATGCTGAAATGGCTAAATTAACTGTAAAACTAAGAAATCAAGAAGACAACAAATATATATAAAAAAGAGTAAAAATGTTTATTGCATATTTACAAAAGCATTGTAAGGAAATTAACACAATAACAGGTTTTCCAAAAAATAAGAACCACTTGTAATATTAAGGACAATGTTAAAAATTGGGAATAATTAAGGATAAGGAAATTATAGACATGTACAATATAAGATAATACAAAAGAAACAGGGGAGGGAATGGAGGGAAGTCAAAGGATCTGAGTTATCCCCAAATACGGTGTGATTGATTATGCAGAGTGAGGCTTTCCTGCCCCCCCTCAATTTTATTCAAGTTACCAGTGCTGACAACTTCGAAAAGGAGCAGCTTTGGAAGCTCAAAGATAGTGCAAATGTATTTATTCTGTTACAGATTCAGTTTTAGAGGGGATCCCCATATTTGTGAACCATAACAGATTTGTGGGTTGACTTTGACTTTGTTTCTTTTAAACTGCTTTTTAATTGTCTTTGTTATTTTTTAAAATTGTTTTAAACTGTTTTTATGTGGGGGGGTTATTTGGCTGTTTCTGTAGATATAGTGTTTTTCTATTTTAATTTTATCTTGTGAAACACCCTGAGATGTGTGGATATAGTGCAGTATATAAATTGAATTTAACAACAACAACAACAGGTTTTGAGGGCTGGGGGAATCAGTGTACCCCCTTTATTCCAACAGAACCTTGATAGAGAGTTGACTGAATTGATAATCAATATATTGTAACTTACAAAGTGTTTATTCCAACTGAAAAGTATAAACCTAGATATTTAAAGGATTTGACCTGATCAGTAATGTGCTCCTCACATTGCGACTTGTGTTTTTAAACCTATTGGCAGAAATCAAAAGATTAGCTTTTAGGTTTTATTGTATTACAAAGTCTTTTTTTTCAGATGAATACTTCAGAATGCAGAAGAATATATATAGCAGACAGGGTTACAGGACCCTTGGGGCAATCATGGTGAAGCTTCAGTGTCAGGATTCAGGTTCAGTTTTCCAGTCAATGGAGAATCATTCCTCGACACAACCAGCTTATCTCTCCTGACATTGAAGTGCAGGCCAGGGGCATGGCAACTGGTCTATCGGTCTCTCCTTGTTGCCTTCAGACAGGGTGGAATAGACAGAGCCCCCCCCCCCATTCCACTGACTGAGCAGTCTGGCAGGATACATTGGTCATGCATGCAACAGGCATACTAAAAGGACCCCTGACCGTTAAGTGCAGTCATGGAGAACTCTGGGATTGCGGTGCTCATGTAGAAGAAGAAGAAGAAGAAGAAGAAGAAGAAGAAGAGGAGGAGGAGGAGGAGGAGGAGGAGGAGGAGTTTGGATTTGATATCCCACCTTTCACTCCCTTTCAGGAGTCTCAAAGCGGCTAACATTCTCCTTTCCCTTCCTCCCCCACAACAAACAATCTGTGAGGTGAGTAGGGCTGAGAGGCTTCAAAGAAGTGTGAATGGCCCAAGGTCACCCAGCAGCTGCATGTGGAGGAGCGGAGACGCGAACCCGGTTCCCCAGATTATGAGACTACCACTCTTAACCACTACACCACACTGGCTCTCTAGCATTACTGGCCAAGGGATCCGACGTTTGCCCACAGACAGCTTCTGGGTCATGTGGCCAGCAAAACTAGGCCGCTTTTGGCGAACCAGAGCAGCGCACGGAAATGCCATTTACATTCCCACAAGAGCGGTACCTATTTATCTACTTGCACTCTGATGTGCTTTTGAACTTCTAGGTTGACAGGAGCAGGGACCTAACAATGGGAGTTCACCCCATCGCAGGGATTCAAACCGCTGACTTTCTGATTGGCAAGCCCTAAGCTCTGTGGTTTACTACAGTTACTACAGATACAGAAGCATACTATTTCCTGTCAATTGCTTATGCCCTGCTCCTTTTGACTTTGGTTGATGATGTCATATGACATACCACCCCAAAACTTCCATCCCAGAAGTGCCAGCTTCAAGGGCCACCATGAAATGACTTGGTGGGGAGGGGACCATGTAACCCATCTGTGATGAGGGCACACCTCTGCCCTCTTGCAAGGAGGAATTAATCACCTTCCTGACCCAGTCAGCTTTCCCCTCCCTGCTGGTTTTCCTCAGACAAGAGGGGCAATGTCCTTCAATCTTACCAACTAAAACGCTTCCAACATGAGAGGCCTAGACAGTGCTCTGGACACCCCGTGATATTCATCTGCTGTAACAGCAGAGTCAAATTCCCAGTGGATGCAAGCAATTTTATCCTCAAAATGCTTTGCAAACAGGTCACAGCATTGACAAGTCACACATACATTCCCCAACTCCCAATGAGAGGTCCTCCCCATTTTCACCTTGAAGCTTTCCTTTTCTCACCCAGTCTCTCACCCTGGGAGATGCCCACTTCTCCACCTCTCAACCTAGTTACTGGCACCAGGTTCACATTTCCCACAACCACCAGTTGCAACACATTAAGCATTTTATTTTATTTTATTTTATTTTTAAATCTCTGACCAATGTTTCATATCATCATGTGGTTGAGATATCTTAAATTCTGAGATTTAGAGATACTGATATTCTGTTAGTATAAGCAAATACGAAAGACACGCCAATACAAAGAAATTGAGTAGAAAGAGGAATATTTAAATAAAATTAATAGCAATATTGATGGTGATGATGATGATTTTAGGGTTTATGAAAGAGAAAACACCATAAAAGTAAGAAAGGGAAAAGAAAAGAAAGTTGGCAATATGAGAAAATCTAAAAAGATAGATGAGAGAGAGAGAGAGAGAGAGAGAGAGATGGATTACAAGATGAGATGTAGCTTATGAAAAGGATCCATTAACACTCTTGCTAACAATTCTTCCCTTCTGGTCCAGGGGACACCTGTGGGTACAAAGGACATCTGGGAGATTCCAGAAAGCAGGAGCTAAATGGACCACTCTCTGTTGCCTGATGTCTCCAGCAAAATATATCACCCAGGATGCCAAAAGAGTACTGAAGTACTGCTTTGGATCAAGAGTGTATCCAAATATCCACAAAAAGTAAAGAATACATATTTATTTAAGAAAAGTAAAGAATACATATTTATTTAAGAAAAGTAAAGAATACATATTTATTTAAGAAAAGTAAAGAATACATATTTATTTAAGAAAAATAAAATAATGGTGTAGCTAGAACCCTGTTATCATATCATAAGAGATAATAGAAGAAGGTCACTTAGGGCCTCTTTGCTCTCCTACTTTGCAGGTTCGCTGCGTTCTGGGAGATGGTGGGACTTGAATGCTTTCTAGTGATAACGTATCAGTTGGCTGTTCCGGCTCTGCTCTTCTCCCATTATCTCCCCTCATCTTCCTCTGAGCTGTGGCCTCCTCTCAAATCTCTGTTGTATTTCTTTTTGTTTTGTTTTCTTCCTTTTCCCATCACCATCCCTCACCCCTCACCCCACCCTTGTGTTAGACTTCCAGTCTACTCAATTGCAATTTCTTTCCACTTCTATTACTTTCTTTCACACACTTTTAAACCAATTTTCTGCTTCTTTTTCTATTACACATTGTTATCCATCTTATTTAGAATTTCAGCATTTAAAACGGAACTTGTTTATTCTAATAGGAGTTCTGATTTTTCAATATGGCTTTGCAAGTATCCTTTAAACACCTTCCAGTCCTTGTCTATCTTCTCTTTTGAGATCCTTCCAATTTCACCCATTGGTTTGGATATATTGTATTACTCCAATAATTTGGCAAGCCAATCTGTTTTTGTCAGTATAATACCACTTTTCCAATTTTTAAATCTCTGTTGTAATTCTGAACCATCGTCTTCTTCTCTGGAAGGGTCAGGTTGGGGAGATGGTCTCCACCATTCTTCCTCTGTTTAGTCCCAGACATCACCCCCCCCCCCTTTCCACAGTCCTCCTCCACCCACCCTAGTGGTTTTGGTACATTGGGGTAGTGTGTATGAAACACTCTTTGCAAATCTGGTGCATGGACATGTTCTGTGTGCTCCCATGATCTTTCTTCTGGTCAACACCCCTTCCACGCAATCAGGTATTGCAACTTCTTTCTTCAAATCCTGGAGTCTAGAATTTGTTCTAATTCATACTCTTCTTCTCCTTCTACCATGACAGGAGGTGGAGGTGCTTGTCTAGGTGCCTGGTAAGGTTGTGCAGGTACAACCGGTGACAAGACAGATCTGTGGAAGACGTGGTGAATCTTCCTGGATGGCTTTTGATCACTCTGTCATTATGAGGGCCTTCTTGAGTATATGCTTCTTCTTTATATAGTTGCTTTCGACTACTGCCCAGGCTAAGCAATATAGAGGTGTGGGAGCAGTGCAATGGTTGGGCAAGCCCCTTCTTTCTGGACTGAAAGAAGCAGCAAAAGGAGGTCTCCTGGCTGGAGGTGTGAGGACAGGGTCCTAGTGTGAAACGACCTTCTTCCAAAGCCTAGTAAACACAAACTATGCTTTGGGAAGGAGCCCTCATGTCTCTTTCCCAATGCCATTGCCACCCCAGGAGCTGCTTCCGTTGCCCTTCTCTGGTGGCAGGGAGAAATCATGACACCTGGAATCAAGGCACAACCCATGACAGCTTAATGAATTCTGTGGCCATTCTGGCCAAATTGGGACTGTTAAAATAACTTTGCCTCCAAGGTGAAGAATAATTAATAAACATAAATAATTATGATGATAATAATAATAATGATGATAATAATAATGATGATGATGATAATGATGATGATGATGATGATAATAATAATAATAGTAGTAATAATAAACCTTTATTGTCACTACACCACCTGTGTGCAGTGATATTAAATGAGCTCCCCTCCCGTCCCCCATACACTCAGTCTTGTTCACACTCTGTGTGCTTGTCAGAAGTCAATTGCACCACTATTTTTTTTTCCATTCAGCAGCCCAACAGCCCACGGATAAAAACTTTTCTTTAACCTGTTGGTGCAGCTGACTATACTTCTGTATCTCCTGCTCGAAGGTAGGAGATTAAAGAGGTGCTGGCCGGGTTGTGAGTCATCCCTAAGAATTTTCCTCGCTCTCCTGATGCAGTGGTCTCCCGTGATGTCATTTAGTGAACTCAGGGGACAGCGCACGATGTCATGTGCTGTATTCACCACCCTCTGTAGGGACTTCCTGTCCGTGGCTGTCAAACCAGCGTACCACACTGTAATACAGTATGAAAGGACACTTTCTGTTGTGGACCAGTAGAAAGAGATCATCAATTTTTGTTTGACATTGTTCTTTCGCAAAACCCTGAGGAAATGAAGTCTGTGTTGGGCCTTCCTAACCACCTGGGTTGTATTGATTTTCCAAGTGAGGTCTTCACTAAGGTAGACTCCCAGGAATTTAAAGGAAGAAAATCTCTCCACACAGCCCCCCTGATCCACAACGAGGCTAGTTCCCCTCTTTTCCTCCGAAAGTCCAACACTATCTCCTCTGTCTTATTGATATTTAGGTGCAAGTTGTTCTCTAGGCACCATGTCAAGACTTTTTGAACCTCTTCCCTATATGCTGATTAATCTCCACCTGTAATTAGACCCATTTTGGTGGTATCACCTGCAAACTTAATAAACACAGTAGAGGGATCAGATGAGATACAGTCATATGTATACAACGAGTACAGGCAGGGATTCAGCACGCATCCCTGTGGGGTGCCAATGCCGAGCTTCAGAGAGGAAAATGTAACAGGCCCAATTCTCACTATTTGTGTGTGATCCCTCAGAAAGTCTTTAATCCAATCACAGATGGTAGAAAAAAGGTCCAGGTCCCTCAGCTTTTTAATAAGAATGTCTGGAAGGCTGGTATTAAAAGCTGAGCTATAATCAATAAAGAGCATTCTGACATAATTCCCTGGTCTCTCCAGATGACTCGCTGCAAGGTGAAAAGCTGTGGCTATGGCATTGTCTGTTAACCTATTTCTCCTGTAAGCGAACTGGTCTTCATCAAAATCTGGTGGAAAACATGTCCTAAGGTGTTGAAGGACCAATCTCTCAAAGCATTTCATCATTACAGACGTTAATGCAATGGGTCTGTAGTCATTTAGGCAGTTAATTGCTGTTTTCTTTGGGACTGGCATAATGGTGGCCGCTTTCAAACATGATGGAGCACAAGCAGTCTGCAGGGAGATGTTAAAAATCCTTGTCAGGACCCCTGCTAGAATAAGTGGCTGAGAGTTTGTAGGCTGGCAGGCAGGAGCCGTGATACTTGATCTTTCTACCTCATAGCGGGCGATGATGTTCAGCTCCTCTGCTAACACATCATCAGCCTTAACTGTGTTCCTTGTATTGCCCTTGTAGTTTGTTAGGTGTTGTAGTCCCTGCCACACTTGTCTCATTTTATCAGCTATGTAATTCTCCACTTTAAGCTTATATTGTTGTTTTGCTGCCTTAATGCCTTTCCTGAGCCTTGTTCTTGCCTCTCTGTCTTAAAGGCATTAACCCAAGCTTTCAAGAGTAACTTTACTTCAGCAGTCATCCAGAGTTTGTTCTTCCCATAAACTCGAATGCACCTCTCCATAGTTACATTATCTGTGCACACTTTGACATAGGAAAGTACAGCATCTGTGTATCTGTGCAGATCTTGTTGTTCAAACACACTCCAATCAGTGCTTTCATTACAGTTCTGGAGCTCACTGAGAGCACCCTCTGGCCAGATTCTGACTGTTTTTATAGCTGGCTGAGTTCTCCTTAGGGGAATGTACTTCAGATATAGACAAATTGAGGAATGGTCTGATGAACCTAAGTGGGGAAGGGAGATTGCCCTGTATGCCGGCTTCAGATTGGAATACACACGATCCAAAATATTCTTCCCTCCAGTGGGGAATTTCACATACTGTTCAAACTTAGGAAAGATTGCCTTCAGGCAGGCCTGATTAAAGTCCCCTGCCACAACAATAGCACCCTCTGGATGGATTTGCTTTTGCGTAGAAATGATGTCATATAACTTAGAAAGTGCCGCACTGATATTAGCATCAGGTGGAATGTAAACGGCTATGATAATTGTCACAGTTACTTCTCTAGGCAGATAAAAGGCCGTACATGTAACTGCCATCAATTCTACATCTGAGGAGCATTACATATAAACTCCTCTGCTATTGACACATCACCCACCATGTATATAAATACAGATTCTTCCACCTCTGGCCTTACCAGAATTATTGTCAGAGCAATAAATTACTTGGTTTGTCAGCTCCACCGTTGCATCTGGTACGGCTGAATGTAGCCAGGTTTCAGTGATAATTACCACACAACTTTCATGAAGAAGTTTACACGCCGCCATCTGCAGCTCTAGTTCATCAAATTTATAGAGGAGAGATCTGGTGTTTGTCAGGAAGACACTTGGCAGTACTGGTCTGGTGGGTTGTTTTCGAAGCTGAGTCAAGAAACTGGCTCTACACACTCCCCCCCCCCCGCTCCTTTCTCTTTAGTTTCTGTCAGCACTTCCCCCTCCCGCCGACAATCCATGGAGATCCTAGAGGGCTCGCTATACAGTTTGGTATACTGTGGGACTGCTGAAATAATCTCATTATCCTTAAATTCCTTGCAAGACCAATGTTTACCAGCTCTAAGCGTGAGTAGGTGAGCTCAAAGCCGAAGTGTGTGAAAGCGCCGCCATATTGTGGCCACACATGAATGTATTCTTGAAATGTAAGGAGAATATTAGAACATTTACAACTCTAAAGTGTCAGAGCTGGAGGCCCATAGGGTTGGCTTAAAGTCCAATGCCTTTTGAATATGACTTTTTGTATGTTGTTTTTTTGACAAGGCTAAGGTGCCTCTTTTATCATTTCACTTGATTGAGAGAGGTGAACTGTCAAATCTCTGCTTGCCTGTTGTTTTACATTAAAAACAAAACTCTGATGCTTTATGGCTGGGAAGGGCGGGGTATAAATAAATTTTTATTATTATTATTATTATTATATTAGGAAATACCATACTTCCCCATTCCAAACTAAAAGATACACATTTCAGAACTAACTTTTTAATTTGCCACAATCATTTATATTTATCATAATAGGCATAATGATACATAATGATACAACCCTCTTTTCTCTGTGTCCTACATCCCACATTAGTCCTTTACTAGGGCCATGGAGTTTGTGGTTCTGGTGGTGAATAAGAATCTTAATAACTTAACTTTATAAAGTGTACACTTTTTTATTTTTTTATTTTTAAGTCTGCTATGCTATAACTGATTTCTATAGTGTCCAGATCAAGGGAACTATTAGTACCACTCTGATCTGACTTTGTCATTCCACACCTGGAATGCTGTGCCCAGTTTTGGGCCTTTCAACCCAAAGAGATATTTAGAAGCTGGAACATGTGCAAAGAAGGGCTACTGAATAGATAAATGGTCTGGAAACCAAGCCTTATGTGGAGCAGATGAGGAAATTGGGTATACTTAGCCTGGAAAGGCTCCTTTTCAAAGCCTTAGCCATTGGACTGTGACAATTAACCTCAAGATTCTGTCCTGCCCTTATTTGCTCAAAATAATTTGCGCCCTTAGTGCTATTCAACATTTACATGAAACTGTTGGGAGAGGAAATGCCACACCAACTCAGTGAAGGTTGGTTTCTTGGATTGAGTTTATAATCCAAGTGAGGACAAAATAGATTGCAAACATAATTTCATTCCACAGGAAACTTTGTGTGTGATTGTGTAAGTGAGAGAAGATTCTTAAACAGTGGCTATATTTGTAGGATTAAAGAGTGTGAGGCAGGGGAGATAGAGGGAAGCGCCAGAGAAACCAAAACTCCAAAGTACACTTTGAAGCAGTTGCAATACAAAACTATACAAACTTATCTGGGAGTAAGAGCCATTGAAACCAGTGGCACTTACATCTAGGTAGACAGGTACAGAATTGCATTGTAATCCCTTTGAAATAAATGGTTACTACTTCCACCAACTGGGATGCGGGTGGTGCTGTGGGTTAAAGCACAGAGCCTAGGACTTGCCAATCAGAAGGTCGGTGGTTCAAATCCCCATGACGGGGTGAGCTCCCGTTGCTCGGTTCCTGCTCCTGCCAACCTAGCAGTTCAAAAGCACATCAAAGTGCAAGTAGATAAATACGTACCACTCCAGCGGGAAGGTAAACGGTGTTTCTGTGTGCTGCTCTGATTTGCCAGAAGTGGCTTAGTCATGCTAGCCACATTACCCGGAAGCTGTACGCTAGTTCCTTCTGCCAATAAAGCGAGATGAGCACCGCAACCTGAGTCGGTCAAGACTGGACCTAATGGTCAGGGGTCCCTTTACCTTTACTTCCACCAACAGTGCATAGGAGTGTGCTGAAATCCCTATACTGCCTCCAATCCATCCAGCCACACTTATTCATTGATGAGGGATGGGCTGGAAACATGAGAAACATCTTTCGCTTTCAAGGAAGTAACCAAACTTCCTTTGAAAGTGGAGGTAGAACATGCTGTTTTTGTTTCAAACGTTGCAAATTTTGGATAAAATGGATTGTTTCAAGAAGTGGCAGAAAGATATTTCTAGATTTGTCTGGCAGGGCAGGAAGCCCCGAATAAAATTTAAGATATTAACTGATGCTAAAGAAAGAGGTGGATTTGCCCTGCCAGACCTTAAGCTTTATTATGAATCAGCCGCATTTTGTTGGCTGTAGGAATGGCTGCTTCTTGAAAACACTGACGTATTGGATTTGGAAGGGTTCAATAATGTATTTGGTTGGCATGCATATTTGTGGTATGATAAGGTCAAAGCACATAAAGCGTTAAAAAACCATATTGTCAGGAAAGCACTGTTTAATGTCTGGATAAGATATAAGGATTTGCTTGAAAATAAAACTCCAAGGTGGTTGTCCCCAATGGAAGCTAAGGCTCAGAAAAAGCTCATTATGGAGGCCAACTGGCCGAAATATTGGGAAGTATTGGAACAAGAAGGAGACAGATTAAAACTGCAGAGTTTTGAAAAACTAAAAAACGAAGTACGGGATTGGCTTCATTATTACCAAATGAGGCTTATAATTTGGATAATAAAATTGGTTTTCAGGTGGAGAAATCAAAATTGGAAACAGAACTGTTAGATCCTTAAATTAAGAACTTGTCAAGAATGTATAACTTGCTGTTGAAATGGAATACTCAGGATGAAATGGTGAAATCTGCTATGATAAAATGGGCACAAGATGTTGGACATAACATTATGATGGCTGACTGGGAACAGTTATGGACCACAGGTATGAAGTTTACAGCATGTAATGCTTTAAGAGAGAATATAATGAAAATGATATACAGGTGGTACATGACACCAGTCAAGCTTGCCCGATAATAAATGTTGGAAATGTAAAGAGATTGAAGGTACATTCTTTCACCTTTGGTGGATGTGCCCAAGGATTAAGAATTTCTGGGAGATGATCTATAATGAAATGAAAAAGGTATTTAAATATACCTTTCAGAAGAAACCAGAGGCCTTTCTCCTGGGCATGATGTTAAAGAAGGATAGAACTTTTTTTTTATGTATGCCACAACAGCAGCAAGAATACTTATTGCAAAGTATTGGAAGACACAGATGAAAGTGATGGACTATATGGAACTGGCGGAAATGACTGGCAGAATCCGAGACCAAGGTGAAGAGTTGGTCAAAGAAGATTGGAAGAAATTCAAAGTTTATCTACAGAAACATTGCAAAATTAAGGAATGATAGAAGGATGTTGGAATGAAGTAATGTGGTTTTAGCAGAAATGACATAAAGGATTAGGTAAAAATGGATTTGTTAATTGGTGAAAGACGAGAAAGTAAAATTACAGTATATTAAGATAAATTATTAGGATAAAAACAAAGCTCGAAAGGATTTGCTGAAATATCTAATTGAACTTGAATACAAAAAAAGGGAGGTGTGAGGAGGTCAAGGAAATAAGCAAAGGAAAGAAAGTTATGTAAAGGTTTGATCTGGTTGGTTTTTTTAATTGTTTGTATTTTTTCTGGTTTTTTATTTTTATTTTTTTGTTTTTTTGTTTTTTCTCTTTGTAATCTTTAAAATTTGAATAAATATTATTTAATAAAAAAAAGGATAAAAAAAGAAAGTGGAGGTAGAACATAGACATTGTGGGTTATTTTGCCCTGCCTGAGTTTGTCAAATCTTCTTTTCAAGTAGTCTAAGCTGCTGGCCATCACTGTCTCCTGTTGAAGTGAGTTCCATGATTGAACTATGAACTGCATAAAATATTATACAGCACATAGCTTCTGTACTGCACTAAGCATGGTTTTACCCCTACTTTCAACTATCTCTGGTAAAATATTTATGAAATTATGGAGTAATTAAATAGAATACGTTTCTGTCTTCTTTAATTTTATTAAACACAATCAAAATAAATGTCACGGTTCAGTTTACGGGCAGTCGAAGTCCCTGCTGAGTATGTCGGGACTGGGGGCAAGACAGCAGGGTGGGCTCAGGATTGAGAGTCTGGAAGCCAGGAGTCAGGAAGCCAATAGACCAAGAGTCAGAGAGCCGGGAGTCAAGAAGCCAAGGGTCCAAGGGTCAGGAAGCAAGGAATCACAAAGTCAAGGATCTGGAGATCAGGAAGCAAGGAGTCACAAAGCCAAATGCAGCAAGGCAGGAAGCATGTTGCTGTGGCAAAGAGCCAAAGGAAAATGCTGACCTTATATCCCTTCCCGGCTCTTGCCACCAGGTGCTGTGAGTTACCAATTGGCTTCACCTGTGCGGACACACCTAGCCTCTTCAGAAAAAAACTTAGGGAAGCCCCAGTCCTGAGAAGCCCTACCGGTCACAAGCCCTGGCTCCTGAACACACTTCTGCCAATAAATAAGATCAATTAGATTATCTTCTCCAGGACAATCCTGCCAGCTAAATATATTTATTGGGATGGATGGGGTGACGACACTTGAGAAACACCTTTGGCTATCAAGGAAGGAGTTGCATTGCTAAGTGGGTCTAACATGAAATAAAGAAAAGCACCCCAAGATAGACAGCTTAGTGCAGAATGTCCTCTGTGACTTCTGTACTGTGTGGCTAAAAAAAATGCCTTGAGTGGTGGTATGAGCAGGAAATTGCTCTGCATCCAAAGCAATGGAAAAAGAAGAAGAAGACAGGCAAAAAGAGAGCACAGCCAGAGCAGTTTCTGGCCTGTCAACTGGGGAGAGAGGCATGAGGCCACAATGGGAGTGAGCTACTGCCCTCCTCACATGATAGTCCTGTACCCTTGCACATCTGATCAGCTGCTCCAAGAAGGATGCTGTAGTATTTCACAGTTCTTCTCATCTTTTGAAAATGGAGGATGGGATTTGAAGCAGGTATAAACAACTAGCTGGGTTCAATTCAAGACAATGTGGCTAAGGACAGTCATCACCAAACAGATCAGATGAGTCAAAGTATCATTCCCTGTCCCAACAATCTGACACAATTAGAATAAGGAGGGACAAAGTTCCATAAATTGATTTAATTAGCTCTCAGTGATGATCTTGGAGCCATTGTATTCTATTCAGTGTGTACCAGTGTGTCCCTGGCATCTTTCAACAGTCTTGAGCTATGTCTAGCTTTGCCAGCTGAGCAGTCACCTGAGCAGTACCTTGAGGCTCCCATTGCACTTTGATCAGTGACTTTGGGATGCAGCACTCATCTCCACTTTCAGGCCGAGGAAGTCGGTGTTTGCCTGCAGAAAGCTTTATGGGCCATGTGGCCAGCATGACTAAATCGCTTCTGGTGCATAGAGGACAGTGACGAGTGCCTTAGCGCACAGTAACACCATTTACCTTACCTCAGCAGGGGTATCTATTTATCTACTTGCATTGGTATGTGTTTGAACTGCTCATTTGGAGTATCTGGGACAGAGCAACAGGAGCTCACCCCGTAGTGCAGAATCAAACCACAGATCTTCTGATCAGTAAGCCATTGAGGTTCATTGGTTTAGGCCTCAGCACCACCTGCATCCCTTTGGGTATTAACCCAACATGTACACCTAGGTCCCACTGCTCCATGTTTTCCCAACATTTTCATTGCAGGTCAGCATCCCCCGCAAGGAATTAAGGATAGGCAGATGCCTGAAGTGTGCCCTTAACCCCATAAAAGCCATTCAATGCCTAATGTATTTGTCCCCAACCTCATCACCTGCCAATATGCAAATGAAGCCATTAGGACCACTTTCTTTTTTCTGTAGCTCTCCATCTCATCAGCTTTGTTCTTATGTATTTCCTCTGGAGCAAAAATAAAAATACCCTCCCACAAACAGAATTTCCCTCACTTCCAGATATATATCCTTACTTTCTACCTCAGTCTTATTTTTTTGCACCTGAAGGGATTGATTCACCACCCCCACTCTTTTTCTGTGTGGATTCACTAACAGCTTTTGTGGGTAATTTGGAGCTGAACCAAAAATATCTCTTCCTCAAGCAGCCATTGTGCATGGCCTGGTCCCTCCCACTCAACTAGTTCAGAGAATGGCCATGTTTGTGTAGCTCCCTAATAGAGGAAGCTCCATGGCCACCAGCCACTTACACAACTGTGAGGATGGTTCATAGTTTCTGATTCATATCTGGCCTTCTCTCAGTCATTGGCACATTCAACTCCTGAAGTCTCACTTCATCCCTTTTACCCTTTGGAAACCACGGCCGAGACAGCAGGATCAGTTTTACTGCTTAAAGCCCCCATTGAATCCATGTGCACCCACAGCCCTTTCCATATGGATCTATTATCCAGGTTTTCCTGAAGGAGCATCTCCACCCCTGTAATTCAGTCAAGACACTGAGATCTAGCTTTCAGGGCCTTCTGGTGGAGCTCTGAGGGAAGCAGGCAGAGGGCCTTCTTGGTAATGGTGCCCACAATTTACAATGACCTCCCATCAAATGCTAAGTGGATAAGTAACTATAAAACCTTCAGAAGACATCTGAAGGCAGCCCTGCATAATGAGGTTTTTAATGTGTGATTTTTGATTATGTTTCTGTATTGCTTGAAGCCACCCAGAGTAGCTGGGGTGACCTAGTCAGATGGGTGGGGTAAAAAAAGTTAAAAGTAAATATTATTATTATTATTATTATTATTATTATTATTATTATTATTATTGAAGAAATCTGAGAAGTGTCTATCAACAACTACTGAGACCACAGAGAAATAATTAAGACAATTCCAACAGTGAGCTTTGAATTTCAGTATGTCCCTCTTTATCTTTGGTGGTGAAGAAACAACTCCCATTCCCAGACCTCCCTGAACTATTTGTTCCCAAGTGTTCCCTGTGACACGAGTCCATGGCCTATAAATCCCTCCGGGTAAGCCTCTACCTGCATCAATTCCCTTGTTGATCCATCTCTGCTCCGAGTCTCCTAATCTTTCTAGCATGATGAAGGCACCCCTGAGTGCATGCCTCCTCTTGGCCCTGCTTTATCCAGGTAAGGTGCGGAACATTTAATAATATTTAGAGGACACTGAAGAGAACTTGCTGCTTGGGAGGGAAGGGGAGTTAGGAGTGTAGATCAACACCACAGAGAGCAAGGACTGCTGGGTTACCAAGAAAAAGTAGGGGAGAGTCAAGTCAAGAGATTATTTCTTGTGATGTCATAGATATACATATAGATATACATAGATTAATTATAGATATACATATACATATATATGGGTGGGTGTGAAATATGTGTGTGTGTGTGTGTGTGAGAGAGAGAGAGAGAGAGAGAGAGAGATCGTTCAACATTCCAACATTGGACATGTTAAGTGTGCGCATATGCACACAAACACAAACAGACTGGTAGGTGTGGAAATGGGGAGGGAGGGATGATTGCAAAGGCAATAGATTGCCAGATGAAAAATGTTGGGCATGATTTCAAAGTGCAGTGAAAGTGCTAAGAAGGTGAACAATCTTTTCTTTAGAGGGGAGGGGGAGAAAATATGTCTTAGATACCAGGATAGAATAATGATTGCTTTGGAATGGAGGGTAAAAGTTCCTCTGGAATGGAAAGGAAAGAAGACAAAGTATGGCCATAGCACGAAGAAATTATATACATTTTAAAAAGAAAGAAGCCTTCAATTCTACACCTTGGAACAGATCACATAAACCCTCTAGCGATGTTTCGGATTCCCTTCTAATACTCATTGGTTGTGGAAATCTGGGGAGCTGAATTTAAGAGAGTGAGTGTGCTGTTGTGATTTGATTGACAGACAAGGATCCAGGAGACCAGGGTTTGAATCCCCACCCAGCCAAGAAGCTAACTGGACCATGCACTATCCCTTGGCTTAACCTACCTCACAGGAATCTTGTGAGGATGAAATGGGGGAGGGGAGAAGCATGTATACATGTTGAATGGTTTCTTTAAATGTAAAGGTTCATCATTGTTCCACCTAATGTGTATGTCTTTAAGGGGCCAGAGCAAGGGCCAGAGCAAGATAACGAGACCCAGCTTTACAGCTGTGAAACATAGCAGGTGCTGCTGAGTTGCATTGATTAAGGTGTGTCAGCATTTGCATGTAGTATATAAGGAGCAGCACCTAGCTCTCCCATTACCTTGGGGGTTGGGTTGGTGGTTGGGTCTGGTTTGTTGTTGATGTATTTAGTGTATAAGGAGTTTTTGTTTTTTTTTGTAATTAAAACCTTGTTTAAGTTATTTTTGAGTCCCTTTCTTTTTAATGCATGGTCTCCCCAGCAAGCTCTCTGCAGCGCTACCATACTGCAAATAGCCAACATCTTTTGGTTATGGGCCCAGCTGCTGAGTGGATGACTGCATATTTTTGGACTCTGAGAAAGGTTTGAAAACTCTTTCTCCTGTTAGTGTAGTTCTGTGGGTCTGGAAGAGTTCCAGAATGGTTGACCGGGTTCCAGAAGCTGAGAAGGCTCTGGTCTTCCCACAGCTAACAGATGGGAACTATAGTTTATGGTCTTTTCGGGTGGAGGCGCTTTTGACCTCTAGGGAAGTATGGAACTATGTAACTGAAGACCCTCCTGACCCTATAACTAATGCTTGGTCAAAAGGAGATGCAAAAGCCAGGGCGATAATTAATTTGGCAGTCAGCGACCAGCAAGTAGTCTACATAAGGAATAAGAAAACTGCCAAAGAAATGTGGGACAGTCTTGCAGCAGTGCATGTTAGAAAAGAGTCAGCGTCTGCATTGACATTTTTCAAGCAGTTGTACCAGACTAAGTTGCAGCCTGGTGGTGATTTGGCAGCACACTTGAGACGTCTGGAGGCAATACGCGGCGAATTAATTCGAAGGGACATGGACATACCTGATATTCAGTATGTTTTTATCATTCTTTGTTCCCTTAACGAGGACTTTGATGGTATAGCTAGCCAGGTATCTGCCATTCCACCAGCACAATTAACTGTGGAAGGGGTAACGGCAAGATTAATGGGCGAGTTGGATAGAAGGGAGGCTTGTGCCATAAGCACTCCTATTTCCAGAAAGAATGAGGAACGCCATATGCAAACTTGTGGTGATACAACTGCATTTAAAGCTGCCAAGCGTTGTTGGTTCTGCAATAAGCAAGGACATTTTGCAAAGGACTGCAGATCCAAAAGAAAGCATAGTACTCCTAAGCCTGTTTCTGTTCGTCAGTCACGGTTGTCAGCCCAGCAGTCGACATCGTACCGTAAAGACAGAAACGAGCCGCGAGCTTTTCACGCTCGGACTGCAGATCATAAAAGAATTAAAGGTGCCAAGTGGAAGTCTTTTATTGTGGACTCAGGAGCATCTCACCACGTTTGCAACGATCGAAGCTTGTTTATTTCTTTCGAAGAGGAAATTGGTAACGTACATTTAGCCAATTCACAAGTCTTGCAGTCACTTGGCAGGGGTACTGTTAAACTTGACTCTTTAAACATAACAATAGCGAACTGCATTTACTGCCTGTCAGTGGACAATTTATTGTCAGTAAGGTGTTTTGCTCATCAAGGCATAACTGTGCATTTCTTAAATTCAATGTGTGAGTTTTTTGAGGGGAACAAACGTCTATTGTATGCCCGGGACTCTGATGGTTTATATAGACTGTATTTTCGTACCTACTCCCAATCGCCTATAAATTGCAGAGCAGCACAGTCAAGCCAGGGGTTGAGGAATGTAAGGCCTCATTCCGGGTGTGTCCACGAGGTGCACAGAATTCTAGGACACTTGAATTTTGCTGATGTAATTAAGACAAAGAATATTGTTAATGGCCTCAACTTAAAACCATGTAAATTCTTTATGCAATGTCTATCTTGTTGCAAGAATAAGATTAAGGTTGCACGCAAGGGTAGGTGCTCAGATAGGAAAGTAACTGAGCCATTTGAACGTGTACATTGTGATTTAGTTGGGCCACTCCCACCATCATTAGGAGGTTCTAAGTACTGGCTTACCCTGATAGACCAGTATAGTAGATACTGTTGGACTTATGCAATAGCTGAAAAGTCACAAGCATTTGAGAAGTACAAAGTTTTTTGCAACTGGGTAAAAACGCACTTTAACAAACCAATTAAGAACCTGTTTTCTGACCGGGGCGGGGAATTTGTTTCTGAGGATTTTGAGAAATTCCTGGAAGCACAGGGGACTACTCATGAGTTATCTTGCCCCCGAAGTCCCTGGCAAAATGGGCTTGTTGAAGTTGTGCAGCGTGACCTGCAGGCAGGGGTTAAAATGTATCTGCACGATGCTAGTCTGCCCAAAGACTTTTGGGCTGAAGCGCTTAATGCGTTTTGTTATGTCAGAAATCGCAGTTATCATTCTGGTTTAGATGTCACCCCCTATGAGAAGCTGTTTAAAAAACGCCCTAATCTGAAATACCTACGCATTTGGGGTTCAGATGTAAGTATGCATTATCCCGCTAAGCAAGAATTGGGTGAGCGTAGTGTTCAGGGGAAATTAATGGGCTACCAGCAGGGGGCGTACAGAATTTACATACCAGCAACTGGCAAATTTCATATTACCAGAAGCATGATACAAACTGTAAATTGGAATGGAGTTGCTGTTTTCCAAGATACTGACGGTATAGATAGTACTGAGGAAGAAGAGGAAGAAGAAGCAGCAGCAGCAGAAAATGGTGCTTCTGAATTAATGGAAAAAGACAAAAAGCCTGTTGAATCTGATAATTTGTTTGATGATTTAAAGTCACAGGCACCCGAGGGGAGGTTAGATTCTCTTGATTTTTCTGACCGTGAGCTTAGCCTACAGGCACCTCTTCAGTCTGACAATGATGATTTACAACCTGAAACTAGTAGTTCACTTAGTCCCATTATGTCTGAGGAGTCTGACTCTCCTTCTGGACTGAGACGTTCAGATAGAAAGAGGCAGAAGCCACAACGTTTTGCAGATGAACATTTTAATACTGTGTATGCCAATAAGGCGGTTTTTGAGCCAAAAAGCTACAACGATGTTCAGAATTTACCTAAGCACCAAGCTGCAAATTGGTATAAAGCTATGAACTCCGAGATAGCTTCTTTAAAAGAGCATAACACTTGGTCTCTTGTACCACAAACCCCAGATATGAGACTTATTGATTCAAAATGGGTTTATAGAGTTAAAATGAATGACAAAAATGAAGTTGTAAGGTACAAGGCAAGATTAGTTGCTAGGGGTTTTCAACAAATTTCAGGCGAAGATTATGATTTGTGCTATTCACCAAGTGTAAAATATGAAACAGTTAAGCTCTTGTTAAAAGATGCATCACAACGTCAACATTCTGTTTATCACCTAGATATAAAAACTGCATATTTGTTTGCAGATTTAAAAGAACAATTTTTTATGCGTGTCCCTGAAGGCATAGACGCCGCTGAAGGTTTGGTATGCAAATTAAATAAGTCCCTTTATGGTCTGCACCAAAGTGGAAGGAATTGGCACCAGACTTTAGCAAAAGGATTGCTGGATATTGGTTTTTCACAAGGAAAGGCAGACAACTGTGTGTTTATAAAGGAAAGGGCAAACTCTGTAACAAAAATATGTGTGTATGTAGATGACGTGTTAATTTCTACAAAAACTAAACAGGAATATGAAGAGGTAGTTTCACAGTTACAGAAGATATTTGATGTGGTGGAATTAGGCATAGCTAAAAATTACTTATCCATGCAAATTGAGAAAGGCAAAAATGGATCTTTTCTGGTTCATCAAACTGCAAAAATTGATGATCTTGTTGAAATGCTACGTTTAGAAAATGCAAATGGGAAGGAAACACCTATGGTGTGTGGTTTCACCTTTACAGGTGAAGATAAGCCATTTCCTAACAAAACTTTGTATCGTTCTGCTATAGGCAAGCTAAATTTCATTCAAAGAATCTCAAGACCGGATATAACTTATGCTTTTCACTTTCTGGCAAAATTTGTGGAAAAGCCCACTACACAATGTTTCTCTGCTCTTAAGAGAGTGGTAATGTACCTTAAACATACCAAACATTATAGGTTGCAGTTTACGTCAAGTATTGACAAAGGTTTTGAAATTTTCTGCGATGCATCTCATGCAGTGGAACAAAGTAATGGCAGGGGTGTGTCTGGTATGGTGTTTTGTTATAACGGTTGTCCTTTTGAATGGAAGTCCCAGACACAAACCATTGTTTGTCTCTCCACAACCGAGAGTGAATTATGTGCATGCGTTCAGGCCACTCGTGATGTAGAATGGTATCTGCAAGTATTTGCAGACCTACAGATGCAAGTAACACTACCAGTAAAAGTTTACCTTGATTCCCAGAGTGGACTTGCTATCCTATGTTCAGAAACCAATACGCAGCGCACTAGAGTCTTAAGATTACGTTTACAGTTTGTAAAGAAATTAATTGCTGACGAAATGATTGTATTTGAATATGTCCCAGGTGATAATCAAATTGCAGACATTTTTACAAAAGCACTTCCAAAGGTTACATATCAAAAACATGTACAAAGTATGCTTTATGTTTTTGTTCCACAATGATGAACCGCAGGGGAAATGTTGAATGGTTTCTTTAAATGTAAAGGTTCATCATTGTTCCACCTAATGTGTATGTCTTTAAGGGGCCAGAGCAAGGGCCAGAGCAAGATAACGAGACCCAGCTTTACAGCTGTGAAACATAGCAGGTGCTGCTGAGTTGCATTGATTAAGGTGTGTCAGCATTTGCATGTAGTATATAAGGAGCAGCACCTAGCTCTCCCATTACCTTGGGGGTTGGGTTGGTGGTTGGGTCTGGTTTGTTGTTGATGTATTTAGTGTATAAGGAGTTTTTGTTTTTTTGTAATTAAAACCTTGTTTAAGTTATTTTTGAGTCCCTTTCTTTTTAATGCATGGTCTCCCCAGCAAGCTCTCTGCAGTGCTACCATACTGCAAATAGCCAACATCACAACCTTGAGCTTCTTGGAGGAAGTGGCTGCAGATATATAATTAAATTAGAAAAATTAGAAATTAAGAGCAAGTGAAATTGATAGATTGGTTCATCCGTAGTCCTGGATCCTGTCCTCACACTGGCCAACACAATGACTATGGGAAGCACACAATTAAGCAAGCAGCAAAACCAAATAATAATCTTAATGATAATAATAATCCACGAAGTAATAATTTGTTCCTGTCCTCAGCATTACCTCTGAAATGCAGCTATCGTTTGAACAGGGCTGGACTGACAGATAATGGCTATACTGAAACAGCTTGTGAGTCCTTTCAAGATTCCTGTGTTGCCAGTGCTGTGCGAACAAATATAGGTATGATTTGCTTGACTTTTTGTCTTTTGCTGTTGGATTAGATCCAAGTTAAGATAGTTGAACTTTAAGGGCTCTAGTGGCAAATGGAGGTTGATGGTGGGGCAACTCACCTATGAAAAAAGTGAGATGAGGAAGCTGTAGTACTTCAGCTTTAGATGAATTAGAACTCCCATCAGCCTCAGCTAGCCTGGCCACCAGTCAAGGATGATGGGAGATGTAGTCCAACAACATCTGGAGGATCACAGCTTCCCAATCCTGAAGTAAGGAATGGCATTTTGTAGTTCGCCTCGAGTACCAAAATGCCTTGGGGCAATCCTGGGTGGGATGGTGGTGCTCACTTGACCATATGTCCCAACATCACTGCTACATTTTTGGAGGGAGAGGGGCAAGGGGTCAGTGAGGTTGGTGCAGTGCAAGTTTCCTGTCAAGTGTCTTGCACTGGGCACACAGGAGTTCAGAGAAACATTTCCCCCAACCTGTAAACTGCTATGATCGACTAGCAGAGAGAGTGCAGTGTATGTCAGATGTATTGTCAGATGCATAGAAGGCTTGACCCTTTGTGCTACAAATTTGACCTGACATGCAGTTCTGCACACATTCCAAATTTAATGCATTTTACAAATTAATTGTAAGCATTCCAGTTTAAAAAAATGATGTAAGAAAAATTCCAGTGCTGATGTTCAAAAGTATTAATTTACCCCTGCAGTCAATTTATATTTTGTCACTGCAGAACCATAAAAACAGAGGCTGGTCATTTGGATTGAGGAGGCAAGAGACGCCTGCTTGTGGCAAAGAGCAGAACTCTTAAATGCCTGCAGAAAACTTTTCTGTTCCACCAGGGCTATGCAGATCATTAAGAACACATCTTTCCACATGGGTTAATAGATATCTATTAATTTTAGAAGACATCTGAAGGCAGCCCCGTTTATGGAAGTTTTTAATGTTTGAAGTTTTATTCTGTTTTTAATGTTCTGTTGGAAGCCACCCAGAGTGGCTGGGGAAACCCAGCCAGATGGGTGGGGTAGAAATTAACAACAACAATAACAACAACAATTTACATTTACATTTAATATAGTTTTTATTGCATCTTTTATGAATTATTACTGAAAAATAAACAGCACATAACTTTAGAAAGCCAAATTGAATAATACTTTCTATCTTGTTAGTTGGAAAAGGTCCTGATTCAGGCAACACAGAAAATTGGAACCATTACAATTAATGTGCATTAGGAGCAACGGACCTGCATATTTCTTCCAGATCTAGATATTTCTTTCACATTCTTTTCCATAGGGAAATCCCGAGTGCAACTTTCAAATAGATGCTCGTCATCCAGCTATTGCTTCTCAGGTGAATACAGCTTCACTGCAGGGAATGGTAAATTCTTTCAGACGAAGAAAGAATGCTGCAACACTGAACTGTGTAACAATGTACGTTTCTGCAGCATTTTGGAATCCTTAGCATGTTAGGGCTTTGCACTGGACTTGGCCAAGGTTTGGCTCCTTAGTCAATCAGCAGTACTCAGAGGACCTGTGCCTTATTCAAATGGGGTGAGACAGCCCCAGATGGCTACAGGTTGGGTTGAGCAGTACAGGACTATTAGGGCCTCTCACAGGGTGGAGACGGAAAGGAAAGCAACTGTGAAAAAGAGGTACCAGCTGTGCTTTAACCAAGGGTATGTGTTTCATGTGGGACCATAATGCACAACAGACACTGTGATGTCTTTATGATTTATGGGGTATTTATAAATATATACAAGCTGAGGCTTATAATGAAGACATCCACCAGAAGATGTCCTGTCCCTCTCATAGGCACAGCAGCATCCTCGCCTTGGCAGCTTTCTTTTCTTGAGAACGGTCACATCCCACTTGTTCTATATTTGCTGACCTAATGCTGGTCTTATTACTACACATGGAGAAGCCCCCATTCCTTTGATGTGTTGCTGTGTTAATCTGTTATTTTAACGACCCACTTTCCCCAAATGGTCACCTCAGAAGTAGATTGGTTCAGAGATAAGTCATGTTAATTTCCTAGGATTAAGAGGTGTCTAAAGAGACACGAGGGGACGCAGGTGGCGCTGTGGGTAAAAGCCTCAGCGCCTAGGGCTTGCCAATCGAAAGGTCGGCGGTTCGAATCCCTGCGGCGGGGTGCGCTCCCGCTGCTCGGTCCCAGCGCCTGCCAACCTAGCTGTTCGAAAGCACCTCCGGGTGCAAGTAGATAAATAGGGACCGCTTACCAGCGGGAAGGTAAACGGCGTTTCCGTGTGCGGCTCTGGCTCTGGCTCTGGCCAGAGCAGCGATGTCACGCTGGCCACGTGACCCGGAAGTGTCTCCGGACAGCGCTGGCCCCTGGCCTCTTAAGTGAGATGGGCGCACAACCCCAGAGTCTGTCAAGACTGGCCCGTACGGGCAGGGGTACCTTTACCTTTACCTTTAAAGAGACACAATTTAAGAATTTTGCCCAGATTATTTAACCCAGTGGATGAGTAAAAACAACAACAATAGCAACAAAACTGGTCCAAGAATACAAAGTTCAAGACACCTTTATAACACTCCCCATGCACGATTACCCTGTGAACGATCTATTTCAACTAATATAATTGGATATCTAAGGTCATGAACAGCTCATAATTAATTTATGGTCCCTTCAAGTTAACTTTCAATTGAATATTCCAAAAATGAACCTTACAATCCACCTATCTTATTCAGGTGTCCTCCTAAATCACGCTTGAGCTGGTTTGGTCAGTTTTTTAATTGGGAAAATAAGCACTATCTAAGCTGGGAGTTATGAGCGTGCATAAGATAAGTCCCTATCTTACAGTGTTCTCTTAATTTTGTTTTGTTTTGTTTTATTTATTGACTTTATATACCACCCTATACCTGGGGGTCTCAGGATGGTTCACAGAAACTCATGGATAGCTCATTGTTAAAGAGCAGGAGAGAGTGAGAATCTCCGTACAAAAAAAAGGGGACTAAGAGCCTATATTTTCAGAGAGGTTGCACCATAATAGATGGCATGAAAACCTTCAGGGAGATTGAGAAGGAAAAGAAAGTTCACAATGCCCCATCTCAAATTTCGTAAAGGTCATTCATCTCAGACACCAGTGGTGACTTTGTCCTATGGTCAGCCCTGAATGCAGATTGTGCCTTGATCATATTTATTCAAGAGTCCTTGCAGCTCCCCCACCAAAACTGTAAGGCCCTAGGGTTCTTTTCAAAAATATAACATACAGATACAAAGACAAAGTGATCAACATGCTCACTATACTTTGGATTTTGGCAGTTCCTGATCGCAACATGCTGGCTGAAAATGGTCTGCAGTGCCCAGCCAGCTTCTCCAAAGGAGAGGAAAAGTGTGAAAGTGAGAAGACCATCAACTGTCTTGAGAATGAGACCCAGTGTGTTGATTTTCAAGGAGCTCTTAATACAGGTAACATTGCTACTCAGACAGGGGAGAAAGGTTGACTCTTTGGCTGGGTCATGCAGATTCCCTCCTGCTCTCCCTTACATCCTCTTCCTTTCCCTTTCATGTTGCTGGAAAAGTGTTAGGAATCATATCTCTCAATGGCCCCACTCTGCATCCTTCCTCAGTTTTTTTTTAAGAATAACTCAGACCGTAACTGCAAGGATATATAGTTGTGCATCAGAATTTCCGCTCTCTTCTGCCTGCACCTTGTCTTCCACACCGCTAGCATTCTTTTGAGGCTGCATCACACTGAGTGTTGTTTCCAAATCTTGCTGTGTGGCCACAGCATGTGGCTTTAAACATGTCCAGGAGATTGCAGGGATAGAATTCCTCCCATTTTATTGCAACTCACTTCCCCTCAAGAATTTGATTTGCTTAATCTAGTTAATTAGGCCTATTCTCTGATCCACTAATTTCATTATATTTTATAAATATAACCTGTTTATTAATAATCTTTGTGTCTTGAGACTCCTTTGGGTATGATGGCAATGTTGATTTACATCCGATATATTTTTTTACCTGAACTTCTGATGTTGAAAATTTTGTATATTCATATTCTGATGAAATCATGAAATTTTTCTGATTTCTTAAATATATACAGTTTAAAACTAACTTATTAAAATTCTCATTTACCATCACAAGCACAATCTCCAATTCCTGGATAAAGGACTAATGTCAACATTTCTCTCCCCCCCCCCCCAAGCTCTCTTTCTGCAGCACCACGATTTCACTTTCCAAGGTTGTGGAACAACAGATTTTTGTGCCATCCAGAGAAATGAAAGAAGAATACAGTGGTGCCTCGCAAGACGAAAATAATCCGTTCCACGAGTCTCTTTGTCTAGCGATTTTTTCATCTTCCGAAGCACGGCCATTAGCGGCTTAGTGGCTTAGCGCTATTAGCGGCTTAGCGGCTATTAGCGGCTTAGCAACTTATTGACTTAGAAAAAGGGGGGGAAGGGGAAAAAAGTCGGAAAAACTCGCAAGTTGTTTTCATCTTGCGAAGCAAGCCCATAGGGAAATTCGTCTTGCGAAGCACCTCCAAAACGGAAAACCCTTTCGTCTAGTGAGTTTTTTTGTCTTGCAAGGCATTCGTCTTGCGGGGCACCACTGTAATCAGAATTGGGAGCTTTATCCTTCTTGTTAAGCAAATAAACTGTTATAATGCTTCACGAATCTCACACCAGCTTGAACATGAAGGGTGAATAGGACAGTGTAGACCTCCTCCTTGTTTATTCCAAAATCCATAGCAATGAGAGGGAATTGGAGTCCTAGTGGTGAAATCCAGGACTCAGGATCTCTGGTTCTTACTTTTTTTGATTTTGATGGTGGAGAAGGAAAGCAAGTGGCACAGAAAAAGGGGTTAAAATTGCCAGTTTGCATTTATTGATGTAGAAAATATTGATCTGGTGACATCTTTCCTATTCTGATAAATTGAAGAGGGCTCTGGAAGCTTCTTTGTGTGAAAGAAACAAGCAGAAGGTTCCCTCAGAGAAGCTTAGTACAGCTGGGTTAAACTGGTTCTGTTATCTCTTCTTCAAGGTCATACTACTACTAATAATAATAATAAATTTTATTTATATCCCGCCCTCCCCAGCCGAAGCCGGGCTCAGGGCGACTAACAACAATAAAACAGTACAACATTATAAAACATTATAAAAATTAATTAAAATCAAAATTGATGGCAACCATAAAGTTTTGTAAAGATTGCCAAAGGAGGGAGTCAGGCTGCGCCCTGACCAAAGGCCAGGTGGAACAGCTCTGTCTTGCAGGCCCTGCGGAAAGATGTCAAGTCCTGCAGGGCCCTTGTCTCTTGTGACAGAGCATTCCACCAGGTTGGAGCTGCAGCCGAAAAAGCCCTGGCTCTAGTTGAGGCCAGCCTAACCTCTCTGTGGCCTGGGACCTTCAAGGTGTTTTTATTTGAAGACCGTAAGTTCCTCTGTGGGGCATACCAGGAGAGGCGGTCCCGTAGGTACGAGGGCCCTAGGCCGTATAGGGCTTTGAAGGTTAAAACCAGCACCTTAAACCTGATCCTGTACTCCACCGGGAGCCAGTGCAGCTGGTATAGCACCGGATGAATGTGATCTCTAAGCGAAGACCCCGTAAGGAGTCTCGCTGCGGCATTCTGCACCCGCTGGAGTTTCTGGGTCAGTCTCAAGGGCAGCCCCACGTAGAGCGAGTTACAATAATCCAGTCTGGAGGTGACCGTCGCGTGGATCACAGTGGCTAGGTCAGGGCGAGAGAGGTAAGGAGCCAACTGCTTAGCTTGGCGGAGATGAAAAAATGCCGCCTTTGTTATAGCTGCAATCTGCGCCTCCATGGAGAGGGAGGTATCGAAGATTACACCCAAACTCTTCACGAATGGTGCTGGCACTAATTGCACCCCCGCAAGAGATGGGAGTTGCCCCCTCAGTCCCATGTCGTCCCGTCCCAGCCAGAGGACCTCTGTCTTCGAAGGATTTAACTTCAACCGGCTCCCACGTAACCATCCAGCCACAGCCTCCAAGCATCTGATCAGTGTGTCTGGGGCCGAGTCCGGGTGGCCGTCCATCAACAGATAGAGTTGGGTGTCATCAGCATACTGATGGCAGCCCAGCCCAAAACTCCGGACAAGCTGGGCGAGGGGGCGCATAAAGATGTTAAAAAGCATCAGGGAGAGTATTGCACCCTGGGGCACACCACACACCAAGGAGTGGCGGGATGACAATTCCCCCCCAAGGGCCACCCTCTGTCCCCGACCAGAGAGAAACGAGCGCAGCCATTGAAGGACTGTGCCCTGGATCCCCACGTCGGCAAGGCAGTGGTCCAGGAGTTCGTGATCGACCATGTCGAATGCTGCTGACAGGTCTAGAAGAATCAGCAGCCCCGACCCGCCTCGATCCAGCTGCCTGCGGAGATCATCTGTTAGGGCGACCAGAGCCGTCTCGGTCCCATGACCAGTGCGGAAGCCGGACTGGAATGGATCCAGAGCCGATGTTTCATCCAGAAACCTACCAAGCTGTTCAGCAACCGCTCTCTCAATCACCTTACCCAGGAATGGAAGATTCGAAACCGGGCGGTAATTGGATAGATCTAAGGGATCTAATGATGTTTTCTTTAAGAGCGGGCGCACCACTGCCTCCTTCAGTTCCCCTGGGAATGTCCCGGTGCCAAGGGACAGATTGATGATATCCCCCAGGGGGGCCCGCACCTCGTCTGGACACGCTCTAATCAGCCAAGACGGGCATGGGTCGAGAGGACAAGTGGTGGGCTTTCCAGCTCGGAAGAGTCTGTCCACATCGGCTGGGGATATCCAGTCAAAGTGGTCCAATACTGAACCCGAGGACAGTCGAGGGGCCTCCAGTTCCTTTATTGTATCCAAATTGGCAGGGAGGTCATGGCGGAGCAACAAGACCTTCTCCGAAAAAAAGCTCGCAAATGGCTCACAGCTGTGTGTCAAATTGTTATTTAAATTTGGCTGTCCTTCGAGGGACGTTAAAGACCGAATTATACTAAATAATTGCGCCGGGCGAGAGCTAGCGGATGCAATGGAGGCCGAGAAGTAAGACTTCTTAGCGGCCTTCACTGCCATCTCGTAGGTTTTCATAAAAACCCTATAAGATGTTCTTGAAGCTCTTTCACGGGCACCCCGCCATACTCGCTCTAGCCGTCTGAGGTCCCGCTTCATTTTCCGGAGCTCCTCGGTAAACCAGGGAGCCCGGTTTCTGCGGGGTCGCAGAGGGCGCTTAGGTGCGATCTCATTGATGGCTGCCAGGAGCTGGGTATTCCAGGTCTCAACAAGCTCAGTCAATGAGTTGCCAGGGGGAGAAAGGTCCCACAAGGCTTGATGGAATCTATCAGGGTCCATCAGCCTCTGCGGGCGAGCCCAAATTGGCTCGCCACCCAAGCAGGGTGGGGGTGGAACGTCAATCCTGGCTTTCAGAGCATAGTGATCAGACCATGGCACCTTCATCGAAGGAAACATGATCACATCTATACCGACACCAAAGATCAAATCCAGCGTGTGGCCTGCTTGATGTGTGGGGCCCGAAACAAACTGGGAGAGCCCTACTGTCGCCATGGAAGACACCAGGTCCAGAGCCTGTGAGGAGGGAGTGGCATCAGCATGGATGTTGAAGTCCCCCAATACCAATAGGTTAGGGAACTCCAAGGCCCAGCCGGCCACCGCCTCCAGCAGGCCTGACAGGGTGGCTGCTGGTGCGCTAGGTGGCCGGTACACTAGCCAGACAGCCAAGCTCACCTCGGAGCCCCACACTAGGTCAACACATTCAATGCCAGGGATCAATGGCGATGGTAGAGCCCTGAAAGAACAATCTTCCCGGATTAATAACACCACCCCTCCCCCCCGGCCCACAGTCCACGACTGGTGGAGGACGGAGAAACCCGGGGGCGCCATCTCTCGTAAGGTAACAGTATCCCCTTCGCACACCCAGGTCTCAGTCACACATGCCAGGTCAACCCCCTGCGAGGTGAAGAAATCTCGCAGGGTGGCGGTTTTGTTGCCTATAGACCTGGCATTGCACAACACCAGTGATGGAGGTGAGTAATCCTTGCTCACCCTACCCTCGTCTCTCGGGATGGGGCGCAGATTGGAAGGGGTACGAGCATATCCGTATCTCGATCCCCTTCGCCTATGACATCTGCCCCCACCGCCATACCTCCCTCGCCCCTCCGCAGTAGGAATCCCAAGCCTCATACTCGCCTCCATTTACAGAATATAAAAGCAAACAAACAAAAAACAATTACACCAAAACAAACCAATCCCCACCCCACTCAACAACCACCCCACCCCAACCCAAAATAAACCAAAACAAAATAAAAATACATGGATAAAAACCACCACTTACTGACTATAGTAAGAGGCCAGAAGGAACCTGGGTTTCACTTTCACTTTCTATCTCTCTTCCGTATATAGTGTTCGGTATATATCTCAATTTGTACAGATCAACAACTGTACATCCCTTGAACGTTACATGATGAGAGCTAATGTGGGGAGGAGGTTAGAGTGTTGGACTAGTACCTGAGAGAGTAGGGTTCAAATAGCCACTCAGCCATGAAGTTCACTGTGAGACCTTGAGCCAGTCGCTACCCCAGCCTAACCTATATCACTGGGCTATTCTGGGGTTCAAATGAGAAATGGGACAACCATGTACACTGCCTTAAGTTCCTTGGAGAAAAGAGTGGGATACAAATGCAATAACCAAACAAACTGGATAACATTTCAGTGTACTGCTCAACTATTTGTGTACACACGTATAGACATTGTACACTCATTGAATGTAACATGTGAACAGAACCTCTCTAGTTGAAAGCTGAAACAGAATCAAGGAGTGGGATACAATGGAGAGTAAACATCCACACAAATAATGCAGGGATGGGAAAGCTGTATCGCTCCAGCCATTGGCAGTCATTGACCATCAACTATCCTTGCTGGCTGTCTTGGATGGGGGTTTCTCAACAACTGGAAGACACAAGTAGAATCATAGAATCATAGAGTTAAGAGGGATGCTGAGTTCAATCCCCTGCAATGCTGGAATGTGCAGCTATCCCATATGGGGATCGAACCTGCAACCTTGGCATTAGCAGAATGCTCTAACCAACTGAGTACTGGACTCAATGGACACACAGTCTGACCTGGTATATTACAGCTTTCATATAAAGCAAAGGTGACCAATCCAACAATCACTGGCAGGCAAGCATCCTGATAAGCAGCAAGGACTCTCCAGCACTTTTATATAAGTTTATTTACAAGGAAAATACACCCAGAGCACGGTGAACAGGGTGCTCTCATTAACAGTAGTTGTTCAATCTGACTCATTGTCCCCCCCTCTCCCAGAAGGAAGAATTCCAAAGTCTCACCTTTCTCCTCCTTCCCTTCCACTGCTCTCTGAGCTTCTCTAATCTCCTAGTGCGGGGACTGAATTGCTGGCCTGTCTCTTCCCCACTCCCAGAAGACACAGCCCCTGACTCTGGCTTATCTGCTGGTTGCCTGGCAATGCTCTGGCTGACTTCCAACTCTTCCTCTCCCAGGGAGCTGGCAGTGTCTTCCATGGGAAGGAGGGGGGTTGGGCTGTCTTCTCTAAACTCTGACAGACAGCTCTCCTCTGCAGAGTCGGCCCCTTGCTCGCTTAGTTCAATTTCTGGGGCTGACTCTTCTGCTGCATCCTGGGAGGCCACGTTCCTGGCAGCCAGTGTGATCCTCATCATCCCTGACCGCTGGTCATGGTGGCTGGGTTGGATGAGAGTTGAAATCCAACAATATGTGAATAGGCACAGGTTCCCACACTGACCTGCAATGACTGGAATTTCCCATCCCTACCTATAGGTGCCAATGATTAAATCTGCAGCATTTAGATGTGCTCTACCAAGGAGATAAGCCAGGAGCATTTTCCAAGGAAATATCTGGAGTGCCATGGATTTTCCATCCCTGACATAAAGGAACAGATTGGGGGTGCTCCAGGCATCATTTATCCCAGGTCATCAGAAGTTATTGCCCTCTCCTCTCCAGCCTCATTGTTTTTAAGAGTAAGAAACTAGGATTGGAAGGAGGACCCAACATTCCAAAATATGTAACTCCCATTGTTCTGCAATATGGTTAGCAGAATGAAAACAGCTAACCCATCATTTCAACCCAGCACGGCAATATTTCTATATATCCCCCCCCCCCAAAAAAAAAAACCACACTCTACAATAGGCTGAAAAATGCACTTCCTGCAATGATTCCCCAAGGGAGAAGTTTCTAAAGAAATGTCACTCACAGTGATAAAGAAGGAATATCTCAGCTGTGTGTGTGGCGGAGTTGGAGGTGGGGGGGACTACCACTTTCACAAACTACATTTATGTGGGCTCAGCTTTCAAAAAATATATCCACACAGCAGTTAGAATTGCTGCAAAAAAAGAGTCTCACAAAACAGTGCTAGGCACAATATACTCTCCTAAAGTGATGTTGAATATTTTTAAGGGCTGGGTTGAATTTATGTGGGCATATATTTCCAGAGTGAAAAGGGGAGTTTCAGATCCCCAAACATATTGTCATTTTTATACCATTTTGCTCCACTTCACTACAGCTTTTAGCAGTTGCTTTGACACACACACACACTCTCTCTCTATATATATATTTCCAATAGTTAGCTATATGATCCAGCCAATAATGGATCATCTAGCCGCTGTTATGACATCACAGTTTGCAAAGCCAATCAGATCTGTTCAAACTGTAAGACCAAAATTAAAATGAAGGCAGTTCTTCCTGTCCCCTTTTTAAATGAAAAGCAAATAAAAATGGGAGGTTGCCTGTTCTTGATAGGGTTACACATCTTGGGGGTACTCCTGGATCCTTTGCAGTTGCTCAAGGCTCATGTGGCCTCATTGGCTTGGAGTGCCTTCCATCAGCTTTGGCTGGTGTCCCAGTTGCGCCTCCATCTAGACAGAGATAGCCTGATTTATGTTTATGCTCTTGTAATTCTTAGGTTAGATTACTTTGATGTATTATAGATAGGGCTGCCACTAAAGATGGTTCAGAAGCTCCAGCTGGTATAGAATTTGGCAGCCAGCTTACTCACTGGGACATGATGATTTGAGCATATTATACCAGTCCTGGGGTTAATGGTTTATTTTGTTTTTGCTTCAATGCGTACTTTTCATTTTGTATTTTTATGCTGTGAACTGCCCTGTGATCTTTGGCTGAAAGGCGGTATACAAATTTATTAAATAAGTAAATAAACAAGCACTTTTGCAAAGTTAGTGTACAAAATGCATTATATTGGAGAAATTGCACATATTAATTGAAATGCAAACTGATAAGGAAATAGAGAGAACTGAATACTGGGGAAATGAAAAACCCAAAACTAACAGATTCCTCCATCCCTGTCCACACATTGCTGTCTTTTCTTGTTGAGATACCAATTACAATGTATTTTCACCATTGCTTCCTTCTGAGTGCAAGCTCCATATGAGAGCTACCTAAGGAGAAACACCTCTGGAGAAAAGGAAACAAGAGCAGCCAGTGGACTCCTTTGAAGAATGGAGGTTTGCTGGTTTGAATTAAGGTTTATCAGAATTAAGGTTCTGATAAAATCTATTGCACCTCATTGTGATTACCATATTTTCCCGTGTATAAGACTAGGGTTTTTTTTTACAAAAAAAAGTTTAAAATGGGGGCTTGTCTTATACATGGGTAGTGCTGAGGGGTGTTTTCTTAATTTGGAGTCCCCAGAAATAGGGGGTGTTTTATGGGGGGGGGCGTCTTATACATGAAAAAATATGGTATGCCAGATTGAACTACATTAATTGATTTGAACGTTAATGTCAAGCATTGTCTTAACCAAGTTGTCTAACAAATTAGATTAGATTATGTATAGACTCAGGTTTCAATAACAAGCATAAGTCATCTTCAAATACTCTGATATTGCAAACTATTTTGCATTTTACTTTTTAAGAACTGCTTGTTAATCGTCTAAGAGGTAAGTTGTTTGCATTTCCATCCGACATTGTTTAAAATATGTGTGTTGTGGACAGTTTCTGATCCATTCAAGACATTCATCATATTGATGTCCCCATTCAATTTTGGGGGAGGGGAAGATAAATAAGCAAAAGAGAGCTGAAATAATAAATTATCCTGTGGTATAATCTTTAAGCTGCGAAAAGCAATACCTTAAGGCCTGCATGCATTATAATTCATTCTGTGCAACCTGGATGAAATGATCATGATGGAAAGGCGTCATTAACTTGGCTTGACCAAAAATGAAATAATATATTGTTGCAGCAAGTTGGATAGAGCTGTGTTTGATGTTTACAGGTTGCTGTAGACCATTCATTTAAAAGATGCTGTAGAAATGGCACGAAAATAAGGGGTGGAGGGATGAATAAATCAATTTAGCCTGGGAATTGCTAGTGTGAAAGTTCAACCTGTATCCCAATTATTCAAAAAGGTTCTGTGACATTTTAACCATTTCATAGATAATGGCATGTCATAAGCATCATAAGCGTTAACCACAAGCAGGGTGCCACATTTTATGGTGCCTCTGTGACTCGGATAAGTGGTCTGCTGGAACGCAGCCCCTTCGCCTTAGCAGGCAGGGTACAAGAGGGAGGACCACTGACTGCTTACCCAGCGCGCACTGGAACATTTTTCCAGGGGAACGCGGAAGTCTCGTCTGTCAGGTACCCTGCTCTCTTACGGCGACAGACCGGGGGGAACCAACTAAGGGTAAGTGGACAAAGGGATTTGAGGCCCTCCAATTAATTGGGAGGAAGAAAAGTCTTGATCAAACTTCTGCGTCTCAGTAAGGGGGAACTGAGTATGCTAGGTGGTTGGGTACATCAGATGGTGGTCTGGTGGAGGAAAAGGGAAAGGTTGGGAGGTAGAGTGTGGTGAAGTATCCAGCGCATTGTATGTGTGAGAAAGTACAGAGCAATCTGTAGCTGACCTGAGTGTGGAGTGGGTAGTACTTCGGTTCCCAGTAAGGCGACTTCACCTGGGCAAGGAACCTCACGAAGTGAGTGTGTGAGTGACTGAGTGGATACTTCACAGGGCCATACAATGGGAGTTGGGGGTTCAAAGGGGGAAAATACACCTCTTGAATGTATGTTAAATAAGGCAGGGCAGAGCTTTGGTAACCAATACCACTGTGTCTCTCATTTATTTGTCCAACAAATAAATTATTATTTAAATTTCTCTATTGCTGCATTGAATATTTCATTCCAGCTAAGCGTTAACCACAAGCAGGGTGCTACAATGTAAGATGCTTTGCCATGACTAGTAGTCATACTGGTACGATTACTTTTAGTAGTAATTAAGATATATCAGAAAGTGTCAGCATTTGCATTTGTGACTGGAAGAATGTTGTGGCATCAATGTTTGATTTGTAAAGATGATTTTTCAGTCAATAGCCAATAGTACCATCTCTACTGAGATTAGATTAAACTATTGGCTATTGACTGAAAAATCATCATTACAAATCAAATATTGATGCCACAACATTCTTACTGAGAATACAGAATTTATACTGAGATTCGGACACAGGTAGCGCTGTGGTCCAAACCACTGAGCCTCTTGGGCTTGCCAATCGGAGGGTTGGTGGTTCAAATGCATGCAACGGGTGAGCTCCCGTTGCTCTGCCCCAGCTCCTGCCAACCTAGCAGCTTGAAAGCATGCCAGTGCAAGTAGATAAATAGGTACCGCTGTGGCAGGAAGGTAAACGACATTTCTGTGCGCTATGGCACTTATCACAGTGTTCTGTGGTGCCAAAAGTGGTTTAGTCATGCTGGCCACATGACCCGGAAAGCTGTCTGTGGACAAACGTCGGCTCCCTTGGCCTGAAAGTGAGATGAGCGCCACACCCTATAGTTGCTTTTGACTGGGCTTAACTGTCCAAGGGTCCTTTCTTTACCTTTTAACTTACTAAGATTATTATAATGTTATACTGAATTTATTACTATATCTCTATCGGGAATATTTTAGCTGTTAAGTTGCTATAGTTTATTTCACTTAAAAATAAAATTATGACAGTATTGATATGGGTGAAGGTACACCAAAAGATATACACAAAGATCAGACAGTGAGGATATGAGACAAATAGAAACCGAAATAATTCACTAGGTATACCTTGGAGTATGTAGTCAGAAAGGACCACCACTTGTTGCTAGCAGCTGCTGGGGCTACAAGTGGGGAACTTACAGGTTTGAACTCTGCTACTTCCTGTAGTGAGCTACTCAGAGATGCAGATCAAAGGGCTATGTTTTTGGACTGTAATTCCCATAATTTCTGATGGATGGCCATGCTACCTGAGGAGTCCAACAACATTGAGGAAGGATAAAGGTAAAGGTAAAGGTACCCCTGCCCGTACAGGCCAGTCGTGTCCGACTCTAGGGTTGTACACCCATCTCACTTAAGAGGCCGGAGGCCAGCGCTGTCCGAAGACACTTCCGGGTCACGTGGCCAGCATGATGAAGCGGCATCTGGCGAGCCAGCACCAGTGCCGCACACGGAAACGCCGTTTACCTTCCCACTATAAAGCGGTGCCTATTTATCTACTTGCACTTAGGGGTGCTTTTGAACTGCTAGGTGGGCAGGAGACGGGGGCTCACCCCACCACAGGGATTCGAACCGCCAACCATACGATCGGCAACCCCTAGGCACTGAGGTTTTACCCACAGCGCCACCCGCGTCCCTTGAGGAAGGATAGTAAGATATTAATAGAGCATCAGCTTTGCGTGCAGAAGATTCAAACCCTGGCATCTCCAGGTAGAGCTAGGATTGTCCTCTCTTTGAAATCCTGGAGAGCCTCTGCCAATCAGACACAGTATAGACTGAACTTGATGAACCAATGGTCGAATTTGGAATAAGGCAGCTGCTTGGTAGACTCCCTTCAGGCCCTGGTGCCATGGATTCATGCCCTCTGGTATGCATCCTTGCTAGTTTCCTGGGCTGCCAATATTCCTGCATCCCAATTCCAAACAAATGTGTTTCATTGGGGTAAGTTGTCAAAATATTTGTGGGCAAAACAAAAACAAAGAAACACAATGATACATTTACCATCAAGATCACCTGGAGTTTTAAAATGCATTTGTTGGAAACCTGCCACAATGGACTATCGATCTGCTTGCATGAAAAGCATACATAAGCAACTAAGGTTGAACTTTCCTTAGAAAAGGAGGCATGTTTGAGAACATCCATGACATGACGTGATTCCAGTACTTTGTTTTACCAAGCTTCTTGTTAATTTGAGATTGTGTTTAGAGTGTCTGTCACTATAAAGCACAACAACATTTAGGCTGTATGGCCATTTACCCAGGGGAAAGTTAGGGCCCTCAGATAGAGGTTAAGCATGGCAATCCTCTGGAATGCACTCTCCTTTGAAAATTAGCTTGATTTGAGTTGAATCTGTATGCTTTTCATGTACAAAACTCAAAAATCCATTGTTGCAGGGTTTTCAAAGGAGTCCCTTTTTTTTAACAACCTCCCACGGCTGAAGACTAAGCAGGAAACTACAGTACATCATTCATCAAACAATGTGGAACAAATTACACATGCCCTCATTAGCAATTACCTGAGAAACCTTCCTTCAGCCTACTTTACGCAATAATGACAGCTAATAATGGGTTCCATGACATAGCTGACCTATGAATGACTTCACACAAAGCTGTTCAGTAACCTTTAAAAACATAATTATACCTGCCTTTCCAGTGTACACTATTATTTCAGTGAATGTGAAGCACACAGATCTTGCTATGCATGCCACTTGAATTGGTGGTTATCTTGAATTCTGATAAAACCCACAGTATGTCCACTATGCATAGGTTTGAGCCGCAGATCAGTATAAGATGCATAGGCACTTCATACTTTCTAGACCTTGTCCAAAGTACACAAGGATGGGACCTTGTTCAGTTACCTCCCAACATACATTTGTTTAAGCAGCCAAAGGAAAACCTGAAGTCCAACATGATGATCAGTTAAGGAAAATGTAAATGTAACAACTATAATTGAAGTAAGTGTAGCAACTATAATTGAAAATATATATCTGCATTTGACACCAGTAAGCGCAGTAATGACGTACAGTAGAGCAGAAATGGGAGACCCATGTGGCTGCTGGCAGCTCCTATCATCCATGGCCTTTGATAGCACTGGCTGGAGCTGATGAGAGGTGGAGCCCCACATCATCTGATGAAACACATGTTTTTCTACCCATGGTATATAGAGATATGGGGATATCATCAGTGCAAAGGATAAGGAACATAAGAAGATCCCTGGTATCTCAGACCAAAGTCTGCAAAGCCCAGCATTCTTTCTTCAAGCCGATCATGGGAATCTCACATTCAGATGTGTAACTAGGGGTTGGTGAAACTGGACCCCACTGATGGCACAGGCCCAGTGTGTGTGTGTGTGTGTGTGCACTCGCACAAACAAAAATAACCCCACATCTCAGACAATGGAGAGTATGCTCTGCTGCTATCACTGTGAGAGAAGCTTCCCGTCTCGCACCATGGCACAAAAAAAAAAAAAAATGCCCTTCTTTCTTGCCTTGCTTTTACTCCAGATGTTGCAAGTACTTGGGTTGCATAAAATATAGTAGTTTGTAATGTGGCTATTGCAGTAAATATATATATATATATATATATATATATATATATATATATATATATATGTTTTCTGGGTAGAAGCCCAACCAATACAGCTCCCTGTGAAGGGTGCAAGGGACACTAGGTATACCTCTGTCCACATATAGGACATGAGCACAATAGCTCTCTTGTGATCCTTTACAACTGGTATTCAGAGTGACGCTGCCTCTGCTACTGAAGGTAATATAGCCATCATCACTAGTAGCCACTGATGAGCAGGTAAAGTGGTAGAAGTCCAAAATACACTTTAACACATGAGAACACTCCAATGTATTAAATTCCCCTTGCTGGTCCTGGAACACACGACACAAAAATATCAGTTTTGATCAGAGAGTGCAAGTAATCTGATGAGTCTCTTGAATGACTTCAAAGAATGTAATTTCAAAATGTTGTGATGCAGTATCAAAAGAACATGGAATGTGTGCTTCCCCCACCCTTATATTTAGAACCAAACTTCATTTGCTTTTTCAATCAGCCAGCCTGACATTCATTCTCCAGCTAAACCCAGCAGTGTGAGCATATGCCCCAGCTTCCCCCATCCACATGCACACTATTCATTCCTCTTAAAAGTCTTTTAACAAGGCCTACACTTAAATATTCTCTTTTTGGATCCAGTAGGAGCCTTCAAAGCCGATTATCTTGAAAAGGCTATATGAATCTATAGTGAAATATTTATGGTAACTTGTCACCAGCACCTTCATATTGCAATATTTCTTTTTGTTGTCCATCCTTCTTCCTCTGCTTAATGACAGTATTCCAGTGGTAGTGAAGAAGTCCATGATGCTCCACTACCCATGTGATTGGGATATAAGATGGTTCCTGTCATTTTCCTTTCACTCAAAGATGAAGGTGGGTAAAAAGGACTGTCTACTTAAGTATTTATAGGCAGTGTTTATTTTTCCACAACAACAGTGATAACAGCCTGACACATGCCAGGAATATTATTGAAGCAAATTTGCACATTATCTAGAATGGGAAAAAATTATACTGAATAATTAATCTTGCTCTAGCCAGTGGTGTGGCGCTTTGGAGTCATTATTGTGTATAATGACATCACTTATCCTCTCCTTTCTGCAACATTGTCTACTAGTGCAAGGGATCTTGTGCTAGTGATGGGTAAATTTTGATGTTTAAATGTTGCACAACAGAGGAACCAAATACAGTAGTTGCACAAGCAGAAACTTGTTGAGCAACAGATTGCACAATCTATTGTGCAACAAAGTAATCAGCAACCTGCTTATGCATTTGTGTGTGTGTGTGTGTGCATGCGTGCGTGCGTGCAACAATGACGTTCTACTTGTGCAAAACATTTCACTAGCAGGATCATTTTACCACTCTGTGACTTTAACTTAGTGCTTCATTGGATTCCACCTCTGAAATGTAACTTATGTCCTTGTCATTTGCAGTGATTTTAGCACAAACCTTGAGGGAAAAAAAAAACTTCAATAAATGGTGGGCTTTCTGTAGGGTGAAGTGTTGTCATGATTCAATAAATAAATAACAGAAATAGCCATTTGCATTGGTCTGCCTCCACATGGGTGATCTCACTGTGTAGTATGTTGGGATCCTCCTAAGTAAATTATTGTGAAGTCAAACCATTTTCTTACATTATTTCAGCACAGAGTTTGAGCAACTGCACAGGAACAAGTTTGGACTGAGTAAAGTATTTTCTGGGGAACATTTTCAGTGTAGGGTGGGGAAAAGAGTTTTTATGGACTTGGGTGAGGGCAAAGTGTTTCTTCAAAGATAATAAAAAGGGTACACTTTCATGACTGTTCACTAATGTTTACAGCTTTCTCAGCTAAATGCTTCCATACCGTATTTTAAAATTTTAACTTCAGTCCTCTTTGTAGAAACAACGACATTGTCGCATATAATAACTTTTGGCCATGTAAAAAGCAAAGTGAATTGAGAGCAGGGGCAAGAATGATGATGGTTTGAAGTAAATACTGAGTTGGAGTAAACAGAGAATTCCAAAGGAGGTCACAAAATGAGTTCTGGCTATGTGACGATGTCACAGAAGGGGGAAATGAAGGTACATAAGTGTGAAGGCAAAAAGAGTGCCACTTTGAAGGAGCTGGGCAAAAGCTGCCACCAGCTGATTTACAGAGATAATTGCAATAGAGCTCAAAGCAGAGCATGATAGTAAGGTACATGGAAGGTCTTAGTTTTCCTGAACATCTCTTGGGGGCATCTTCTCTTTTCTCTACTCCCCACTGCAACAACCATAAAAAGCTTTTTTTTAAGGTGCTGATTAGGAATATAAAGCCATAATGGAATGGTTATTATTGGACCTCTTAGCACACAATTCTTTCATAATTTCATCTCTTTTACTCAATGATGCCAAAGAGAGAGAGAGAGAGATTGAGAGAGAGAGAGAGAGAGAGAGAGAGAGAGAGAGAGAGAGAGAGACTTAACTCAAAGCTAAATGTATGCTTTTGGGCAGTATCGTGGCTTTGCTGAAACCCACTTTCCCTTATTGTGAACTTGACTAAAACACAATGGTGAGTAACTGTTCTGCTTTTCTTACTAGGTCTAAATTGAGCCGCTTCTGAAATAAGCAATAAGAGAATGTCAAGTCTTAAGTGAAAGCAAGTCCCTGAAGAGTGATTTGAAGGTATAGTCTGCTATTAGAGGAAGCCAGATATTAGACATAATAGTAGAGATACCTTTTGAAAGTCTAGGAATGTCTCAATATTTGTGTGCATGTGTGTTGAAGAAAAGTGGAGTTTTTGAAAAGGTTGCACATAATGGGTTGATCTCAGTGAAAAATGTGGGGGCGGGGGACGATGACACACAGGCTAGAATTACCTGGAGGCCTTTGCAGAATCTGTTTCTTGTCACATCTGCTGTTGAAATTCCCATATCTCCCAGCAAAAAAAAAAAAAAAAAAAAAAAGTTCCATCTGGGTTTCTTCGAGTTTGCCCAGTAGAACCCCAAATCATGTTTTAATCTTTAATCAATAGTGTATCTTGCCTTCTGGGAGTGTGAATCAGATGTGCAAACTGCAAATGCAGCAAGAACAGCTGCTGGGAGGCTTGGCTAGTTTTGGATAAGAGCAGCAAAGAAGTCTTTGCTTCCTTGGAGAAGTTATTTCTCCATTAAAGACTCTCCTCCCTGCAAGAGAGGGGAATGGTTGTGGCCAGGAGATGGACTCCGCCTCAAGCAGGGGGCGTTTGCCCCCAGCCTCCCACTCACCTGGCTGGTGCCCACGCCCTCAACCAGGTGCCTTCAAGGGGACATGTACAGCAGCCTAAGTTGCTGCGGCGCCAGCCTCCAGCCCTCACTTTTCGCCGTCCCGTTGCAAGTCACCCACCCTCCACTCCCTTAGAGTAGGGTTTCCAGTTTTCGTTTGGCCTTGCTATGGACCTTAGGTTGGTCGCCCTGGTTGTCTGGGGGGCCTGGTAGGAATTTTTCCATTTGGCATTTGGCTTTTTGGTTTTTTCGCCTACCTCGTAGCAATCGTCTCAACTTTCGTGGTATTCGTGGGTAGGTTAGGCATTGGAATAATGTGTTGTGGTGTCGAAGGGCTAGGTGTGGCCATTGCCTGTGCCTTCAATTTTTGGGTATTCCGTTAAAGGAATCCGGCGGTCGTGTATTCTGTCTGATGCCTGCTTGCGGGAGGCCATGGCACGACGCTCGGTGACATCAGGGAAGAGCTTATAGTTGATTAGCATCAACAGGCTCCACCTACTGGTGAATAAACCCCCTTTGTTTTTTAGACTCACCCCTCTCCAAGTTAGTGGAGTCAGCTGACGTAATCCAATGCCTAAGCCAATACCTTTTCACTTGCTGTAATCAATAAAGTTGTGGCCTTTTCTTGCCTATTAACCTTATATCACATGTCCTTGTGTTTCATTCCACTGCGCGGGGTTCGGGTCCTCGAACCACAACTGAATGTTACTCAGAGCTTTCATATGCTTGATGGTACCTTTCTGAGTAGGTCCTTCCTTCCTTCCTTCCTTCCTTCCTTCCTTCCTTCCTTCCTTCCTTCTCTCTCACTCTCTCTTTCTTTTTGTGTGCATATGAGAGAGAGAGAGTGCACAGATGGAAATATCTCAGAGGGAGGGGGTATTGTTTGAAGTTTCTTGATTATTTAACTCAAGCGAATGACCACATTTGCCTCTGTTTTAACTGTAGCTCCTGATATTATTTTGGTTTTTAACTAGGGCCACATTCCCTTTCAGGCAATCTTCCAACAGCCACCAAATAAACAAATAAATTTGTGTACCTGTATTCATCTGTAGTTCGCAGGGTGGTTCATAGCATATAAATAAGAGATAAAAACACAAAATAAATGCCTGCACAGTAGTGGGTGGGGCCGAGGCAAAGGGGATGGAACTACTAACATAGATCTTAATGTGTATTGGAGGCTAATTTCTGCACATGCTTACTCACCCTTCTCTATCCTCCATCCAGACATGTAAGAGGCCTAAATCAGACTTCCAGGACACCTTTCAGTCAGGCAAACATACTCAGGAACATATATTCCTTTGATAATGGAATCGCTCCCACAGAACTTACAAGTGAACCTCCACAAATTTGCTTTAGGTACAGTAAGGGGGTGATTTTAGTAACAATTTTAACATACTGTGGAGGAGTCATATGTAGTGGCTGCATTGAAATGAGCACTATTGTGCTCATGTCCAACTTGTGGGCTTCCCATAGGCATCTAGGTGGCCGTTGTTGAAACAGAACGCTGAACCAGATCGGTCTCTAGTCTGATCAGGCAGGGATCTTTTCCTATGTTTTGTAAATCTTCATATTGTTGCTGTCAAAATATAACCAACAATGCACAACCCTGTTATGGAGAAGCATCATTTGAACTCTTTGGGCATCTTTTCTTCATGAGAATAGGGAAACTGTTGTTGGAACTCTCTAAAGTGTGCATTATGTCAGTGTAAAGCAGCCTAACTGGCTTCAGTGGCAGCCCATTGCTTTACTGTGAGCCATGTCTTACCAACAATCTCTTTCCAGTAATTGTGCTTGTCCCCATAAAGTCAAAGAATTCAAGAGAAACAGAGAAGGGGGTGCTGGATACTGACCCCCCCTTGCAGCTTCTGTTGGAAAAGGGGTGTGGTTTAAACAGACTGGTCACCACGCCCCTTCCCATTGTCCCCTGCTCCTTTCCCTGCAAGGGTTCAGGTGAGTGCAAAACGCCTTGGGGTGCAGCAAGCTTTGGGGAGGAGCTGGGGGGAGGATGCAATGCTAGGGATGCAATTCCAAGGGAAAGAAAGTGGCCACGTCTTCAGTTATGGAAAACGTAATAAATATTTAATAAATATTTCATACAAAAATAAATAAATAAAGTAAATACTCAATGACCTGCCTTTCAAGTAAGTGGAAATGAAGCAGCTGGTTGCCATGGTGAAATTATGATGACACTGTCACTCTGTAGTCTCACTGCTGAAGTCATAAGTCAGATTCAAGGGGGGATTTGCCCCCAAGGCCAAGCCTACCAGCTAACAGTGACCTAAAGTTTTCCAGTAAAACATGAAATGGTGCACACGCTACATCTTGTTTGTGCGCTTATCAGTATCAGGCATGTCCAAAGTCCATTTTGGGGGCCTAATTCAGCCCACCAGTCAGTTTAATCTGGTCCCTGTGGCAGTTTATTTCCTGGGGTAAAATCCTAAAAAAACAAACCGTCAACAAATTCAATCCTAAAAAAAGGTTAACAACTTGGGTTGGCTGTTTTGGCGGCCCTCATGGCCCTTCACTTCATCAAATCTGGTCCTCTTTGAAAAAAGATTGGACAGGGTTACAGTCAAAGAGTTCAAGAGAAGCAGAGAAGCGGGTGCTGGATGTCCGGAGTTTCATTCTCTCCCGTGCTGCAGTGTGTGTGAGACTACTGGATCACATACTCTGTGTTGACATTCCATTCTTTGGAAGAGAGAGAACAGAAGGAACTGTGCGCCACTTCCGTTTTCTTTGTTCTGTGTTCTGTTCTGTTCTTCTCTCTTGGAGGGCCCACCCCCCATGGTGCTTCCGTTCTGTTGGAAAAGGGGTGTGGTTTAAGTAGCCCGGTTGCCACACCCTTTCCCATTGTGCCCTGACCCTTTCCCTGCAAGGGTTCAGGTGAGTGCAAAATGCCTACTATAAACGCATGCAGAAAGACAAACGTATTTTACCACCCTACTTCCCATGTTATTCACAACACTATACAACACAATACAATAAAAAATACATTTATTGGCATTTCAAGTTAAGACCTTCCAAAATGGCTTGAGATACAAAGTCTTTCTTCTTTCTGTTTCCTGTTTCCGAGAGATTTGAATTGGGAAATCCTTTCGATTCTTCATGAATAAGAGACAGTGGGGTGAGGGAGGCCAGGGCCACATCCACACCATTTAAAGCGCTATGAAGCCGCTTTAAACACTCATGGCTTAAACACCCCCAAAGACTCTGGGAGCTATAGTTGGAAAAGGGTGCCGAGAGTTGTTAGGGGACCCCCTGTTCCCTGCCAAGAAGGGAACCCTACCCCCACCCCTACCCCTGACGCTAACCCTAACGCTAACCCTTAAGCCTTAACTAGAGCTACAATTCCCAGAGTTCCCTGGCAAGAAGGGAACCCTAACCCTAACCCTGCCCCCTAACTAGAGCTACAATTCCCAGAGTTCCCTGCCAAGGGAACCCCGACCCTACCCCTGCACCTGACGCTAACACTAATTCTAACCCTGAACACTTAACTAGAGCTACAATTCCCAGAGTTCCCTGGCAAGAAGGGACCCCTACCCCTACCCCTACCCCTACCCTACCCTACCCCTAATCCTACCCCTAATCCTAATACTAATACTTAAACACCGTAACAAGTCTCCGTACCCTTAACCACCTACAGTTCCCAGAATACCTGAGGGGAAGCCATGCCTGTTTAAAGTGACTTCATAGCAGTTCCAGTGGTGCACCCAATGTGGCCTAATGTTCCCTCCCTCGTTTTCTTCTCTCTCCCCACTGCCCCATCACTTGCAATGCAGCAGATATCTGCCTGCAGTCTCCCTTCAAAGCTCCTTCTCTCAAGTTTGGCCAAGGCCTTGCCCATTCCTCACTGCCAGTATTTCACGTTCACTTCTCCGATGTAAATAGGGATGTCCTGCGGTTCTCTTGATGTCTTTTAAGACTGGACTTGGGGAAAACCTCACCGGCTCCAGACAGCCCTGTAAGGCAATCCTTTCGATTCTTCATGAATAAGAGACAGTGGGGTGAGGGAGGCCAGGGCCACATCCACACCATTTAAAGCGCTATGAAGCCGCTTTAAACACTTATGGCTTAAACACCCCCAAAGACTCTGGGAGCTATAGTTGGAAAAGGGTGCCGAGAGTTGTTAGGGGACCCCCTGTTCCCTGGCAAGAAGGGAACCCTCCCTCTACCCCTACCCCCACCCCTATTCCTGACGCTAACCCTAACTCTAACCCTAACGCTAACCCTTAAGCCTTAACTAGAGCTACAATTCCCAGAGTTCCCTGGCAAGAAGGGAACCCTAACCCTGCCCCCTAACTACAGCTACAATTCCCAGAGTTCCCTGCTAAGGGAACCCCGACCCTACCCCTGCACCTGACGCTAACACTAATTCTAACCCTGAACACTTAACTAGAGCTACAATTCCCAGAGTTCCCTGGCAAGAAGGGACCCCTACCCCTACCCCTACCCCTACCCCTACCCCTACCCTGCCCTACCCCTAATCCTACCCCTAACCCTAATACTAATACTTAAACACCGTAACAAGTCTCCGTACCCTTAACCACCTACAGTTCCCAGAATAACTGAGGGGAAGCCATGCCTGTTTAAAGTGACTTCATAGCAGTTCCAGTGGTGCACCCAATGTGGCCTAATGTTCCCTCCCTCATTTTCTTCTCTCTCCCCACTGCCCCATCACTTGCAATGCAGCAGATATCTGCCTGCAGTCTCTCTTCAAAGCTCCTCTCAAGTATGGCCATGGCCTTGCCCATTCCTCACTGCCAGTATTTCACGTTCAGTTCTCCGATGTAAATAGGGATGTCCTGCGGTTCTCTTGATGTATTTTAAGACTGGACTTGGGGAAAACCTCACCAGCTCCAGACATCCCTGTAAGGCAAAGGCAAACAGGTGAGTGGGATGGCCAACACCCGACAGCGTCCCCCCAGATTCCTCCTCTGTTTGGCTGCCTGTTAACAAGGCTTCCAAGCCAGTTTGTACCCATCTCAGCCAGCGTAGCCTCGCAACATCCACTAGCCTGAATGCAAATTCTTCCGACAACCATCCACCAGCTGCAACTTCATCAGCTCCATTGCCAGACATCAACCAGCTTCAGAGCTGAGTGTCAGTCACCTTCAAGTAGCGATCCCACCAGCAAGTAATCTTTGTACTTGCCTTCTCCTTGCTCCACAGCATCCCAGCACCGGGTGATTGCCTCCTTCCGCTTTCCAGCTTGCCACCATGGGGCAGGAGACCACCAGGGCCACAGCATCCCAGCACAGGCCATTGCCTCCTTCCGCTTGCCAGCTTGCCGCCACTGGACAGGAGACCACCTGGGCTGAGTGCTACCAAGCTGCCCATTTCTCTCTGGGGAGGGCAACTGCTGAGGCTTGCGTCTTGGCCCACATTTATACCCGCTCAGCAGCCAAATATTTTTGTCGCATCACAATCAACCCACGGACAATGGCAGCAGCTGGAGAGGCATCACCATCACTCCCTCCGCCCTCACAATGGTGAGCACAGCTCAGCAGCCAAAACACACACACACACACACACACACACACACACATTGTGCCAATATCTGTGAAGGCCACACCGGAAACCCAAAGGGGCAGGAGGGGGACATTTTTCAGCCCAGTGGTTACATTTCCCTCCACACAACACTAGTTGGCAAAAAACATCATTTTAACATTCAGAAATTTTACAATGCTTCTGCAAATAGTCTTTGAACTTCTTCCAATCCTCTTCCACCGACTCTTCTCCCAGGTCTTGGATTCTGCTGGTCGTTTCTGCCATCTCCATATAGTCTATCATTTCCCAGAAAGCCTTAATCTTTGGGCACGTCCACCAAAGGTGAAAGAATGTACCCTCAGTTTCTTTACATTTCCAACATTTATTATCAGGCAAATGATTTATAATGAACTGAAAAAGGTATTTAAATATACCTTCCTTAAGAAACCAGAGGCCTTTCTCTTGGGCATTGTCGGCCAATTTGTACCAAAGAAAGACAGAACATTCTTTATGTATGCAACAACAGCAGCAAGAATACTCATCGCAAAGTATTGGAAGACACAAGATTTGCCCACCCTGGAAGAATGGCAGATGCAAGTGATAGACTATATGGAGAATTTCTGAATGTTAAAATGATGTTGGATATAAAGATAACATGGCCTTAGTGACACAGTGAAAAGGAGTATGCAAAAATGATTAAAAAGAAAAGGGGGGAAAGACCAGAGTAAAATTATGTCAAATTTAAACAAAGTGGCACAAGGGATTAAGTTATAAAGAATAGGTAAGAATTGATTTGAAAAGAGAAGAAAGATCGGAGACATAATAGGTTGAAATATATAATTATAAATGAGACTTGAAAGAGGGTAAGGATTTGTTGAACTTGATTGGGTAAAGGGGAACACAAAAAAGGGAGGTGTGAGGAAGTCAAGAAAGAGGGTTATATAATTATGAAGTTAAAAATTGGACTTTTTCTTTTTTATGTTTTTACTGTCTTTTTTTCTTTTTGATGTACTTTTCCTTATTGTATGTGTGTTTTATTTTCTTTTATCTATGTACTTCTTTTGTAAAATCTTAATAAATATCTTTTTTTAAAAAAACAACAATCTTTTTATCGTCCTTCCATAAGGCATTAATTTGATGATACGGCAGCCAACCTGTTAATTTGCTTTTTAACTCTTCATAAGATCTAATTTTCCATCCTCTTTCTGATCTTTCCAGGACGTCTTCATAGGTCAATCTCTCACCTAACATGTTTGTTTTTTTCATAGTTAATATGTTGATAGGGGATAGCCACCAGGGGGTATTTTTTTCCAGTAGTTTTTTATTCTTTTCCCATGCTTCTAACAATGCTCCTCTAATAATGTGGTTTGAGAAGCCTTTATGCACCTTTTCCTTATTCTGCCAGAGATAAGCATGCCAACCAAATTTAAAATCGAAGCCTTCTAAATCTAGCAGATCTGTGTTTTTTAAGATAACCCATTCTCTAAGCCAACAAAGGCACAAGGCTTCATAATACAGTCTCAGATTTGGGACTGAGAATCCTCCTCTGTCTTTTCTGTCCGTTAGCAATTTAAATCTAATTCTCGGTCTTTTACCTTGCCATATAAATTTAGAGAGAACTTTTTGCCAACTAGTGTTGTGTGGAGGGAAATGTAACCACTGAGCTGAAAAATGTCCCCCTCCTGCCCCTTTGGGTTTCCGGTGTGCCCTTCACAGATATTTGCACAACGTGTGTGTGTGTGTGTGTGTGTTTTGGCTGCTGAGCTGTGCTCACCATTGTGAGGGCGGAGGGAGTGATGGTGATGCCTCTCCAGCTGCTGCCATTGTCCGTGGGTTGATTGTGATGTGACAAAAATATTTGGCTGCTGAGCGGGTATAAATGTGGGCCAAGACGCAAGCCTCAGCAGTTGCTCTCCCCAGAGAGAAATGGGCAGCTTGGTGGCACTCAGCCCAGGTGGTCTCCTGTCCCTTGGCGGCAAGCTGGCAAGCGGAAGGAGGCAATGGCCTGTGCTGGGATGCTGTGGCCCTGGTGGTCTCCTGCCCCGTGGTGGCAAGCTGGCAAGCGGAAGGAGGCAATCACCCGGTGCTGGGATGCTGTGGAACAAGGAGAAGGCAAGTACAAAGATTACTTGCTGGTGGGATCGCTACTTGAAGGTGACTGACACTCAGCTCTGAAGCTGGTTGATGTCTGGCAATGGAGCTGATGAAGTTGCAGCTGGTGGATGGTTGTCGGAAGAATTTGCATTCAGGCTAGTGGATGTTGCGAGGCTACGCTGGCTGAGATGGGTGCAAACTGGTTTGGAAGCCTTGTTAACAGGCAGCCAAACAGAGGAGGAATCTGGGGGGACGCTGTCGGGTGTTGGCCATCCCACTCACCTGTTTGCCTTTGCCTTACAGGGATGTCTGGAGCCGGTGAGGTTTTCCCCAAGTCCAGTCTTAAAATACATCAAGAGAACCGCAGGACATCCCTATTTACATCGGAGAACTGAACGTGAAATACTGGCAGTGAGGAATGGGCAAGGCCATGGCCATACTTGAGAGAAGGAGCTTTGAAGAGAGACTGCAGGCAGACATCTGCTGCATTGCAAGTGATGGGGCAGTGGGGAGAGAGAAGAAAACGAGGGAGGGAACATTAGGCCACATTGGGTGCACCACTGGAACTGCTATGAAGTCACTTTAAACAGGCATGGCTTCCCCTCAGGTTTTCTAGGAACTGTAGGTGGTTAAGGGGACGGAGACTTGTTACGGTGGTTAAGTATTAGGATTAGGATTAGGGGTAAGATTAGGGGTAGGGTAGGGTAGGGGTAGGGGTAGGGGTAGGGGTCCCTTCTTGCCAGGGAACTCTGGGAATTGTAGCTCTAGTTAAGTGTTCAGGGTTAGAATTAGTGTTAGCGTCAGGGGCAGGGGTAGGGTTGGGGTTCCCTTGGCAGGGAACTCTGGGAATTGTAGCTCTAGTTAGGGGGCAGGGTTAGGGTTAGGGTTCCCTTTTTGCCAGGGAACTCTGGGAATTGTAGCTGTAGTTAGGGGGCAGGGTTAGGGTTCCCTTCTTGCCAGGGAACTCTGGGAATTGTAGCTCTAGTTAAGGCTTAAGGGTTAGCGTTAGGGTTAGAGTTAGCGTCAGGAATAGGGGTGGGGGTAGGGGTAGAGGGAGGGTTCCCTTCTTGCCAGGGAACAGGGGGTCCCCTAACAACTCTCGGCACCCTTTTCCAACTATAGCTCCAAGAGTCTTTGGGGGTGTTTAAGCCATGAGTGTTTAAAGCGGCTTCATAGCGCTTTAAGTGGTGTGGATGTGGCCCTGGCCTCCCTCACCCCACTGTCTCTTATTCATGAAGAATCGAAAGGATTGCCTTACAGGGATGTCTGGAGCCGGTGAGGTTTTCCCCAAGTCCAGTCTTAAAAGACATCAAGAGAATCGCAGGACATCCCTATTTACATCGGAGAAGTGAACGTGAAATACTGGCAGTGAGGAATGGGCAAGGCCTTGGCCAAACTTGAGAGAAGGAGCTTTGAAGGGAGACTGCAGGCAGATATCTGCTGCATTGCAAGTGATGGGGCAGTGGGGAGAGAGAAGAAAACGAGGGAGGGAACATTAGGCCACATTGGGTGCACCACTGGAACTGCTATGAAGTCACTTTAAACAGGCATGGCTTCCCCTCAGGTATTCTGGGAACTGTAGGTGGTTAAGGGTACGGAGACTTGTTACGGTGTTTAAGTATTAGTATTAGGGTTAGGGATAGGATTAGGGGTAGCGTAGGGTAGGGGTAGGGGTAGGGGTAGGGGTAGGGGTCCCTTCTTGCCAGGGAACTCTGGGAATTGTAGCTCTAGTTAAGGGTTAAGGGTTAGAATTAGTGTTAGCGTCAGGGGCAGGGGTAGGGTTGGGGTTCCCTTGGCAGGGAACTCTGGGAATTGTAGCTCTAGTTAGGGGGCAGGGTTAGGGTTAGGGTTCCCTTCTTGCCAGGGAACTCTGGGAATTGTAGCTCTAGTTAAGGCTTAAGGGTTAGCGTTAGGGTTAGCGTCAGGGGTAGGGGTGGGGGTAGGGTTCCCTTCTTGGCAGGGAACAGGGGGTCCCCTAACAACTCTCGGCACCCTTTTCCAACTATAGCTCCCAGAGTCTTTGGGGGTGTTTAAGCCATGAGTGTTTAAAGCGGCTTCATAGCGCTTTAAATGGTGTGGATGTGGCCCTGGCCTCCCTCACCCCACTGTCTCTTATTCATGAAGAATCGAAAGGATTTCCCAATTCAAATCTCTCGGAAACAGGAAACAGAAAGAAGAAAGACTTTGTATCTCAAGCCATTTTGGAAGGTCTTAACTTGAAATGCCAATAAATGTATTTTTATTGTATTGTGTTGTATAGTGTTGTGAATAACATGGGAAGTAGGGTGGTAAAATACGTTTGTCTTTCTGCATGCGTTTATAGTAGGCATTTTGCACTCACCTGAACCCTTGCAGGGAAAGGGTCAGGGCACAATGGGAAAGGGTGTGGCAACCGGGCTACTTAAACCACACCCCTTTTCCAACGGAACGGAAGCACCATGGGGGGTGGGCCCTCCAAGAGAGAAGAACAGAACAGAACACAGAACAAAGAAGACGGAAGTGGCGCGCAGTTCCTTCTGTTCTCTCTCTTCCAAAGAATGGAATGTCAACACAGAGTATGTGATCCAGTAGTCTCACACACTCTGCAGCACGGGAGAGAATGAAACTCCGGACATCCAGCACCCACTTCTCTGCTTCTCTTGAACTCTTTGACTGTAACCCTGTCCAATCTTTTTTCAAAGAGGACCAGATTTGATGAAGTTAAGGGCCATGAGGGCCGCCGAAACAGCCAACCCAAGTTGTTAACCTTTTTTTTAGGATTGAATTTGTTGACGGTTTGTTTTTTTAGGATTTTACCCCAGGAAATAAACTGCCACAGGGGCCAGATTAAACTGACTGGTGGGCTGGATTAGGCCCCCAAAATGGACTTTGGACATGCCTGATACTGATAAGCGCACAAACAAGATGTAGCGTGTGCACCATTTCATGTTTTACTGGAAAACTTTAGGTCACTGTTAGCTGGTAGGCTTGGCCTTGGGGGCAAATCCCCCCTTGAATCTGACTTATGACTTCAGCAGTGAGACTACAGAGTGACAGTGTCATCATAATTTCACCATGGCAACCAGCTGCTTCATTTCCACTTACTTGAAAGGCAGGTCATTGAGTATTTATTTTATTTATTTATTTTTGTATGAAATATTTATTAAGTTTTCCATAACTGAACACGTGGCCACTTTCTTTCCCTTGAAATTGACTTGATGATCCACAGTTACCAAGCATCTAAGAATATAGAAAAGAGCATCCTGATCAGAGGTCAAGTGGGAACCTTGGCACCTCTTACTTAAGCTTTCAAGAAATATGTCTTTTTATGTCACAGATGGGTGATAGCAACCTCAGTGAGCCTCCCCACGTAAATGTCAATTCTCCAAGCATTAATATAAATGCTGCCTCTCAGAAATAAAGATCTGCTCATGATCAGATCTCAAAACACAATTCCCTTCTTTTCTCTCCTATTTATTCTGGAGTAAGTCACAACTAAGCCCACTAAAGTTAATGACGCTTGACCAAGCTAAATCTTCTGTTAATGTGAAGTGAATTGGGCCATTTATCTTTGTGATTGAAGAAACATGGTGTGAACTTTGATGTGCTCTAGCATTGCACATTTACTCTGGATTCTTCCATTTTTATTTTGTCCTCCAAGTCCCTGTTACGGAAACATCTCTTCTTCTTTTTTGCTCCTTTCTGTGATGAAGGCTCCTTTTCCCATCTTCGCCACTCCGCTTCTTCACTTATGGTGAGATGCAGAGATCATAAAAGGCAAGGTTTTAAGAAAGTGTTTATAATTAAAGTGAACAGGTGGCTCCAACTAGTACGAGCGACCAAGCAAACAAAGCCACTGAGAGCTGGGATTGGTTGAAGCAGATGGTGTATCCTTTGTACCTCTTTTAATGAAGACTGCGCCTGATCTCTCTGTTGGGCTTAGCATGACACATATCCTTCTCATTTGTGTAAGTACATTTAAACTGACATCAAAAGAAAAGCCCCATATTTGTATCTAGATTATAGCAGCAAAAGATGCATACATTCTTAGGAACCCCTTTCAATATCTGTTTCAGAGATCTGGGCACATTAGGCATGGCATAGCAACACAATTCAGAATGGGTACCTAATTCATGCCTGTTATCTACTCCTGTCCACAAGGACTAACCCATCACGTTGTTGATGTGATTGTATTATACAGTTGGGTGATTATATTCTCTCTCCCCCCACCCCACTCCCACTCTCTCTGGACAAAGAACAACAATCTCCAAGCATTGTATATAGTCTCGCAGCATTTATTTTTCCATTGGGAGGAAGGAGGGGATATAAATTTAATAAATAAATTTAAAGCATAATATATTCCTTGTTGCTTCAGGCCATAGACCCATCTAATCCAGTATCCTGTTACCACAGAGGCCAAATAAATAGGGCGTGAGTGGTACCCCCCCCCCATCTTGGCATTCAAAGGCATACATTCAGAAGAGTCATGGTGGGGTGTGCTGTGGGGAGGAGCTGTTTCCTATTATCTGGTGTGCACCCTGGTGAGAATGGCTTTGTTCAATGGATGGCTCTTGAAGTTTTGGCTGGGATTACCAAGGATATCTGTTGACTCCAAACAAGGACTCTGAAGATGTTGTTGGTATGGTCTGAGCTGTTAGAGCAGCACAACTGGAGGGAGGCTGTGCACCATAATAAGTTTATAGGACACAGAATAAGGTAAACAGACTGGTATTCTTTTTTAAGTATTCTGGCCCATGGGGGCACATATATCCCCCATGGTAGAACACTGGGGATCTTACTGTTTTGGGCTGTGACTTTTGTTTTTTTTATATAATTTGCAGAGAACTCAGCTTGTGTCTGAGTGGGTGGAAGTGAATTAGCTGGAGCTGATGGCTTCCTGTGGCATTGAATCCAAGCACATGAGAGAATTTAATATGGATTGCTTATATGCCTAAGGCAGTATTGAGTTAGGGTACTCTTGAGTTGCCTTTCATTGACTTGGCATTGTGGGTGGGTGGGGGAGCCTTGGGGATGCTCCTTAACCTTAACATTCACTGTGCATGTCATGTTCACATGCCAAAGTACATGTAGCAAGGAAGGAGAATTCTTTCCAAGTCCTTGCTGTGAGGCCATAGAATGCAGCTGCCCAGATTACATTGATTTGTCTAATCTGTTTATTTGGTTTCTGAAGATTCTCTAATTTGTTACATTCCAATAAATATAACCTGCTTGTACCATAATTGTTGTGTCTCAAGTCTTCTTTGGGGAAGTAATGACAAAGATATTCATCTAAGCAAGTCTTAGTTGCCTTCAGCATTTTTATCCTGCCGCCCACTTGCTCCTGACGTTGCTCATGCCATTTATTTTGCTTTGGTGTAATTCATCTGGGAGCTTCCAAACAATTAGTCCGGAAGCGTGTACTAAAGGGTAAAGAATTTCAGTGTTGTTGTAATGCAAGATAACTATAGATCACAAACTCTGTCATGAAATAATGCCGCCGAGAACAAAGCAAATTGAAGCTTTGTTTCCAAATGATAAGGAGGCGCTTGGAATGCTTAGCAAGGGTTCTGCATTTCTTTTGCTGTCTACCTAAATGAGGACCCCTGCTTCCATATTTTCAAAGTCATTGGTTAATTATGCTCTAGTGTCATCACATTTTGTGCATTATGGTTTGAATGTGAGCATATGTAAAACTCTGCATCTGAATATGCAAAGCAATGTATTCCAAATTAATTCAGCCTGGTGTGGCACCATATGTTATTCCAGGTAGCCACTTTTCACCGCTTTTCTTTTTTTAATGTATTGCAGCCAAGGTGTTTAGGCTTTGGGCCTCCAGTGTTGTCATATGTTTGCTCCCATCAGCCCATGACTAGGGGTGGTGGAATTTTTATTCCAGCAACATCTGGAAGGTCACATGTTAGCTGCCTCTGTGTTAGCTAGTCTCTGGCAGGGATGCCCACTTAACTTTCTTGCAAGTATGGATACAGTTATTCTTATTTTACAGACAAGAAACAGAGGCAGAAAGATACTGAGGCAGAAAGAAACAGAGGCAGAAAGAGCCTAGGACTTGCCTATCAGAAGGTCGGTGGTTCGAATCCCCATGATGGGGTGAGCTCCCATTGCTCGGTCCCTTCTCCTGCCAACCTAGCAGTTCAAAAGCACGTCAAAATGCAAGTAGATAAATAGGTACCGCTCTGGCGGGAAGGTAAATGGTGTTTCTGTGCGCTGCTCTGGTTTGTCAGAAGTGGCTTAGGCATGCTGGCCACATGACCCGGAAGCTGTACGCCGGCTCCCTCGGCCAATAAAGCGAGATGAGTGCCGCAACCCCAGAGTCAGTCACGACTGGACCTAATGGTCAGGGGTCCCTTTACCTTTACCTTTTTAAGGAACAGTTATCATAACGCATTTGGCTGCATTATGTTTTGCTTGTAACATTAAAATTTGAGTTGTGGTTCGAGGACCCGATCCCCCCCCCCCAAAGTGGAATGAATACACAAGGACACGTGATATAAGGTTAATGGGCAATAAAAGGCCACAACTTTATTGATTACAGCAAGTGAAAAGGTACAGTGGTGCCTTGCAAGACAAAATTAATTCGTTCCAGAAGTTTTTTCTTCTTGCGAGTTTTTCGTCTTGCGAAGCACGGTTTCCCATAGGAATGCATTGAAAATCAATTAATGCGTTCCTATGGAGACCGCTTGCCAGGCTGGCGGTGCGGAGAAGGGCTTTTCTCCCCACCGCAAGCCTTCAGGACAGGTAAGGGAACAGAGGGGAAGGCGCGCAGCGCTTCTCCTCTGTTCCCGGGGCTTGCGGTGGGAGGAGGGTTTTTCCTCCCCACCGCCAACATTCAGAACAGCATTCTGAATGTTGGCGGTGGGAAGGAAAACCCTCCTCCCACCGCAAGTCTTCAGGACAGCCATCCGAAGGCTGGCGCGGGGAGAAGGTCTCTTCGCCCCACCACCAGCCTTCGGAGGAGGTCCAAGGACAGTGGGGAAGACGCGCTGCGCTTCCCCGCTGTCCCGGAGATTTCCCTATGGGTTTTCGTCTTGCGAAGGAAGCCCATAGGGAAATTCGTTTTGCGAAGCGCCTCCAAAACGGAAAACCCTTTCGTCTAGCGGGTTTTTCATCTTGCGAGGCGTTCGTCTTGCGGGGCACCACTGTATTGGCTTAGGCACTGGATTACGTCAGTGGACTCCACCCCCTCAGAGAGGGGTGAGTCTGAAACAAGGAGGGGGTTTATTCAGCAGCAGGCAGAGCCTGTTGATGCAAATCCAACTATAGGCTCTCCCCTGATGTCACCGAGGGTCGTGCCATGGCCTCCCGCCAAGCAGGCATCGGACAGAATACACGACTGCCAGATTCCTTTAACGGAATACCCAAAAATTGAAGGCATAGGAGATGGCCACACCTAGCCCTTCGACACCATGACACATTATTCCAATGCCTAACCTACCCACGAATACCACGAAAGTTGAGACGATTGCTACGAGGTAGGCGAAAAAACCAAAAAGCCAAATGCCAAATGGAAAAATTCCTACCAGGCACCCCGGACAACCAGGGCGACCAACCTAAAGTCCATAGCAAGGCCAAGGGAAACTAAGCCCTAAGCTCAAAGGGAGTGGAGGGTGGGTGAATCACGACGGGACGATGAAGAGTGAGGCTGAGGAGGGGCTGGTGCCACTGTATTAAGGCTGCTATACACGCCCCCTCGGAGGCACCTGGTTGGGTGCCTGCCGATGGGCGCCAGCCAGGTAAGTGGGAGGCAGGGTGCAAACGCCCCCTGCTAGAGGCGGGGCTCGGGTTCCCGCCCACAACTACTCCGCTCCATTCAGGAGGAGAGTCTTTATTAAAATGTGACACCAGAGGGCACTGCAGAGCAACCAGGAACTGGCAGAAAAGGAAGCTGCATTGTTATGGAGGAAACAAGGTAAGGAACATTTTTATTTTACCATTGTGCCCTGTGACATTCTAATAACATTAAAATAGTAAATGTAGATCGATTCTTGGTTTGGGGGTTAAAATGGAACTGCTGTGGTAGATTTTTTAATACTTTTTTTAAAGAAGCAAACATCCCACATGTTGTCCATGACATGCTTACTCTCTCAAGTGATTTGTGACCCTTCCCCATTCCCTTATGTAAGGGTTTGTGAACATTAGAAGGAATATCTAAACAGTAAGAGACCTTTAATAATGGAACCAATTATGTTGGGGCTGATAGGCTCATCCTCTTTGGAGGTCTGCAAGCAGGGGCTGGGCAGCCACTAGAAGAGCAAGCAAAGAGCACAGGGCAGCCAAGAACAAGGTGATGCATTACTCCAACTTCCTTCTCCCAAGCACTGTGTTTGTTCTGGTGAAACCATTCTGTCTGTTTAGAAGCTAGATATGTCCATCAGAAAAGAGTCACCCCCCCCCCCCGTTGTTGTCCTTATATGGTGAGCTTGGATTAGTAATGTTTCAGCTTTTGCAGACACAATGGGTGCTTCCAGACAGGCTGTGTGTGCTAATATTGCAAATGGATGGTTCAGATATTGCAAATGAGTCATTGGCAACATGTTTGTTTGTTATCTTTACTTCTCAAATTTCCCATGTAAAACATAAATATGGATTAGTGGGGGAAATACAAACTGGTATTGTGAGTTGTGCAGACACTGCATTATTTATTTATTTATTTATTTATTTATTTATTTAGCATGTTGGGTGCTGATCCCACAAAAGGGGTGCCCGCTGACTGTAGTTTCTGAAGAAGCCCAAGCCTCTAAATCTGTGCATAGCAGACTCGCTCCCATCCTTGCTTCAGGGTTTGTCCAAATATTTTGCACACCCTTATCCAATGCCTTCTACATTCAAAGCATGCCATTCAGCTTTGGTCAGTTCCCCAAACAAGAAATGTATCTGTGCAGTTGCTCCCTCCATTAAAGTTAGTGGGGACATCCACATATGCATGAGTTCTGTGCACACAAGAAATCATTGTTATCAGGCCAAAAATCTACCTTCCTTCTGCGGCATTTACCTGGCATCAAACAACCCTATTTACTTGTCATTTTTGTAAATATCAGGGTTATGTTTCCCTTAACAAGATACAAGGGGAAATGTGGTGTGGCACAGTGGTTAAGTTGTTTGGTTGAGGAACAAGTTCAAATCTCCACCCAACCACAAAGTCAGTGGTGGCTGGTGCTCATTTGGATGGAAGATAGGGAGCCCAGCAGCAGGTGGAGTCAGTGCCGGTGACAAGCAGAGAGCCAACTATTTCTAGATTTGCTCCCATCCTCCTCCCTGCTGAATTATTCAAGGGCAACATTGAAATTAATGAGAAGCAAGCTGGTAGTCAGTCCCATGCCCTGGACTGTATGTAAGTAAGAAGGCAGGCAGGTTAGGGCAGACTAAGCTTGATGTGGCAGTATCACATCAGCCTTAATGGGCCAGCCTACACTGCACAAAGTCTGTTGGATGTGCTTCAGGCAGCCACTGTCTCTCAGCATAAACTACCCCATAGGGTTGCTGCTGCTGTGATGAGCTCTTTGGTGAAAAGGGTGGAACAAAAATATTAATTATTAATAGTATGTAAATTGGAGGTGAACAGGTGAGGTGCTACATCATGATTATTAATGGAGATTAAGTGGAGTGGGGGGTTAACCTCGTTTATCTTTGTACTGCATTGCAATGTTGTTTCTGATGCATGGGAAACTGTGATGCACAGATGATCTAGCTAAATGAGATAACACGCCCAGGTTTCTCTGTCCTCCATCAATCGCAGACTGTGGGTCGGGGGGGGGAGGAGTAGCATTGTTATTCTGGGAGGATTGCTCTTTCAGAGCTCTGCCATCACCAGCGATCTCCGGCATTGAATGTGTTGGTCTCGTGTGGGGCACCAAGGAGAGCTTGGCTGTCTGGCTGGTGTACCGACCATCCAGCGCACGTGCAGCCACCCTGTCAGACCTGCTGGAGGTGATGGCGGGCTGGGCCTTGGAGTTCCCAAACCTACTGGTTTTGGGAGACTTCAGTGTCCATGCCAATGCTGCTCCCTCCTCACAGGCTCTGGACCTAGTGACTTCCATGGCAACACTAGAGCTCTCCCAGTTTGTTTTGGGCCCCACTCATCAAGCAGCCACATGCTGGATCTGATCTTTGGGGCTGGCATAGATGTGATCATGCTCCCCGCTGTGGAAGTGCCATGGTCTGATCACTACGCTCTGAAAGCCAAGATTGACTTCCCGCTACTCCCCGGCTCGGGTGGTGAACCTATTTGGGCTCATTCGTGAAAACTGATGGATCCTGATAGATTCCGACAAGCCTTGCGGAATCCTGCTCCTCCTGCAGGGTTAGAGATGACCTTGACTAATTAGATGACCTTGTTGAGGACTGGAATAACCGGCTTTGGCAGCCATTGATGAGATCATGCCTAAGCGCCCTCTGCGACCCCGTCGAAACCAGGCCCCTTGGTTTACTGAGGAGCTCCGGAAAATGAAGTGGGATCTCAGACAGCTAGAGTGAGTATGGCGACGGACTCGTGACGGAGCCTCAAGAACATCTTATAGGACGCTTATGAAAGCCTATGAGATGGCTATGAAAGCTGCTAAGAAATCTTACTTTGCAATTTCCATTGCATCTGCTAGCTCTCGCCTGGCACAACTTTTTAGAATTAGGTCAATAACGTCCTTAGGAGGACAACCAAATTTAAGCACAAATTCGACCCACAGCTGTGAGGCATTCACAAGCTTTTTTGCGGAGAAAGTCCTGTTGCTCCGCCGTGCCCTCCCTGCCAATTTAGATACAGTGACTGAACTGGAGGCCCCTCGACTGACTTCAGGTCATGTGTTGGACCATTTCGATCAGATACTCATGTGGGAACCAATGACACTGCAAGCAATAGCCTCCAGAAGATCAAAAGAGACTACGAGGCTCTGGGCAGGAAATTGAAGCAATTAAATGCACAAATTGTCATCTCATCAGTCCTCCCAGTTGAACGACGTGGCCCAGGGAGAGAGGGGAAAATAGTGGAAGTGAACAGCTGGCTTCGCAAAGGGTGTAAACAGGTACGGTTTGGATTCTTAGATCACGGACTGCAGTTTCTTGAAGATGGACTTCTGGCAAGCAATGGGCTACACGTCACAACGGTTGGGAGGGCTTTAAACTGACTAATGTGGGGGAGGGAGACAGTGCTCCTGAAGGTAGGAGTCTATCAATTGATGAAAATGATCATCCAAATGTCATAGAACAAATGGAGCAAACAGCACGCAGACCTAGTGGTGGGAGGAAAAAATCCTTAAATAAGAGACTAGGGGGAATGATTAATGGACTTCAATGTCTGTACACTAATGCGCAAAGCATGGGAAATAAACAAGATGAGCTTGAGCTCTTGGTACAGCAAACTATATTTGACATAATAGGCATCACTGAAACCTGGTGGGATAAGTCACATGATTGGAATGTAATAATGGAGGGATACAATCTATTTCAGAGAAACAGACCAGACAAGAAAGGAGGAGGAGTGGCGTTATATGTCAGGGATGTGTATACCTGTGAAGAGATGCAAGATTTAGAACCTCAAAGCCAAAGTGAGAGCATTTGGGTCAAAATTAAGGGAGAGAAGAATAACAGAGACCTCATTGTGGGAGTTTACTATAGATCCCCAAGCCAAACGGAGGACGTAGATGATGCCTTCCTGGAACAGATGGCCAAGCATGCAAAAGGAAGGGAGCTAGTAGTAATGGGGGACTTCAGTTACCCGGATATTTGTTGGATGTCAAACTCAGCCAAGAGCATAAGGTCAAACAGATTCCTCACTGGCCTTGCAGACAACTTCATTGTCCAGAAAGTGGGAGAAGCAACAAGAGGAACAGCCATTTTAGATCTGGTCCTAACCAATGCTGATGACCTGGTTAATGGGGTAGAAGTGGAAGGATCATTAGGCACGAATGATCATGCTCTTCTGAAGTTTACTATACAGCGGAAAGGAGCAGCCAAGCATACTAGGACTCAATTTCTTGACTTTAAGAAAGCCGACTTCATAAAACTTAGGGAAGTGCTGGGTGAGATCCCATGGACAGTAATACTAAAAGGAAAGGGAGTTCATGATGGCTGGGAGTTTGTTAAGAGGGAGATAGTAAAAGCACAACTTCAGGCAATACCAATGAGACGGAAACATGGAAGGTGCCTAAAGAAGCCAGGGTGGCTATCTAAAGAACTTTTAACTGAGTTAAGATTAAAAAAGGATGTGTACAAAAAATGGAAAAGGGGGGAAACCACCAAAGAGGAATTCAAACAAATAGCCAGCACGTGTAGACACAAAGTCAGAAAAGCTAAAGCACAGAATGAACTCAGGCTTGCTAGAGAGGTTAAAAGCAACAAAAAAGGCTTTTATGGGTATGTTCCTAGCAAAAGGAAGAACAAAGAAACAGTGGGGTCACTCAGAGGAGAAGATGGTGAAATGCAAACGGAGACACAGAAAGGCCTGAACTCCTCAATGCCTTCTTTGCCTCAGTCTTCTCCGATAAAGAGAACAATGCCTGACCTGAAGAATTTGGAGCAAATGATTCAGCAGAGGAAACACAGCCCAGAATAACTAAGGAGATAGTACAAGAATACTTGGCTAGTTTAGATGTATTCAAGTCTCCAGGGCCAGATGAACTGCATCCAAGAGTATTAAAAGAACTGGCAGATATGATCTCAGAACCACTGGCAGTCATCTTTGAGAATTCCTGGAGAACAGGCGAAGTCCCAACAGACTGGAGGAGGGCAAATGTTGTCCCTATTTTCAAAAAGGGGAAAAGAGATTACCCAAATAATTACCACCCAGTCAGTCTGACATCAATACCAGGGAAGATTCTGGAGCAGATCATTAAGCAAACAGTCTGTGAGCACCTAGAAAGGAATACTGTGATCACCAATAGTCAGCATGGATTTCTGAAAAATAAGTCATGTCAGACTAACCTGATCTCGTTTTTTTGACAGAATTACAAGCCTGGTAGATGAAGGGAACGCAGTGGATGTAGTCTACCTTGATTTCAGCAAGGCATTTGACAAGGTGCCCCATGATATTCTTGTAAAGAAGCTGGTAAAATGCGGACTTGACTATGCTACCACTCAGTGGATTTGTAACTGGCTGACTGACCGAACCCAAAGGGTGCTCATCAATGGTTCCTCTTCATCCTGGAGAAGAGTGACTAGTGGGGTGCCACAGGGTTCTGTCTTGGGCCCGGTCTTATTCAACATCTTTATCAACGACTTGGATGATGGACTCAAGGGCATCCTGATCAAATTTGCAGATGACACCAAACTGGGAGGGGTGGCTAACATGCCAGAGGACAGGATCACACTTCAAAACGACCTTGACAGATTAGAGAACTGGGTCAAAACAAACAAAATGAATTTTAACAGGGAGAAATGTAAAGTATTGCACTTGGGCAAAAAAAATGAGAGGCACAAATACAAGATGGGTGACACCTGGCTTGAGAGCAGTACATGTGAAAAGGATCTAGGAGTCTTGGTTGACCACAAACTTGACATGAGCCAACAGTGTGACGCGGCAGCTAAAAAAGCCAATGCAATTCTGGGCTGCATCAGTAGGAGTATAGCATCTAGATCAAGGGAAGTAATAGTGCCACTGTATTCTGCTCTGCTCTGGTCAGACCTCACCTGGAGTACTGTGTCCAATTCTGGGCACCACAGTTCAAGAAGGACACTGACAAACTGGAACGTGTCCAGAGGAGGGCAACCAAAATGGTCAAAGGCCTGGAAACGATGCCTTATGAGGAACGGCTAAGGGAGCTGGGCATGTTTAGCCTGGAGAAGAGGAGGTTAAGGGGTGATATGATAGCCATGTTCAAATATATAAAAGGATGTCACATAGAGGAGGGAGAAAGGTTGTTTTCTGCTGCTCCAGAGAAGCGGACACGGAGCAATGGTTCCAAACTACAAGAAAAAAGATTCCACCTAAACTTTAGGAGGAACTTCCTGACAGTGAGAGCTGTTCGACAGTGGAATTTGCTGCCAAGGAGTGTGGTGGAGTCTCCTTCTTTGGAGGTCTTTAAGCAGAGGCTTGACAACCATATGTCAGGAGTACTCTGATGGTGTTTCCTGCTTGGCAGGGGGTTGGACTCGATGGCCCTTGTGGTCTCTTCCAACTCTATGATTCTGTGATTCTATGAGTTAGATAAGGACTTGATTCAAGGAGTCCAGGCAGCTGAGCAAGAAAAGAAATCTGAGAAATTTGAAGAAGTGGAGAAAGAGATACATGATGATCAGGAGAAGCAGGAAGGAGGGGCTGAAATGCTGCAGATGGCAAAGGAGAGCCAGAGGCCTGTTAAGATGGATACAAAGGAAAATAAGGTCTCGATGACGAAAATTTGGTTTGAATTGAAGAAGGAGGAATGGAAACATTCTCTTTTGTGGAGATCTGAAGATCTATGGATTATAAATCTGATCAAGGTGGAAGTTGGAGCTCTTGGGACATTTGGACTGAAAAGTTTTAAGAAACAAGATCTGAGCTCCACTTTTAAATATGGAGGTCTGGCTGGAAGAAATATGGACATTATTGGGACTGAGCTCCTCCGAGATTCGGGGTTTAATACAAAGGACTATCCAATACACCGGCAAAGAGGAACTGAGAGACATTTAAAAGCCTCGGATGTGAGATCTCCAGGCTGACAGCAGATGGACTGATGGACATTGGTTTTGGGATCGAAACCGGGAAAGGGAGGGCGGGGTTTGGGAATCCAAAGGGTGTATAAATATCTTTTGATTCTTTTTATTTCTATTTTGTTATTAGTATAAAATTGGGGGATTCGTGGAAGGGAATTTGGGTCGACCTTGGAAAAAGGGTTTAAGTATAAGGATTGATCTATATAAATTAAAATTTGATATATAAAATGAATTAAATATAATAATGAAATAAGGTTAAAAATTGGGGATAAGAATTTGTTGAATTAACATTTGGAAATGGAATACAAGAAGGGGAGGCGAGGGGAAGTCGTGGGAAATAAGGTATAAGAAAATAAGGACTGAAATTATACTTGTTTTTGTTTTTTGTTTGTCTGTATTATTTGAAACTTCAATAAATATTATTTTTTTAAAAAAAGATTCTATGATTCTATGATTCTATGATTCTACTCCCTACTGATGTGGATAGATTCCTCCAAGTTGGTAGGCCCACCACCTGCCTCCTTGATCCGTGCCAGTCTTGGCTGATTCGGGAGTGTCCAGATGTTGCGCGGATCCCCCTGGTTGAAATTATCAATTTGTCCCTTGACATGGGGACATTCCCAGGGGAACTGAAGGAAGCAGTGGTGTGTCCACTCTTAAAGAAAACTTCATTAGATCCCTTAGACCTATCCAATTACCGCCCAGTTTCAAATCTTCCATACCCGGGTAAGGTAATTGAGAGAGCGGTTGCTGAACAGCTTGGTAGGTTTCTGGAGGAAACATCGGCATTAGATCCATTTCAGTCCTGTTTCTGTCCTTTTTTTGGGACGGAGACGGCTCTGTTTGCCCTAACAGATGATCTCCGTAGACAACTGGATCGAGGCGGATGAGGACTGCTGATCCTTTTAGATTTGTCAGCAGCCTTTGACATGGTCGATCATGATGTTCTGGACCACTGCCTCGCAGACGTGGGGATACAGGACATAGCCCGTAACTGGTTGTGCTCTTTTATCTCTGGTCGGGGACAGAGGGTGGCACTAGGGAGGGAAATGTCATTGCGCCACTCCTTGGTGTGTGGAGTGCCACAGGGCACGATTCTCTCCCCGATGCTTTTTAACATCTTTATGCACCCCCTTGCCCTGATTATCCGGAGCTTTGGGCTGGGCTGTCACCAATATGCTGATGACACTCAGCTCTGTCTGCTGATGGATGGCCACACCGACTCAGCCCCGAACACACTGACCAGATGCTTGGAAGCTGTGGCTGGATGGTTTTGTGGGAGCCAAGTGCATCATGAGGGAGGTGTTGAGACTGGCTTTCAGCACTTCTATTGGGAATCAACCTTTGTCCTGGGGATTTACCACATACTTGAGAGTTGATGGCATTCTTCAGCTCATTGATAGAGGGACATCCAGCTCTCCCAAGATAAGCAGAGTTGCTAACTGTTCAGTTGAAGTCCATGTTTTCCCATGAATTCAGTTCTTGATAGCACTGTGCCCATCACACCTCCCTACATGTGTAGCTGTCAGCAGCAAGTTGAATGCTCTGACACAGCTTTAGCCAGTAGTCATTGGCACATTGCCTGGCAATCCACTGGGCATTACTCCTTGTCTTTCTCAGTGCAGCAAGCATTTTCTCACAAGACACATGCTTATAGTTCACAAGAGCCTAACCCTTTGCAGTTATAAAAGGTTCCATGTCCTTAATGCCAGCCTCAAACCAGTTGGGGAATTGCTGTTTACTTTTGCCCAAAAGGACATAGCTATGTTGTAGGTTGCTGTTCAATGCAGTTTCTAAAGCAGTCCAGTAGCACTTGTTCGACAGAATCAGAGAAGCATTTATAAAGTTCAGGTATGACTGTTCTGGCAGTGTTGATTTGAGGCCACATTTTCTGCTTTGTCCTATAGGCCCTCTTTGGCTGGAGAAGGATCAACATGGATTCTTTTGTATGGATCTCCCAAGAGAAGAAGTTCCATTACTGGGGCACAGCCACCAAAACAGGTCTCCCCCCTTATAGGAGAGCCACAAGTCTTTCCCACAAGTGAGGAGAGCCACCACTGAAGGGTTTTCAGATTGTGACCACTGCTAAGCAGTTTCATACCCAAATTCTTCTGAATGCATTTCTAAACCTGGTATTTCTGAATTTGTAAGGGAATTAAGTTGTTTCAGTCCACATATTGCTTCAGAAAGCACAAATTAGGTACATAGGCAAACTGAATCAAACTTCTCCCTCATCCTTATTTGTAGCAGAGCTCAAGAGGACTTCCTCAGCATGTTCTGCATTCTCATTGAATTCCTTCCTATAAAGATGAGAACCACCCAAACTGCTCATTTTTTTTCTTTTTAAAGAAGATCTACTCCTGCCTTGCATTTCTGATTCATGACATCACAAATACCCAGCATAAGTCTGCTGCTGAGTGTCCCTGATTTTCATTGGCTCCCTGCCAATAACAATGCTCTTGGAGTGGGGCAGGAAAGTAACTTTTGTGAGCATTAAGAGTAAAAATTGATTAATTATTTTGTCTTGTGTAGGATGTTTTTCTTTTTCTTTTTCTTTTAACCAATGAATTCGCTCCAAAAATTTAATGCATGGTGAAAAAATAATTTGGATTTCCTCTTTGTCAATATTTCATGAATAAAACTAATTAGGGGACAATGTGAGAATGAGTTTGAATATACAATGTCTTCAGCTAATTGGGTTTATTCATGAAATATTGAAGCGCAGAAAATTCAGCTTATTTTTCCAACCATATAAATTTTTGAAATAGTGGATTCAGTGTGTGGCTAAAACAAAGTAAGCAGAAGAATTTTTACATGTGAAAAGTGTACAGTTCAGTTATTGGGAATGGATGATTTGCTTTAACCAACTAAACATGTTTCAGGGACAAAGGAAGCTGCTTTATACCAAATCAGACCATTGGTCCATCTAATTCAGTATTGTCTATGCTGCTTTGCAGCAGCTCTCCAAAGTTTCAGATGGAAAATTTTCAGTCTTTCCTAGAGATACTGGGGGTTGAACCGGGGCCTTTGGCAAGCAGAGTAGATGCTCTACCATGGAGCCACAACCTTTATACCTTAATGACCTAATTTGAGGTGGCAGCCCTGAAGACTAATGCAAAAGGTAACCATGATCCCCTAGATCAGGCATAGGCAAACTCGGCCCTCCAGATGTTTTGGGACTACAACCCCCATCATCCCTGACCACTGGTCCTGTTAGCTAGGGATGATGGGAGTTGTAGTCCCAAAACATCTGGAGGGCCGAGTTTGCCTATGCCTGCCCTAGATGTTGTTCATCTACTATGCTCACTTTATGGGCTGCGAAGGAACATTCCTTCATCCAGCAAGGGTTAAAATTTAAACAAGGATTAAAAATCCTAGAGTAGCTTAGCTACCTTCCTGATGAGGTGATAACCTAGGTAATGGGCCATTAAAGGAAGAAAGGAAGTGGATGTGTGCCAGGTGGCAAAAGGGTGGTCCCTCACTCAGTCACTTGTTGGACAAAGGCTCGAGCTGAGGGTGTGTGGGTGTGTGTAAGCTAGAAAATAGAAGCTTGATAAAGCAGCAGGCTAAAACCTGTGAGGGAGAGACATGCCTGATTTCTCCTACAATCCAAGGCTGTGGCTATGTGAGATAGACCTTCTTGGGGTGTTGATGCTGTGAGCTCCTCCATCATGGGCTGAGGATATATGTAGAAATAAACCATATATAATAAAGATACCACAATCTCCACTGTCCCTCATTCCAAAAGGAGCACGAACTCTGGACAAGTGCTTTGAACCCCTTGAATCTTGCACCGCTTAGAGATTGGGGTGACGTGCAACAATATACATTTTGTGTGAAACGTTGCCTAATCATATACACACCTTTGCAAGTGACCCTGCTTTAATGCATGAAATGCATACCGAAATTTAGACACATTCTGATCTAGTACAGTATATCATTTTTGTAAACTGCACCTGACATTTCAAAATCCTATGAATTTCGAAGGATGGCTGTTTTTCAGTTCGTGTATTGGTTCTAAGAGTTCAAATTATGCAGATTTACCTTCAAGTGTGAAATAAAACAAACCTGGCCCTTATCCCTAGGAATGGATTCATTAAAGGGGCACCAACTATAGGGGTGGAAGGGGCTTCAGCCACCTCAATATTTGTGAGTAGGGGACTGAGCCCCCCCATGCTGAGGGGGCCTCCATCCTCCACAGCCCACTGCTACCAAGCAGTGCTCGTGTGGTGGGCAGGAGCAGGACACAGGGAGGGTGAAGGTCATCCTCCATGTTCCCCATCCCCCACTGCTGCTGCCAGGTGAGCACTCATGTGCCATACAGGGGTAGGAAGGCAGAGGGGTCATGTGAGGCAAGTCGGTGCCCCTGGTTCATTAGATCTCACTCCTCCTACACATGCTGTTGTAAGATTTATCATGGCAGGAAAATCTGGGAGAGAAACAACCCAAGTAGAGGAAATACTCCACTGCTTTCTTCTTCGGTTCTAAGCTTCAGCTTTCATTCCAGATCTCCACTTTTCAACCAAGGTGATCCTCTCAAAGTTAGCTATCAGCTGCAGTTGATACAGAGCTATCATTATATTTGCCTCTCATTTCTTTTTTCATCAACCTGGCACATAGCACACAACCCCAAGACCACAAATAAGGAATATCCAGCCCTCAGGCTGAGTACACAACCCTCCAGTTTTCTCTGTCCACCCTCAGGACCCTTCCCAGTCACACCCACTCTCCCCAGATCACCAGTTTTGTTCCACATCCACAATGAATGATTTTTACTGGCTGAAGTGTGTCTGATAATGTCTCTTGCCATGGATGGAATGAAACTGACTTTAAGGATTTATCCACACTTCTTCTTGTCCTGATGCTTTTCCCCAGGGTCCGAAAGGTTAGCCCAATCCGAATCCACCCACGCGGTCAGCTTGACACCACCCTCAGCTGACATCTTGAGGCAAAAGTCTTTGGTTTCTTGCAGGTAACGTAGCACCCGCTTTATACCATTCCAGGCCTGCACACTAGGACTTGAAGCCTCTCTACTGAGCAGATTGACAGCAAACACTATGTCTGGTCTGCTCCACTGGGACAGATACAACAGACTACCCAGTGCCGACTGAAAGAGTTCAGTGTTTTCGAACACCACGCGTTCTACTTGCTGGCACTCCTTCACGTATCCAGCCTCCATGGGTGATATGGCACCTGCACAATCAGACATCCTGAACTTCTCAAGCAACTGCTCAATCTTACCTTTCTGGCGAAGCAAAAAGCTTCCATCACTTGCTCTTGTGATCTCTACGCCTAGGTAGGACTTGACATCTCCAAGCTGCTTTAGCTTGAACCGCTTTCCAAGCTCCTTAGCAAACTTCTCCACCTGTTTACCTGTCTGTGCCATAATCAAAATGTCATCTACGAACACCTGCACCACTTGCTGTTTCAAGCCTGAATCTTTAATGTAAAGACAACTGTCTGCAAGAGACCTCTTAAAACCTAGCTCTTCTAAAGCTTCATGTAGGCACATATTCCAATTTCTGGCAGATTGGCGTAATCCATAGATGGATTTGTGCAACCGCCACACGACGCCTGGCTCACTGACTTCAAACCCTGGAGGAGGAAGCATGTACAACTCCTCCTGGAGATCTGAGTTCAGGTAGGCGACATCTACATCAAAGTGGTTCACCATCCAACCTCTCTGTGCTGCTATCGCCAAGAACGTTCTCAAAGTTTCTGCTCTCGAGGTCGGCGAATATACCTCTGTGAAGTGGACACCCTTCCTCTGTGTGAATCCACGAGCCACTAATCTCGCTTTATACTGTGGCTCTCCAGCGTCAGTGGGTTTCATGCGATAAACCCATCTGCAGCTGACAGCTTGCTTGTTAGCCGGCAGCTGAGTGAGTGAGAACACACCAAGAGACTCCATTGAGTTCATCTCCTTCTGCATCGCCTCATGCCATTTGCTAGCTTCTTCCTGAGGCAACTTCTGAACATCCTCAAAGGATTCAGGTTCACATCTAGCCACACCAACCCAGACACTAGTGGCTTCATACCTTTCAGGTGGCTTCCCTTTGGTTGATCTTGCTGACCTCCTCAGCGTGAATTCTGGAACTGCGCCTGATTCACCTGGATCAACCCTACTATCCTCTGTGTCAGAAACATCCCCCTCTGACCTGCTGCGCCATTTTGGGCGTACAGCTGGTTCTGCTGGCGAGGATGGTTCACTCCTTAGCTCAGACTTGACAGAGACCTGTGGAGGGGTCCTGGGACTCCCTTTTGGAGAGATACGGAGCCTCTCCCTTGGAGATCCCGGCTCTGGACTCTGCGGCTGTGGACTGTGCACCTCAGCAACAGGTTCAGCCCTGCCCTCCTTTTCCTCATGAGAGTCTAACAGAACAGCCGGGTTTCCGTGAAGACACTTCCACCCACTCTGCTTGCAAAACTCAGCACTGCCGCTAATAAGGAGCTTAGACTGGTTGCCAGTAGGGTATGCGAAACGCCACGCCTTTGAATCCGGCTCATAGCCTACAAAGATCATCTTCCTAGACCTTGGCTCACCCTTTCTGTGCATGGCTTTTGGAATGAGGACCCAAGCCTCAGAACCAAAAATGCGAAAGTAGTGCACTTTCGGCTTCTTCTGATGCAGTAAGAAAAAAGGTGTGTTGCCTACACTGGAATTGTACACTCTATTCTGCAAGAAACATGCTGTCCTATAACTCTCAGCCCAAAAGCGCTGTGGCAAACCCGAGTCTGCCAACATAGCGTTCGTTGCTTCCTGTAGCGTGCGAAACTTTCTCTCTGCAACTCCATTCTGCTGCGGACTGTAGGGGGCGGACAGTTGATGACTGATACCCTTCTGCCTGAAAAACGATTGCAGCACAGAACCTGTGAACTCCCCCCCCCCCTGTGATCAGATCGAAAGGAAATCACCCTGGTAGAGAACTGCAGCTCTATCACTGTGATCCAATCCCTGATCAGCGCAGCTGCTTCTGACTTCTGTCTAAGTGAGAAAACCCAAGAAAATTTGAAAAATCGTCAATCAGAACCAGAACCCATTTAGACCCAGCTAAAGAAGGTGTTGACATGGGCCCTGATAAATCCGCATGCACCAGTTCAAAGGGTTTGCTGGTTCTCCTCTCTGACCTGGGGTATGTGCATGTTGTGACCTTCAATTGCTTACAGGCTTGACAATCTAGGTATTTGTCACATGGTTTGAACCTACACCCAATTGTGTTCTCTGTGGCTTTCTTAACATATGACCACCCAACGTGCCCAAACTTCCTGTGCCACAAGTGCATGCAATCATGGTGTGGTGGGACATTTGCACACTGCACTCGTGCGTCTTTAATGGACTCTCCACTAGCCCCATTTTCCACCAGTCCCATTTTACTACCAACCCCATCTCCAATAGGCATCTGCACCAGAAAGAGCCTGTCCTTTCTCTCAACACTGTAGATCTTCTTCCCATTCCTGTAAAAGGAACACAAATTGTTAGAAAAAAGGACATCAAAACCATCAGCATTTAGTGATGACACGCTTAAAAGAGAATGTGGAAGCTGGGGGCCAACATAAGCTTGCACCTCGTGATGTATAAAAGAACAATACAAAAACCCAGTTTCAGTCAATGGTCTCTGAGACCCATCAGCTAACGTGACATAGTGTCCAGTTTTAACTGTCTTGCAGTTCCTCAGGAACTCTCTAGAATTTACAAGATTGTGAGAAGCGCCAGAATCGATAATGAGAGATAAAATGTCTCTCTGACTGTCCTCCAAGGTTGCCATGGCAACGCTCGCACCCCCACCGGGGCCTCTGCCAGTGTCAGTGTCCTTCCTGGTTGTCATGGTTGCAAGGCTCCTGCTGGTGTTCTCACGCTCTGCCATCTGAGAACCGCCGCTTATCTGTCTTAGCAGGTGGCTGACCTTGCATTCCAGAGCCTCTGTAGAACAATGCCCTTCGCTGTTGGACTTCCCCTCAGAGCACAAACAACTCTTGGAGACTTTGGCTTTCACAGAGCTCTTGGAACATCCTGCACCCCCACTCCTGAGTGCCCAGTTGCCTGAGGAATGGACTGCAACTGCCTTCCTCTTTCCAGCCCTCAGCCTTTCTCCTGGACCATCACACAGACGTGTTGAAGCATAGAAACAGCTTCCCAAAACAGTCCCAGCCCCCTCTGGGCTTGGTACTCTCTCTGGGCATCCTCTAGCCCCCTCTGGTCTGGCTCCCTCTGCGGCTGACTTGCCATCTTCAGTGCCTGCCACGCGACCCAGGGCTTCTTCCCTTGGAGCTTTGGCAACAGCCAAGCCTCAACGCTGGCTCTTTGCTCTCTCTCCAGAGCAGCATCAGCAGCCACGTCTGCCTCACAGGCTTCCACTGCTCCATTCAGTCTTTCGAAGGGGATATTAAAGCCTTCATGGCCCTGCTGTGCTGGGCAGCAGCCATCTCCACCCACCGGGGCTTTAAGCGTACTCACACGTCTGCCAGCAAGCTGGTCTTCTGAAGCAGCCGTCCTTCTTGGCTTTTGGCTCCGCTCTCCAGCATTCCTCACTGCCCATCCTGGCAGGAGCTCTCAGCAACGCAACGCTGGCAGTCTTCCTCCCTTCTCACACTTGTCAGGAAATGCGGAACCCCCCATAACCTTTTGGGTAGTAAACAATTCCTGCGTCCAGTCACGCTTCCCTGCGTGGCTCTCTGCTTGGAAGCTGACCTGGCAGGAGAGCAGAGTAACAGCAGCGGTCCTGCGTCCGTGTGAGATGAGAGAGGGATAAATCAAATCCAAAGACAGATCGGTTCTTATCTCTAGAAGCGTTTATTTACAAGCCATAAATCAGTCTCATTCCATCGGAGCATTCCGACATTTCTCTGTGCTTCCAAAAGCACACTCGCAGCTTCTTCGCAGCGTCTCTCAGTCAAAAGTGAAAGCAACTCTCACAGACTAAGACAGACAAAGCCTGCTTCAGGCTCCTCCCAGATACAGGACACCACAGAGTTTTAACCCTGTCAGTTCCAAACTCCACAAGCCAGCTGTCTCAAAAAACTGCACAAACAGGGCCATACTATCGACCTCTCTCAGTATCTCTCAACCAGTCAAGTGGATAATGCTGGTAATGTGCAAAGTGGCAGTTGAGGAAGACATTGTTGGTCCTGCTGCAGATTAATCCAAAGGTCATTAGTGCAGCCCAGCAATGGGACTAGCCAAAGGCAGTGAAGAATTCAGCTGGGAAGAATTCAGCTGGAAGTAAGGTTGAGGCAGAAAGTAAAACTATGTATGTGAAATTAAAGGATAATGCTGTTCCATAGGGGAAGGCCTCCAGTATGTTGGATGCCATTTATTACTGGCTACCAAAGAGAAATTTAGGAAGGGGGGATTTGTTGTTGCTGTTTTTCCAGAGGTGATAGTTAAGAATAAAGGAGAGATATATATGTACTGAGTCTGGGTACAGGAGGTAGTTGGGGAGAAAAAATATTAGGCACAATTCATTCCTGGTGGGAATTGCAAGTGTATTTTAAGTCTGACATGCACATTTTGGGTAAATGTTGGAGAGTGGGGCCCACATGCTTATGTGGGGTTTATATCCAAGGTTTGGATTTGAAAGGAGAATGAAAGAAGATTTGCAATACCCCATAGGCCTTACTTTTAAGTATGGAGGTTTGGCTGGAAAGAATGTGGATGCTGTTGGGTTGGAGCTTCCCCAAGATTTGGTTTTCAATACTAAGGACTATCAAAAAGACCGGCAGAGGGGACATGAGATAGACTTAAGAGCCTTCGATGTAAGATCTCCGGGCTGATGGCTTCTTGAGATTGATGGACATATGTTGGGGACTGAAACTGGGAAGGGAGTATGGGTGGAATGGAAACTGGGAACTCAAAGGGTATATAATATAATTTGCTTTTTTGTTTTGTATGAGAGTTGGGAAATTCGTGGAAGGGAATCTTTGTCGACCTTAGAGAAACGTCTCAAGAATAAGTATTGATATATAGGTTTGGAGGAGAGTTAAGATTGGATAAAGTAAAAGTGGTTTTTAAAATAAATTAAATTACTTAAATGAAAATAAGGTTGGAAGGATTTGCAGAAATAGCGATTTGAACTAGAATACAAAAATGGGAGGTGTGAGGAGGTCAAGGAAATAAGTAAAGGAAGAAAGTTATGTAAAGGTTTAATCCGCTCTTTTTTCTTTTTTTTTCCCAAGTGAGTGTATTTTCTTTTGTGCTGTTGGTGTATTTTTTCTTTTTTCTTTTTTTGTATTTTGTATTTTTCTTTTTGTTTCTTTTTGTAATTCTTAAATTTTGAATAAATATTATTTAAATATATATATATATATCCAAGGTTCGCCTTAACAAAGTTATATAAAATCGTCACCTGCCTGCAGTTTCTTAATTATGTTTAATTTGGTTTGAAGTTACTTTAGCAGGTAAACATAAGTGCAAGTTAAGGCCAACTTAGTTCCTTGAAAAGTAGACTTGCCCAGTCACAACAGGCTTAGAAACCTTAGACTACATTTTCCACATACTGTATGATTTATTTTCCCCCAAGGTAGTTCATATTCTTAAGTTACAATTTATAAAGTGGCCCTACAAAAACAACAACCCTCATTTGCCTTGCCTCGTTATTTCCTGTCTTCTAATGCAATGGGTATAGTATCATGTACATGCTTAGACTCTGTAAATCCAATTTTACCATACATAGTCTTTTCTCACCTGCTTTCAGACATTATTGTTTACATGCAACTGGGCTACTGCAAGTCTTTCATTTTTATTGGTCTTCTGTATTGTTTTTAATAGATTGTGGCTGTTATTCAGTATATATAAGGCTTGCACTTCATAGCAAGTTTAATGCAGAAATGCCTCCAGGTATCCTATAATGTTTTGGATTGTGAGATTGCAGCAGATTTTCAGCCAGCAAGTGAGTCAGCTGTCTCATGCACTCGTGCTGGGGAAATGGGGTAGGGTGTTTGTGACAGCTCCATGTTAGAATCTTGTTGGGGGGGACCTCCAAGAGATAAAGTAAAAGAATCACAATCTGAGGGGGGGTTAAATACCTACTTCAAATCCCATTTTCAGTACCAACCTCATCCATATGCCATATATTTCTCCATTAATGGAAGCCATCTTTATTTTCTGATAACCAATTCCCTTTTTAACCATGTACACTTTATTGGTTTTTGTAAATGTATTGAAGAAGATTTTACAATCTTCAACCTTAAATCATGAGGGTGGTCCAGCAACACTTCCTTGCATGTATGCTAGCTCCCTTGCATAGCAGAGTCACGATCACATAGCTTAAGCATTGAAAGGATCATGTTCCACATGGCAGATGGCAATAAGACACTCATGGAAGCAGTAAAACTCAGTCAGGCATTGTTTACTTGAAAGGCAATATCAATCTTGACAGTAGAAGACTTACAACTTTACTACCACACAGATAGTAAGGCACATTTCAGTCCTATATGCTGCCTGGGCTCAGTTCAGCAGTCTCTCCTCTGCAGAATTTGTGCAAGTCCACAGGTAAGTGCTCTTTAGCTATTCATAGCTGCTGTAGGCTAACAATATTGCACCTCGATGCTCCAAGAATCTTCTCACAGTTTCTGGAAATAAATGGCTCTTTCTTACTTGTCCTAACATGTATAACAAAAAAAAAAAACCTACACAGCTACACATAATCAAAATATGCCCCCCCCCCCAGCTTGCAAGCAACCATGTAAGTACAGTCATACCTTGGGTTACAGACGCTTCAGGATGCGTTTTTTTTGGGGGGGGGTTGCGGACCGCCAAAACCCGGAAGTACTGGAACGGGTTATTTCCAGGTTTCGGTGGTTGCGCATGCACAGAAGCGCTAAATCGTGCACATGTGCAAAAGCGCCGAATTTCAACCTCTCGTGTGTGCAGACGTGCTGCTGTGGGTTACAGATGCTGTGGGTTGCGAACGTTCATCCCGCATGGATCACGTTCGCAACCCGAGCGTCCACTGTATTCTTCTTTTAGATTTTCTACAAAATTCTCTTGTGTTTTTCCATCAGGGAACATCCATGTAGAGTATGGGAATCTGTTCCACCTAAGGGATCAACATGGTCACAACATCTGAAGAAATTTTGAATAGATTTTTACCCCCCCAAAGTATTTTAGGCAGCCCCCTCCTCAAATGGTGGTATTTCTCCCTATAAATGAAATATCTCCAAGACGCTGACACTATTCCGCAATTAACGTGACACAATTGTCCTGGTGTTCTATGCCACCTATGTATTACCTGACTATCCAAGGTTAACTGAAAGTTGCTAGGTTATTGATGGATTAAGAGGTATATTGACTATAAGCCAGTGCCTCTGTCTTTGCTCTCACTTAGTGTGGAGTCTAACTTTGTTGGGAGGATCTTGCAGCCCCAGAGCAAAGTGCTGGCAACCTAAAAGCGACACGACAGGCTAATAATTTGATTACAACACTTTATATAACTACTAAATTGTATCTTCATTCAGAGTCAAGTGGCATACAATATATACAAGGAAATACCAACTAATGTAACTTCAGAAAAGTAGGGGTTTTTCCGATGGTGTATGAAACATCTGGAGCATGTCATTTATCAGGCAAGAAAAATATCTCTATCTAAGGAACGCCCTTCATTATTGCTCCCCACTGATCGTGCTGGGAAACACATTCAGGAATGTGTTGTGTGTGCCTAGTTTGCAAAACAATCTCCTGAGTATTCCAGACTTGGCAAAAGCAGGCTTTGAAGTAAACTTTGTGGGAGATCAGTGCCAGATAAAGCAAAATGGGGCAGTGTTGGCAAATGCTAACCTTAGAGCTAATATGTATGTACTGCAGTGTGAGTCTAAGGTTGCGAATGTGCAAAATGTCCCGACCCATGATATGTGTATTCATCTCCTGCACAGGCGTCTAGCTCATGCTAGCTATAAGGTGCGAAACAAAACATTGGAGTTGTGTGGGGGGATGAAAAACATAAAAAGTTGTGATAATTACTTAGACTGCAATATCTGCAAGGAGGTTAAAAGCAGGGCTTGCCCAGTAGCAAGAGCAAGCCAGAGAGAAACCAAAAAACCACTGGAGTTGATTCATGCTGATGTAACTGGTCCTTTCCCACCAAGTGTCTCCCATAACAAGTACTGTTTGATCCTAGTGGATGACTATTCTAGATTTGGCGGGGTCTATCCATTAAAGCAAAAGTCTGACGTTGCCCAAACTTTGAAGTTCTGGGTAAGAAGGGTAGAAAGGCAACTTGGCGAAAAGGTGTGCTCTATTCAGACAGACAGGGGAGGAGAGTTTATGGCAAGCTCCCTAAGAAACTGGTTGCGTTCCCAAGAGATTAAACATAGGCTTACCAATGTGGCGATGCCTCAGGAGAACAGAGTAGCAGAGTGTAGGGGAGGTGACTTGCAGACACAAATGAAAGCATTGTTAGAAGATGCAAATCTTCCAATTAAGTACTGGGCTGAGAGTATTAAGACCGCAAATTATATTGGGAATCGCTTGTGGTCAAGGGTACTAGATGACATACCCTATAAGATTCTCTATAACAAAAGTCCCAGTTTGCAACATTTGAGAATCTTTGGGACAAAGGCGTGGGTTGACATACTTGTAAAGAACTGAAGGTGGGAAAAGGGCACAGCAGTTGCTATTTCTTGGGTATGAAAGTGGTACAAAAGCCTACAGGTTTGAGGATGATAAAAATCTTTTGAGTTATAGTCGATCAGCCAGCTTTAATGAGCAAAAAAATTGGCCCAAATTACATGCAAACCTGCTGCCAGAAAAAGTTTTACTGCCAAGCATACCTGATAAGGCAGTTGAAACAAAGCTAAGAATTGGCAGCACTCCCAGAGAAACTGAAAGGGAGGAGGTAAAGGTTGAGCATTTTTCTCCAGCTGCTAGCATGGAGCAGGGGAGAGAAGAAAGTGCAACAGGGACAGGAGGAGGTAAATCTTCAGAATCAATCCACCCCAAAAGCAGTCCTGAAGGTAGCCCAGGGGGTGAGATTAATGAACTAAGGAGGTCTGCAAGAAGTAATAAAGGTCAACCTCCAGACCGTTATGGGTTCCCAACCACCATAAACCAGGTTTGTGTAACTGAGCCAGAAAACTTTGAAGAAGTGCAAGAGTTACCTACTCTAGAGAAAGAGGCATGGTTAAAGGCAATGCAGGAAGAGTATAATTCTCTGCTAAACAACAATGCATTTGTACCTACAGAATTGCCTGAAGGTAGAAAGCCCATAAGCTGTAAGTGGGTTTTTAAAGTGAAAAAGCTGGCTGATGGTAGTTGTCAGAGGAAAGCCAGGTTGGTTGCAAGGGGCTTTACACAAAGAAAAATGATACATTATGATGAAGTGTTTGCCCCAACAGCAAAGGCTGAAACAGTAAAATCAGTTTTAGCAATGGCAAGTCTGAGAGGGTTAAAAGTTAATCATTTTGATGTTGCCTCAGCATATTTAAATGCTCCTATTGACGCCAAGGTGTATTTACAGCAAATACCAAGTTATGAGCTGGAAAAAGACAGCATGGTGTTAAAGCTGCAAAGGGCACTATACAGTTTACACCAAAGTGCACGTCTATGGCATGAATGCATAGACACAACTTTGAAAAAGATGGGATTCAAACAAAGCCTGGCTGATTCCTGTTTATATTCAGCAATGGTGCAAGGAAGTGTTTGTTATTTACTTTTGTATGTTGACGATATCTGTCTAATAACAACTGCACAAAAGCAAGTGTCTTGGTTTATAAACAGCCTAGGTAACAAATACAAACTGAAGTATTTGGGAGAGATTCAAAATTGCCTAGGAGTAGAGGTTGAGAAAAATGAAGAGGGTGTCTACTCTCTGAGTCAGAAGGAAAAAATCGAAAAGTTACTGAAGACATATGGAATGGAGAGGGCAAATGAGGTTGACACTCCCATAACTACCCAGTACAAAAATGAACCAGAAGGGCAAAAATGTGAGAATGCAACAGTGTTTCATTCTCTGTTGGGTTCTCTGTTATATTTAAGTTGTTGGACAAGACCCGACATAACACTGGCAGTGCACATGTTAAGCCAAAGAAGTGCAGACCCGGCTCAGAGAGATTGGGTAGCACTTAAAAGAATCCTAAGGTATCTGAAAGGCACAAAAGATTACAAACTGGTGCTTGATACAGGATATGATCAGCAAGTGTATGCATATGCTGATGCCAGCTGGGGGGGACAGAGAAAATGGAAAGTCTACCACTGGCTATGGCATATATATTGGAAATGCCCTGGTTCAGTGGAAATCCCAGAAACAAACATTTGTTGCCACAAGTACTTGTGAAGCAGAGTACTCAGCCATAAGCAAATGTGTGTCACAAATAGAGTGGTTTGCTTGCCTAACAAAAGAGCTTGGAATACCTTCTGAAATGCCAATACTGTGCTAAGTGACAACATGGCTGCACAACAGCTTGCTAACCAACAGAACTTTAAGAGCAAGAGTAAACATATTGCTATAAGATACGGAAATGTGAAAAATGCTTTGGAAAGAAATGTGTTAAAGGTACAGCACTGTGACACAAAATGTAATGTGGCGGATTTGTATACAAAATGTTTGGATGCTCCCAAATTTTGAGACTTAAGAGAATTATTAGGTCTCAAGCCTTTGACTTAAGAAGGAGTGTTGGGATTCGCAGGATACTGAGTAAGTCTGCAGGCTTCAACAGGATGATGCAATACTCTGTGAAGTGCTGGGTCAGAGTGACTCAGCAGGAGTGTGATTAATGTGATTGGCTATCACCTGTTTTAAAAAGGAAAGCCTGATGATCTAGTACTGACATTACAGGAGCCAGAATCTAGTACAAAAAGGGTATTGGAATTGATTCAAGAATTTGGTCAAGTGGCAGGATTTAAGTTGAATAAATTAAAAACTAAGGTTCTTGAGAAAAAATTAACACCGATGGAGAAAGAGAGGTTTCAGTTTAACATTGGTAAAGAAGGTAAAATATCTGGGGGTTAATATGACTGCTAAGAATGTGAACTTGTTCAAAGATAACTATGAAAAATGTTGGTCAGAAGTGAAAAAGGATCTTGAAATATGGTCAAGTTTGAAGCTTTCCTTGTTTGGTCGAATTGCTGCTATAAGAATGAATGTATTCTTAGATAGTAGATTTATTGCTCAGATAAGCCCTGGTGTCCAGCCCACTTCGGCTGCACAGCTCTGCTGGACTTCAAAGGCCACATTCCAAAGGCTCTGAGCAAAAAAACCGCAGAGTTTACGCAGCAGCAAGAGAAAGCTGCAAAAACTTCTTCAGAGCTTTCTTCAGTGTGCTAAAATAAAGTCCACTCAGGATATTAGCAGCTAGAAGCAGTTTATTTACAGCAGACTATCCATTATCTATCACAGCGAACAGCATCATGAAAACACGTCCTCTCTCCTCAAAAGCGAAAGTAGAGAAAAAGAACAAAGACTGGAGACTCTCGGACATGACGTAGAATCTCCCCCCTCCCAACAGTGGGCAGTGCGTACACTCTGAGCTGTTTTAACCCTGTAAGCTCAGGTTATCCTCACACCCCCTCTCGCCCTGCGCCACTGTGGGGGGAGTAAGTACAGAACTTACCCCCAACTCCAAACCACCACAAAACTCCCCATGACGCTGGAAGCTTAAAGGTTTGGTGAATCCATCGGCCAGGTTACTGTGACTGGCACAATACTTCAGCCGAATCAAACCTGACTGAACACTCTGACACACATTTTGGAAACGTATGTCCAGATGCTTGGTTCTGGCCTTAAATTGCGCAGATTCAGCCAATTTCAAACAAGGTTGATTGTCTTCCCAAACCGTGATGGGCAAGCTACAATCCCCATAGATCTCTTGCACCAAGCATCTATAGAACTCTAGTTCCCGGCACAAATCTGACAGTGCACTGAATTCAGCTTCAGTAGAAGACAGCGCAATGAGACTTTGCTTCCGGGACTTCCACCCAACTAGTGACTTCCCAAACTTTACCACCAACCCAGACACAGACTTGCGGTCCTGCGAATTTGCCCAGTCACTGTCCACATAGCATGTGAGCTTCGCCTCGCCTTCAGCTGGCAGCTTAAGACAGAAGTCTTTGGTATGCTGCAGGTAGCGCAGTACCCGCTTGATACCGTGCCAAGCACTCACACTGGGCTTTGACGCTTCCCTACTTAGCAGATTGGTAGCAAAGGCAATGTCTGGTCTGCTCTATTGGGACAGATACAACAGACTACCTAGAGCTGATTGAAAGAGCTCAGCATTCTCAAACTCGGCACTTTCTGCTTGCTGGCTATCTTTCACGAAGTTCGTCTCCATGGGTGTCCGAACTCCTGCACAATTGGACATTCTGAACTTCTCAAGCAACTGTTCAATCTTGCCTTTCTGACTGAGCAAGAAGCTACCACCCTCAGTTCTCGCTATCTGCACGCCTAGGTAGATCTTTACTGCACCCAGGTTCTTGAGCTGAAACCGCTTCCCAAGCTCTTTGGCAAACTTCTGCACCTGTTTGTCTGTCTTTCCAATGTGGATGATGTCATCAACAAAAAATAACACCAGTTCCTGTGAGTCTCCTGATCCTCTAAGGAACAAGCAACTGTCAGCAAGACTCTTCCTGAAACCTAGCTTCTCCAAAGCTTCATTCAGGCACAAGTTCCAATTCCTGGCCAACTGTTTCAGGCCGTAAATTGACTTGTGAAGTTTCCACACAGTACCTTGCTCATTTCCCTCAAACCCTGGAGGAGGAAGCATGTACAAATCCTCCTGGAGGTCTGAGTTCAAGTAAGCAACGTCCACATCAAAATGATGCACCAGCAACCCTCTTTGTGCAGCTATGGCCAAAAGCAAACGTAGAGATTCACTCCTACAGGTGGGAGCATACGTTTCCGTGTAATGCAACCCCCTGCGCTGCGTGAATCCTCTCGCCACTAATCTGGCCTTATACTGCGGTTCTCCTGTCGCTGTAGGCTTAAGACGGTAAACCCAGCGGCTACCCATGGCTTTTTCGCCCATCGGCAACTTCGTGAGGGAGAACACACCTAGAGACTCCATTGAGTTCATCTCCTTCTGCATCGCCTCATGCCATTTCCTGGCTTCTTCCTGAGGCAGTTTCTGAACATCTTCAAAACTCTCAGGTTCACACTGTGCCATTCCGACCCACACGCTAGTGACAGCAAACCTTTCAGGAGGCTTCCCCTTGGTCGTCCGAGCAGAACAGCGCAGCACCACTTCAGGAACCTCCTCTGACCCACTGGGGCCAGCCAGAACGTCCTTGGCATCAGAGAGCTCCCCCTCTGACTTACTGTGCCTTCTGGACTTCTCAGCCGAACCTGTGGGGGAAGATGGAGCACTGCGTTGCTCAATCTTCACAGCCTTGGGAGAAGTTCTCCCCTCTGCCTGCACTGGGTCTGAACTCTGAGCCTCGGCTGCAGGTTCAACCTCTTCCTCACCTTCATCGGCAGAGTCAAACAGACTCTCTGACAGGATGTCAGGGTTCCCATGTATCCTAGCCCAACCACTCTGCTCACAGAATTCAGCACTGTTGCTGAGCAGAATCCTGGACTGATTCCCTGACGGATAAGCAAACCTCCACCCCTTGGTCCCTGGCTCATACCCACAGAAAATCATCTTTTGGGACCTGGGTTCACCTTTCTTGCGTTTGGCCTTTGGTATGAGGACCCACGCCTCACAACCAAAAACACGAAAGTAGTGCAGTTTCGGTTGCTTTCCGTGCAACAAGAAGTACGGGGTGTCACCTACCACTGAATTGAACGACCTGTTCAGAACAAAGTTGGCCGTTCGCCAAGCCTCCCCCCAAAAGCGCTGTGGGAGCCCGGCATCAAACAAAAGAGCTGCGGACATCTCCCCTAGAGTCCTGTTCCGTCTTTCCGCAATCCCATTCTGTTGGGGAGAGTGCGGAGAGGACAATCTGTGTTGAATCCCCTTTTTGCGGAAGAAACTTTGCAGTGCAGACCCGGTGAACTCCCCACCGCGATTGCTCTGAAAGCTTTGCACCCGTGTGGAAAACTGCAGTTCCACAGCCGCAATCCAGTCTTTGATTAGCGGTGCAGACTCACTTTTGTGTTGGATCGTGAAGGTCCAAGAGTTCCGAGTATGGTCATCAATCAGAACCAGCGCATATTTGGCTCCGCCCATACTGGTCACAGACATGGGACCTGACAAATCTGCATGAATTAATTGAAAAGCCCTAGTGGTCACCCTTTCAGACCTTGGGTATGTGCACGTTTTTACCTTTGCAGACTTGCACACTCTGCAATCTAGAAACTTAGCACAAGGTTTCATTTTGCACCCTTGCGTACACTCTGGGATCTTCTTCACTGACCCCCAGGACACGTGAGCCATGCGTCGGTGCCATAAGTGAGCACACGCATCATGAACTGGAACGTTGGCACACTGTGCTTGAGCCACCTCCGTGTCACCTGTACCTGCAAAAGAAGCATTTTTCCAAACAACCTGTCTTTACATTCAACACTGACTAGGTGCTGTCCATTCTTAGAAATAGAACGCTTATTGTTTTCAAAACACACTTTGTAGTTTTCAGCAAGAAGGGCGCTGACAGACAGCAACGCGCAAGACAGTCCTGGAACAACAAAAGCCTGGATTGAATCCTGTAAGAAAGAACAAAACAGTGAGCCAGTCTGGGTGAGTGGGTGTTTAGTCCCATCTGCTAAACACACAGTCTTTCCAGAAGTTACAGAGGTGCAGTTCTCCAGGAATCCTGCAGATGGCACTAAGTGATGAGACGCTCCTGAGTCTACCACAAAAGTCAGCACAGCATCCTGTTGACAACTCTTGACAGCAGCCATAGAGGCTGCCAAATGTTTACATTCAGTGTCTCTGCCAGCTGCCTTCGGCTTGCCTTTCCCATGCTTTGAAGCAGAGCTCTTTATCTGGTTGCTACGGGAGACGGCCTTCGGCTGTTCCTGTGCCTCGACTGGACAGTCTCTCACCAGATGGGAGGGGGAGCCACAGCGATAACAGCGGTGACGCGTAGCAACAGCTCTCACAGCTCCCTCTTGGGTGTTTGATTTTCGTTGTTGTGTATACTGTGTATATATGGACAATGACAATAAATTTATCTAATCTAATCTAATCTAATCTCTTCAGCCATTCCTTTGTTCCCAGCACCCCCACCTTTGGGTGCACAGCCTGGGCCTGCACGCTCCCCAGCAGTCTGGTTGTAGGCCTCAACATCACACGGCCCCTTGGAGACAAAGCAGCTACTCCCAGCTATAACTTCAGGAACATGGCCAGCAGCCCCCTCTGGGCTCTCCGCTTCCTCCCTGTTCTCAGCTTTTTTAAGGCCCTGGTCTCTTGCTGAGCTTGCACACAGACTCCTCAGCAACTGCCAAGCGGCCTGAGCCGACTCAACACCCTCCAAGTGGGGCAACAGCGAAACATCTACGCTGGCTTTCAACATGCAGAGCTCCCTTTGCATTCTCTGCTGTCTATCCTCCAGCAAAGCAGCCTCATCTTCAGAAGCAAGTGGCATGGGTGGGGCCGGCTCCTTCTGGGCTATGCTCCAGAGCCCTGTGGCCAAAAACCACCCCCTTACTCTTCTTGACCAGACCTCCCAATTTTGCTGATTTAATCTCTCATCAAAGGGGACGTTGAAACTCTCCTGGAGTTCTGCCATCTCCTCCCCCGGTCCCCCCTTGGGGCTGTGGAGTACTCATGCGTACTAAACCGGCTCCGAGGATAGGCTTCTGGCGTCCCTTTGCAGCACACAGCTTGCAGCCAGCCTCCCTGCTTTCTCCCAGGCAGAGCAGGTCTTTTTCTTCCGGCAGCAAAAACAGCAGCGTCTCACTTTTTACAGCCTTTGTAAGCACACAGCATTCCAAACAGGCTCTCCACCGGACATCAAAGCAGCTTCCTCTAATTGCAATTACCGTCCATAACCTCTTAGATAGTAGATTTATTGCTCAGATAAGCCCTGGTGTCCAGCCCACTTTGGCTGCACAGCTCTGCTGGACTTCAAAGGCCACATTCCAAAGGCTCTGAGCAAAAAAACCGCAGAGTTTACGCAGCAGCAAGAGAAAGCTGCAAAAACTTCTTCAGAGCTTTCTTCAGTGTGCTAAAATAAAGTCCACTCAGGATATTAGCAGCTAGAAGCAGTTTATTTACAGCAGACTATCCATTATCTATCACAGCGAACAGCATCGTGAAAACACGTCCTCTCTCCTCAAAAGCGAAAGTAGAGAAAAAGAACAAAGACTGGAGACTCTCGGACATGACGTAGAATCTCCCCCCTCCCAACAGTGGGCAGTGCGTACACTCTGAGCTGTTTTAACCCTGTAAGCTCAGGTTATCCTCACATGTATTGCCAAGAACGTTGTTTTTGTTTCAATCATTGCAATCATTGTCTTTGTTTTTTCCCCCTATTTTTTTGTAGTGTTTGTATTTTTTGTGTTTTCTTTTTATCCTTTTTGTAATTTCTTGTGGAAATTTTAATAAATATTATTTTTAAAAAATAAAATAAAAAGGAAAGCCTGTTCAACAGTAAGTGTGGTGGTTGTGCTGTGCTGTGGTGGAGAGTATTTGTTTGCCTTAAGGAGCAGGTACTCTGTATGGACTGTTTTTGTAAATACCTGTATATAGCTCACATTAAAAAGACTGCACTGGAAAACCCTGGGACTCTGAGCGTTTCTGCTAAAAGCGCTGCGAGGAATTCCCATGGTGGATCAATTTGTTAAGCATAATCATGCTGACACAGACTTACTTTATGGGTCATTTGGGTTACTTTACAGATTTATGGGTCAGCCAGAGGAAACCCGGGATAAGGAGGGGCTTTGTCAAACTGTTACATCAGCAAGAAGCCAAGTTGATTTACCTTTTTAAATCCTTACACCCCAAAGGTTTAAACAATGAACTAGACCTAAATTGTTTTGTGTAATTCCACGTTTGGTTTTGCAGTTGTAAATGTTGCTGCTATCTGTATTCCTGGTGTTGTGTATATATTAGGTGCTGTACCTTTAAATCTGGATGTTATCTAATTCACCAGCTGGAGGTTTTTATAATGCAACTTTGTACTAACTGTGTCAGCTAATTACAATGCATAGTGAAACCTGAACCATTTGTAATCTATGTACCCTCTCGGACCTCTTATTTGGTAACATATTATTGTTATATTTTATAACTGAATGTAGAATGTTTTGGTATATCATCTCATTGATTGTATCTGAATTTACTTTATTCCGCATCATTCTTATTAGCTGAGGAAGAAGGTTTGAAACAAGTTATCCAGGAAGGACTGCCCTGCTACTGCTTCTGGAGCACCAACTTCTTTCAGCGTGTTCACTGCTAAATATATGAATAAGTCATGAATATGACTAGGTTCATCCATGCTGTGGTTGGGTTGTAATTTAGAGATAGTTAAGGTATTGTACACACAACAGGTAGAATCTGCCAGGGGTGTGTTCAAATGGCAGGAGGTTGCACTGCATAAGTGCTAAGGAGCATAGCTGTCAAGTGTCCCTTATTTGAAGGGACAGTCCAGTGCCATGTCCCCCTGCTGTCCCTTATTGAAGGATGTCCCTTAAATGTCCCTTAAATTTCAAAGGAAGCAGCTCCTCTCCCTCCCTCCCTGCCGGCCAGGGAGGAGGAAGGCTCCAACTGTGTTGCTTGGCTGTGTTGCTCACCCAATAAGAAGTCTAAGAACGACTGGGGGGTGGAGCTTGCATGCCTTGTGTGTGGCTAGTTAATGCAAGCTGAGGGGTTTTTTGAATGCTGGACGCCATTTTGTTGCACGTGCTGCTGCAAACTTTGCAGTGCAAAGCCAGGCCAGGGAGCCATCTTAAGTTGAGGCTGCATAGGCCTTGTGGTACATGTGATTCAGATTCTATTCAGTTGAACCTCTGGTTACAAAGTTGGTTGGAATAGTGTTCTCGAAGCTACCCAGCATGAGTTTGACCAGACTGCAGGAGGACAGGAAGACTGGAGTGCCTGGAACAGGTGAGGCTGCAGGTCCCTTATTTTGGCTGCTGGTCCCTTATTTTCAAATCTGTAAGTTGACAGCTATGCTAAGGAGTCAAGTGATGATGCTTTGCTGTCATGCTTAAATGGCTGGACACATGCAACTCTCCCCATCACCTGCTCTAAAGAGAACCCTTTGCAATTAAAAAAAACTGTCACCTGCAATCTGATTGAGTAAGTGTTCTGGCCTGGGCAACACACTGTTCCACATACCATCAGCTGCTGTGTAGAAGTACGAAATATTTCAGACCAACAACATAAAGTGGCACAGATGGGGATAAAAGACACAAATAACCAAACACCAAGCAGACCAACGAAGCCACAGATCGTTGGGCTTCGACTGAAAAAGAAAGATGAAAAGTGTGGCAGTGGTGAGAAAAAGAGTGGCCTCACTGGGGATCAGCAGCACTCCCAAGGTTTCATTGCTGGTCTCATTTATGTATTTATAGTAATAACAGAATGCTTCTTGCAAAGTTTCGGAGATTCCTGGCTGCCCCAGAGGAATAGGGTGGGGTGTCATGATAGATACACCTCTGGAAATTTCCAGCTGTGCACAACGCCATTGTTTACAATGAATACCCAAAGCTGTTCAGGGTTTGAGACAGGTATCTTCAATCTTACCTGGAGCTATCAGGGATTGAAATTGGGGCTTTCTGTATGTACAGTTGATGCTCTACCACTGACCAATCTTATCTAATTTACACTCCTCCCCGCAAAAAAAAGAGACATGCACCAAAATGAAACTTCCCTTGAAAGGAAGACTCGGTTGTTGTTGTTGTTGCTGTTACTGTTTTGTATTGTTTTTTTTAAAAACAACAACAACAACAACAACAACAACACCCCACAAAAACCAAGAAATTAGTTTTAACAAAGTGAAAAAGTGGAGATCCAGGAATTATTTTAATGCGTCCGTATCACACTGATCACCTGTAATTTGGGCCTTTTTTCATTTTCTCTTTGAAGAAGGGTCCACTTTGTGCAGTCACAGTCTCCCATTACAAAGACCTGATTGAAGCCCAGGAACTCCCTGTTATATGAATCCATTCAAATCACATTTCAATCTGGCTCTAAGTGACTGTCAAATTTGGTCATTATAATTATATGTCATATAGTGGAAAGATATGTCTCCCTTTATAGAGGGCAGTGCTATTTTGATGAACTGTCAGAAGACAATCATTTCTTTCAAGGGCTAGATCTAGACACATTAAAAAAGCATTTCAGTTAAACGCACACTAAACTTCATAAAAGGGAATAACATATAAAGCACCTTTTCTTTACGAATGTAGCTGAGTCCAAGGAGTCCTCCATTTGAAAGCTTTCCTGGTCCAGTTCTGGTTTACAGACACAAATCAGTATGCATAAATATTCTGCACACCTGTGACCAGCCTAATGCCTTAGAATCATAGAATTGTAGAGTTGGAAGGGTCATCTAATCCGCTGCAATGGAGGAATCTCAGCTAAAGCATCCATGACTGATGGCCATCCAACCTCTGACTGATAATGAAAATGAGGTAGGAGAGACCACAATCTCCCAAGGGAGACTGTTGCACTTTAGAACAGTGTGGTGTAGTGGTTAAGAGCTGTGGACTCGTAATCTGGTGAACCGGGTTCACGTCTCTGCTCCTCCACATGCAGCTGCTGGGTGACCTTGGGCTAGTCACACTTCTTTGAAGTCTCTCAGCCCCACTCACCTCACAAAGTGTTGGTTGTGGGGGAGGAAGGGAAAGGAGAATGTTAGCTGCTTTGAGACTCCTTCGGGTAGTGATAAAGTGGGATATCAAATCCAAACAGCTCTTAATGTCAGAAAGTTTTTGTGATGTTTAGTCAGAATTTCCTTTATCAACTTGAAGCCATTGGTTTGGGTCCTACCTTTGAGAGCAGGAGAAAACAAATTTGCTCCATTTTTCATGTGACCAGCCTAAAACGTTGACTTTCTACAGCTGGGAGATGGATCTTCCAATCAATACCTGTTATACGACAGAGGAACTTGCATTTGGGTGTTTTTTTGTGGTACTACATAAATTTAGCAATAGAGAGAAGTAGGGTCGAACAAAATACTATGCCAATTCTCATATTTCCTGTCAAATACCCTTTCTCACCATTCTACACATTCTGCAAATAGGAAACATAAAGATACAGAATACAGATTCTATATGCCAGAAGAGTTTATTTTGATCATGAATTTCACCAATTCTGAAAAAGAAAACCCAGGAGACCTGAGTCCCTCTTCTTACCACTAGGCTCACTAGTATCTTCTGCCACTACCACGAATGGTGGAATTAATAAAGAGGAGAGCTTTCCTCTCTCCTGTTTACCCTTTGAGGTCAATCTGTCTTGAAGATTTCTCAGGATCGTAGCATTTTGCTTTAACATTAATTGATCCAATATAGCCAAAGCTAAAGTGTTTTCCATCAAGGGCACACATGTCTTCAGATGCACAGCCTTGGAATTTGAGGTCGAAAATATCGTGGTCAACTAGGAAATAAAAAGCATAAGTTTTGCATTAGTTCTTTAATGGGACCTTGTGGGGTGTAGGAATTACTATGGTTATTAAAGTTCAGTGTGCTTGGAACCAGCATACTGTATGATTAATCCAGCAGACACATATATCACTAGTGCATGCCTTAGGAATCTTACCCTGTGAGTCAAATTAAGCCAAGCAGGTGGCATAATTTGTCCATTTTAACCAAGCAACACCCACTCGCCTTTCACCAACATTGTATTACATCACATTTGTGACGGGTATGTTCACAGCTGCAGAAGAAAAACTAGGAGTCTAGGAAATCTCTCTGAATTGTTGCTTGAGAAGCATGGCTTACAGTCACTGCCAGTCATCTTAATCTCCAGTTGAAAGCAATGTTTTCTACCATTGCCAATCAGCCAAGTGACACTGGCAGTAAGCTGTGCTGGCATTGGGATCAAAAACTGCATATTGCAGTTGATCCCTGCCAAACGTGGAGCCCGAAGGCCTGAAGGCTCCACGTTTGGCAGGGAACTTCCTTTTCAGTTTGGCTTGAGTTGAAGCTATGTTGCAAAAGCAGAATGGAGAGAATTGGGTTGCCTACTGATTCGCTGCCTTGAAGCTGGGTTTCCTGAAAACATAGTGATGCCACTTGGCTGGTAGGCATGCCACACCACACGCTTCTCTCTCTCTCTTTTTTTAAATAATATTTATTAAAGTTTTAAAAGTTACACAGGAAAGAAAAAAAACTCCAAGTTAAACAAAAAACAAAACAATACATCACAATAGAAAAAAGCAAAAAAAATAATAATACAGACAATAAAAAGCGAAAAAAGAAAGAAAAAAAACACACACCAAAAATAAAAAAAACACTTTAAACCTTCACATAACTTATATTTCTTTAGCTTGTTTACTTGACCTCCTCACACCTCCCTTTTTTGTATTCTAGTTCAATTAGATATTTCAGCAAATCCTTCATCTTTGTTTTTATCCTAATAATTTATCTTAATATACTGTAATTTTACATTCTCTTCTTTCACCAATTAACAAACCATTTTTACTTTATTTAATCTTATTTCTCATTCAAACTAATATATTTGAACTTGATCTCTTGCGACATTTCCCCTAGGGTCATAGAAATTTCATTCCATGATTTTCCCATCTCTCATTAAATTCTTTAAAGTCTCCATATATACACTTTAAAATCCCAATCATCTTCCACCGTCTCCTCCCCCTGGTCTTGGCCCCTGCCGTCAGTTCCATCAACCTCCAACAGTCCATCAACCTGGAGATCTTAAATCCGAGGCTCTTAACTCTTCTTCACGTCCCTTCTGCCGATCTTCTTGATAATCTTTGGTACTAAAAAGCAGATCTCAGGGAAGCTCCAACCCAACAGTACTTGTATTCCTTCTTAACAGGTCTGCCAGCTTTCCAGAGTTAAAGCTAGGACCCATAAAGTAATCCAAGCCTTGTTTCACAATTCCTCCAAATCCAAAGGCCCCAAAAGCTCCAATCTCCTCCTGGCTCAGATCTGTATCCCAAAAATCAATTGATCCCTGCATAAGGGGATCTCTCCAACTTTCCTTTTCCAAATTGGGCCAGGCTCCCATCTTCAAAATCTGGCTTTTCCTAATTGCAGTCATATAGGGCCTCAACTTGTAATCCTCCATTTTCCTCTGTGGGGTTGAGGCTCCCCCTTGTATTGCTTTATATTCAACAACAGCAACTTTCTCCTTCTCTGATTCATCAATTTGTTCAGTTAAAATAGATTCCTGTGCCGGGTTCTTGTCAACTTCTGTGCTGATGCCCACTCTTGTTCCCAAAATATCAATATTACTAGCCATAACATCTATCTGTTTATGCAGCTTTCCCAACAGATAAATTGTCCTATTCAGTACAGACGCTACTTCTTTCTCAGCCGACATTCTTGAGATGTTCAAGGTCAGAACTAGTTTCCCAGAATCTTTATCTTTAAAGCCAGTTTCTCCAGCTGCACTCTTGTAACAATGTCCCAAAACTCCCTCTAGAGGAAGACAGTCTCCATTTGTATCAATCCTTCCCAGCACAATTCCAAAAGTAAATTTGTAACAGTTTTCAGTTACCTTTTCTTCTTTTTAAATGCAGAAGCGGACAATAGAAACAATGTCTTTCTTTTAAAGCTAGCTGTCAAATTTGTCCTGTTCACCGTCGATGGACTTTTTGCAAACCGTTCCCAGGTTCAGAGACGTGGTGCTTCAATTTTTAATTCTTCACCTTCTCCTGCAGGTTCGCTTGGTCAAAATCCCCCCCCTTCCCCTTCTTCCAAGGGGGGTAATAGTTTCAATCAGTGGAGTTTTAATCCTTTACATAAGACTTTCCAGGACCTTAGTTAACGACTACTTTGCTTCAGTCTATTTACAGAAAGGGAAGGTGGACTTCCTGTTTGAACCTTCCCCGTTCGGTGCCAAATTAAATTGTTTAAAAGTCCAATTTTCCGTTCAACTCACGGGTTGTTGTTTAAAATCCAATTGTCCACAGGAAAAAAGTCAGCGCTCTCCGACAGCAGCAATGTGGCTTTGCTCCATGAAAGAAGCGGTCGATTCAAAGCACCGCGCCACTCACCCCACTTCGCTCCGGATCCCCAAAACAGGGTTTCCCCACGAGTAGGGGAGGCGTGAATGGTGCCAGCCGAATCCCAAGTTCACAGGCTTCTTCCGCCTGTGATTTCTGTGGGTCTCCGCCTTCGCCATGGCGGTTCAGACCCTACTTTTCACGGAGCAAGTTCCTCCCGATCGGAGGAGCTCCGCCATTGCCGGAGGCGCCAACCCGGAAGTCCTCCACACCACACACTTCTCAAAGTCACTTAGAAAGCCGCCCAATGACATGTGTTGGGAATTAAATATAAGGGTGAGGAGCCATAAGCAGGACAAATCCTACACTAATCCTTGCCAGCAAGGCATTGTAAACATTAAATTACCATCTTCCACCCCTTGTATTTTGCTAGAATAAGGCTGCAGTTCTTCTACACACTTCTAAGGCAGTAAGACTCGATGAACACTGTGCAACTCATTTCTGAGGAATAAGGAACATATTTGTACTGATGGGACCCTTCTTTCTCCCAGCTTCCTTTGCTTTTAAACCTTTGGCCAAGGTGTGTGGCAAAACACAGTCCTCCTGGACCAGCACCCAATGGTTCATACTGCTTTGAGGAGGAGCAGTGATGTGCTGGCTGGTCCTGCACCCTCCCTTGAGTCCCTCTGCTCTGATGCCCCTTGTGCATTAGAAGAAAAGGTGTGCTGTAAGGAGCCTTTTGTACTTTTGTAAGATGCTCACAAAATGTAAAACCCTGCCATGAATGAGTCTGTCCCATCTAGTTCTTATAGAATTCTAACAGGTAGATTGGAATCCAAAACAGGACAAGAGCATCCTCTTTCCCTCAGAGAAAGAAATCAAAGATATAAACATATAAAATGCAAACAAAGTTAAGTCAGTGCTTTTCTGGCAGTAAGAAAGAGACAGAGAGGAGTGGACTTTCTTGGATGATTGGCAATATTACTCACTCATAAGCATACTAAAATAGTCAATGCACTTGGTCTCATAGGCAAGGCAGCTGACATTCCCCTGACTTTGACAATTCTGTGGTGCTCCAGTTCCGACCATGCTGTAGCAGGCTGGGCACTGTAGATCATTGGGGGGAAGATCCTCATGAGGTGGAACTACCAAAGCAAAAACCTACAGTTAGCATATTGATAGACCTCATTCCCCACTCTCTTTATTGTTAACATCACTTCACTTTTTTCATGCCTTCTAGCAACTTAATACCATAGCTGGAATTGAACCTCCACATTGTGTCCTACAACTGCCATCAACTTTGCAGATTAGGATTGTCTCTTGATCATCTCTGAATAATGCATCAGGCAAACTATCTGCTGTTTCTAGACTTCCATATCCGAAGGTACTGACAGCTGCTTTCCCTTGGAGGCAATATCTCTCCCTCCCTCTCTCTGTAAGTGCAAGCAAGTACTGGGCAAGATCAGAACCCAAATTGGGCAGTGCTATACCAAGATTTTCCATATTTCTTTCTACTTTTCTGCCTCCAGCGCCACCTCCTACCTGTATGAAATTTGACTGTTGTAAGTAAGGAGCACTAGATTATTCTGCATCCTAAGAGGAGATCATTTACTCTATCCATTCCAGATTCAAAGATCAACTGTAGATACTCTTGGACCCTTGCACACTATGTCTGAATGGACCAAAAGACATAAATGCTCTACTATGCCTGTAATTAGGTGGCTCTTATATAATGGTTTTACAAGCCTTTAAATTTCATAGATGTAGATACTCACGGTGGGGAGGCTCCAAATTGCACAGTTCCGTTCTGCAGCAGATGACCTTTGTCCAGAGAAATTTACCCTCAGCTGCAGTGACGCTATAATCACCTGAGTGACAAAAATTGGGGGTCCTCACATTGACGGTAAGTTTCCTCTTGATACCATTGAACTGAAAGGAGCAAAAGTAAATAAACCCCAAATCTCCAAAAATTCTAGTTAATTCACTCCAAATGTATTTATTTTTACTCTTCAGTGAGAAATTACGTAATTCACAGTTCTTGAACCAAAGGATGAACGCAAACACCATTATCCTTCAAAATCCCTATATAGAAGATCCCACTGCTTACCACCAATTAATTAAGTAGAGGATTCACCCCCCCTAATTGCCTCCAATTAAATATAGCAGACACACCTCATGGTACGCTAATTAAATGAATGTCTACAATTTACCACAGGCTACCTTGGAAGGGACGCAGGTGGCACTGTGGGTTAAAGCCTCAGTGCCTAGGGCTTGCCGATCGAAAGGTCGGCGGTTTGAATACCTGTGGCGGGGTGCGCTCCCGCTGCTCGGTCCCAGCGCCTGCCAACCTAGCAGTTTGAAAGCACCTCCGGGTGCAAGTAGATAAATAGGGACCGCTTACCAACGGGAAGGTAAACGGCGTTTCCGTGTGCGGCTCTGGCTCTGGCCAGAGCAGCGATGTCACGCTGGCCACGTGACCCGGAAGTGTCTCCGGACAGCGCTGGCCCCTGGCCTCTTAAGTGAGATGGGCGCACAACCCCAGAGTCTGGCAAGACTGGCCCATACGGGCAGGGGTACCTTTACCTTTACCTTTACCTTGGAAGGGGGTGGTCTTGTATAAGGGAAAATTTAGTGATTTAGAGCCTTGGGTAGAAGTTGAACAATCAAGAAAAGTTTTATTTACAAAAAGAATTTGTGAAACAAGGTTGGATCAGGAGATGCATTCTTTCAGGTAGAAGGTAACTTATTACTTAAACTAAATATAAGGATGTCACAGGCCTAAAGACAGTATTATAGGCACAGCTCTTCTTAAACTTCAGTTGCTAAAAATCAGTTGGTTCACTTAAGGTAGATGTTCAGGTTTCTAGTGAAGGTAGTATAATGCTTAATAGTTCCTCTCGTTCCTTTACTTAGATATAACAGGTGTTACAGTTCCTCTTGCCATAGATAGACTCTGTGTGGATGTTCAACTCAAATCAGAACCAGTTCTCCCTCTATCATATAATATTGTATCCTAATCACTATCTCCCATATCAAATCTAGCCCTATCTCTCAACCTGAACCTTATCTAACATCTCAAATCAAGCCCATTCTAACTATCTCCCCCAGAAACAGGGCTGCCATATTTCAAACAGTGAAAATCCAGACAGAAAAGTTGTTGAGCAGTTTTTGGCAAGATCACAAAAAAAAATGATGGTTCTGAGCTATTTTAAGGGGAAATTGGCAAAATCAGCACTTCCGACATGGGCTGCCATACATCCAGATTTACCCAGACATTTAGCCAATTTCCGCCCAGACGCAACTGATGAATGTGTTATTCCATATATGTCCAGGAAGTCCTGGACAAATGGCAACCCTACCAGAAACTGCTCCTTTTATTCTCCCTCCCAAAGTGCTGCTCCACCTCCCTCTGGTTAACTGGTTAACAAAACCAGTCAGAGAGAGGCTCCAGGACTCTGGTGAAATTTCTGAGGGACTGCATCACTAGGCTCTGCTGTCTATCAAACCATAATTTTCTGATTTTTGCTAATCAGTTCTCCAGCAAAACAGTACACAGTACATTCAAAGATGCAAATATTAAGGAAACATGCGTGTAAACAGCAGGTGGTATTCAATGCTAATCCAACTCATTTTGGTTAGTGAGCAAGGCTATTTTAGGGCCATTCATTTCAGTTACAGTGGTACCTCGGGTTACAGACGCTTCAGGTTACAGACTCCGCTAACCCCAAAATAATACCTTGGATTAAGAACTTTGCTTCAGGCTGAGAACAGAAATCAAGTGGTGGTGGCATGGCAGCAGCGGGAGGCCCCATTAGCTAAAGTTGTACCTCAGGTTAAGAACAGTTTCAGGTTAAGAACGGACATCCAGAACGAATTAAGTTCTTAACCTGAGGTACCACTGTATTTACTCAAAACAGTACTTAGCTCAATGCAACTCAGCTATATTAGTTAAAAGAACTGACACACGTATATTGTATTAAGGGGAAATGGTTTACAATCACATTTTTATTAGTCACAACTGCACGAAAATGTTTTATTAGGAGAAAATTGCTCTCAAATGTTGACACATTTTCATGAGTTATTTATTTACTTACTGTGCAAAGCACTATATAAGTTTGGGGAAAATGAGAAAGTAAAAGAAACAAAAATTGACACATTCACCCATTTCTAGTAGAGACTGGAATAAATTTGTCTGTCTGGAAGATACTAGTTGAAAGATGTAGCAGATGAAAAGGGCATCTGATTTCTCAGATGGGGTGAATTTGCACCATTCTGATGATGGAGGAATCATTTGTCTAGGGTGTTACACCGACAGGTTTCCCTCACTTATTGCACAGTTGTCCCAGCCTGCACTTGTTGATCATTGTTGCTGAAGACCCACAAATTGTAGGGGGTCTATAAATTTCTGCTTTTATACCACAGTCTTGTATCTCAGGTTATTATTCCAGGGCATGCAGGCAATGAGAGAAATGGAAGCTGAAACCTAGAGATGCTCAATGTTCAAGGGGCCTTTGTGAAGCCAAGAGGCCATATAGCCCTTCCTTGTGTTCTAAAATTACTGGATACTCAGGATAAAAGGAAGATGTATCTGCTTTTGAGACAACAATCCTATTAATCCCTCCAAAATGCACAGTGGATGAAGATGCATGTCTTAGTATCATTGCACTTTGATTTTACTATCCCCCTGCAACAAACTGAAGGGGACCAGGGTCTCTGAGACTGATGACATCACAACACACATCTTCTTTCAAAGGTTTTTGATGTAAGAGACTGACTAGACAAGGAGTAATGGTGGGAGGCTACAGCCAGGGACCACCCCCCCGAAACATCAGAGGGGGAAGCCTCTGAGCCAGGAGAATGATGGCGCTATTCAAAAGACAGATCAGAGGTAGAAGGTGGGGGCGGGCGGGCAGGCAGACAGGTTGGAGGCAAAGCAAGTAACAGACTTGAGTCAGAGTGAGGCAACTGAGAAGGAAGAAGCTGACACTTTGACAGACACCCAGCAGGCTGACAGTTCCATGGTTTTCCTCTCCCCTCCTCCCCTGTCTCCAAGAACGAGAAGGGTTTTCCATGTAGCAGAACAAAAGGCACAGAGAGCCCCGCCTCAGAGGAGACTGTTGGGAAGACAGCCAGCTGGGGAGGTGCTGTTGACGGCCTGCAAACTCCCAGAACATGGGATTTGATACACATAACTGTGCAGAGAACCAGGCAAAGATAGAAAGGGTCTCTTGGGACTCACTGTAGATAGAGGGAGGGTCCTGACACAGGGGGAATGGAGAGAAGTGGGAGGTGCAAGACAGTCTCAGCAACAGCTTGGTATAGTGTGTATTTTGGTGTCCCTGTGTGTTTTCTGTTCTGATTCTTTAATAAAAGACTAACTGCAAGGTATCTGGTGCTGCCTTCTCTCTCTCTGAGCTGTGGATGAACTGTGCTATGTGTCAGCTCCCTTGATACTTGGAATAATGCAGGAAGGAGAAGTAGGGTTCTAGGACAACCATCTGTTTTCTTTGTACAATCTAATCTGGACCATCTGGTGCAGCAGCAAGAAGAGAAAAAAGCTACAGCTGCCACAAATGATGCCTGTATTGAATTTGTAATAATTTAATTAACTTACTGCCTCACCTTATGATGGAAGTCTAACCAAAATCAAACCAGACTTCATGGCTTCTGGTATAGTGCAGATCGCTGGTTAATGCATGGATGGCTAAACTGTGGCCCTCTAGAATTTACTGAACTATAGCTTCCACCATCTCCATCCATTGGCCATGCTGGCTGAGGTGGATGTGGGTGGTGGTCCAGCAACTTCTAGAGGACCATAGCTTAGCCAGCCCTGGTCTGATGCATGCCAGGATCTCTATGCTGAAACCGAAATGTGATGGAAAGAGACAACCAATGTTGGAGTAAATTCATGAGACAGAGGATGGCTGCTATGTGTCAGGCTAGGACATGAGGTGCCAGGGTTCAAATCTCCACTCAGTCATTAAGCTCACTGGGTGACGTTCAACACTCACTGCCTCTCAGCCTAACCTACCGCACAAGGTTAAATGCATGGGGGAAGTGTTAAGTATAGTGGTTTAATTCACACAGAAATGAAAAAATCTGTATGTATGAAAATGGAAAATGACTAAACATGTATTGGTAACACTAAGCATTTCTAAAGGACTCTGAGCTCCTTGCAGAGTTAATGATTAACTATCTGATTATTGCTCTCGGTTAGCTAACATGTCAGCGTTGTAAACCTGAGGTCATTAGAGAGGTACTGGGTTGAAATCCCCATTTCAAAAAGAGTTGCCTTTGAGTCTTTGCCTCTGTGGTGTGAAGATGCAAATAGAGTCATCTCTCTAAAAGCTACAGACAAAACTATGTATGTAAATGACTCTTCTGAAGGGAGAACAAACAGCCTTTAGACAGAAAAGCAGGCTGGAGAGAGAGAAAGCGACCTTTGCTTATAGGTCAGTTTGGATTATTTCATATTTTATAAGAAGCTGAGCCTGTGCTGGACAGCACAATATATTATATGGATATTTTTGATGTTTTAATTCTGTTTTGAAGAAGGTTCTGCCAGTAAAAGTTTAAACAATATTTCATAAACAACATTTCATTTTCAAAGGAGTCAGTTCTGATTCCAGTCACTTCAAACTGTGCAATATTTGATATCTGTAACAGGAAGAACCATGTACACCATCTTGTGCTTTTTGGAGAAAAGGTGGGATATAAATGCAATAAATAAATAATAAATAATACTAATTTACACATGAAAGTCATTCCTTGGGGTGACCAAGAGTAAGTGAGAAGATTTCACTTACGTATATTGCTCTGCAGAACACCAGAGGAGCAGATTCCATAAGACCTACAGACACGACGTGGATATTTAAAGACATCACAAGCGTCATAGCCACGTGGCAAACAACAATTGGAACATGTCAGAGATGTCACTGCATAAAGGAGACAGAGGTTGCTGCAGGAGATTTCTTGACATGGTAATGGAGTTAGTGGTACATTGGGTTGGGATGAGACAGTCTGGCTATATAAAACACATAAACCCTGTATGCAAATATAAAATATATTTCAGATTTATTCTTTGAAATAGTGAAGTCAAATGCATGTTAATCATCCAACTCCTGTTTTCCTAACTAGTCAAAGTACTATAATGTGGGAAAAGATGTCCTTCTTCCTAAGGAGGTGGCATGCAAGAGGGTAGATGAGTGTTAAACTGGAAGGCTATAACTTTTTTTATTAATGATTGGGTGTCATATTTATCCAAGGCAATTTCCCCTTCTCCAGTAATTAGGAAAAGAGAGATCTCTCTCTTGATGAGTGCCCATGATTTTATGTTTTGAACATACATAGATAAAATTAATAAATTAAATAATATATTAAATAATAAACAAAAAGTGAATAAATTTAGAGCGCCTCTTTTTTTTCTTAATGAGTCCTGAAAAAACTCTTGGAGGTGTACAGTACATATTGTAAATAAGAAAGCCTAGACCAAGAACACAATACACAGAACACTCTCCTGAAAGTGTCAATGAAAGTTAAACACAGAAAATCATAGGGGTACTCAAATTCTCTATGGCATTGAAATCTGAGTCAAACTCCATTAAAGTTTTTGAAACTGTGTAGAATAAAAAAAAGAAGCTATACTCTCTACCATCAAGAATATCAGCAGTTTTTATCCAGGTGGAGCAGAATGTGCTCAATTAAAGTATATATTTTTAAAATTGCTACTATTCCAATGTAGCATTTCCATGCCTTGTGCTATATGGAATTGAATATCAGTATGTTTTAAACTACCTCTAGTTTCTCTGAACTGAGCTCTGCATTGCCCTTGAATAAGTGTCAAGAAAAGGGGATGCAACTAATTAGAAACACCAAAGTTTTCTCTTGATATCCACTCCTAAGAATAGAGTATTCTAGCGCAAGTTATCTGATCAAATGCTTGCCACTTTCCTTAATAAATGCCGCTATTGAACTGCCAATTTCCAAGGGATGCCCAACACAGCCTTCAGTGACTGCTACAACAGACAGACCTTGTAATTGTGATCAGCCTCAGGTAGAAGACATCACTCATTATCTCTTAGCCTGCTCCTTATATAGAGACCCAAGAGACTGCTTTCTGAAACCTTTATTGGCACAAACATGTAGGTATATCAAAGCAGAAATGGTTTGGTCTATTTTGTGAAACAATAATAGCATTGTAACACAGAGAGTGCCACTCTATGCATTGAAGGGGGTTCCTTCCAACTTTAAAATTCTACGATCCCCCCCCCCAATTATTCTCATCTCCTGTCCCCATTCTCATTCCCTCACAAGGAGCAAGGCTTTTCAGTGTCTTCTAAAAAGGATAAAAAGAATCCATTTTACTGGTTCCTACTTACCTGGAGAAAGCAGGGCGAAGAGGAGGCAGGTGCTCAGATGTTCTTTCATCATTTTAGAAAAATAAGGAGACTCAAGAACATGGATGGACCAGTCAAGAGGACTGATGGAGGCAGAGGCTTACTTAGAGATATTTATAGGCCAAGGATTCATACTACAGTCAAAGTGTGGGAAAAATGGTTCAGTGAAGTCTGGCAATGGGACCTGTGTATTTGTCAAGAGAACAAAGAGAGACATGTTGAAATTCAAAACTCAGTGTTGAAATTAATTGAATGATTCATCTTTGAATGATTCATCTTTGATTTAATTAGCTGAATTATTCATCTTTGATTTCATTAGTTGTTTCAAGGCAGTTGACAGAATTATTTTTCTATAAAATTACGTTACAGTTAAAATGGTAACGACACCAAGAAAGAAAGAAAGAAAGAAAGAAAGAAAGAAAGAAAGAAGAATCTGGGAACAAAAATGACAAGTGCAAAGCCTATATGGCAATCTCTCTCTCCTAGTCAAGTGCACCTGGCAATGTGCAAAGAGCAACTGAGGAAGACATTTTTGGTTCCGCTGCAGATTAACCCAAGTCATTAGTGCAGCCAAGCTGTGGGGTGAGCCATTGGCAGTGAAGCAGTCAGCTGGGCTTTAGGGTTGTAAGGTTGAGGTAAAAAGTAAGCCTGTGTAAGTGGAAGTAAAAGACCATGATATTCCATGTGTGATATGTTGTGATATCATTTATTACTGCCTACCAAGGAATTATTATTTTTAAAGCCAATTTTAAAATCCATTAATAGTGTAGCCTCTGCTTTGAGAAACAGAGTCAGGGGGGTTGTGGCAGACACAATGCTTTTGCACCCTGTGCCTTTGCCTACCCTCGCATTCCATGAGGAACAGGTAGGTAGCCGTGTTGGTCTGCCATAGTCAAAAGAAAATAAAAGAGAAAAAAAATTCCTTCCAGTAGCACCTTAAAGACCAACTAAGTTAGTTCTAGGTATGAGCTTTCGTGTGCATGCACACTTCTTCAGATACCCTGAAACAGAAGTCACCAGACCCTTCTATATAGTGAGAAGGTGGGGAGGGGTATTACGCAGAAGGGTGGTGGGAATGGGTGATTGGCAGATAGCTGTGATGAGCCTGTTGACGACTCTTAACGACTGCAATAGGTCTTACAGGAAAAAGCAAGGGGTGAGAAGGTGAAAAATGGCTTTGTCATGTATAATGAGATAAGAATCCAATGTCTTTGTTAAGACCAGGTCTCTCCATGGTTTTAAGTTTGGTAATAAGTTGCAATTCAGCAGCTTCTCTTTCCAGTCTATTTCTGAAATTCCTTTGTAATAGAACAGCTACTTTGAGATCTTGTATAGAATGTCCTGGGAGATTGAAGTGTTCTCCTACTGGTTTCTCTGTCTTGTGATTCCTGATGTCGGATTTATGTCCGTTTATCCTTTGGCGTAAGGTTTGGCCTGTTTGTCCAATATAGAGAGCTGAAGGACACTGTTGGCATTTGATGGCATACACAATGTTAGACGATGAGCAATTAAATAGTCCCGAGATGGTATGTGTGATGTTGTTGGGGCCAGTAATGATGTTGTCCGGGTGTATGTGGCAGCAAAGTTGGCATCTGGGTTTATTGCAGGCTCTGGTGCCAGTGTCCGTGTTAAGTCTGGTAGTAGTATTATTGTGGGTTAGGAGTTCTTAAACAACTCCTAACCCACAATCTTAAACAACTCACACATCACACATACCATCTCGGGACTATTTAATTGCTCATCGTCTATCATTGTGTATGCCATCAAATGCCAACAGTGTCCTTCAGCTCTCTATATTGGACAAACAGGCCAAACCTTACACCAAAGGATAAACGGACATAAATCCGACATCAGGAATCACAAGACAGAGAAACCAGTAGGAGAACACTTCAATCTCCCAGGACATTCTATACAAGATCTCAAAGTAGCTGTTCTATTACAAAGGAATTTCAGAAATAGACTGGAAAGAGAAGCTGCTGAATTGCAACTTATTACCAAACTTAAAACCATGGAGAGACCTGGTCTTAACAAAGACATTGGATTCTTATCTCATTATACATGACAAAGCCATTTTTCAACTTCTCACCCCTTGCTTTTTCCTGTAAGACCTATTGCAGTCGTTAAGAGTCGTCAACAGGCTCATCACAGCTATCTGCCAATCACCCATTCCCACCACCCTTCTGCGTAATACCCCTCCCCACCTTCTCACTATATAGAAGGGTCTGGTGACTTCTGTTTCAGTGTATCTGAAGAAGTGTGCATGCACACGAAAGCTCATACCTAGAACTAACTTAGTTGGTCTTTAAGGTGCTACTGGAAGGATTTTTTTTTCCTTTTTCTTTCTTTATTCCATGAGGAAGTGAGTGCCAGACCTCAGGGCAAACCAAGGATGAAAGACCATTCCTCTCAAGCCCAGAGAGGAATTCAGAGAATGGTTTAACCCCCAACATTCTCATTATCTTTATCTGCTTCTCCGTGCAATGTTGAGGGAGGCATCCATTCCTGCTGCAGAGCAAAAATGGAAGACATCCTTGGACATATCTAGGTAGGCTGCTGTGGATGCAGACCCAATCCAAAAAGAATTGATCCCAATGTCCCTTAGACAGACTCTCTCTATGATAAACTAGCATCACAAATATGTATCACAAATTCTTGGCCTTGCAGCACCACCCAGCACGAAAATTTAAACCACTAACTCCTGCAACTCTCATGAAGTAACCTTGAACACTGCTTGACTGAATCCAACTCTATACTTAGCAAAGTTCATGCTGCACTAGGCCCCTCTGTCTTTTCCTTTCCCAGAGGAACCATCAGTTCCTCTGCCATATCATATCACTAAATTCCTGTGTCAGGTGAGAACACCAGCCTGCCTCAGCAGGGCATATAAAGAGGATGTCATCCAGATAGTAGACCACATCTGCCAAACCTGTCCACTTCTTGACAGTTCAATTAAAAAACAACTGAAGCATTCAAAAGTACGTTTTGGAGCACAATTCAAAGTGTTCGTGCTGACCTTTAAAGCCCCCATCATTCAGCAAGGCTTGGGGCGGCAGCCTGCAGCCCGAAGCACGGGGCGAGCTGCAAAGCCCGCCCCCTGCTTTGGACAGATGTTGGCAAGCCTTGCACGCCCTGCAGGAGGTCCCGCTGGGCGCGCAAGGCTTGGGGCGGCAGCCTGTTCTGGGGGCTGGGGTCGGGGGAAGTTCAGGATTCCCCCGCACCAGCCCCCGCGCCTGGGGGGGAATAAAAATCCCCCCAAAAAACTAGGTGCGTCCTATGGGGTGGTACGTCCTATGGGGTGAAAAATATGGTATTAGCTTTAAGAAACAGAGAAACACAAAACATTGTCAGCTACCCAGATACTGTTGTTGTGTTGTTTAGTCGTTTAGTCGTGTCCGACTCTTCGTGACCCCATGGACCAGAGAACGCCAGGCACTCCTGTCCTCCACTGCCCCCCGCAGCTTGGTCAGACTCATGCTGGTAACCTCGAAAACACTATCCAACCATCTCGTCCTCTGTCGCCCCCTTCTCCTTGTGCCCTCCATCTTTCCCAACATCAGGGTCTTCTCCAGGGAGTCTTCTCTTCTCATGAGGTGGCCAAAGTACTGGAGCCTCAGCTTCACAATCTGTCCTTCCAGTGAGCACTCAGGGCTGATTTCCTTCAGAATGGAGAGGTTTGATCTTCTTGCAGTCCATGGGACTCTCAAGAGTCTCCTCCAGCACCATAATTCAAAAGCATCAATTCTTCGGCGATCAGCCTTCTTTATGGTCCAGCTCTCACTTCCATACATCACTACTGGGAAAACCATAGCTTTAACTATACGGACCTTTGTTGGCAAGGTGATGTCTCTACTTCTCAAGATGCTGTCTAGGCCTGTCATTGCCCTTCTCCCAAGAAGCAGGCGTCTTTTAATTTCGTGGCTGCTGTCACCATCTGCAGTGATCATGGAGCCCAAGAAAGTAAAATCTCTCACTGCCTCCATTTCTTCCCCTTCTATTTGCCAGGAGGTGATGGGACCAGTAGCCATGATCTTTGTTTTTTTGATGTTGAGCTTCAGACCATATTTTGCACTCTCCTCTTTCACCCTCAATAAAAGGTTCTTTAATTCCTCCTCACTTTCTGCCATCAAGGTTGTGTCATCTGCATATCTGAGGTTGTTGATATTTCTTCCGGCAATCTTAATTCTGGCTAGGGATTCATCCAGCCCAGCCTTTCGCATGATGAATTCTGCATGTAAGTTAAATAAGCAGGGAGACAAAATGCAGCCTTGTCGTACTCCTTTCCCAATTTGGAACCAGTCAGTTGTTCCATATCCAGTTCTAACTGTAGCTTCTTGTCCCACATAGAGATTTCTCAGGAGACAGATGAGGTGATCAGGCACTCCCATTTCTTTAAGAACTTGCCATAGTTTGCCATGGTCGACACAGTCAAAGGCTTTTGCATAGTCAATGAAGCAGAAGTAAATGTCTTTCTGGAACTCTCTAGCTTTCTCCATAATCCAGCGCATGTTTGCAATTTGGTCTCTGGTTCCTCTGCCTCTTCTAAATCCAGCTTGCACTTCTGGGAGTTCTCGGTCCACATACTGCTTGAGCCTTCCTTGTAGAATTTTAAGCATAACCTTGCTAGCGTGAGAAATTAGTGCAATTGTGCGATAGTTGGAGCATTCTTTGGCACTGCCCTTCTTTGGGATTGGGATGTAGACTGATCTTCTCCAATCTTCTGGCCACTGCTGAGTTTTCCAAACTTGCTGGCATATTGAGTGTAGCACCTTAACAGCATCATCTTTTAAAATTTTAAATAGTTCAGCTGGAATACCATCACTTCCACTGGCCTTGTTATTTGCAGTGCTTTCTAAGGCCCATTTGACTTCACTCTCCAGGATGTCTGGCTCAAGGTCAGCAACCCCACTACCTGGGGTATATGAGACATCCGTTTCTTTCTGGTATAATTCCTCTGTGTATTCTTGCCACCTCTTCTTAATGTCTTCTGCTTCTGTTAGGTCCTTTCCACTTTTGTCCTTTATTATGGAAATCTTTGTACGAAATGTTCCTTTCATATCTCCAATTTTCTTGAACAGATCTCTGGTTCTTCCCATTCTATTGCTTTCCTCTATTTCTTTGCATTGCTTGTTTAAGAAGGTCTTCTTGTCTCTCCTTGCTATTCTTTGGAAATCTGCATTCAATTTCCTGTATGTTTCACGATCTCCCTTGCATTTTGCTTGCCTTCTCTCCCCCGCTATTTGTAAGGCCTCGTTGGACAGCCACTTTGCTTTCTTGCATTTCCTTTTCATTGGGATGGTTTTCGTTGCTGCCTCCTGTATAATGTTACGAGCCTCCATCCATAGTTCTTCAGGCACTCTGTCCACCAAATCTAAATCCTTAAACCTGTTCCTCACTTCCACTGTGTATTCATAAGGGATTTGACTTAGATTGTATCTTACCGGCCCAGTGGTTTTTCCTACTTTCTTCAGTTTAAGCTTGAATTTTGCTATAAGAAGCTGATGATCTGAGCCACAGTCAGCTCCAGGTCTTGTTTTTGCTGACTGTATAGAGCTTCTCCATCTTTGGCTGCAGAGAATATAATCAATCTGATTTCGATGCTGCCCATCTGGTGATGTCCATGTGTAGAGTCGTCTCTTGTGTTGTTGGAAAAGCGTGTTTGTGATGACCAGCTTGTTCTCTTGACAGAACTCTATTAGCCTTTGCCCTGCTTCGTTTTGATCTCCAAGGCCAAACTTGCCAGTTGTTCCTTTTATCTCTTGACTCCCTACTTTAGCATTCCAATCCCCTATAATGAGAAGAACATCCTTCTTTGGTGTCACTTCTATAAGGTGTTGTAAGTCTTCATAGAATTGGTCAATTTCAGTTTCTTCAGCACCAGTAGTTGGTGCATAAACTTGGATTACTGTGATGTTAAAAGGTCTGCCTTGGATTCGTATCGAGATCATTCTATCATTTTTGAGATTGCATCCCAGTACAGCTTTTGCCACTCTTTTGTTGACTATGAGGGCCACTCCATTTCTTTTACGGGTTTCTTGCCCACAGTAGTAGATATGATGGTCATCCGAACTGAATTCACCCATTCCCGTCCATTTTAGTTCACTGATGCCCAGGATGTCAATATTTATTCTTGCCATCTCATTTTTGACCACCTCCAACTTACCCATGTTCATGGTTCTTACATTCCAGGTTCCTATGCAATATTTTTCTTTACAGCATTGGACTTTCCTTTCGCTTCCAGGCATATCCGCAACTGAGCGTCCTTTCGGCTTTGGCCCAGCCGCTTCATCAGCTCTGGATCTACTTGTACTTGCCCTCCGCTCTTCCCCAGTAGCATGTTGGACGCCTTCCGACCTGAGGGGCTCATCTTCCAGCTATGCCTGTTGTCTTTGTCCATGGAGTTTTCTTGGCAGGGATACTGGAGTGGCTTGCCGGTTCCTCCTCCAGGTGGATCACGTTTGGTCAAAACTCTCCACTATGACCTGTTCATCTTGGGTGCCCTGCTTGGCATAGTTCATAGCTTCTCTGAGTTCTTCAAGCCCCTTCGCCACGGCAAGGCAGTGATCCTCAAATTGAGTTTCTTTATCTATTCCCAAAAAAATTGTAGCAATGTTTTTCCTAAGATCAAGTTAAGAAAAAACAAACAAACCCTTTAACTGCTCGGTTTTCCCCTTGGTCCATCCCAGATACCCAGCAATGCTGTTTTATTTATACATTATTTCCTAAAATTTATACACGGCCTGATTGAAGAAGAAGAAGAAGAAGAAGAAGAAGAAAAAGAAGAAGTTACAAGCGGATAAATATGAGAAAGCATCAGAATATACAAGAGTTCAAATACTAAAACTGATTAAAATTACGACTTTCTAAGCTTCTGAGTATGCTTGTCTAAGCAAATATGTTTTTAGCAAGTGCTGAGCAGAGTACAGTGAGCACCCCTGACTGTTCTCAGTGCTAGAGAAGGTACTGGCAAGACATCCTGCGTAGCAACTGAATTAATTTGCTGAACAACTATTTCCCAAAATTCTGTCACTTAATAGTACTCCAACTAACAATGAAAAAATGGCTCGTAAATTGTTCTAACAACAATCTTGCCCATCTGGATTCCCGTGCCACACCTGGGCAGCAACCCCACTGCACTGTCAAAGGACACACAGTGCACTAAGCACAGGTGCACTTCTTGACTGACCCACATTTTGGAAAGGATCAAAGATGCATGAATCAAAATTTGTTCTATACTGTTTTCAGGACCACAAATAGCAGGGATTTGACCAGGGGGGAGGCATGTGAGGAGTGATGGACCCAGTACTCTACCTGTAGCAACTTCCTTAGTGATCTTTTTTAAAATAATGACCTCCACCTGTTTCACTGATTTAAAGTTTCCGCTAAACTGAGAAACTCTCAGGCTGATATGTGTATATATGATGCAGAAATCCTAAAACCTTTCAAATTGCATGTAATATCATCTAGGTTTGAATAACCCTACAATAATTTCTGTAAAAGTAAAAAAATGATAAAGGTTGATTGTTCCTATAGAACCTTATATATACAATATTATACATTTTCTGAATGTATTTCCACCCACCCCAAAAGTTCTATTCTTGGACAGCCCCACGACAAGTGATGGCATGGCTCCCTGTAACTAAAAGGTCTGCAACTCATTGGCTGAATATTAAATTGTAAAATACAATAAAATTGTTTATGTGTAGCCAGGCTACTGCAAGCCTTTAATTTTTATTAGTATTCTCTAATAAAATCAAAAGGGACACGGGTGGCACTGTGGGTAAAACCTCAGTGCTTAGGACTTGCCGATCGCATGGTCGGCGGTTTGAATCCCCGCGGCGGGGTGAGCTCCCGTCGTTCGGTCCCACCTCCTGCCCACCTAGCAGTTCGAAAGCACCCTTAAGTGCAAGTAGATAAATAGGTACCGCTTTATAGCGGGAAGGTAAACGGCGTTTCCGTGTGCTGCGTTGGTGCAGGCTCGCTAGAGCAGCTTCGTCATGCTGGCCACGTGACCCGGAAGTGTCTTCGGACAGCGCTGGCCCCCGGCCTCTTAAGCAAGATGGGCGCGCAACCCCAGAGTCGGACACGACTGGCCCGTATGGGCAGGGGTAACTTTACCTTTACCTAATAAAATCAAAAAAAGAGTGTGACTTTTATTCAGTATATTTAAGGCTTGCACTTCATAGCAGGTTTAGAGCAGAGATGCCTCAAAGAATCCGATAATGTTTTGGATAGTGAGGGTGTAGTAAAGTTGGTATTATTTAGAAATTATTCTTTGGTCAAGTAAAAGGAGTGAAGCCTTGTGGTAGTTTCAGCAACCACAAGGACCCTGGGAAAGAGGTTGTGTATCTTTAAACTCCAGACTAGCAGGCTCCTTGGCGTGAAAGGTTTATTGGGATGAAGGAAGCCTTGATTTAATGAAAGGGCTGACACCTGGGTCTAAGAGTGTGAATATCCCCCCCCCCCAATGATGTTATCTGTCCTTGAATTGCTTGGGAATGTGTATCTGCAAAGTTTCCGCGGAAGGGAGGAAACCCTTTGATTTGAGTTCTGAATTCTAAATTGACCCAGCTGCCAAGGGGTAGATTGATTGACTAGCAAGCCGGTCATTGGTGAATTCAAAAATTAATTAAGACTTATGATTGGCTTGAGAGTTACGACGCAAAGTGCGAATTATGAATAAAGGATCAGGGAATTGTTTGAGGAGTTGCTCTTTGCCATTGCTCACTGCAATCCGCATGGATGCCCGGCTATCGTCACCTAATAGCCGTCGTTTCGTCTTTTGAAATGGAGATCTTCAAAAGCCTTCAGTCTGCGGATTCTTGAAAAGATTTCAACTATCCTTGTGAGTATGTTAGTTAGCTATACTATGCAACGTCTTTATTTTTTCATCTGTGTCGTTCAAAAGAAGTGCCTGCTGTTTTAGCATGTTCTTTATGTTATTTTAAAATAAAACCTTTTAAAAGAGAAACTGGTTTTAGTTTTGTGTGCCTTCCCGGGGGAATAGCTAAGTCCTAGCCTTACGCTTGGTTACGCTTTACCGTAGAATTTCTGTCTGCAAGTTTGTGGAAACAACTTGTGGAGTGGGGGATAGCCTGGATAACGGGTCACAGCCTTCTCCCTGGGTTGTGATTCTGGGTCCCCTGGAACAGAGGGAGTGGTGGCAGCCCTACTGGGTCGTTTTCGTTCTGTTTTGCAAAAAGTAATGTACCTGCCAACCCTGCCCTAGGAAGCCTGGTCTGGCCGGAGAGCAGAGACAGGCAGGGGAGGGGCAAGTGGTTGGGGGACAACGTTACTACGTCGTGGCAGCGGTGGGATACTGCTGACACCTACGTTACTACAGAGGGTACAGCAGATTTTCAGCCAACAAGCAAGGCCTTGTACTGGTGTTGGGGGTAATGTGGTTGGGTTATTATAGGCACATGGACAGCTCCTACTTAGATTCTTGCTCTGAGAAGGCCTCTAAGTCACTGAATCATAAAATCCTAGAAGAATAGAGTTATAGAGTTGGAAGGTACTCTGAGCACCATTTTGTACAACCCGCTGCAATACAGGATTCTCAACTAAATCTTAAATGACACACGACCATCCAACCTGAGGCCTTCTGATTATTCCCCCCATTTTTTAGTATCTTCTCACAATGCTATGACCACCAACAATGTTCTCAGAGACTGACTGCTGGCCATAATTTGTTACACAAATGTGAACTACTACTGCTGCTACTCAGGTGTCCAATGCCTCATTCTGTCTCTCCCTCCCTTTTTTGTTTTGCCACGAAAGTAAAAAGGAACCTTTTGTTCTTCAAATTCCAATATCAGCACACACACACAGAGAGAGAGAGGGGGGGGGGGTTGGCTTCAAATGACTCTGATGAGCACTGCAGCCCTAATCAGCATCAACAGGGGTTAATAATAAGAGTACATGTCGAGAATGGATGAATTAAGCATTGGCTTTATTTTACTTTGTCCACATCTAACTGATCACAAAGTCTTTACTTTCAGGCACTTTTGTGTTTGAAGAAGGCACCACTTGGTCCAGTGACCTGATTCAAATCTAGGAGCACTTTGTTCTATTAATCCATTCAAATTGTATTTCAATCTGTCTCTAAACATCTGTCAACTTTGTCATTGCAATTATATGTCATATGGGTGAGTCATATGTCTATCTTTGTAGAAGGCAGTCCTGAATTAGATGAACAGTCAGAAGACAACCCTCTCCTTCAAGGCGTCCTTCATTTGAAAGCTTCTCTGGTCCAGTTCTGGTTTAAAGGCCAAGAACAATAAGCAGAGAGAATAGGGCTTTCCATCAGCCACTAGAATTGGGAGGACTAAGTGGGCAGGCAAACAGTTCAAAATTAAGCCTGCACCACTATAGTGAGATGAATTTCTAGATTATGAATTTGAATTTATAGAGAAAAATCAGCAAAGATGACTATGATGCAAACCTGGGATCTCTTCTTTGGAGATACATTTCCCCTGTCTCGTGATGCACAACTGACCAGTCTAATGCTTAGACTGCCTATGACTGGCTGACGGATCTTCCAATACATATCTGTTTTAGGACAGAGGCATTTGTGTGTGAGAGGTTTTGTGCTACCATGTAAATTTAGCAGTAGAAGCAAGTAGGGCTGAATAAAACACAAAGCCAATTCTCATATATCCTGTCAAATACCCTTTCTCATCATTCCACACATTCTGCATATATAAAACATACAGATAAAGAATACAGATATGTCAGAAGAGTTTATTTTGGTCATGAATTTCACAAACAGTGAAAAAGAAAACCCAGTAAGCCTCAGCCCCTCCTCTCAACATAAGCTGTTATTATATTCTGCTGGTACCATGAACAATGGAATTGACAAGGAGGAGAGCTTTCCTCTCTCCTATCTACCCTTCAAGAACGATCTGCTCTGAGGCTTTCTTAGCATCAGAGCATTTGGTTACAATCCGCTCTAAGTGAAGATAGCCATATGTAAATCTTTTTCCATTAAGGGCACACATGTCTTCAGTTGCACAGCCTTTGAGTGTCAGTGGCGGAAGGAAACCATATACATCTGGGAAATAAAAAGTATAAGGTTTGCATGAGTTCTTTATTAGGTCCTAGGGAAGACCATGTTTATAAAAGCTTAGTGTGTTTGGAACCAACACATGGTAGGATTAATCTGTCAGCCAGTCACCACTAGTGCATGCCTTAGGAAACTTAACCAGTGAACCAATGAAGCCCAGCAGGTGGCCAAATGTGTCATTTTACCAAGGCTATACCCACTTGCCTTTTTCCCACCCTCCTTTGCTTTTAAACCTTTGGCCAAGGTGTGTGGTAAGACACAGTCCTCCTGGACCAGCACCCAATGGTTCATACTGCTGTGCAGAGGAGCAGTTATGTGCCGGCTGGTTCTGCACCTTGTATCCCTCTGCCCTGATGCCCCTTGCGCATTAGAGGGAAAGGGTGTGCTGTAAGGAGCCTGCTGTATTTGTTTATGCTCCCCACACAATGCAAAACCCTGCCCCTGTGTGAGTCTGTCTCTAGTTCTTAAGTAATTTTAACAGCGGTAGATTGGAATCCAAAAGAGAATACAAACTTGTCAGCTGGAAATTCTCAGCTTGCACCAGCTTGTATCAGATGTAGAAATTACCATTCTACTTCAGCCCATAGACTATAAATGATTTCTACACATTGAACCAATGCTTTCAAGGCAGAACAGTGCTATCTGGTCCTACACCCCCCCTCGTATCCCTATTTTTTGATGCCCCTTGTCCATTAGAGGACAAAAGTGTGCTGTGAGGAGCCTACTGTACCTTTGTAAACACCCCACACAATGCAAACCCCTGCCCATGAGTGAGCCTGTCCCCTCTAGCTCTTACACAATTGTAACAGGGGTAGATTGGAATACAAAACAGGACTTTCTCCTCAGAGAAAGAAATCAAAGCTACATACACATAACACATATAAAAAGCAAACAAAGATTAGACATTGCTTTTCTGGCAGTGATAAGGAGACAGAGGAGCAGATTTTATTAGCTGATTGGAAATATTACTCACATATAGCCCCGCTAGAATAGTCAATGCACTTGGTCTCATTGCCAAGGCAGCTGACAGTCCCCTGACTTTCGCAGGTTTGGCCGAAGCAGGCTGGGCACCATAGACCATTGGGGGGAAGATCCGCACGAGGTGGAACTACCAAAGTAAATGCCTACAGTCAGTATATTGATAAACATCATTTCCCACCCCCTTCTCATTACTGTTAACTTTATTTCATTTATTTCATGCTTTCTAGTAACTTCTGATCTTACCTGGACTTGCTATCTCCACATTGTGCCCTACTTTGGCCATCAACTTTGCAGAAAAGGCACAACTGCTGAGTGTCTATAAATAAAGATTTTGTTTTTCATCTTTTCTCAGGCATGCTCATTTTCATTCTATTTTCCACAGTTCTCACTTTGTATATGGGTATTCAAAGCTACAGTTTATGGGTATTCAAAGCTTTGTATATGGGTACTCAAAGCTATATGGGTATTTGAAGCTATATGAGTATTTGAAGCTACAGTCAGCTGCATTCTCTTGGAGGTCATTTCTCTTACTATGGGTGCAAGCAAGTAGTCAGCAGACCCAGACCCCAAATTTTTTAGAGCTGTGTCAAGATTTTCCATATTATTTTCTCTTTCTCTGCCTCCAGCCCCAGCCCTTATGCATATAAAGTATGACTGATGAATAAAGAGGACTAAATTATTCTGCGTCCTAAGAGGAAACCATCTACTTCATCCATTCCAGATTCATCACAGAACTGTTGAGCTGGAAGGGACCCTAAGGGTCATCTAGTCCAACCCCCTGTAATGCAGGATACCGAGCTAAAGCCTCCAGGACAGATGGCCATCCAATCTCTGCTTCAAAACCTCCAATAAGGTGATTCCACAATGTCCTGATTGAGAACATTCCACAGTAAAACAACTCTTACTGTGAGAAAGTTTTACCTGAAGTTTAGGTGGAATCTCCTTTCTTGAACGATTCAAAGATCAGTTGTAGATACTTAGAATCATAGAATCATAGAGTTGGAAGAGACCACAAGGGCCATCGAGTCCAACCCCCTGCCAAGCAGGAAACACCATCAGAGCACTCCTGACATATGGTTGTCAAGCCTCTGCTTAAAGACCTCCAAAGAAGGAGACTCTACCACACACCTTGGCAGCAAATTCCACTGTCGAACAGCTCTTACTGTCAGGAAGTTCTTCCTAATGTTTAGGTGGAATCTTTTTTCTTGTAGTTTGGAACCATTGCTCCGTGTCCGCTTCTCTGGAGCAGCAGAAAACAATCTTTCTCCCTCCTCTATGTGACATCCTTTTATATATTTGAACATGGCTATCATATCTCCTCTTCTCCAGGCCCCTTAACCTCCTCTTCTCCAGGCTTATTAGACCCTTGCACCTAGTGTCTGAATGGACTGAAAAACAAAGATGCTATACTTTACCTGTAACTGGGTGGAAGTTATATGATGGGTTAATAAGCCATTAACTTTCAGAGATGCAGAAACTCACCATAGAGAGGTTCCTTATTACACTTGTATGTTCCGCAGCAGAAGACCTTCATCTGGAGGTATTTACCATTGGCTGAAGTTAAACTGTAATCACCTGAGTGGCAACGTTGGGAATGACCACATCCCCGGTAAGTTGCCACTTTATACTGTTGAACTGTGAAGAACAAAAGGAAACAAATCACAAGATCTGCAAGAATTCTGATTAATTCCCTCCAAATGTATTTATTTTTACTGATGGTTCCTATTAACTAAATTCTTTACTCTTCCATGAAAAACTACGTAATGCACAGTTCTTGAATCAATAGATGAACCTAATCACCCTATGCTGAACAAGCAGCGTAATCAGGGTACCTCATTAGAAGGGTCTCGATGGAAGTCTCCGTTCCCAGCGATGGCCTTAGCAAGTCAATCTGGGTAGACTGGCGCCTGGTGAGAGGCCATATTTCATGACATGACCCTGTGGTTTCACCCCTTCAGTAGGCAACTGGAATGGATTTATAATCAAAGCCAGAGCCAAAAGTCTACCTACACCAGTAATCAATAAATTTGTGGCCATTTTTAATCTAGATCATTTTGTGAGTGAGTTCATTCTATCACACCTCACACAGGGGAGGGTGACACTGCGACTGGTACCAAAACCATGTACAGCACATAGTGAGTGCTCTTTGGAAAAAAGTTGGGGTTTAGATGCAAGTAATAATCAATACATTATATTAATTTGCACATGAACAACATTTATTGTGGTGAACAATATAAGTGAAAAGTTCCAGCTCACCTATATTATTATCCAGAACACCAGAGACACAGATTGGATTAGAGCGACAGGTCTCAGATTTTTCACCTTTACATGAAGTTGCATTACTATTACAGGAGGAACAAATCAGAGATGTCGCTGCATAAAGGAGATAGAGGTTATTGCAGCAGATTTCCTGAGATGGTAACAAGCTTAATGGTCTTTTCAGTGTCATTAAATGATGATTAAAAGAATCCAATTCTGCAGGTTGATTCTTACCTGGAGAAAGCAGGGCCAAGAGGAGGCAGGTGCTCAGAAGTGCTTTCTGCATTCTTGAAAGATTTGGTGACTCAGAGCAGAGATGTACCAAGGCAGAGAACTGATGCAGGTAGAGTCTTACGTGGAGATATTTAAAGGCTATAGATTCATGATGTGGGCAACTCTTGGGAACAAATGGTTCAGTAAGGTCTGGGAGTGAGGGCTGTGTGTTTGCCAAGAAGACACAGAGGGACATAGTGAAATTCAAAGCTCCATGCTGAAATTGGCTGATTTATTCATCTTTGATGGCACACATATTTTTGGTATGATAAGGTAAAAGCTCATAAAGGATTTGGGAACCACATATTTTGAAAGTCATTGTATGAGGTGTGAGATAGATATAAGCATTTATTAGAAGGTAAGACACCATGATGACTATCACCTCTTTAGGCAATGAGTGTGAAAAAGATAAATATGAGTAAAAATTGGGCCACCTATGAACAATTAGTGAAGGAGATGGATAACCAATGGAAATCAAAACCTTATGAGGAGGTCAAAGGTTTTGTGAATGACTGGTTCCATTATCTTCAAATTAATGAAATGTTTAAAGATGATAAAAAGAAAAATGAATTTGGATATATAAAATCGAGATTTGAATTAGAATTATTAAATAATAAAGTTAAAATATTATCTAAAATGTATAAATTATTATTGGAATGGCATTTGAAAGATGAAAAAGTCAAATCAGTTATGATACATTGGGCTAAAGATATTGGTCATAATATACAATTAGAGAATTGGAAAAAATTATGGAGAGAGGGAATAAATTTTACTGCCTGCAGTGTTTTAATAGAAAATATAATGAAAATGATGTACAGATGGTATATAACACCAGTGAAATGAGCTAAAATGTATAAAACAAATAATAAATGTCGGAAATGTAAGGAAAAAGAAGGTACTTTTTACCATATGTGGTGGGAATGTAAGAAAGTGAAGGACTTCTGGGAAATGATTTCTAATGAGATTTAAAAGATGTTGAAATACATATATTTTTAAAAAAACCAGAAGCCATTTTACTTGGTATTGTAGGTACAGATATTCAAAAGTTTGATATAAAATGTTTTTATATGCGACAACTGCAGCAAGAATACTATTAGCCCAATGATGGAAGCAGGAAGAATTACCAACAAAAGAAGATTGGCAGGTGAAATTGATGGATTATGCTGAGTTGGCAAAATTAACTGGGAAAATTCGGAACCAGCAAGACCAGACTTTCCTGAAGGACTGGAAGAAATTCATGATATATTTGAAAGACAATTGTAATCAATTGACATCGCTTGTAGGGTTACAATAAGTTTTGTAAGGAGACCTATATGAATTATTGCGAAGGAGGACTAAGAAGGAGTTTATTTAGCATTTGGATTCAATAGCAATAACTATAATAATAAAATGCAAAATTAGAAAGGAAGTAAGAAAACCATCAGTCGAGGTTGATGGAAGTCCTAGGCTGTGATAGCCAAAGGTTTGTTATGTTGTTTAAAATGGGATGTAATGTTGGGAAAACACATGTAAAAACTAATTATATATATATATATATATATATATATATATATATATATATATTCATCTTTGAGTTTCATTAGCTGCTACCAGACACTTCTCAGAATATTTTTCTATATAACTAATTTACAATTTACTCATAACTCGTATTAGCTTTACAGCCAATGCCTGAACTAAAATTCCACCTACACCATTTTTAATCCAGATCATTGTTTGTGTGAGTTCATTCTGTTGCACCCCACAGTACTCACTGCACAGGGGAGGGTGAAACTGCAACTGGTACCACAACCTTAGGTTCCTTGGAGAAAAAGTGAGATATAAATGCAATTAATAAATAATAATAATCTCCACATGAAAGTCATTTCCCAGGGTGACCAAGAATAAGTGCAAAGTTTCAGCTCACCTATATTGTTATCCAGAACACCAGAGGTGCAGGATACATTAGATTTACAACCCTCAGATGTATCACCTTCAAATGGGGTTGCATTACTATGACAGTAGAAGCATTTCAGAGATGTCACTGCCTACAACTGCAGTGTTTCTCAACCTGTGGGTCCCCAGATGTTGTTGGACTACAGCTCCCATCATTCCTAGCCAGCATGACCACTGGTCAGGGATGATGGAAGTTGTAGTCCAACAACATCTGAGGACCCACAGGTTGAGAACCACTGTGATAGAGGTTGATGCAGGAGATTTTGTGAGATGGTTAAGAACTTAATGGTATATTGGGTGGAGATGGAACAGTTAGTCTATATAAAACATGAAACAATTCTCTTTCTGTGTGTGAGCATCCTTTGTTCCAGAAACAGAGAAGACATTTCAAGAAGCAGCAGAAGGCTGATTCTTTTGTCTATGGAAGGACATTTTCTTTGAGAACTGTTCTTTGGATGTGCGCAGTGTGACAGGAGATACTGATAACAATGGTTCTGTATAACTTGTTGTAACTTGTTGTGAGTCTGTTGCTTGTTCCTTGTGGTGAGAGAAGCAGAGAGAGATTCATGGACTCTTACTGGACTCTAAGCCTGCCTTGACCACGGCAGTGGTGAATGTCTGCATCTATTTGCTACCAATATGCTATTATGTCCATCAAGTAATGCCCTAGACTTGACTGAATCTTTAAGGCGGCCATGAGTGTTTATTGCCTACTGTGTGTACCTTCAACCCTGAAGTACCCTGAGCTTGCAGGGCAGCAGCTGAAGAAGGAGGAAAAAGGAGTTTCTTGTGTGTGTGTTTCTTGTGGCTGGTTAGCTGCTCTCCCTGTGCAAAGGTCAGAGGGGGCAGGGTTTCTGTTGAGGCAGGTGATTAGCTGTGGGAGGAGCTTATCAGAGCTTGCAGGGCAGCAGCTGAAGAAGGAGGAAAAAGGTGTTTCTTGTGGCTGATTAGCTGCTCTCCCTGTGCAAAGGTCAGGGGGGGCAGGGTTTCTGTTGAGGCAGGTGATTAGCTGTGGGAGGAGCTTATCAGAGCTTGCAGGGCAGTTTGATCCATCTTTAGATTTAGGGGAGCTAGTCTCAAACGTTTGTTGGGGGAGACCTAGGGTTTTTTTTGGGGGGGGAGTTATTTGTCCTGTCTGCACGCTTCTTATGATGGAGGACTGCTGTAGCCAGCCCCAACGACACGTTCTCAAGATGGAAAGTGAGGGAACAGCTGCAGTCGCCTGCGGTTCCTGCACAATGTTTGCCATCTTGCCAAAGGTTGCAGGCAGCTTTACCTGCAGCAATTGCATGTTGATTGCTCTCTTAAAAGACAAAGTCCAGCAACTGGAGGAACGTGTGGCTACGCTCCAAAGAATTAGAGAGCTGGAGCTCTTCTTGGAAGCAGCAGAGCACACCGTCTCCATCCAGGAGGAGACAGGGGTCTCCCCTGAGAAGGAGGCTAGTTCACCAACACAAGAGCCAGATATATGGAGAAACGTGACGCAAAGAAGTAGGAGGCCCAGGGTTCGCTCTGATTGTTTAGAAATACACAATCACTTTGAGGTCCTCTCCCCTAGCATGGAAGACGAAGAACAGACTCCATTTGAGGATCTCTCCCTCGTTACAGTCGATCAGGTATATGAAGACGAGCAGCAAAGTCAGTCCTCAGGGAATGTGCAGGCGACCTTGGAATGGACAGCTCACAGAAGAACCCCGACCAAACCTAAGAGGAGGCGTGTAGTGGTGATAGGGGATTCCCTACTGAGGGGAACAGAAGCAGTGATCTGTGGGCCTGACAAGATGTCTCGGGAAGTGTGCTGTCTCCCCGGGGCTAAGATCCAAGATGTAACTGAACGACTGCAAGGAATCATAAAACCCACTGACAAATACCCCTTCCTCTTGGTTCATGTGGGAACCAATGACACTGCAAGCAATAGCCTCCAGAAGATCAAAAGAGACTATGAGGCTCTGGGCAGGAAATTGAAGCAATAAATGCACAAATTGTCATCTCATCTGTCCTCCCAGTTGAACGACGTGGCCCAGGGAGAGAGGGAAAAATAGTGGAAGTGAACAGCTGGCTTCGCAAATGGTGTAAACAGGAACGGTTTGGATTCTTAGATCACGGACTGCAGTTTCTTGAAGATGGACTTCTGGCAAGCGATGGGCTGCACCTCACAACGGTTGGGAGGAATGTTTTTGCCAAAAATCTCAGAAACCTCATCAGGAGGGCTTTAAACTGACTAATGTGGGGGAGGGAGACAGTGCTCCTGAAGGTAGGAGTCTATCAATTGATGAAGATGATCATCCAAATGTCATAGACCAAATGGAGCAAACAGCACGCAGACCTAGTGGTGGGAGGAAAAAATCCTTAAATAAGAGACATGGGGGAATGATTAATGGACTTCAATGTCTGTACACTAATGCGCATTTGGGTCAAAATTAAGGGAGAGAAGAATAACAGGGACCTCATTGTAGGAGTTTACTATAGATCCCCAAGCCAAATGGAGGACATAGATGATGCCTTCCTGGAACAGATGGCCAAGCATGCAAAAGGAAGGGAGATAGTAGTAATGGGGGACTTCAATTACCTGGATATTTGCTGGATGTCAAACTCAGCCAAGAGCATAAGGTCAAACAGATTCCTCACTGGCCTTGCAGACAACTTCATTGTCCAGAAAGTGGGAGAAGCAACAAGAGGAACAGCCATTTTAGATCTGGTCCGAACCAATGTTGATGACCTGGTTAGTGGGGTAGAAGTGGAAGGATCATTAGGCGCGAGTGATCATGCTCTTCTGAAGTTTACTATACAGCGGAAAGGAGCAGCCAAGCATACTAGGACTCAATTTCTTGACTTTAAGAAAGCCGACTTCATAAAACTTAGGGAAGTGCTGGGTGAGATCCCATGGACAGTAATACTAAAAGGAAAGGGAGTTCATGATGGCTGGGAGTTTGTTAAGAGGGAGATAGTAAAAGCACAACTTCAGGCAATACCAATGAGACGGAAACATGGAAGGTGCCTAAAGAAGCCAGGGTGGCTATCTAAAGAACTTTTAACTGAGTTAAGGTTAAAAAAGGATGTGTACAAAAAATGGAAAAGGGGGGAAACCACCAAAGAGGAATTCAAACAAATAGCCAGCACGTGTAGACACAAAGTCAGAAAAGCTAAAGCACAGAATGAACTCAGGCTTGCTAGAGAGGTTAAAAGCAACAAAAAAGGCTTTTATGGGTATGTTCGTAGCAAAAGGAAGAACAAAGAAACCGTGGGGTCACTCAGAGGAGAAGATGTGAAATGCAAACAGGGGACACAGAAAGGGCTGAACTCCTCAATGCCTTCTTTGCCTCAGTCTTCTCCGATAAAGAGAACAATGCCCGACCTGAAGAATTTGGAGCAAATGATTCAGCAGAGGAAACACAGCCCAGAATAACTAAGGAGATAGTACAAGAATACTTGGCTAGTTTAGATGTATTCAAGTCTCCAGGGCCAGATGAACTGCATCCAAGAGTATTAAAAGAACTGGCAGATATGATCTCAGAACCACTGGCAGTCATCTTTGAGAATTCCTGGAGAACAGGCGAAGTCCCAACAGACTGGAGGAGGGCAAATGTTGTCCCTATTTTCAAAAAGGGGAAAAGAGATTACCCAAATAATTACCACCCAGTCAGTCTGACATCAATACCAGGGAAGATTCTGGAGCAGATCATTAAGCAAACAGTCTATGAGCACCTAGAAAGGAATACTGTGATCACCAATAGTCAGCATGGATTTCTGAAAAATAAGTCATGTCAGACTAACCTGATCTCGTTTTTTGACAGAATTACAAGCCTGGTAGATGAAGGGAACGCAGTGGATGTAGCCTACCTTGATTTCAGCAAGGCATTTGACAAGGTGCCCCATGATATTCTTGTAAAGAAGCTGGTAAAATGCGGACTTGACTATGCTACCACTCAGTGGATTTGTAACTGGCTGACTGACCAAACCCAAAGGGTGCTCATCAATGGTTCCTCTTCATCCTGGAGAAGAGTGACTAGTGGGGTGCCACAGGGTTCTGTCTTGGGCCCCGTCTTATTCAACATCTTTATCAACGACTTGGATGATGGACTCAAGGGCATCCTGATCAAATTTGCGGATGACACCAAACTGGGAGGGGTGGCTAACACCCCAGAGGACAGGATCACACTTCAAAATGACCTTGACAGATTAGAGAACTGGGCCCAAACAAACAAGATGAATTTTAACAGGGAGAAATGTAAAGTATTGCACTTGGGCAAAAAAAATGAGAGGCACAAATACAAGATGGGTGACACCTGGCTTGAGAGCAGTACATGTGAAAAGGATCTAGGAGTCTTGGTTGACCACAAACTTGACATGAGCCAACAGTGTGACGCGGCAGCTAAAAAAGCCTATGCAATTCTGGGCTGCATCAATAGGAGTATAGCATCTAGATCAAGGGAAGTAATAGTGCCACTGTATGCTGCTCTGGTCAGACCTCACCTGGAGTACTGTGTCCAGTTCTGGGCACCACAGTTCAAGAAGGACACTGACAAACTGGAACGTGTCCAGAGGAGGGCAACCAAAATGGTCAAAGGCCTCGAAACGATGCCTTATGAAGAACGGCTAAGGGAGCTGGGCATGTTTAGCCTGGAGAAGAGGAGGTTAAGGGGTGATATGATAGCCATGTTCAAATATATAAAAGGATGTCACATAGAGGAGGGAGAAAGGTTGTTTTCTGCTGCTCCAGAGAAGCGGACACGGAGCAATGGTTCCAAACTACAAGAAAGAAGATTCCACCTAAACATTAGGAAGAACTTCCTGACAGTAAGAGCTGTTCGACAGTGGAATTTGCTGCCAAGGTGTGTGGTGGAGTCTCCTTCTTTGGAGGTCTTTAAGCAGAGGCTTGACAACCATATGTCAGGAGTGCTCTGATGGTGTTTCCTGCTTGGCAGGGGCTTGGACTCGATGGCCCTTGTGGTCTCTTCCAACTCTATGATTCTATGATTCTATGAAGATGCTTCCAAGGAAGGAGCTGCACTGAGATGTAACTCTGCTGAGTATGGATACACACACAGACACACATCCACACACACACACACACAGGAAAGTGATGCCAGACCCAGTCCTTCTAAATCATCCATTAGAGGTTGATGGATTGATCCAACACTTTCATCATTTTCAAATGATAAGAAGAATCAGAGAGGAGATGGACCAGGAAGGGGAACTGATGCAGGTAGAGACTTACATGGAGATATTAGGCCAAGGATTCATGATGTGGACAACACTTGGGAACAAATGGTTCTATTAGCTGTTCCCATCTTCAGCCTCCTTAGCTTGATATTGCTTGGATGCACTGGAGGCTTCAACGAGTAAAAACGATCCTCGTATCATGGAGGTAGTCAGTTTCCCGGGGGGTAGGGAGTCATGACAAAAGACCTCAGGAGCTGAATGTGTCAATGACTAAGAAATGTACCACGTGAGAACCAAGCACTCAGAGAGCCTGGAGCTATCTGTCTCCACCAACTATGCAAACAAGGTCATACCATCAACCACTCTCTACTAGTCATGCGTAAGGCAGCAGGCAATGTACAAAGGGCAGTTGAAGGAGACATTGTTGGTCCAGCTGAAAATACCCCAAAGGCCATTAATGCAGAACCAATGACAATGAAGCATTCAACTGGGTTACAGGGAAGTAAGGTTGAGGTAGAAAGTAAAATTGCTCGTGCATAAAGGTACCCTGAAGGTCATCTTGTCAAACCCGTTGCAATGCAGCATTTTCAATTAAATTTTAAAAGACAGGTGGCCATCCAACCCAAAACGTTCTGACTATGCCCACCACCAAAATAGAACAACCAATGTCCAAAGCCTAACTGATGTTGCTAAAACACAGTGTCATGCAAGGAGAGAGCCTACCAGAACCCCACCTCACAAAGCAAACTTCCAGGATTGGAAGTGTCTCAGTTCCACAGTTTGGAATTTAGAGATAGTTGAGGTATGCTAAACACAGTAGGTAGAATCTGCCAGGAATGTGTACAAAGGCAAAGTGGCTACATGAGCAAAGTGGTTGCTAATGGTTTACAGCTGCTTCAAACCCCATCTTCAGTACGAACCTCATCCATCTTCCCCAAATAGGAGCTATTCAGAACAGGGTGGACAGTCACCTGCTGGGGATCTGCTTCCTGCATTGGAAGTATTCATCAGGGCCAGCTATCCATGTTGGTCCCACATGAGCTGATAAAAGGGTCAAATAGGCAACTTACAGGGTCCAATAGAGGGGGGTCAAACTGGGCCTGGACCAAAGGCCAGACGGAACAGCTCCATCTTGCAGGCCCTGCGGAAGGATGTTGAGTACAGATTCCTGGCTGTACCAGAGGAATTGGGTTGATTGTCATGAAAGCTACACCTCTGGAAATCTCAGTTTTGCACAACTGTTAAAGGTGAAAAAGGTTGGCCCTGACATTTCTAGATTATGCCTATGTATGAGGGAGAGACGGGGGGAGGGAGGGAGGGAGTAGACAGAGAGTTCTATGTTACTCGAAGCAAGTTAATCCCTTTTGTAGTTGCAGAACGGCTTTCTGTGGGTCTGCTGCAGGGGAAGGGAAGATTCTTCAGTATGGGAAAACATCCCAGGGCTTAGGTAACTGTCTGTCACATCCATAACTAATGTCATGTGAATGGGTTTGAGGGGCTGTGTCTCGTCAGTAGTTGCACCATAATTTTGGAACTGAAACATTTCTGAAATGGGGCATTCCCAGCCTATCTGGTGGTTCTGGGTATCAAACCTGGGGTTTTCTTCATACAAGGCTTCATTGAGCTATCATTTCTCTCAGAAATATTGTTTACTGCAGATTCTTGAATTTGGGCTGAAACCAGCTTCATAGATGTTGTTGTTGTTGTTGTTGTTTAGTCGTTTAGTCGTGTCCGACTCTTCGTGACCCCATGGACCAGAGAACGCCAGGCACTCCTGTCCTCCACTGCCCCCCACAGCTTGGTCAGACTCATGCTGGTAACCTCGAAAACACTATCCAACCATCTCGTCCTCTGTCGCCCCCTTCTCCTTGTGCCCTCCATCTTTCCCAACATCAGGGTCTTCTCCAGGGAGTCTTCTCTTCTCATGAGGTGGCCAAAGTACTGGAGCCTCAGCTTCACAATCTGTCCATCCAGTGAGCACTCAGGGCTGATTTCCTTCAGAATGGAGAGGTTTGATCTTCATGATCCCTTCATGGATCACTGCCTTGCCGTGGCGAAGGGGCTTGAAGAACTCAGAGAAGCTATGAACTATGCCGAGCAGGGCACCCAAGATGAACAGGTCATAGTGGAGAGTTTTGACCAAACGTGATCCACCTGGAGGAGGAACCGGCAAGCCACTCCAGTATCCCTGCCAAGAAAACTCCATGGACAAAGACAACAGGCTTCATAGATACTTTAGTCCAAATACTTTTCCAATGTATTGGGTCAATAATCTTGCCTATAACAGTCTCTCAACAAGATTGTAACCCTGTTATGTCACCTGTTTATTGTCCTATTATCATTGTACTTATCTTGCACTGGGGTTATATGACATAACCATATTCTATTGATTTATCAGCTACATTATAGTTTTTTGGAGCTATCTACATAATTGCTGGGGCGCGGGTGGCACTGTGGGTAAAACCTCAGTGCCTAGGGCTTGCCGATCGCATGGTCGGCGGTTTGAATCCCCGCGGTGGGGTGAGCACCCGTCTTTCAGTCCCAGCTCCTGCCCACCTAGCAGTTCGAAAGCACCCTTAAGTGCAAGTAGATAAATAGGTACCGCTTTATAGCGGGAAGGTAAACGGCGTTTCTGTGTGCTGCGCTGGTGCTGGCTTGCCAGAGCAGCTTCGTCACGCTGGCCACGTGACCCGGAAGTGTCTCCGGACAGCGCTGGTCCCCGGCCTCTTAAGTGAGTTGGGTGCACAACCCTAGAGTCGGACGCGACTGGCCCGTACGTGCAGGGGTACCTTTACCTTACATAATTGCTACCCAACGTCAACATACTGAACCAATTAAAATCATTTTGTCTTCAGATCAGCCCTCATCACAATATCATGCCATTACATATAATCATTTGTCAGTGTCTTTCTTTATTAAGACTTTGACTAATTCTCTTGTTCATTAAAAGTCTTAATTTGAAACCTAGAATTGTAGAGTATAAAGGAGCCCAAAGGGTCTAGTCCAACTCCCTACAATTTAGACATACATTGACACACTAAATGACAGTTCTGAAAGTAAGGGAAACACTGAGCTTCCAAAGTAGCCTGAATGAGGGATACAAGATAAGTCCCAGAGAAGCAGATAGCTGGACAAAGCAGATTGAGTTTTATAACAGCTTGATTTGCACATTTAGAACTTCTTTCAGCTAAACTGTGTTGGGTCTATATTTATCAGCATTTCTGGCTTGGCCTAGTGCTTAAGATACCACAAGGTGCTTGGTTGCTTTTAATTCAACAGACCCACACTGCTACTATTCTGGTAAGAAATACTACATAATACAAACCTAAATAAGAGAGGACTTGACAATAGCACATCCTACCACACTTTACATATCTTAACATACTCCAGCATAGTGATCCTACTTTGTAGAGAACTCTGCGAATCGCAGCTCTAGGAGTTCTCTCAGGACTACAGTTCCCAGAATGCTTTGGGTGAAGCCTTGAATTATTCAGATTAGCATAACACTGTGTCTCCACCCCGGACACTGAGTTCCAGCGCCGAGGGCCTTCTAGCGGTTCCCTCACTGCGAGAAGTGAGGTTACAGGGGACCAGGCAAAGGGCCTTCTCGGTAGTGGCACCCCCCTCCTGTGAAACACCCTCCCACCAGATGTCAAGGAAATAAACAACTATCCTACTTTTATAAGACATCTGAAGCCAGCCCTGTTTAGGGAAGTTTTTTAATATTTAATGCTGTAATGTGTTTTTAATGTTGGATTGGGAGACACCCAGAGTGGCTGGGGAAACCCAGCCAGATGGGTGGGTATAAAGAAATTATTATTATTATTATTATTATTATTATTATTATTATTATTACTGTACTTGAATGCAGTCTAGAGTTGCAACAAATTCCTTCCAGTAGCACCTTAAAGACCAACTAAGTTAGTTCTAGGTATGAGCTTTCGTGTGCATGCACACTTCTTCAGATACACTGAAACAGAAGTCACTAGACCCTTCTATATAGTGAGAAGGTGGGGAGGGGTATTGCTCAGAAGGGTGGTGGGAATGGGTGATTGGCAGATAGCTGTGATGAGCCTGTTGACGACTCTTAATGACTGCAATAGGTCTTACAGGCTTTTTCCTGTAAGACTCTACCAATCTACGATTCTATGAATTCAATCCAGTGGATTTCCTTTTTAAAAACCTGCCTTTTATAGGTTTTATAAATACAAATTGCAGAAAGAAAATTATCTTTCCCCACATAATTAAATAAGCACAACATAGGTTTGGGTTTGAAATTTAATTGGGAACATGTCATAAATAATTGTTATTCCCACCCCCCTCCTTCCAAACAATTACTTTTTTACATGTGCAGCACCACACATGAAACAGTCTCCCCTTTTCCGCTGGCAACTCCAAAATTTATCTTCTCCTATCTTATATATTTCAGTCTCCAGATGCCCACTCTGCCCCTTGTCTAAGGGCTCACCTACCCTTGTCCTATGATTTCTAGGTAGGAGTCTGAGAGACATTTATTTTGTCCCATCCCTTTCCCTGGGAAAACCTACTGTTTACCACTGAATCTGCACAAATGCCAGTCGAGTTTTCTCTGTGGACTGACATATGTTCTGATTCAGCAGTAAGCAGTGGGGAAGTAGTGAGGCAATAGAAAAAAATCTCATGGACCCATGCCTGGAAATCATGGGACAAAATGGAAGAAAACACAGGACAAACAGAAGTGTAGATGACTCCTAACAGTAGTATTTATGTTTCTCTGCATCAATGCAGTTAACTAACATTGTGATCCATTCAGTTCCCTCTCAAGCTTCATTCCTTGCATGTATTTCAATGGAGCCCAGTCATGTTAAATGGCATTTGAGTCCCATTATTTCCTATGGACAATCTTATCATTCATTTTAGTGCATCCCCATCTAGCCTCCAACAACAGTTCATCTATCAATCTTGGCAGGGAGGGAGCAGATGGCTAATGAAAGAATTACCTCTTGCAATCAGTTCAGAGCCAGATCATGAATTCCTCCAAACTTCATCCCCCGTTCCCCCCTTGGTACCTCCATTTAATTTATTCTTTCCCATCCACACACTATCCTAAAAGCAGAGCAATGGGGCTGCATGCGTCCAATGTGCTTGCACAAAGCTTACACAGAGGTAAGATGAAGTCCAGCCTATAGGGAGTGTTTGTTCCAATTTGTTTTGCAGGAAGGTTAGACTTCAATGATAAATCCAAATCCTGGTTTGCATTTGCAACGGTTGGTGATACATCTTCCTCTTTATCAACCATTTGTTCCACATCTTTTCCACCCCACAAAAAGTCCTAAAGAGAGAGCAGATTTGTTGCGACAGAACACTTTAATCCACTTTCACTGGGCAATTTCTGGGATGTGATCGAATCCCTCTTTGCAAAGGACTGATTGCCTGGAGGCAATCCTAGAGGAGGCGAAGAGCAATGAAGAAAAGGGCAGTGGATATCTCCAGCTCGAAGTGGAAAAGAGGCAGAAGAAGATCCTGCAGCCTTCTCTCACATGTGATCCCACCTCTCTCCTTCATGCTCAGACTCTGGAAAGCAAACTCTAAAACACCCAAATGTAATATCCACAGTTGCAACCGCTTCTTGTCCACATCTGTGATTTTTCCAAGCTGCAGCTGCCTCCCTCTCCCTCTCTTCAGCTGGCAATGACTTCCAGACAGGAGGAGGAAGGTCTTTAAGGGAGGGAGGATAGATGGGAAAGAGGGGAGTGGGAATCATAGGGAAGCTAAAGCAGAGGAGGGGGCAGGGAATTCGCTCTCACGCCTGCTGTTTCTGAGGTTGAAATTTCTAAAGCTGATGGAGAGTCTAAGAGAGGAAGCGAACATGGGCTCCACACACAAAAACACTAGAACTCCTCCAGAGAAAGCATGTCTCCCCTTCCCCTTTTTAATAACTTTCCAGAAAGTAGTAAATAACAATTAAAACAACCTTTCCTTTCAAAGAAGGTTTTTTTGCTTGTAGAGGGCTGTTTTATTGCACTGGTTTTTGGCTTTCCTTTGTTTTTTAACCACTTCAGCTTCTTTGGTTTATCCCAGTCACTCTGCTGCAGATGTTTTTTCTTTTCTTTTTCTATCCTGTTGTTTTGCAGCATTTTAATATATCTTTGATTTTGTAAGTGATGCTTGAAGTAGTTAATCTGGGGTTGGATTTTTATGTGGGCCGCTTTCCACTGTTTGTGAGAAAGGGCAAGGTACAAATGTTTTTTAAACAAGGAAGGAACTGAACAGACCTGACAGAACCCAAGGTTGAAACCTGTTCTCTGTCAAAACCTGAAAGCAGCAAAATCTGCAGATCGACTATGGAGACAGGAAGCCTCTTGGATATTTTGTTTGCTGATACTCCAAGCCCCCATTTACTCAGGGTTTATGTTCCAAGGCACTGCACATTTCAGCGAAATCTTGTGTATTTGTGACTTTCTTGTGATCTTTTCAGGTCACTTCCGGGTTTGGTGTGAGGCATGTATGTGCAGTCGCAAACATAATGAATGGACATAGATGGGTTTTTTTTCTGTATAGCACTTATGGAACATTTAACTTACCATTGGAGGGTGATAAGAGGAAGGCAGCTCTGTTTAGGGAAGTTTTTGATGACTGGTGTTTTAATTTTAGGTAGGTAGCCATGTTGGTCTGACACAGTAGAAATATATATATAATTTTTTTTTTAAAAAAATGTCCAGTAGCACTTTAGAGACCAACTAAGTTTATTCTTGGTATGAGCTTGGTATGAGCATGCACACTTCTTCAGTTCTGATCTTCAGGCAGATTGTGGAAGTGTTTGCTCACACGCATTCCTGTTAAACTAATGCTGGGAGTGAGTGGAAGAGGGGTCCAGAAAATCTAGATGAAATGCCCATCAAATTGTATCAATCAAATTTTAATTCCCCTGCTAAATGTGAGGCTTCTAAGAAAGTCACATCTCCATTTGTTTCTCTTCCTATGCTCCACTGAAACAGTTGTTCCTAGGTACTGCCCTGAGGCTCATGTGGCCCTGATGCCAAGTTGGATATGGAAGATATGTTACTTTGTGTTTCTGAAAAACAAATTATCTTATTACAACACTTTTAATATGTATTTAATAACCATGACATGCATAATTCAGGAGCTTAATTGTAGCCATACCACTGAGGCTAAATGTACTTTATAACAGCTTGATTTGCACATTTAGAATTTCTATCAACTAAATTATAATTATTAGCATTTTTGGCTTGGTCTAGTACTTAAGATACCACAAGGTGCTTGGTTGCTTTCAGTTCAACAGACCCACACTGCTACTATTCTGCTAAGAAATACTAAATAATACAAACCTAAATAAGAGAGGACTTGACAACAGGACATTCTACCATATCTTAACATACAGCAATTCACTATTCCTCTGTATTACACTTATGTAGGGAAGTGTTAATTATTAGCTCTAAAAAACAGAGAAACAGAAAACATTGTCAGCTATCCAGATACTAGCATAGTCAAACTGAGCTTCTTTATTTATTCCCAAAATAATTGTAGTAATTTTTTTTCTTTTTTCTTTTTCATGCAAAGAAAAACCAAACAAACCCTTTATCTGCTCGGTTTCCCCTTTGGTCCATCCCAGATACCCACCAATGCTGTATTATTTATATATTGTTTCCTATGATTTATGCATGGCTTGCTTGTAAAAGAAGAAGAAGAAGAAGAAGAAGAAGAAGAAGAAGAAGAAGAAGAAGAAGTAGTTACAAGCAGAGAATTTTGAGAAAACATCAGAATATACAAGAGTTCAGATACTAAAACAGATTAAAATGGCAAACAACCATCTAAGTATCTGAGTAGGCTTGTTTAAACAAGCATGGTTTTAGCAGCTGCTGAGCAGAGTACAGTGAGAGTCCCTGACTGATCTCAGTGCTAGGGAAGGTACTGGCAAGAGATCCTGCATAGCAACTGAATTAATTTACTGAAAGACTATTTCCCAAAATTCAGCCACTTAATAGTACTCAGACTAAAAGTGGAATCATGGCCCTTAAATTGTTCTACAGCAATCTTGCCCATCTGGATTCCCATGCCACACCTGGGCAGCAACCCCACTGCACTGTCAAAGGACACACAGTGCACTAAGCACAGGTGCACTTCATGACTGACCCACATTTTGGGAAGGATAGAAGATGCATTAATCAAAATTTTCAGGACCACAAACAGCAGGGATGTGACCAAGAGGAAGGCATGCAAGGAGTGATGAATGGACCCAGTACTCTACCTGCAGCAACTTCCTTAGCGATCTTTTTAAAAATAATGACCTCCATCTGTTCCACTGATTTCAAGTTTCTGCTAAACTGAGAAACTCTCAGACTGATATGTGCATATATGATACAAGATCCTAAAACCTTTCATCTAAAACTAACAAATTGGTGAGGGTTGATTGTTCCCATACAAGTTATATATACAATATTATACATTTCTGAATGTATTTCCACCGAGCCCAAAAGTTCTATTCCTGAACAGCCCCACCACAAGTGGTGGCATGGCTCCGTCTAAGTAAAAGCTCTACAACACATTGTTGTATTCAGAAGCAATATGGACAATTGCTCTGAACTCTATGCCGTCTATGTATTACCTCAATGTCCAAGGGACTATGGGAAGTTACTCAGTCCTTGATGGACAAAGCAATTGACTGACTATGAACCAGTACTGCTGCCTTTCCTATAACTTGGTGTGGGCTCTAACTTGATTCACAGAAGCATTTGTAAAAAATAATCTCCCATGCCCCGAATCAAAGGACAGCTAAAGACTCAAGGTATGGAACAGGTGACTGCTTAAGTAGCCAAGCTAGATAGAGCTCAAGGGAACTGGACAGTGCTAGGGACATTGTGATATGCACTGAATATTGGACAATGGAGCCAAAGTTATTACTGAGAGAGATTAAAATCATTATTAGACTCGTGAACATTGTTTCTCCTTGTTCCAATTGTATCAGATTGTTGGGAAGGAGACAGAATACTTTGAGTCATCTCATCTGTTTGGTGAGACTGTATTGAATTGCACCTAGCTTGTCATTTACGCCTCCTTCAAATCCCATCTTCAGTGCCAACCTTATCCATATGCCACATCTCTCTAAGGCAGGATTTGGAGAAAGTGGTTGGCTTGTAACTGCAGATAAAATGGAGAATACTCTATTCCAAACGTTTTTAACATAGGGGCATTCCCACCCCACATGGATAAGTTTTCCATAGCTGTTTGAACATAAAGGGGAAAGGGAGGGTTTAACTTTTGCCAAGCAGATTGGCATCCAGTGCCAGTGAAAGATGACCTTGAGTGTGGTTTCCTGTAAGTGAGCAGGGATCATTTAAGGAGGGGAGTGGTCCAGCTCCCTCCCCTTTGTGCTATTCAGTTGTGTGGCCTAATTCTGATTCCCATACAATTTCAAGACCTCTAACATTCCCTGCTTCATGATCTACTAGATTGCTGTGTATTAGGGAAGCAGCATGTCATATGCTAGATTGCTGCATAAGGATTCAAACAAGGTAAGTGTACATAGGTCCTCTCCTCTCTGCTCCAAAGAAAGTGCAAAAGAATGTGCCTGAGCCACCTGAAACTAGGTAATATTGATGGCTTTTAATTTACCTTGCAGTTCCTCTTTGGAGATTGCTTTCCTTCTGGGAAGCACATCATGGAGTGACCCATTCAGTTAATATTTCTGCCAAGTTTGTGTTGCAGATTTTGTTCACAGATTGGTGCCTACTTTGGTCCTTGGTTTTATCTCTGAAGTTATTGAAGTCTCCACCTATTATAGTTTGTCTTCTTTTAAAATTGTTCTACTTCTTTCTTTTTTAAAAAATAATTTTTATTAACCAACCAATCAAATCAAATCATATCACATCACATAAATTCTGAATTACAAAGCCGAATTTTAATTTTTTGTTGGGGGGACCCATATTTCAAGTTCCGAAGGGGGATTCTGATCATCTTCTTGTTGCTGCATTAATATCCACAAATCTGTCCAAATAATGTTCATAATTCTATCTAGTCTTATCTTGCTGTTTCTACATCTCATTTTGTTCGTATATTTTTCTTTTTTTCTTTATGATCTCTTCTGATAATCTCCTTAAGCAGCTAAAGACCAATTATAATCCTGTGTGAATTTTTCCATTCGTCCAATTATCATATCAAGATGGTTTCCGTATATCATCACTTTCATAAATAACAGCACTCTTTCCATCATTAATCTCGCAAATCTGTCGCTCTTTAGTCCCTCTGAGGAGGCACACCCACAATATAAAAACAACTCTGTTCCTCCTCCCAGACTCAAGTCTTCCGACAGAACTTGCCAAAATGGCGACGGTATTTTTTGCTGCGTCATTCCAAAGCTCTTATGCTTTCCACGATCTTCTTGAAACATGCTTTGGTTAGAAAATTATCTCCATACAGTCTTAAATCGACAACTTAAGTCATTTAAACGGCATTTCTGACTTGTGACTTGTGGCGGGGGGATTCTTGGTGAATCACATAGAGAAAAGAAAGGAAAGTTTTTTCCCCTCCCCCATCCAGTCCCGTTGCCGAACATACCGAGCCTTGGTGTGTCTTCTCATGATTTATTCTTGTTCCTCCGACCCGTCTTGTTTATCAGAGATCTCTTCAGTTAGCAGTCTTTACTCCCCCTTCTTCCTTGAAATATGTGCATTAGCTTCCTCCTAATTGTTTCTTTTAAAGTTGCTGCAGCTAGAGGCACGAATCAGAGACAGCGTCCAGGAGCGCTGAGATCCGCACAAGGGCTTTCTGCCTAGTGCCCCCACCCCCACAAATTCGGGGGTGGTGTAGGGCACAGCAGGCAAGGGCAGTCCCCCCCACACGCTTGGGGGGTCAGGGAGTCTGTTTACTCCCATTACAGCCTCTTAATTACCTTGTGTGGGTCGGAGAGATGTTATTGTCAGCCATCTTCCAATGCGCCCCTAGTGCCCCCCCCCCTCAAAATTGTTCTACTTCTGTTAGCATCTTCCAGAGAAAGTCTTGTTGTGCTGAGTTGGGTTCATCTAGACTGGTGATGGTGATTGGATGACTGTCTATGACAGCACACACAAAGAGGTATCTGCCTGTCGGCTCTACCCAACTTTCCTCAGTGCTCAGAGGGCAGTGCTTGCTTATCAGGAAAGCAACTCCCCAAGTTTTCCCAGAGGCAGAAATTTGTAGCTGCTTGCCTATCCAGCTTCCTTTGAGTAAGGCAGCCTTTTGGTTCTTGCATTGATGTGTCTCCTGCAGGAGGTAATGTCTGGGTCAGAGCTTTTTTTCCAGCTGGACCTCACCATAACTCAGTTCTGGCACCTCTCAGGTGGGCATCATTGCCATTCTAAGAGAATGATGGAGGTGTTCACGGTGCATTCCGGCACCTGTTTTCCCAGAAAAATAGCACTGGTCTGGATGCAGTGGCAGAGGAAGGGCGCCCTGTGTGCCATCTCTGTAGGGGTGACAAGAAGGGAACATATCACTGGCTGTACAGTGCTCAAGAAGCACCTTCAGCAAACCTCCTGGCGTCGCATACGCGGTGCCGCTACATACACATACAGCGCACAGGCATGCACCGTACGTAGTGGTGTGTGCATGCACCGTATGTACGGCATGTGCACATGCACCACAGGGCAGTTTGCCCCACCCCCAACACCCCACACTGGGTGTTGGTTCTTCTTCCTTCGCCTCCGTCTGGCTGTTCCCTCTGCAGAACTGCCTCCACTCAGGCTCTTTTGATTGCTGACCCTAGCCCTCTAACATTGAAAAAGAGAAGCTTTATAGTTTTGCTTTGAGGAATTGTAATAATGTTGGTAGATATGTGAATTAATTACTAGGTAAGCTCTATTAAAGATGGTGTTTTTCAAGAAACTCATTTTTTCTGCTGGACTGAAAATCAAGCACCATAAACTGAAAACTATGTACACAAATCCTAGGATGGCCTTCCCTGCTTGCCAGCAGGAACATGGAAGTGGTGGTGATTCCCACTCATGATACCCAGGATCAATTGGGGGGGGCATGTGGGGTCCTCTTTCTTATCTCCACATCTGAGAATGTGAACAGGCTGCTTGGACAAGTGAAACCAACCACCTGTCTCCTTGATCCTTCCCCATCCTGGCTAATAAAAGTGAGCTGGGAAGGGCTTGGCGATGGGCTCGGTGGGGTAGTGGATGCTTCCCTCTGTGAGGGAGCCTTTCCAGACCCACTAAAAGAGGTGGTTATTAAACTGTTTCTTTTTTAAAAAAATCTTTGGACCCAGCCAATATGGACAACTATTGCCCAGTCTCAAATATTCCATTCTTGGGCAAGGTGACAAGCAGGTGGTTGCTGAACAACTCCAGACACAGCTGGAGGATGCGGACCATTTGGATCCCTTCCAATTGGAATTCAAGCATCATCGTGGGACTGATGGTGCCGGGGGTGAGTGTTCGGCTCCCTGGGCTCTCACTTGTGGGGTGCCTCAGGGTTCCGTCCTCTCCCCCATGCTTTTTAACATCTATATGTCTCACCAGAGTGGTGCACGCTCTAATTATCTCCCGCTTAGATTCCTGCAATGCCCTCTATCTGGGGCTACCTTTGAAGATGACACAGAAACTACAGATAATCCAAAATGCGGCAGCTAGACTGGTGACTGGGAGTGGCCACTGAGACCATATAACATTGGTCCTGAAATATCTACACTGGCTCCCGGTATGTTTCTGAGCACAATTCATAGTGTTGGTGCTGACCTTTAAAGCCCTAAAAAGCCTCGGCCCAGTATATTTGAAGGAGCGTCTCCATCCCCATTCTTCAGCCCAGACACTGAGGTCCGGCTCTGAGGTCCTTCTGGCAGTTCCCTCATTGTGAGGTTACAAGGAACCAGGAAGAGGGCCTTCTCGGTAGTGGCACCCGCCCTGTGGAATGCCTTCCCATCAGATGTCAAGGAAGTAAGTGTGATGGCCTGGGATTCCGATTCAGAGGCTGAACCAGAGGAATCCCAGCCTGCACAGGAGACCCCACCTCCAGGGCCGGCTGAACTGGGGCAGGGCCTGGATTCTGAAGCGCCTGCACCTGTGCCGGATCCTCAGGAGCAGGCACCAGGTGATTCCACTCTGGCTTCAGAGGTGGTTGAGGACTCAGTGCCTGCAGGTGAGTCTCCCCCTGGGCCCAGTAACCCTTTAGCCTCTCCTGAACTGCAGAGACTCAGGGCAGAGAGGCGAAGAGAACTGGTTTCTCCCAGGAGGAGTGCTTGCCTTAAGGCCAAGAGAGGCGGGTCTCCTGGGGGCCGGGACCGCCCCTGGCCTCAGAACAGATAAAGGCCAGTCGGCCCGGTCCCAGGTTGTGGGAGCAACGTCGTTGTTGAGTACCTGTTCCTGCCTGGACCCAGACCTGACTCTCCAGTGCTCCTGCCCCTGCCCGGCTTCCTGCTTCGGACCTCGCCCTGCTCCTTCGGAACTGTTTCCAGGCTATTGACCCAGGACCGGACTTTGACTACACCAACGGTAACCTCCCCCCCGGGACCAGCACAGTTTGCTCCCACCAGCCCGCACTCCCCCTTCGTTGGGGTGCGTTCGGGAAGAGCCAGAAGCCATGGCCGACCAAGCAGCTGCGCTGGTGGCATTGGCCCAGGAGAACCAGGCCTTGACTCACACCATGCAACAGCTCAGCGATGCGGTTATGGCACTTCAGCAGCGGTTGGACTCCCTACCGGCTCCTGGGGCCGACGCCCCAGCTCCAGGCAAGTACCCAGTAGCCTTGCCAGAGAAATTTGATGGGGCCCCGGCCAGCTTTCCCATGTTCCTCGCCCAGGCCAAGTTGTATATTCAGGGGCAAGCCTGGAACTTCCCTAACGACTGCACCAAGGTGCACTTTTTGATCAGTTTGTTAAAGGACCAGGCAGCCAAGTGGGCGTTGCCGCTGCTCAGGCAAAACTCCCCCCTGCTGACAGACTATATGGGGTTTTGCAACCATTTGGAGGCCGCGTTTGGCAACCCCCAGAAGGAGAGTCAGGCCAACCAGGCAATTAGGCGTTTGAAACAGGGCAAGTCCACTGCGGCCGCCTACACCATGGAATTTCGGCTGTTGGTGCAAGACCTGTCTTGGAATGACTCTGCACTTCGGGACCAGTATCTTGAGGGGCTTTCGAATGAGATACTGGACCAGCTGGCCATGATGGATCGTCCCACCACGCTGGACGCCCTTATTAAGCTGAGCCTGCAGATAGACGATCGGTTGGAGGACCGTCGCCAGGCCCGGAACCGCCAGCACCCCTGGCTCCTGGCTCCAGTCCTTCCCAGCAGGTCCACGCCCACGGCCGAGTTACCGGGCGAGCCAACGCCGCTCGGGGATGCGCGACCTCGCCTCTCCCCCTCGGAGAAGACGCGGCGTCGGGAGGGGAACCTGTGTCTTTACTGCAGTGGGGGTGGACATTACACCTGAACCTGTCCCGAGAAGACGCCAGTCACAGGAAAACCTCCAACCTCGGTAGCGGAAGGCCCTAGCAACCTGGGGTCCCAAACCATGCCAGAGGGGCCCTCACCAGTGGAATTGCGACATCTCATGGTTCCAGTGCATCTCTACCCTCCAGGTGGGCCTTGGATTCTTACCCACGCTCTGGTAGATTCGGGGGCAACCCGCTCCTATATGGATGCTGCCTTTGCCGCTCATCATCAGGTGCCACTTCAGAACAAGCCAGAACCGGTACAGGTGGAGGCAATTGACGGACGGCTCCTGCGTTCGGGTGCTGTCACTCAGGAGACCCAGCCCTTGGTCCTGTGTCTCCAGCAGCACCGGGAGGTGCGAACTTTTGACATTGCCTCCATGCCCCGGTTCCCCCTGGTGCTCGGGATGGACTGGCTAGAGGCTCACAATGTTCAGATTGACTGGGTCAATCGGACTGTGCACTTCCCAGACCCATGTCCCCATGCTCGGTCCGAGATGCTAGCAGCCACACCCACTGAGGAGGCTGCATCCACGCTGCCCACCGAGTACCGGGACTACCAAGATGTGTTTGAGGAACGGGGGGCAGACCAGCTGCCGCCGCATCGGTCTTTTGACTGCGGCATAGACCTCCAGCCTGGAGCGCCCCTTCCCGTGAGTCGCTTATACTCTCTAACAGAGCCAGAGCGCGAGGTTTTGCAGGACTTCTTGCGCAAGAACCTGGAGCGTGGTTTCATTAGGCCTTCCACCTTGCCCACCGCTGCGCCACTGCTCTTTGTTAAGAAGAAATGTGGGGAGCTCCACCTTTGCCATGATTACCAGGCCCTGAACAAAATTACCATCCCAGACCGGTACCCCTTGCCCCTTATTTTGGAGTTGCTGGAGCGGGTGCAAGGGGCGCAGGTGTTCACGAAGCTAGACCTCCGGGGGGCCTACAATTTAATTCGGATCCGAGCTGGGGATGAGTGGAAGACAGCATTTGGGACCCGGTACGGGCAGTTCGAATACCTGGTTATGCCCTTCGGATTGTGCAACGCGCCTGCTGTGTTCCAACGGTACATCAACCACGTGTTCCAGGACTTGCTAGACAAGTACGTGATGGTATACTTGGATGACATTCTGGTTTTCTCCCGTGACCCAGCTCACCACAAGGGTCATGTCCGGACTGTGCTGCAGTGCTTGCGGGAGCACCGTCTGTATGCAAAGCTCAGCAAGTGCGAGTTCCATCAGTGGTCAGTGGACTTCCTTGGTCACCGACTCTCTCCAGATGGGGTGCAGATGGATCCTGGGAAGGTGGCAGCGGTTCAGGAATGGGCGGCACCTCGGAACCGCAAGGACCTACAGCAATTCCTGGGGTTCGCCAACTATTACCGGTCCTTCATTGCAGATTATGCTCATCGCACCACCCCGTTGACCCGGCTACTGCACCCCAAGATGCTGTTTTCCTGGGACAAGGAGGCAGAGGAGGCATTTCAGGGGTTGAAGGCCTGTTTCCAGAGAGCGCCGATCTTGCAACATCCTGATCCCTCTCGACCCTTTGTGGTAGAGACCGATGCCTCCAGTACGGCTCTCGGTGCCGTCTTGTCTCAGCAGTACGGACCTGATGCGCCACTCTTACCCTGCGCCTCCTATTCCCGCCAGCTCCTTCCAGCGGAGCATAACTATACCGTGTGGGAGCGGGAACTACAGGCCATCAAGGTGGCCTTTGAGGTCTGGTGCCACCATCTTGAGGGGGCACGACACCCGGTGGAGGTGAGAACCAACCACCAGAACCTGGTGTACCTCTAGACCACCCGCAAGCTGAACCAAAGGCAGATCCGGTGGGCGTTGTTCTTTTCCTGGTTCCAGTTCCGGATCCGCTACATCCCTAGCTCCCAAAACCAGAAGGCGGATGCCCTGTCCCGGAAACCTGAAGACAATGCAGACACGGTACAGCAAGCAGTACCCACCACGATCCTACCACCGGCTGCATTCCTGGCCACCCAGGAGGCTGAGCCACTGCATGCTCGGGTACTACAACAGCAGCGGGTCGATGCTTGGGCCCAGGAACGACTCCGGGAACTGGCCGAAGGGTCATGCCCTCAGTATCCAGGGCTGGTCTTGCATCAGGGCCTTCTGCTGCACCACGGTCGCCTATACATCCCGCCAGGGCCACTGCAGGCTGAGGTTCTCCGGATGGCCCATGATGCCCCAGCCGCGGGACACTTTGGGCGGTATCGGACCACCCATCTGGTAAGCCGTGAGTTTTGGTGGCCCCGCCTGAAGGCTGACGTGGCTCGCTACATCACTGGTTGTGATGTCTGCCGGCGGGCCAAGGGCCCTACCGGGTGACCCCCCGGCCTTCTTCAGCCGTTGCCAGTTCCACCACGTCCTTGGCACACGGTTTCTCTGGACTTTGTAGTGGACTTACCCCTGTCTCGTGGCTGCACCTGCCTTCTAGTTTTCTCCAACCATTTCACTAAGATGGTGCACTGTGCCCTCTGCCCATCCGTACCCTCAGCTAAGGAAACCGCTCAGCTGTACCTTCAGCATGTCTTCTGCCTGCATGGCCTACCTGAGCGTGTGGTGTCCGACCGGGGCGTTCAGTTCACATCCCGGTTCTGGCGAGCTTTGCACCAGGCCCTCGGGACAGAGGTCTGTCTCTCATCAGCCTACCACCCACAGACCGATGGCCAGACGGAACGGGCGAATGCGGTGCTGGAGCAGTACCTCCGGTGTTACTGCAGCTACCAGCAGGATGACTGGGTCAACCACCTAGCATTGGCAGAGTTCGCTTACAACAATGCAGTGAATGCGTCCACCCAGCAGACCCCGTTCCAGGCCAGTTACGGTTTTCATCCACGGCTGTTTCCGGATGTGCTGCCGGCATCTGCGGTCCCTGCGGTGACAGAGTGGCTTCAGGAGCTCCAGTCCCAGCAACAGCTATTGATGGAGCAACTGCATCAGGCCAAGGAGGCATACAAGGCCCAGGCCGACCGCCACCACCAGGTGGGGCCGGAACTCCACATCGGTGACCTGGTATGGCTCTCCACTCGCCACCTCCACCCCTCTTGACCCTCGCAGAAGCTGGACGCCCATTTCACCGGCCCGTTTCCTATCGTGGACCAGGTCTCGCCTGTGGCATTCCATCTCTGGTTGCCCGCAACCCTGAAGGTTCACCCGGTATTCCACAGGTCCCTTCTGAGTCCGGTGGCCCCACCCGATGAGTTCCACCCGGACCATCCCCGACTGCAGCCAGTTTTGGTTCAGGGAAAGCCTGAGTACGAGGTGGAACGCATTCTGGACTCCCGAAACCGCAAGGGAAAGCTGCAGTATCTCATAGACTGGAAGGGGTATGGACCGGAGGACCGTTCCTGGGAACCAGCAGCCAACGTCCACACGCCTGCTTGCCTCCGAGATTTCCATGCGGCGTACACCAGCAAGCCGGGTCCAGAGCCTCGATTGAGGGGGGGGCTGGGAGGGGGGATGGTGTGATGGCCTGGGATTCCGATTCAGAGGCTGAACCAGAGGAATCCCAGCCTGCACAGGAGTCCCCACCTCCAGGGCCGGGTGAACTGGGGCAGGGCCTGGATTCTGAAGCGCCTGCACCTGTGCCGGATCCTCAGGAGCAGGCACCAGGTGATTCCACTCTGGCTTCAGAGGTGGTTGAGGACTCAGTGCCTGCAGGTGAGTCTCCCCCTGGGCCCAGTAACCCTTTAGCCTCTCCTGAACTGCAGAGACTCAGGGCAGAGAGGCGAAGGGAACTGGTTTCTCCCAGGAGGAGTGCTCGCCTTAAGGCCAAGAGAGGTGGGTCTCCTGGGGGCCGGGACCGCCCCTGGCCTCAGAACAGATAAAGGCCAATCGGCCCGGTCCCAGGTTGTGGGAGCAACGTCGTTGTTGAGTACCTGTTCCTGCCCGGACCCAGACCTGACTCTCCAGTGCTCCTGCCCCCGCCCGGCTTCCTGCTTCGGACCTCGCCCTGCTCCTTCGGAACTGTTTCCAGGCTATTGACCCAGGACCGGACTTTGACTACGCCAACGGTAACCTCCCCCCCGGGACCAGCACAGTAAGCAACTACCTGACTTTCAGAAGACATCTGAAGGCAGCCATGTTTAGAGAGTTTTTTTAATGTTTGAAGTTTAATTCTGTTTTTAGTGTACTGTTGGAGGCCACCCAGAGTGGGTTGGGCACAAATAATAAAATTATCATCATCATCATCATCATCATCATCATTATCATTATTATTATTTTCTATGCCCTTTCCTCCCACCTCTTCCAATTTACAGTTTTGCTTGATATAGTCCAGATTCTTACAACCTCACAACCTAGGTTCTGCCTTTTTGCTGGATTATCAACTTAAAAAGAAAGTCTCTGTGAAATGCTACGCCAGCTTCTTTTAGTGTCAATGTTTAAGGCCATTTGCTGCCTCAGTGTGGCTAGGCTGATATCCTGGAATATTTCAAAGCCCTCTGTCTATTTCTTCCTGAAGATCTAATCTTGCAGATTTGATTTTACTTCCTCGTATTCCTTGGAATGTCACCATGCTGGGGCTGTATACAACATTTTCTTTAGATGTCAATAGGAACCAGTTTTGTCCTGGGAATATTGGAGACACAGAATTATGGGACCATCTAGCTTTCAAGCTAGATACACCAACGTACCTAAACTTTGTTGACATCTGAGCTCACTGAGAATTTCTCCAAAGAAAGCATCCAGGCAGGATTTCTTAGCATGGTATGAAAAAGAAGTAGAAGAATAACACTTGTTTTGCAAATAGCTGCAGTCTAAGGATAATTAATCTTAGGGTCAAATTGGAACTACCATTCTAATAAATACACTTGATCTTATCTAAAAGGGCAAGAAGCAAGAAGGAGAAAAGCGTGCTTCATTGCAAACAGCATTGGAATGAATTAGAGCAAGCTGCATTTGGGAATGATACAGCTTAGTTCTGGGCCATAATAGCACAAAAATCTGAAAGAGGAAAATAGAGATTTCTGTACACGTTATGGCTGATAAATGGGAAGTGTTTTTTCAATCAAGCTTTTAATTGACAACTGAAGTATATTCTGGCACTCATTTTACTGAACTGAACAAAAGTGATCTGTGGCCAGCTGTGACTCCCTCACATGTTAAATCATTGAGAAATGCACTGAAATATAGCTAAGCACCTGGGGAAGATATGATGCCTCCTGAAATGTTTATTGAGAATTATAATTGGTGGCTCCTGGTGCTAGCAAAATTGAACACATAAATAAATGTGTATGTGAGCTCCGTAAAGGGTGAGATACAAGTATTACAGCGCCAACCTACGAGGAGGGAGATAAAAGGGATCCCTGTAAGAATGGATGAATAAGCCTGCTGGATGTGGCATCTCAGTTGTATGTGAGGTACATACTGACAAAAATGGTGGACTGGGCTGAAACCAATTATATCAAAGCAGAAGAGCAGATAGGATTCAGGTGTGGAAGAAGTACCATTGACTAATGTTATGTCTTAACCGTCTAATAAAAAAGTATGGCATTGGGCCAAAGAAATATTTATATGCACCTTTGTAGATCTTACAGCAGCACTTGACAGGATAATTAGTGAAAGCTTATGGTTAAAATGCTCAAAAACATATATGGTTTCCTTACACTTATTAGGATATTATGCTCTGAAACACGTACTGTATGAGAGTGAGAGAAGGGACAAATGATCAGTTGACAGCTCCAATTCTAAGAGAGAGAGGGGGGGGGGGAGAGAGAGTAGGGTGTTTATTGCCCCCCCCCCCCTGCTGTTTAACATTTATGTAAATGGTGTAATAATGGAACTGCAGTATCCATAGAATATTTTTAATCTACTTTTTGGCTGAAATGACCAGGATGTTCACAGCAACAAATAAACTTGGACTGAACTGAATTGACCACCAAATAGCCTTTCTCTTCACTCCACACATTCTACATTTATAAAACATACAGATGTATTAATGTAGATGTTATGTGCCAAAACAGTTTATTTTGATCATGAATTCCACAAATTGTTAAAAACAAAACCCAGGAGGCCAGAGAATCTACTCTCATCACGAGGCTCCAATATCCTGCTGCTACCATGAATGATGGAATTAAAAATGAAGAGAGCTTTCCTCTCCCCTATCTACCCTTCAGGGTTATTCTGCTTTGAGAATTTCTCAGGATCGTAGCATTTGGCTTCATATGATTTTAATAGAAATCTTTCCTATTTTAAAAGGCAGGCAAGTCTTCAGCTACACAGCCTTAGAATTTCAGTCTCTGTAGGAAGGACAAACCTGGGAAATAGAAAACATAAGGTTTGCATGAGTTTGGATGATGGTGGTTATTTAAACTCAGTATGTTTAGAATCAACACACTGCATGATAAATCTGGCAGCCAGATATCACTGGTGCATGTCTTAGAAATCTTACCCTATGAGCCAAATGAAACCTTGCAGTTGAACTAATTTCACCCTTTTGTGTGACCAGGGGCTACAGCCCCAGCCCTCAGAGATCACAAGAAAGGAATAAAGACTCTGACAACATGTTATAGAATTAAAATTAGGCAACAACTTTATTTAAATTCCTACATTCCCAATGTAGGAAGACCTTGGCATGTATCCCTCCCAGCCCCCCAGCCGGGTAAATGGGATATGGAGGTGCTCAGCAAGACATAAGTGTAGCAGGCAGCTGAGCCCATATCCCAGCACGCAGAGTAATTCACTGACAACCTTTCAGTGTGTGGCCCGTGAGACCCATATATATAACCCCTTTAAGAGGGAACCCTGGAATCGCTGCTGCATGGGGGTGAGTCACCACTTCAACCCCCCCCCCCCCCCAATATAGGGAAGAAAAGACTAAAGACCCAAGGCCATAACCGCCAAAGTTGTGATAAACTGCTATGGAGAAGACAAAACCTGCCAATTCAGGAAAATTTCTTCCCAGTCCTTCAACAGCAACCAGTCAAAGATTGCAACAGTGCCCGCTAAACAGGAAGAAAAAGTTAACCTGCAAACAAGAAAACATTAAATAAAGGGAGGGTGAATCTCCAGAGCCGACTGCCTGGCTGTTGTCGGCTCCACCCCCTATTTATACTGGGGCTGGCCCCACCTCACAGCAATAAACTTGATTACTGAGGCTGGGCATGAACCTCCGAATAATAACACTGAGAAGCAAGCCAGCCCCCTATTTCTAGTAAGTTCCCTGGGAACTGTAGCCCCGTGCGTGATCCCGCAAAAGGCACCCACATATAAAGTGTGAGTGCTCATTACCAATTCCAAACCACTTGTCTTAAACTGATATTCTACTACATCAGACACGTGCCACATAAATTCACTGCCACAGTGAAACAACTGGGATTTTTGAAAACCACTCTGAATTGCTGCTTGAGAAGCAGGGCTTGCAGTCACAGCCAATCAGCTGGACCCCTTGTTGAAAGAAACTTTTGTTCCTCAAAAGTTGGTTATATTGTTTATGTATGCTGCTACTGCAGCCAGAATTTTTTATGCTCAGAAATGGAAAGATGAAGAAGTTCCAATAAAAGCAGAATAGACTTTAAAACTTAATGGAAGTTGTTGGGTTATTGATGGATTACTAGATATATTGACTATGAGCCAGTGCCTCTGTCATTGCTCTCACTTGGTTTGGGGTCTAACTTTGTTGGAAGAACAATGTTAGTCCCCAAGTCTGACTTCCAGTCTCGCAGGGCCCTGGTCAAACTGCAGCTAAAGCCTGAAGGTTGAATTCAGTTGATTTCTGATGTGGTAAAGCTCAGCATAGATCAAGGCTATTGATTGGTGCCAGAGACACAGTGTTGTGCAATAAATATTGTACAATGACCCCAACGTCATTTCTGAGACCTGCTGAAATCATTTTCTGGAACTTAGACCCTCCTTCTTCCAATTGCATCAAATTGTTGGGAAGGAGTGAGGACAGTTTGAGTCATCTGATGTGTTTGGCAATGGCTGCCCTAGGCCAAACTGTTTTGAATAGAACAAAGCTAATGTTCTACATCTGTTTCAAAACCCATCTTCATTATGAACCTCATCTATATGCCCCAAATCTGTAGCTATTCAAGAATAGGCTGGACAGACAGCTGATGGGGATGGTCTAATGTTGGCTTTTCTGCACTGTATTGGGTATTCAAGTAGAGAGCCTACCAGAACCCCACCCCGCACACCAAACTTACATGGTCCTACAGGGCTGAAGGGTAGACATATTGATAAATGTCTTAAGGCAAAGACCAACAACACAAGCATGTGAGAGATATGGCCTAAAATGAAATTACAAAATCAATCAATGTGATATTTCATTTCCACAGTTTACAATTTAGAGATATTGTAGAATCTGCCAGGGATGTGTTCAAATGGCAGGTGGTTGCTTCACATAAAGTCTATGGAGTGGAGTGGTGATGCATTGCTTTCAGGCTTTAATAGCTGGATACATCCATGTCTCTGTCTGTCTGTCTCTGTCTCTGTCTGTCTGTCTCTCTCTCTCTCTCTCTCTCTCTCTCTCTCTCCCCCCCCCCAGCTCTAAAGAGAAGCCTTTGCAATTACAAAACTGTCACCTGCAATCTGATTGAGCAAACGTCCTGGGCTGGGCAGAGGTTGTGTACTGCCTGACATTAAGGAGAATGATACGCACCACACTGTTCCATGTCCCATGCTGTGCAGAAGTACAAAACATCTTAAGCGAACAATCTAAAGCAGAAAAAGAGCAAAGTAAAACAACACCCATGGGTTGTCATGAAAGCTGCACCTCTGAAAATCTCATCTTTGCACCATTGTTCAAGAGGTCAATCCTGCCCTCTCTTGATTATGTTTGTGTATGAGAGGTGGAAAGAACAGACAGAGTTCTATGTTACTTGAAGCAACTTAAGCCCTTTTGTAGTTGCAGTGCAGCTCTCTGTGGCTCTAAGGCCGAGGCAGGGATGCTTCTTCAGTATGGGAAAACACCTCAGGGAGTCTGTGCGCACCGACCCCTCTCGCTCTCCAGGCTTCAGCGAAAGCCTACATTCGCTCCATAGGACGCACACACATTTCCCCTTCATTTTTGGAGGGGAAAATGTGCATCCTATAGAGCGAAAAGTACGGTAATTAGGCGAGAGAAAAGCAGCCTAGTTGCAGTAGAATCCTGACCTCCAAAAACATGGAGACGGAAGGGGGGAGTTCAAGGGGTGTTATGAACTGAGGTTCTCACCCTGGGCCAGCAGGGGGATACTGTAGATACCGTAGTTTCCATTCAGGTCCACATTTGCAAATAAGGAATTGGGGGAAGACACAGACTGACAGTTTAAGCTCAGACTCAGAGGGAGGGCCACCTGAAATAGCACATCCCATGACGCGCAGGTGAGCAAGAATTAATGAGAGGCATGAACAGGAATGGGAGCAAAGGGGGGCTTTAAATGTGATAAGAGGAAGGGGCAGAGCTCAGACTCGGTGACAGCTAATTTGGAAGCAGATGCTGAGTGACTGAGCTCCAGACTGATTTTTGTGTTTTGAGCAATAAACCTGAGTTAATTGCTGCCGGAGTTGTCTCACTTTTGTGGGAAAGACCCAACCATTACATCTGTCTCTAAACATCAGTCAACTTTGTCACTGCAATTATATATGTTAAGAGGGAGAGATATTTCTATCTGTATAGATGGTAGTCCTGCATTTGATGAACTATCAGAAGACAACCCTCTCCTTCAAGGGGTCCTTGATTTGAAAGCTTCTCTGGTCCAGTTCTGTTTCAAAGACTAAGAACAATAAGCAAAGAGAATAGGGCTTTCCATCACCCACTAGAATCGGGAGAAGTCAGTGGGCAGGCACACTGTTCAAAATTAAGCCTGCACCAATATAGAGAGATGAATTTCTAGATGATGAATTTGAATTTATAGAGACAAATCTGCATAGATGAATAGTATGCACATCCGTGAAAAAGAAGAAAATACTTGAAATAAAGGATTGGATTGAGAAAATGAGAAGCAAAGAAGAAATAAGAGAAGCTCTAACAGCAAGTAAAATAGCTTGGTTTAAGTGTAAACAACTGCAGCAATGGACAAAGAAGTGCTTAAGGGAAAACAAGAACAGCAAAGAATATACATTTTTTTTAAAAAAAAATAATTATAAAAATTGGAGATAAAGAAGAAATACAATTATAAAAGGGGAAAACAGTGAAATTTATAAAATATTAGTAGAAATGGAAGGTAAAAAAGATCAGTTAAAAGAGGTGTGGGGAAAGGAGGCAACAAGGCAGATAAATAGTCAAAGCTGGGGGGAAATATGGGAGAATCATATGTTGAAAATGTTGTCTATAAGTATAAAATAAAATTATTTTATATTAGTTTGGATATGGTATTTCACAACAGTCAAATTAATTCAGATAAATGAAGAATATTCAGTGTTGGAGGGAATGCCAGGAAATTGGGACTTATATTCACATGTGGTGGGAGTGTAAATATGTACCTTTTTCTGGCAAAGGGTGTTTAAGAAGATAACAGAAATCACTGGATTAACCCTGACCAAAAATCCAGAGGTAGCATTATCATCAATTTATGATGGGGTGGAAGGTTCGTAGGCTATGAAGGACTTGGTCACAAATTTATTGACAGCTGCACTAATTATTATACCTAGGAAGTGGAAGGGGCAAGCAGAATATAAAATTGGAGAATGGCATAAAGAGTTGTGGGATATAGCTATTAATGATAAATTAACATGTGCCATTAAGGTAAGACGGGGAATACACAGGTGAAATGATTTTGAGGAGATATGGAAGGTGTTTGCAGAATTTGTACTGTTGAAATGGAAAGGGGTCAAACCATCGCAAGAGGTGTTGAAATTTTGGGAGGTTGAATAGTCACAATGGAATGGTCTCGGTGCTGCAGTGCACATTTTTATTCCTATTTATTTATGATTATTACTTTATTAAAAAATACAGAAAAAAACACATATTATATGTGCCATATGTTGCTGGGGTGCACATTTTTATTCTTATTTATTTATGATTAGTACTTTGTGAAAATAAAAAATGAAAACAGAATACAGAAGAGTGCCAGAAAAGTTTATTTTTCATGGTGAATTTCACCAGTTGTGAAAAAGAAATTCCATGAGGCCTGAACTCTCGCTTTCACCACTAGGCTCCCATTTTCTTCTGTTGCTACCATGAATGGTGAAATGAACAAGGAGGAGAGCTTAGCTCTCTCGTCTCTACGCTTCAAGGTTAATCTGCTTTGAGGATTCCTCAGCATTGTAGCACTCAGCTTTAATTTTAAATAAAGGAATATGTTGATAGCTAACATTTTTTCCATTAAGGGCACAAAAGTCTTCAGTCGCACAGCCTTTGAATGTCAGTTTCCTATAGTCGAGAATATCTGGGAAATAAAAGGCATAAGGTTTGAATGAGTTTGCATGATGGTGGCTATGAAAGCTCAGTGTGCTTAGAACCAACACAGTGTATTATTAATCTGGCAGCCAGATATCATCAGTGCATGCCTCTGGAACATTACACTGTGTGCCAAATTAAACCCAGCAGGAGGCCCAATTTGACTATTTTACCAAAGCTACACCCACTTGCCTTAGAACGACATCTTATTACCAGAGGTGTAGCAAGGTAAGGTGATACCCAGTGCAGAATTTTTTTTGTCACCCCCCCCCCCCATGACTTCCAAGCCTACAGCGAGTCGGGGGAGTCACTCACTACAGAGTTTCTGCTTTGGCAAGTCAAACTTCACCCAACACACTGCAATGCCACCCACTTTACAGAATAAATGATTAATCAAGTACACACGACTGGGGGACTCTTTCCCAGCAGTATCATATTCTGCTGGAGCAAAGGAAGCCTAGCTCTATCATGAGGCATGTCTCGATCCTAAGATATGGGAAACATCTTTTTTATGTGATTTAGCAGGAATGGAATCTAGATCTCATTTATAGCTGCTTAAAAAGGTTATGTTAAATCCCAGTTGATGATGATGATGATGAAGATGATGATTTATCTATACCCCGCCCATCGGCCTGGGTTTTCCCAGCCACTCTGGGCATCTCCCAACCAAACACTAAAAACACAACACAGCACTAAACATTTAAAAACTTCCCTAAACAGGGCTGCCTTCACTAATCATCTATCCTCATTTTCTTTAACAACGGCACATGAATGTTGCATTTTTTAAAAAGTAGTGAGACAGTCATGGGACTCTAGGCAACATGGAAGCCGCCCCTCCCAGGAAAACCAATACAAAGTTGGCATTTTATATACAGAAGAGAAATTCTGGAGAAATGTTAAGCAAAATACTGCTAAATGTTTTGTTTTTTGTTTTGTTTTTGGTCATATCATACACTGCTTGAGAAGAGCCACAAACCTAGGGTTAAAAGGGGGGGGGGGGAGAGACAGTGCTGGGCAGGCCATTTTGGGAGACGTGTTGAAAACCTATGTTTAAAGAACCAATTTGCAGAGCCACTCTCCTGCAGAGGAAGGTCCCACGGCCATTATGGTAGTCCCTCCCAGGTCTTGCATGGTCCTTAACCAAATTCTTCTGCTATTTTAAATTCTACTTGAATTTTAAGGTGATCAGAGCATTTAATGCAATAAGAGAATAATGCCAAGGAAAGCAAAATAAATGTAAACCAAATATATTTTGCTTTTTAAGTAGTGTTCTTAAAGCACTACAACATGGTAAACAATGTACTGTAATTTGTAGAAGTCACCTCAAAAGCTAGAATTCTTCTTTAATGAGCTTGTTAAAAAGATGCAGCCTAGTCTAACAGGATAAATATTTTAACCATTTCACTTTGAGTTAATGAAGGCTCTCAAATGAGCAACACTCCTCACTGAGGAAAACAAAAAGCTGTTGCTGACAAAGTGACAACACACACACAAAAACAAAAGAACTGTGTAAGAATAACTACTGTAGATTCAGGTAGGTAGCCATGTTGGTTTGACACAGTTGATTTTTTTTTTAAAAAAATTGTCCAGTAGCACCTTAGAGACCAACTAAGTTTGTTCTGGGTATAAGCTTTAGTGTGCATGATGCACACTTCTTCAGATGGACAATTTTTTACTTTTTAAAACTGTACTGTGTTCCCATACTCTTTTTTTCCAAGTTGCTTTACAATGGGATGATATGAAAATGATCTTGCTGCAAACTTCCCATACACCTTGCAAATACAGTCATACCTTGGGTTACAGCCGCTTCAGGTTGCGTTTTTTCGGGTTGCAGACTGCCAAAACCCGGAAGTACCGGAATGGGTTACTTCTGGGTTTCCGCAGTTTTGCATGCTCAGAAGCACCAAATCGCAACCCTCCATGTGCAGATGCGGGTTGCGAACGCAGCAGGTTGCGAACGTGTATCCCGCATGGATCACGTTCGCCACCCGAGCATCCACTGTACCAGTAAGCCTAGCCTGCTACTCAGCCCAAAAGCTGCTCATGTCTGATCTCTCTCTCTCTCTCTCTCTCTCTCTCTCTCTCTCTCTCTCTCACACACACACACACACACACACACACTTTTAATATCTATCCATAGGTAGGATTTTATCTTAGGTAGGATTTAAAGATAGGTAGGATTTAACTGCCAGTGATAAAAAAAAATCCAGCTCCTTCTCATTTTAACCCCTCAGCCCTCCTGGGAAGAAGAAAAAGAAGAAAGGGGGGCAGGTGAAGAAGGTCATATGCAGATCTTCAGATACATTTTCTCTCCAGCAAAGAGTTGATAGGTGGGGTGCCCTCTGTTTCCTGGCCTTACAAAACTTGATTCCCCCCCCCCAAGAAGTGTGTTCCCAATAACAAATAATATTAAATAATACAAATAAATATCCTGGGGAGGGAGGGAGAGAGGGGGAGAGAGAGAGAGAGAGAGAGAGAGAGAGAGAGAGAAGAGCCGATCTCCATATAAATAAATGCTAGCGGAGAGTTCTAGGAGAAGAGAAAGAAGCAGAAGGGGGAGGCGACCGCTAAATTCATTTCTGCAAACTGAGGTTTGATTGGGACATTTAAAGCAGAAGAATGCTTTTTTGCAGAGCTGAATTGGACAATGCGTTGGGTGAAAATGACCTGGAGGAGGGAGGCAAAGCATGCCTCCCAACACTGATCCGCTTGAGATTTTGTTTGGCGGCTGAAGCTTCTTCCGCGTCTTTTACCCGAGCCTGGTGAGGGGCTGGGAGGCAGGGTTTCATAGCTGTCAACTTACAGATTTGAAAATAAGGGACCAGCAGCCTTGAAAATAAGGGATCAGCAGCCAAAATAAGGGACCTGCAGCCTCACCTGTTCCAAGCACTCTAGTCTTCCTGTCCTCCTGCAGTCTGGTCAAACTCATGCTGGTAGCTTCGAGAACACTGTCCAACCAACTTTGTAACCAGAGGTTCAACTGAATAGAATCTGAATCACATGCACCACAAGGCCTATGCAGCCTCAACTTAAGATGGCTCCCCGGCCTGGCTTTGCACTGCAAAGGTTGCAGCAGCACGTGCAACAAAATGGCATCCAGCATTCAAAAAACCCCTCAGCTTGCATTAACTAGCCACACACAAGCTTCACCCCCCAGTCGTTCTTAGACTTCTTATTGGGTGAGCAACACAGCCAAGCAACACAGTTGAAGCCTCCCTCCTCCCTGGCCGGCAGGAAGGGAGGGAGAGGAGCTGCTTCCTTTGAAATTTAAGGGACATCATTTAAGGGACATTTAAGGGACATCTATCAATAAGGGACAGCAGCGGGACATGGCGCTGGAATAAGGGACTGTCCCTTCAAATAAGGGACACTTGACAGCTATGCAGGGTTTGCCTCTTGGCTCACTCTTTGCCCCACTGGTGAGGGGCTGGGAGGCTCAAGTTTGCCTCTTGGCTCACTGCAGGCGGCTGAGGAAAGGGAGACAGAGACACACAAACAACACCAAAGAAAGAGAAAGACAAGAGGGGAAACCAACTGATGGGTTATCTTCCCTTTTGAAAAGCAAAATAGGAGGTGCCTGCCCCAGTGGCGGATGAAGGGGGCGGGGGAGCCGCTTTGCGGTTTGACAGCGAGCTGGGGAGTGAGGGGGATGCAGCAGCTTTGCTGGTGCTGCTGCTGCAGAGGGGAGAGCCGCTTTGTCGCGAGGGAGGGGGTGGAGGACCTGCTTTACAGTGAGCTGGGGAGGGAGGGAGAGGAGGAGCTTTGCAGGTGCTGCTGCTAGCAAGCCGCTGGCTTGCCGGAGAGTAAGCCAGAAGGAAGGGGGACTGGGGAAGCTGCTTTGCTGTGAAAGGAGGAGCCCCGCCAGGGCTGCAGATTGGCACAGCCACACCATCCGCCCGCCCATTGGGGGTGACAATTGGTGCGGCCACGCAATCCGCCCACCTGCCGGGGCTGCCAAATTGGCGCTCCTGCCTTCTCATTGGCGCAGTCGCCTGCCCGCCAGGGGGGGCTGGCACTTGCAGATGCTTTGCTGCTCGAGTCATTGGCTTAGGAGTTGCGGGGGTGGGTGGGACGTGCCAAATTTCACACCCTCTTCAGGATGGTGCCCAGGGCAGACCTCACCCTCTGCCCCCTTCCTCCCCCACTGTTTATTACATAAATTATGTGACAAATTAGTTGCTGCAGCAGAACCACTCTGAATTGCTGCTGCAGGGCGTGCAATCACAGCCAACATGATAAACCCATCTGCTCCCAGTGTCAATCACCCACATGTCCCTAATAGGAAGCTGTGCTGGCATCAGGATCCAGAACACAATGCAACATATTTCTGAGGAAAGATTAATAGATGTGAACCCTTCTCTCTCCCAGCCTCCTTTATTTTAAATGTTTGGCCAAGGTGGGTGGGTGGACACTGTCCTCCTGGATGAACACCCAATGCAGTATACTGCAATGAGAAGCAGCAATGATGTGCTGGCCGGTCCTCCAGCCACCTTTGTATCCTTATGCTCTGCTGCCACTTGTGATTTAGAGGACAAAGGTGTGCTGTGAGGAACCCGCTGTACATTTGTAGTCCCCACACAATGTTTAAACCCTGACCATAAGTGAGTCTGCCCCCTCTAGTTCTTATGCAATTCATATGGGGGATAGTTTGGAATCCAAAACCAGATTAGAGCACCCACCTTTCCCTGGGAGAAAGAAATCAAAGCTATACACACATAACATACATAAAAAGCAAACAAAGATCAGCCATTGCTTTTCTGGCAGTGAGAAAAGCCAATGGCAATGTTACTCACATCGTAGATTACCAGAAAAGTCAATGCACTTGGTCTCATTGCCAAGGCAGCTGACCATCCCCTGACTTTGGCAAGTGGTAGCTTTTCCAAAAGTACTTTCGAGGAAGCAGGCTGGGCACTGTCGACCATTGGGAGAAAGATCCTTTCTTGTTGGAACTACCAAAGTAAAAAAGCAGTGTCGGCCTTTGAATGCAACACATTCCATCCTCTCTTTCTATTCTTAACTTTACTTCAGTGGTTTTCACACCTTCTAGGAATGTCTGACCATAGATGGACTCGGAAGGTCCACATTGTGTCCTACAATTGTCATCAACTTGGCAGATCAGACATGTCTGCTGTGCTTGCTCTAAATAATGTTTTTGTGTTTCACATTCTGTCATGCATTTTCTTTCTCTGTGGATTTTCAGGAGTTATCACTTGGTATAAGGGCATCAGGCAAGCTATCTACTCTGTTTCTAAAACTCCATATGTGAATGAACAGACAGCTGAATTCACCTGGAGGTAATCCCCTACCCACTCTCTCTCGATAGAAGCAAGGAGTGGGCAGGCCCAGAACCCAAATTGGGCAGAACTAAGCCAACTGTTTCCATATATCTTTCTATTTCATTTCCTCCAGCCCACCCCCCTCCCCACCCAGTTAGAAATTTGACCAGTGTAAGTAAGGTGGACAAAAGTATTCTGCTTCCTATGAGGAGATCACCTACTCTATATATCCCAGATTCAAGGATCAGCTATAGATACTCCTTAGAAAACATGCACCCAGTGTCTGAATGGACCAAATAACATAAATGCTATACTTTGCCTGTAACTAGGTGGCACTTCATGCAATGGCTTTATAAGCCTTTAAACTTCAGAGGTAAATATACTCACTGTGGACAGGTTCCTCATTGCACTGCTTGGTATGACAGCAAAAGACCTTCATCTGGAGGAATTTACCAGTGGCTGAACTGATACTGAAATCTCCTGTGTGGCAAAGTTCAGAAAGGACACAACCCTGGAAAGTTGCCATTTTACGCTTTGGATCTGTAATGAACAAAAGGAAATAAATCACAAAATCTGCAAAGATTCTGGTCAAAAAGGTAAAGGTAAAGGTACCCCTGCCCGTACGGGCCAGTCTTGACAGACTCTGGGGTTGTGCGCCCATCTCACTTAAGAGGCCAGGGGCCAGCGCTGTCCGGAGACACTTCCGGGTCACGTGGCCAGCGTGACAAAGCTGCATCTGGCGAGCCAGAGCCACACTTCCTACCAAATGTATTTATTTTAAATGATATTTCCCATTAAGTAAAATATTTACCCTTCAGTGAAAAAGTAAGCAATTCAAAGCTCTTGAACCAATAAATAAACCGAAACACAAATTTCCTTCGAATTCCACTGTTCTCTGATATTGCTAAGCAGTTCTCCAACCAAACAGTGCATACAAAGATGCAAATATTAACGAATATGTGCATAGAAACAGGTGGCATTCAATGCTAGTCCAACTCACAATAGACCCACAGTGATTAATGAATGTAGCTAACTTGGGGTCATTAATTTCAGTTGCTTTCTCTGAGTAGAACTTAGTTGAATGCAATCCAGCTATATTAGTTTAAAAATTGTATTAAGGGAAAAGGTTTGCCAGTATCTTTATATTAGTCAAAACTGCAGGAGAATGTTGTATTAGGAGAAAATTGCTCTTAAATTCTGGCACATTTTAAAAGTTATTTATTTATCTACTGTGCAGAATTCAATGTAAGTTTGGGAAAAAATGAAAAGGTGAGAGTAAACAATGCTGACAGATTTATCCACCCCATCAGAGACTGTAATAGATCTGTCTGTCTGGAAGATTCTAGGTGACGGGCATAGCAGATGAAAAAGGCATCTCATTTATCAGATGGCATGAATTTTTAGCGTTCTGATGAGGAAGCCTTTGTCTTTTTTAAAAAATATATATATTTATTAAGGTTTTACAGAACAAAAAAGGTTAATAAAGAAAAATAACAAGGAAAATGGGATAAAAGAAATACAAAGATACACAGGAAAAATTTCAAAATACAAAATACAAAAGAAGAAGGAAAAAACACTTAAAAATAAATCCATCTTTTCTTTATCTTATACTTCCTTTACTTATTTCCCTGACTCCCTCACACCTCCCTTTTCTGTATTCCAATTCACATTATTTAGTTCAGCAAATCCTTTCCCTCTTTGTTTTAATCTTAATCCAATATCTTAACACCTTATAACTTTATATTTTCATCTGTTATCAATCTATTTTTACAAATTCATTTTAACCTTATTGCTAAAACTGCTTCGTTTCAGTCCAACATCATTTTAACTTTCAATAATTTTACAATATTTCTGCAGATAATCTTTAAATTTCTTCCAGTCTTCTTCCACCGACTCTTCTCCCTGGTCCCGGATTCTGCCAGTCATTTCTGCCAACTCCATATAGTCTATTACTTTCATCTGCCATTCTTCCAGAGTGGGTTGATCTTGTGTCTTCCAATACTTTGTGATAAGTATTCTTGCTGCTGTTGTGGCGTACATAAAGAAAGTTATATCCTTTTTTAACAGCAATTGGCCGACCATGCCCAGGAGAAAGGCCTCTGGTTTCTTCAGAAAGGTATACTTAAATACCTTTTTCATTTCATTATATATCATTTCCCAGAAAACCTTTGTCAAGGGTATTATACAGACTGGTTTCCCTGACTCAGTGGCATATCGTGGTTTGCCAGCACCTGGGGCCATACAGAGGAAATGTCTAACAGTGTTCACATCACCCACAGAGAAAAGTCAATCCATTGCCTGCAAAGGTCACTTCCTGGTTTACACAGAAAAGCCATTTTCAACAGAGCCCAGCGACGGAAGCACATAGCTGTATTGAGGCAGCACTGGGTGTTGAAATTTTGCACCCCTAACAATTTTATGCCCAGGGCAACAGCCCCTGCATGCTATACAACTGCCTTCACTTTATGCACAGTTGTCATCAGTCTGCATTTGTGTACTTTGTTAATGCTGAAGATTCACAAATTGTAATAAATGATGTCTAACTTTCATACCGCAATCTTGTATCTCAGGTCATTATTCTAGAGTGTGCAGTCAATGAGATAACTGGAAGCTGAAACTGAGAGATAGCCAACATGCCAGGGGCCATTGTGAAGCTGAGGCCATATAGTCCTTCCTTGTATTCTAAAATCAGTGCACACTCAGGATAAAAGGAAGTTGGTTCTGCTTTTAAGACAATAATCCCATGTATCCCTCCAAAATGCAATCTATGAAGATGCATGGCTTAGTGTCATTGCACACTGAGTTTCACAACCATTACAAGAAACTGCAGGGGACCTGGGTCTCTGGGCAGAATGACATAATGGCACACATCGTCTTTCACAGGATGTTAGTTGGAATAATGCAAGAAGGATAAAAAGAATTTCAAAAAAGAAAAATGGCATTTTTTCTTCTTTGTGAAATCTAATCTGAAGCAGCAGGTGTAGTAATGCTGGCACTGGCACATGCCCCCACCTTCCTCACCTGTCCTCCAATCCAGCAGGACCCGGCTGAGAGAGGGTGTGCCAGAGCTTTACTTTTTCAGGACAAAACACAACAGAACGGGTAGATGCTGCCACCACTCCCTTGTCTGGGGATAGCCCAGGAGAATAAGCCAAGGGAGAAGGCTACTCTTCAGTGCTACTGGCTGCCCCACCCTGCATTGCTTTACCGCAAATGCGGGCAGAAATTCAACAGGTTCAGTAGGAGGCTAAGTGGTCAGACTTTGGATTCAGACTTTCCCCACAGAAGGCACACAGAACAAACAAATGAGGTTTGATAGCCCTTATTCACACAGGGACAGCACTTAGATAACCAGGTGTTAAAAAACCCACAAATCAACTGGGAAAGTTTTTCCATCCTGCAGATGCATGAGATAACTTATTCACACTCCCAGAGCCAATTAGTCTGCAGTTTAAAGTAACAAATACACATTTCCCATAAATCCTTTGGCCTTTGGTTCTCCCACAATGCTTTTCCTCAGCTTGACCAAAGTTTGTCTAACTAAGATTTCCTAACTTCACTACAGCAGGGGTAGCAGCAAACTGAGAAACTGCAGCTGCCCCAAATGATGCCTGCATTGAATTTATAATAATTTATTTAACTGAATACCTTGCCTTATGATGGAAGGCTAACCAAAATCAAACTAGAGCTCACTGTTTTTGGTTGAAGCAGGAACGGCTATGCTGTGGCCCTCAATTATTTACTGAACTACAGTTTCAATCATCTTGATTGATTGGCCATGCTGGCTGAGGTGGATGGGTGTGATAGTCCATCAACTTCTAGAGGCCCATAGCTTAGCCAGTCCCAGGATCCATGCCAGGATCTTTATGCTGAAACCTTCATGTGGAATAGCTTCCGGTTTCCGTCGCGAGCAGAAAGGGAGTGCGGAAAAACTCCGGAGGAGTTTTCTGAATAATGCAGTGATCAGGGGGGGTCGCAAAGGCACTGCACCCTCCCAGAAAGCTCAAGGGGGGAATCCCTTGAGGGAAAGAGCCCCAGCCGTGTGGATGCGGACGGCCGCTTTTCGGGTTTTTTTTTTTGTTTGTTTAAGAGCCCGGAGTGACGAGACCGCTAGCACCAAAGGGGAAACAACGATCCTGCATTACGATGCCTCAGACTCCCCCTGAAGAAGGCGACGAACCTCCAAAACCATAAGTGCGGAACCCTTAGTGTGAGTAGCTGCTTTTTACTTCAAAAATTTTGAAAATACACTAAGAGAACGTCAGATGTCAGAAGATTTAACTTTGGGAGTTTATCTCGATCAGAGGCTTAAAATGGCGCTGGCTACAAAGTAGCAAGGAGGTGGCAGGAAGTCTTTTTTCCGCTTGACTGTGTGAGCTATAAAGCCATAAAGCAACTATCTCGTGAGTTATAAAGCAATTATCTTGTGAGCTATAAAGCTATAAAGCAATTATCTTGGGACCTTTTGAGTCACAAAGCAAATATTTTGGACTTCTAGAGTAACGAATATATATATATATATAAAACTGAAGTATTTCACAGCCACGGACTGTCAGCTATTTAGAGGAGCTGCCAAGATTAAAAAAAAAACAAAACAAAACAAAAAAACCAAAAAAACAAAACAGTCTGACATCAAGCTTCTTCAAGACGGCACCTTTGCGGGTTTAAACAGAGAAAAAGAACTGCTTACATGAACTGCCTGTAAAAGCATTTGGGAGAAGGACTTGAAAGAGCTGGTCGGATTTGAAAGAGCTGGTCGGAGCTGGTCGGAGACACTGGTTGGAAACACGGTTTAAACATAAAAAGAATTAGCAACGAAAGGACCTTTAACTTGTGAAGAACCTGTGAAGAACTGTGGACACGGAGAGAGAGGTCTCCTTAAGACCACTACGCTTAGGACAAAACTTTACGAATTTAAAGTACAACTCCCCAGCTCGTAAAACCTTCACCTTCACTATGAATATAATTTAGTGTTTTTCCTCCCTCTGGTTCCCCCCCTTTCATTCCCCCTCTCCATTTTCCCCCCTATTTACCTCCTCCCCCCCCCGTTTTTTTCTTTAATACTTTAATACTTGTCCTTCTTGCCCTTCTTCCCTTTCTTCCCTCTTATTGTAACAATTTAACTTAACTAACCTAACTAAAAATTTATTCAATCGATTTTTACTCTTATTTATATACCTTTAGTTATAGAAGGACTTTAACCTACCTGAACAACATCTGATCCAGGACGCTTCTTTATTTGCTGGTTATAACCTTTTGTTGGTTATAACCTTTTACGTTGAATGATAAGGTGATTAACTACAATTAACTACAGTCTGCCACAACCGGTGCAGAGTGGCTTCGGGGGACATAATAATATCTCTATAGCAGAAAGTGACTTACTGGAACGTGGAATTAGAGTCACCAGAGTGTAAAGACTCAGTACAACTCCTGAAAACTGGATTAAGCCAACAGGTGGCTGAAGATTACAGGTATATAGAAAGACTATACAACCCCTCCTGGATTAAAAAAGAAAGACTCTATATTTGATTTTTGACTACTCCCTCCTATCTTTTTCAACTTTGTCCTGTCTCTAATAACAACCATACTAATATACTAACTCAATTTGAGTATTCAACAATCCAAAGGTTTTTAGAAATGTAAATGGGATTTAACAATTTTGAGTGAATAATTGGAAATAGGCAAACAGAATTAAGATAATGAAAGCTATTATCTAAAACGGGGAAAAACGAAAGAGGATAAAAAGACAGGAAAAAGACAGGAAGACAGGAGAACAATTTACATAGTCTAGAGTGTCTCTGGGGTGGAGAATATATATACATACAAGGGGGAAAAATAAAAATAAAGAATAAAATAAGGATAAGGACAAGTAAGATTGTGAGCCCCTCTGGGGAGAGAGAGACAAATTACAAGATGTCGTGGAAAGATGGTAAAAAAGTCGGAGGGACTCCGGGAGATAGAAAGGCATCCCGGCAAGAAGAGATTAAGGATCTAGACATTCTATGGCTAAAAATCAAAGAGGAATTCAAGCAAAGAGAAATGCATATGGAAAGTAAGCTAGGAGAATTGCAGGAACAAATAGATAGTAAAATAGAAAGTGCTGTAGGCGAACTCACAAAAAAGATACAAGATCTGACAGTCAAATCAAAATCACTTGAAGAATCAAATAAAAGAATGCAGAAAGATTTGAGGGATCAAAAGAAAGAAACAGAAAAGCTAAAGGATGAAGTAAAAAACTTAATTAAAACACAAGATCAACTATGGGACAATTTGGCCATGGCAGAGATGCATCAAAAACATCTTAATTTAAAATTCAGAGGGATTGCCGAAGAAGAAAATGAAAACATAAGGGAAAGAATAGTTAAGGAGCTAGCAAAATGGCTGCAGATGAAAGAGGAACAAGTAGCATACACCATAGAGAACGCATTTAGAATAAGAGGGAAACCACAACAAATCAAATCAAAAAAAATCCTGGGAGACTGCCTAGTAATTTTTAACACCATAGAAATGAAAAATACAATAGTAAGAACGAGCTTTAAAAAAAAGCTGATGATTGGAGAACGTCCAATCGTCATTTTTAAAGAAATTCCAGTCAGGATTCTACGCAAAAGGGAAGGATATACACAGTTGACAAGTGTGCTGAAGAGAAGCACAATTCAGTATAAATGGGAATTCCCAGAAGGGGTTTCCTTCTATTACAAGAACAAAAAATTCAAGTTGACAGATACACATGAAGCAGAAAAGTTCCTGAGAAGGTACGAAAAAGATCTGGGTAGAGAGGAAGCAAGACAGCGAGGAGGTGACCTGGATGCGGGGGGGAGGGAGACGGGGGGGAGTGGAGTTGGGGGCGGGGGGGAACGGAGGAGGAGACGGAAGACACAAAATCGGAGGAAGAAGAGGAAGGAGAAGACAGAGAATCCAACAGAAAGAATAACACCAGATTCTAAACCAGAAATAAGGATAAAGCGCACGCAATAATAACCCAAAATGTCTCTTAAGTTTCTTTCGTGGAATGTGAATGGTTTTAACGATAAGCCCAAGAGAAACAAATTTGAAAAGATTATAAAGAAAAAAAATATTGATGTCATTTGTTGCCAAGAAACTCATGTTGCCAAAAAACATAAGCATATTCTAATAAATAAGAAGTTGGGAATAGAATTCATTAATTCAAACTCAAAGAAAAAAAGAGGGGTAGTAATCTATGCGAAGGAGAAACTAGAACCCAAACAAATTTGCAAGGATGAGGATGGAAGAGTTTTAGGAATTCAAATTAACTTCCAGGGAGAGAAAATAAACGTGGTAACAGTCTATGCCCCAAACTCAAATAGAATGGAGTTCTTTAAAAAACTGGAACAATCTTTATTAGAGCTAGACAACAATAAACTGGTCTTACTTGGAGATTTAAATGCGGTTCCGACGCCAGAACTAGATAGAAGTACAAGAAAAAAGAACATAAATCAAGGGAAACTACCGAAATCGTTTAATGATCTGGAAGAAAATCTGGACCTAATAGATATATGGAGATACAAAAACCCTACAACGAAACAATTTACCCATTTCTCTGAACCACATCAGAGCTGGAGCAGGCTGGATCAGATATGGATCTCAAGAGAATTAATAATAAGAACGGAGAAGTGCGAAATTCTACCCAGAACCTTATCGGATCATAGCCCAATAACATTACAATTAAAGTGGAAGATTCAAGGGCTGTACAGATGGAGAATGAATGACTACCTACTTGAAAAAGAAGAAGTGATCGAAAAAGCTAAAATTACCATTAAAGACTACTTTGACTTAAACATCAACAAAGGGACAGGTATAGACACAGTATGGGATGCTAGCAAGGCTGTGTTAAGAGGCCTCCTGATACAACAAAATACCCAAAGAAAAAAGGCTAAAGAGAAAAAAGAAGAAGAATTAATCCATCAATTGAAAGAATGCGAAAAAAATATGATAAAAAACCCAAATGACGATGGCTATAAGCAACAATATAAAACGCTCCAAACAGAATACTCGATATTAATAAGCCAAGAGGTGGAATGGGGAATAAAGTTAATGAAACAAAGGTCCTTCGAATCAGCAAATAAAATTGGAAAGTTTCTGGCGTGGCAACTGAGAAAAAGAAGAAAATTTAGTACCATCAATAAAATAAAAGTTGAAGAACAAGTCTTGGAAGACCCCAATGAAATAAAAAAGAACTTCCTTAAATTCTATGAGAACTTATACAAAAGAGAAGAAGAAGATTTAACGGGCATCGCAAAATATCTAGAAGAAAATAGTCCCAAAAATATATCAGAAGAGGAAAGAACCGCCTTAAAAAAACCCATAAAAATAGAGGAGATCCGAGAGGCAATCAAGAGGATGAAACTGGGGAAAGCCCCAGGCCCAGACGGGTTATCTGCCAAGTATTACAAGGTCCTACAGGAACACTTAACACCAGTACTATGTGACGTAATCAACGAGATACTAAGAGGAGGAAAAATGCCAGCATCCTGGAAAGAAGCCTATATCACGTTGATTCCGAAACCAGATTCAGACAAACTTAACATCAAGAATTATAGACCGATTTCATTACTAAATAACGACTACAAGATCTTCGCAGATATAATGGCACACAGACTTAAAAAGTGTTTAACTAATCTCATCCATATTGACCAGGCCGGTTTCCTTCCCAACAGACAAATAAAAGATAACATTAGACATACAATAGACATCATTGAATATTTAGAATGTCATAATGAAATTCCCGCTGCTTTAATGTTCGTCGATGCCGAGAAGGCTTTCGACAATGTCTCCTGGGGTTTTCTGATAAAGTGCCTGGAAAGATCAGGGATAGATGGCATATTCCTGCAAGGAGTTAGAGCAATCTACACACAACAAAGAGCTAGATTAATTATTAACAATACCCTGACAGAACAGTTTGAAATAGCAAAAGGCACTCGACAGGGGTGCCCTCTGTCACCGCTGTTGTTTATCATGGTTTTAGAGATAATCACAAACAAGATAAGAAAAACCCCAGAGATCCGTGGCATAAAAATAGGAGCGAAAGAATATAAACTGAAAACATATGCAGACGATCTTATGCTGTCATTGGAAGAACCAAAAGAGAGCGTCGGCAAAGTGTTAAAGCTACTAGAGGAATTTGGAAAATTATCCGGATTTAAATTGAACAGAGCAAAGACTAAAATAATGACCAAAAATATGGAAGAAGAAACCAAAAACGATCTTGAAAGTCAAACTGGAATTAAAATAACTAAAAAAGTACAATACCTTGGAATCTGGTTAACTATGAAAAATATAAATCTGATTGAAAATAATTATAAGAAAACATGGAAAGAAATAATGAAGGACTTGGATACATGGAATAGAATACATCTCTCGTGGTTGGGGAGAATGGCGGCGATTAAAATGACCTTACTACCTAAATTACTCTTCCTATTTCAGAATATACCGATAATTAGAGGAACCTCAATATTCAAAGAATGGCAGAGATTACTTTCTAAATTCATTTGGCAGGGAAAGAGACCAAGAATCAGATTTAAATTGCTCACAGACCAAAGAGATAGGGGTGGCCTTGCGGTTCCAAACTTGAGGTTATATTACGAAGCTGCATGTCTTTGTTGGGTAAAAGACTGGATTGTCATCAAAAACAAAAATTTGTTAGATCTAGAGGGGTTTAATCTAAGATTCGGTTGGCATGCCTATTTATGGCGAGACAAGGGAAGGGTTCATAAAGGTTTTTCTAACCACATTTTCAGAGGGCCACTGCTGGAAGTGTGGGAAAGGAATAAAAAACTGTTGGAGCAGAAAACGCCCTGGTGGTTATCACCAATAGACATTTTAACAATTAAAAAATTAAATATAGAGGGGGAAAGATGGACATATGAAGATTTACTAACCAAAACAGAATCCGGGTGGAGGATTAGACCTTATGAAGAAATAAAAAGCAAGCTGACTGGCTGGATTCAATACCATCAAATTAATTCAATGTGGAGGGAAGATAATAAGATCGGAATAAATGACAAGAAATCTAGATTTCAGATTGAAATAATAGAAAGTAAAACAAAATTATTATCAAAAATGTACAACCAGTTACTTGAGTGGGACACCAAGGACGAGGAAGTAAAGGATGTAATGGTGAAGTGGGCGGTAGACCTAGGGTACAACATAGAGTTTGACAAATGGAAGGCATTGTGGTGTAAAGATATGAATTTTTCAGCATGCACGACACTAAAGGAAAACATGTATAAGATGATGTACAGATGGTACATAACGCCGGTAAAACTACATAAAATGTATAGAACGGGCGATAAACTGTGTTGGAAATGTAAGAGCAAGGAGGGCGAATTCATTCATATGTGGTGGACGTGCGAGATTCTCAAAAAATTTTGGGAATCCATCTATAATGAATTAAAAAAAATTCTTAAATACACGTTTGTTAAAAAACCCGAAGCCTTCCTGCTGGGGATAATTGGTAAGGATATCAAAGAAGAAGATAGAACCTTTTTTCAATATGCAGCGGTGGCCGCCAGAACCCTCATAGCACAGTACTGGAAAACACCAAAAATCCCAACACTAAAGGAGTGGCAACTTAAATTATCTGATTATTTGGAGCTGGCTAAATTGACACAGAAAATAAGAAATCAAAGAAGTGCAAAATTTAACAATGAATGGGATAAATTTAGGATATATATGGAAATAGAGACAAGGGGAAAATTAAAATGTTGATCAGAAACACATATGTACTTATAGAAATCACAGTAGGCATGAGATAACACTTACTACGTAAAAAGTTTTATCAAGGAATAGACACAGCAGATAGATAAACAAGATAATAATTTCCGAAATCGAGATAAAGGGAAGTCGATCAATGTCATCAAAGTTGTATGTATTTCATGTTTTGTTTGTTTGTTTTTTTCTCTTTTTCTGTTTTTTCTTTTTCATTTTGTCTTTTGTATGTTTGTGAAATATATTTATGTCAAAATTTAATAAAAAATTTAAAAAAAAAAAAGAAACCTTCATGTGGAATAAATGTAAGAGACAGAGGATAGCTGCTGTGTGTTGGATTAGAACCTGGGCTGTCAGGATTCAACTCTGCACTCAGCCATGATGCTCACTCAGTGACCTTGGACACTCACTTCAACACACAAGGTTTCATGCATAAGGGAAGAATCATGTACACCACCTTGTGCTCCTTGGAAAAAGATGAAATATAAATACAATTCATAAATAATAAATAAAGCTAATTTACACACAAAAGTCATTCCTTGGGATGACAAAGAGCAAATGAAAAGATTCAGCTCACCTATATTGTTACTCAGAACACAGGAGGAACAGGTTTCATTAGACGTACAGGTGACTTCTGATTTGCTTTCACATGAGGTTGTTCTACTATGACAGGAGGAACATATCAGGGATGTCACTGCAGAAAGGTGATAGAGATGGGTGCAGGAGATTTCTTGAAATGGTAATGAGCCTAATGGTGTATTGTGTGGGGATGGAACTGGAAGTCTATATAACACATGAAAACCTCACATGTAAGTATGTTAAATGTCAAAAGCAACTGAGGGAAAGTGGAACTCCCAGCACAGTTCTCTGCACCACCAAGCTGCTACACTTCTGCAACTGCTGTGAGGGAAAGAGTGAATGTTTATCAGACTTAAATTTCCAGTTGAATGTATGGTGTTGGATGCAGACTAAGATGGTGGAGCATAACTGCTGAGCTGTTTAATGGAAATTGTTGAATTGCACCTTTTAACCATGTTGGTTTATATTTTAAAGGGTTTTTTATTGCATATTTTAACTATGGTGTATATTTTAATCATTCTGGATTTTAACAAAAATACAGATTTGTTCATTTGGGTTTTTTGTAAATGATGTAGAAGCAATTTAGAGATGAATAAATATTTTGATTCATTGATTGACTGATTGATTGATTGATTGATTGATTGATAGTGGTATAATCTAGATAGATTTGCTATACCCAAGTATCCCAGAAACTGTAGCTTTCACTTATTAGGCCTGAGTGTGGTTAATCAGATTCATCCATTGCATAAATACATGTTTGGAACAGACTATACTTGGCTGTCGAGACTTAAGTGCTTAAATTCTTGAGTTTCTATTTCTCCTTGGTAATACAGTGGTGCCCCACAAGACGAATGCCTCGCAAGATTGCAAACCCGCTAGACGAAAGGGTTTTCCGTTTTGGAGGTGCTTCGCAAAACGAATTTCCTATGGGCTTGCTTCACAAGACGAAAACGTCTTACAACGAGATATTTATAGACCAAGGATTCATGCTGTGGGCAACACTTGGGAACAAATGGTTCAGTGAAGTCTGGGAGTGGGGGCTGTGTGTTTGCCAAGAAGACACTAAGGGACATAGTGAAATCTTAAGCTCCATTTCAAAATTGGCTAAATTATTCATTTTTGAGTGCCAGACACTTTTCAGAAGTCATTATCTATACAATTAATTTACAATGTACTCTTACCCCATCTTAGCTTTGGATTGCATAAGCTGAGGATAAACTCAGCCACTTTTACTTTGACTGTGAATAAATATCAACCCAGGGGGGTTACAATGGGGTGGGAGAGGTGAGCCAGAGGTGAGCCTCGGGGGCAATCCATCAGCTGGAATGTGCCTCAAGAGCCTCGCCAGGCTAAACCAAACTATTTCTTTCCCTACACCTAAACCATCACTGAAAGGGGAGAAATCTCTATTTAGTCCCCTTTCCTCACCCATTAGAGGTACTCTTGCAGCCTTCTCTGCAGGTCGGTAGGAAGATGTCATTGCTGACATCCATCAAATGGACTCCATCTGGTCTATACAGTTTCACCCCACCAAACTCAGTGCCTTTATGATAGATTAATTGACCTCCCAGCCTCTGAACTGACAGCCAAACTTCCCTGTTGACTTTTTTTCTTGCCCTATTTATTCACCTGGGATTCCAAGAAACCTTTTGAGCTATTCTTGGCAACATTTTTGACAAATCACATGTAACTGCCAACCAACGTTCCCAGATAACTTTGTGTGTTAAAGTTGGAAGGGATGGCCATCTGACTGGCCCCAAAGCACCATGCTGTGACCGCGGATAAGGACCCTCTATCTCTCCCTCCAGACATAACACATTTCAAACACTAGGGCCCAGCTTAACCCCTAGGGGACATAAGTCAATTTTCAATAGCCTGGAGCGCCACTGCCCCACCATCTGCAACTGTTGATCAGAAAAACCTAGGTGAAAATGTGCACATGCATAAACAAATATTCCAGATCTGGTGTAAGGCCAGAACCTGACATAGCTCACCCACTGTGGAGCCTGCCAACTCAACTCTTGGTCCCATCTCCTATTGATCTGTCTTGGAGTGGGATGAACAGATGGAGGCACACCGAGCCATAAAGCTTACATCCTCTAGTAAGAGAGCCCAGAAAGAAGTGTCCCCCACCCCAGAGGAGACAGTGACGTCACTTATATAAAAAACTCCCCCAAAAGTGTGAGCACTTTGTCATGGAACAAGGCTGCTGTCAAATTCAGGAAATCTGATCCTCACAGCAGGCTGCCAGGGATAAGTAGACAAGTAAAGCTCACCACCTTTTATTCAATATTCACAGTGATAGGCTTAGGACTATCTATGCCGTTCTTTCTTTCCTTTCAGCACTATTACATTACAGATCATTTTCTCAGTTAGTCATTCTTAAGCCTATTTCCCAAACTTTAAATTTCCTTCACATTTGCACAACTGATAATCTCGCTGCACTAAACAAATACATCAGGAGATCTTAAGGGATGTACTAAAAACCTTTAAAGGGTAGGGGGGGAACCCTTTAAGGAGTGAAAAGAAATACAGCTGTTATTTGCTCCCATACATTTTTTTTAAAATTCGGAATATATTTTTAACTCTTCTCCCTCCATTCTAGGGGAACACCACCTCAATGGTGTTTTGTCCCCCTATAAATGAAATACCTTCAACACAATGACCCTATTTCAGTATTAACATGGAAGAATTGCACTGGCATCCTGTGCCACCTACAGTATGTATTATCTGACTATCCATGGTCTATGCGTAGTTCTTGGGTTATTGACGGATTAAGAGATTTATTGACTATGCGCCAGTGCCTCTGTCTTTGTTCTCACATGGTGTGGGGTCTAACTTTGTTGGAAGAACAACATTAGTCCCCAGGTCTGACTTCTGGTTTTGCAAGTTCCTGGTCAAACTGCAACTAAAGCCTAAAGGTACAACTCAGGTGAATCCTGATGTGATAAAGCTAGGCATAGTAAAGGTAAAGGGACCCCTGACCATTAATTCCAGTCATGACCGACTCTGGGGTTGTGGCGCTCATCTCATTTTAGTGGCTGAGGGAGCCAGCTTCTGGAGAACCAGAGCAGCACACGGAAACACCGTATAACTTCCCACCAGAGCGGTACCTATTAATCTACTTGCACTTTGACATGCTTTCCAACTGCTAGGTTGGAAGGAGCAGGGACCGAGCAATGGGAGCTCACCCCGTTGCGGGGATTCGAACCGCTGACCTTCTGATTGGCAAGTCCTATGCTCTGTGGTTTAACCCACAGCGCCACCTGTGCCCCAGAAAAGCTAAGAATAGATTAAGGCAATTGATTGGTGCCAGGGACAGTGTTGTGCCATGCACATTGTACAATGACTCCAAAGTCATTGCTGAGCCCTGATGAAATCATTTTCTGGAACTTTGACCCTCCTTCTTCCAATTGCATCAGATTGTTGGGAAGGAAAGAGAACAATTTGTTTTCCGATGGCCGCCCTAAGCCAAACTGTTTTGAATAGAACAAAGCTAAATTGGGATAAAGCAGATGGTGTAATGCAAGCATGTCCACTTTAGGGTAGGCTGAGATCCAGTATCAAATACTGGCACACTGCCCTGCCCCAGCAGGGTCTGCTCATCCCCCTACACTCCATTCCTATCTGCTCTCTCGCTTGCACTCTCTCTCTCTCTCTATATATATATATATTTCCCACCTCTATGAATAGGAGGAGTCAAAAGGATCAGAGCAGGAGACAAAATCAAAGGCGCCACTATCAGCGCCAGAAAACCAGTATTAAGAGATACTATGAATAGGATCCATGGCCCCCAGAGAAGAGCTCCCGACACATACTCCAGGTCAGGTGCGGGAGGCACCTGAGGAGAGGAGGAGGTGGAGGAGGTGGAGGAGAAGGAGGAGGGAGGGTAGGGTAGGGGGGTGGGTAGGGCAGGCAGTAGGGTGGACTGAGGGAGAGAAGAATGGTGACAAAAATCATAGGGCAGGCTGAGGGGAGCAGTGGTGAATGCGGGGACCCCACAAAAGGGCTGGAAGGCCGTGCGCGTGTGCTGGGGAAAGGGGTTGAAATATATTCGGAGTCCTGTAGTGATTTCATTCTCTTTAATGCAGCTTGTAAAACAGTGATTGATTTGCACCCCAAATCTCAGGCTTTTATATACATTATTTACACAGTGAATCCCGTCCGATTGGCTGATTCTGCTTCCCCTCTGGAGCCTGATTGGTCTTTTCCTGCAGACCAATCAGTTGTTGCATTCTATAATCCTACTAGCCTAATAGGCTGATTAACTTCTTCCTGGAGCCTGATTGGTCTTCTCCTGCAAGCCAATCAGTTGTTGCATTCTAGGATCCTACCTGCCTATTGTTCTAAGATCCAAAGTTGGTACATAATGGGGGGGGGCACCCTCTCTGCCTCATTCTCCCCAGCGCTCCTGCACTCCTCTCACCAGGGTGACCCCTCATCTTTGTCAGGTCTCAGATGTCAAGGATAGAGGGGCAGCAGGAGAAGCAGCCAGTGGGGCACCGGCGGCAGCAGCGGCAGCAGCAGCAAAGGCGCACCATTCTCACCCACGTCTGCTCTTGCTCTAACCAACACTGCCTCAAAGTCACAGACGGAGTAGGGGTGGAGGGGCACACTCCTCCTGCCACACTTTTGGTACATGACAATCATGTAACATGCAAATATAAAGACAGATAAAACAATAACATAGGCTAACTGTACGTTTGATTTTGACACTTCCAGATCACAACGCTCTTACCCTGAATGGTCTGCAGTGCCCAGTATGCTTCACTTACAAATACAAAAATTGTTTGAGTGATGAGATCATCGACTTCCATGGGAATGAAAATCAGTGTGTTGATACTTGAAGTTTATATGTTCAGAAGTAAAATTGTTACTGAGCCAGAAAGCAAATTCTGCAAATTTGATGGCAAAAATATGCCCACCTCTTTCTGTCTCTCCCTCCCTCTTTTATGTTGCCAGAAAAGTAAGAAGCAACCTTTTGTTCTTCTTTGAGTGCCAATATCAACACACACACACACACACACAGAGAGAGAGAGAGAGCGAGAGAGAGAGAGAGAGAGAGAGAGAGAGAGCGAGAGAGAGATGTCCATAGATTCTAATGTGAATGAAAGAGAGAAAGTAGCCCCCTTGCTTCTCTACTGACTGCCACTGTTATTTTGAGAATAGATAGGATGTAGAATAACCTTCTGCCTTGTGGATTCCACAATTTATTGCAATGAGGGGGGGGGAGTTTAAGACCTATTTGTGACAGCACCCCTCTGGCACACACAATGGCACCCCTCTGGCACACACATTGGTTCCAGCTTCATATGACTCTGATGAGCACTGCAGCCCTAGTCAGCATCGACAGGGGTTAATAATGAGAGCACATGTTGAGAATGGAAGAATTGGCTTTCTTTTACTTTGTCCATGTCTAACGGATCATAAAGTCTTTAGTTTGAGGCATTTTTCATTTTCTGTTTCAAGAAGGCACCACTTGGTCCAGTCACAGTCTCCCAACACAAGGACCTGATTCAAACCCAGGGACCCCATGTTCTATTAATCCATTCAAATCATACTTCACTCTGTTGTCAGCTGAATCCCACTGCTGACAGAGGGGGAGAGCTTGGAAAGACAGGAGGAGGTACCGTATTTTTCGCTCTATAACACGCACCCGACCATAACACGCACATAGTTTTTAGAGGAGGAAAATCCGTAGGCATGCCACCCGTAGGCATTCCCTCCATAACACGCACAGACATTTCCCCTTACTTTCTAGGAGGAAAAAAGTGAGTGTTGTGCTGCAAAAAATACGGTAATTAGGTAGGAATGCGTAACGAGGGAGGAGCAGCCTAGATGCAGTAGAAGCATGACCTCCAAGCACTTGGAGAAGGAAGGGGGAGTTCAAGGGGGAAGACACAGACTGACAGTTTAAGCTCAGACTCAGGGGGAGGGCCACCTGAAATAGCCCATCCCATGACGTGCAGGCAAGCAAGAATTAATGAGAGGTGTGAACAGGAATAGAAGCAAAGCGGGGCTTTAAATGTGGGAAGAGGAAGGGGTGGAACTCAGTATGGTTGAACTATGCCAATTCTCATATTTCCCATCAAATACCCTTTCTCATCATTCCACACATTCAGCATATATGAAACATAAAGATACAGAATACAGATTCTTTGTGTCAGAAGAGTTTATTTTGATCATGAATTTCAAAAAAAGAAAACCCAAGAGGCCTCAGCCCCTCTTCTCACCATAAGCTGTCAATATATTCTGCTGGTAGGATGAACGGTAGAATTGGCAAGGAGGAAAGCTTTCCTCTTTTCTATCTACCCTTTGAGGTTGATCTGCTTTGAGGATTTCTCAGCATCAGAGCATTTGACTACAATCTTAGCTAAGCCAAGATGGCCAGATTTAATATTTTTTCCATTAAGGGCACACACGTCTTCAGTTGCATAGCCTTTGAGTTTTAGTTTCTTAACAAAACTAAAAAAATCTGGGAAATAAAAAGCATAAGGTTCACATGAGTTCTTTATTAGGTCCTTGGATATAGTAAAGAGCATGGTTATAAAAGCTCAGGGTGTTTGCAACCAACACATGGTATGATTAATCTGTCAGCCAGCTATCATTAGTGCATGCCTTAAGAACTTTAACCTGTTAGCCAATGACACCCAGCAAGTGGTCAAATTTGTCGATTCTACCAAGGCTATACCCACTTGTCTTACACCAACAACACATTACATATGATATGTGGCAGGTATATCTGTTGCTGCAGCAGAACAACAACGGGGAGCCTTGAAAACCACTTTGAATTGCTGCTTGAGAAGCAGGGCTTGCAGTCACAGTCAATAGGCTGAACTCCTTGTTGAAAGCAACATTTGCTGCCAGTGCGAATTTGCTGTGTGGCACCAACAGGAAGCTGTGCTGGCATCAGGATCCAAGAACTCAATGCAACTAATTTCTGAGGAAAGATGAATAGTTGTGCACTGGAAGGATGTTTCTTTCTTCCAGCCTCCTCTCTTTCAAAAGTTTGGCCAAGGTGTGTGGCAAGACACAATCCTCCTGGACCAGCACCCAATGGTTAATACTGCTGTGTGGAGGAGCAGTCATGTGCTGGCTGGTTCTGCACCTTCCTTGTATACTTCTGCCCTGATGCCCCTTGTGCATTAGAGGAAAAGGGTGTGCTGTAAGGAGCCTGTTTTACTTGTTTATGCTCCCCACACAATGGAAAACCCTGCCCCTGAGTGAGTCTGTCCCCTCTAGTTCTTACGTAATTTTAACAGTGGTAGATTGGAATCCAAAACAGAATAGAAACTTACTTGTCAGCTGGAAATCCCCAGCTTGCACCAGATTGTATCAAGAATAGATATTATCAGGACCTTCTACTTGAACCCATAGACTATAAATGATTTCTACACATTAAACCAATGCTTTCTGTATTTCAAAAATGCAAGGCATGACAGTGCTATCTTGTCCTACACCCTTCCTTGTATCCCTATTTTCTGATGCCCCTTTCAGGAAGGCGGGGTTCCAGTTCCAGAGAAGCCCCCGCAGCAGGGAACAGATGATAGGGACCCTCTGGGTCTAGCATTTTCCCTGATCCAGCCCTCCTCTCTGCATTATTCGATCGAATTCTTCGATCGGGCACTAGGACTTATCCGGAATTTTGGTTACGAGGCACTCTTGGCAAAATGTGACATAGAGTCAGCCTTCTGTCTATTGCCAGTTCATCCATCCCAATGACTCTCATTTGCTGGGATTCAAATTTCAAGGGAAATATTACATTGTCAAGGCTATGCCGATGGGTCATTCGGTAGCCGGCTCGGCCTTTGAGACATTTAGCACTTTTGGGGACTGGGCCTTGCGCTACAGAACCAACTCACCTGGGGTGACACGTTACCTCGGTGACTTTCTACTCGTTGGGAAGCCCAATACTGGTGAATGTGCCTCCCTTCTGGAGGCCTTTTCAGCTTTGGCCCAGGAGCTGGGAGTTCCCCTCACAGCAGATAAGGTGGACCCTCAACGCATCTTACTTGCCTGGGTATTGAGCTTGACACAGCAGCTCAATCCGCCCACCTGCCAGAGGGGAAAATAGTTGCCCTTAAGGAAACAATTCATCAAACGCTTCCCAAAATAATAATAATAATAATAATAATAATAATAATAATAATAAAGTCACTCTTAGACAGGTCCAGTCCTTGCTAGATCATTTCAACTTCGCATGTAGAGTAGTTTCACCAGGCCGCCTATTTTGCTCCCGCTTAGCCAGGTTGTCAGCGGGCCTCAAGCATCCGCACCATAGAGTAAGACTCCCCAAGTCGGTCAAGGTGGATTTTGAGATGTGGATCAGATTTCTGGAACACTACAACGGAGTCTCCCTACGGCAGGAAATCCTTAATTTGGCCTCTGATTTCCAGGTCCACTCCAATGCGGCAGGGTCCCTGGGCTTTGGTCTGTTCTTTAAGGGACGTTGGTGTGCGCAACAATGGCCAGCAGAGTGGCAAGGGGAGGCCATCATGCGGGATCTCACTTTTCTGGAGTTTTTTCTCATAGTTGTGGTGGTTCACATATGGACCGAGGAGTTCTGGAATCGTCGGGTGTGCTTCAGAACTGATAACCAGGCCGTGGTTAACATACTGGCTAGCAGTCATTGCGTTCTGAGAGGGGTCTCACCTACTTCGATCAATTGTGCTCTGATGCCTTGCTTCCGGTCGTTAGCACCTTGGGCTCAGCTGCTGCCAGAACCGTTTCCAGATCACCTACGGAACCTTGGAGACGTGAAGTGATCAAGGGAGTATTGGTGTCTGTTACACCCTCTACCCTCAGGTCTTATAAGAAAGTATGGTGCGACTTCACAGGTTTCAGGTCCAAAGTATCATCCCTTTCCCCTATCGTATGAAACTTAGGTCAATTTGCTGGTCCTAGTTTGAGGCCCGGCTGTTCTCTGCGGCATACGCTATAGCCTTCTTTGGTGCCTTGTGGGTTGGCGAGGTGGTAGCAGAAGCTACCTCAAGTGGAACAACGCGCAGCCTCCTCCTGGAGGACGTGCAGGTGTCCAGTTCAGGCGTGATGGTGCAGGTGCATCAGTCTAAGATGGACCATGGTGGTAAGGGCACCGTAGTACAACTCACGGCCCCCGGTCAGAAGGGCCCATGCCCAGTAAAGGACACCAGGCGATACCTTTACCTCAGACCTCCCGGCCTTGGCCCGCTCTTCATTCATGAGGATGGATCCCGATTGATGAGGCACCAATTCACCAGGGTACTTTTCTTTCCTTTTATTCTCAGCTGTGTTCCGGAGAAGTGTGTGGATTTGCGGCCACAGTGTAGTCCATTGGGCCCGCGTACAGGCGGTCATCTGTGGCCTCACGCCTAATCTTGGTTTGCCACCTGGAGTTCAAGTTTCCTGGTTTTCAAGACGAGGCACGCGTTGGGAAGAGCTTATGCCACTGCTGGTGGAGAAAGTAGCCGCGTTCGGCTCTCCCGACATTCTTGTCATTCAATTAGGGGAAAATGACCTTGTTAACAGAAGTAGTGCAGACTTGTCATAGAACATTAAAAAAGATTTGGATGTGATTGCCGCCTTGTGTCCTGGAACAACGGTGTTCTGGTCCTCCTTCCTGAAGAGAATTGTTTGGCGCGGTGCACAGGACTGTATGGCCATCGAAAAAACCAGGAAACTCGTAAATCGGGCAGTGGCCCGTTGGGTGCGCTTTATGAATGGCCGAGTCATATATCATGACCGTATCTGGATTGGCGACCAGGCCTTATACCGGAATGATGGGGTGCATCTCTCAGACACGGGGAACGACATTTGGCTAGATAGCGTCATCAGCAGTATTTGGGATTGGTTGCAGCTGTGAAGGTATTGGCAGCGAGCCTTTTTTGGCTCGGGTGGCGGTTAGGCATTGGAATAATGTGGTGTGGTGTGTCGAAGAGCTAGGTGTGGCCATCGCCTATGCCTTCAATTTTTGGGTATTCCGTTAAAGGAATCCGGCGGTCGTGTACTCTGTCCGATGCCTGCTTGGCGGGAGGCCATGGCACGACCCTCGGTGACATCAGGGGAGAGCCTATAGTTGGATTAGCATCAACAGGCTCCACCAACTGGTGAATAAACCCCCTTGTTTTAGACATCCAATGCCTAAGCCAATACCTTATCACTGCTGTAATCAATATCATGTGTCCTTGTGTATTCATTCCACATTGCGGGGGTCGGGTCCTCGAACCACAACCAATTTTCTCCAGGACATACTTCACCTCTTCATAGTTCTCCTTCAGTGTACTCAAGTGAGCCAGGGGTATAGAGGCAAACTGGTTGCTGTTGTGTAGCTGAACACATTTCAGTGATCGCTTGCTGCTGTCAATTAACAGTCTCCAATCTTTGGGTTCTTACTGTGGCACCCCAAGCTTGAGCAGAAGCTGCGCAATATCTGCACAGTACACCAAGTCCTTCTCTTCCAAGAAAAAAACGGAGGTTTTATGACTTCAAACTGATCCCTTTTCAACATAATCACCCAGAACTATCGGACCTGAATACTTCTTGTCATTAAAATAATAATTTCCAATCAAAACAATTATTCGACATGGCATTTTACCCCCACCATCTTCTTCTAAAATGCTCCACACAAGCGTACATGTGAACAAAAATGTAAAAAAGAAATGTGGCCATAGCTCAAAAACTTGACCTGATTGAGCAAAACCAATGTGATTTTTGGATTCAGCGCATCAGATTCGTCCTAAATCAACTGAAAAAAATGCAGACAACAAATTTGTTGTTGACCAGTGTTATAATCAATGCACTTGGTCTCATTGAATCATTGAATCACTGAATCATAGAGTTGGAAGAGACCACAAGGGCCATCGAGTCCAACCCCCTGCCAAGCAGGAAACACCATCAGAGCACTCCTGACATATGGTTGTCAAGCCTCTGCTTAAAGACCTCCAAAGAAGGAGACTCCACCACACTCCTTGGCAGCAAATTCCACTGTCGAACAGCTCTTACTGTCAGGAAGTTCTTCCTAATGTTTAGGTGGAATCTTTTTTCTTGTAGTTTGGAACCATTGCTCCATGTCCGCTTCTCTGGAGCAGCAGAAAACAACCTTTCTCCCTCCTCTATGTGACATCCTTTTATATATTTGAACATGGCTATCATACCACCCCTTAACCTCCTCTTCTCCAGGCTAAACATGCCCAGCTCCCTTAGCCGTTCCTCATAAGGCATCGTTTCCAGGCCTTGGACCATTTTGGTTGCCCTCCTCTGGACACGTTCCAGTTTGTCAGTGTCCTTCTTGAACTGTGGTGCCCAGAACTGGACACAGTACTCCAGGTGAGGTCTGACCAGAGCAGAATACAGTGGCACTATTACTTCCCTTGATCTAGATGCTATACTCCTATTGATGCAGCCCAGAATTGCATTGGCTTTTTTAGCTGCCGCATCACACTGTTGGCTCATGTCAAGTTTGTGGTCAACCAAGACTCCTAGATCCTTTTCACATGTACTGCTCTCAAGCCAGGTGTCACCCATCTTGTATTTGTGCCTCTCATTTTTTTTTGCCCAAGTGCAATACTTTACATTTCTCCCTGTTGAAATTCATCTTGTTTGTTTTGGCCCAGTTCTCTAATCTGTCAAGGTCGTTTTGAAGTGTGATCCTGTCCTCTGGGGTGTTAGCCACCCCTCCCAGTTTGGTGTCATCTGCAAATTTGATCAGGATGCCCTTGAGTCCATCATCCAAGTCGTTGCCAACACAGCTGACAGTCCCCTGACTTTTCCAATTGGGAATTACTCCCAAATTGGTGACATTGAAGCAGGCTGGGCCCTGAAGACCATTGGGGGGAAGATTCCCATGAAGTGGAACCACCAAAGTAAAAACCTACACTCAGTATATTGGTACACTTCATTCCCCCTTCTCTTTATTGCTAGCTTTATTTCATTTCATGCTTTCTGGTAACTTCTGACCCTAGCTGGACTTGCTACCTCCACATTGTGCCCTACTTTGGCCATCAGCTTTGCAGAACAGGCACTTTGGCTGAGCGTCTATAAATAAAGATTTTTTTTCATCTTTTGTTAGGCATGCTCATTATCATTCTATTTTCCTGAGTTCTCACTTTGTATATGGGTATCTAGCAGGCTATTTGAAGCTACAGTCAGCTGCATTCTCTTGGATGTTATCTCTCTGTCTATGGGTGCAAGCAAGTATTCAGCAGACACATAAATACATGTTTCCTCCATCACATAAATACATGTTTGGAATATACTATACTTGGCTGTTATGGCTTAAGTGCTTAAACCTTGGAGTTCACTCTCCCCTACTTTCCTTGTAACACAGGTGTCCTTACACTCCATTATGCTCATCTATTTTACTCACTCTCCTTCCATCCCCAGGAGTAAACATTTTCAGTGTCATTGAAAGATGATTAAAAGAATCCAATTCTGCTGGTTCTTACTTACCTGGAGAAAGCAGGGCCAAGAGGAGGCTGGTGCTCAGAAGTGCTTTCTGCATTCTAGAAAGATCTGGAGACTCAGAGCAGAGATGTACCAAGGCAGAGAACTGATGCTGGTAGAGTCTTACATGGAGATATTTACAGGCTATAGATTCATGATGTGGGCTGTTATGTACTGAAGTTCTCACCCTGGGCCAGCAGGGGGATACTGTAGATAGTTATGCAAATAAGGGATCGAAAGTGATGTTCAGTGACTGGATAGTTTTAGAAAATTGTTACAGTTACATTGTACTGGAGCTCTATATAATCAGGTTGACTGAACCCTTCAGCTCAGTTCTGTCCTGGCCTGTGAATAAACAAGAGCTGTTTGAAGAATCGTTTTGTCGTCTGATATGTTCACCCACAACTTAACACTGGCGATGAAGGTGGGATGGATGGACAACAGAGCACAGCCAGATGCAGCCACCCTCTGAGCAGAGCTGAATCACTGAGCTGAAACACCGAGTGAAATCACTGAACAGAACCAATTCAGAGCTGACTGTTCTGGCTAGAGCACTGTGTTACATCCATCGCCTCCACATCGGCATCGGAACCATGGCTTCACTCGTGCCTCTACCGCCGTTTGCGCCAGCCTCTGAATCATGGGACTCCTACCTTGCTCAGTTCAACTGCTACCTCCAAGCCAACAAGCTGACGGAAGTATCACAGGAGAGTAAGCAGGGCCTATTCCTCAGCCTCTGTGGGCCTGAGGTGTTCGTGACGGCCCGAACATTGGTTGCGCCTGTAGCAGTCCAGGCAACACCATGGGACCCGATTCAAGAGAAGCTCCGCAACCACTACGCGCCAAAGCCATCCAAGATTGCTGCCCACCAGTGGCGTAGCGTGGGGGTGCAGGGGGGGCCAGCCGCACCGGGCGCAACATTTGGGGGGGTGCGCTCGCACTCGCAGCTCTCTGCCCCTACCTGGCTCACTCACTCTCTCTCACTGTGCGAATCCGATCTGAGCTGCCGGGTCGCCGCCCACTGTGGAGGGGGAGGGTGCCAGGCGTGCATTGCGGTGCGGAGCAGAGAGAGAGCGAGGGAAGGACTATCTGGGGGAGGGACAGTGCAGCGGCCGCCCAGCGCAGCGCTGAGTGCGGGAGAGAACCACACCCGACCAGCCCAGGCAGCAGCAAGAAGAAGCTGGCAGCGGAGGCAGGTGACACAGGCCAGAGAGATCTTTATGGGGGACCTGCCCTGGCCTGCTCTAAAGGGGGATCTATGGGGACCCTGGCCTGCTCTATAGGGGGATCTATAGGGGACCCTGCTGTAAAGGGGGATCTATAAGGACCCTGCTCTAAAGGGGGATCTATGGGGACCCTGCTCTAAATGGGATCTATGGTATACATTGATAATTGTTTATTTAATTAAAAATGTTTTAATACTGCTTAAATGTTTGTTTACATTTATTTTTAAAAAGTGTGTGTATATATGTTCATATATATATACACACACACGCACGTGTGTTTGAGGTGCACACCCTAATGCCATAGGCTGCGCACACCTATGCACTCTGTCTGACTCTGACATAACAATTCGCTCAGTCAGTTTAACAGCGAGTGAGCAGAGTCAGCAGTCTGGCGCTGTCACAGATTTCGCAAAAAAAATCGCTATTGTCACATGGATCCTCCTCCTAGCCAATCAGGAAGTGGGATCCACTTCCTCATTGGCCGAAAGGCGAATGCATGCAATTGGCTGAGCTGCCGAGCAGGAGGCGGGAGGACTCGAGGAGACGCGGGGAACTGAGTAGAAGCCGCCGCTGCAGGTAAGTCTCTCTGCATTGAAAGGTGGCACGTTGGTCTGTCTGCATTGAAAGGGGGCACACTGGTCATTCTGCATTGAAAGGGGGCACGCTGGACACTTAGCAGGGCATAGGCAGGATCACTAAACTCATCACATGCATTCGACGTGTAGGGCCAAAACCCTCCTCACATTATGTAATGGCTAGATGATTGGGTCAGAGTATCTCCAAAACTGCAGTTCCTTTGGGATGTTCCCAGTCTGCGGGTCAAGACTGGCATGTTGAGCTGACCAGATGGATTGAAGTTTGGTTGGTTCAGCAGTGACGAGACAGATTTCGATCGATATGTAGCTGCTCCAGCTCAACATAAGTTGATGTAAGCCAGTGGGTCTAGCAATCTTTAATTTATTTAATTTATTTTTTTGCTGAAAGAGTAAGGCAATAGGCATGAAGGTGAATAAACATTATGTTAAGAGTAAAGAAATGGTTATACAATGAAGGGGTGCTAAAAGTGCAGCAAGGCAAGAAAGTGATTTTCTTTTTCTTCTTTTTTTTAGAATTTTAGCAGAATACTACACCTATATCATGCCATACAAAAAAGAATCTGGTGCACAAGGCAGGAAAAAGAGAAAGATAGAGACAGAGCAACAAGTTAAGTTAGCTGGAAGCCTTCACCGGTTTTTGGTGGGTACTGCTGAAATTACAGCAGGGCCATCAGCAGCACCACAGGAGACTCATAATCCTGATCCTGTGTCAGTGGACATTCCTGTTCCTGCATTAGAAGCAGAGACAGTTTCACCTAAGGATGTTTATACTCAGCCAAATCTGCCAGAAAATATTGACCAAAAAGTTTTTACTGATATTGGCTATTGGCCTGAAACCATGGATGAAACCTTGAAAACTGAACTCGTCAGGTGAGGGACAGAGGAACTGCAGAATAAGGATGCATGGTTTCCAAGAGACAGTAATGGCAGGTCATTTTGCAAGGATTGGTTCTACATACATTTGGAGAATGGTGAGACTATGTTAAGGACATGGTTGGTGTTTTCTCCTGTAAACAATGCTGCATATTGCTTTACTTGCATGCTTTTTCAGAAGGCTAAAGGGAAAAGTTCATTTGGAAAGGCAAGTGGATTTAATGCATGGAGAAAGTTAAGCCCTAGATTACTAGAGCATGAGCGCAGTTCACATCACTTGAGTGCATTTACTATGTGGAAAGAATTAGAAATGCGTTCCGGGTTAGCGTGATCTGGTTAATGGCGGATTCCCTCCGAGCTCCGGAGGGAATCGGCTCCGCTGGAGAAGGGTTCTACCGCGACGGCGACGCGGGGACCCTCAGAAACCGCAGGCGCTGAAGCCTGCGGACTTGGTGACTCGGCGGGCACCTAAAGCGCCCCCCGACCCACGAAGAGCCTTTTTAAAGGCTGCGGAGAGGGTACGGGGAGCGGCGTGGTGCTGTGAGTGGACCGCTACTGCAGTGGAGCGAAGCCGCGAGCCATGGCCGGAGACCGCTGACTTTCTTCCCTGAAATTCGGACTTTAATTAATCCGTGAGTAGAATGGAATTTGGACTTTAAAATTTCTACCCTTGAATTCGGTACGATCGGGGGATGTGCTAAAGGGAAGTCCGCACCCCCCTGCTTACAGAAGATTTAAAGCAAGGATCGGAGAACTAAGGTGGAGAGTTTTTTCTTTTTGGTGTTTTTTTAAAAGATAATATTTTCATGAATTTGACAGAAGAAGATTTGTGCTGGAGAGTAAAAGTGGAATTTTAGAAGCTTTTGTTTAAACCCCCCCAGACCCGGGAGTGTCCTGTATGTGAGCTGGAGAAAAAGGAACAAGGAGTTTGACAGCTGTCAAAGGAGCTGTCAAACGGACAGTGAAAGTTAAAAATCTTATTATTTAACACCTTTTTGGACTAAATTTGTTATATTTGAATTAAAGTGGTTGGGAACAAAGCAGTGAAATAACAAAGTAACAGACTGTTGGGAAAAGACTATTAAGTAACCAGAATCCCCCTAGGGGAAACATTGAAACACTACAATGGCTGCAGATGGAAAATTACAGGCAGAGATAGAAAGAATGTTTTTTCTCGTGGGAAAGTTGCAGGAGCAGACTACGGCTATGAGTAAACAACTTATAACCTTGAACTCTAAAATAAGTGACTCTGCTGAATGCACAATGGACTTGACCGGGAAAAAATCTGCAGCTGAATTAGAAGAGATAACTTTGGAACAGGAGGAGAGGGAACAAGGGCCAGTACAGTTGGAGAGTACCAACCAGAAGCCTACATTGTCAGAACACAAAGAAGAAGACCTTTGGATTACAAACTTGCGAGAGATGCGAAAGAGGAGGGAGGAAGCCCCTGGAACACTTGGAATATTTGAATTTAAAAGAAATAAGAAATATGATTGGGGCTTCCTCTTTGAGTATGGATTGGCTGACCTTTCGCAGCAGTTGGTGTCAAGTACTTTGGATGGAAGAAAATCTGATGAGACTGAGCTAGAACTCCTTCGAGACCCGAGGATCAACAAAGAGGGCTACCAACAAAATCGGCAAAGAGAGACTGACAGAGATGGCCTCAGATGTGAGGAATCCAGGCTAAAGACTGTTTTTGTGGACATGGGGACATTGGGAAGGGACAGAAACCGGGGCGGGGGGGGGAAAGAATTTTTAAAAATATGTTTATGACCTTTGTGTTTGATTATTATGACCTATTTTTAAGATAAAAGGGAAATTCGTGGAAGGATTTCGAGTCGACCTTAGAAAAGGATTTAATGTTTATAAGAAAATTGGATAAGTAAAATTTGGCCAAGTAATAAGAATTAAGTATTTCTTTAAAAATATATATATAATAATAATAATAATAATATGTAAAGGATGAGAGATATGAACTTGCTGAGCTAATTTAATTGAATTAGGATGTATGAAGGGGGGGTGGGGGGAGGTCAAGAACTGGGGTTATGAAAGTAAGGATATGAAATTTTATATGTGTTGTCTTTGTCTGTGTGTGTGTGTCTGTGTCTATAAAATGCGAAAACTCAATAAAAAATTTATAAAAAAAGGAAAGAATTAGAAATGCGGCTGCATAAACAGGAGACTATTGATGTTGCTGCCCAGCTTGCACAGCAGAGGTCATTTGAAAAATGGAAGGCAATCTTAGTCAGAATACTTGATTGTGTTCTGTATCTAGCAAGGTAAACCTTCCACGTAACTGTGGAAATTTCTTAGAAACTTTCAAGTTACTCGCCAAATATGACCCAGTTGCCAAACAACATCTTCACAGAGTACAACACACAGATGCACTGTGTATCTGAAGAAGTGTGCATGCACACGAAAGCTCATACCAAGAACTAACTTAGTTGGTCTTTAAGGTGCTACTGGAAGGAAATTTTTTATTTTGTTTTGACTATGGCAGACCAACACGGCTACCTATCTGTAACACACAGATGGTTACATTGTGTCCTATCTCTCTCCACAGAGCCAGAATGAGTTTATTAGCCTGCTCGGCAATCACATTCAAGCAGTCATCTTTCAAAATATCATAAAGGTATTTTGCTATAATGTTTGATAGCACTCCTGATATTTCACACACTGACCAAATGTCCCAAGTGATTCGATATGTGCATATTGAAGATTCAGGAGTCCATGTGACAGAGTCTTTCATTGACTTTATTCAGTTATATGGGAAATCAGCTGATGTCATTACAAAACAAATTTGTGACAAGTTGCAAGCTGATGGCCTTAAACTAGAGCATTGCTACGGCCAGGGATACAACAATGCTGCGACTATGGCTGGACACATTAGTGGTGTACAAAAACGTATTTTGGATATGAATCCCAAAGCAATGTTTGTGCCATGTAACAATCACTCGCTCAATCTTGCTGGGATGCATGCAGTTGGTGTTGGGACAAAGTCTGTTACTTTCTTTGGCACTGTGGAAAAGGTGTATGCATTTTTCTCAAGCTCCACCCACAGGTGGGATATCCTTAAGAAACATGTACCAATTAGTGTAAAGCGATCGTGTAACACAAGATGGAGTTCAAAGCATGAAGCTGTATGCGTACTTGCTGAACACACTGAGAAAATAATAGACGCTTTGGAAGCGTTGAGAGATGGGCCGGAAGAAACCTCTGAAGCCAGGGGTGATGCAGGAAGTCTTTTAGTTTGCATAATGACATATGTTTTTTTCTCTTTCTTGCATTTTTGGAACCCAGTACTAACCGAAGTAAATGATACTCAGATCTACCTGCAGCAAGAAGGACTTGCGCTTGATCAATGCATGCAAAACTTAAAAGCATTGGCTTTATTTTGTCATGAAAAATGTGATAGTCTAGTGTCAAAGGCAACAGAAAGCTCTGCAGGTATGCAAAACCTATTGCATACTGTCAGGGAACTGACATCGGAGCGAGAGGTGGAGGCAAGGCTCTCGAGCGATGCAGGAGAGGGGCCCAGCAGAGGGGAAGGAAATCAGCGCAACACCAGTAGAGAAGGGAGGGAGATGGAGGATCCGGAGAGGGGTCTCCAAGACTCTTCGCCCGAAACTAGTGGGGAGAGCACGGGCACACCTCTGCCAACTCCTTTCCTGCGCAGAAGATTTCCACGCAGGGAGAGTAGGAGGAGACTTGGCGTCAAACAGCTTCTTTGCTGGAAGAGGCTCAAGAAACGCCCACTGACGGATTCTGCGAGTGACTGAATGGCCATGGAGTGAAGGGCTGTCAGGCGAGACAAGGTTAACCAGGCAAGCTAGCCAGCAGCAACGGTAACTTACGCACAAGCAACCCCTTATAACCATTACACATACCTACAGAGAGAAGAGTTGGAAGACGCAAGAAGATGGATGTTGAGAACAGTTGCGATGCTGGCTTGACCTTAATACAGGAAACAAGCAGAGAACAACTGGAAGCAATTGATCAGCTTCAGGCAGAAATTAAAAAACGTACTACGCAGATGAATACGCTTCACCAGCGATTTGCTTTTTTGCAAATCCAAACATTGTTGGATACTGGAAAAGATGATTTTATTAAGAAACAAATTCTGCACACGTGTGCTCAGTACACAGAATTGAATGCTGCATCTATGCTCACCGAAATAACTCGACTTCGGCACCACATTATCTTGTATAAGGAGGTCAATCCTGATGAGCAGGTTGCAAACTGGTCAGCTTTAGATTTGCTTCGCTGGGTGTATAAGTGGAAGCTGCAAGAAAGTTTAACTAACTTTGTAGTCACATTAAGAATCTTTCTTACTATCACTGTTTCTACAGCGAGTTGTGAAAGAAGTTTCTCAAAACTTAAACTAATTAAAACATATCAGAGATCTACAATGAGCCAAGAAAGACTGAGTAATCTAGCAATACTGTCCATTGAGAGAGACTTTAATGTAGATTTCAATTCTGTTGTTGAAAAATTTGCGCTAATTAAAAGCAGGCGAATTTAAATTAATCTGTATATACAGATTGATATCTTGCACTTCTATTAAAGAATTACAATTAGAGGTACAGGATTGAGGAAGTTGGCTCCATCTAGTCCAGTCTTGGATCATCTCCAGGGTATGGTTTCATTTTGATGTTTAGTTTTTGTTCTTGATATTTTTTGTCGTTTACGATGGTTGTGAGACGACATATAATAGCATGGCCCATGCTAGGTTACAACATTTGTAGATTTGTATTCATAGACCTGCTGAAAATGTGGAGAATGTGTAATGCATGTTTGCACTCAATAAAGTGTTTGAAAATAAACTTGTATTTAGATGCATTTTACTTTAATTACATCAGTATTTTCATAACAAACAATACATGTGCTTAGGGGGTAAGGGTTTCTTTAACTAATCTAGTGGAAGAGACTCGAGTGCTAAAATCCATGGGTTAGGGGGCGCAAATTATTTGCATTGCCCCGGGTGCTGACAACCCACGCTACGCCACTGCTGCCCACCATGCGTTCTACCACTGGAACCAGGCAGAGGGGGAGTCAATTAACAACTACACCGCTGCCCTCTGACAGACTGCAATGCACTGCGAGTTCCGAGACTTAGACAATGCCCTGATGGATCGAATCGTCTGTGGGGTCCGAGACATCCGTCTGCAATGGAATCTCCTCACCAAGCCAGACCTCACGCTTCAGAAAGTCATTGAGGAGGCCGTGGCCTCGGAAGCTGCCGAACGCTCCGCCCAGGAGATTTGCAAGGCCAGCAGCCCACGTCTTGTGCGACTCTTATCTGGAGGGTATTGTTCTCATGAAGCTTAATCATCAGAAGTAATAACCTTCTGTTAATACCCATATTGGCCAATTTGGCCCAGAGCCTACCCCTGGATACAGAATCAAATGCTGCCTTTAGGTCCACAAAGGCCGCATACAATGACTTTTTCCAATGTTTCACATACTTATAAACAAAATAATCTAACACTAAGCAGTGATCAATGGTGGAACGTACAGGTGTAAATCCTGCTTGTCCAGGTGTAAATCCTTCTCCTGATAGGGAGAAGTGCCAGATTGCTGTTCCCCAGGTGGAGTACCTGGGCTATCTTATCGATGCCTCTGGCCTTCACCCGACCACATCGAAGATCCGCGCTATCCAGCAGGCCCCCATCCCAAAGAACAAGACGGATTTGCAGGCATTCCTGGGACTGCTGAACTTTTATAACATGTTCCTGCCCCAGAAAGCCGCGGTGGCTGAGCCTCTTCACCGACTCTTCAGCATGAAGACACCATGGTCCTAGGGTCATCGGGAGACAGCGGCCTTCAACGTGGTCAAGGCTCTCCTTTCATCGGACAGTGTGCTGGTACAGTACAGTGAAGCCAGTCCACTGGTCCTTGCCTGCGACACCTCACCTTTTGGCATCAGCGCTGTCCTTAGTCACCATTTTCCAGACGGAAGAGAAGCACCGCTCGCCTACTTTTCCAGGATGCTATCTCTGACTGAAGGGAATTACAGCCAGCTTGACAAGCAGGCACTGGCACTTGTGGCTGGAGTGAAGAGGTTCCATGAATAGGTATTCATGGCAGGACTTTTGACCTCATCACCGACCACAAGCCGCTCCTGGGCCTCCTCGCCAGTGATCGACCAACTCCACCGGTCCTCTTGCTGCGCATGCTGTGATGGACTGTTTTCCTGGTTGCCTACCACTACCGGCTCGTCCATCGCCCGGAGAAATTAATGGGCCATGCTGACGCTCTCAGCCATTGCCCTCTTCCAGTGTTTATGGAAGACCCGACTCCTGCTTCATTGCTCCTCCTGATTGAGGATCTTCTGGCAGCGCCTGTATCGGCTGCCACTGTGGCCTCCGCATCTGCCCAGGATCGCACCATCAGCTGTGTGCTCAACTGGGTGTGGAGGGGGTGGCCACAAGGGCCTTTTGCATCAGAGTTCCAGCCGTTCGCAACCAGGCAACATGAACTCTTGGCTCATCGCGGCTGTCTGCTGTTGGGAGACCGCATTGTGATTCCCCAAAGACTCTGTCAATGTGTCCTTGAGGCTCTGCACGTTGGCCACCCAGGAATCATCAGAATGCAGAATGAAGGCGTTGGCTCGGTGTTACATCTGGTGGCCTAACATGGGCGATGCCATCACTACCTGGGTTTCCGCCTGTCAAGCGTGCCAAGAATTGAGGCCTGCGACACTGGCAGGTAAGGGACACACCTGGAAGATGCCCAAGACACCCTGGTCGAGGGTGCACATCGATTTGGCCGGCCCCTTTCACGGCCGGACCTTTATGGTAGTGGTAGACACCTATTCCAAATGGCTGGAGGTGGCCCTGATGCCCTCCACCACTACTGAGGCTGTCATCCGGGTGCTGCGAGGCCTCTTTGTGATGCATGGGTGTCCTGATGTCCTTGTCTCCGACAACGGACCGCAGTTCACATCAGGCACTTTTGAGCGGTACCTTTTGGGACCACCATGCCCTAACTGCACCATTTCATCCATCCAGTGCCACTAACTTAAAGTTAGTGGGCACCACTAACTTAAAGGTATATTGGATGGAGATGGAACAGTAAGTCTATACAAACCATGAAAGCCCCACTTCAAAGTATGTCATATTTCAGATTTATCCTTCAAATTTTAAATTTAAATTTGAGAATATACAAGAGTTAAAATACTAAAACAGATTAAAATTGCAAAAACTTTCTAAGCATTTCAGTAGGCTTGTCTAAACAAGAATGTTTTTAGCAGGTGCTGAGTGGAATATTGGGAGTGCCCCGACTATTCTCAGTCCTAGAGAAAATACTAGCAAGAAATCCTGCGGAGTAACTAAATTCTTTTGCTGAAAGACTATTACCCCAAATTCAGGAACTTAATAGTACTCTGACTAAAAGTGGAAGTTTGGCCCTTAGATTGTTTTAAAACAACCTTGCCCATCTGGGTTCCAGTGCCACACCTGGGCAGCAACCCCACTGCACTGTCAAAGGACACACAGTGAACTAAGCACAGGTGCACATCTTGACTGACCCACATTTTGGGAAGGATCAAAGATGCATGAATCAATTTTGCTCTACACTTTTTTCAGGACCACAAACAGCAGGGATTTGACCAGGGGGAAGGCATGCGAGGAGTGATGAATGGATCTAGTTCTCTACCTTTACCAACTTCCTTAGCAATCTTTTTTAAAATAATGACCTCCATCTGTTTCACTGATTTAAAGCTTAGGCTAAGCTGATAAACTATCAGACTAATATATGAAACAGGATCCTTAAACCTTTCAAATTGTAAGCACTGTTATCTAGGTCTGGATAACCCTTCAACACGTTTAGTAAAACTAACAAATGGATGGGGGTTGATTGTTTCCATACAGCATTATATATACAATATTATACATTTCTGAATGTATTTCCACACACCCCAAACGTTCTCTTCTTGGACAGCCCCACCACAAGTGGTGGCATGGCTCCCTCTAACTAAAAGCTCTGCAACACATTGGTTCTATTCAGAAGAAATAAGGACAATTGCTCTGCAACTGTTTGCTATCTATGTATTATTTCAATGTCCAAGGGACTATGGGAGGTTATTGTGTCCTTGATGGACAAAGCAATATACTGAAAAAGAACCAGTACTGCAGCCTTTCACAGAAGCATTTTTTTAAAAATTCCCCCATGCCTCAAATCATAGGACAGCTAAAGACTCAAGATATGGCACAGGTGACTGCTGAGGTAGCCAAGCTAGATAGAGCTTGAGGGAATTAGTGTTAGGGACATTGTGATGTGCACTGAATATTGGACAATGGAGCCAAAGTTATTACTGAGAACTATTAAAATCACTATTAGAATCGGGTACATAGTTTCTCATTGTTCCAATTGTATCAGATTGTTGGGAAGGAGGACAGTCTGAGTCATCTGACATGTTTGGTGATGACTGCCCTAAGCCAAACTGTTTTGAATAGAACAAAGCTAATGTTTTACAAGTGTTTTCAAAACCCATTTTCATTATGAAACTCATCTACCATATTTTTCGTCCCATAGGACGCACCGGCCCATAGGACGCACCTAGTTTTTTTGGGGGGGAAATAAAGGAAAAATGTTTTTCCTTCATTTCCCCCCCAAAACCAGGTTGGGGAATCCAAACCAGGTCGGGGAACAGCGGGATGGCGGCGCTGCGCCTCCCCGCTGTCCCCTGAGCTTGTGGGGTTGCCCGATGTCTGCCCGAAGCACGGGACACTCTGCTTCAGGGTGCCCCGCACTCCGGGCAAGCAGGCTGCTATCCGCAGCCTAGGGAGCCCTGTGGGAACTCCCGCGGGCTCCCCAGGCTTGCTGATAGCTTCCTGAAGCCTGGAGAGTGAGAGGGGTCGGTGCGGACCGACCCCTCTCGCTCTCCAAGCTTCAGCGAAAGCCTGCATTCGCCCCATAGGACGCACACAGATTTCCCCTTCATTTTTGGAGGGGAAAAATTGCATCCTATAGGGCGAAAAATATGGTATATGCCCCAAATCTGAACTTATTCAAGAACAGGCTGGACACTCAGCTGTTAGTGATACTCTAATGTTGGCTTGTGTGCACTATATTGGGTGTGAGAGTAGAGAGCCTACCAGAACCCCATCTCTCGCACCAAACTTACATGGTCCTACAGTTATGCATTTATAAGTTCTTTCAGCTAAACCATTTTGGGTCTATATTTATCAGCATTTTTGGCCTGGTCTTTCTTTCTTCAGCTGCTAGTGCTTAAGATACCACAAGGTGCTTGGTTGCTTTCAATTCAACAGACCCCCACTGCTACTATTTTGCTAAGAAATACTCAATAATACAAACCCAAATAAGGGAGAATTTGACAATAGCACATCCTACTATACCTTAACATACGACAATTCACTATTCCTCTGTGTTACACTTATGTAGGGAAATATTAATTAAAAATTAAAAAAAACAACAGAGAAAAAGAAAACATTGTCAGCTACCCATATATGAGTATGGTTAAACGGAGCTTCTTTACATACTCCCACAAAATTTATAGTAATGTAATAAGAAAAGGAAAGAAACCTTTATCTGCTCTGTTTTCCCCTTTCTGCATCCCAGATACCCAGCAATGCGGTTTCGTTTATACATTGTTTATTTCCTAAGACTTATAGATGGCTTCATTGTAAAAAGAAGAAGCAGCAGTTACAAGCAGATAAATATGAGAAATCATCTGAATATACAAGCTTTAAATTACTAAAACATATTAAAACAGCAACAACTTTCTAAGCATCTCAGTCGGCTTGTCTAAACAAGAATGTTTTTAGCAGGTGCTGCGCAGAGTACATTGAGTGCCCCTGACTGATCTCAGTGCTAGAGAAGGTACTGGCAAGAGACCCTGTGTAGCAACTGAATTAATTTACTGAAAGACTATTTCCCAAAATTCACCCACTTAATAGTACTTTTTGACCAGGGGGAAGGCATGCAAGGAGTGATGAATGGACCCAGTGCTCTATCTGCAGCAACTTCCTTAGCGATCTTTTTAAAAATACTGACTCCATCTGTTCCACTGTTTTCAAGTGTCCACTAAACTGAGAAACTCTCAGACTGATATGTGATATGTGGAGCCGGGCTACTGCAAGCCTTTCATTTTTATTAGTATTCTCTATTAAAATCAAAAAGGATTGTGGCTTTTATTCAGTATATTTAAGGCTTGCACTTCATACTAGCTTTAGAGCAGAAATGTCTAAAAGAATCCAATAATGTTTTGGATAGTGAGGGTACAGCAGATTTTCAGCCAACAAGTAAGGCAGCTGCCTCTTGTACTGGTGCTGGGGGTAAGGAGCTAGGGTTATTGTAGGAACATGGACAGCTCCTACTTAGATTCTTGCTCTGAGAAGGCCTCTAAGTCATTGAATCATAACATTCTAGAAGAATAGAGTTGTAGAGTTGAAATATATGAAGGTATTCTGAGCACCAACTTGTCAAAGCTGCTGAAATACAGGATTCTCAACTAAATCTTAAATGACACATGGCCATCCAACCTGAGGCCTTCTGAGTATCCCCCACCCCCCATTTTTTAGTATCTTCTCACAATGCTATGACCAGCAACAATGCTCTCAGAGACTGACTGCTGGCCTTAATTTGTTACACAAATGTGAACTAGTACTGCTGCTACTCAGGTGTCCAATGCCTATGGGAAGCTGCTGGGTTTTTCTTGGATAAAGTGAGACAATGCCTCTGTCTTTGCTCTTTTTTGCTGTGTGGAGTCTAACTCAGATGGAAGGTGAATATGATGTTTTTATCATCTTCCATGCCCCAGAAAAAGGACTGCTGAGGTATTACCGGCACAGCTGGGGTCCGGTCGTGTGGGAGGCAGCCATTTCCCACCACCGGAAACAGGAAGCCTCAGCCCTAGTCAGCTTCAACTGGGGTTAATAATGAGAGTACATGTTGAGAATGGAAGTATTAAGCATTGGCTTTACAGTGGTACCTCGGATTAAGAACTTAATTCGTTCCGGAGGTCTGTTCTTAACTTGAAACTGTTCTTAACCTGAAGCACCATTTTAGCTAATGGGGGCCTCCTGCTGCCGCTGCGCCAACGCTGCACAATTTCTGCTCTCATCCTGAAGCAAAGTTCTTAACCCAAGGTAATATTTCTAGGTTAGCAGAGTCTGTAACCTGAAGCATATGTAACTTGCTTCAGGTTACAGACTCCGCTAACCTAGAAGCTTGAAGCATATGTAACCCGAGGTACCACTGTATTTTACTTTGTACTTGTCTCACTGATCATAAAGTCTTTAGTTTCTAAAATGTATGAAAGACAGAACGTAGTCCCCTTGCTTCTACCCTGACTGCCAATGTTATTTTGAGGATAGGATGTAGAATAACCTTCTGTCTTGTGGATTCCACAATTTATTTCAATTGGGTGTGTGTGTTTAATACCTATTTGTGACAGCGAGGCCTCAGTTGCACCCCTCTGGCACAGACATTGGCTCAGGCTTCATATGATTCTGATGAGCACTGCAGCCCTAGTCAGCAATGACAAAGGATTAATAATGAGAGTACATGCTGAGAATGGAAGACAGGACTTCCGGGTTAGTGCCTCTGGCAATGGCAAAGCTCCTCCGATCGGGAGGAACTTGCTCCATGGAAAGCAGGGTCTGAACCGCCACGGCGAAGGCGGAAACCCTTGGAAATCACAGGCGGAAGAACCTGTGAACTTGGGATTCGGCTGACACCTTTTGCACCCCCCTACTTGCGGGGAGACCCAGTATCGGGAATCTGGAGCGACGTGGGGTGAGCAGCGCGGTGCTTTGAATCAACCGCTTCTTTCACAGAGTGAAGCCGCATTGCTGCTGCCGGAGAGCGCTGACTTTTTCCTGTGGACAATTGGATTTTAAACAACAACCCGTGAGTAGAACGGGAAATTGGATTTCTAAATACCTTAATTCGGCATCGAACGGGGAAGGCTCAAAACAGGAAGTCCGCCTCCCCTTTTTGTAAATAGACTGAAGCAAAGTATTCGTAAGCTAAGGTTTTGGAAAGCTTCATGTAAAGGATCAAACTTCAATTGATTGAAACTATAAAACCCCCCTTGGAAGCAGGGGAAGAGGGGGAATATTTTGACCAAGCGTGCCTGCAGGAGAGAGTGGAAAATTAAACTACCATGTCTCTGAACCTGGGAACGGGCTGCAAAAAGAAAAAAAAAGGGAAAAGTCCATTGACAGTGAACAGTACATATTTGACAGCTAGCTACAAGAGAAAGATACTGTTTCCATTGTCCGCTTCTGCGTTTTAAAAGAAGAAAAAGTAACTGAAAATTGATACTATTTTTCACCTTTGGAATTGTGTTGGAAAGGACTGAGTTTTTGAAACTGTTACAAGAGTGGAGTGGAGTCATCCAGCTGTAAGATAAGGACTGTGAGAAACCAGAATTTGACCTTGAACATCCCAAGAATGTCGGTTAGGGAAGATTTAGTGTCTGCATTTTATAAGACAAATTATTTGCTGGAAAAGCTTCATGAACAGATAGATGCTATGGCCACTAATGTTGTCATCTTGGGATCAAAAGTGGGTATCAACACAGAAGTTGTCAAGGATCCGGCACAGGAATTTATCATGACTGAACAAATCGTTGAGAAGGAGAAGGAGAAAATTGCTGTGGTCGAGCCTAGAGTAATACAGGGGGGAGCCTTGACCTTGCAGAAGCAAATTGAGGATTACAAATTGAGGCCCTTTATGACTGAAACTAGAAAAAGCCAGATTTTGAAGATTGGAGCCTGGCCTGGTCTGGAAAAGGAAAGTTGGAGAGATTCCCTAATGCAGGGATCAATTGACTTTTGGGATATGGAGCTGGGTCAGCAGGAGATTGGAGCTTTTGGGACATTTGGATTTGGAGGATTTTTGAAACAAGATTTGGAACTGCGTGGTGCTTGCTGCCTGCTGCCCAGGAGGACTCCCCTGAGTGAGTGCCGAGGGCCCTGCTCCTCTCTGCCACTTACCATCTGGCCTGGGGCGGGGCCTGAAGCCTCATAAGGACTGCGTGGTGCTTGCTGCCTGCTGCCCAGGAGGACTCCCCTGAGTGAGTGCCGAGGGCCCTGCTCCTCTCTGCCACTTACCATCTGGCCTGGGGTGGGGCCTGAAGCCTCACAAGGACTGCGTGGTGCTTGCTGCCTGCTGCCCATGAGGACTCCCCTGAGTGAGTGCTTGAGGGCCCTGCTCTTGCCACTTACCATCTGGCCTGGGGCGGGGCCTGAAGCCTCATAAGGACTGTGTGGTGCTTGCTGCCTGCTGCCCAGGAGGACTCCCCTGAGTGAGTGCCGAGGGCCCTGCTCCTCTCTGCCACTTACCATCTGGCCTGGGGCGGGGCCTGAAGCCTCATAAGGACTGCGTGGTGCTTGCTGCCTGCTGCCCAGGAGGACTCCCCTGAGTGAGTGCCGAGGGCCCTGCTCCTCTCTGCCACTTACCATCTGGCCTGGGGTGGGGCCTGAAGCCTCACAAGGACTGCGTGGTGCTTGCTGCCTGCTGCCCATGAGGACTCCCCTGAGTGAGTGCTTGAGGGCCCTGCTCTTGCCACTTACCATCTGGCCTGGGGCGGGGCCTGAAGCCTCATAAGGACTGCGTGGTGCTTGCTGCCTGCTGCCCAGGAGGACTCCCCTGAGTGAGTGCTGAGGGCCCTGCTCCTCTCTGCCACTTACCATCTGGCCTGGGGTGGGGCCTGAAGCCTCATAAGGACTGCGTGGTGCTTGCTGCCTGCTGCCCAGGAGGACTCCCCTGAGTGAGTGCTTGAGGGCCCTGCTCTTGCCACTTACCATCTGGCCTGGGGCGGGGCCTGAATCCTCATAAGGACTGCATGCTGCTTGCTGCCTGCTGCCCAGGAGGACTCCCCTGAGTGCCTGAGGGCCCTGCTCCTTCCTGCCACTTACCACCTGGTCTGGGGCGGGGCCTGACAGGCCTCACTAGGACAGTTGTTGTTACTGCCGGAGGGGCAGAGTGTTTTTAAAAAAATTTTAAAATTTTTTTTACATGTGGGGGGTGGGGGTGGGATGGATGTTTGGTTGGGTTTGGGGATTATTATTTTTTAATTATTATTTGATGTTTTGTAATTTTTACATTTTTTGTTTGTATTGTTTTATTGGTTTTGTTTGTTTAAGGTGTTATTTTGTTCTTAGGGGGAGGGTTCAGGGCTGCTGTGGAGTGGGCCCCAGCCCACAAAATGGTTGGGGCATGTTCCACAGGGGGGGATGCACTGGGACAACCGATCTCAGTGATCACGGGTAGGAGGAGGAGTTACGCTAAGACCAGACCATGTCATTACAGAGGAGGCAGGTTTAGTCGTTGTCTGAGGACTATTCCTGCCTCCGGGTCTGGTCCTGACCGGATGGATACTAGAATCAGCAAGGGATACCCACATGACCTGAAGGTGCTGCTGTGCAATGCCAGGTCAATGATTCATAAGACTACTGCCATCCATGACTTGATCATGGATGGAGGACTTGACCTGGCATGTGTAACAGAGACTTGGTTGGATGAAGCAGATGGGCCTGTCCTTGCCGCTGCTTGTCCACCAGGTTTCTCTTACGCACAGCAACCCAGGTCATGTGGGCGGGGAGGGGGGGTTGCAGTGATTTTTAGGAAGTCATTAGTTTGCACCAGGCATCCTATTGGGAAGACCCAGTTTTCCGAGTGCATGTTCTGGAAGTTGGGCAATAGGGGCAGTACAGGATTCCTTTTGGTGTACCGACCTCCCCGCTGCACCAAGGATTCCCTGCCCGAACTGCTTCAGGTCGTGGTGGATGTTCTCCTGGAGACACCTAGCTTGGTCGTCCTAGGGGATTTTAACATCCATGCCGACACGACCTTACAAGGGGCTGCTCGGGACTTCGTGGAAAGCATGGCCTTCATGGGGCTGTCCCTGAATAAGTCTGGCCCAACCCATAGTCGCGGACATGCCTTGGACCTGGTGTTTACCTCTATGGATGTTGGTGATCTGACACTAAGTAAAAGCGAAACGAAAGAAGTGCCATGGTCAGATCACTTCCTGGTGCAACTGGACTTCTCTGCGACCCATCCCCTCTGCAGGGAGGTGGGACCAATTCGGATGGTCCGCCCCCGCCACTTAATGGATCCAAATGGTTTCCAGAGAGTGGTAGGGGATGCTTTATCCCATGTTGATGGCCTTTCAGCCGATTCCCTGGTGGCCCGCTGGAATGTGGAGTTAACCAGGGCTATTGACTGTTTGGCTCCGAAGCGCCCTCTCCGATTGCATGGAGCCCGGACAGCCCCGTGGTTTTCCACGGATCTGGTTTTTTTTTTTTTTTTTTTTAAAGATTTTTATTAATTTCCAATTTTTTAACACAAACAAAAAGCAACATAAAAAACAAACAGACAAAAAGACTCATATTTTCTTAACCTTATTTTCATAACCCTCTTTTCCCGGACTTCCCCGTACCTTTCCCTTTTTGCATCCTTAATTTAGGACCATTGTTCAGCAACCTTTCTTGCCCAATTAAATATAAATTCATCCTCTTTTTCTATTCCACCCTAAATTTTAAACCCAATTATCGCTGCAATTCTACGTCTTCTTTTCCCTCAGCATTTTAACACTCCTCAGTTTTATAATAATTCTTAAGATACATCTTAAATTTCTTCCAATCTTCTTCCACAGTCTCTTTCTCTTGGTCGCGGATTCTGCCGGTCATTTCTGCCAGTCCCATAAAGTCAATCACTTTCGCCTGCCATTCCTCCAATGTGGGTAGTTCTTGTGTCTTCCAATACTTTGCTAGAAGAATCCTTGCTGCCGTAGTAGCGTACAAAAAGAAATTCTTATCCTTCTTCGACACCAACTGACCGACCATACCCAAGAGAAATGCCTCTGGTTTCTTGTTAAAGGTGCACTTAAGCACTTTCTTAATTTCATTATAAATCATTTCCCAGAAGGCCTTAATCTTTGGGCAGGTCCACCAAAGGTGGAAAAAGGTACCTTCAGTCTCTTTACATTTCCAACATTTGTTATTGGGCAAATGATAAATCTTCGCAAGCTTGACTGGGGTCATGTACCACCTGTAAATCATTTTCATAATGTTTTCTCGTAAGGCATTACATGCCGTAAATTTAATACCTGTGGTCCATAACTGCTCCCAGTCAGCAAACATAATGTCATGACCTATGTCCTGTGCCCATTTAACCATAGCAGACTTCACTGTCTCATCTATTGTGTTCCACTTCAACAGCAAGTTGTACATTCTTGATAAATTCTTAGTATTGGGTTCTAACAATTCTGTTTCTAATTTCGATTTCTCCACCTGGAAACCAATTTTCCTGTCTTGTTTGTAGGCCTCCATTATTTGAAAATAATGGAGCCAATCTCGTACCTTAGACTTTATTTTCTCATAACTTTGTAATTTAAATTCACCACCTTCTTGTTCTAAAATCTCAGAATATTTCGGCCAATTGGTTCTCATATTAAGTTTCTTTACCTCCTTAGCCTCCATAGGTGAAAGCCACCTGGGAGTTCTGTTTTCCAATAAATCTTTATACCGTATCCATACATTATATAGTGCTTTCCTGACAATGTGATTTTTGAAACCCTTATACACTTTAACCTTGTCATACCAGATATATGCATGCCAACCAAAATTATTATCAAATCCTTCCAAATCTAGAATGTCTGCATTTTCAAGAAGTAGCCAATCTTTTAACCAGCAGAAAGCTGCCGATTCATAGTAAAGTCTTAAGTCCGGCAGGGCAAACCCCCCTCTTTCTTTAGAATCGGTAAGTATCTTAAACTTAATTCTGGGCTTTTTGCCCTGCCAGACAAATTTAGATATGTCTTTCTGCCACTTCTTGAAACAGTCCAGTTTATCAACAATTTGTAATGTCTGAAACAAAAATAACATTCTAGGCAATACATTCATTTTGATCACAGCAATTCGACCTAACAAGGAAAGCTTCAGGTTTGACCATATTTCTAAATCTTTCTTTATCTCAGTCCAGCACTTGTCATAGTTGTCCTTAAATAAGTTCACATTCTTAGATGTCATGTTAATCCCCAGGTATTTTACACTCTTTGCCACCACTAACCCAGTTTCCTCTTGGAATCTATCCCTTTCAACATTTGTTAAGTTTTTTTCCAGTACCTTGGTTTTTTGTTTATTCAACTTAAATCCTGCGACCTGGCCAAATACTTGAATTAATTCCAAAGCTCTTTTGGTACTAGTGTCTGGCTCTTGCAAGGTCAGTACTAAGTCATCTGCAAAAGCCTTTAATTTGTAATGTCTGGCTCCGACCGGTTTTCCACGGATCTGAGGGCAATGAAACAATCGTTGAGACGGCTAGAGCGCCGGTGGCGGATAACTCATTCCGAATCTGACCGGACACAGGTTAGAGCTCAACGTCGAGCCTACCAAGTGGCGATAGCGATGGCGAAGAAGAATTTCTTCACCGCCTCTATTGCATCTGCAGAAAACAGCAGCAGGAGACTTTTTCAGGTGGTTCACAATTTAGTGGAACCACCTGCAACATCGGGGCCCAGTACGGGCCACATGTTCTCCTGCAATGATTTTGCAAAGTTTTTTGCAGATAAAATCGCTCAGATTCGGGAAGAAGTAGACTCCACCGTGGGAGCAGGGCCGGGGCGGGAGAGTGCTAGAGTTCTGTCTAGTCAAGTTGAGTGGGATCAATTCCAATCTGTTACCTCCGAGGATGTGGACAGGCTGCTTGGACGAGTGAAGCCAACCACCTGTCTCCTGGATCCTTGCCCATCCTGGCTTATAAAAGCTAGCCGGGAAGGACTGGGCGATGGGCTTTGTGGGGTGGTGAATGCTTCCCTCTGTGAGGGAGCCTTCCCAGACCCGCTGAAAGAGGCGGTTATTAAACCGCTTCTTAAAAAACCATCTTTAGATGCGGCCACGATGGCCAACTATCGCCCAGTTTCAAATCTTCCATTCTTGGGCAAGGTGATTGAGCGAGCGGTGGCCGAACAACTCCAGGCACGCCTGGAAGAAGCGGACCATTTGGATCCCTTCCAGTCGGGATTCAGGCCTCATCATGGGACTGAAACTGCCTTGGTCGCACTGGTTGATGATCTTCGGCGGGCTAGGGACAAAGGTGAGAGCTGTTTCCTAGTTCTGCTGGATCTCTCAGCGGCGTTTGATACCATTGACCATAACATCCTTCTGGACCGTCTTGAGGGGCTGGGAGCTAGGGGCACTGTCATACAGTGGTTCCGCTCCTTCCTCCTGGGCCGTGTTCAGAAAGTGGTGGTGGGGGATGAGTGTTCAGACCCCTGGGCTCTCACCTGTGGGGTGCCTCAGGGTTCTGTCCTCTCCCCCATGCTTTTCAACATTTACATGCAGCCGCTGGGAGAGATCATCAGGAGGTTTGGGCTGGGTGTTCATCAGTATGCGGATGATACCCAGCTCTACCTCTCTTTTAAATCAGAACCAGTGAAGGCGGTGGAGGTCCTGTGTGAGTGTCTGGAGGCGGTTGGAGGATGGATGGCGGCTAACAGATTGAGGTTGAATCCTGACAAGACAGAAGTGCTGTTTTTGGGGGACAGGAGGCGGGCAGGTGTGGAGAATTCCCTGGTCCTGAATGGGGTAACTGTGCCCCTGAAGGACCAGGTGCGCAGCCTGGGAGTCATTTTGGACTCACAGCTGTCCATGGAGGCACAGATTAAATCTGTGTCCAGGGCAGCTGTTTACCAGCTCCATCTGGTACGTAGGCTGAGACCCTATCTGCCTGTGGACTGTCTCGCCAGAGTGGTGCATGCTCTGGTTATCTCCCGCTTGGACTACTGCAATGCACTCTACGTGGGGCTACCTTTGAAGGTGACTCGGAAACTACAACTAATCCAGAATGCGGCAGCTAGACTGGTGACTGGGGGCGGCCGCCGAGACCATATAACACCGGTCTTGAAAGACCTACATTGGCTCCCAGTACGTTTCCGAGCACAATTCAAAGTGTTGGTGCTGACCTTTAAAGCCCTAAACGGCCTCGGTCCAGTATACCTGAAGGAGCGTCTCCACCCCCATCATTCTGCCCGGACGCTGAGGTCTAGCGCCGAGGGCCTTCTGGCGGTTCCCTCATTGCGAGAAGTAAAGCTACAGGGAACCAGGCAGAGGGCCTTCTCGGTAGTGGCGCCCGCCCTGTGGAACACCCTTCCAGCAGATGTCAAAGCGATTAACAACTACCTGACATTCAGAAGACATCTGAAGGCAGCCCTGTTCAGGGAAGTTTTTAGCGTGTGATATTTTATTGTGTTTTTGCTTTCTATGGAAGCCGCCCAGAGTGGCTGGGGAGGCCCAGCCAGATGGGCGGGGTATAAATAATAAATTATTATTATTATTATTATTATTATTATTATTATTATTATTTATGGATCCTAGCTTTAACTATGGAAATCTGGCTGCCCTGTTAAGAAGGAATAAAGGCATTGTTGGGATGGAGCTCCCCCGAGATCTGCTTTTTAGCACTAAAGATTATGAAGAAGACCGGCAGAAGGGACATGAGAGCCTCGGATATAAGATCTCCAGGTTGATGGACTTTTTGGAGTTGACAGAAGGGACAGCAGAGGCCGAGACCAGGGAGAGGAGACAGTGGAAGAAGATTGGGAATTTAAAGTTTATATTTGGAAATTTTGTAAAATTTAATGAGGGAGAGGAAAATCGTGGAATGAAATTTTTATGACCCTAGTGGAAATGTTTTAAGAGTTTAAGTTCAAATAGATATATTAATTTTAAGGAGAAAAAGAGGGAAAGGATTTGCTGAAATATTTAATTGAATTAGAATACAAAAAAGGGAGGTGGGAGGAGGTCAAGGAAACAAGCAAATGAAGGATATACTATGTGAAGGTTTGATGTGTTTTTTGCTTTTGTTTTTCTTTTTTCTTTAACCTTTTTTTTTGTTTCTCTTTTTTTTCTTATTTGTATGGTATTCTTTTTTTAATGTGATACATTGTTTTGTTTTTTGTTTAATTTGGTGTTTTTCTGTTTTATTTGTAGCCTTCAAAACCTTAATAAATATTATTTTATAATAAGAGAATGGAAGACAGATGTGGCTGACATACCTTCCAGTAAATATCTGATTAGGACAGAGGCACCTGCATTTGGGTTTGTGTGTGTTTCTGTGCTACCATGTAAATATAGCAGTAGAAGGAACTGTCACCAACGACTCTGGGGTTGCGCCACTCATCTCACTTTACTGGACAAGGGAGCCAACATTTGTCCGCAGGCAATCTTTCTGGGTCATGTGGCCAGCATGACTAAACCGCTTCTGGTGAAACCAGAGCAGCGCACGAAAGCGCCACTTACCTTCCCGCCGGAGCAGCACCTATTTATCTACTTGCACTTTGATGTGCTTTTGAACTGCTAGGTTGGCAGGAGCTGGGACCAAGCAATGGGAGCTCACCACGTCGCGGGGATTCGAACCGCCGACCTTCCAATCGGTGAGCCCTAGGCTCAGTGGTTTAGACCACAGCACCACCCGTGCCCCTATAAGGAAGTAGGTTTGAACAAAATACTATGCCAGTTCTCATACTTCCCGTCAAATACCCTTTCTCATCATTCCACACATTCTGCATATACAAAACATACAAATACAGAATACAGATTCTATGTGTCAGAAGAGTTTATTTTGATCATGCGGCAAGATCAGAGGAATTCCGCCATTGCCGATGGCACTAACCCGGAAGTCTGAGATGGTTATTGTCAGGGGTTCAGGAGCAGAGGCACAGGGGAGGGAGGAAGCGGAGAGCGAAAGGGAACAATCCGAGGGCAGCGTAGGAGAGTATGACAGTGGGCCGAGAGATTCCATGAGCTTCTCCAGCGATTCAGAAGATTCCCAGAAGGGGGCACCGATGGCCAGGGCAAGGGGGGTCCCGGGAGGGACGCACCAGAGGCAAGGGGCCCGCGGCGACTCCCAAAGCAGCAGCTGGAGATCGGGACCAGCTTCCCCACCAGGGCGTAGCGGGGCGGAAGAGTCCCATGTGTCAGGGCCGGCTTCCCCTCCAGTGGGGAGAGAAGATGAGGCAGGGCTGACCACGCCCCTATCGCTGAGTGAGGGAACGGAGGGGAAGTCAGATCCAGCTAGCCCCCCGAAGGGGGAAGCAGTGACAGGAGCAGTGTAACGGTCAGGAGGAAGGTTGCCGGCTGGGCGCGCGCGCCAAGTTCAAATGTACAGGAGCGCGGGACAGCAGGGAGGTCGGATTGGGAGCCAGGTCCTAAAGCACGCCGGAAGCAGGGGGAAGAATCCGGGGAATCAGCATCAGAAGAGTCCAGAAAGGGCGACACCCCAGCGGGCAGAAGGACCCAGAGGAGAAAGGAGCAAAGGAGGAGGTGGAGCAAGGCTAGGGTCTTGAACTGGTGTCGAGGGGGAGGAGATTCAGATGGAGCTTCAGCGGTCTAGGGTTGAGACGTAGAGCTGCACGCCGCGGCTTTGAAATGGAAACTGAACCTTAATAAAGACTTTTGTATATAGCAAGAACTGGCGTTGGTCCTTTGTGAGCTGGGACCTTGGGCAGCTCTGACAGTTATGAATTGAAAGGTATATTGGATAGAGATGAAACAGTAAGTCTATATAAAACATGAAAGCCCCACTTGCAATTATGTCAAATATATTTCAGATTTATCCTTCAAATTTTAAATTTAAATTTGAAAAATTCAGAATATACAAGAGTCTTTAGCTGTCCTTTGATTTGAGGCATGGGGGATTTTTTTTAAAAATGCTTCTGTTCAAATATATAAAAGGATGTCACATAGAGGAAGGAGAAAGGTTGTTTTCTGCTGCTCCAGAGAAGCGGACACGGAGCAATGGATCCAAACTACAAGAAAGAAGATTCCACCTAAACATTAGGAAGAACTTCCTGACAGTAAGAGCTGTTCGACAGTGGAATTTGCTGCCAAGGAGTGTGGTGGAGTCTCCTTCTTTGGAAGTCTTTAAGCAGAGGCTTGACAGCCATATGTCAGGAGTGCACTGATGGTGTTTCCTGCTTGGCAGGGGGTTGGACTTGATGGCCCTTGTGGTCTCTTCCAACTCTATGATTCTATGATTCTATGATTCTATGATTCTATGATTCTATGATTCTATGATTCATGCCTGGACAGCCAGGAAACACTCACTTGTCTTGGGAGGTGAAGCTGGAGACCCATACCAGACTCAACAGCCCGTAGGCTGGCCCCATGCACTATGCTGTGCCCACAATCTACGCTTGCAAGTCCAGCGGCACTTTACAGGTGGCAGGTCATTCTCACCCAATTGGATCACAAGTGAAGAAGGCGGTCTCCAAGCCACTGCCTTTGCCTTGACCAATAGCAGGAAGGCACTCCAGTGCATCCTGTGTCTTACACGGCCCTCAAACCAGCCTAGTGAACAATGCTGTGGTTAATGATCCAAATGTTTAAATCCAGGTGGACTTCCGGGTTAGCGCCATCGGCAATGGCAGAATTCCTCTGACTCAGAGGAACCTGCTCCGCAAAAATCGGGTTGTGCCGCCGTGGTGAAGGCGGAGACCCTTTAAAAATCCCAGGCGGAGGAAGCCTGGGAACGTGGGATTCAGCGGACACCAGGAGCGCCCCCTCTATTCACAGGGAAACCCCTTTTCGGGGGTTCCGAAGTGACGCAGGGTGAGTGGCGCGGTGTTTCGAATCGACTGCTATTTTCGCGGAGTGAAGCCGCACAGCCGTTGCCGGAGAGCGCTGACTTTTTTCTGTGGACATTTGGATTTCAAACAACAACCCGTGAGTAGTACGGAAATTGGACTATCAGAAATTTTTTTTGGAAGCAGGGGAGCCTGCAGGAAAAGAACAAGATTTGGGATTTGATGTGCCACCCCCCTGGACCCAGGAGTGGTCTGTGAGAGCCCGTTGATGAGGAATAGGACAATTTGACAGCTGTCAAGCTAGCTGTCAAGATACAAAAAGAGGACTTTGTTTCTATTGTCTATATTTGCTACAAGCTTATGTTTAAAAAGAAGGAAGGACTGTTACAATTTAACGTATGGGACTTTTGGGTCTGTGCTGAAAGGAGTGAAAAGAAACTTAAATCCCCCTAGAGGGAGTTTTGGGATATTGCATTAAGGACCAGCTGAGAAACTGTTTTTTGACCTTGGACTGTTTATGAATGGCGTCCGGGAAGGAAATTCAGTTTGAATTGAATAGGACATTCTTTCTCTTGGGAAAGTTGCAAGGTCAGACAAATGTTTTGACTACAAATGTTACAACTTTGGGCACAAGAGCGAATACTAGCAAAGAATTTAATAAGAACTTGGCACAGGAACTTGATTCAACTGAACAAACAGGAAAATGTGAGAAGGAGAATTATGTTGTCTCTGAAGCGAAGAAAGGGGGAGCCGTAACCCTACAGATGCAAAAGGTGAGCTACAATTTGAGGCCTGACATGATGACAACAAGGAGAAATAAATCTTTGAAGATGGAAGTCTGGCCTGAATTGGAAAATGAAAGATGGAGAGATCTCCTTTTGTGGAGATCAGATGACTTTTGGATTACAAATCTGACTCAGGTGGAAGTTGGAGCTTTGGGGACCTTTGGATTTGAAAGGAGAGTGAAACAAGATTTGGAATATCCTATAGGCCTTACTCTTAAGTATGGAGGTTTGGCTGGAAGGAATGTGGATGCTGTTGGGTTGGAGCCTCCCCGTGATTTGGCCTTCAATACTAAAGACTATCAAAAAGACTGGCAGAGGGGACATGAGAGAGATTTAAGAGCCTCGGATTTAAGATCTCCGGGTTGATGGCTTTTTGAGATTAATGGACTTATGCTGGGGACTGAAACCGGGAAGGGGGTATGGGTGGAATGGAAATTGGGAACTCAAAGTGTATATAATATAATCTGCTTTTTTGTTGTTGTTTTTTATGAGAGTTGGGAAATTCGTGGAAGGGAATCTTTTTCGACCTTAGAGAAACGTCTCAAGAATAAGTATTGATATATACGTTTGGAGGAGAGTTAAGATTGGATAAAGTAAAAGTGGTTTTTAAAAAATATTGTAAAATTAAGGATTTTGTTAGAAAGATGTTTGAAAAAGAAAAATATGTGGTTTTGGTAGAAATGACATAAAGGATTAAGTACAAATGAATTGATGAAAGAGAGAATGTAAAATTACAGTATTTTAAAACAAATTATTAAGATAAAAACAAGGTTGGAAGGATTTGCTGAAACAATTTGAATTAGAATACAAAAATGGGAGGTGTGAGGAGGTCAAGGAAATAAGTAAAGGAAGAAAGTCATGTAAAGGTTTGATTTGCTTTTTTCTCTTTTTAAATGACTATATTTTTTATTTGTCTTTTTTATTTTTCTCTCTCTTTTTTCTTATTGTAACCTTTAAAATTTTGAATAAATATTATTTAAAACAAACAAACAAACAAATGTTTAAATCCAGGAACATGGGAATAAGATGATGAACAGCAAAAAATCAGGCACAGGAAAACTTAACGATGTGATCTGATGCATCCTATATATACCTCTGCTTTCCAGCGTCCCATTTTTAAATTGCTGTTGTTGCTGTTGTTGTTGTTGTTGTTATTCTGTCCTCAGACAGCCCCCAATGAATCGCTGTTGTGGCTGCACCAATCCTAAAAGAATGGGCAGCAAACTCTTCGGCAGGTAGCCTACAGGCCGCAATGGCCTTCCTCAAAATCCTTGTAAATTGCTGTCTAGCTAACAGGGTGCCATCTTGATGAATCAGAAGTGGCCCAACTCCAGGGGATCTTAATTTCAAAATTCTGATCTCCATTTGTATGGACAATATTGAGAGGATCAATGTGACCAGCCTCCGACTGACTGCGCTAGGGGGTTGAAGTCTGCTTCAACCCTCAAAAGCTTTCCTGTTGAACAAGGGTCCCAAGAAAACCACAATTCCCCGAAAAGGATATTGTAGCAGTCTGACTCCAGATTCATTGCTGCATGCCCAATATGTAAAAAATGCACAAAATATGACCTAATTGTAGAAGGGGGACCTGCAGCAACTACTCCCTGAAAGATTAAATGTTACCAAGGTTCCAAGGCAATGTGGAACAACAGCTTAGTCCAAGCTTTTGTAGGACCTCAGGGTGGAGGTGCGATGGAAACTACCACTCACTCTGATAGGACACACTTCCCAGACTCTGTAGATCTTCAAGGTTAGCCGCTACTCCACCGAAATGGCCACCAGAAGCAGGCACAGAGATTACACAGCTGATCAGTTTGTAGATGCACAGCTACTAAAACAGGAAGGAATATCAATAATATTAATTGAGCATAATAGACATTCAATGCCAATCATTGTGTCACAGCTGCGCCAACCAGCGGACCTGACAGCAATGTGACCAAAACCTTATGAGGGTGGGCAAACCATCTCCCAAACAGTTTTCTGCCCAACAGTTGTGCAGCAGGGACAACCATAACTTGAGGCTATCCCCCCAAGCAGCTGTAGTTGCTGTTGTAGTTATTAGTATTATTGTCAGTATTACTCATATTGTTTAATGAGGTATTGGTGTATCTGCCTGCGTGTGAATACTATCTATGAATATTATATACATGTACACACACAAACACACATACACATATGTAAATCTATGTAATTAGGTGTGTACGGCCATGCATGTATGTATGTATGGTCGCAAATCAACTCCTACCTATGATGGTGTGTACAGATAAGCAAACTTAAAGTGACAGCAATGTTCCCCACCAGGCACCTCCACTGCCCTCTCACTTGGCTCAAATATTGTCTGCACAGGCAGGCAGACGCCAGTGCCCATTTTGATCGCAGTATGCTCCCAGGAGTGATGTTGCAGCAAAGCCCAAACAAAGCACTTTACCATACTAGATAAATTGTAAATATAGAACACATATAATGGATTAGAAGGAGATAGAACCACTCCTTCCAACAGACCACAGTAAAGCTCCAAAGCGATGCCCTTAAAGCCTGACAGATTAAAACACATGTTTGTTTGTGTGTGAGTGATAGTGTGTATGTACAAACTATTATTCACCTTTTGAGTTATTTTCATGAATATATTTATCGAAGCTATTATCAGTACTATTTATTATTATTATTTAAATTCCATGTAATGGAAGCAACCAAAACTGATTATGCTAAACACACCTGGTCAGGCCAATGCAATTAAACTAGGTACTAATTGCTATGGTGGGCAAGGATTTTGACCAACAGTGGGATTAAGACTTTGACCAATTCTCTTGTTCCTTAAAATACTTCCAATATCCTCTGTCCACAAAACAATTCAAGATGAATCAGAATTGCCATGCCTAGCTAATTCTCTTTTCATGCGTACAGTGACTACCATAGTTTTTATTACTTTATTCTTTTTCTTTTTCTAGAATGGGCAGAGTAGAGTACCTAAAAGCAGTTAGTTCTGTACTGTAAAAGGCAGGCCCAGGCCTTTTGGGCTTAGGTATGCCGTAGACGCAAATGAAAACGGAATCATGAAAATAAAGTTTTATGAGATTATTATTTTCTGCAACACTATATCAAGGTAGTGTGAGATTTGTGAAGCATTGTAATATTTATTTGCATGGCCCTTGAGAAAATATTTAAGGCAGCTGTTATAATTCCTGGAGGATGGTTTCCTATTTTCCTATAGGCACAGTGATTTGGTGTGACACATCGTGGGAAAGTGGGCAAATCAGGAAAAGGAAAACAAATGTTCACATTAGTCCCTCATCAGAGCATTGGAAAGAGTGGTTGTGTCAGTGAATGAGAATGTTAATAATTTATTTATAAAATGGGTATACTTCTTAAACCCCTAAAATCTCATAAGCCTATCAAAAGCCTGGGACTTGAGTCAACACAATAGTGTAATTATGAAAGTGAACAAATAATACCACTTTGATGTAAAGTGGTTTTCCTTCACATGTAGCAGAAAGGCCAGAATTGTCTGCTATTGGGTGGTTTTAAATTGTTTAGGTGCCAGGCCTCCATTGATGGGTCCAGCGGGAATTGGGGGTCACTGGGGGGTGGATGTATCTGTGGAAAGTGCAGGCAGGCGTTGGTGGTGGGGTGGTTTAAATTTTGGAGGGGTCGGGTCATGTCCCAATTTCCCTCAGTGGGATGTTGGAGGCTATCGAAGTATCTAATCAGCCAAATGTCTTGTTAGATGTATATTGCCTGACACCTAAAGATACATTATGAAGAATCCAGGCAAGCCTCCCTGGGGAGATCATTGCAGAAACAGGAAAATACAGTCTTTAGGCATGATGGGAGGAATTTAGGAGGGTTTAAAAAGATGCAGCTACAAAAGGTCTCCATTTAGCCCCACCTGTCATAAGTGCACGTTGCTCTCTTGGAGTTGTCCATGATCCTGCACACAATGGCCAGAAACAAGCAAGCATCACTGAGCCCTGTGTGCAGTTTCAGAAGAAGAGGAATAGTCAGGAGCTTAGAGAGAAAGTCCAGGGGTGATTATTTTCAGCACCTAACAGCATCAGAACATGGGAAAGCTGTTTCATTCAACATTTATTTATTTATTTATTTACTTACTTACTTACTTACTTACTTACATCACCCACATTTCCTTAAATTTCATTGGATTTTCAGGCTCAGGGGTGAAGTGAACAGCTCTTTTTAAGCTGCTTTAAGACTGAATCCTAGAATTGTGGTGTACGAAGGAGCCCAGAGTGTCAAGTCCAACTCCCTGCAATTAAGACATGCATTGACACACTGAATGACAGTTTTGAAAGTAAGGGAAACAATGAGCTTCCAGAGTAGCCCAAATGTGGGGATACAAGTCCCAAAGAAGTAGACACCTGGAAAAAGAAGATTGTTTGAGTTTTGCACTGATCTTCAGGTGGGCTGTGGTTGTGTTTGCTGACATGCATTCCTATTAAATTAATGCTGGGAGTGAGTGGAAGAGGGGTCCATAAAATTTTCATGGAATGCACATCAAATTGTATCAATCAACTTGGAATTCCAAGGCCAGAACACCAGAGCTGCAGGCTGCATTAGATTTACAGACCTCAGATATATCACCTTGACATGGGGTTGCATTACGATGACAGTAGAAACATTTCAGAGATGTCACTGCGTTGAAGTGATAAAGGCTGATGCATGAGTTTTTGTGAGATGGTTATAAACTTAATGGCATATTGGGTGAACATGGAACAGTAAGCCTATATAAAACATGAAAGGCCCGCATGCAAGTATGTCAAATATATTTCAGATTTATGCTTTTAATTTAAGAAAAATCAGAATATACAAGAGTCAAAACACTAAAACCGTTGAAAATTGCAACAACTTTCTAAGCATCTCGGTAGGCTTGTCGAAACAAGAATGTTTTAACAGGTGCTGAACAGAATACGGTTAGTGCCCATCTGGGTTCTTGTGCCACACCAAGGCAGCAACCCCATTGTACTGGCAAAGACACACAGTGCACTAAGCACACGTACACTTCTTTACTGACCCACATTTTGGGAATGATAAAAGATGCATTAATAAAAAACAGCTAGAAAAAGATTTTTTATTTTTAAAATCAAATCAGAATGCTCACAGATGCCTTTCCCCTGCTCAGTCTACCTGATGAGTCGAGTACCTCTGCTTCTACCATGCTTGCCCAATGGCCCTGCAACCTTGAGCCTGCCTGCCTGCCCAAGGACACCTACAAGCAGAAAAAAACTGGTGCTGGGTCAGAACAACAGGAAGGAATGGGATGAGGGGAGGGTCAGAATGAAAGGCCAGGAATAGGAATGAACTTTGAATTCCCATGTTAAATGTGTGGTTTCTAAGAATTTCAAAACTCTATTTGTATCCATTCCAATGCTCCACTGCAACAGCTGTGCCTAGGTTCCCTGAGTCTCATGTTGCTCTGATGCCAAGTTGGATATGGAAGTACTAGCTGTGAAAATTACTTTGTGATTCTGAAAAAATATATTATCTGATTAAAGGTAAAGGGACCCCTGACCGTTAAGTCCAGTCATGGACAACTCTGGGGTTGCAGCACTCATCTCACTTTAAAGGCCGAGGGAGCTGGTGTTTGTCCGCAGAAAGCTTCTGGGTCATGTGGGCAGCATGACTAAGCTGCTTCTGGTGAACCATAGCAGCGCACAGAAATGCTGTTTACCTTCCCGCCGGAGCGGTACCTATTTATTTACTTGTACTTTGCCGTGCTTTTGAACTGCTAGGTTGGTAGGAGCTGAGACTGAGCAACAGGAGCTTACCCCATCATGGGGATTTGAACTACCAACCTTCTGATTGGCAAAGCCAAAGCTCTGTGGTTTAGACCACAGCACCACCTACATCTGTTTTTATCTGATTAGAACACTGAATATATGTATTTAATAACTACAATGTGCATTATGCAGGAACTTAGATGCAGCTATACCTCTGAGGCTAAGTGCAGTTCCTAAAAGCTTAATCTGCACACTTATCAGTTCTTTCAGCTGAACCATCTTGGGTCAAAATTTATCTGTATTTTGAGACTTGGTCTCTGTTTTCAACTGGTAGTACCACAAGGTGCTTGGTTGCGTTCAGTTCAACAGACCCACAGTGCTACACCTCTGGTAAGAAATACAAAGTAATACAAACCTAAATAAGAGGTCAAATAGAGGGGAAATCAATATATGAATAATAAAGATAAAAGGTGTTATGCACAATTACAGGCAAAAAGTAAGGACTTAGAAAATAAAGATATGGAAAAAGTGCAGAGAGATTTGCTATTCTTGAAAAGATAATTTTTTGAAGATTGTAATAAAAATTCCAAATTGCTGGCTAGAGCTGTACAGTCAAAAAAGTAAAGAATTTAAATAGCCTAAGAGCTGGACCATAAAGAAGGCTGATAGCTGAAGAATTGATGCTTTTGAATAATGGTGCTGGAGGAGACTCTTGAGAGTCCCATGGACTGCAAAAAGATTAAACCTATCCATTCTTAAGGAAATCAGCCCTGAGTGCTCACTGGAAGGACAGATCATGAAGCTGAGGCTCCAATACTTTGGCCACCTCATGAGAAGAGAAGACTCCCTGAAAAAGACCCTGATGTTGGGAAAGATGGAGGGCACAAGGAGAAGGGGACGGCAGAGGACAAGATGGTTGGACAGTGTTCTCGAAGCTACCAGCATGAGTTTGACCAAACTGCGGGAGGCAGTGGAAGACAGGAGTGCCTGGCGTGCTCTGGTCCATGGGGTCATGAAGAGTCGGACACGACTAAATGACTAAACAACAACAACAATGAAAGATAAAACCAATAATATTCACAATTTGATGAAAGATAAGTTGAGAGTATTTCAGGAGTTTTACCAAGAGTTATATTGAGCAGATAAGGCATTTGATTGTGTTGAATGGCCACCTTTAAAAATGATTACCGAAAGCTTAGAATATGGAGAACGATTTAAGGAATTAATAAATCAATTATATTTGAGGAACAAGGCACATATCGTAGTGAATTATGGTATAACGGAACAAATAACACTAGTCTAGTGCACAAGACAAGGATGCTCCTTTTCCTCAATTTTATTTGTATTGGTCATTGAAACTATGACCAATGTAATGGGTGAAGACAGAAATATGAAAAGAATAAGCAATAAAGGAAAAGAGAAAATAAGCTTATTTGCAGATGACATCCTGCTAACAATCAAAAATCCACTGGAAAATATCCGGGTAATAGAGGCACATTTGAGGAAAAATTGGAGAAATAACAGGGTTGCAAATTAACTGGTCCCAATCAGAGATAATGACATTTAACTATGATGAAGATGAAAAATGATTTTTTTTTTAAGGAAATAAAAATAGATATAAAATTAAGAAATGTAATAAAGTACTTGGGAATAAATATAACAAGAAATTTAGAAAATTTAGAACAAGAGAATTTTGACAAATTGAAGAGGGAGATTAAGGAAAAGATGGAGGAATATAAGAAAATTAAGCTTTCATGGTTCAGAAGAATATTAATTAAAATGATTAAAAAATTCTAGAAGCCCCATTAGCTAAAGTGGTACCTCAGGTTAAGAACAATTTCAGGTTAAGAACGGACCTCCAGAACAAATTAAGTTATTAACCTGAGCTACCATTGTACCCAGGAACAGGACAAGCAGAATATAAAATGGAAGAATGGGATGAGGAGGTGTGGGATAGAGCTATTAATGATAAATTAACATGTGCCATTAAGGTAAAACGGGGAATACACAGGTGAAATGATTTTGAGGAGATATGGAAGGTGTTTGTAGAATTTGTACTGTTGAAACAGAAAGGGGTTGTCAGGGAACTGCCATCAGTGCTGGAGGGAGAAAGCAAAAGCCAAATGGATTATAGAGAGACTACAGGGATCGGGAGAAGTAGCTCATCTTCTGGGGAAGAGAATAAACGGAGCTCCAGTGGAGAGGAGGCGCAGGAGTCAGAAATGGCGAGGCGGTCCCAGGACTCCTTGCCTGGGAGAAACGAAGAGGGAAGGGGTCCTCCGCTGCCCACGCCCTCTCTGCGCAGAAGGCATTCGTGCAGAGAGGGACGGTGCAGACTGGGCGTAAAGGAGCTTCTTTGTTGGAGGAAGTTCAAGAAACGCCCACTCACAGATTCTGCCAACGATTGAGTCAGCCACGGGTAAGTGTCGCTCCGGACAGATAAAGTTTACTTTGGCAGCCAAGCGAGGTATTTGCAGCCAGCCAGGGAGATATTTGCCTGCTTGCTCACGAGCAACCCGTTGGAACTGTAACAACAATCCGTGAGTCTCTGACATTACTCGTGAGCCCCCGGGGAAGCCCCTGAGGGTGGAGACGGATGTGTCCGACTGCGCCATTGGAGCAATACTGTTGCAACCCGGGTCCAAGGAGGACTGGCGGCCTTGTGCCTTTTTCTCTAGGAAGCTGAGCAAGTCAGAGCAGAACTACACTGTTTATGACCAAGAATTGCTTGCGATTTACACGGCATTCCGACAACTTTTGATTGGGGCGCAGCACAAGATCCAGGTTCGAACAGACCACAAGAACTTGGAATACTGGAGGACAGCGTGCGTGCTAAACCAGAGACAGGTCAGATGGTCCCAGGAGTTCGCCAAGTTTTTCTTCGAGATACAATACGTGCCGGGGGGGGGGGAATGTTAGAGTGGATGCACTCTCCAGGAAACCAGAATACATGGAGGGGGAAGGGTCTCCTGAGGCCAGGCACGTGTTCCCCAAAGACTGATGGGTGTGTGGGGGGGAGCGTTGGTAGGGAAACAGGAGCTAGCAGGGCCCACCAGGGAAGATGCTTTTGCTCAAACAAAAATCAGGGAGCTCAGAAGCGGAAAGGAAGACACTGGGGGGTTTGAGGAAAAGAAAGGGCTACTGTACTACAAGGGGGTGCTGTATGTGCCAGGAGAGACATTGAGGGGAAAGATACTTAAACAGCTCCATGATAACCCAACAGCTGGGCACTTTGGACAGCACAAGACCATGCTACTAGTCACCAGGCAGTTCTGGTGGCCAAAGGTAAGGGAAGATGTACGAGAATACGTACGAGGGTGCAACAAGTGCCAGAGGGCAAAAGGGGAAAGGAAGGCCCCAGCAGGGTTGCTGGAACCCTTACCCACACCGGAGAGGCCCTGGGAGGTGGTATCCATTGATTTTATGACAGATCTGCCCAAGTCTAGGGGAAAGACAGTGGTAATAGTGGTGGTCGATCTGCTAACTAAAATGTGCCATTTCATGGCTTGCTCCCATGCGGTGTCGGCAGAGGAGACAGCCAGGCTGTTTGTGGACCATATTTTTAGGTTGCATGGGACCCCATTGAGGGTAATCTCTGATCGCAGAAGACAATTTACCTCCTGGTTCTGGCGGAAACTCATGAGTTTGCTGCAGGTTGAGGTGAGCTTCTCGACAGTGAGGCACCCAGAAACCAACGGAAAGGCCGAAAGAGCGAACGGAATACTCCAGCAATACCTATGATGCTATGTCAGTGAGAGGCAGAACGATTGGGTAGAGAAGTTGGCGCTGGCTGAATTTGCATACAATAACGCTGAACACATGTCCACGGGAATGAGTCCCTTCAAGGCCAACTACGGGTGTCACCCCAGGGCCTTCCCAGGACGGGTGGAGGAGGGATGGAGTGTACCTGCAGCTGAGCAATTTGCAGAGGAAATGGAGGCTTTACACCAACAACTCAGGCTAAACTTGAAAAGGGCCAAGGAAGTTTACAAAAGGCAGGCAGACAGGCACCGTCGGGAAGGGGAGGTCATACGGGTGGGAGACCGGGTATGGTTGTTGTCCCAAGGGTTGCCCCTAAAGGGAGGGTGCAAAAAGTTGCAGCCTAGGCGAATGGGGCCCCTTGAGGTAATTCAGCAGGTTAACCCAGTGGTGTTCAAACTCAAGTTGCCCAACAGCATGAAGATACATCCGGTGTTCTATAGGTCCCTACTTTCACATCACAGGGAGAGGCGGTAATTCCCGGGAAGGGAGGGAGGAGTTACCACCCATCCGCAGGTAGAGGAGAGGGAACACTGTAATAAAGCTATGGAAATACTAGATTCCAGGTGGCAAGGTCACCAGGTAGAGTACTTGGTAGCCTGGGAGGGAGAACCCAGGTCTGAAAACACTTGGGTCCCTGCTGAATCAATCACAGAGGGGTATCTGGTGGAAGAATTTCATGGTTTGTTCCCACATAAGCCTAAACCATTAGCTAGATTCTGGGAGGAAGAATTTGGACCCACAGACGACGAAGGGGACTTTGTAGTTTTTTTCCGCCTCTGAAGAGGAGGGAGGGGAGGTGTCAGAGGAAAAAGAATCAGACTGGGAGGTTCAACCAGCTGGAGGGGATCTGAGGGGATGGGAGGCCGGTTTTGAATCCACGGAAGATGATGAAGGGTCTTTCAGAGAAGTCCCCACATCGCTGGTCAGTGAAAGAGAGGAGGATGCATCAAAGGATCTCACCAGGAGTGAGGGGGGTCCTGAGGAGGGGGTGGATGTCAGGGAACTGCCAAATGGATTATAGAGAGACTCCAGGGATTGGGAGAAGTAGCTCACCTTCTGGGGAAGAGAATAAACGCAGCTCCAGTGGAGAGGAGGTGCAGGAGTCGGAAATGGCGAGGTGGTCCCAGGACTCCTTGCCTGGGAGAAACGAGGAGGGAAGGGGTCCTCCGCTGCCCACACCCTCTCTGCGCAGAAGGCATTCGCACAGAGGGACGGCGCAGACTGGGCATAAAGGAGCTTCTTTGTTGGAGGAAGTTCAAGAAACGCCCACTCACGGATTCTGCCAACGATTGAGTCAGCCATGGGTGAGTGGTGCTCGGGACAGATAAAGTTTACTTTGGCAGCCAAGCGAGGTATTCGCAGCCAGCCAGGGAGATATTTGCCTGCTTGCTCACAAGCAACCCCTTGGAACCGTAACAGGGGTCAAACTATCGCAAGTGGTGTTGAAATTTTGGGACATTGGATAGTTACAATGGAATGGTCTCATTGCTGGGGTGCACATTTTTATTCTTATTTATTTATGATTAGTACTATGTCAAAATAAAAAATAAAAACAGAATAAGAGTGCCAGAAAAGTTTGTTTTTCATGATGAATTTCACCAATTTTGAAAAAGAAATTTCATGGGGCCTGAACTCTTCCTTTCACCATTAGGCTCCCAATTTCTTCTGCTGCTACTTTTAGGATTCCTCAGCATCGTAGCACTCGGCTTTAGTCTTAAAGAATGGAAACTGATAACCACTAACAGCTTTTCCATTAAGGGTACAAAAGTCTTCAGTTGCACAGCCTTTGAATTTCAGTTCCCAAATTTGAAAAGGATCTGGGAAATAAAAGGCATAAGGTTTGAATGAGTTTGAATGATGGTGGGTATGAAAGCCCAGTGTGCTGGCAGCCAGATATCATGAGTGCATGCCTCTGGAACCTTACCCTGTGTACCAGATTAAACCCAGCAGGTGGCCAAATCTTACCAACGCTACACCCATTTGCCTTAGAACGACATCTTATTACCAGAGGCGTAGCAAGGTAAGGTGGTACCCAGTGCAGAAATCCCCCCCCCCGCACTTTGCCTTACATATTATGTATGATATGTGGCAGATAAATCTGCTGCTGCAGCAGAACAGCTGGGAGCTTTGAAAACCACTCTGAATTGCTGCTTGAGAAGCAGGGCTTGCAGTCACAGTCAATAGGATCAGGTCCTTCTTGAAAGCAAAATCTGCTCCCAGTGTCAATCACCCACATGTCACTTAGGAAGCTGTGAGGCATCAGGACCCAGAACTAAATGCAACATATTTCTGAGGAAAGATTAACAGATGTGAACTGGTAGTACCCTTCTTTCTCCCAGCCTCCTTTATTTTAAATGTTTGGCCAAGGTGAGTGGGTTGAAACAGTCCTGGTGGAGAAACACCCAATGCTGCATACTTCCTCCACCCTCCCTTGTATCCCTCACCTCTGCTGCCCTTTGTGCATTAGAGGGAAAAGGTGTGCCCTGAGGAGCCTGCTGTAAATTTGTCTGCCCCTCTAGTCCTTATGCAATTCATATGGGGGGATAGTTTGGAATCCAAAAACTGAATAGAGACCCTCCTTTCCCCGGGAGAAAGAAATCAAAAGTATACACACATAACATATATAAAAAGGAAAGAAAGATCAGTCATGGCTTTTCTGGCAGTGAGAAAGGGACAGAGAGACAATTTCCTTGGCTGAATGGCAATATTACTCACGTCCCCCTTGACCGTAGAAGTCAATACACTTGGTCTCATTGGCAATGCAGCTAACATTCCCCTTAATTTGGCAATTAAGTTTCCCTCCAAGAATGACACGACTGTAGCATGCTGGGCACTGTCGACCATTGGGAGAAAGATCCTCACGTTTCACAACTACCAAAGTAAAAATGCAGTGTCGGCCTATGAATGCAACACATTCCCTCCTCTCTTTCTATTCTTAACTTTACTTCAGTAGTTTTCACACCTTCTAGTAATGTCTGACCATAGATGGACTCGGAACGTCCCCATTGTGTCCTACAATTGTCATCAACTTGGCAGATCAGACATGTCTGCTGTGCTTGCTCTAAATAATGTTTTTGTGTTTCACCTTCTGTCATGCATTTTCTTTCTCTGTGGATTTTCCAAAGTTCTCACTCAGTATAAGGGCATCAGGCAAGCTATCTAACCTGTGTTTCTAAAACTCCATGCGTGAATGTACAAATAGCTGAATTCCCCGGGAGGTAATCCCCTACCCACCCCCTTAAAAAAAAAAAATGTTTATTAAGATTTAACAACAAGTTTTAACATAGTCAAAAATTCAAATTACATTTTACATTTTAGATTAGCCCCTCCCCCCTGCGACTTCCCCCAACTTCCCTTTCTGGTTTATAACATATTCGTTTCTTCTGCTTATAATTTTATATGCCTTATATACTAAAATTAAAATTGTACCTTATCGATCTATTCTTAACATTTTAACCTCATATTTATATATTCTGTTTATATTTGTTGATTGTAAGTGTCTTGGTCAAATCCTGCAAGTGAGTCCATTTCATTACATTGTTTCTGTATATACATCATAAAAGGTTCCCAATCTTTTTAAAAGTCATTATTATCCTTGAGTCTTTCTGTCAGCTTCACCGTTTAAGCATATTGCATCAACTTTTCTTGCCATTGTTCTTTCACTGGCATTTCATCACTTTTCCACCTTTGAGCTAATAATATTCTAGCCGCTGTTGTTGCATACATGAATAAGTTCTTCTTGTCTTTTGGCAAATCTTGACCTAAAATACCGAATAAAAAGGCTTCTGGTCTCTTAACAAAAGTCATCTTGAACTTTCTTTTCATTTCATTATAAATCATATCCTAATAATTTTTAATTGTTTACAATCCCACCACATGTGGAAAAAGGTACCTTTCATTTCTTTATATTTCCAAAATTTATTGGACCGTGTTCTAAACATGTTTGCCATTTTCGCAGGTGTGCATCTATACACCATTTCAATTAATTCTCTTTTAACAATATACAATCGGTAAATTCTAAATTAACTTTCCATAACTTTTCCCAGTCCTCCATTTGTATATTATGTCCTATATCTTGTGCCCATTTGATCATTACCAATTTGACCTCCTTATCTTTCGTCTCCCATTCTAACAATAAATTGCAGTCGTACCTCTACTTATGTATCCCTCCGGATACATAAACTTCGGGTTTCAAACGCAGCAAACTCCGAAGTGTATACTTCCAGGTTTTGCTGCGTGCACATGCACAGAAGTGCTCTGCGTACCGTGCGCGTGCGCAGAAGGGGCACCTCTGGATACAGATTTTTCAGATTGCAGGTTTTTCAGCTGCCCTGGAACGGATTAAGTTTGTATCCGGAGGGTCCACTGTATACATTTTAAAAATAATTTATTATTAACCTCTATAATTTCTCTTTGGAATCTAGATATAGTATAACCAAATCCTTTCTTATTATCTTCTTTAAAAATCTCATTTAATTGGTGGTGTTGCAGCCAATCGTGAACAAAATCTCTTATCTCATCATACTCTTTTAGTCTTAATTTCCCTTCTCTTTCTAGCAATAAGTCTCTATATGTCAGCCATTTTGCTTCCATATTTATTCTTTTATTTGACATTGCCCCTGTTGGGGCACCCACTAGGGTGCTTTTTGTTCTAATAAATTTTATGTTTTGCCCATACTTTTATTAATGATTTCCTAATTATATGATTATGAAAACTTTTATGTATGTATCTTTCCTTTACTATACCATAAATATGCATGCAAGCCAAATCTATTATCATGTCCTTCCAAATCTAATAAATCCTTATTTTCTGATTTAATCCAATCCAAGTAATACAGCTCACCTCATAATACAGTTTAAAATCTGGAAGGGAGAATCCTTAATATCTGTTAATATCTGTTAATATTTTATATTTTATCCTCAGTTTCTTCCCTTCCCTGATAAATTTAGACATATCCTTTCCCCATTTCTTGAAGGAGACCATATCACTTATTACCGGTGTTGCCTGAAATAAAAACAACATTTTTTGCAATGCACACATTTTAATCACTGCAATTCTTCCCATTATTGAGAGATTCATTCTTCCACGTATTTCTAGGTTCCTTTATTATCTCATTCCAACATTTTTCATAATTGCCTTTATAAATATTAATATTTCTAGTTGTGAGCCAAATTCTTAAATACTTAACTTTTTTATGGGTTTCTATATCTGTAATTTGGAATAATTCCTTTTTATCTGCTTCTCTTAAATTTTTAACTAATAATTTGGTCTTACTTTTATTTAATTTAAATCCTGCTACTTGCCCAAACTCCTGAATTTTTTCTATTACTTTTGGAAGGGAATCTTTGGGATCTTCTACAGTAATTGCCAGGTCATCTGCATAAGCTTTCGATTTATATGACTTTCCCCCTACTTTAATTCCTTTAATATTTTCATCTGTCCTTATGTTTCTTGTTAGGACTTCTAGGACTAAAATAAATAATAAAGGTGACAATGGACATCCTTGTCTTGTACCTTTTTGTATTCTACATTCCTCTGTTACTACCTAATTAACAATTAATTTTGCTTTTTGGTCTGAATATATGGCCTGAATTCCTCTTCTAAATTTATATCCAAAATTTATTTCTTAAAGATTTTTTTTTTCATAAATTCCCAAGAGACATTGTCAAAGGCTTTTTCAGCATCTATAAACATCAGTGCTGCCCACCCCCCCATTTCTCACTTCCAGGTATTCTATAATATCAATGATATTCCTTATATTATCCTTCATTTGTCTTCCTGGAAGGAAACCTGCCTTATCATGATGTATATAATCTACTGATTTCATTCTATTGGCAAATAACTTATAATAACTTATAATCATTATTTAATAATCAAATCGGTCTATAATTTTTTTTACTGATAACGCATCAGCCTCTTGTTTTGGAATTAAGCTACATATTCCTCTTTCCATGTCTCTGGGACTTTCCCTGAAATTAAAATTTCATTCATGATATCCTGTAATGGTCTTACCAGTTGACTATTTAATTTCTTATAATATTTTGCTGATAATCCATCTGGTCCTGATGGTTTTCCTATTTTTGCCTGCTTAATTACATCTAATATTTCTTGTGTTGTTATATGGGCATGTAAGATTGCTAATTTTTCTTCTGTTATCCTTGACAAATCACTGACTTTCAGATATTTGTCTATTTCTTTCCCCTTTTCACATCCTTTCCTATATAATTATGTGAAATATTTAAGAAAAGCCTTCCTGATTTCTTTTGGGTTACCTATGATTTTTTCATTTCATTTCTAATATTTTTTGGCTCATTTTTATTCAGCTGCCATGCTAATAATTTCCCTAGTTTATTTGCATATTCAAAATGCTTTTGTTTCATTCTTTTAATTTTACACTCTATTTCTTGATTAATAATCATTGAATATTTTGTTTGTAATAATTTTGTTGCTTGCTTTGTAGACTCTTTATTTGGTTTATCTATGAATTCCTTTTCTTTTTTCATCAGTGCCTCTAATATATCCCTTTTCTTTTTTCTCTCTCATCCCATCATGATAGTTTTGCTTGCATCCCATTCTACCTGTGTTTTCATGCCTTTACAGTGTTACCTCAGGTTACAGACGCTTCAGGTTACAGACGCTTCAGGTTACAGACTCCACTAACCCAGAAATAGCACCTCGGATTAAGAACTTTGCTTTAGGATGAGAACAGAAATTGTGTGGTGGTGGCACAGCAGCAGTGGGAGGCCCCATTAGCTAAAGTGGTGCTTCAGGTTAAGAGCAGTTTCAGGTTAAGAACAGACCTCCAGAATGAATTACATTCTTAAGCAGAGGTACCGCTGTATTAAGGTTTAATTCAAAATAATCTCCTAATATTTTTTGTGCCTTTTCTATAAAAAAAAATTGATCCTCTAATAAATTTAATCTCCATCTGAAAGTGGACTGAGTTTCATTTTGCATTTCTAAAAATGCAGGGTTATGATTTGATATTGTTCTTGACATTATTTGTATTCTCCTTACCTTCAATTCTAGTTCTTTAGCCACCCAGCTTGTGTTTATCCTTGTGCTGCTTTTATACACATTTGAATTGAATGTGAATTCCCTTTCTAATAGTTGTTTATTTCTCCAAATATCCATCAAATTTCAATTATCTAACATCTTGCAGAAGGTTTTTGGGAGTCTGCCCTCTTTAGTGAGCTTCTTTCTGATGGTTCTATCCATTTCCAATGACATGACTCCATTCAGGTCACTCATCAAAATCATTTTTTGATTTGCAAAATCCATTAAATCAGTCTCTAATTTCTTATAAAATTCTGTGTTTTTTCCATTAGGGGCATAAATTCCTATTAATAGATACTCTTTTTTTTTTGCCATGCACCACGATCTGTACCACTATGATTCTCCCTTGACCATCCTTAAACATTTGTTTGGGCTTAGATTTTGACTCTATGCTTTTTTTATTTATCTGCTGTTATAAATTCCTTACCTAGCTTTTTATTAATAAGGACATTTTGGTGTTTTTTCGCTATATGTGTTTCTTGGAGGCAGACTATATCTAAGTTTTGCTTGAGAATTATATGATGTAATTTATTTATTTTTGTTTTATTATTTAAGATGTTTATATTCCAACTCAATACCTTTAAGTTTGCCATTTTGTTTTTCTGTTTGTTTTGACCTTGAACCTTTAAACTTGCCAGGTTTCCGTCAGAATTCATGTACTTGATCTTCATTTGCCAATCTATATTTTTGGCCTTTATATTTAAAGAAAATTCCTTCTGGAAATTCCCATCTGAATCTTACGTTGGCTTTATTCAGGCCATTTGTTATGAAATGGAATCTCTGGCATCTTTGTTTTATAATTGGGGGGATTTCCTTGTACATGGCCACCAGACTGCTGTCAATCTGGAGACTGTTTTCATAGCTTTTTTTTTTTTTGCTTTTTTTTTCTTTTTTTTGAAGGATAGCACCTTTAATTTTCTTAGAAGTGAATGTTACCAAACAGTCTCCAGGTTGTTCTCTAGCTCTTTGTCTTTGAGTGAATTTGGTAGCAACTCTATTGATTCCTCCAGATAGTCCTGACTCTCCCCCATCCATTCATGGAGGGCAAGCTGTAATTCAAATTGATCCTGTCCACCTGATAAACCTCTCATATCGGCCTTCCTGCACATCTTGAGTGATTACCCCCCCCCTTTTTGAGTTTTGGTCTCCAGGTTTTTTACCATTATTTCCATGGCATCCAATTTGTCTGCCACTTTTTCCCCACCTCCCCCCTTATATCCTCCCTGACATTATCAAATTGTAATTGCATTTGTGCCAACATTTCCTTTCTAAAATCTCCCAGAATGAACAACACCTCTGATGCAATACTGCCTTCCGTGACTGAATCCCTTTGGCCTATAAGGCCTTTGCATTTGGTTGAAGTTGCCATCCCTTATTTACCTACAGTTTCCTGTCTGTTCTCAAAACACTGGCAAAGCAATAACATCTCAACACCACTCTTATCAGTTGTTCAAGGCCACCTCTGAGACTTTGTTTCAGTTCTCAGCCTGCTAACAAGAGCAAACAGGGTCGGAACATAAATTGCAAAAAGTTCACAAAGACAAAGAATATTCAGTTAAGAAATATGAACAACGTATCTTAAAGCTTATAAAGATTTAAGCCTTAAGGGTTAGGAACAAATAAAGAAAAAATAAAGGCAATATAGTTATTATACTGTTCATGGCTATATATATATAACCAAAAGGAGAAAAAAGAAAAAAAGGAAGAGAAGGGTTACAAGGTTCTTTGTGTTCGTATACTTGCTACTCTTCTTTTCCCTTCAGTCAGGGTCAGTCTTTCTGTAATTCCACTTGAGTCCTGCCACACATGTGTAATTGTAAATCCCAAATAATTGTAAATCTGATTTCATCCAAAATAATTGTAATTAATTGTAAATCCAAAGTAGCTATAAATCCAAGTTAGTGGAAAGGTTCCTTACACTGGTCTTCACCAATCTTCCTATTACATCTTTCAATATATGCCCTCCAGCTAGTTCTAGGCACTCACCCTTCTCAAGTGCCCCCCTCCCCGAGTTGGATGAGTGTTAAGCTGCTTAGCTTTGGGTCAGATTGTGAAGATCCAGGTATTATAAATCCAAAACAGAAACCAGAGAACTAATATTCCTTTATCAAACTCTGAAATAAAATATATCCATCTGATTTGGGACCAATCAGGTGCATGTTCAAAATTCAAAGTCAGGGTCAGTACTCTTAAACTCCAAGTTTAAAGTCAAGGTCAGTGCTATTAAGTTGCCCAAAATATAAAAGAATAAAGATCTCACCAGGATAATATCCAATATTGTTCCTTTAGCCACTTACAAATTTTTCCCTTGCAGTTGGCTGTCTGCCAGAAAATTGAAGTTTCGCTGAATTTTTGAAATTAAATAAAATGAAATTTTGGTTGCTTACTGTTCACTCAGCTCCAAATGTTGTTAGCAAAATCTTCTGCTTTCGGTGGCAGCCTGTGACTTCAGCTGGCAGAGCCATGATTTAGCCAGGAGCGCTCTTGACCGCTCCCCCCCTCGCCTTTCAGCTTGGTTTTTGGGGGGGATAAGCAGGAGAACGGAGGTTCTGCCCGACCTCTTGACACCTCACAAACCTTTGTGAGGCTTTCTGGGTGGATGCCTAGCCCAGGCACTCTCCCCTCTTGCTCTTATCAGCTTTGGACCAGTTGCTTTAATCAGAGCGATCCGATCTGCGCTGCCATTTCCAAGCAGCAGAAGACCAGAAGTCCCCTAATCACTCTCTCTCAATGCAAGCAAGGAGTAGGCAGGCCCAGAACCCAAATTGGGCAGAACTAAGCCAACAGTTCCCATATTTCTTTCTATTCCACTTCCTCCAGAGCCCCTGCCCCCATGAAATTTGACCAGTGTAAGTAAGGCAGACTAAAGTATTCTGCTTCCTAAGAGGAGATCATATACCGGTACTCTATATATCCGAGATTAAAGAATCAACTATAGATACTCCTTAGAACACTTGCACTCAGTGTCTGAATTGACTGAATAACATAAATGCTATACTTCGCCTGTAACTAGGTAGCACTTCATGTAATGGCTTTATAAGACTTTAAACTTCAAAGATAATTATACTCACAGTGGACATTTTCCTCATTGCACTGCTCAGTATGGCAGCAGAATACCTTCATCTGGAGGAATTTACGGTAGGCTGAACTGGCACTGTAATCTCCTGTGTGGCAAAGTTTAGAAAGAACACAACCCATGGCAGCTTTAGGTTTCAAATTTCGATCTGTAAAGAACAAAAGGAAATAAATCACAAGATCTGCAAAGATTCTGGTTAATTCCTACCAAGTGTATTTATGTTTAATGATATTTCCCATTAAGTATTTTTTTTGCCCTTTAATGAGAAACTAAAGCAATTCAAGGGGACGCGGGTGGCGCTGTGGGTAAAACCTCAGTGCCTAGGACTTGCCGATCGAAAGGTCGGCGGTTCGAATCCCTGCGGCGGGGTGCGCTCCCATTGCGCAGTCCCAGCACCTGCCAACCTAGCAGTTCAAAAGCACCCTTGGGTGCAAGTAGATAAATAGGGACCGCTTACTGGTGGGAAGGTAAATGGCGTTTCCGTGTGCTGCGCTGGCTCACCAGATGCAGCTTTTTCACGCTGGCCACGTGACCCAGAAGTGTCTCCGGACAGCGCTGGCCCCCGGCCTTTTAAGTGAGATGGGCGCACAACCCTAGAGTCGGACACGACTGGCCTGTACGGGCAGGAGTACCTTTACCTTTACCTTAAAGCAATTCAAAGTTCTTGAAGCAATAGATAAACTAAAATTCAATTTTCCTTCAAATTCCACTATTTCTGATATTGCTAAGCAGTACTCCAACCAAACAGTGCGTACAAAGATGCAAATATTGAAGAATATGTGCAAAGAAACAGGTGGCATTCCATGCTAGTCCAATACACAATAGACCCACAGCGATTAATGAGTGTAGCTATCTTTGGGTCATTAATTTCAGTTGCTTTCTATGAGCAGGACTTAACTGAATGCAATCCAGCTATATTAGATAAAAAATGGAATTAAGAGAAATGGTTTGCCAATACCTTTATATTATTCAAATCTGCAGGAGAATGTTGTATTAGGAGATAATTGCTCTTAAATGCTGGTACATTTTATGTTATTTATTTATCTACTGTGCAGAATTCAATGTAAGTTTGGAAAAGAATGGAAAGGTGAGAGAAAACAATATTGACCAATTCACCCACCCCTATCAGATAATACACCCCTATGTGTATTAGATCTGTCTGTCTGGAAGGCTCTAGCTGAAAGATATAGCAGATGAAAAAGGCATCTCATTTATCAGATGAGAGTGAATTTGCAGCATTCTGGTGACGGAAGAGGGTTTCCCTGACTCAGTGGCATATCATGGGTTGCCAGCACCTGGGGCCATACAGATGGAATGTCTAACACTGTCCACATCACCCAAGAGATTGCAGCCACAGAGATAAGTCATTCCATTGTCTGCAAAGGTCCCTTCCTGGTTTACATAGAAAAGCTGTTTTCAATGGAGCCAAGCAATGGAAGCTCACTGAGTGTTGAAATTTTGCACCCCTAACAATTTTGTGCCCAGGGCAATCACCCCTGCATGCTAAAAACTGACCTCACTTTATGCACATTTGTCCCAAGTCAGCCTTTGTGTACTTTGTTACTGCTTAAGACTCACAAATTGTGACAAATGATGTCTAACTTTTATACCACAATCTTGTATTATTTGTTATTGTTCCTTATTCCAGGGCCTGCAGGCAATGAGATAAGTGGAAGCTGAATATGAGAGATAGCCAAAATGCCAGGGGCCGTTGTGAAGCTGAGGACACACAACCTTTCTTTGTGTTCAAAAATCACTGCATACTCAAGATAAAAGGAAGTTGGATCTGCTTTTAAGACAATAATCTCATGTGTCCCTCCAAAATGCAATTTATGAAGATACATGACTTAGTATCATTGCACTCTGAGTTTCGCAACCATTGTAAGAAACTGAAGGGGACCTGGGTCTCTGGGCAGAATGGCATCATGGCACACATGAAATGCAAAGAGAGAAGCAATTCTGGAATAAATTTATGAAACAGAGGATAGCTGCTGTGTGTTGGATTAGAACCTAGGCTGCCAGGGTTCAACTCTCCACTCAGCCATGAATCTCACTCAGTGACCTTGGACACTTCCACTCACAAGGTTACATGCAAAGGGGAAGAACCATGTACACCACTTTGTGCTCCATGGAGAAAAGATGGGATATAAATACAATTCATAAATAATAAATAATGTTAATTTGCACACAAAAGTCATTCCTTGGGATGACAAAGAGCAAATGAAAAGATTCAACTCACCCATATTGGTTTGCCTAACACCAGAGAAACAGGTTTGATTAGACTTACAGATACAGGTCAAATTGCTTTTACATGTTGTGGTAAAATTAATATCACAGAGTTTACATCTCAGAGAAGTCACTGCAGAAAGGAGACAAAGGTGGGTGCAGAAGATTTATTGAAATGGTAATGAAATGGGGAAACTTCATATGCAAATATCTCAAATGTCAAAAGCAGCTGGGGGAAAGTGGAACTCTCAACCACAGTTCTCTGCACCTCCAAGCAGCTACACTTCTGTGACTGCTTTGGGGGAAACAGTGAAAGTTTATCAGACTTAAATTCCCAACTGAATGTAAGGGGTTGGATGCAGAGAAAGCTGGTGGAGCATAACTGCTCAGCTTTTTAATGGGAATTGTTGAACTGAACCTTTTAATCATGGTAGCTTATATTTTAAAGGGTTTTTATAGCAGCAACAACAACAACATATTATTATTTATACCCTGCCCATCTGGCTGGGTTTCCCCAGCCACTCTGGGCGGATTCCAACAAAATATTAAAATGCAATAGTCTGTTAAACATTAAAAGCTTCCCTAAACAGGGCTGCCTTCAGATGTCTTCTAAAAGTCTGGTAGTTGTTTTTTTTCTTTGACATCTGGTGGGAGGGTGTTCCACAGGTTGGGTGCCACTACCGAGAAGACCCTCTGCCTGGTTCCCTGTAACTTGGCTTCTCACAGCAGGTGAACCACCAGAAGGCCCTCGGCACTGGACCTCAGTGTCCGGGCAGAATGATGGGGGTGGAGACGCCATTTAGGGCTTTAAAGGTCAGCACCAACACCTGAATTGCGCTCGGAGACGTATTTTAACTATGGTGTATATCTTAATCATTCTGGATTTTAACAAAAATGCAGATTTGTTCATTTGTTTGTTTGTTTTTGTACGTAAATGATGTTGAAGCAATTTAGAGATGAATAATTTATTAATTAATTATGGTATAATCTAGGTAGATTTGCTATACCCAAGTATCCCAAAAACTGTAGCTTTCACTTATTGGGCCTGATTCCTCCATTGCATCAATACATGTTTGGAGCAAGCTATACTTGGCTGTCAAGGCTTAAGTGCTTAAATTATTGAGCTGACTCTCCCCTACTTCTCCTTAGTAACCCAGCAAAATTTGTTCTCTATTATGCTGATCTCCTTTCCTCACTCTCCTTCCCTCCCAAGGAGCAAGTCTTTTCAGTGTCATCTAAAGATGAAAAGATTTCCATTCTACTGGTTCCTACTTACCTGAAGAAAGCAGTGCCAAGAGGAGGCATGCGGTCAGAAGTGATTTCATCATTTTCAAAAGATGAGGAGATTCAGAGCAGAGATGGACCAGGAAAGAGAACAATTGCAGGTAAAGGCTTACAATGAGCTATATATAGACCAAGGATTCATGCTGTTGGGAACACTTGGGAACAAATGCTTCACTGAAGTCCAAGAGTGCTGGAGGGACATAATGAAATCCTAAGCTCCATTTTGAAATTGGCTGAATTAGTCATTTTTGAGTGCCAGATACTTTTCAGAAATCATTTTCTATGTAATTAATTTATGATGCACTCTTAACCCATCTTGGCTTTGTATTGCATGGATGCACTGGAGGCTTCAACTTGTAAAACAGACACATGGCAGACCCATAAGCTGGAGTTGAACTGAGCCACTTTTATTTTGACCTTAAATAAAAATCAACCCAAGGGGTGTACAATGTGGTGGGATATGTGAGACAAGAAGTGAGCCTCGGAAACAATCCATCACCTGAAAAATGCCTAAATATGCTCACCAGGCTAAACCAAACAATTTCTTTTCCTGCATGTAAACCACCACTGAAAGGGGATAAATTTCTGTTTAGTCCCCTTTCCTCACCCATGCAGCTCCCTCTACAGGTCGGTAGGAAGATGTCATAGCTGACATCCATCAAATGGACTCCATCTGGCCTATACAGTTTAACCCCAGATAACCCCAGCAGACCCAGATAATTGCTGCCCAGGTATCAACAAAGGGAGGAAACCAGTCATAACGCATGCCGCAGTGGCCCAGCCACCCAACTGAAATCAACTGGCTCAATCCCAGTTGTGTGGCAAAGTTGGAAGCCTGCAGATAGGCCCCAAAACGCCATGCTGTGACCACAGATAAGGACCCTGTATCTCTCCCTCCAGACATAATGCATTTCAAGCATTAGGTCCCAGCTTGCCCCCTAGGGGACAACAGTAAATTTAAAATAGCCTGCAGTGCTACTGCCCCACCACCTGCAAGTGTTGATCAGAAAAACCTAGGTGAGTCATGGTAGATGCTGCACCAATATGAAAAGAATGAGTCCCAAATCCAAGCCCAAGTTGTACAGTGCCACCTTAATGACTGCCCAAAATGGAAAATGTATTGGTGGTAAAAGATGCACATGCATAAACAAATATGATTTGAGGATAGGGCAGCATTGGAGCATTTTGCTTTAATTCTAGGGAGTGTCAGCTCACCATATTCTAAGCTTCTTCCGTTAAGGGCACAACAGTCTTCAGTTGCACAGCCTTTGAATTTGAGGGTCTCAAATTTCTGAGCACGATTTGTGTAATAAAAAGAATAAACTTTGCATGAGTTCTTTATTGGGTCCTTAGCGACAGGGATTACTGTGGTTATTAAAGCTCAGTTGTTGGGGAGCCACAGTCTGTGGCTGTCTTATGAGCATGGGAGTCTGGGGGAATGCTTCTCTACCAGAACAATATAAAATCTTCAACTGCCTGTAGTTTCTTAATTAAATTAAATTTGGTTTTTAGTTCCTTCAGGAGTGATATTCAGTGAATATTGTAAATTGGTTCCAAAGGGATTACCAAAAGCTGAGGAAATCAGGTTCTGCAGTTTTACTCCTACTTGTTCCAATTGCATCATATTGTTGGGAAAGAGTAAAGATATTTTGAATCATCCAATCTGCTTGTTTTAGCCACGTTGCCTTTAATTGAATCAAGCTTGTTGTTTACACCTGTTTCTCTACCCATCTTCAGTAACAACCCCATCTATATGCATTATATTTCCTGGAAACCTTTCTTTTCTGGAATCTGAACCATTTTTCTACAATATATATTTTATTGGTTTTCTTAAATGAATGTGTGTGGGTGTGGGTGTATACACCACATACCAAACAGCTACACACGATCAAACTATGCCATTCTTTCTGCAATCTCACCAGCTACCACATAAGGATTCATATTTTTCAAACATTTGTTCTTCTTTTAGATTTTCTACGAAACACTCCTATGTTCTTTCATCGGCTTTGTATGGAAGCATCAAGCCAAAGTGTGGTTATCTTCAACTAAAGCATCAAGAAGGTGGCGACATCCAGATTTATGGTGATTCTGCTGATAACACATTGCTTAGATACTTTGATATCAAGTAAATGGCCAGAGAATGGCATTTAATGCATTCATTGTTTATTTCCTTTCAACACTGTTACAATATGGGGTTTTTTTTTCAATTATATCCAATATTAATAATAATAATAATAATAATAATAATAATAATAATAATAATAATAATATATTTCTACCTCGTCCATCTTAGCTGGGTTTCCCCAGCCACTCTGGGTGGCTTCCAACAGAAGGTTAGAAATACATTAAAACATCTGTCATTAAAAACTTCCCTAAATAGGACTGCCTTCAGATGTCTTCTAAATGTCATATTGTTGTTTATTTCTTTGACATCTCATGGGAGGGTGTTCCACAGGGTAGGTGCCATTAACGAGAAGGCCCTCTGCCTGATTCATACATTTTAATAACTTTTGTCTCTACCCCTTTGATCTCTATGCCACCTATGCATTACCTGAATATCCAAGGTCCATGGGAACTAGTTTATTGAGGGATTAAGAGATATGTTGACTATGAACCAGTACCTCCATCTTTGCTCTCACTTGGTGTGGGGTCCAACTTTGTTGGGAGTACAAAGTTAGTTCCCAGGGCAAAGTTTTGGTCTTCAAGGGCCCAGATCAAAATGTAGCTAAAGCCTAAAGGAACAGCTCAGGTAAGTGCTCATGTGGTAAAGCTGGACACAGTTCAGGGGTACTGGAGGATGCCAGGGACACAGTGTTGTGCCATGAATATTGGACAATGACTCCAAAGTTATTACTGAGACCTGATGAAATCATTTTCTAGAACTTTGACCCTCCTTGTTCTGCTGTGCACAACATCTTAAACAGACAAAACAAAGGAGAAGAAAGAGCAGAGAAAACAATAACACCCAAACTCCAGTTACAGATAGGTAGCCGTGTTGGTCTGCCATAGTCAAAACAAAAAAATTCCTTCCAGTAGCACCTTAAAGACCAACTAAGTCAGTTCTTGGTATGAGCTTTCGTGTGCACGCACACTTCTTCAGATACACAGATACACCCAAACTCCAAGCAGTGCAATGAGGACTGAACATGTCAGTAGTCCCAGAATGTTGTGTGTTAGTTGAACTAGAAAGCTGTAAAGTGGGGTAGTGGGGGGAGGGGGGAGAACGCCCTTCCTGAGGAAGAGCAGCACGGCCAATGTTTTGTTGCTGGTCTCATTGGTGTATTTATAGAAGTGACAGCATGGCCTACTGTCTGACTGTTCCATAAATTAATCCAGGAGCATGGATGTGAGGGGCTGGACCTCTTCAGTGGTTACACTATAATTTTGGAATTGGAATGTTTCTGAAATGGGACATTTACAGCCCTATGCAGAGGTTTGGGAATTTATATCTGCAAAGCAGCATTGAACTATCATTTTTCTTAGAAATGCTTTTTAGTGCAAATTCTTGATTTTGGGCTGAGACCATCTTCATAGATAGTTTAGTCTAAATATTCCTCCAATATGTTGGGTCAATAGACTTGCCTATGATAGTCTCTCAACAATATGATATCCCTGTTATGTCACCTGATTCTTCTCTGATTATCATTTTAATTATTTGAAAAACTTGTCTTCCACTGGGTTATATGATGTATCAATTAATTATGTGGTAGGAAGCTTACATTTCTTAAAATATAACAACCCAAGGCAAATACACAAGTAATGAGAGGCCCATGGAAAATCATTCAGAAGTGCCAGCCAGAAGTTTGAAAATGACTGTTCAACTTAGACATTCGTTGACACACTGAATGGCCGTTCTGATAGTAAGAAAAACATTGTCAGTTACCCAGATACTTGCATAGATAAACCAAGCCTCGTTAGTCACTCCCACATTTTTCTTAACTACAGCTCTTTCTCTATTTTATATTCCATCCCAGATATCCAGCATTGTTATTTTATTTACAATTTATTTATTTCATTAAATGTATGCACTGCTTATTTGTGAAAATCATCAAAGGGGTTTACAGAAAGGATAACAATAAGATCGCGAAGAATTCACAACCATACTCTAAAACATACATATATAAAAAGCTGAAACAGATCATAAAAATTTTGCAAGCATCTGAGTAGGCTTGTCTGAACAGGAATGTTTTTAGCAGGGGCCAACAAGAGTACAGTGAGGGCGACTGCCTGATCTTGAGGCTAGGGAAGGGATTGGCAAGTGATCCTGTGTAGCAATTGAATTCATTTCCTGAAATGCTCTTTCTTATAATTCTACCACTTAATGGCACTCCCACTAAAAGTGGAAATATGTTTCTCTAATCTTTTATTTGTTTTGCAACCATCTGGGTTCCTGTGCCAAACCAGGGCACCAAACCCACTTTACTGTGTTCTAAGCACAGTATTCTAAGAACTTACATGGTCCTACAGTGGTGGAATGTGGAGTTATTGATAAATGTTTTAAAGCAAAGTCCCACAACTCAAGCGCATGAGAGAAAGGTTTTAAAATGAAGTCAATCAATATGTGTATCTCAACTTCACAGTTTAGACTTTGGAGACAGTAGAGGTATATAATACATGCACTTGGATATATCTGCTAGGGATGTGTCCATATCAAAGTGCAACACTTTGCTGTCACACTAAAATGGCTGTAGATGTGCAACATCCACTTCCCCCTGCCTAAGGAAAACTCTGAAATTACAAAACTGTCACCTGCAATCTGATTGAGCAAATGTCCTGGGTTGGGGGGTGGTTGCACATGACATGAAGGCAGATGATATGCACCTCAGTATTCCATGTCCCATTAGTTGCTGTGCAGAAGTACAAAACATCTTAAGCAAACAATGAAAAGCCGAAGAAAGAGCAAAGAAAACAACAACAGCAAATTCCAAACAGCCCAATGAGGACTGAGCATGTCAGTAGCCCCAGAATGTTGCGTGTCAGCTGAACTAGAAATATGAAAAGTGGGGCAGTGGGGGGGGGGGGAGAACGCCCTTCATGAGGAAGAGCAGCACTGCCAATGTTTTGTTGCTGGTCTCATTGGTGTATTTATAGATGTGACAGCATGGCTTACTGTCTGACTGTTCCATAAATTAATCTAGGAGCATGGATGTGAGGGGCTAGACCTCTTTAGTGGTTGCACTATAATTTGGGAACTGGAATGTTTCTGAAATGGGACATTTACAGCCCTATACAGAGGTTTGGGGGTTCATATCTGTGTTACCTAAATGTCAAAGGGACTATGGGAAGTTACTAGTTCCTTGATTTATAAAGCAATATACTGACTATGAACCACTACTGCTGCCTTTCCTATAACTCAGTGTGGGCTCTAACTTGGTTCACAGAAGCATTTGTAAAAAAAAAAAAAAAAAAAAAAAATAGTGAGGAATACACTATTCCAAATATTTTTAACATAGGGGCTAAATGCACTTATTAACAAATTGATTTACGCATTTAGAAGTTCTTTCAGCTAAACCATTTTGGGTCTATATCAGCATTTCTGGCTTGTTCTTTCTTAAGTAGCCAAGCTACCTGGATGGTGCTAGGGACATTGTGACATGCATAGAATATTAGACAATGTTGCCAAATTCATTAAGGAGAGCTATTAACATCACTATTAGAATCTGGAACATTGTTTCTGCTTCTTCTAATTGCATCAGATTGTTGGGAAGGAGACAGGATCCTTTGAGTCATCTGATGTGTTTGGTGAGACTGTTTTAAACTGATCCAAGCTTTTCATTTGGGCCGCCTTCAAATCCCATCTTCAGTGCCATCCTTATCCATATGTCACATTTCTCTAAGACAAATTTTGGAGAAAGTGGTTGGCTTTTAATTGCAGATAAAATGAGAATACTCTATTCCCAAAAAAATTAACATAGGGGCATGACCACCACACGTGGATAAATGAACCAAGCTTTCCACAGCTGTTCCAACATGAAGGGGAAAGGGGGGGGGTTAACTTTTGCTAACCAGACTGGCATCCAGTGCCAGTGGAAGGTGAACTTGAGTGTAAGTGAGCAGAGGTCATTTAAGGAGGAGAGTGGTCCAGGTACCCTCTCATTTGTGCTTTTCAGTTGTGTGGCCTAACTCTGATTCCCATACAGTTTGAAGGCCTCTTGCATTCCCCGCTTCATGATTTACTAGATTGCTGTGTATTAGGGAAGTGGCACCCTTCAGGTCATATGCTAGACTGCTGCATAAGGTTTCAAAGAAGGTAAGTGTATGTAGGTCCTCTCCTCTCTGCTCCAATGAAAGTGCAAAAGAATGTGCCTGAGCTACTTGAAACCCGGTACAGTAGTACCTCGATTTGCAGCCGGGATCCATTCCGGAGCACCGGTCACTGGTTGAAAAGGATGCTGGACAAAGCGCTGCATCTGCACATGCACAGAGCGGTTTGTGCTTCTGCACATGTGCGAGCGGTGAACCTGGAAGTAACTTGTTCTGGTACTTCTGGGTTTGCTGCAGGCATTCGATGGAATGGGCACTCGACGACGCGGGTGCTAGACGAGGTACCACTGCATTCTGAATGCCTTTTAATTTACCTTGCACTTCCTCTTTGGAGATTGCTTTCCCTCTGAGAAGCTTGCCATGGAGAGTGTAAATGCCTGCATCTTCCCACAAGATGTTCACCTAGTCCCATTCAGTTAATATTTCTGCCAAAATTGGGTTGCAGATTTTGTTCACCGATTGGTGCCCAATTTGGTCCTTCATTTTATCTCTGCAGTTATTGAAGTCTTCGCCTATTGTAGTTTGTCTTCTTTTAAAATTGTTCTAAATCTGTTAGCGGGCCACACCTTTTGGCACAAAGTTTTTCATCTGACCTCCAAAGTTACCAAACAATATATCTATCCTAATTTGGCACTTGCTTTATTATCATGGAATTTGACCCCAAATTCCAACCTTAAATCTAAAGAACAAATTTTCTTCCTGTTCACAGCAGTTGGACTAATTGTTGCCCAATAATGGAGATTATCCTCTAATACACCATATTCGATGACACATTAGAGTTGAGTAAATACAGTACATCTCAAAGTTAAACTGAGCAAGTCCATCCCTCCTTCAAATCCCTGTGGCCGCCACTACCATCTCCCCCTCTTCCCACTGGCTGAGAATGGGGGGTGAGGTCGGTGTGGGTCTCCCTGGGTGTCATCCCTTAAAGTTACCTTTTGGTGGCATTGGACCACCACAAGCCTTGCAAAGATAAATCCTTCAAGCTCACCATTATGTTGGAAAGGCTGTTGAGTATGACATTCCTACTTTGAAATTTGATATGGGTGTCCTGGAAAGAAACCTCTAGTATACCGTTTTTGATGGCCACTACCACCTCCTCCTCCTTCCCCAACACCACAGGAAAAGTTGCTTAAATAAGGCAAAGTGGCTGCCAGCTTTGGAAGGCAAGGGGTGGGAAAGAATTGTGAGTCACCCACCAGTGCCTTTTAAAGCAATGGAGATCTGCAGCAACCACAACACAACCAAGCAGCAGATTTATACCCATCAGGCTGGCTGGGCCTTGCTCAGAAGTGCCACTGGACATTGCATGTGTGCTGCTCTCTCCCTCTTGCCCCCCCCCCCCCCAACACACACTCCGTTCCCCAAACCCCAAGCCTCCCTCCAGTATGGAAACACTGAGAGAGAGAGAGAGAGAGAGAGAGGGGACTCAGTGTGGGACTCGAGGAAACCCATTCTCCAGGGAAGCTGGAGTCGCTCTACTGGGTTGGAGTTTGGGCAGGCAGGCAGGAGAACTGAGGCTCATTGGTCTTTGCGGCATGCAGGCAGCAGGGTCAAATTGCTTTATGAGCAAATAAAAATAATAAGAGGTTTGATTGATGAGATGGAGAATGAAAGGGGGTCAGAGAAAGATTAAATGGAAAGAGCAGACGGAGACTTTGGAGGACAATATGGATGAAGCATGGCCAGATCAGGAGAGTACAGGTATAGATGGGGGCGGGGACAGGCAAATGGTGGAGTTTTGATGTTGGAGGAATGGAATGAAGTCACGAATAGAGAGGCGAAGATGCATCCTGAGCTGGCAGGGAGAACAAGAAAGGACTCTGCATGCAACTTGGAGTGATTTTAAAGGAAATAGCTATCAAACCTTCCATCTTAGAAAACAGATGGAAGCATAAATGGGAGATTTTTTTTAAAAAAAATTCAAAAGCAAGTTGGAAATCCATGGTAATTGCAACAGGAAATGGGAATGAAAGAGACAGAAGTGGGTGTGAATTAATGAGTACATAATAAGTAAAGAACTATGGGATATTATTTTTATTTTTTATCACAATGGAGAAACAACTGTGGATAAAGATGAAAAGATTTATTATTGTTGAATATGGAGAAATGGTTGTGAGAGTTATTGGAGGTAAAGTTGTTATGTTTGATTAGAGAAAATACTGTATATTGCTGACTAATAATAATGATGATGTGGTGGGATAATGAGCTGCTTGTGCGTTAAAGCTTGATCCCTCAGAGCTCACTCAGTGTAGTGAAGCCCTGCCTTGAGCGGAGCCCTTCGGGGTGGCTCCGTCAGTCGCTGGTAGAATCTGACAGTGGGCGTTTGCGGAAACGTTTCCAACATAAAAGCTGTTTCACGGACATGCGCCTCCTGGATTCCCTGCGTGACAGTTTCCGGCGAGGGGTGGGGGTCCTTAAAGGGTGTCCTGATACCTCCTCACTGTTCTCACTGGAAGTATCCCAGAGCCTCCCCTCCGACTCCCTTTCCTTTGGAGCTCCCGCACTCCCCCTACTGGTTCCCTCTTCTGCTGAAGAAGTGTCTCTCCTATTCTCCTGAAGCCTTCTCACCACCTGTCCTTCCGATGGCAGTTCCCTGACAGATGATGATGATGATGATGAAACCATTTTGGGACTTTTGTGGAAAAAGGAAAAGGAATTGATCTATTTGGGTCAGAAGACTGGGAAAATATTACCTCACAGGAAGTAGAACAGTGAATAATTTCTTCTGACAGACCTAAAATCAGACGTTCTTTTATTTTCTCTCTTTTCTCTTCTCTTTTTTCCTCTACTTTTCTTTTTCTTTTTCTTTTTCTTTTTCCCTTGATGTTTTCTTTTTTCTTTCTTTGTTTTTGTTTTTATTAACTTAATTTCTTTTGTTTTGTCATGAGATTAGGTGTAGGTAAAGTTATTTCTTTGATTACATCCCTGACCTGCCAATCACAATGGACCTCCCCCTGTGTTGTTTGTTGTTGTTTGTTCTTCCTTGTGCTATTACCCTATTGCATTCTTGCTTGTGGTGAGCTTGCCAATGTAGTATCAATTTCAATAGATGCTTGTCTGTATTTTCTTTAATATCTGCATTGTCATTGAAATTTATTATTAATAAAAATTAGATAGCTTCTTTTATAATTTTTGTGTAAAAAAGAAAATGAAATAATTTATTTGGCTCAGGAAATAGATCGGTTTGCCTAATAGAAAGAATATACTGGTAATTTAGGTGGCTCCAGCCATTTGTGTGTTTTTTTGCCTACCTGGTAGCAATTGACAAAACTTTGTAAGGTTAAGCTTTGGGTAAGGCTTCGTTTGGATGGGGTGGCGGTTGTAGCCTTCACCTGCCCCTCCTCACTAAGGGTATCCTGTTAAAAGGATCTGGGGGTGTGGATTCTGTCCAATGCCTGGACATGGGCTGGGGGAATGTCACAACCCCAATGGGGAGCCCACAGGGGTCCCTATTTGATGTAACTCATAGGGCTCCCCCTATTGATGGTTTACCCTGCAGATGGGCAGGAGTCAAGATATAGCCTGGCTTCACTCAATGCCTAAGCCAAACCACCCGCATCTGTAAACAATAAAGCTGTGGCCTATTTGAACGCATAAACCAAAATAATTGTGTCTGTGTAAATATTGTCTGTAAGGGTCACAAGACCTTGGCATGCAAGTGGGGCTGAACAAAATAACATGCAAATTCTCATGTTTTGCTTCAAATGCCCTTTCTCAGCATTCTACACATTCTGCATATATAAAACAAAGAGATACAGAATACAGATTCAATGTGCCAGATGAGTTTATTTTTTTATGATGAATTTCCCCAATTGTGAAAAAGAAAACCCATGAGGCCTGAGGTCTTCCTATCACCACAAGGCTCCCAATTTCTTCTGCAGCTACCATGAATGGTGGAAACAACAAAGAGGAGAGCTTTCCTGTCTTGTATCTACCCTTCAAAGTCAATTTGCTTTGAAGATATCGCAGCATCCGAGCATTTTGTAGCAATGTTAAAGAGACTCAGGTCACCATATACTAAGACTTCTCCATCAAGGGCACAGAAGTCTTCAGTTGCACAGCCTTTGAATCTGAGGAGATTAATATTCCGTTCACGGTCTGTGTGATACAAAGGATACGCTTCGCATGAGTTCTTTATTGGGGCTTTCGGGATAAGGATGACTGTGGTTATTAAAGCTCACTGTGCTTACAAACACACTCTATGATTAATCTGACAGCCAACTATCACTAGTGCATGCCTTGGGAACCTTAGCTTGTGAGCCAAATTAAGCCCACCAGGTGGCCTAATGTGACCATTTTACCCAAGCAACACCCACTTGACTTACACTAACCCTGTATTACATCATATATGTGGCAGGTAATTTCACTGCTGCAGCAGAACAACTGGGAATCTTGGAAACTACTCTGAATCATTTGCTTGAGAGGAGGGGAGGGCTTGCAATCACAGCCAATCAGCTGAAACCCTTGGTCAAAGCAAAGTTTGCTTCAGATGCCAGCAGCTGAGTAGCACTGACAGGAAGCTGTGCAGGCATTAGGATCAATAGCAATTCATCCTGCCAAACATAGAGCCCGCAAACTCCCCTTTTGGCAGGGACCTTCCTTTTCAGTCTGGCTTCAGTTTATGCTGTGCTGCAGAAGAAGAAAGGAGAGAACTGGATTGCCTGCTGATTATATGCATTGTGAGCAGGAAGTTACCCTCTGCCACAGTGCTATTTTTCTAGAAAAAGTGGTACCGGAACTCACCATGAGTGCCTCCCTTGTTCTCTTAGAATGGCAATGGCGCCCACCTGAGAGTTGCTAGAACTGAGTTATGGCTGGAAAAAAAGGTTTGGTCTTCCACCCTATGTATTTTACTTGACTCAGGAAGCAGTTATTTTCTACTCTTGTGATGCAGTAAGATTCAATTAACACAATGCAACTTATTTCTGAGGAAATATGAACAGAGGTGCACTATTAGTTCCTTTCTTTTTCCCAACCTCTTTTACTTCTGAATGTTTGGCCAAAGTGTGTGGCCAGATACAGTCCTCCTGGACAAGCACCCAATGGCGCATACTGCTGTGAGGAGAAGCAATGATGAGCTGGCTGGTCCTGCACCCTCCCCTGTATCTCTCTCCTCTCTTCCTCCTTGTGCATTAGAGGACAAAGGTGTGCTGTAAGGAGTCTGCTGTACTTTGTAGGCTCCCCAGTCTCACACAAGGTAAAACCTTGCACATGAGTGAGCCTTTCTCATCTTGTTTTGATGCAATTCATGTGGGGATAGCTTGGAATCCCAAACAGAACTAGAGCATAGCCCTTTCCCTTAGAGAAATAAATCAAAGCTATACACAAATATTGCTTTTCTGGAAGTGAGAAAGAGACAGAGGCAGGCAATATTACTCACATGTAATAAAACTCCCATAGTCAATGCACTTGGGAAAGTCAGGCAGCTGACATTCCCCTGACTTGGGCAACCTATTTTGCGTAAAGCAGGGGTCTTGCTGAAGCAGGCTGGACACTGTCAACCATTGGGGGAAAGATCTTCACGTGGTGTGACTACAAACAGACAGCTGCATTCTCTTGGATGTAATCTCTCTCTCTGTGTGTGTGTGTGTGTGCAAGCAAGTAGTGGGCAAGCCCAGAATCCACACTGGGGAGAGAGATGCCCATATTTCCCATATTTCTACTTCTCTTTCTTCAGCCCCACTGACTGCTTGTTTGAAATGTCACAGATGTAAGTAAGGATGTGATCATCTTCTCCACCCATTCCAGATTCAAGGATCAACCATAGATACCTCTTACACCCTTGCACTCTGCATCTGAATGGACCAAAAGACAGAATTCTATAATTTTCTTGTAACTAATTGACACATATATTTTGTTCATACAGTGCTTCTTTCTAGAAAAAGGAGGACTGGAACTGTGTTCAGCGCATAAACATTGGGACTAGCCTAGCCATATGTTTAGACAGTCGATGCAAGTTTTAATGTGATTTTTTTCTATTGTAATTTTAACTTTTTGGAATTTTATTTTTATTGTTTTACAATCCAGCAGTATATAAATTTAATTAAAAAAATAAAGTGGTGTGCCAAAGGATTTCCAACACTTCTACATATGTCTGCTAAGAATTTATTCCAAGTGAATGGGCCTTGAGAGGCAGTTGGCACACTTAGGATGGCCACTTCAAGGGTGACAAACTGATTACCAGCCCCGTTGGGAAACCCCTGCCCTTGGTTTCCTGTCCCAAGCACTCTGACATTGAGCCCCTTCTGCTGGAGATACTGACTTTGGGTAGGAGGCAGCAGGGTTCCCAGCTCCTGTCATAGCCAAGTGCCTCCTTCCCCAAGCCCAGGAAGCATTTGCTCAACTTTGGTCAGGAGGCATGATGCTCTGACAGGGTCTGAGAGTGCTCCCATCACCTCCCCAAAGCTCATCTGGATTTGGGTTGGAGGCAGCAGGGTTCCAAGATCCTGTCTCAGACTCATGCCTGCTTTCCCAAGTTTGGGAAGAATTTGATCAGCTTAAGAAAGGAGGTGGTCTGATGGGGTCCCCAAGGCCTCCTGCATCCTTCCCCCAAAAGTTGGCAGAACTATGTCCTAGCATTTTCCGCCAGAAAAAAGCACTGTTTTTATAAGCCCTTGACCTTCAGAGATGCAGATACTCACGGTGGACAGGTTCTTTATTGCACTCCTTTGTTTGGCAGCAGGAGCACTTCAGCTGGAGGAATTTACCTTTAGCTGCACTGAAGCTGTAATCACCTGTGTGGCAAGCTTGGGGAGGCACACATCCCCAGAAAGTTGACACTTTATACTTTGGAACTGAAAAGAACAAAAGGAAATAAATCACAAGATGCGCAAAAATTTTGGTTAATTCCCTCCAAATATAATTATTTTTACTGATACTTTCCTTTAATTACATTCTTTTTCTTCAGTGAGAAACTACATAATGCACAGTTCTTCAACCAAGAAATGAACCAAAACACAATTATCCAATTATCCTTCAAAATCCACAATTCTCCAACCAAACACTGCATACAAATATGCAAATATTAAGGAAAAACAAGCATAGAAACAGTGGGTGGTATTTATTGCTAGTCGAATTCATGGGAGACTCAACATTGTTAATGATTGTAGCTGTCATAGGTTCAATGATTTCAACTGTTTACTCTGAGTAGGATTTAGTTGAATGCCACTCAGCTATATGAGTTCAAACAACCAACAGAGTTACTTTGTATTAGGGGAAATGACCTGATTTCTCAGATGGGCATGCAGACAAAGAGATCTGGAAGCTGAAACCTAGAATGACCAATGTTCCAGGAATCATTGTGAGGCCAAGGGGCCATATAGCCCATTGTTGTGTGCTTAAATCACAGGATGCTCAGGAGAAAATGATGATGTGGCTGCTCTTGAGCCAGCAATCCCATGTATTGCTCCAAAATTCACAGCCAGTACTTCCGGGTTAGTGCCATCGGTGAATGGTGGAGTTCCTCTGACCGGAGGAACTGGCTCCGTGGAAACTGGGTCTTTCTGCTGCGGCGAAGGTGGCGACCCGCTAGAAATCCCAGGTGGAGGAAACCTGGGAACATGGGGTTTGCAGGGCACCAGGAGCGCCTCCCCTACTTGTGGGGAACCCCATTTTGGGGCTCCGGAGTGAAGTGGGGTGAGCGGCGTGGTGCTGCGAACTGATTGCTACTTTCACAGAGGGAAGCCGCATAGCCATTGCCGGAGAGTGCTGACTTTTTCCTGTCAACAATTGGACTCTAAACAAGTACCCGTGAGTAAAAATGGAAAATTGGATCAAGAAACATCCAAATTTGGCACCGAAGCGGGAAGGTTTAAAACAGGAAGTTCGCCTTCTGCTTTTTGTAAATAGACTGAAGCAAAAACCTTGTAAGCTAATAGCCTGGAAAGTCGTTTGTAAAGGTCGAAATTTCCTTCATTTATAACCACTAAAAACCCCTTGGAAGCAGGAGAAAAGGGGGGGGATTTTGACTGTTCAAGCCTGCAGGAGAGGGAGTAAAAGAAAAATAAGTTTCCACCATCTGAAACCTGGGAACGGGGTGTCAGAGACAGAAATTGTCGGAGACGTTCATTGACTGTGAATGGAACATTTTGACAGATAGCTAAAAAAGAGAAACAAACTGATTCCAATGTTGCCTTTTGCATCCTAAAGAAACAAAATACTTGAAAAATGAAAGTAACTTTCCTTTGTTGGATATGCTTTAAAAAGATGGACACAAATAGAAATTGTCTCCTCTAGAGGGAGCTTGTTAAATTGTTGCTGCAGTCTACTAGGAGACTTTACAGCTGCGAGATTAAGATTGTGGGACCAGTCTTCTGACCTTGAATAAAAATGTGTTGGGAGGAAGTCTTGGTGCTTGCTTTTTGTAAGACAAATGCTTTGCTGGAGCAGTTGCATGAGAAGATGGATCTGATGAATGAGAAGTTGGATTTGATGACTGTTGGAGTCAGTAAATGCGGACAAACAGGGAATACTGACACAGAAATCATACAGGGACCAACTCAGGAAACTGGTTCGACTGGGCAAGTGCAAGGGCAGATGATAATGGAGGAGGTGGCGGTTGTACCTCAAGTAATGCAAATGGAGAGATCCGAGGCCCTGCAGGAGCATAAGCCGCTGTTTTTGAAGCTTTAATTTGGAGTGGGCCAGGGGGAACCTGGAGGTGAGGAGGCTCTTAACTTTGGAGGGACTTTGAAATATGCTGTTAATTATTTCTTGGATTACATTGATGACTGCGGGGAGTGGGACTGTGGGGAATGGGCTGGTCTGATGAGGGGAGATGGAGATAACTATCGGCTGGAATCCCCCAGAGACCTACTCCTCAATGAGAAAGGAAAGAAATTAAGAAAGAGACCAACAAAAGACAAGGAAAAGTGCAAGTATAAACAACAAGAAGAAGATCTGCAGAAGGGGCATGGAAGAGATTTAAGAGCCTCGGACATAAGATTACCAGGTTGATGGACTAGATGGAATGGACAGTAAGGACTGACATAACCCGAGACCAGGAAGAAGGGACGTTGGATGAAAAATGGAAGAATGTCTATAAAGAAAAATTCTTATTTTGGGAATTAGTGTAAAATTAATGAATATTAGGGAAAATGTTGGAATGAAACTATCTGGCTTTAGTAGAAATGATATAAGGAGTTATGTATAAATAAGCATTAAGTTTTAAGGTATTTTATGGTAAGATAAGGTTAAACAAATTAAGGCAAATTGAGTAACAGAATATGGTGAAAGATGGGAAGGATTTGCTGAGTTAATTAATAGGTTAGACTGTTAAGATAAATCATTCAATAAAAATTGAGAAAGATGGAAAGAATTTGCTGAAACAACAAATTAAGCTAGAACAAAAAAAGGGAGGTGTGAGGAGGTCAAAGAAATAAGCAAATGAAAGATAAAGATATGTAATATGGGATTTGTATTTTTCTTTTTTTGTTGTTGTGTTGTTGTATTGGTTTTTATGTATTTTTTCTTCTTTTTTATTTCTTTTCCTTCTCTTTTTTTGTACTCTTGAAACTCTTAATAAATATCATTTAAAAACAAAAAACAAAATTCACAGCCAGTGAAAATGCATTACTTAGTCTTAGTGTCATTGCACTCTGAGTTTCCCACCACCCTGCAAGAATTTGAAGGCAACAGGGCATCTCTGAGGCAGGGGCGTACCAACAGGGGTGTGGGGGTGCTGGCCACACTGGATGTCGTCCTGAAGGGGGGTGACATTCGGCACTGCCGCCCCTGCCTGTGACTCCCCCAAGTCCAGTGAGTGGCAAAGCAACATGGCAAAGCAGTTACTGTGGCTCTCCCCCCTCCCCCAGCTTGCTGTAGGGTTGGGAGTCACGGGAGGGGGGCAACGAATGTCACCCCCTTCAGCCTGAAGGGGGGTGAGATTCAGTGCACCCCGCCTTCCACCTCCTAATTCCAGCGACCGGCAAAGCCATGAGCAGGCAAAGCAGTGAGGCAACGGTGCCCCCTGACTCCAAATCCTACAGCAGATAGCACAGGTGTCATCCCAGTGGAGGGGGGTGACATTAATTGTGCTCCCCAGGAGGATCGGGTGTTGCCGATGGCACCACAGGGAGGATTGGCACGTCCTAGTGGGCAGATCCCCTCGCCCAGGTGCACGTTGTGTTTGCCGCTCCGGGTGCCTGAGCGGCTTCCTCCCCCACTGCTCTGAGCATGACAACTTTTTCCTTCACAGGATGTTAGTTGGAGTAATGCAAGAAGGAGCGATAAGGTTGCCAGAAAACCATTTTCCCATTATAATATCTCATCTGGAACAGCTGGCGTAACAGCAAAGAGAGAAAGAACTTGCAGGTGCCCAAAATGGTTTGGCACCTGCACTGAATTTGTAATAATATATTTAACTGAATACCTTGCCTTATGATGGAAGGCAAACCAAAACCAAACCAGAGCTCACTGCTTCTGGTGTAGTGTGGACTGCTAGTTAAGACAGTGTTGGCTAATTTGTGGCCCTAAAGAATTTATTGAACTACAGCTTGCATCATCTCTAGCCATTGACTATGCTGGCTTAGGTGTTAGGGAGTGGTAGTCCAGAAATTTCTAAAGGGTCATAGGTTAGCCAACCCCAAGGTGATGCATGCCAGGTTGTCTCTGATGAAGCCTGCATGTGATGGAAAGAAAAAGGGAATGCCTTTCCACCTTATGTGACTGAGTATGGGTGCTGAGTGTTGGACTGGAATCTGAGATGCCAGGGTTCAAATCCCCACTCAACCATGAAGCTCACTGGGTGACCATGGGGAGTCCCTGCCTCTCAGCTTAATATCCCTCACAAGGTTAAATGAATAAGAGAAGAACCATATATGCCACTTTGTGCTCCTTGGAGAAATGATGGGCTATAAAGGCAAAAAATAATAATAAATAATGGTAATTTACACAAGAAAGTCATTCCTTGGGATGACCAAGAGTGAGAAGATTCAGCTCACCTATGTTGTTACTCAGAGAACCAGAGGAACAAATGTGAGTATCATTGCAGGCTTTGCTCTCGGTATTTTCACATGAGGTACTCATTTTATGACAGTAGTCACATGTAAGAAATGCCGCTGCAGAAAGGAGATAGAGGTTGGTGGAAGAGATTTCTTGAGATGGTAAAGTACTATAATGTGGAAAAAGGTGTCCTTCTTTCTAAGGAGGTGGAATGCAAAAGGGTAGGTGTGTGTTAGCTGTAATGTTCATATGAATTATTGGGTGTCATATTTAGCCAATGCAATCTTCCCTTCCATAGAGTGGCTTCTTAGAGTACCCCTATATGCACCGGCTGAAAAGGAAAAGGAACAGAAATATCTCAATCTTGATGCATGCCAATGGTTCTATATTGTGAATTGCCCTGCTTCATGGTGTGAAAGCCTATGTATAAATAACACAGGTGTTTAAAAGCAAGAAACTACAGTGGTACCTCAGGTTACATATGCTTCAGGTTACATACGCTTCAGGTTACAGACTCCGCTAACCCAGAAATAGTGCTTCAGTTTAAGAATTTTGCTTCAGGATGGGAACAGAAATCATGCTCCATCGGTGCGGCAGCAGCAGGAGACCCCATTTGCTAAAGTGGTGCTTCAGGTTAAGAACAGTTTCAGGTTAAGAATGGACCTCCGGAACGAATTAAGTACTTAACCCAAGGTACCACTGTACACAGGAAATCTGCTCATTTATATACCTATGTATATTAGTTAATGAAACCCTCTATGGGAAGAGTCATATTGAGGCAGTGAAAGTCAAAGCACCAAAAACCAAAGGAGCATTAATGAAATTCTATTACAATAAGGGAGGGCAGCTGAATGAAGCTGTCCTAAAGATAATTTGTAGCAAAGTGCTTACTGAAATGCTCTATGGCACTGAAATCTGGGGGTCTGAGTCAAACTCCATTAAAGTTTTCAAAACTGCTCAGAATAAAGATTATTTTGAAACTACACACCATACCAACAGTAATATCAACAGCTTTTATTTCTACAGAATCTAGGTGGCCAACAATTAAAGCAAGAGTGGAATGTGCTCAGTTAAAGTTTGTGTATGTGTGTGTGTGGGGCGGGGGTTGTGTGTGTTGGTTTGCAAGCCCCCCCATAGAAGCTGGCCCCTCTCACTGTCCTCGGAGCTTGCTTACCGGTAACCTCCTCTGGCTGATATCCAGACAGACCAGGGAGATTTTGATAGGTGACGTTTTCCCAAGCATGGGTAAAATGCACAACCCCTCCTTCCTGCTTCTGCAGGGGAAAGAAAATAAGTCAGAAATCTATTTACATGATGTTTATTTCTGACATTACAGCACTAGAGAAAAACACGTCCTTTCAGTTCAGTTCTTCTAGCACGTCTGACAAACTTCCTGAACATGCGCACACAGAAGGTTTCAAGTTACACTCTTCACAAAGACTTATCCAGCCTGTGAACGTCCTGGGAAATTCTTCTTTCCCACAGATAGGCACATCATGTGATGTCAACAATCTGGGTGTCTGCAGCTTTGATGTTTCCATATACTGAATCCTCCCCCATATGAATCATCGTTAGCTGCAGACAAAACTTGATCCAGAGAAGAAAACAAACAGTTGTTATACATGTAACAATCCCCTGTTGTTTCAGTTCCACCCTTGGAACTACCCGCCACTGGTTTCACCAATGTAACTCTCTGGTTGTCTGACTTCCAAGGAATGAGTGCTTCTGCATTACCTTGGCTAGGAAATGTTGTGTTACGCTTCGCAACACCCTGTTGTGTCTTTGTCTCTGACTTAGACATACCCTTAACCTGGCTTGAGTTGTCAACAATAGTAATACATGCAACAGCTGAACTAGCAAACTCTTGAAAATACCTCTTTGGTGGTACGCCCTTTGTGATTCTCTCAGACCTGCGTATGAGGTACTGATCCTCCTTGCTGACTGGTTCAGTCTCAGGACTTTTCGGAGAACCAGTTCCAATAGTAATCAGTGGTTCATCCTTAACCTGTGAAGATTTAGCTTTTGTGTGTGAACCTTTCTCAATAACTGTGTCAACAGAAGTCTCTGAGCTTTCTGTGTCACTTTCAGTATCACTATAATCAGAATAATCAAATTCATCATCTAATCATCAGCAGTGGGAAATGTGTGAAAAATTACTCTCTCCTGTCCAGGAGCACTCTCTAGAAATTTTGTGAGAATCACCTGACCAGATTCAGACAAAATCACTCTGTAGAGACCCTTTTCATAACCCACAAAAATGCCTCTGGCATTCTTCACCCCATTTGGAGTTTCTGTCTGCACATGAGATCCAAAAACCCTAAAATGCGAGACAGAAGGTTTTCTTTGGAATAGCTTCTCAAAAGGAGAACATTCCATACCTTTTGAAACCTTTCTTACCCAAGTGTAACAAAAACATGATAAAGATTCAGCCCAATACTCATGTGGCAAGTGTGAACTCAGCAATTCTGCCTTCATGCCATTTTGCAACACTCTGTTCACTTTTACACACACAGTTTTGTTCCATGCAGCTTCTGAAACAGCAACCTGTATCCCTTGCTTCTCAAGGAAATCCTGAAAATCCTGTGAAAGAAAAATTGGCTTTTCATCTGTGAAAGGAAAATCAATTTTAGCATCATGAACATTCTTAACCTTGTCACAAAACTCCTTAAACCTTTCTAAGGTTTCTCTGGGACTCTGCAACATGTAAATCCATACATATTGAGAAAAATGGTCAACAAATACAAGTTAGTATTTTGCATTGCCTCTAGATGGTGCTAAAGGACCAATTATATCAGCATACACTGTTAATCTTTGTTCCCTTTCCTCTCGTGTCTTCTTTCGAGATACCTGCAAGAGAAAGCATTTGAGATTCACATGCTGTGCACATTTTATAATCTTTTTTATCAAAAGTTAATAGATACATTCCGTCTTTCTCTCTGGCAGAAAGATACAGCTCTCCATCTTTGTAGATTTTGCAGCTTTCCTCATCATAGGATAACACCTGTTTCTTCTTAGTGATTTGAGAAACACTCAACAGATTGTACTTTAAATCAGGAACAAAATAAACATTGTTTATAGTCAAGTTCAGGCTTTCTAGATACACAGTTCCAATCCCGGTTGCTTCCATTTCCTGACCGTTGGCCAGTTTCACAGTGAAGCATTGCTTCTCAAACGTAGAAAACAGTTCTCGGCCTGATGTCATGTGTTGCATCGCTCCTGTGTCTACAATAAATGAGTTCTCCATGGATGATGTGGCTTTTAGGGACATCAAAGCCATATCTGGTTTTGCCTGGGACTGGATACGACCTTTGTTTGAAGCCTCAGGCTTTAAAGAGCTCCCTCTAGCTCCTTTTTCCTGACGTGGTGTCTCCTGACGAACAGCGTTCTGAGCTACAGCTTTCTCCTCTGTAGCAATAGTAGTGGGGGTGCTTCACTCCCCCCATCAGCAACAGCCATTGCAGCAGTGCTAGGATCATCAACAGCAACAGCAGCAACAGTCTCTCCACTTCCCTGTTGTGGCTTAAAGCTCCTCCCAGCTTTTGATGAGCTCTCAAGAATTTGGCTAGCTTCATCTTGGCTCTCCCCCTTTGGTGCAACCAATTCTCGGTCCTTGCTTCCCACCCCAGCTTCACAAGCTTTGCGGAGTGACTCCCAAGCGACCCTTGGTTCTTGTGCACCATTTAGGACTGGCTCAAGATAAGCGTCCACATTTTCTGCCAAAATTCTCATTACACGCTGCTTCAATTCACTTTGAACTGCAGCCTTCTCCCCCTGTGCTTGTACAGCAACAGGCTGTGGGGTTTGTACTAAGTCCCATAATTGCTATCCCACCAGTAAGAATTCCATTGCAAATGACCATTCTAGCCAGTTTTGGCTATTCAGTTTCTGAGAGAACAGAGCCATCTTAATCCCAAACTGCAGCTTTCTAGCAGCAAGCTGGAAAATCCAATAGTCTATATCCTGTTTACTAGCTGCTTGCACTTGGCAGTCAGCCCAGCTGCCTGGAATTTTCCCTTCCACAGAGAATCTGTAAACAATAAGCCTTTGCTGCAATCCAACAGCTATCAGCAAGCTGTGCTTTTCTTGGAAAGTCCCCTTTCCAACAGTTTGTTTACAACAAACGTCGCTGAAAAACACCCAGCCTTGCTTTCGTTTTTGAAGCTTCTTTTCTCTCTATGCTCTTTAAGCTAACCAGCCCATAAATTTAGCTCAAAAAGTACTCACGACCTGTCGCTTAGCAATGGAAGTTCTTATCAGCTCTGGAATGCCAAGTATTTGGCCTCTCTCCGCTCTGTTTTATCCAAAACAGGAGCCTTTTTCTCAGGGAACCGAAGACTTTTCAATTCGCGTTCACCATCCAGCCATAAATCAGCATAGCAGAGGTACGTGGATCGCTGCTTATCAGCAAAAAAAAGTCTCCCACCTGGTGCTCAGCCATCTTGATGTTGCAACCATTGGGCTCTGCTACCACTTGTTGGTTTGCAAGACCCCTCCATAGAGGCTGGCCCCTCTCACTGTCCTCGGAGCTTGCTTACCGGTAACCTCCTCTGGCTGATATCCATACAGACCAGGGAGATTTTGATAGGCGACGTTTTCCCAAGCGTGGGTAAAATGCACAACCCCTCCTTCCTGCTTCTGCAGGGGAAAGAAAATAAGTCAGAAATCTATTTACATGATGTTTATTTCTGACATTACAGCACTAGAGAAAAACACGTCCTTTCAGTTCAGTTCTTCTATCACGTCTGACAAACTTCCTGAACATGCGCACACAGAAGGTTTCAAGTTACACTCTTCACAAAGACTTATCCAGCCTGTGAACGTCCTGGGAAATTCTTCTTTCCCACAGATAGGCACATCATGTGATGTCAACAATCTGGGTGTCTGCAGCTTTGATGTTTCCATATACTAACATCGTGTGTGTTTAAATTGCTTCTATGCCAATGCAACATTTTCCTGTGTTGTACTATATGGAATTGGTGGCCAAGTTGGTTTTGGTGATTGTTAGGTTTAATCTGAAATCAAGCTAGAATTTAGTTTGTTGGTGTCTCTGGTATCTTCTCTCTCTTACATCATGGGAGTTAGCTTATATTATGGATGTCTGCTCTGTATTCTTTTATTAATACCATTGCTCCAAGTTTGTTATGGCCTTTGGCTTGTTCAATAAAGTTATGAACTATACGTGAAATGCTCATTGCTGCTCTAGTACTTGAGATTTCGTCCCACTCCATCTCTCACTCACACACTGTTTCCCTATTAGTTGACTTTTGTCTTGGAAGAGAGCCTGGCTTAGGGAATACTTACTAAGGACAAGGATGTTAGAGAAGCAGGTAATGGTCGGTGTGAATGTAACAGAGAGAGAGGGGGGATTACCTTTTAATCAAGGTAGTTTATATGTTAAGGTTTTTTTATTGGCTATTTTAACTATAGTGTATATTTTAATCATTCTGGATTTTAAAAAAGATGCAGATTTCTTTTGTTGCTATTGTTTTCTAAATAGCACAGAAGCCATTTGGGAATGAAGCAATATATATATTAATGAATAAATAATATATTCTAGATTGAATGGCTATCCTAAGTATCCTAGAAACTGTGGCCTTCACTTATTAGTATGGTTAATCAGATTCCTCCATCACAGAAATACATGTTTGCAACTGACTATACTTGGTCACCAAGGCTTAAGTGCTTAAACTTGAGTTTACTCTCCTTGGTAAGCCAGCAGTCCTGACTCTCTATTATGTTGCTATCCTGTCCTCACTCACATTCTTGTCAAAGGAGCAAACATTTTTGCAGTCATCTAAAGATGATAATTTGATCAAACTGCGGGAGGCAGTGGAAGACAGGAGTGCCTGGTGTGCTCTTGTCCATGGGGTCACGAAGAGTCAGACACGACTAAACGACTAAACAACAACAAAGATGATAAAATGAATCCCATTGCACTGGTTCCTACTCAACTGGAGAAAGCAGGCCCAAGAGGAAGCATGTGCTCAGAAGTGTTGTCATCATTTTTGAAAGATCAGGAAACTCAGAGATGGACCAGCTAAGAGAACTGATGCAGGAAGAGGTTTTACTTTCAGATATTTATAGACCAAGGATTCATGCTGTGGGCAACACATGGGAACAAATGGTTCATTGAGGTCTGGGGCTCAATTGCTGGTGTCAATGACTCAGTCAATGACTTTCGAGTCAATGACTCGAAACCTCACACAGCATGGAGCCTGCTGTCTCCACAAACAACATAGAATCATAGAATCATAGAGTTGGAAGAGACCACAAGGGCCATCGAGTCCAACTCCCTGCCAAGCAGGAAACACCATCAGAGCACTCCTGACATATGGTTGTCAAGCCTCTGCTTAAAGATCCTTAAACAGGATCATTCTCTCAATCACTCTTCGTCACTCTAAACAGTCAAGTCGAAGGTACCAGTCAATGTGCAAAGATGCAGTTGAGGAAGCCCTTGTTGGTTCAGCTGCAGATTAACTCAAAGGCCATTACTGCAGCCCAGCAGTGGGATGAGCCAATGGCAGTGCAGCCGTCAAATGCGGTGTAGGGATGTAAGGTTGAGGTAGAAAGTAAAAGTGTGTATGTGGAAGTAAAAGACAATGATCATCCTTATGAGGAGGCCTCCACTATGTTGTGATACCATTTATTATAGCAAGATATAGGAAGAAGAAAGTGGACAGAAATTGGTGTAGCTACCTTGCATTGAGTGTAGGCAAGGGAAGCAGTTGGAGAGAAGAAAACCTTAGACACACTACAGAATTATTGGGTTTAGGATGCCTTTCAGGGATCAGCCTGGTGGGACTTAGGGATACACTTGAGGTCTCACATCCATATTTTGGGTGAATGCTGGGGAGTGGGACCACAGTGCCTTTGCTGGGTTTACAGCCAAAGCTGACCCAGAAGTTGGTTCTTCTACTTCCATTGTTGGGGAGCCAGTGATGGAGGAAGCCTCTTAGGTACCTGGGGCAGCACGCCCAGAGGCAGGGTGAACCACCCATAGGGGTGGGTCAAACCATCCATTGGGATGGACGGTACAGGGCACGTGGCACCCATAGGGATGGATGGGATGGGGCGCATGGCACCCATGGGGACAGGACAGGGTGCACTGTGCCCATGTGCAGCCCCCTCCATTGTTTGCTCACCTGCCTCCTTCTAGTCTTCTCCCCTGCCTGCCTGCCTCCTCCAGCCTGGAGCATAGGGTAACTGTGCGCAGCCTGCCTGCTACTCCTGAACCAGGAGGCAGGATGATCACGCCCAGCTGGGGGGGAGGTGATCTGGTGTGGTGGTCAGGCTTGGGGGTATGATCCAGCGTGGTGGCCAGGCCGTCTGGTGCAATCCAGCGTTGCTGTGATTGAGCCCGGGCGGGATTTTGTCAGCCTCCCCTCAGGGATGACACCTGGGGCGGGACGCTCCACCACACCCACCTTGCTCCGCCTCTGTGGGGAGCCACAGTCCAATAAAACACTAAAATACAATAACCTATTAAACATTAAAAGCTTCCCTAAACAGGGCTGCCTTCAGATGCCTTCTAAAAGTTTGGTAGTTATTTTTCTCTTTGATATCTGGTGGGAGGGCATTCCACAGGGGGGTGCCACTACCGAGAAGGCCCTCTGCCGGGTTCCCTGTAAAGCCACTTCCGAGCTGGAGAGGAGGTGGGGTTGCGGGCTTCACCCCACCCTCACATGCACGGGGGCTGGTTCACAGCCCCCGCGAGACTGAAGGGAATCCTCAGCCGTGTCATCTCCCCTGCCAGCCAATTGGCTGGCTCGGGAGGCGTGGCCCGCCCTATTTAGGGCCGGCGCGGCCGAGGCTCGTCCTCTTTTCACCGCTCCAGCTGTTCCGGTTTCCCATCCCTCCCACCCTTTAGGCAGGCTCGCTGACATTGCTATGGACTTCAGTTGGTCGCAGTCATGGGGCTTGGTAGGAATTTTTCCACTTGGCAAATTGGCTCCAGCCATTTGGTTTTTTCACCTACCGAGTAGCAACTCATCACAAGTATGCAGTATTGGCGGTTAGGCATTGGGAAGGAGCATTGTTAAGCAAATGAGAGGGGGGAGGAAGCGCCATCACCTCCCCCACATAGAAGGGTAGTCAAATAAAGGATTCTGGGGGGCGTGGCCCTGTCCGAAGCATATGGAGGTTTGGACCTAAGGCACGCCCCCGAGCGGTGACCCCGGGGGAGCTCCTAGTTGACGTGCATCAGCAGGACTCCCTCTTCTGGTGGTTAACCCTTTCCAGTCTTCATGCAATCGGGCTGAAGCCGGATAGTCGATAGGACCAATGCCTAAGCCAATACTGCTCATTATTTCTTTATTTATAACTTTTAGGGAATGTGGAAAAATCATGGAAGGGAAATTTGGGCCGACTTTAGGAAAACGGTTTAAGATTAAGTTAAAATTGGGTTTGTTTGTTTTTTAATTTAAATAGATATAAGGTTTTAAAAATAAATTGAGGAATGAAAGAAAGAAGAAAAGGAAAATAATAGCATGACATAACAAATTGTTAAGTTTAGGTTGAGAAATAAGATAAGAACTTGTTGAGTGGATAGTAATGAAATTATAATACAGAAGAGGGAGGTGTGAGGAGGTCGAGGAAATAAGGTTTAAGAGAAAAAAAGGATTGAAATTATACTTGTATTTTGTCTGTTTGTGTTTGTGTATTTTTGTGTTTTAATGGAAACTTCAATAAATATCATTTTAAAAAAAAGAAATGTACTGGGAGCCAGTGTAGAATGGATGGAGAGATGGAGATATCCTGAGCTGGCAAAGATAGAGTGGGGAGAGAAAAGACTCTGTAAAATTTGAAGTGAATTTAGAGGGGAAAGTAAAGGTAAAGTTATTCCTTTGATTACATCCTTGACCTGCCAGTTACAATGAAACTCTTCCTCTGGCTTCTCCCCAGGCTGCTGATTGCTCTCTATTGTGTTATTACCCCATCCTATCATTCCTGCTTGTGGTAAGCTTGCAAGTATAATATCAGTTGTAGTAGATGCTTGTCTGTACTGTGTTTAATATGTGGATTACCAAGATGGGGCAGAACAAATCACCACCTCTGTTTTGACACAAGCCACCTACTTTATTTTGGGAAAGCCCCAAATCCATCTCAGACACTTTGGCTCAGCGTAAAAATATGACTCTGATGAACTCTTCAGACCTCTAGTTACAATTAGCAGAGGTTTATAATGAGAGTACTTGTTGATAAATGAGGAATTATTTTAATGTGCCCGTGTCTAACTGATCACATTGTATTTTGTTAGGAGCTTTTTTCATTTTCTCTTTGAAGAGGGCTCCACTTGCTTCTGTCACCGTCTCCCATTACAAGGACATGGTTCAAACCCAGGAACCCCTGATTATGGGAATCCATTCAAATCCTATTTCAATTTGTCTCCCAGTGTCTGTCAAATTTGTCCCTCAGGGATATCGTAGCCTCCGCTACGACCGAGCTACTACTCCTCTGGTCGAGGCCTTCATTCTCTCCTTTGACAATAATTAACGATCTGAGCCTTTGATGAGGCTCCAGGCACATTCCCAAAATGCAGAGTATCCAGCACGCAGGGAAGGAGCTGAGATAGTATGAGCTACATGGCTAAGAGTTTTATTCCTAACTACGCAGACAGTAAGAATTTATATCCTCTCTCTGTGGAAGGCAGAGAGCAACTGAAAAACAAAGGAACAGGAAACCAGTAAACATCACATCTGTCTCCCGTTCTTATATTTTACTTCAAATGCCCTTTCTCAGCATTCTACTCATTCTGCATATATAAAACAAAGAGATACAGAATACAGATTCAATGTGCCAGATGAGTTTATTTTTTTATGATGAATTTCACCAATTGTGAAAAAGAAAACCCATGAGGCCTGAGCTCCTCTTCTCACCACTAGGCTCCCGATTTCTTCTGCAGCTACCATGAATGGTGGAATTAACAAGGAGGAGAGCTTTGCTGTCTTGTATCTACCCTTCAAGATCAATTTGCTTTGATGATATTGCAGCATTCCAGCATTTTGCTTTAATTCCGTAGACTAGCAGGTGACCATATTCAAAGTGTTTTCTATCAAGCGCACACAAGTCTTCAGTTGCACAGCCTTTGAATTGGAGTCTATAAGGTGTCGTACTATGATCTGTATAATAAAAAGGAGAAGCTTTGCATGAGTTCTGGGGCCTTGGGGATAAGGATGACTGTGATTATTAAAGCTCAGTATGTTTACAACCCTGTAGGATTAATCTGACAGCCAACTATCACTAGTCTTACCTTGTGAGCCAAATTAAGCCCACCAGGTGGCCTAATGTGACCATTCTACCCTAGCAACATCCACTTGACTTACACTAACACTGTATTACATGAGATATGTGGCAGGTAAATTCACTGCAGCAGCAGAACAACTGGGAATCTTGGAAACTACTCTGAATCATTTGCTTGAGAGGAGGGCTTGCAGTCACAGCCAATCAGCTGAACCCCTTGTCAGTGGCGTAGCGTGGGGGGTGCAGGGGGGGGCGGCCGCACCGGGCGCAACATCTGGGGGTTAGGGAAACCCACGGGTTAGGGGGCGCAAGTCCACGGGTTAGGGGGTGCAAATCCATGGGTTAGGGGGCGCAAATTACTTGCCTTGCCCCAGGTGCTGATAACCCACGCTACGCCACTGCCCCTTGTTCAAAGCAAAGTTTGCTTCCAATGTTCAGCAGCTAAGTGGCACCAACAGGAAGTTGTGCTGGCATTGGGATCAAGTTCTCAATATTACAGTTGATCCCTGCCAAACACAGAGCCTGCAAGCTCCACTTTTGGCAGGGACCTTCCTTTTCAGTCTGTCTCGAGTTTATGCTGTGCTGTAAAAGAAGAAAGGAGAGAATTGGATTGCCTGCTGATTATTTGCTTTGAATTTGAGTTTCTTGGCTAACACCATGGTGATGCATTGTGAACAGGAAGTCACCCTCTGCCATAGTGCTATTTTTCTAGAAAAAGAGGTGCTGGAACTCAACATGAGTGCCTCCCTTGTTCTCTTAGAATGGCAATGGGGCCTACCTGAGAGTTGCTGGAAATGAGTTTTGGCTGAAAAAAAGCCCTGGTCTCCCACCCCATGTATTTTGCTATACTAAGGCTGCAGTTCTTTTGCACACTTGTGATGCAGTAAGATTCAATAAACACAATGCAACTTATTTATGAAGATAGATGAAGAGAGATGCACTAGTAGTGCCCTCCTTTCTCCCAGCCTCCTTTACTTTTGAATGTTAGGCCAAGGTGGGTGGGTACTCCTGGACCAGCACCCAATGGTGCATACTGTTGTGAGGAGAAGCAGTGATGTGCTGGCTGCTCCTGCACCCTCCCTTGTACCCCTCTGCTCTGATGCACCTTGTGCATTTGAGGACAAAGGTGTGCTGTAAGGAGTGTGCTGTACTTTTGTAGGTTTCCCAGTCTCACACAAGGTAAAACCCTACCCTTGAGTGAGCCTGTCCCCCCAGTTCTTATGCAATTCATATGCAGATAGTATGGAATCCAGAACAGGACTAGAGTATTGCCCTTTCCCTCAGAGAAAGAAATCAAAGCTATACACACCTATCATAAATAAAATGCAAAATAATATCAGTCATTACTTTTCTTGAAGTGAGAAAGAGACAGAGAGGAGCTGAGTTTCTTGCCCCATTGGCAATATTACTCACATAACATCCTACTAGAATAGTTAATGCACTTGGTCTCATTGGCAAGGCAGCTGACAGTCCCCTCACGTGGGCAACCTGTTTCGCCGGAAAAATCGGTCTTTCTGAAGCAGGCTGGGCACTGTCGACCATTGGGGGAAAGATCTTCACGTGGTGTAACTACCAAAATAAAAACCTACAGTCAGCATATGGATACACCTCATTCCCCAGTCTCTTTATTTTGATTTTTTTTCATGCCTTTTAGTAACTTCTGACCCTAGCTGGACATGTTACCTCCACATAGTGTCCTACATTTGCCATCAACTTTGCAGAACAGGGACCTCTGCTGAGCATCTATAAAAAATGTTTTTGTCTTTCACCTTTTGTCATGCACACTATTTTTTGTGTATTTTCTGGAGTAGAAATGTATCAGGCTAGCTATCTGCTCTCTGATTCTAACTCTCTGTATCTGAAGGTACAGACAGCTGCATTCTCTTGGATGTAATCTCTCTCTCTCTCTCTCTCTCTCTCTCTCTCTCTCTCTCCCTCCCTCCCTCCCTCTCTCTCTCTCTCTCTCTCTCTGTGTGTATGTGCAAGCAAGTAGTGGGCAGGCCCAGAATCCACACTGGGGAGAGCAATGCCCATATTTCCCATATTTCTACTTCTCTTCCTTCAGCCCCACTGACTGCTTGTTTGAAATGTGATAGATGTATGTAAGGAACATCTATCTACTCCACTCATTCCAGATTCAAGGATCAACCATAGATACTTCTTAGTCCCTTGCACCCCGCATCTGAATGGACCAAAAGACAGAATTCTATACTTTTCTTGTAACTAATTGACATACTGTATATCATTGGTTCATACAGTGCTTTTTTTCTAGAAACAAAAGTGGGTGCCTGCTATAATAATAATAATAATAATAATAATAATAATAATAAATTATTTATATCCCGCCCTTCCCAGCCGAAGCCGGGCTCAGGGCAGCTAACAACAATAAAACAGTACAAAAGTACAGCACAAACAACACTCTAAAATCATTCATTATAAAATTAATTAAATACAAGCCACTGGCCACCATTGGGCCAGAGCTCCGCGAAGGTTGCCAAGGGAGGGAGTCAGGCTGTGCCCTGGCCAAAGGCCTGGCGGAACAGCTCTGTCTTGCAGGCCCTGTGGAAAGATGTCAAGTCCCGCAGGGCCCTAGTCTCTTGTGACAGAGTGTTCCACCAGGTCGGAGCCACAGCCGAAAAAGCCCTGGCTCTAGTTGAGGCCAGCCTAACTTCTCTGTGGCCTGGGACCTTCAAGATGTTTTTATTTGAAGACCGTAAGTTTCTCTGTGGGGCATACCAGGAGAGGCGGTCCCGTAGGTACGAGGGCCCTAGGCCGTATAGGGCTTTAAAGGTTAAAACCAGCACCTTAAACCTGATCCTGTACTCCACCGGGAGCCAGTGCAGCTGGTATAGCACCGGGTGAATGTGATCTCGCAGCAAAGACCCCGTAAGGAGTCTCGCTGCAGCATTCTGCACCCGCGGGAGTTTCTGGGTCAGTCTCAAGGGCAGCCCCACGTAGAGCGAGTTACAATAATCCAGTCTGGAGGTGACCGTCGCGTGGATCACAGTGGCTAGGTCAGGGCAAGAGAGGTAAGGAGCCAACTTCTTAGCTTGGTGGAGATGGAAAAATGCCTCCTTTGTTATAGCTGCAATCTGCGCCTCCATGGAAAGGGAGGTGTTGAAGATTACACCCAAACTCTTAACGGATGGTGCTGGCACTAATTGCGCCCCTGCAAGAGATGGGAGTTGCCCCTCCAATCCCATATCGTCCTGTCCCAGCCAGAGGACCTCTGTCTTCGAAGGATTTAGCTTCAACCGGCTCCCACATAACCATCCAGCCACAGCTTCCAAGCATCTGGTCAGTGTGTCTGGGGCCGAGTCAGGATGGCCATCCATCAACAGATAGAGTTGGGTGTCATCGGCATACTGATGGCAACCCAGCCCAAAACTCCGGACAAGCTGGGCGAGGGGGCGCATAAAGATGTTGAATAGTATCGGGGAGAGTATCACACCCTGAGGTACTCCACACACCAAGGAGTGGCGCGATGACAATTCCCCCCCCAAGCGCCACCCTCTGTTCCCGACCAGAGAGAAACGAGCGCAGCCATTGAAGGACTGTGCCCTGGATCCCCACATCGGCAAGGCGGTGGTCCAGAAGTTCATGATCGACCATGTCGAAAGCTGCTGACAGATCTAGAAGAATCAGTAGCCCCGACCCGCCTCGATCCAGCTGTCTACGAAGATCATCTGTTAGGGCAACCAGAGCCGTCTCGGTCCCATGACCAGCGCAGAAGCCGGACTGGAATGGATCCAGAGCCGATGTTTCATCCAGAAACCCACCAAGCTGTTCAGCAACCGCTCTCTCAATCACCTTACCCGGGAACGGAAGATTCGAAACCGGGCGGTAATTGGATAGATCTAAAGGATCTAATGATGTTTTCTTTAAGAGAGGGCGCACCACTGCCTCCTTCAGTTCCCCTGGGAATGTCCCTGTGCCAAGGGACAAATTGATGATATCCCCCAGGAGGGCCCGCACCTCGTCTGGACACACTCTAATCAGCCAAGACGGGCATGGGTCGAGAGGACAGGTGGTGGGCTTTCCAGCTCGAAGGAGTCTGTTCACATCGGCTGGGGATATCCGGTCGAAGTGGTCCAATACTGGACCCGAGGACAGTCGAGGAGCCTCCAGTTCCTTTATTGTATCCAAATTGGCAGGGAGGTCATGGCAGAGCAACAAGACCTTCTCTGCAAAAAAACTCGCAAATGCCTCACAGCTGTGTGTCAAATTGTTATTTAAATTTGGCTGTCCCTCAAGGGACGTTAAAGACCTGATTATACTAAATAATTGCGCCGGGCGAGAGCTAGTGGATGCAATGGAGGCCGAGAAGTAAGACTTCTTAGCAGCCTTCACCGCCATCTCGTAGGTTTTCATAAAAGCCCTATAAGATGTTCTTGAGGCTCTGTCACGGGCACCCCACCATATTCGCTCTAGCCGTCTGAGGTCCCGCTTCATTTTCCGGAGCTCCTCGGTAAACCAGGGAGCCCAGTTTCTGCGGGGTCGCAGAGGGCGCTTTGGTGCGATCTCATCGATGGCTGCCAGGAGCTGGATATTCCAGCCCTCGACAATCTCAGTCAATGAGTCGCCAGGGGGAGCAAGGTCCCGCAAGGCTTGCCGGAACCTATCAGGGTCCATCAGCCTCTGCGGGCGAGCCCAAATCAGCTCGCCACCTAAGCAGGGTGGGGGTGGAAAGCCAATCCTGGCTTTCAGAGCGTAGTGATCAGACCATGGCACCTTGATCGAAGGAGACATGATCACATCTATACCTACACCAAAGATCAAATCCAGCATGTGGCCTGCTTGATGTGAGGGGCCCGAAACAAACTGGGAGAGCCCTAGTGTCACCATGGAAGACACCAGGTCCAGAGCCTGTGAGGAGGGAGTGGCATCAGCATGGATGTTGAAGTCCCCCAATACCAATAGGTTAGGGAACTCCAAGGCCCAGCTGGCCACTGCCTCCAATAGGCCTGACAGGGTGGCTGCTGGTGCACTAGGTGGCCGGTACACCAGCTAGACAGCCAAGCTCTCCTCGGAGCCCCACACTAGGCCAACACATTCAATGCCGGGGACCGATGGCGATGGTGGAGCCCTGAAAGGACAATCTTCCCAGATTAATAATGCCAACCCTCCCCCCCGGCCCACAGTCCGGGACTGGTGGAGGACGGAGAAACCCAGGGGCACCATCTCTCATAAGGTAACTGTTGCCCCTTCGTGCACCCAGGTCTCCGTCACACGAGCCAGGTCGACCCCCTGCGAGGTGAAGAAATCTCGCAGGGTGGCGGTTTTGTTGCCTATAGACCTGGCATTGCACAGCACCAGTGACGGAGGTGAGTAATCCTTGCTCACCCTACCCTCGTCCCTTGGGATGAGGCACAGATTGGAAGGGGTACGAGCCTATCCATGTTTATACAATAGATGCAAGTTTTAATATGCTTTTATTTTATTGTTATTTTAACTTTTTTGGATTTTTATTTTTATTTTTTTTACGATCAAGCAGTGTATTTGATTTAATTAAATAAAGTGATGTGTCAAAGGATTTCTAACACTTCTACAAATGTCTACTCAGAAGATACTCCAAGTGAATGGGCCTTGAATGGTAGTTGGCACACTTACAATGCCTCAAGGGTGGCAAACTGATTACCAGCTCCACAGGGAAGCCCCTGTCCTTGACTTACTGGCCTGAGCACTCTGACACCGAGCCCCCTCTACCGGAGATGGGTGGCTTTGGGTAGGAGAAAGCAAGGTCCCTGGCCACTGTCATAGCCTAGTGCCTCCCTCCCTAAGTCTGGGAAGCATTGCTCAGCTTAAGTAAGTTGGTGTGATGCTCTGATGAGGCCAAGAGTGCTCCCACCACCTTCCCAAAGCCCATCTGGATTTGGGAAGGAGGCAGCAGGTTCCAGGATCCTGTCTAAGACTCATGCCTGCTTTCCCAAGCATGGGGAGAATTTGCCCAGCTTAAGAAAGGAGGTGATCTGATGGGGTCCCAGAGCCCTCCTGCATCCTTCCCCCCAAAAGGTGGCAGAATTGTGTTCCATCATGTTCTGCCAGAAAAAAGCACTGTTTTTATAAGCCCTTAACCTTCAGAGATGCAGATACTCACGGTGGACAGGTTCCTTGTTGCACTCATTTGTTTTGCAGCAGTAGACCTTCAGCTGGAGGAATTTACCTTGAGATGCACTGAAGCTGTAATCACCTGAGTGGCATAAATTGGAATAAATACATCCCTGGAAAGTTGACACTTCATACTCTGGAACTGAAAAGAACAAAAGGAAATAAATCACAAGATCTGCAAAAACTCTGGTTAATTCCCTCTAAATGTATATATTTTCAATGATACTTCCCTTTTACTACATTTTATTCTTCAGTGAGAAACTACATAATGCACAGTTTTTGAACCAAGAAAATGAACCAAAACACGATTATCCTTCTAAATCCACAAGTCTCTTATGTTTCTTAAGCCTTGCTGACCCCTGACTTAGTTGAATGCCACCCAGCTACATGAGTTAAAACAACCAACAAAGTTACTTTGTATTAGGCAAAATGGTTTGCAACTGCATGAAAATATTTTTGAGGAGAAAATTGTTCTTAAATGGTGGTACATTTTAATGAGTTATTTATTCATTTACTTATTTACTGTGCAGAAATTGAAGTTTGGGGAGAATGAGAAAGTGAGAGTAACAAAAATTGACAAATTCACCTACCCTTAGCAGAGACTGGAATAGATCTGTCTGTCTGGAAGATTCTAGTTGAAAGATGTAGCAGATGAAAAAGTCACCTGATTTCTCAGATGGGCATGCAAGCAAGGTGAGAACTGAAAGCTGAAACCTAGAAATGACCAATGTCCCAGGAACTATTATGAAGCCAAAGGACCATATGGCCCTTCATTGCATTCTTAAATCACAAGACGCTCAAGATAAAATGAAGATGTGGCTGCTCTTGAGCCAACAATCCCATGAATTGCTCCAAAATTCAGACAGTGAAGATGCATGGCTTAGTCTTAGTGTCATTGAACAGTGAGTGTCCCACCACCCTGCAAAAATTTGAAGGCGGCGGGGTCTCTGAGGATGACATCATATCACACTTCTTCTTTCAAAGGATGTTAGTAGGAGTAATGCAAGAAGGAGAGATAGGGTAGCTAGAAAACCTTTCCCCCCATTGTAATATCTCATCTGGAACAGCTGGCGTGAAAGCAAAGAGAGAAAGAACTTGTAGGTGCCCAAAATGATCCTTGCATTGAATTTGTAATAATATATTAAACTTAATACCTTGCCTTATGATGGAAGGCAAACCAAAACCAAACCAGAGTTCACTGCTTCTGGTGTAGTGTGGACTGCTAGTAAATGCAGTGATGGCTAATTCGGGGATTATTATTATTATTATTATTATTATTATTATTATTATTATTTTGTATTGCAGCCTCCCTGGCCAAAGTCGGGCTCAAAGTGGCTAACAACACGTAAAAATAGCACAGTGCACATAAAATAGCACAGTCAATTAATTAAAATACATTGTAGAATCAGTTCAGAATCAAATTAATGGCAACCATCGAGTTAGAGTTCTATGAAGATTACAGAAGGGGGGGGGTCAGACTGTGCCTTGGTCAAAGGCCTGGTGGAACAGCTCTGTCTTGCAGGCCTGCGGAAAGATGTCAAGTCCCTAATTTCTTGTGGTAGAGTGTTCCACCAGATCAGGGCCAGTCTAACCTCCCTGTGGCCCGGAATCTCCCCCCCCCCAAATTTATTTGAATACTGTAAGGTCCTCTGTGGGACATACCAGGAGAGGTGGTCACGTAGGTACAAGGGTCCTAGGCCATATATGGCTTTAAAGGTTAAAACCAGCACCTTAAACCTGATCCTGTACTCCACCGGGAGCGAGTGCAGCTGGTATAGCACTGGGTGAATGTGATCTCGTTTTTTGACAGAATTACAACCCTGGTAGATGAAGGGAACACAGGGGATGTAGCCTACCTTGATTTCAGCAAGGCATTCGACAAGGTGCTCCATGATATTCTTGTAAAGAAGCTGGTAAAATGCAGTCTTGACTATGCTACCACTCAGTGGATTTGTAACTGGCTGACTGACCGAGCCCAAAGGGTGCTCATCAATGGTTCCTCTTCATCCTGGAGAAGAGTGACTAGTGGGGTGCCACAGGGTTCTGTCTTGGGCCCGGTCTTATTCAACATCTTTATCAATGACTTGGATGATGGACTCAAGGGCATCCTGATCAAATTTGCAGATGACACCAAACTGGGAGGGGTGGCTAACACCCCAGAGGACAGGATCACACTTCAAAACGACCTTGACAGATTAGAGAACTGGGCCAAAACAAACAAGATGAATTTTAACAGGGAGAAATGTAAAGTATTGCACTTGGGCAAAAAAAAATGAGAGGCACAAATACAAGATGGGTGACACCTGGCTTGAGAGCAGTACATGTGAAAAGGATCTAGGAGTCTTGGTTGACCACAAACTTGACATGAGCCAACAGTGTGACACGGCAGCTAAAAAAGCCAATGCAATTCTGGGCTGCATCAATAGGAGTATAGCATCTAGATCAAGGGAAGTAATAGTGCCACTGTATTCTGCTCTGGTCAGACCTCACCTGGAGTACTGTGTCCAGTTCTGGGCACCACAGTTCAAGAAGGACACTGACAAACTGGAACGTGTCCAGAGGAGGGCAACCAAAATGGTCAAAGGCCTGGAAATGATGCCTTATGAGGAACGGCTAAGGGAGCTGGGCATGTTTAGCCTGGAGAAGAGGAGGTTAAGGGGTGATATGATAGCCATGTTCAAATATATAAAAGGATGTCACATAGAGGAGGGAGAAAGGTTGTTTTCTGCTGCTCCAGAGAAGCGGACACGGAGCAATGGATCCAAACTACAAGAAAGAAGATTCCACCTAAACATTAGGAAGAACTTCCTGACAGTAAGAGCTGTTCGACAGTGGAATTTGCTGCCAAGGAGTGTGGTGGAGTCTCCTTATTTTGAGGTCTTTAAGCAGAGGCTTGACAACCATATGTCAGGAGTGCTCTGATGGTGTTTCCTGCTTGGCAGGGGGTTGGACTCGCCCTTGTGGTCTCTTCCAATTCTATGATTCTATGATTCTATGATCCCGCGGCGAGGACCCCGTAAGGAGTCTCGCCGCTGCATTCTGCACTCGCTGGAGTTTCTGGGTCAGTCTCAAGGGCAGCCCCACGTAGAGTGAGTTACAATAAGCAAATAATTTACTGAACTACAGCTTGCACCATCTCTATCAATTGACCACGCTGGCTGAGGTGGATGGGAGCAGTAGTTCAGAAATTTCTATAGGGCCAAAACCCCAGCCTGATGCATGCTAGGTTCTCTCTGATGAAGCCTGCATGTGATGGAAAAAGAAAAGGAAGGCTGGACTAAGATTATGTGGCTGAGTATTGATGCTGAGTGTTGGACTAGACTAGAATCTGAGATGCCAGGGTTCAAATCCCCACTTAGCCATGAAGCTCACTGAGTGACCTTGGGAAGACCCTGCCTCTCAGCTTAATATCCCTCACAAGGTGAAATGCATAAGAGAAGAACCATATACGCCACCTTGTGCTCCTTGGAGAAAAGTTGGGATATAAAGGCAATAAATAAATAATAAATAATGCTAATTTACACAAGAAACTCATTCCTTGAAGTGACCAAAAGTAAGTGAGAAGATTCAACTCACCTATGTTGTTATGCAGAGCACCAGAGGAACAGGTTTGATCTTCACGGCAGCCATGACTTGCTGGAGCTTCACATGAGGTACTATTTTCATGACAGTGGGTACATGTCAGAGATGTTGCTGCACAAAGGAGATAGAGGTTGGTGCAAGAGATTTCTTCAGATGGTAAAGTAGTACAATGTGTTCTTCTTCTTAAGGAGGTGTCATGCAAAAGGGTAGATATGTGTTAGCTTTAATGTTCATATTAATTATTTGGTAGCTTCTTAGAGTACCCCTCTATGCACCGGCTGAAAAATAAAAAGGAAAAGGAGCAGAAATATCTCAATCTTGATGCATGCCAATGATTCTATATTGTGAACTGCCCTGCGTCATGGTGTGAAAGCCTATCTATAAACAACACAGACCACAGTCAAAAGTAAAAAAAAAAAAGATGTTTAGAGCAAGAAGCTATAGAAGAAACCTGCTCATTTATATACCTGGGTTTAAAGGTAAGGGAAGGGAAGGGAAGGGAAAGTCCAGTCAAAGGTGACTATGGAGTTGTGGCGCTCATCTCACTTTTAGGATGAGGAAACCAGCGTTTGTCCACAGACAGCTTTCGGGATCATGTGGCCAGCATGACTAAGCCACTTCTGGTGCAACAAAACACCATGACAGAAGCCAGAGTGCACTGAAACACTGTTTACCTTCCTGCCGCAGCAGTACCTATTTATATACTGTACTTGCACTGGCGTGCTTTCGAAATGCTAGGTTGGCAGGAGCTGGGAGAGAGCAATGGGAGCTCATCCCGTCGCAGGGATTCAAACCACCGACCTTCTGATCAGCAAGCCCAAGAGGCTCAGTGGTTTAGACCACAGTGCCACCCATATCCCTTGGTGTACTCTTTAGTAAAACATTCTCTGGGAAGAGTAATATTGAGCCGTGAAAGTCAAAGCACTGAAAACCAAAGGAGCATTAATGAAATTCTATTACAATAAGGGAGGGCAGCTAAATGAACCTGCCCTAAAGATACTTGGTAGCATAGTGCTTACTGAAATGCTATTTGACACTGAAATCTGGGGGGCAGAGTCAAACTCCATTAAAGTTTTAGAAACTGTCTTTTTCAGTTTGATTTCTTTTGTGAGACCATATTGGCTTCTTGGAGTGCCCTTCTATGCACCAGCTGGAAAAAAATAATAGGAAAGGAAATTAGATAAAATTACTATATGTTGTTTTGATGATTGTAAGGTTTAATGTGAAATCAAGCTAGAATTGTCATGGCCTTTGGCTAGAGAAATAAAGTTATGAACTTTATGTGAAATGCTCATTGCTGCTCCAGTACTTGAGATTTTCTCCCATTCTATCTCTCACTCACACACCATTTAATCAGGGTAGTTTTTATGTTAAGGGTTTATTATTGGCTATTTTAACTATGGTGTATATTTTAATCATTCTGGATTTTAACAAAGATGCAGATTTCTTTTGTTGCTGTTTTCTAAATAGCACAGAAGCCATTTGGGAATGAAGCAATACATATATTAATGAATAAATGAATAAATAATAATAAATTCTAGATCGAATGGCTATCTTAAGTATCTTGGAAACTGTGGCTTTCACTTATTAGCATGATTATTCTGATTCCTCTGCCACATAAATAAATGTTTACAACTGACTATACTTGGTCACCAAGGCTTAAGTGCTTAAACTCTTGAGTTTACTCCCCTTGGTTAGCCAGCAGTCCTTACTCTCTTTTATATTGATATCCTGTTCCCACCCAAGGAGCAAACATTTTTGCAGTCATCTAAAGAATCCCATTGCACTGATTGCTACTCACCTGGAGAAAGCAGGCCCAAGAGGAGGCATGTGCTCACAAGTGTTTTCATCATTTTTTAAAGATTGGGAGACTCAAAAGAGATGGACCAGGGAAGAGGAATGATGCAAGTATAGGCTTACATGGAGATATTTATAGGCCAAGGATTCACGCTGTGGGCAACATGTAGGAACAAATGGTTCCCTAAGGTCTGGGAGTGGGGGCTGTGTGTTTGCCAAGAAGACACAGAGGGACATAGCGAAAATCAAAGCTCAGTGTTGAATTGGCTTAATTAATTCTCTTTCATTTCATTAGCTCTTGCCAAAAACTTTTCAGCATTTCCCTCCTATGGCATTAATGTGTGATTTAAATTGTAATGTCACCAAAGAAAGAATCTACAAAGGCAAGGGCAAAACCAAGATGCAACCTGCAAAGAAACCCCCATACTGTGTTTTACCTTGTATAAGACTATATCTTCCTTCATATTTTTAAAGTTTGAAATTGGGGGTCATCCTATACACGGAATAGGGGTCATCTAATACATGGGGGTGTCCTATAAACAGAAAAAATACAGTATCCCCACCACAGGATTCCTCTTCTGAGAAGGAGGAAGGTTTGGATATTAGATTGTTCTTGGTAAGACTGTAAGCAAGAAAGTAATCTGCAGCTAAGAAGAGTAGCCCTCAGCCTTCAACATCTAAGAAAACCCTTAACCCATCATGGCTTCATATTGCATGGATGTACTGGAGGCTTCAACCAGTAAGACTGATTCTCCTGCCATGGAAGTGGTCACCCGCCCCTAGGGAAAAAGGGATTGCAAGTGAGCTCAGCTGCTGGTGTCAATGACTCAGAAGTGTACTTGGTTTGGTGAGAATTGAAATCTCACACAGCATGGAGCTAGCTGTTTCCACAAACAACACAAACAAGACAATACTCTCAATCACTCTTCATCACTCTGAACCAGTCAAGTGGAAAGTACCAGGCAATGTGCAAAGATGCAGCTGAGGAAGCCCTTGTTGGTTCAGCTGCAGATTAGCTCAAAGGTCATTAGTGCAGCCCAGTAGAGGGATGAGCCAATGGCAGTGAAGCAGTCAAATGGGGTGTAGGGATGTAAAGTTGAGATAGAGAGTAAAAATATGTACGTGGAAGTAAAGGACAATGATCTTCCTTATGAGGAGGCCTCCAGTATGTTGTGATACCATTTACAGTGTTGCAAGAACATGGGAGTTGAGACGATCCCTCCCATAGTACCCAGGATCGATTTCGGGTTTTCTTTCTTATCTTCACATCTGAAAATGTGGACAGGCTGCTTGGACGAGTAAAACCAGCCACCTGTCTCCTTGATCCTTGCCCATCATGGCTAATAAAAGTGAGCCAGGAAGGGCTGGCCAATGGCCTCTACGGGGCGGTGAATGCTTCCCTTTGTGAGGGAGCATTCCCAGACCCACTGAAAGAGGTGGTCATTAAACCGCTTCTTTAAAAAACAGCTTTTGATCTGACCAGTCTGAAATCTTCCATTCTTGGGCAAGGTGATTGAGCAGGTGGTTGCTGTACAACTCCAGACATAGCTGGAGGATGTGGACCATTTGGATCCCTTCCAATCAGAATTCAGGCCTCATCATGGGACTAAAACTGCCTTTGTTGCACTGGCCTTTGGTACTATCAATCATGGTGAAGGTTGTATGTGAGTACCTGGAGGTGGTTAAAGGTTAAATGGCAGCAAACAGGTTAAGGCTGAATCCTAACAAGACAGAAGTACTGTTTTTTGGGGGGCAGTGGTTGTGGGGGACTCCCTGGTCCTGAATGGGGTAACTGTGCCCCTGAAGGAGCAGGTGCTCAGACTGGGAGTCATTTTGGACTCACAGCTGTCCATGGAGGCGCAGGTCAATTCTGTGTCCAGGGCAGCTGTTTACCAGTTCCATCTGGTATGCAGGCTGAGACCCAACCTGCCTGCAGACTGTCTCACCAGAGTGGTGCATGCTCTGGTTATTTCCCACTTGGACTACTGCAATGCGCTCTATGTGGGGCTACCTTTGAAGGTGACCTGGAAACTACAACTAAACCAAAATGCAGCAGCTAGACTGGTGACTGGTAGTGGCAGCTGAGCCCATATTACACCGGTCCTAAAAGATCTACATTGGCTTTGAGTACGTTTCCATGCACAATTCTAAGTGCTGGTGCTGACCTTTAAAGACCAAAATGGCCTCGGCCCAGTATACTTGAAGGAGCGTCTCCATCCCCATCATTCTGATGGGATGCGTCCTGGGAGACGGGGGCAATTAGCAGGCCCCCAGCTGGCTCCAGCCCACCTGCCAGCAGCCAAGCAAACTCCAGTTCTCGGAACAGCATCAAAACTGCGACTCAAGCTTCAGAAACCTTTAGAGACTGGGCACACAAGCCAGCGAGATAAGAACTCTTTGCAACAGAAGAGCAGACAGAGGCATATGTAAGCATATTTACAAACATTTTATTCAGCATCAGGACAAAGGAAAAACATGTCTGCTCCCCATCTTGTCCAAGCAAAAGCATAAGCAAAAGGTATATACAACGGAAGTTCCCAGCAGGCTGTGCTGGAAGTAAACAGACATGTGACGTACAGCAATCCACACCTCTGTTTTAAGGTGGAACGGAACATCATAATCCTAACACATTCAGCCGAGACATTGAGGTCCAGTGCCAAGGGCCTTCTGGCGGTTGCCTCACTGTGAGGTTACAGGGAACCAGGCAGAGGGCCTTCTGGGTAGTGGCGCCTGCCCTGTGATCCCTCCTATCAGATGTCAAGGAAATAAACAACCATCTGACTTTCAGAAGACATTGGACAGGCAACCCTGTTTAGGGAAGTTTATATTGTTTGAGGTTTTATTCTGTTTTTAATGTTCTGTTGAAAGCCACCCAGAGTGGCTGGGGAAACCCAGCCAGATGGGCGGGGTAGAAGTAGTAATCATCATCATCATCATCATCATCATCATCCATACTCATTTACTACATTTCATTGTATTTTCTGGCTCATGGGTGAGCAGCTCCTTTTAAACTGCTCTAACATTGAATCCTAAATTGTAGAGTATGAAGGAAACCAGAGATTCTAGTCCAACTCCCTGCAATTTAGACATGCATTGACACACTGAATGATAGTTTGGAAAGTAAGGGAAACATTGACTTTCCAGAGTAGCTCAAATGTGAGGATACAAGTCCCAGAGAAGCAGACAGCTTGAAATAGAGGAACGTTTTAGTTACCTGATCTTCAGGTGGCCTGTGAATGTGTTTACTGACATGCATTCTTGTTAAATTAATGCTGGGAGTGAGTGGAAGAGGGGCCCAGAAAAACTTTATGGAAAGCCCATGAGATTGAATGAATGATCTTTGAATTCCTCTGTTAAATGTGAGGTTTCTAAGAAAATCACATCTACATTGTTATCTCTTCCTATACTCCAGTGATGCAGTTGTTCCTAGCTATTGCCCTGAGGCTCATGTGGCCCTGATGCCAAGTTGGATATGGAAGACGTGTACTATCTGTCAAAATTACTTTGTGTTTCTGAAAAACAAATTATCTTATTACAACACAGTTAATATGTATTTAATAGCCACACTGTGCAAAATTCAGGAGCTTAATTGTAGCTATACCACTGAGGCTAAATGCACTTATTAACAATTTGATTTACACATTTAGAAGTTCTTTCAGCTAAACCATTTTGGGTCTATATTTATCAGCATTTCTGGCTTGTTCTTTCTTAAGTAGCCAAGCTACCATTAGAATCTGGAACATTGTTTCTGCTTCTTCCAATTGCATCAGATTGTTGGGAAGGAGACAGGATCCTTTGAGTCATCTGATGTGTTTGGTGAGACTGTTTTAAACTGATCCAAGCTTTTCATTTGGGCCTCCTTCAAATCCCATCTTCAGTGCCATCCTTATCCATATGTCACATTTCTCTAAGACAAATTTTGAAGAAAGTGGTTGGCTTTTAATTGCAGATAAAATGAGAATACTCTATTCCCAAAAAAATTAACATAGGGGCATGACCACCACACGTGGATAAATGAACCAAGCTTTCCACAGCTGTTCCAATATGAAGGGGAAAGGGGGGGGGGTTAACTTTTGCTAACCAGACTGGCATCCAGTGCCAGTGGAAGATGAACTTGAGTGTAAGTGAGCAGAGGTCATTTAAGGAGGAGAGTGGTCCAGGTACCCTCTCATTTGTGCTTTTCAGTTGTGTGGCCTAATTCTGATTCCCATGCAGTTTGAAGGCCTCTTGCATTCCCCGCTTCATGATTTACTAGATTGCTGTGTATTAGGGAAGTGGCACCCTTCAGGTCATATGCTAGACTGCTGCATAAGGATTCAAAGAAGGTAAGTGTATGTAGGTCCTCTCCTCTCTGCTTCAATGAAAGTGCAAAAGAATGTGCCTGAGCTACTTGAAACCCGGTACAGTAGTACCTCGATTTGCAGCCGGGATCCATTCCGGAGCACCGGTCACTGGTTGAAAAGGATGCTGGACAAAGCGCTGCATCTGCACACGCACAAAGCAGTTTGTGCTTCTGCACATGTGCGAGTGGTGAACCCGGAAGTAATTTGTTCTGGTACTTCTGGGTTTGCTGCAGGCATTCGATGGAATGGGTGCTCGACGAGGCGGGTGCTAGACGAGGTGCCACTGCAGTCTGAATGCCTTTTAATTTACCTTGCACTTCCTCTTTGGAGATTGCTTTCCCTCTGAGAAGCTTGCCATGGAGAGTGTAAATGCCTGCATCTTTTCACAAGATGTTCACCTGGTCCCATTCAGTTAATATTTCTGCCAAGATTGGGTTGCAGATTTTGTTCACCGATTGGTGCCCAATTTGGTCCTTTGTTTTATCTCTGCAGTTATTGAAGTCTTCACCTATTGTAGTTTATCTTCTTTTAAAATTGTTCTAAATCTGTTAGCGTCTTCCAGAGCATGTCTTGTTGTGCTGTGTTGAGTGTATATAGACTGATCAACATATACAACGTAACAGGCTGTATGTAATTATATTATTATTATTATTATTAATTCTTTTAAAATCCTTTTTTTAATGCTATTCAGCGTCATATCAAAATATGTGGTTCTGTAGACCAACTTATCATATAAATCAAACATATTACAAGAAATTAGAGTCCAGCAGATTGACCAGGAAATACAATCTATTCAGTTCTTACGTTAGCAACATCCACAATGTGAAATTCTTATGTCAACCTTGTAATGTTCCATGTGAAGATGCTTTTAAGAATTGTAGCCTTCCTCTCTCCTTCCAAACAATCCAATGCAATTGGAACAAGGAGAAACAATGTCCCAGAAAGCAATTATAATACCTCACTCTAATGACTCTGCCTCCATTGTCGAAAATTCAGTGCATATCGCTGTGTCCCTGGCACCATTTAATATCCCTGAGCTATTTCCAGCTTTGCTACCCAAGTAGTCACCTGTGCCATGCCTTGAGTCCTTTGATCTGGGGCTTGGAAGATCTGAAAAAGTACATACTCATTTTTAACCAATTAGACTCCACACCAAGTTAGAGGAAAGGCAGGGGTACTGGTTCATGGTCAATACATCACTTTAACAACCAAGAACCCAGTAACTTGATTTGATAGTTTCTTGAATATTAAGGTAATACATCGGCGGAATAGAATGGCAGAGCAATTGTCCATATACTTTCTCGGCAGCATCAGTGTCTTTGTATGAAGGTTTCAGACATGCAGAAAATAAGAAAAGGATTGCAGGAAAATTCATTGTTTTGCCCAACCATGCATACTCTGGATTATATAAATGAACAAGATATGATATAGTTTTATACAAAGACAAGTAACATAACACACATACAAAATACAAAATAGTAACTCTACATACTATTTTGTAAATTGTATGTGTTAATATTTGAAGGATGTAAAATGGAGAAACAATTAGACTGGCTATAGTAAAATGTGCAGGAATGATAGATGAGTAAAGTGAACCATGAAAGGGAAAGCAGGGAAGTCTATTGTTACATGGCATTATGTAAAATGTTATAAATAAAAGACTTCACCAAACCTGATTCATATAGTCTGATTGCTCTAATAAATGTGGATGCAAAACTATTCACAGCTGTTGAACATAAAGTAACTTTGTTTGCAGATTGGTAATTGTGCAAGATCCAATTGTTGTGCCTTAATCTTTGAAAGAACATTTTGAAAGTTTCCATTGAATCACAGGACTGCAAATTATGCAAAATAAAAAAATACTACCAATTAATTTGACCGCAACAGTTCAAAAGCAGCTAACAGAAATGTCAAAGATAAAGATAGCCCATGGGGGGTTTAAATACCTCAGGATAATCTTCACAGCTGACCTTAATCAATGAAATCAAAGAAATTATAAACCTTTGTTCAAAAAGGCAAATAAACAACTGTCAAAATGGAAACACACAAGCCTTAGCTGGCTATGTCATATTGCAGCTATAAAAATGCCAATTCTGCCAAAATTCTCTTTCCTGATTCAGGTTTTATCAACATTCTTTAAAAAATGGCAAAACAAATTACTCTACTTTGTCTCATTAGGAAAAAGACCCAGACTCAGTGAAAACATCTTATTTAGACATAGCAATAAAGAGGGGCTAGGAATACCCAATCTTGAATTATACTATGCAGCTTTCAAAATTAAATCATTGATGCTACTCATTAAAGATAAAGTAGATATTTCATGGGTACAGAGAGAAAGTACCCACATAAGACCATCAGTACGTGCTCTGCCCTTCCTGAAGCTGCCTCAAATGGACCACGAAAAGGTGGACAACCCATTTTTCAAAGTAACATTGATGGCATGGTGGAATTGGAACTCAATATTGGCTCCTAGGCCTTCATCACTGATGCCCCTGCTAGATCACCCCTTATTTAAACATGAAAACAAATACAGTATAACCCATTTGTAGATCTTGAAACAAGTGGTTTCTATAGGATTAAAGTTCTCTTTGTAGGATGCAAAGAAATCTCAAAAGAGGACTTGATGGCAAAGACAAAAGGCATTAAATGGTCCTGGTTACAACTGTAGGAACAATGCACTTTTGCAAAGTCTCTAAAATGCAATGGTGAAGGCTTGAGACCCTTGACAGCTTTTGAATCACTATGTAACAGACATAGCCATGACAGGAAAGAGGCAGTTTCGGTGATATATGGAATGATATTAGACAGCTTTGTGGGCAACACGGAAGAGATGGGGGGCTGACATAGGAACCTCAATAAGTAAAAAGGCATGTAAATCTATACGGCATAATCCATCTCTAAAAACAAATTTCTTCTCACCTCCAGGAAATTTTCCTTAAAATTACTTTTTGGTGGTGTGGACCCCCACACGCCTTGCAAAGATAAATCCATCAAGCTCACCATTATATTGGAAAGACTGTGGAGAATGAGGTTCCTACTTTCACCTTTGTTTTTTTTAAAAAAATAATATTTATTAACATTTCCAATAAAAACATACAAATACAAACAGCAACAATAAAAACAAAACAAACAAACAAAAAAAAAGTATAATTTCAAACCTTAATTTCAAACCTACTTTCACCTTTGTTGTGGGGTGTACTGTGAGCCACACCTTTTGGCACAAAGTTTTTCATCTGATCTCCAGAGTTACCCTCCTAATTTGGCACTTGCTGTATTATCATGAGATTTGACCCCAAATTCCAACCTTACATCTAAAGAACAAATATTCTTCCTGTTCACAGCAGCTGGACTACCGGTAATTATTGCGTGGACAGGCGGAGTCCCCAGATCCCGAGTGTTCCCCCCCCCCCCCCGTTATGTGGAATAACGACTCTAGACAACGTGCTATGGGATTAAATTGGCCACAACTTTATTGAATTTCAAATGTGGGTAGACCTTGGCTCAGGCTTTGGGCGTTCTCCCTCCCCAGTCCCCAGCCGGGGACCTGGGGAGCTACAGGGTTATCCAGTGTGTGGGGGGGGGGGGGAAAGGGCTGGCTCTGGAGAACATATGTTCAAGCAGAGATAGCCGCCCCCGTTACGGCGCCGCCACAGGGGACAGCAATGATGACCTTTTGGCGTACGGTCAAAGCCTCCCTTCAGAAACCCCTTTAACGGGGAACCCTAGTATCGCCGCCGCAAAGAGGAAGATGGACTAAAGGATTCCGCCCAAGGCCTGATACCGCCAAAGTTGTGACGTTTTGCTACGGGAAAGGCGAAACCTGCCAATGCAGGGAAATTCCTTTCTGGCCCTTTAACAGCGACCTTATCGTAGCAGCGCCCGCATACCTGTGGAGAAAGGTTAACCTGTAAAACCTAAGAAGAAAAGTTAACCTGCAAAAAGAAGACATTAACTGAGGGTGGGTAGGGTGGGAGAAGCTCTGGAGCCAAGTTAGGATTACCAGGTAGGATCCACCCTCTATTGTGTGGGCAGGTAATCCCTCCCCCTACCTGGCCTGGTTTCCCTGGCAACGCTTCCCCCAGGTGGGATTGGACAACACACTGGGGTAGGCGGGGACCTCCAGGTATCCCTCCTGAGGGAAGGCAAAGCCTATGCTGATGGGGCCACTCCAGATCCAGGGCTGCACGCGTCCACGCAAAGGGCGCCCCCCGTTTTAAGCGGGGAGTGGTCATTGCCCAATAATGGAAAGAATCGTCTAGTATACTATATTCGATGACACATTAGAGTTGAGTAAATACGGTATATCTCAAAGTTAAACTGAGCAAGTCCATCCCTCCTTCAAATCCCTGTGGCTGCCAATACCATCCTCCCCTCCTCCCACTGGCTGAGGATGGGGTGAGGTCAGTGTGGGTCACCCTGGGTGTCATCCCTTAAAGTTACCTTTTGGTGGCATTGGACCACCACAAGCCTTGCAAAGATAAATCCTTCAAGCTCACCATTATGTTGAAAAGGCTGTGGAGAATGAGGTTCCTACGCTGAAGTTTGATATGGGTGTACTGGAAAGAAACCTCTAGTATACTGTATTTGATGGCCACTACCATTTCCTCCTTCTCCTTCTCCTTCCCCAACACCACAGAAGAAGTTGCTTAAATAAGGCAAAGAGGCTGCTAGCTTTGGAAGGCAAGGGGTGGGAAAGAATCATAAGTCACCCACTAGCGCCCCTGCTCCCGGTCTTTTAAAGGATTGGAGATCTGCAGCAACCACAACACAACCAAGCAGCAGCTTTTTACCCATCAGGCTGGCTGGGCCTTGCTCAGAAGTGCCACTGGCTATTGCATGTGTGCAGCTCTCTCCCTCTTGCTCCCCCCAACACACACACTCTGCTCCCCAAACTCCAAGCCCCTTTCCAGTATGGGTACCTATGGAAACTCAGCATGGGACTCAAGGAAAGCCACAGCTGGCAAGCGAGTGACCCGTTCACCAGGGAAGCTGGAGTCGCTCTACTGGGTTGGGGTTTGGGCGGGCAGGAAGGAAGGAAGGAAGGAAGGAGAACTGAGGCTCATTCTCATTGGAGAATGAATTGTAACTAAGATCAATAATATTCTGTATGCCAAATACATTGTTTGACATTCCATTCACTGTTGGCATCCTTCCGCAATTGCTTTATTAGCAAATAAAAATAATTAGAGGTTTGACTGATGAGATGGAGAATGAAAGGGGACCAGAGACAGATTACATGGAAAGTGGAATTACACAGAGCACACAGAGACTTTGGGGAACAATATGGATGAAGCATTGCCAGAGCAGGAGAGTACAGGTGTAGAGGGGGTGGGGGATGGAAAGAGTCATATGGTGGAGTTTTGATGTTGGAGGAATGGAATGAAGTCATGAATAGAGAGGTGAAGAGACATCCTGAACTGGCAGGGAGAGCGAGAAAGGACTTTGCATACAACTTGGAGTGATTTTAGAGGAAATAGCTATTAAAACTCTGGCTGTTTTCTTAGAAAAAAGATGCAAGCATAAATGGGAGATTTCTTTTTTTAAAAAAAATCAAAATCAAGTTGGAAATTACAACAGGAAATGGGAATGGAAGGGACAAAAGTTGGTGTGAATTAATGAATATGAGTTATTGAAGGTAAAGTTGTTATGTTTGATCAGAGAAAATATATTGCTGATTTCTCTCTTTCCTTTCCTTTCCTTTTTCTTTTTCCCTTGATGTTTTCTTTTCTCTTTCTGTCTTTGTTTTTGTTTTTATTTACTGTATTTTTCGTTCCATTAGACGCACCTTAGGTCCCGGGCCCTAAGGAAGTTAGATTAGCTTCAACCCGAGCCAGGGCCTTTTCAACACCGGCTCTGGCCTGGTGGAACGCTCTGCCTCATGAGACCAGGGCCCTGCAGGATCTGATTTCTTTCCACAGGGCCTATAAGACAGAGTTGTTCCGCCAGAACTTTGGCTTGGAGCCAATTTGATTCTCCCCCTCTTTCTTTTTTCTTTTTCCTTTCTCCTCCTGTGATGAGGCTGCATTTTAATATTTTCATGTTTCAACATTTTAATGTTGTATTTTAATCTTGTTTTTAAGTTGTATTCATCCAATTTGCTTTTATTATTGCTTGTTACCCACCCTGAGAATATTATTATTATTATTATTATTATTATTATTATTATTATTAGATGCTTGTCTGCATTTTCTTTTAATATCTGGATTGCCATTGATATTTATTATTAATAAAAATTAGTTGGCTTCTTTTATAATTTTTGTGTAAAAAGGAAAATGAAATAATTTATTTGGGTCAGGAAAGAAGATCAACGGAAAGAAGATCAGCTGGGTGGCACCAGCCATTTGTTTTCTGCCTACCTGGAAGCAATCAACACAACTTTGTAAGGTTATGCACTGGGTAAGGCTTTGTTTGGATGGATGGGAGGTTGTAGCCTTCTCCTAGCCCTCCTCAAGATATGCTGGCTTCACCCAATGCCTAAGCCAAACCACCCACATATGTAAACAATAAAGCTGTGGCCTATTAGAACCCATAAATGAAAATAATTCTTTCTGTGTAATTATTGTCTGTAAGGGTCGCAGAACCTTGGCATGCAAGTGGGGCTGAACAAAATAACATGCAAATTCTCATATTTTACTTCAAATGCCTTTCTCAGCATTCTACACATTCTGCATATATAAAACATAGAGATATAGAATACAGATTCAGATGTGCCAGATGAGTTTATTTTTTTTATGATGAATTTCACCAATTGTGAAAAAGAAAACCCATGAGGCCTGAGCTCCTCTTCTCACCACTAGGCTCCCAATTTCTTCTGCAGCTACCATGAATGGTGGAATTAACAAGGAGGAGAGCTTTGCTGTCTTGTATTTACCCCTCAAGGTTGATTGTCTTTGAGGAAATCTTAGCATTCCAGCATTTTGCTTCAATTTTAACCATTCCAAAGTCACCATATGTTATGTTTTTTTCATCAAGGGCACACAAGTCTTCAGTTGCACAGCCTTTGAATGTGAGCTTTCGAAGTAAACCATGATCTGTGTAACACAAAGTATAGCCTTTGTATGAGTTCTTTATTAGCGCTTTGGGGATAGGGATGACTGTGGTTATTAAAGCTCAACCAACACACTGACAATACACACTCACCAACCAATCTGACAGCCAAGTATCACTAGCTTTGAATTTGGGTTTCCTGGCTAACACCATGGTGATGCATTGTGAACAGGGAGTTACCTTCTGCCACAGTTTCTAGAAAAAGAGGTGCTGGAACTCAACATGAGTGCCTCCCATGTTCTCTTACAACGGCAATGGCGCCCAACTGAGTTCTGGCTGAAAAAAAGTCCTGGTCTCCCACCCCATGTATTTTGCTAGACTAAGGCAGCGGTTCTTTTGCACACTTGTGATGCATTAAGATTCAATTAATACAGTGCAACTTATTTCCTAGGAAATATGAACAGAGGTGTACATGGTAGGAGCCTTCTTTCTCCCAGACTCCTTTACTTTTGAATGTTTGGCCAAAGTGTGTGGTTATGTCCTTCTGGACCAGCACCAAATGGTGCATACTGATATGAGGAGAAGCTGTGATGTGCTGGCTGGTCCTGCACCCTCCCCTGTATTCTCTCCTCTGCTCCTCCTTGTGGATTATAGGACAAAGTTGTGCTGTAAGGAGTCCGCTGTGCTTTGTAGGCCCCCCAGTCTCACACAAGGTAAAACCTTGCACATGAGTGAGCCTGTCCCCTCTTGTTGTTATGCTCTTCATGTGGGGATCGTTTGGAATCCAAAACAGAACTAGAGCATTGCCCTTTCCCTCAGAGAAAGAAATCAAAGCTATACACAAATATCAGTCATTGCTTTTCTGGAAATGAGAAAGAGACAGAAGCAGGCAATATTACTCACATACAAAACTGCTATAATGGTGAATGCACTTGTTCTCATTGGCAAGGCAGCTGACATACCCCTCTCGTGGGCAACTTTTATTATATGCTCCACTCAAATGAGTGATCTTGAAGCAGGCTGGGCACTGTAGACCATTGGGGGAAAGATCTTCACGTGGAGGAACTACCATAATAAAAAGCTACAGTCAGCATATGGATACACCTGATTCCCCATTCTCTTTATTGTACTTTTATTTTGATTTATTTCATGCCTTATAGTAGCTGCTAACACAAGCTGGACAGGCTACCTCCACATTATGTCCTGCATTGATGATAATGATGATGATGATATCAATAATAATAATTATTTATTTCTATCCCGCTCATCTGGCTGGGTTTCCCCAGCCACTCTGAATGGCTTTCAAATGAACATTAAAAACAGAATAAAACTTCACATCTTATGGGAGGGCATTCCACAGGGCGCCATTACGGAGAAGGCCCTCTGTCTGGTTCCCTGTAACCTTACTTTTCACAGTGAGGGAACCGTCAGAAGGCCATCAACGCTGGATTTCAGTGTCTGGGCTGAAAGATGGAGGTGGAGACACTACTTCAGGTATACTGGGCCGAGGCCGTTTAGGACTTTAAGGTCAGCACCAACACTCTGAATTGTTTTTGGAAACGTACTGGGAGCCAATGTAGGTCTTTCAAGTGTTATATGTTCTCAGTGGCCACTCCCAGTCACCAGTCTAGCTGCCGCATTCTGGATTAGTTGCAGTTTCCGGGTAGGACCACATAGATTGTGTTGCAGTAATCTAAGCGGGAGATAACTAAAGCATGCACCACTCTGGCGAGACATTCTGCGAGCAGGCAGGTTCTCAGCCTGCACACCAGATTTGACCTGTGCCTCCATGGACAGCTGGGAGTCCAAAATGACTCTCAGACTGTGCACCTGGTCCTTCAGGGCCACTGTTACCCCATTCAGGACCCCACACCTGTCTGCCCCCTGTTTCCCCAAAACTGTACTTCTGTCTTGTCAGGATTCAACCTCAATCTATTTGCTTTCATCTATCCTCCAACCACCTCCAGGCACTCACACAGGACCTTCACCTGGTCAGATTTTAAGAGAGAGGTAGAGCTGGGTATCATCTGCATACTGATGAACACCCAGCCGAAACCCCCTGATGATCTCTCCCAGTGGCTTCATATAGATAATATAAGCATGGGGGAGAGGATAGAACCCTGAGGTACCTCACAAGTGAGAGTCCCTCTATATGGTCAAGAAGGATATTATGGTCAATGGTGTCAAAAGCCGCTAAGAGATCCAGCAGAACTAGGAAACAACTTTCACCCTTGTCCCTAGCCTGCCGGAGATCATAGACCAGCTTGACCAAGGCAGTTACCGTCCCATGATGAGGCCTGAATCCTGATTGGAAGGGATCCAAATGGAGCGCATCATTCGGGCGTGCATGGAGTTGTTCAGCAATCACCTGCTCAGTCACCTTGCCCAAGAGGATTTGAGACTAGGCAATAGTTGGCCATATCAGCTGGGTCCAGAGATTTGTTTTTAAGAAGCGGTCTAATGACTGCCTCTTTCAATGGGGCTGGGAAGACTTCCTCACAGAGGGAAGCATTCACCACCTTGCAGAGCCCATCACCCAGCCCTTCCCGGCTCATTTTTAAGGAGACAGATGGTTGGTTTCACTCGTCCAAGCATCCTGCCCACATCCTCGGAGGTAACAGATTGGAATTTATTCCATGCAACTAGACTAAACAGGACTCCTGCACTCTCCCGCCCCAGCCCAACTCTTATGGTTTGCATCTACCTCTTTCTGAATCCAAGCAACTTTATCTGCAAAAAACTTTGGAAAATCATTAGAGGAGAACATTGCAGGAGATCTTGTTTCGCTTTTACTCAGGGTCAAATCACCCACATTCATAGAGGTAAACACCAAGTCTAAGGCACGTCTATGACTATGAGTTGGGCCAGACTTATTCAGGGACACCCCCATGGAGGCCATGGTTTCCACGAAGTCCCAAGTGACCCCTTATAAGGTCGTGTCAGCATGGATGTTAAAATCCCCTAGGACAACCAAACTAGGTGTCTCCAGGAGCACGTCCACTACGACCTGAAGTAGCCCGGCCAGGGAATCCTTGGTGCAGCAGGGAATCCTGTACTGCCCCTATTGCCCAGCTTCCAGAACATGCACTCATAAAACTGGGTCTTCCCAATAGGATGCCTGGTCCAAGCTAATGACATCCTAAAAATCACTGCAACCCCCTCTCCCCACCCACATGACCTGGGTTGCTTTGCCTAAGGGAAACTTGGTAGACAAGCAGCAGCAAGCACAGGCCCATCTGCTTCATCCAACCAAGTCTCTGTCACACATGCCAGGTCAAGTCCCCCATCCATGATCAATTCATGGATAGCAGTGGTGTTATGAATCATTGACAGGGCATTGCACAGCAGCACCTTCAGGTCATGTGGGTCTCACTTGCTGATTCCAATATCCTTCCGGTCAAGACCAGACGCGGAGGCAGAGGTAGTCATCAAATAATGATTAAACCTGCCTCCTCAGTATTGACATGGTCTGGCCTTAGAGTAATTCCTCCTTCTACCCGTGATCACAGAGATCGGGCATCCCAGAGAATCCTCCCCTGTGTAACCTGCCCCAGACATTTGGTTGGCTAGGGCCCACTCCCAGGCAGCCCTAACCCTCTTTTGCCATCAACTTTGAAGAACAGACATATCTGCTGAGCATTTATAAAAAATATTGTTGTGTTTCAACTTTTGTCATGCACACTATTGTTTTGTGGATTTTCTGGAGTTCTCACTTGGTAGCAGTGTATCAGGCAAGCTCTCTGCTTTCTAACTCTCTGTATCTGAATGTACAGACAGCTGCATTCTCTTTGAAGTAATCTCTCTCTCTCTCTCTCTCTCTCTGTGTGTGTGTGTGTGTGTGTGTATTTGTGTGTGTGTGTATATGTGTAAGCAAGGAGTGGGCAGGCCCAGAATCCACATGGGGGAGAATGATTCCCAGATTTTCCGGATTTCTACTTCTCTTCCTTCAGCCCCACCAACTGCTTGATTGAAATGTGACAGATGTATGTAAGGAGGTGATCATCTACTCCACCCATTAAAGAGTCAAGGATGAACCACCAGTATTTCTTAGACCCTTGCATCCTGCATCTGAATGGAACAAAAGACAGATTTCTATACAGTGGTGCTTCAGGTTAAATATGCTTCAGATTACAGACTCCACTAACCCTGAAATAGTACCTTGGGTTAAGAACTTTTTAACCTTGGGTTAAGAAATTTTAACTTTATGGAATTCTTTTTTTTTTTTTTTAAATCCAGGATTGAATAAATTTAGTCAAAAAAAGAAAGTGATATGCCAAAGGATTTCTAACACTTCAACATATGTCTACTGAGAATTTATTCCAAGTGAATCGACCTAGAGAGGCAGTTGCCCACGTCAAGGGTGGCAAAATCATTATCAACCCCGTGGGGAAACCCCGCGGGGAAACCCCTGTCATTGGCTTACTGGCCCAAGTGCTGTGACTCCGAGCCCCCTCTGCTGGAGATGTGGGTCTTTGGGTAGGAGGCCGTAGGGTTCCTGGCTCCTGTCATACCCTAGTGCCTCCTTCCCCAAGCCCAGGAAGCATTTGCTCAACTTTGGTCAGGAGGCATGATGCTCTGACAGGGTCTGAGAGTGCTCCCACCACCTCCCCCAAGCCCACCTGGATTTGGGTTGGAGACAGCAGGGTTTCAAGATCCTGTTTCAGACTCATGCCTGCTTTCCCAAGCTTGGGAAGAATTTGATCAGCTTAAGAAAGGAGGTGGTCTGATGGGGTCCCCAAGGCCTCCTGCATCATTTTCCCCAAAATGTGGCAGAACTATGTCCAAGCATGTTCTACCAGAAAAAACCACTGTTTTTATAAGCCCTTGACCTTCAGAGATGCAGATACTCACGGTGGACAGGTTCCTTATTGCACCCACTTGTGTGGCAGCAGGAGAGCTTCAGCTGGAGGAATTTACCCTTAGCTGCACTGAAGCTGTAATCACCTGAGTGGCAAATATTAGAAATCGAACATCCCCGGTAAGTTAAAAATTCATACTCTGGAACTGAAAAGAAGAAAAGGAAATAAATCATAAGATACACAAAAAAATAATAATTAAAAAAAAATGGTTAATTCCCTCCAAATATATTTAATTTTTAATGATACTTCTCTTTAACTACATTTTTTTTCCTTCAGTGAGAAACTACATAATGCACAGTTCTTGAACCAAGAAATGAACCAAAACATAATTCTCCTTCAAAATCCATAATTCTCCAACCAAAGAGTGCATACAGATATGCAAATATTAAGAAAAAAATAGCATAGAAACAGTCTGTGGTATTTCAGTTGTATACTCTGAGTAGGATTTAGTTGAATGCCACTCAGCTATATGAGTTCAAACAACCAACAGAGTTACTTTGTATTAGGGGAAATCACCTGATTTCTCAGATGAGCATGCAGACGAAGAGAGATCTGGAAGCTGAAACCTAGAATGACCAATGTTCCAGGAATCATTGTGAGGCCAAGGGGCCATATAGCCCATCGTTGTGTGCTTAAATCACAGGATGCTCAGGATAAAAAGATGATGTGGCTTCTCTTGAGCCAGCAATCCCATGAATCGCTCCAAAATTCACAGGCAGTTTAGATGTGTGACTTAGTCTTAGTGTCATTGCACATCCACCACCCTCAAGAATTTGAAGGTGACAGGGGGTCTCTGAGCATGACATCACACCTCTTCTTTCACAGGATGTTAGTTCAAATAATTCAAGAAGGAGAGATAGGGTTGCTAGAAACCATTTCTCCATTGTATCTCATCTGGAACAGCTGGTGTAACAGCAAAGAGACAGAACTTGTAGGTGTCCAAAATGATGCATGCATTGAAATTGTAATAATATATTTAACTGAATACTTTGCCTTATGATGGAAGGCAAAGCAAAATCAAACCTAGGTCCACTGTTTCTGGTGTAGTGTGGACTGCTAATTAAGGCAGCGATGGCTAATTTGTGGCCCTAAAGAATTTACTGAACTACAGCTTGCATTATCTCTAGCCATTTACCATGCTGGCTGAGGTGAATATGAGCAGTAGTCCAGAAATGTCTCAAGGGCCAAAGGTTAGTCAACCCCAGACTGATGCATGCCAGGATCTCTCTGATGTGATGCATGTGATGGAAAGGAAAAGGGAATGCCTTTCCGCCTTATGTGACTGAGTATGGGTGCTGAGTGTTGGACTAGAATCTGAGAGGCCAGGGTTCAAATCCCCACTCAGCCATGAAGCTCATTGGTGACCTTGGGGAGTCCCTGCCTCTCAGCATAATAAACCTGACATGGTTAAATGCATAAAAGAAGAACCATTTCCTTGGAGAAATTGTGGGCTATAAAGGCAATAAATAAATACTAAATAATGCTAATTTACACAAGAAAGTCATTCCTTGGGTGACCAAGAGTAAGTGAGAAGATTCAGCTCACCTATGTTGCTTCTCAGAGAACCAGAGGAACAGGTGTCATAATCAATGCAGACTTCGGTCGCGTTGCTTTCTCTGCATGAGGTATTCATTTCACGACAGTGGACACATGAAATAAATGCCGCTGTAGAAAGGAGAAAGGTTGGCGGAAGAGATTTCTTGAGATGGTAAAGAACTATAATGTGGGAGAAGGTGTCCTGAAAAAGGTGTCCTGCAAAAGGGCAGATTTGTGTTAGCTGTAATGTTCATATTAACTACTGTGTGCCATACTTAGCCACTGCAACCTTCCCTTCCATAGAATGGCTTCTTAGAGTACCCCTCTATGCACTGGTTGAAAAAAGAAATAGGAAAAGGAACAGAAATATCTCAATCCTGATACATTCCAATGATTTTACACTGAACAGCCCTGCTTCGTGGTGTGAAAGGAGAACACAGTCATAAGTAAAAAAAATGGTGCTTAAATCAAGAAACTACAGAAGAAACCTGCTCAGTTATTTACCTAGGTGTATTTGTTAGTGAAAGGGACGCAGGTGGCGCTGTGGGTTAAAGCCTCAGCACCTAGGACTTGCCGATCGAAAGGTCGGCGGTTCGAATCCCTGCGGCGGGGTGCGCTCCCGCTGCTCGGTCCCAGCGCCTGCCAACCTAGCAGTTCGAAAGCACCTCCGGGTGCAAGTAGATAAATAGGGACCGCTTACCAGTGGGAAGGTAAACGGTGTTTCCGTGTGCGGCTCTGGCTCGCCAGAGCAGCGATGTCACGCTGGCCACGTGACCCGGAAGTGTCTCCGGACAGCGCTGGCCCCTGGCCTCTTAAGTGAGATGGGCGCACAACCCCAGAGTCTGTCAAGACTGGCCTGTACGGGCAGGGGTACCTTTACCTTTACCTTTATTTGTTAGTGAAACCCTCTCTGGGAAGAGTCATATTGAGGCCGTGAAAGTCAAAGCACCAAAAACCAAAGGCACATTGATGAAATTCTATTAAAATAAGGGAGGGCAGCTGAATGAAGCTGTCCTAAAGATACTTTGCAGCAAAGTGCTTACTGAAATGCTCTATGGCACTGAAATCTGGGGCTCTGAGTCAAACTCCCTTAAAGTTTTTGACACTGTGCAGAATAAAAATGATTTTGAAACTATACAACGTACCACCAGTAATACCAACAGCTTTTATTTCTACAGAATCTAGGTGGCCAACAATTAAAGCAAGAGTGAAATGTGCTCAGTTAAAGTGTGTGTGTGTGTGTGTGTGTGTGTGTGTGTGTGTGTGTGTGTGTTACATTGCTTCTATCCCAATGCAACATTTTTTTGTGCTGTACTATATGGAATTGGGGGCCAAGTTAGTTTTGGTGATTGTTAGGTTTAATCTGAAATCAAGCTAGAATTAAGTTTGTGGGTGTCTCTGGTATCTTCTCTCTCTTACATCATGGGTGTTGGTATAGATTAGGGATGTTTGTTCTGTGTTATTTTTGTATACTATTGCTATAAATTTCTTATGGTCTTTGACTTTGAATACGATAAGTGCTGGCTAAGGGACCTGCAACTACTTAGAAATGCCAAGACTTCCCCTTGGTATCCACTCCTGAGAACAAAGCTTTCTAGAGATAGTTATCACATCAAAGGTTTGCCAATCTCCTTTAAAAATGTCTTTGTTGAGCTCCATTTCCAAGTGAAGCCCAGGACAGCCTTGGATGTCTGGTATAACAAGGTCCTGTATACAGAGGCTTTTCATTTCTGATTCACCTCAGGTGGAATTCATGACTCATACCATCTCCTGGTATGCCCCGCAGAGGACCTTAAGGTCCATGAATAATCATAGTTTTGAGGTCCTGGGCCCCAAGGAAGTCATATTATCCTTCACCAGGGCCAGGGCCTTCTCAGTGATGGCTCCGACCTGGTGGAATCCTCTGTCCCATGAGACCAGGGCCCTGCAGGATTTAACTTCCTTCCGTGGGGCCTGTAAGACAGAGCTATTCCACCTGGCTTTCAATTTGAACTTAGTCTGATCTTTTATTCCCCTTCCTTCCCTCCCCGTCCCCTTTTAATTAAGATTACCCGCTCTGGGATCACACAGCTAAATCCCCCTTGATCTCCTCACTGGCCCAAATAGAACTGATTTAGCCAGCTAGCCCTGGTGATCATTTAATGTTTATTGGATGGATTTTCCCCTAAATTGATTCTTGAATTCTGAATTTATTGTTATTCACATTTCATACTGTATTTTTTGCTGTTTTTGTTGCATCAATTAAGTGTTGAAATTTGTTGTTAGCCTCCCTGAGCCCGTTTTTTGGAACCGGGAAGGGCGGCGTATCAATAAAATTATTATTATTATTATTATTATTATTATTATTATTAATGTGCTCCTTAAATAGAAACCTAAGAGGTCACTTTCTGAAACCTTTGTTTGCAAAAGCAACACCCCAGAAGAAATAGTTTGGTTTCTTTTGTAAGACAATAATGGCTTTTTAGAATGCTCCTCTATGCACCGACCGAAAAAATTAATAGGAAAATGAATTAGATAAGATTGCTATAAGTTGTTTTGGTGATTGTAAGGTTTAATGTGAAATCAAGGTAAGCTTGCTGGTTTCTCTGGTATCTTCTCTCCCATACATTATGGATGTTGGCTTATATTCTGGATGTCTGCTCTGTATTATTTTATTAATACCATTGCTACAAGTTTTCTTGGCCTTTGGCTAGTGCAGTAAAGTTAGGAACTATACGTGAAATGCTCATTGCTGCTCCAGTACTTGAGATTTTCTCACTCACACACCATTTCCCCATTACTTGACTCTTGTCTTCGAAGGGAGCCTGGCTTAGAGAACACTCACCTAAGGGCAACAATATTAGAGAAGCAGGTAATGGTTGGTGTGAATGTATATATACACACCCAAACACACCCAGACACACACAGACACACACACACACACACACAGAGAGAGAGAGAGAGAGAGAGAGAGAGAGAGAGAGAATTACCTTTTAATCTGGGTGGTATATATGTTAGGGGTTTTTTATTGGATATTGTAACTATGATGTATATTTTAATCATTCTGGATTTTAACAAAGATGCAGATTTCTTTTGTTGCTGTTGTTTTCTAAATAGCACAGAAGCCATTTGGGAATAAAGCAATACATATATTAATGAATAAATATTAATATATTCTAGATAGAATGGCTATCCCAAGTATCCTGGAAACTGTAGCCTTCACTTATTCGTATGATTCCTCTGTCACAGAAATACATGTTTGCAACTGACTATACTTGGTCATAAAAGAAGGTTGAACCATAAAGATGGCTGATCACCAAAGAATTGATGCTTTTGAATTATGGTGCTGGAAAATACTCTTGAGAGTCCCATGGATTGCAACAAAATAAAACCTATCCATTCTCACTGGAAGGACAGATCCTGAAGCTGAGACTCTTTGGCCACCTCATGAGACTACTTTGGACTCCCTGGAAAAGACTCTGATGTTGGGAAAGATGGAGGGCACAAGGAGAAGTGTTCTCGAAGCTACCAGCATGAGTTTAACCAAAATACGGGAGGCAGTGGAAGGCAGGAGTGCCTGGCGTGCGCTGGTCCATGGGGTTATGAAGAGTCGGACACAACTAAATGACTAAACAACTGCACATACTTGGTCATCAAGGCTTAAGTGCTTAAACTCTTGAGTTTACTCTCCTTGGTAAGCCAGCAGTCCTTACTCTCAATTATGCTGATATCCTGTCTTCTCTCACATTCCCGCCCAAACAGCAAACATTTCTGGAGTCATCAAAAGATGACAAAAGGAATCCCATTCTATTGGTTCCTACTTACCTGAAGAAGGCAGGGCCAAGAGGATGCTCAGAAGTGTTTTCATCATTTTTGAAAGATCAGGAAACTAGAGATGGGCCAGGCAAGAGAACTGATACAGGGAGAGCTTTTACTTGGAGATATTTATAGGCCAAGGATTCATGCTGTGGGCAACACCTGAGAACAAATGGTTCTGTGAGGTCTGGGAGTGGGGGCTGTGTGTTTGCTGAGAAGACGCAGAGAGACATAGTGAAATTCAAAGCTCAGTGTTGAAATTGGCTTTATTGGTTTTTTTCTTTCATTTCATTAGCTCTTGCCAGAAACCTCTAAGCATTTTTTTTCTTTATCATTAATGTACAATTTAAATTGTTATGGCACCAAAGAAAGAATCGAGGGGCTACAAAGGCAAGGGCAAAACCAAGATGCAACCCGCATAGAACCCCCCCCCCCAAATATCCTCCTCCAAAGGATTCCTCTTCTCAGAAGGAGGAAGGTCTGGATATCAGATAGTTCTTGGTAAGACGTCGTAAGACTGTAAGCAAGGGAGTAGCCCTCAGCTGAGTAGAGTAGTTCTCAGCCATCAGCATCTAAGAAAACCCTTAACCCTGTTAGGATATTTCCGTTCCACCTTAAAAGGGAGCAGGATGCTTGTGTCACAGCCTGCATATTTCCTGTTCACAGGATGTTTCTGTTGTGTCTATGCTTTCGTTTCTCTCTCTGTGCCTGAGACATTGAAGCAGGCAGTCGTGTTTTCTTTGTTCTGACCAACGCTGAATAAAGTTGTAAATAATGCTCTCCTGCGTGCATCTTTCGCTGTGCATTATCTGCTGATAGAGCGTGCACCAATTCTGGAATGTGGCAAGCTATTTCTGGAGCTCGTGTCACTAATTGAATGATACTGCGTGTCTATGGGAGGTCAATGGATCGCAATGGAGACGACGTAGGGTCATGATGGACTTTGTCTCCCTGGCAGTATCCCAACAAACACATCATGGCTTCATAGTGCCTGAAGGTACTGACGGCCTCAACAAGGAAGACTGATTCTCCTGTCACAGAAGTGGTAATCCTCCTCATATAGGGAAAAAGGGATGATAAGTGGGCTCTAGAGCCGGTGTCAATGACTAAGACAGGGGTCAGACCTTGTGGTGTAGCACCCTGCTTGTGGTTAACACTTAGCTGGAATGAAATATTCAACGCAGCAATAGAGAAATTCAAATAATAATTTATTTGTCAGACAAATAAATATGAGGCACAGTGGTATATGGTTACCAAGCTCTGGCCTGGCCTCCTGCCATTCTGGCCAGCACTTATATTTCCTTAATCCAGCCCCCTTGCTCCTCCTGTGGCTGCCTCTGTCCAATCAGCCTGGTTGAAATTCCTATTGGCTGTTTGCTAGAACCAATCACAAAAGATACACCCATTTCCTCTTGTCCTTTTATGGGAAACAAAAAGATATATATTCTTCTATCTATAAATGACAAATAAGTAGTAATATATCTTACATGTGTCTCAACAAGGAACCTTAATTACCAGCTCACCTCGCCCTATTGCCCTCCAAAACAGATGGTTTAATCTCAAATTTTTATCTTAAACAGATGTCAATGATCATCATTGAAAGATCTCCTTCTCTTGAAGGTCTTTTAAACAAAGGCCTGACAACCATATGTGCTCTAATGATGTTTCCTGCTTGGCAAGGGGGGCTGGGCTGGTGGCTGATGGCCCCTGTGATCTCTTCCAACTATATGAAATAAGAATCTAGCATAAGGATTTAACATTTCTTAGCTTCTAATTCCTTTGCATAATTACATTTAAGCCAATATATTTAATACATAACATAGATAGCTTTTTAGAAGGAAAAGAAATCTTAAAAGGATCTCAGTTTAAGAAAGAAACAACTTTAGAAAAAGACTTCCCAAAATACTCTCTTCCTTTCTGCCAGCTAGATGCTTTTCCATTGCTCTTGACCTTTGAACCTTAGGAAAATATGGCTCAAGTTTAATGGGAGGCACATGGCTTTATTTTACTATTTACCCACTCTTAATTATGTTTATCTCTGCTTTTTTATCTTCTGTAATATGTAGGGTCAGTGTAACCTTGGCTGTCAGCCTGTAATTCCCTTTGACTTTGAGAATTGTTTTCTGCTATAAATCAGGGGGCCCCCTTGTCTAGGAGGAAAAACATTGCCAAGGTTCTTAGGCAGCTGCTCTTCTGCCTGGCATGAACATTTGAAAATCTTTAAGCTCATTTTAAAATACAGGCCCTGATCAAAATATAAGCTTGATAAAAATGCAGGCTATGATTAGATGCCTCAGTGGGGGCCCAGACTATATTTTGGAGAGGGGAAAAAATGAACAAATTACTAAGCCCCACAAATAACCCAGATATGCATTTTAAATAAAAGGACACATTTACTCGTGTGAAAACATGCTGATTCCCAGAACGTACGCAGGCCGGATTTAGAAGGTGATTGTTCCAGATCCAGCCTCTGGGCCTTAGTTTGCCTACCTATGGACTAAGAAGTGTACCTGGTTAGAATCAAACACTCACAGAGCATGGAGCCAGCTGTCTCGACAAACGGCACAAACAAGGCTATGTTCTCAATCACTCTTCATCACATTGAACCAGTCAAGTGGAAGGTACCAGGTAATGTGCAAAGCAGCAGTTGAGGTAGACATTGTTGGTTCAGCTTCAAATTAACTCAAAGGCCGTTAGTGCAGCCCAGTAGTGGGATGAGCCAATGGCAGTGAAGCAATCAAATGGGGTATAGGGATGTAAGGTTGAGGTAGAAAGTAAAAATATGTATGTGGAAGTAAAGGACAAAGCCATTTCCCTTCCCCTGGGAAATGGAGATGCGGTCTGGACATGAGGTGGGGGTGTGGCTAGCCCTCACATCATAGTCCCCTCCATGTCATCCCCCAGGCCAACTAATCCGGCCGGCCGGCCAGGGGGAATAGCGTGCTGTATTTAAGCAGCCAGCGGGTAGAGACACCCCCCTTTTTTCTGGTTCCCGCTCATGCAGTTCTCACTCCCTCCCTCCCTAAGATTAGCTCTTAATCCTTTGACCTTACTATGGACCTCAGTTAGTCGCCTGTTGAAGAGGCCTGGTAGGATTTTTTCCCACTTGGCAAATTGGCACCAGCCATTTGCTTTTTTGCCTGCCTCGTAGCAAATTGTCACAAGTTTGTAAGGTTGGGGGGTTAGGCATTGGAGTATTTTGTTGGAGGTGATAGGAGGTAGTGGCCATCACCTACCCCTTCGATTTACAGCCAAAGCTCACCCAGGAGTTGGTTCTTCTACTTCCATTGTTGGGGAGCAACAGTCTGTGGCTTTCTTATGAGTCTGGGAGTCTGTGGAAATGTTTCCCTACAAGGTCTATTTAAAATCTTCAACTGCCTGTAGTTTCTTAATTAAATTTATTTTGGTGTGCAGTTCCTTCAGGAGGTGGATAGAAGGCCAACTTAAAGCCTACTTTACTCCTGGCAAGGTAGGCTTCCCCAGTAACATCCGAATTAGAAACGTTAGACTACATTTTCCACATACAATTTGTTTCCCCTGATGAAATTCATGCTTCCTATGTTATAAATTATAAAGATGCCCTACCGATATCCACCCTTTTTAAAATCTTTCACCATTTCTATTCTCCTAATGCAATGGGTATAGAAACATACAATCTGCTCCTTTCAGACATCATTTTTTATGCAGCAGGACTCCTGAAAGTCTTTCATTTTATTGGTGTTTTTTAAAAAAAGAATAATGGTTTTTTATTGGAAAACAGGGTGCATTTACCATGAGCCATTGCCTTCGCCTTTGCTTTTCTTTTATGTGGTTTCTAACTTGGTTGGAAAAAGCACATATTTTTTATCATCTTCCAGGTCCCAGAAAAAAGCACTGCTGAGGTGGTAAAACTAGGCATTGCTGAGGGTTATAGACAGGTACCAGGGTTCTGCAATTTCATTCCTCCTTGTTCCAATTGCATCACATTGCTGGCAAAGAATGAAGATACTTGGAATCATCTGATCTGCTTGCCTTTAGCCACGTTGCCTTTAACTGAATAAAGCTAGATATTTACACCCACTTCACTACCCATCTTCAGTAACAACATTATCTATATTCATTCTATTTCTCTATTAACTGGAAACCTTTTATATTTTCTGATACCTGAAGCATTTTTAACAATGTATATTTTATTGGCTTTTATAAATGTATAACAAACAACAACAAAAAACACTAAGCAGCTACACAAAATCAGAATACGCAAACCCTTTCTGCAGTCTCTCCAGCTACCACATAAGTATCCATATTTTTTCGAACATTAGTTCTTCTTTCAGATTTTCAACAAAATTCTTCTACGTTATTTCATCAGCCTTGTTTGGAAGCATCCATCCAGCGTGTGGTCACCTTCAACTGAAGCATCAAGCAGGTGACGACATTCAGATTTGTGGGGATTCTGCTGATAACACATTGCTTAGGTACTTTTAGCTAGGATATGAAGTAAATAGCCACAGGATGGCATAAAATGCATCCGTTGTTTCTTTCTTTTCAGCACTGTTACATTGTAGCACCCTGCTTGTGGTTAACGCTTAGCTGGAATGAAATATTCAACGCAGCAATAGAGAAATTAAAATAGTAATTTAAATTGTCACACAAATAAAATAGAGAGAATGGCCTTCCTGAGGAAGAGCAGCACTGCAAACATATGCAGATTCCTGGCTGTCCTAGGGGAATAGGGTGGGTTGTCATGAAAGGTACACCTTTGGAAATGCCCAGCTTTGCACAACTGTTAAAGGTTAAAGAGCTCAGTTTTAGCCTAGACTATGTTTGTTCATGAAAGAGAGCATACAGAGAGTTCAATGTTACTTGAAGATTGGAAACCCTTTTGTAGTTGCAGGACATCTTTCTACCAATCTACTGCAGTGGCAGAGAAGCTTTTCAGCCTGCAAAGATATTGAGGGGATGACGTCCAGTTGATGTCAGAGGCTGCTTACCCCCATATGAATCTCGCTAGCCAACTAAACATTTTTTGTAGGCTTACAGTCTCTATGCTAGGTGGTTAGATGTGAGGGGATGGATACCTTCAGTGGTTGCAGTATAATTTTGGAACTGTACAGGGGTTTTGGGATTCCTATCTGGCCTCTTCTGCATGCAAAGCAGCATGCAGAAGCTATTATTTTTTCCCTCAGAAATGCTTTTGAGTGCAGATTCTTGAATTTGGACTGAGACCATCTTCATAGATAAAAGGTAAAGGTAAAGGTACCCCTGCCCGTACGGGCCAGTCTTGACAGACTCTGGGGTTGTGCGCCCATCTCACTTAAGAGGCCAGGGGCAGCGCTGTCCGGAGACACTTCCGGGTCACGTGGCCAGCGTGACATCGCTGCTCTGGCGAGCCAGAGCCGCACACGGAAACGCCGTTTACCTTCCCGCTGGTAAGCGGTCCCTATTTATCTACTTGCACCCGGAGGTGCTTTCAAACTGCTAGGTTGGCAGGCGCTGGGACCGAGCAGCAGGAGTGCACCCCGCCGCAGGGATTCGAACCGCCGACCTTTCGATCGGCAAGTCCTAGGCACTGAGGCTTTAACCCACAGCGCCACCTGCGTCCCATCTTCATAGATAGTTTAGTTTAAATATTCCTCCAACATGTTGGGTCAATAGACTTGTCTATGACAGTCTCTCAACAATATAACCCTGTTATGTCAACTGGTTTTTCTCTGATTATGATTTTAATTATTTGAAAACTTGTCTTCCACCGTCTTATATGATGTATCCATCAATTATGTGATAAAGTTATATTTCTTAAAATATAATAACCCAAGACAAATAGACAAGTAATAAGAGGCCCTGGGAAAATCATTCAGAAGTGCCAACCACAAGTCTGTAAATGACTGTGCGCAACTTAGACATGCATTGACACACTGAATGGCCGTTCTGATAGTTAGGAAAACATTGTGCATGCAGAGTAGCCCAAATGGGGGGATACAAGTTAAGTCCCAGAGAAGTCAAGAGCTGGTACAAGAAGATGGTTTGAGTTATGCACTGATCTTCAGAAGGGCTGTGAATGTGTTTAGTGACATTCATTGCTACAAAATGAATGCTGGGAGTGACTGGAAGAGGGGTCCAGATAATCTACATGGAATGTCCATCCAATTGTCTGAACGATCTTTGAATTCCCATGTTATATGTGAGGTTTCTGAGAAATTCAAGCCTTCATTTGGATACCTTCCTATCATCTACTGATGCAGTTGTTCCTATGTATTGCCCCGAAGCTCAAGTGGCCCTGATGCCAAGTTAAATATGAAAGACGTGTACTATCTGTCAAAATTACTTTGTGTTTCTGAAAAACAAATTATCTGGTTACAACAGTAAATATAGGTATTTAATAACTACAATGTGCACAGTGCAGAAGCTTAATTGTACCCAAACCTCTGAGGCTAAGTGCACTTTATAACAGCTTAATTTTTGCATATAGAAGTTTTTTAGGCTGAACCTTAGGCTGAACTGTCTTGGGTCAACATTTTTCAGCATTTTGAGATTGGGTCTCTCTTTTCAGCTGCTAGTGGATAAGATGCCCCAAGGTGCTTGGTTGCTTTCACGTCAACAGGCACACACTGCTACTACCCAAGTAAGAAATACAAACCTAAATAAATTACCACATAGAGGTCTTGAGAATAGCACATCCTATCATGCCGTAACAAATGATAATTCACTATTCCTCTGTGTTACACATATGTAGAAATAATTAAGTATGAGTTCCAAAAGAAAAGAGAAGAAAAAAACAGTGTCAGCTACCCAGATACTAGAATAGTTAAACCAAACCTATTTACCGTATTTTTTGCTCTATAAGACTCACTTTTTCCCTCCTAAAAAGCAAGGGGAAATGTGTGTGCGTCTTATGGAGCGAATGCAGGCTGCGCAGCTATCCTAGAAGCCAGAACAGGAAGAGGAATTGCTGCTTTCACTGCGCAGCGATCCCTCTTGCTGTTCTGGTTTCTGAGATTCAGAGTATTATTTTTCTTGTTTTCCTCCTCCAAAAACTAGGTGCGTCTTGTGGTCTGGTGCGTCTTATAGAGCGAAAAATATGGTAATCACTCCCACAAAATTTGCAGTTATATTTTACTGAAGCACAGTTATGAAAAACCAAAGAAGCTCCTTAACTGTTCCACTTTCTCTTGGTCCATCCCAGATACCCATCAATGCGGTTTTATTTATTTGTTATTTAATACATAAATTTCATACAGTTTTGAAAAGCCTCCACCCTGTCTTCGGCTTATGTGAGCCTGAGGCAGGGTGGGGGCTCTGTTAAACTGTTCCTGCCTCCCAGCTATGTAGAACCCAGTGCCTCATTTGTGAGCCAGAGAGGCGTCAGGGCTTGCTTACCTGGGGGGCAGGAGCAGTATAATGCTCATGTTATGTACTAAGCTTGGATCCTAGAACAATAGGCAAGTAGGATCCTAGAATGCAACAACTGATTGGCTTGCAGGAAAAGATCAATCGGGCTCCAGGAGGGAAGCAGAATCAGCCAATCAGATGGGACTCATTGTGTAAATAATGTATATAAAAGCCTGAGGTTTGGGGACCAATTCAATCACTGTTTTACAAGCTGCAATAAAGAGCATGAAATCACTGCAAGACTCCAAGTATATTTCACAGGTGACAAGGATGGGATCCTGCTGAGCTGTCTGCCGCACACCGCACACAGCCGCCATAGGCAGCACAGCATCACACCACACATCCAGCCTACAGCTCCAGGACCCAAGAACCCAGAATGGCAACAGACAACAGCTTCATGCAGTTCAGCTCAGCCTCAGGAGACTGGGAAGAATACACCACCCACTTCCGTTTCCTCCTGGAGGCAAAGGACGTCACTGATGCAGCCAAGAAGAGGGCAACCTTCTTCAGTGTCTGTGGAGAAGAAACATTTGAGATCGCCCAAGCCTCCTCACTCCCGCAAATATTGCAACTGTTCCCTATGACACGATAATGGAATGGCTGAAGAGGCACTTCTCGCCACAGCCCTCAGTGGTAGCGTGTCACAACGCCTTCTATGCAAAGCGGCAGGACCCCGGAGAAACCATAACTGGGTATGTGACCTCCCTCCACCAGGCTGCCCGGCTCGGCAACTTCAAAGATCTGGAGAACCTGAGCCAAGACGGCTTCATGGGTGGCCTGATGGACGAAAAGCTGCGGCGGTGCCTCTACGCCAAGAAGGACCGAAGTTCCAGGTCACCCTAGAGGAGGCTTTAGCAATGGAAGCTGCTGAGAGGTCAGCGCAAGGATTCAAGTCAAACATGTCATCCCAACTGAGGGTCCACCACGAGGACCTCACTGATGACTCAGAATCCAACCGGGAGGATGTGAACCAAGTGCAGCAGCACTCACAAGCTGCATGCCCACCAAGACAGCCTCGTCCAGAAGAGGGGAACTGTGCAAGCTGCGGGGAGAGCCACGAGCAGAGGACTTGCCATTTCCGCTACTCAGAATGCCGACAATGCAGAAAAGTGGGACACATCACCCGGGTGTGACTGTTAGGATATTTCTGTTCCACCTTAAAAGGGAGCAGGATGTTTGTGTCACAGCCTGCGTCTTTCCTGTTCACAAGATGTTTCTGTTTTGATAGAGCTGTTGTCTCTCTCTGTGTGTGTGCCTGAGCAGTCCGAAGCAGGCAGTCATGGTTTTTTCTTTGTTCTGACCAATGCTGAATAAACTTCTAAATAATGCTCTTCTGCGTGCATCTTTCGCAGTGCATTATCTGCTGATAGAGCATGCATCTGCTCTGGAATGTCACAAGCTATTTTCTGGAGCTCATGTCGCTAATTGCTGATACTGCGTTTCTACGGGAGGTTGATGGATGTCCGGAGACTGCTTGGGAGCCATGATGGACTTTGTCTCCCTGGCAGCATCCTAACAACAGGTTTCGGGCCCAGATTCACGACACTTACAGGAAAGTAGGACTGCGACAGACTGCTGAGGTATGTGTGGGAAAAGTGAAAGCAAAAGCTTTTCTGTTTGCCGCGGCAAGAGACTCTGATGTCCGGCTGGCCTTATTGGCCTGGGAGCCGAGCCAAGCAGGCTTCGTGATTAATGGGTGCCAAGATAAGGAGTCTCTGAAGTGAAAAAGTCTCACGGCTCAAGTAAAGAGCTGGAATGGAGTTTTTCCAAGCCTCTGAAGCTGCTGAGTGCCCAAAGTTAGATCGGCACAATTATAAGACTTGGGCAAGTTGCTGTGAGAGCTTGCTTCGTCAGTTTGGAGTGTGGCATACTGTGTGTGAAGCCCCTCCAGTTCCACTGACAGATAGATGGAAGGCCCAACATTCAAGGGCCATGGACGTAATAGTCTTATCCGTCTCTCTGGAGGATATATCAACACAGGCCGGCAACACGACTGCACGTCAGATGTGGAATGCTTTGAAAGCAGCTCATCTGCCGGTCATCCCAGCCCAGAGTTTGACTGCATCGGAGGTCCTGGCTGTTTCCCAGAATGAGAGTGTTTGCAGGGATGCTGAGGGCACCGGTTGCAAGCTGCAGGGGGAGCTGACTGTGATGTCATCCCAGGCAGCATTCCAGTCTCCAGGGGGAGCCAAGGAGTCGGCAGCTGAGAGCTCTGTTTCTCATGGGAGCCAAGGTCATCCTCACAGATACCGGAAGGCCAGAGGTAAACAGAGACAGATGCCTGCAGATGGCCCGAAGCAGAAGGGGGGGGTGTGAAAAGCCCACACCAGGGAAAAACAAGGCTTTGTTTGCTGGCACAGCTTCACCAAAGGCTAAAGGCAAGTTTGATGGCCAGGAGCAGGGGGGGGCAAGCAGCAAAAGCCCACGCCGGTGGAAAACAAGGTTTTGCTTGCTAGAAAAGCTGCTCCAAAGGCCAAGGCCAGATTTATTGTGGACTCTGGTGCCAGCCGCCATCTGACAAAAGACCGGCACCTGTTTATCTCCTTCACACCTCAAGATGGTGAGATCCACCTGGCTGATGGAAGGACGTTGCGAATTGCAGGAGTTGGGACTGTGAAACTGGCAAGTCTGCACACAACCATCAGAGATGTACTTTATGTTCCAGGTGCTGCAGACAATTTGCTCAGTGTCCCTCAGTGGTTTTGAGATTTCCTTCAAGAGGAGTGTCTGTGTCATCTGGAAAGGCAAAGAGGACATTTTGCATGCAAAGTTTATGGGTGGCTTATTCTGTACAACTTATGATGACAATGCTGTTGCTGTGTCTAATGTTGATTCTTGTTGTGTTGCACAAACTAACAAGGTTCTTCATGCAGGATGTATTCATGAAGCACATCGAAGATTTTGTCACATGTCTTGGCAGGCGCTGGCCAAGATGCCTGAGTTGGTTGAAGGTTTGAACATCAAACCCTGTAAGTTTCACATGAAATGTGTATCTTGTGCAGAGAACAAGGTGAAGGTTGCTCCAAAAGGCAAGGAGTCTAGCAGGCAGGCTTCCAAACCCTACCAGCTAGTCCATGCAGACCTGGTTGGTCCACTTGCACCCTCTTTGGGTGGAGCAAGGTACTTCATGGTTCTAATTGATTCTTTTTCTTGGTACATTTATGTGTTTATGCTCGAGCAGAAATCGCAAGCGTTTCCTAGGTTCAAGGCATTCTGTGCTTGGTTGGAGAATGTTCACGGTAAACGTATCGGCTGTCTCTTTACTGATCAGGGCGGGGAGTTCACTTCTCAGCAGTTTGAAGCTTTCCTGACTGAGAAGGGAATCCAGCATGACTTGTCAACGCCTAGATCGCCATGGATGAATGGACTTGCTGAGCGAGCAAACCAAACTTTGCTTCAAGGCCTAAAAACCTTGTTGTATGATGCCAATCTCCCTGAGAAGTTTTGGGGGGAAGCTCTGTCAACGTTTGTTTATACCTTTAATCGCAGACTGTCATCACCTATTGGTTGTACTCCCTATGAGAAGATGTTTGGTAAGAAGCCTAACGTCAAGCACATGAGAATCTTTGGTTCTGACATGTGGGTACACACCACACAGAGCAACAAGCTTGGGAAGCGTGGGGCACATGGTTTGTTCATGGGGTACGAAAAAGGTGCATACAGGGTATGGATGACTGACTCTAAGTCCATTAAGTTCACAAAGAGTATTGAGTACAATCCTAAGTGGGGGGAAGATGCGGGAATTTTCCAGAGTTACCCAGAGGAAGATAAAGGTGATGTGAAAAAAGCAGATGATGTTGAGGAAGCTGAGGAAGCTGAGGATCATGATGATGATGATGAGAGTTTGGATTCCAGTTCAGTGGGTGGCGCTGCTGCTGGTATCAGCGACAGTGATGACACAGCAGACTACAAGAGTGCAAAGGCCTCAGTCAGATCATCTGATGCGTCTGACAATGAACTGGAAGAACCACTCTTCACCATTGGTCACTTTTCTCCTAAGAAGGAGGAGATGAGTGAAGAAGACTTGCGTCTAGTTCGCAGGTCTGAAAGGGCAACGAAAGGCAGACCTCCAAAGAGATTTGCTGATGAGTTTGCTAAGACAGCAACTGCTGTTCTTAGTAGCTCAGAGAAGGTATGGGAACCTTCAAGCTTCAAAGAGGTTCAGGAGTGAACCTCTAAAGATGCTGAGCCTTCGCTTAATGCCATGAAGGCTGAAGTTGATTCCTTGAACAGGAACCAAACTTGGGAGCTGGTACCGGTAGTCCCAGGAATGAGACTGGTTGGCAGCAAATGGGTCTTCAAGGCCAAGACAGACCAGAATGGCAAGGTTGTCAGACACAAAGCCAGATTGGTTGCCAGAGGTTTTTCACAGGTACCAGGACAGGATTACCACGAGACCTACTCACCCACCGTCAAGTATGAGAGCATTCAGCTGATGCTCAAGATAGCTGCAGAGGAGAAACTGCATGTTTCCCATTATGACATTAATACAGCTTTTTTGTACGGGGTTTTGGGGGAGGAGCTGTTTATGCTTCCACCTGATGGAATGCAGATACAGAAGGGAATGGTCTGTAAACTGCGGAAATCCTTATATGGTCTCAAGCAGAGTGCCAGGTGTTGGAACACAAAGCTCACTGAGACACTGCTTTCTCTAGGTTTTCACCAAGGCAAAACTGATCCATGTGTGTTTGTCAAGGAGGAGGGGCAAAACAAACTGTATTGTTTATGTTTTGTTGATGATCTTCTGATGTTTTGGAAGAATCAGGCTTTTTACCAAAGGACCCTAGCTCAGCTGAAGGAGTACTTTGACATGAAGGATCTTGGTGAGGTATCCAACTATCTTTCTCTGCAGGTGGAGAGGGACCAAGCAGGTAATTTTCTGGTACACCAAACACAGAAAATTGCTGATGTATTAACCAGGTTGAATTTGGTTGATGCAAACCCAGCAGACACACCAATGGTGACAGGTTACCAGGTAGATAGTACTGCTGAAGCATTTTCTGACACTACGCTGTACAGATGCATTCTAGGCAAGTTGAATTTCATTGCTAGATGTTCAAGACCTGACATAGCTGTAAGCACTAATCTGCTTAGCAGACATGCTAACAATCCTACTGTTCAGGATTGGAAAGCTCTGAAGTGCATAGCCCGCTATTTGAAAGGGACTATGCACTACAGGCTGAGGTTCACCAGTCAGAAGACTGGAGGTCTTGAAATCTTTGCAGATGCTAGTTTTGGAAGTGACACCACGGATGGTACAAGCACTTCTGGAGGATGCTACATATACAACCACTGTCTGTTTGACTGGCTGTGCAGGAAGCAGACGACAGTAAGCCTAAGTTCCTGTGAAGCAGAACTCAATGCTCTGTCATTTTCACTCATGGATTGTGAATGGTTGATGCAACTATTTAAGGACATCAGAGTTTCTGTGAGATGTCCTATACAAGTGTATCAAGACAATAGATCCTGTTTGGCTTTGCTGAACTCAGAGAGTTGCAAGCAAAGAACCAAGTACTTGCAGATTAAGCTACATCGTGCAAGAGAGTGTATTCAGAAAGGACTCATTCAGGTGTCCTACATGGCAGGAAATGAAATTCCTGCTGATCTGTTGTCTAAGGTTGTTAACAGAGAACAACTTAAGGTTTATGTACAGAGGTTGCAATTGGGTTGAACCACAAGTACTACAGGCTACACGGAAAGGGGGAAGATGTTAGGATATTTCTGTTCCACCTTAAAAGGGAGCAGGATGTTTGTGTCACAGCCTGCATATTTCCTGTTCACAGGATGTTTCTGTTTTGATAGAGCTGTTGTCTCTCTCTGTGTGTGTGCCTGAGCAGACCGAAGCAGGCAGTCATGTTTTTTTCTTTGATCTGACCAACGCTGAATAAACTTCTAAATAATGCTCTTCTGCATGCATTTTTCACTATGCATTATCTGCTGATAGAGCGTGCATCTGCTCTGGAATGTAACAAGCTATTTTCTGGAGCTCGTGTCGCTAATTGCTGATACTGCGTTTCTACGGGAGGTCGAAGGATGTCCGGAGACGGCTTGGGAGCCATGATGGACTTTGTCTCCCTGGCAGTATCCCAACAGTGACATGCCTCCCTCCTGCCCGACGTTTCAAACCAGATGGCTGACCAAGAGTTCCAGGCCCTGTGGTCCGATACGCCAGGGGAACTCAACAGAGATCACAGACTGTCAGGTATACCAGTTGCCTCTTTCTAATGCAGAAAAAAATTACATCGAGGTACAGATAGAGGGAGCCCTATGCCGCATGGAGCTTGATACAGCCTCAGCCCTGTCCATAATCTCGGCACAGACATTAAGGAAATTGTTTCCCAGTGCTTAGGCCTGACCCATTCACCCTCCGGGACTTCCAAAAATGCAAAGGTCCCCACGATGGGGGTGGGAACCTTCAATGTACAATATTGAGGGCAGAAGCGGCGATTGGACTTGATTGTGGTCAAGGGGCCCTACGTTAGCATACTGGGGTCGGCGTGGTTTGGGCAGCTGGGGCTAGCCATCACTGGGGTAAACCGCACCAGCTCCAACGTGGATGTGGACGCCATCTGCAAAGAGTTTCCAGAGGTTTTCGGCAGAGCACTGGGATGATATACTGGTCCCCCGTTGGCCTACAACTAGACCCTGCCATACGACCCATCAGCTTCAAGGCCTGCCGGGTCCTGTTCACCCTTAAACTCTGCATCAATAATGAAGTAGACTGGCTCGTGGAGCAAGGAGTGAGTGAGTCGGTGCCTAACGCTTCATGGTAAATGCCAGTCGTCACACCTGTCAAGTTCAATGGCTCAGTCCACTTCTGCACAGACTACAAATGTACCATAAACAAGCCCCTTATGGCTCATACATACCCGGTGCCAGTGGTCATCTATGTCCTCGCCACCCTGGCAGGGTCTAAGATTTTTGGCAAGCTGGACCTGGCCCAGGCCTATCAGCAGTTGCCAGTGGAATAAGGCACCGCCAAGGCACAGACGATTGTAATTCACAGGGGAGTGTTCTGCGTCAAGCGTCTGCAATTTTGTGTCAGCGTGGTGCCAGCCATGTTCCAAAATTGAATGGACTCTCTCCTCAAAGGAATTCTCGGCATCACCCCCTTCTTCTATGATGTGTTGGTCACCGGGGCCACGCCAGGGGAGTTCGGGGACTGACTCTGCACTGTCCCGCACCATTTCCAGACTGCCGGCCTCAAGGTGAAGCGGGGCAAGTGTGTGCTAGGAGTGCAACAGGTGGATTTTCTAGAATTTATGGTGGACACAGATAGAGTCCACCCAACTGGGGACAAGGTGCAGGCTATTTGCGACACCCCAGCAACTAAGTGTAAGGTGGAACTCCAGGCTTTCTTGGGACTATTGAACTTTGACCATGCCTTCTTACCCCACAAGGCAGCAGTAGTGAAAGCCCGTGTGGTGTAGTGGTTAAGAGTGGTAGTCACGTAATCTGGGGAACCGGGTTTGCATCTCCGCTCCTCCACATGCAGCTGCTGGGTGACCTTGGGCCAGTCTTCTTTGAAGTCTCTCAGCCCCACTCACCTCACAGAGTGTTTGTTGTGGGGGAGGAAAGGAAAGGAGAATGTTAGCCGCTTTGAGACTCCTTAAAGGGAGTGAAAGGCAGGATATCAAATCCAAACTACTCTTCTTCTTCTTCTTCTTCTTCTTCTTCTTCTTCTTCTTCTTCACAGACTGCTTGACAAGCGGGCCCCTTGTTTGTGGGGGCAGTGCCAGGAGGCTGTGTTTCAAGCAGTCAAAGATCTGCTTGTCTCGAACTCAGTCTTGGAGCACTTTGACAAGAGGTTGCAACTTCTGGATGAAAGAGAGGTGCCAGTAGCTTACTTTTTCCAGACCCTCTCCACTCCAGAGGAATTATTCGCAAATAGACAAAGAGGGCCTGGCAATCGTGAAGGGAGTAAAGAAATTTCACGATTTCTTGTATGGGCATGTTGGGATTTTGAATACGTGCAGCTTCACACAGAGTCAGTTAGGAGTTGGCCAACAGCCAAGGCAATGTAAAGGAGTAAAATCTGCCTGGAGATATAAAGGCCTGGAGACAGCTCCAGGATTGGTCAAGCTCTCTCACGGGAATAATGTTTTATGGCCTTCTGACTGGAATGTGTTAGTAGAGCATAGAGCGTTGAGAGTTGAGTGTTAATGTAAGAGTCGTGTGGTGAGAGAGCTAGTTAAAGATCCATGTTCTGTTCTGTTCCTGTGAATAGTATCTTGAAGTCCAATGTATATATTAAACACCTATAAGTAACAAGTTACTGGTTCCTGTTTCGTCCATTCTGCCTGCAACCGATTGCTTTCGTGAACTCTGCATATACTCTGCTAAGGTATGGCTAAGGTCCTGCAACAGGTCTTTACCGTCATGACAGAACACAAGCCACTGCTTGGCCTATTTGCCCCCAAGAAGCAGACCCCTCAGGTACTGTCACCCCGCATCCTCAGGTGGTCGATTTTCCTCACCAGCTGCCAGTATACACTGGTCCACCAAGGGGACTAAGAGTAGCGCCTCACTGCATTTGACCACCACTGCGATCAACTACGGTGGTGATTCCCAGGGGGGGAAACAGCAAGGAGGGCTAGATAGAGGAATCCCAAGGGGATAGCAGAAGGGTGAGGCCCATAGAGCAGTAGAAGCGGGTAAGGGATGCAGAACTAGGAAGTCCAGAAGCGACCCCTGAGGCTGAGCAACCACAAGAACCAGTTCCACGAGTGAGTGGACCAGCAGCACCGGACCCAACGGCTCCATCACATCTGGCAGCCCCAAAGCAAGAGCCAGAACCAGGAACCCCTACCGAGAGACACCCGAGACCACAACACATACGTAGGTGACCAGCATACTTCAACGACTAGGAATGCTAACCTTCTAGGTGCAATGGCAACTTAGAGAGGAGGGGTTTATGTACTAAGCTTGGGTCCTAGAACAACAGGCAAGTAGGATCCTAGAATGCAACAACTGATTGGCTTGCAGGAAAAGACCAATCGGGCTCCAGGAGGGAAGCAGAATCAGCCAATCAGACAGGACTCATTGTGTAAATAATGTATATAATAGCCTGAGGTTTGGGGGGCAAATCAATCACTGTTTTAGAAGCTGCAATAAAGAGCATGAAATCACTACAGGACTCCAAGTATATTTCAGCTCAGCAGCACAAAAAAAGCTGTGTCATTCTTGACTCAGTGAGGTGCTGGAGTGAAGCCACCTCCACTTCCTCAGTGAGAGTGGGGGCAGTTTCAGCCAGGCTCCTTGCAAGGCTGGGTGAAATGCAGCTTGGTGTTTAAAACTGTGATGTATCTCCAGATCGTAATGTGTGGCTTGTGATACATTGCGATGTTCAAAATCTGGTTTCACCAAGCTCTATTCCTTACAGTCCAGTCAAAAAACGAAATGATACATTCAGCTGCACATGAGGTAGATCAGCCCATGGGCAGGGCTCCATCCACATAAAAATTGCCATTGTAATAGTAAAGGTAAAGGGACCCCTGACCATTAGGTCCAGTCGTGACTGACTCAGGGGTTGCGGCACTCATCTCGCTTTATTGGCCGAGGGAGCTGGCGTACAGTTTCCGGGTCATGTGGCCAGCATGACTAAGCCGCTTCTGGTGAACCAGAGCAGCACACGGAAATGCCATTTACCTTCTCGCCAGAGCGGTACCTATTTATCTACTTGCACTTTGATGTGCTTTTGAACTGCTAGGTTGGCAGGAGCAGGGACCGAGCAACGGGAGCTCACCCCAGTAATTCAAAATCATCTGGGTGGACTATGAATATGTGCAACATAGATATTATATCACTCTTTCCCATTTTAGATGTGGTGCCAAATGTGTGCACCAAACCAAAACACTGTCAAACAAGTATGTAACATCATCAAGCTCTTGATAACATTCCTGCAATTAAAAACTTGACATGGTTTAATTTTTCCCATATAATATGAGAAATTTCTGAATGTATTTCCACCCACCCATAAACTTCTATTCTTGGACAGTCCCACTACAAGTGATAGCATGTGTGCCTCTAAGTAAAACCTTTCCTAAACATTGGCGCTATCCAAAAGTAATTTGTACAATTGCTCTTCTATTCTACACCACCTATGTATTAACTTGATGTCCAGGGAACTATGGGAAGTTGCTAAGACATTGATAGACAGAGCGACGTATTGATGCTGACGCAGTGCCCCTATGTTTCCTCTAACTCGGTATGGGGTCCAACTTGGTTCAAAGAAGCATATACTTTTTTCTGATCTTCCAGGCCCCAGATCAAAGTACCCAAGGTCTGGTACAGGTGACTACCTAGGTAGCAAAGCTGGACATAGCTCAGGGATCTTGAACTGTGCCAGGGACACAGCAGTACGCACTGAATATTGGGCAATGGAGCCAGAGTCATTAGAGTGAGCTTTTATAATTGCCTTCTGGAATATTATTTCTCCTTGTTCCAATTGAACCAAGCTTGTTATTTGCACGTGCTTGAAATCCCATATTCAGTGCCAACCGCATTCATATGTTCCACGTCTCTCTAACTAAACGTTGGTGACATCTGCGGTAACTGGGAATCTCTCCAAACAAAGCATCCAGGCAGGTTTTCTTCTCCTGATAGGAAAGAGAGGTAGAAGCACACAACATGTTTGCAAAAGGCCAGAGCTCCCAAGGAGCACTATTTCAACGTCAGACTGCAACTACTATTCTAGTAACTATTCTTAAATTCTGCCATCATTTTACTAACACCTGCTTCTTTGGAAAGTAGTTCCGGACTGATTAAAGTACTGCCCATCTCTCCATCCATCTGTTCCCTATGCGTTTAAACTCTTCCTGAGACATTGATGTCAATTTGGCATGACAGTTTTCAAGGTGAAGAAGCCAGATTTACTTCATGTTTGGTTACCATCAGATGCCATTTTGAATAAAAATGTTGTGCCAAGCTTTTCCAAACTGCACTGATTACTTCATCGCAAAATTTGGCATGATGGTTTCTGGAGTGAGGATTGTGTTGTGGTGTACATTAGGAAACCATCAGATGCCATTATGAGTCAATATGGCAGACTGAATATTTCCAAACTGAACAGATTTAGACACTTCTAAAGTTATCATCACACAATTTGATGTGATGGTACCAAACACTGATATGCGTGTTTTTGTTTTTGTAAAGTATTGGATGCCACTTTGAGTCTCTCCCTGTTTCTTCCAATGCCCTCACCCTCCCTTATAATGTGAAGATGAGATGATACTTTGAGTAATTTAATCTTTTATGTCATTTTGAGCCCACAAATGAGTTAATATTGATATAGAAATGAAACAATTGGGCATATGGAGACTATGTGAGATATTTGCATGATATGTACTCCCAAGTGTCCAGAGATGATCTGTAGATTAAGCGTGACAAAAAATCTTTCTTCTCCTCCTCCTCCTCCTCCTCCTCCTCCTCCTCCTCCTCCTCCTCCTTCCGGATTTGGGGAGGGATACTCAAGGGTACACAGTACCAGCACCTCCCCCCGAATGTTAAAAGTGTGGCACTTATTGCAGCAACTTCATGGTGACTACTGGCACCTATTTTTCTTTAAAAGAGAGAGCACTGATGATGATGATTATGATGATGATGATGATTGGCATCTGTCTGTCTCAAGAGACAATTGAGTGCACCTGGACTGCTTCATTAGCAGCACCAAAATTACTTCCCCCGGGTGCAAACATGAGAGTGAGTATGGACGTCCTGGGCTGCCTGAATGACAAGACTACTCTCTTAGACTCACTGAAATAGTCCAAAAGAAAGCAGAGCAAGACATTTGGCAACAGCTTGGCTGCAGGAGTTGCCATAAGGACTTCCATATGCCATCCAACTGTCTTATGGACTCCACTCTGGATTGGTGTCGGGTTTATTTCTTAGCCTCCCCCCCCCAAAAAAAAAAATATATGCCACAAGACAAGTAGGTTAAGGATCAGAGTATTCCTTCTCCTGGATCAGCTACCTTCTCAGGTTTTAACCAGAGCCATCAGTCGCTCACTTTCTTCTACAACATCTTCAGGAATCACTTTCATGCCTGCTGGACCCATGATGGGTTTTGCCCACTCAAACTGATGGAGCCTGTTATCACATGTAAGGAAAGTCCCAACTCACTGAAGGTTTGGGACCCATCAGCTACCCTCACTTGGCTTAGCCACCCAGCTGAAGCTGTTCCCAGGATGTGGCAGCTGTCGAATGCTGACAGCTTCTATGACCCACAGGGGAGAGTTGAGTGCTGGGTGAGGACTAAAGGTGGACAAACTACCCAAGAAAAACTACCCCCTGAGGCCCTACCCCTCCAGTAACACCTCATATTCACATTTTTCTCCAAGGAGCTCAAGCTGGCACACATACTTATCTCCTCAATTTTATTTTTATTTTATGGAACTAAAATAAAATCAAACAAATCAATATGAAAAACCAAAAGATGTACAAAAGAGCATTGCAGTATATCCAGGAGAGATGTAATATTTACTTGGAAAAGTACTTAAGAACAATACAAAAGCCAGATTTCACATATACAGTGGTACCTCGGGTTACATACATCTCTGGTAACATACGGTTCAGGTTACAGACTCCGCTAACCCAGAAATAGTGCTTTAGGTTAAGAACTTTGCTTCAGGCTGACAACAGAAATGTTGCTCCGGTGGCGGGGCAGCAGCAGGAGGCCCCATTAGCTAAAGTGGTGTTTCAGGTTAAGAACAGTTGTATTTCTCCTTTTGATGTCTCACTGCAACAAATATTCACTAGAGAGGGAAGCCTACCTTACAAATCTGTTCTCTGCAGTCACAGCTCTTGCATAGAGAAATTACCTCACAGAGCTTGTCACACTTTGATCAAATTATGCATGGCATAGGCAAATTAGTGTCTCTGCCCTTAATCTTTCAGCTTCATTGGATGTTCAAGAGTTGTAGTGTTATGAAAAAGGGGCCAAAATGAATCTCTTTAAACCTTCTCTATATAATACATAGTTGTTTAAAAATTGTGTAAGACTCATTGGGGAGGAGTATTTACTTGAGAGATCCAGTGGGAGGAAAATTACTAAACATTACTAAATTCTCAACTGAAAAAGAAAGAAAGAAAGAAACTACTTTTCAACAATCTTTCTCTCATGCCTGCAGCAGTTCCTCCAAAATGTATTAATATGACTGATATTACTAAAGTCTCAGACGAAGATTTTTCAGAATGCCGAAATGTAGACGATGTCTGTCTTACTAGTGTTTTCCGTACAAATACAGGTAAACCTCACTTGTCTTATAATTATTTCACTTTTGATGAACGAAAGCCGAAGTGAGGAAGGTGTTGCATTCCAGCTGTACTAGAATTAGAAATCCTATCAGCTGCTGCCAGCGTGGCCGATAGTCAGGGATGATGGGATATGATGTCCAACCACTGGAGAAACACATCTTCCCCATACCTGCAGTGAGGAAAGATTTACATGTGTAAGTGGGAAAGCATAAGCACTTAAAACATTTCCCCCCTAACTTTCTTCTCTGCAAATTTTGAAATCACATCAGCTCCCAAAGTTGGTGGAACTAGAATAAAACCCAGCCACCCCTCCAGCTGGACTCCATACATGGAACCAGTGTATGTGTGTGCTGGCTTCTTCCATTTCAGGGGGATATGTGGGCTAGATGACCCTTGGGGTCCCTTCAGTCCATCAATTCTAGTATTCTCTGTCGCCACAGGCAGTCTCAGGCCAAACAAATATGTGGGCACCGAACCGCATGGCTTCATAAGAAGATGAGACACATTCATGGAGGGGATGGTTACCAATGGCTACCAGCCAGGATGGCTCTACTCTGCCTCCATGGTTAACGACAGTGATGCTTCTGAATGCCAGTTGCTGAGAACTGCAGGAAGGGAAAGGGCTGCTCTTGTGTTCGGATCCTGCTTACAGGTTTCCCCAAAATGGGCATCTGGTTGGTCACTGTGAGAACAGGATGCTGGACTAGATGGGTCACTGGCCTGATCCAGCAGGAGCAGGCTCTTCTGATGTATGCATGGTACAGTGGTACCTCGGGTTAAGAACTTAACCCGTTCTGGAGGTCCGTTCTGAAGCTGAAACTGTTCTTAACCTGAGGTACCACTTTAGCTAATGGGGCTTCCTGCTGCTGCCGCGCAGCCACTGCGTAATTTCTATTCTCATCCTGAAGCAAGGTTCTTAACCCGAAGCGTCTGTAACCCAAGGTACCACTGTATTTTGGTTGCTATTTTCCACTAGAAAGGCCTTAGCAGGGAAGGTGATGACGGCCACAGAATACAAAACCCTGAACTGACCAGGCATATTTGGCATGGACGGGTAGCCAGACGACAAAACTGTTTGCCCACTCTGTGCACAGGAGTGATTGACATGTTGACAGCGGCAAAGCAGCTGCTTTGCATGCAGATGGTCCTGGGTTCAATCCCCACAGTCAATGTCTGGGTGTGCGTGCCAGGAGCAGGTCAGTAATAACTCACATGGCATCAGTAAAGTTAACTTATTCAAAGAAATAAACAGCTCAGGAGGCCAAGCCTCGTGAGCACAGCAACTCTTCCTGGTAGATCTGATTCTGGACTGCTCTCTGCCACAGACTCTCCCAGCTCACTAAGGCATGTTACCTCCCCAGCTTCTGACATTTCCTACTCCTTGTTTGTTCCCTCTTCTCCCTCTGGCCATTCATCATCCGCTACCCTTCCCTGGGCTCTGAGCCTTCTTTCCTTGGGGGTTCCCCAGCTGGTGCCTCCCACCAGTCCTCTGAGTCCAGCCAGTCCATGACACCCACCGACATGTCTAGGTAGGGCTGAGAGAGAACCTAGAGAGACAATGGTCAGTGTAGACAGTACTGGGCTGGTTGGACTCAGAAACAGGCAGCTTCCTACCTAAGGATCAGTAGAAAATGGCCATAGAATTGTTGAGTTGGAAGCTACACCCAGGGGTCATCTAGTCTAATCCCCTGCAATGCAGGAATCTCAACTCAAACATTGAAGACAGATTGCCTCCCCCCCCAACCTCTGCTCAAAAGCTTCCAAGAAGGAAGGAGACTCCCTCCCCTCCTGAGGGAGACCGTTCCACTGTCAAACTGCTCTTAATTTCCAGAAGGTTCTTCCTGACATTTAATCAGAGTCACCTTTCTTGTAACTTGAATCCTGTGGTTTGGGTCAATCCAAAAAGGCTTCCCCTCCACTGCCACCAGGCAGAGCACACCTGGCATCCAGCTTAAAGAAAGCAGCGTAGGGGTTCTCAGATGAGGCCAGGGTCCTGGCACCACCTTCCCAGCGATCTTTGTAGAAATAGTTTCTCCTTTCAAAAAGACACAGTCATATCCAATCCTTATCGATATTTCAGCTTCTCTAGCCTGTTCCAAGCTTTAAAATTCCAATTTATCTATAAGAATACTTTGAAAACAAACTCAATATTCTTTAAACCACTCCAGCCAAAGTGGATTCACAATCCAGAGTTATAAATCCAGTTGAAGGTAATGAATAATGGGTTTCAGTTAATTTTTAGTCTCAATGTCACATCAACAGGCAAATATACCATTGGTGCCTGCCTTGAGCTCCCCCCCCCCGCCCATGCGGCTAGCAACAGTGGGCTCCCCATCCCTACCAGGCTGACGCTAGTGACCCCAGAAGCACAGAGCAGGGTGCACAGGAGGAGGAGCAGGTGGTGGCACCCCCAGGCAGGTCTATGGGGAATCCCCGCTGCCTCTGCTCCATCTCAGGGCCCATCCCAGCATGTGCTCAGGCAGGGATAGCAGGGCCTGGCCACAGAGGTGGGAAGGGGACATCTCAATGCCTCTAGGAAGGAGAAGGGAGGGTTATTACAAGCAGCTGCAAAAGGGGAAGGGGGCGGGGGGGGGGGGTCTTCTCCCAGTTTCTCACCCCAGGAGTATATGGTGGTTGGGCCTTTGTTAGGGAAAGGGGTGCTAGGGCAGAGATAAGGTGATTGGAGAGCCTTTAATTTTGGCATGGAAAGTTAAATCCGCCACTGTTTGGTTGCAGTTGGGCTGCTTAGTTTGGAGATCACACTTTACAGCAAACTGGGAAAGGGGGGGGGGACAGGGAGCCGCTTTCCTGCACCGGGGAGGGAGGGGGACAGAGAGAGACAGCCCATTGGGGGTATTCTTCACTCCTGACTGGTGGAGGGAGTGCTTACTGGAAGGGATCCGCACCTGTTTGGTTTCCCCAAATCTGAGTAACGCTTCTTGGCTGATCCTGCCGAGACTTGCCTTTGCCAGTGCAGTGGAGTCATGCCAAAATTTGCGTCTCTTGACAGGCCTGGTGAGCTTTGCTCCTCTATGTGTTTACATGTTTGCGGGTTGCTGGGCTCCCTGCTCGGAGGCTGCTTAGCCCCTGTGGGCTACTGTGGAGCCCCTGTGGAGCCACTTTGCAGCAAGCTGAGAGGGAGGGAATGGGGGTGCTGGTTTGGTGATGCTTTGCCGCTCGTGAGGTGCTGGCTTGGGAGTCACGGGTTGGGGGGAGGCACTGAAATGTCACCCCCTTCAGGATAATACCTGGGGCAGACCGTCCCCACCACCCCTATCCATACACCCCTGCACAGCTTGTATAAATACTGTTCAGATGTTGAGCAATCGGTGGTGCTCCACACTCCTCAAGGAATTTGGAAATAATTCTTCATAGCTTGGAGAAATGATGAGAAAGGAACCAATATAAAGAGGCAGTGAGGCATCTAATCATAAGCCTGCATTTTTATCAAGCTTATATTTTTTGATCAAGGTTGTATCTTAAAAATGAGTTCAAATTCACAAATGATTCATGCCAGGCAGGAACTAGGCTGGCTAAGATTTTGGCAGATGTTCATCCTCTTCGCCAGAGAGGCCCTCTGGTTTATTGCGGTCATAAAAGGCTGAGCGAGGTCACTGACCTTGCATGTTGCAGAGTACAATTAAGCTACAATTAAGTTGGTAAATAGTAAGAATTATTGTGCCTCCCGTTAGAGACTTGAGCCACATTTTCCTAAGGGCAAGAGCTAATGGAAATAGGGAAAGAAAGTGTTTTTAAGTTTTTTCTTACTTTGAAAACGTCTTTGCTTATAAAAAAATATATATTATGTATTAAAAATATATTGGCTTAAATGTAATTATGCAAAGGAATTAGAAGCTAAGAAATGTTAAATCCTTATGCTAGATTCTTATTTCATGTAGTTGGAGGAGATCACAGGGGCCATCAGCCACCAGCCTAGCCCCCCCCCCTTGCCAACCAGGAAAGCACCATCAGAGCACTCTAGACAGATGGTTGTCAGGTTTTTGTTTAAAGGAACCTCCAATGAAGGAGATCTTTCATTGATGATGCGTACAAAAGATCTTTGATACCTGTTTAAAATAGAATTAGCCACCATCTGTTTTAGCCATCTGCTCTATTTTAGAATTAAGGGGGCAAAGGTGATTTGGTAATTAAGGTGCCTTGTAGAGGTTAATGGCTACTTGTTTGCCAATTATAAATATAGCTTTTATTTCCCATAAAAGGGCAAAAGGAAATGGGTGTATCTTTTGTGATTGGTTCTAGCAAACAGCCAATAGGAATTTCAACCAGGCTGATTGGACAGAGGCAGCCACAGGAGGAGCAAGGGGGCTGGATTAAGGAAATATAAGTGCTGGCCAGAATGGCAGGAGGCCAGGCCAGACCTTGGTAACCATATACCACTGTGCCTCATATTTATTTGTCTGACAAATAAATTATTATTTTAATTTCTCTATTGCTGCGTTGAATATTTCATTCCAGCTAAGCGTTAACCACAAGCAGGGTGCTACAGCAGAGGTTGGTGCAGTTCAAGTACACTGCATTTTTGCCACAGATCTAGGCCTTTCTTTCAAAATTCTCTTTTGTAGTTCCTTATAGAGAGGCTGTTTCCTATACATGCGCCTTATCTGTCGCATTCTATTCAGGGAATTACAGCTTCACTTCAGCTTGTGGTAAATTACTTGAGATAATCACCCACTGCTGCAACACTGACCTATGCAACAATGAAGCTGTCACCCATAAGTCTGTATAGTTAAAGCTATAGTTTTCCCAGTAGTGATGTATAGAAGTGAGAGCTGGACATTAAGAAGGCTGATCGCTGAAGAATTGATGCTTTTGAATTATGGTGCCGGAGGAGACTCTTGAGAGTCTCTTGGACAGCAAGAAGATCAAAACTATCCATTCTTAAGGAAATTAGCCCTGAGTGCTCACTGGAAGGACAGATCCTGAAGCTGAGGCTCCAATACTTTGGCCACCTCATGAGAAGACTCTCTGGAAAACACCCTGATGTTGGGAAAGATGGAGGGCACAAGGACCGAGGACGACAGAGGTGCACATCCTTTCAAAAGGGAGGGGAAAAATCTCAAACAACATTGAAGCTGAACAGTCTGTTTAGCAACCTCAGGTTTTGTAGCTGGAATTAGTTGGGGGACCACCATCTCAGGCCAGACGGAAAAGACCTGCACGGTAGAAAGCATGTCTTCCAGGTCTCACAGCCAAGAAGCAGTTGTTGTTCACCCCTTGTAGCATGCAGGAGCAAGGCTTGGATTACCGTACTTGAACCCTCAATAGGCACACTCCTGAGTCAGTTCTCCCCTCTAGAAAGAAAGCTTCATATATTGGTTTCCTATATATGCTAAGCACTCATCCACACTTCTGTTTCCCTCACAATTTCTTTATGGTTTCACACAGAGGCTAAATTGCATTGTGGAAAACAGTGCCACATAGATAGAAACGAAACCAATGTAGCACAGAATGCAATTCAAACCCTGCAAACCAGCAAAGGAGGGTGCCATGATCCAGGGGTTCCAATTTTAATTTTGTGGGCAAGTAAGCGCCACCCCACATAATCAATCACAAGATGGAACACACAGACAGCATTTGAATGACAATACACATTAACTCCAGCCCAATTAAAGATCTTCTGGGAGAGCAAAGGGACCTTGGCCCCTCGGAGTTGGATTCTATGCTATGATGAATGGCATCAACATCCACACAGAGAGCATGAAGGAGAAGAAAGGTCACAAACCCCTTTGTCCCACTTTTGGTAAAGGTCATCCATCATGGTTACCAACAGTGTATGTCCCATAGCCAGATGTGAACCCAGATCGGAATGGGTGTAGATCATTCTTCTCATCCAAGAATGCTTGCAGCTGCCCCCCCCCAACCCTAATATATCCTAGGAAGTGTTACAACTATATAACATGCAGATATAAACACAGAGAAAACCATTACACACACTGACAGTATTTTTGATTTGGCAGTTCCAGGTGGCAACACTATTCCCCTGAATGGTCTGAAGTGCCCAGCCTGCTTCCACTATGGCTATGGAAATTGTACAAGTAAAAGAACCATTGACTGCCATGGGAATGAGAATCAGTGTATTAATTCTAAAGGAGAATTCATAAAAGGTAAGATTGCTACTAAGATAGGAAAGAAATCCTGCAAAGTGGTTGGGGAAAACATGCTCACCCCAAGGAACTTTTCTTCTTTGAATGTCAATATCTGTTTTTTTGTTTTAAAAACAAAGTTTCTTTTACATGTCTATAGATTTGCTATATCAGACTCCAATACATATGAAAGAGAGAGAGAGAGCCCCGCCTATCCCCCATCATCCTTTGTTATCTCCTGTGTGTACATGCTTTTATATGTTTGATAGATTGCACCAGTGGGCTCTGCTCCTGGAGGGCGATCATTGAACACATACCTTTCAGATGGGTAGGTTCCAGAATTAGTAAAGATGAAGGAGGCTAGAAGATAGAACCAGCTGGAGAAAAAGACATTGAATGGGGAAATTGTCCTATGGGGAAAGAGCCCATCATCTTCTCTTACCTACTTCTCTTCTTACACCAGTAGAGGGGAAACTCAGGTCTCTGTTACTGCCCTTTGAAATTCTCAACAGACCACATTCCCTTGTTAAGAGGAAGCAAAATAGCAGAAACTGATTAAAACAGATGCTTGCAGTACCCCCACAAAAAAATCAGAGGCACCCAGTTTTTTGGGGAGTGATGGACCCAGGAGCTCGCTGCCCTGCCCACCTTGTAACACTTTACAAAGCCAAGATCAGATCAGATCCCAGCATCACAAAGCAGCTCAGGACAGACAGGGTGGCGTGAGAAGGACGCAACAACCCCTTTGATCTGCCGAGATTGAAGAGTGCATGATTGTTCTATCCTTCTCACACCACCTTGCCAGCCCCAAGCTGCTTTGATAGGCTGGGATCAGCTTCACAAAGCGGCTTGGGGCTGGCATCGCTCAGGTTGTATCAGCGGTGATGGCTGTTGAAGTGGTGCCCAGGCACCAGCAAACCATGATACGCCAGTGTCCAGTCTTTTTGCGCTCCTATACAGATAATTTATGGAAAACTGAAACCTGTCTCAAAAGAATATGAGAAGCCCCCTGGGACTATCTTGGTTCCATTCAAAGCACTAGTGTCATATAGTTAGAAGCCCCACACATCTTGGAAATTGGGCAGCTTGAGTACTACTTTCTTCTACATAAATCTACTCATCTTTTGAGTTCACCTGTTAAGGTCCTGTTTCTGGGCCACCATATCCTGCAATTGACAAAGCGGTAAGTGAGTTTGGAACTTCTTAGTAGCAGCACCTCAGCCCTCAAAGATACTTGCCATGGCATTCCTATGGTGCCCGCTGAAAAAATTCTGTATACTGTACTCATATTTTTTATTCACAAGTGTCATATCCTCTGTACACCCCACCTTCCTTTTTCTCCCTCCCCATCCTTTTTTGGTACACTCTACTTTCCACCAACCCCAATCATTAAACCCCTCTACTTCATTGACCACGTCTTACTTGGTACATAGGAAACAATGTTTGGTACCCTGCATTCCCTTATCTTTTGTCTCTCTTTCACAAACATGCAGAGATCACAAATCTGTCCGGTGCCACTTTCTCTTTATATCTCTATCTGTTGCAAACATGCAAAGACAGCATACCTGCCAAGTGGTGTCCCCAAAAATGGGACCACCTATTTTCTTACACAAAATCAGGGTGGCCAATTTGAGTGCCATGCCTCACACACTCTCATGTTGCACGCTTTCCTGGCACTTTAATCCTGAAGAAATGTGCTTTTACTGAGACCGTGTTTTGGGACGCAGGGTGAGATCTCACCCTAATAAAAGCACCTTTTCAGAGTGAGAGCAAGGTGCCTGTAACATGACTCTCCATAGAGCCTGTCCTGGAAGACACGTGTACCAGTTGGATGGTATGAGACAGCCCATCAAAAAGACAGTGCAATTCCCTCAATTTATCACTATGTATAGCAATTGAGGGAGGTCTTTTTCCTTTTCTTCTTTAGGTGTGTTAGCCTTGCTAAGCAATGCAACTCCTTGATAGCCCAAGTTCCTTCTTATGTTCCCACCCCACAGCTCAACAGTAAATATATTTGGCTGCCAGGATTGGAGGTGGGTAGAGTTTATAAAAGACATTGATAAATACAGCATGGCATGGGCAAAGTAGTTTTCTTTCTGTCCCTACATTGGATGTTCAAGAGTTCTAGCATTATAAAAAAGGACCAAAGTGAATCCCTTTAAACTTTCTCCATATACTTCACAGTTGTTGTTGTTTTCCAGAATTGCGTAAGAGTCCTGGGGTGTCAGGTATTCTTCCCATATTGATCCAGAGCAGAACTCCAACGTAAAGTTCACAAAGTAAAAAAATTAAACAAGTTGTGGGGTTCCCAAAAAATAAACCAGAGGCAATTGTACTTGATCCAGCAGAGCTTTACTGCTCCTGAAGGCAAAGGAGCATAATGGTCACAAATCCAATACATTCAAGATTGGCACTGTCCATAAGAAGTCCAGTTGCAGCAGACTTAAACTTTCAATAACTTATAATCAGATTAAACCTTAAAACTAAGCATACTATATACAGAACTCACACAACTGGAAATAGAGATAGAAAAGAGTGAAATTGACTCCTTCTGACCTATTATAGTCAGCATGACATTGACAGAAAAAGGTAACAGATCCTGTTTAAGCCAGCTGTACTCAACTACTCTGAAGGAATAACCCAAACATGACAAACCTTTTGTTTCTTTCACACAGAGAAGCTTACAGAACCCTCTTGCAATAATTGGAACCGGAAAGATATCTACACATCAGATCAATACTTTTTGTACTAAGAAATGCAAAGTGAAAGGGGTGGGAGGAGGAATATTCTCTTGAGAGATCCAGTGGGGGAAAAATGGGTGGTGGCAGGAAAGGGTTCAGCACTCCACCACACCTAGGAAAAAGTAAATCTTATTTCATGTACCAATCTTCTGGCTTCAAAATGTTTGCAAACATTGAATCCCTGTTAATTAAACATATTTAACATACTTGTATATTGGTTTTTCATGTTTCAGAAAAGTTTTGATTTACAGATTGGACCTGAAGGAAATTCTGCAGTATTTAAAATTAATGTATTTTACAAGTTTAAATGCAGCAGTTGCATTAAAAAAATGCTTCAAGAAAAACAAATCCCCAGCACTGTTCTTTCAAAGAGTAGCGGCTCTTCTCCTAGTTTGAAATGTCCCTCATTCAGCCAGTTAAGAATATTGGAAACATTACAATGAAATTACATTTGGAGTCAATAGATCAACATTTTTTGTAATAGTTTTTATTACATTTTCTGTTTTACAATTTCAAATAAACCTTGTAAAACTTTAAAATATCCAATGACTTCCCTTACTATACCCATTCAAATCAATTTTCCACTTTTACATCCACCATCAATTATTTACTCTGTTAAATTTTTATAAATGCTGCCAGCATTTTTTCTCACAGTTTTTCTCCATTTATTCAATAAATGTTTTCCAATCTTCTTTAAATGTGTGTTCTTCTTGCTCACTTGTTCTATATGTTAAATCTGCAAGTTGTGCATATTCTGTCAACTTCAATTGCCAATCCTCTTTAGTTGGGACCTCACTAACTTTCCATTTGGGGGCTAACAAAACACAGGGCACATTTTTTGCATACATAAATAAGCTTTTCTAGCACCTGGAATTTCAGTCTGGATTATCCCCAACAAAAAGGACTCTGGGTTTTTGGGGAAAGTAATTTTGAACTCCCCCCCCCATTCATTATCAATCATTTTCTGATAGCTTTTACCTTTTTACATGTTGGAGTTAAGTACCATCTATAATCTTTTACAAATAATTTTCTTTCAATGAATAGCATGGTATAAATTTCAGGTCGCTTTTCGGGTTACAGGTACCACTCTAGAGGTTCCACTGTACATTTTGTGTGTGTGTGGGGGGGGTATGTTTGCTTTGCAAGAGTTCTTTTTCAAATTTCCAGAACATGCACTCAGAAAACTGCGTCTTCCCAATAGGATGCCTGGTGCAAACTAATGACTTCCTAAAAATCACTGCAACCCCCTTCCCACCCATATGACCTGGGATGCTGTGCGTAAGAGAAAGCTGGTGGACAAGCAGCAGCAATAACAGGCCCATCTGCTTCATCCAACCAAGTCTCTGTCACACATGCCAGGTCAATTCTGTTCCAAAAGAACAGAGAAGAAAGAACAGATAAGAAAAACATTGTCAGCTACCCAGATACAGTGGTACCTCGGGTTAAGCATTTCATTCTGGAGGTCTGTTCTTAACCTGAAACTGTTCTTAACCTGAAACTGTTCTTAACCTGAAGCACCACTTTAGCTAATGGGGCCTCCTGCTGCTGCTGCACTGCTGCTGCACGATTTCTGTTCTCATTCTGAAGCAAACTTCTTAAAACGAGGTAATATTTATGGATTAGCGGAGTCTGTAACCTGAAGTGTATGTAACCTGAAGTGTATTTAACCTGAGGTACCACTGTACTAGAATAATTAAACCAACCCTATTGTCAGAGAAGTGGCTGTTCAGACAGGCAGCAAGAATACAGACACAGAGGAAGAAGAGACAGACAGGCTGAAATTCTTAGGGAAGGGGGAAGAAGCAGAGAGCAGCAGAAATATGACTGCCCTACACAATGAGAATAAAAGGGAGTTACATTTTCAGTATAGGGACGCAGGTGGCGCGGTGGGTTAAACAACAGAGCCTAGGACTTGCTAATCAGAAGGTTGGCGGTTTGAATCCCTGCAACGGTGTGAGCTCCCATTGCTCGGTCCCTCCTCCTGCCAACCTAGCAGTTTGAAAGCACATCAAAGTGCAAGTAGATAAATAGGTACTGCTCTGGCGGGAAGGTAAATGGTGTTTCCGTGCATTGCTCTGGTTCTCCAGAAGCGGTTTAGTCATGCTGGCCACATGACCCGGAAGCTGTTACCGCTCTGGTGAGCAATGCAAAATAAGAGATCAAATAGAGGTTTTGAGGATAGTACATCTTATCATATCTTAAATGACAATTCACTATTCTTCTGTGTTGCACTTATGCTGGAAAAAGGTGATTTTATGTTTGGAAAAACATTGTCAGCTACCCAGATACTTGCATGTTTAAACCAACCTCTTTAGTCATTCCCACATTTTTCTTAGCTACAGCTCTTCATCTGTTTTATATTCCACCCCAGATATCCAGCAATGCTATTTTATTTACAGTTTATTTCTTTCATGAAATGTATGCACTGCTTGACGGTGAAAACCCTAGAGGTATTTTAACAGGGATTGTCTGTGCTGTGTTGCAGTCCCCTCTTGACTTCAGACCGAACTCTGTATTTAAAAAGCTTTGTATCTCATCTTCTCCCTTGCTGCCCACCTTCACTAGTGGGGAGTTGTTAAAAATTCTGAGCTTTCTACAGCTGTTTCAGGAGTAGAACGTCTTATTTTTAACAGTCTCTCTCTTATAGGAGAGTTCAGTGCTGCCTCGTCAGGTTTTTGGGATGTTTGCATTGGGGAGTGGGTCAGCCCGTTTGTGCGGAGGTCCTCCCTGCGTCTTAATTATATGCTTTGTTTTCTCGCTGTGGGAGACCCCTTTTCACGCCTCCGTGGGCTCTGCCCTCAGGATCCCCCCTGAGGTCAGGGTGACTTACGGCTCGTCCCCCGTTTTTCTCTCTGACACCAGGGTCTGCCTCGAGATACCAGGAGCGCAGATCCCCACCCGACTATAGGTGCACTGTTCTGGAAGTCTTGTCTCTCTAACTAAACTTTGGTGTCATCTGAGCTCACTTGGAATCTCTCCAAAGAAAGCACCCAGGCAGGATTTCTTATCATTTGAGTGAGCTTTTATAATTGTTTTCTGGGACATTATTTCTCCTTGTCCCAATTTCATTGGAATGTTTGGAAGGAGAGAGGATACTTTGAGTCATCTGATCTGTAAAAGGTTGCAGTTCAGAGCTCCAAATGATAAATATTTTGAGGATCAAATTGGAACTACCATTATTGTAATCATTCTTAAATGTTGTCAAAGCAAACCCCCATTTGAAAGTGAAGACAATGCTTTGAGTAGTCTAATATTCATGTTGATTTTGAACCCTCCATTGAGTTTATACTGATATAAAACTGAACCAATGGGGTATATGGAGCCTATGAAAAATATCTTTATTGTAACCATACTGAGTTGCCACTTGAAATAGAACTGTTTGAAATACTGGTTTTTAAAATCAGATAGGTTATCATGGCGATATTGTGAAAAAATCTCCATGCATAATACTTCCTTTGCCCCACCAAACCAGTTCTGCCCAGGTGCTGCCCTAAGACTCTTTAGAATCAGAAAATATGTCTTGGGGAAAATAGCCAATTTACAGAATTTCAATACAATTCATTAACAAGCATTGTATCAAATATATGACATGTTTAAAATAGATTTTCTAAAAATGGGTTTCTGAATCAAAGCTCACAGTTTGAAAGAGAATTATTATGGAATAAGGATAAATTTTGTCAGAAAATGTATAAAATATTATTAGAATGGGCAATGGATATAGGGCATAACATAGAGCTAAACCTCTGGGAGAAACTCTGGAAGAATGATTTGAAATTTATCACACGTTATACTTTGAAAGAGAATTATATGAAAGTGATGCACAGATGGTATTTAATCCTGAGTAGGTTAGTCAAGATGTACAAAATTGGATTAGAACTGTGTTGGAAATGCAGAGAAATGGAAGGAACATTCCCCCCCACACACATACGGTGGGCAAGTAAAAAGGTTAAAGGCTATTGGGAAATGATCTACAATGATTTTTTAAAAAAATGTTTAAAATAACATTCCCTCCAAAAACCTGATGTCTTTTTACTAGGAATACTTCAGTCTGAAGTTCCCAGTTCTCAATATATATATATATATATATATATATATATATATGCTACACGGCAGCTCAAAATTTACTAGCCCAAAGTTTGAATGTGAGAGAGATCCCTAGTAAGGAAGACTGGCAACTTAAGATGATAGAAATTCCAGAAGCAGCAGGTTTATTTTATAGAATAAGAGACCAAGAAGAATCTCTATTTAAAGAGGAGTGGATACTTTTTGCTGAATATTTAGAAAATAATTGTGTACAATTGGGAACACAAGTAGCATTTAGATAAATTCAACTATAGGGTAAATATTTGAAGGATGTAAAATGGAGAAACGATTAGATTGGCTATAGTAAAATATGCAGGAATGATAGATAAGTAAAATGAACCATGAAAGGGAAAGCAGGGAAGTCATATGTTACATGGTAACATATGTAAAATGTTTATTTTGAGATGTATAAACTGAAAAATTAATAAAAATGGTTATAAATGAAAGACTCCACCAAACTGATTCATATAGAATGATTGCTTTAATAAACGTGGATGAAAAACTATTCACAGCTGTAATGGTTAAGAGATTAAATGTCTTCATAGGTCAATACATCACCACAGATCAAACAGGATTCATGCCCTCAAGAAATACAGCAGACTCTATAAGGAGAGTTATTGATATAATCTATGACCTGCAGCTACGAAACACTCCAGGCGCATTAATTTCACTCGATGCCTTTGAAGTGTTTGACAGAGTTGAGTGGACCTATTTGAAACTGTTGCGTTCACAAAGCAAAGGAAGAATTGAACTCTGCTTAATAAGAGTACACACAGAGGCTTGAACCAGCAAGACTCTGGGAAGGGTGTGTATAATCGTGTCTCTCTGTGCTTGTCCGTGTCAGATCTCTGCAGCCCCCTGTCCAGGCCGTTTTATTCACAAAAGAGCTTTTTACAGAGTGTTCGAAAGAACCAATCAGATTTCTTTTGAGCATTTCCACAAACCCACGTGGGGACAAGTTAAACTACTAAAACTAATTAAGCACAAATATTTCTGGGGTAAACAAAGAACAGAACTACAAAAAAGAGCATCTGGCAACCCCGGAGGTAATAAACAAGCAATATACCTATGATAAGAAGGATGGCCAGGAGGACAGTGACCATTATCCCCTTAATGTGAGATCTCCTTCCTGGCCCTAAGATTAACATCCTACATCAAAGAAACTTGCCCACTATCTTTGAGGACCCAGGACGCCTGCCTGTCTAAGCAACTGGGCTGTGTATGTGACAAGAGAAATGGGCAGTAGAGGAAATGGCCAGAGATGCAGAGGTGTAGATTGATCAAGAATCATATCAAAATAGTTTAAACCCAGTCAACGCAATGCTTTCATTGCTGACACAGATGGCTCACTCTATATCTGTTATAATTCCTCATAGCAATCCCACCTGATCACTACATCTCTGGATATTTGCACTCCTACAGAAACTGTTACTTTCTAAATTAGAATTTTGAGAAAAAATTCTGCACACGATTCAACAAATTTACTCAAAATCTTCAGCTATAATCATGGTAAATGGATATGATGATGCTCCAAGAAACCTCAACAGGGACACCTGCTAAGGATTCCCTCTGTCACCACTGCTTTTTGCTGTGGCAATAAAGATTCTGTTGTTGTGCTTTAATCTTTGAAAGAAAATTTTGAAAGTTTCCATTGAATTTCAAGATTGCAAATTAATTATGCAGCAGTTCAAAAGCAGCTGACAGAAATGTCAAAGATAAAGATAGCCGGGGGGGGGGGGGTAAAATACCTCAGGATAATCTTTACAGCTGATCTTAATGAATGAAAATGAAGAAATGATAAGTCTTTGCTCGAAATGGTAATAAACAACTGTCTTAATGGAAGCAAAAAAAACCTTAGCTGGCTAGGTCGTATTGCAGCTATAAGAATGTCAAATCTCCCAAAATTCTCTTTTCTGTTTCAGGTTTCAGCAACATACTTAAAAAATGGCAAAACATATTAATCTCCTTTATCGCATTAGGAAAAAGACCCAGACTCAGTCATAAAATCTTATTTAGACATAGCAATAAAGAGGGGCTAGGAATACTCAATCTTGCATTATACTATGCAGCTTTCCAAATTAAATCATTGATGCCACTCATTAAAGGCAAAGTAGATATTGCATGGGCACAGAGAGAAAGTACCCACAGAAGACCATCAGTATGTGCTCTGCCCTTCCTGAAGCTGCCTCAAATGGACCACAAAATGGTGGACAACCCATTTTTCAAAGTAACAATGATGGCGTGGTGGAATTGGAACTCAGTATTGGCTCCTATTTATTGGGACGCGGGTAGCGCTGTGGGTAAAACCTCAGCGCCTAGGACTTGGAATCATAGAATCATAGAGTTGGAATAGACCACAAGGGCCATCGGGTCCAACCCCCTGCCAAGCAGGAAACACCATCAGAGCACTCCTGACATATGGTTGTCAGGCCTCTGCTTAAAGACCTCCAAAGAAGAAGACTCCACCACACTCCTTGGCAGCAAATTCCACTGTCGAACAGCTCTTACTGTCGAACAGCTCGCCAGATGCAGCTTGTCACTTGCCGATCGCATGGTCGGCGGTTCGAATCCCCACGGCGGGGTGTGCTCCCGTCGTTCGGTCCCAGCGCCTGCCAACCTAGCAGTTCGAAAGCACCCCTAGGTGCAAGTAGATAAATAGGGACCGCTTACCAGCGGGAAGGTAAACGGCATTCTGTGTGCTGCGCTGACTCGCCAGATGCAGCTTGTCACACTGGCCACGTGACCCGGAAGTGTCTGCGGACAGCGCTGGCTCCCGGCCTATAGAGTGAGATGAGCACACAACCCTAGAGTCTGGCAAGACTGGCCCGAACGGGCAGGGGTACCTTTAACTTTACCTTTTATTGGCTCCTAGGCCTTCATCACTGATGCCCCTGCTAGCTCACCCCTTATTTAAGCATGAAAACAAATACAGTATAACCCATTTGGAGATCTTGAAACAAATGGTTTCTATAGGATTAGAGATTTGTTTGTAGGTGGTAAAGCAATCTCAAAAGAGGACATGAGGAAAAGACAAAAGCCATTAAATGGTCCTGGTTACAACTGTATCAACAATGCACTTTTGCAATTCTCTGGAATGCAATGGTGAAGGCTTGAGACCCTTGACAGCTTTTGAATCGCTATGTAACAGACATAGCCATGACAGGAAAGAGGCAGTTTCAGTGATATATGGTATGATATTAGACAGCTTTGTGGGCAACACGGAAGAGATGGGAGACTGACATAGGAACCTCAAAAAGTGAAAAAGCATGTAAATCTATATGGCGTAATCCATCTCTAAAAACAAATTTCTTCTTACCTCCAGGAAATTTTCCTTAAAATTACTTTTTGGTGGTGTGGACCCCCACACGCCTTGCAAAGATAAATCCATCAAGCTCACCATTATGTTGGAAAGACTGTGGAGAATGAGGTTCCTACTTTCACCTTTGTTGTGGGGTGTACTGTGAGCCACACCTTTTGGCACAAAGTTTTTCATCTGATCTCCAGAGTTACCCTCCTAATTTGGCACTTGCTTTATTATCATGAGATTTGACATCAAATCCCAACCTTAAATCTAAAGAACAAATTTTCTTCCTGTTCACAGCAGCTGGACTACCGTAATCTTTGCGCAATAATGGAAAGAATCCTCTAATATACCGTATTCAATGGCACATTAAGGTAAAGGTAAAGGTACCCCTGCCCGTACGGGCCAGTCTTGACAGACTCTGGGGTTGTGCGCCCATCTCACTTAAGAGGCCAGGGGCCAGCGCTGTCCTGAGACACTTCCGGGTCACATGGCCAGCGTGACATCGCTGCTCTGGCGAGCCAGAGCCGCACACGGAAACACCGTTTACCTTCCCGCTGGTAAGCGGTCCCTATTTATCTACTTGCACCCGGAGGTGCTTTCGAACTGCTAGGTTGGCAGGCGCTGGGACCGAGCAGCGGGAGCGCACCCCGCCGCAGGGATTCGAACCGCCGACCTTTTGATCGGCAAGTCCTAGGCGCTGAGGCTTTAACCCACAGCGCCACCTGCGTCCCTTCAATGGCACATTAGAGTCGAGTAAATACGGTATATCTCAAAGTTAAACTGAGCAAGTCCATCCCCCCTTCAAATCCCTGTGGCTGCCACTACCATCTCCCCCTCCTTCCACTGGCTGAGGATGGGTGAGGTCGGTGTGGGTCGCCCTGGGTGTCATCCCTTAAAGTTACCACAAGTGCCACTGGTTATTGCATGTGTGCTGATCTCTACCTCTTGCCCCCCCCCCCAACACACACATTCTGCTCCCCAAACTCCAAGCCTCTCTCCAGTATGGGTGCCTATGGAAACTCAGCATGGGACTCAAGGAAAGCCACGGCTGGCAAGCGAGCGACCCATTCGCCAGGGAAGCTGGAGTCGCTCTACTGGGTTGGGGTTTGGGTGGGCAGGAAGGAAGGAGAACTGAGGCTCATTGGGCTTTGTGGTGTGCAGGCAGCAGGGTCAAAGTGTCACTTCTCAAATGAAAGTAATTTTTATTCTACAGTACACATTTCCTCTGTGAGAAAAGAATGTGGGATGATAAGAGATAAAGTTGATAAGTAATGAAGATAGAAATGTGATATTGAAATTATTAAGGTGGAGACTGTGAAGATATTAAGAGGGAGAATGAATTGTAACTAAAATCAAGAATATTCTGTATGCCAAATACATTGTTTGATATTCCATTCACTGTTGGCACCCTTCCGCAATTGCTTTATGAGCAAATAATAATAATTAGAGGTTTGGTTGATGAGATGGAGAATGAAATGGGAATAGAAGGGACAAAAGTAGGTGTGAATTAATGAATACATAATAAGTAAAGAACTATGGGATATGATTTTTCTATATTATCAAAGTGGAGAAACAACTGTGGATAAAGATGAGAAGATTTATTATTGTTGAATATGGAGAAATGGTTGTGAGAGTTAATGGAGGTAAAGTTCTTATTTTTGATTAGAGAAAATATATTGCTGATTTCTCTGTTTCCTTTCCTGTTCCTTTTGTTTTTCCCTTGATGTTTTCTTTTCTCTTTCTTTGTTTTTGTTTTTATTTAAATTAATTCCTTTTCTTTTATTATGAGATAAGATGTAGGTAAAGTTATTTCTTTGATTACATCCTTGACAATGGACCTCCCCCTGTATTGTTTGTTGTTGTTTGTTCTCCCTTGTGATATGACCCACACCCTAGTATTCTTGCTTGTGATGAGCTTGCCAATGTAGTATCACTTTCAATAGATGCTTGTCTGCATTTTCTTTAATATCTGGATTGCCATTGCCATTTACTATTAATAATAATTAGTTGGCTTCTTTTTATAATTTTTGTGTAAAAAGGAAAATGAAACAATTTATTTGGGTCAGGAAAGAAGATCAACGGAAAGAAGATCAGCTGGGTGGTCCCAGCCATTTGTTTTTTGCCTACCTGGAAGCAATCAACACAACTTTGTAAGGTTATGCACTGGGTAAGGCTTTGTTTGGATGGATGGGAGGGTGTAGCCTTCGCCTGCCCCTCCTCACTAAGGGTATCATATTAAAGGGATCTGGGGGTGTGGATTCTGTCCAATGCCTGGATGTGGGCTGTTGGAATGTCCCTATTTGATGTAAGTCATAGGGCTCCCCCAATTGGTGGTTTACCCTGCAGATGGGCGCGAGTCAAGATATGCTGGCTTCACCCAAAGCCTAAGCCAAACCACCCACATCTGTAAAAAATAAAGCTGTGGCCTATTAGAACCCATAAACAAAAATAATTCTTTCTGTGTAATTATTGTCTGTAAGGGTCGCAGGGCCTTGGCATGCAAGTGGGGCTAAACAAAATAACATGCAAATTCTCATATTTTACTTCAAATGCCTTTCTCAGCATTCTACACATTCTGCATATATAAAACATAGAGATATAGAATACAGATTCAATGTGCCAGATGAGTTTATTTTTTTATGATGAATTTCACTAATTGTGAAAAAGAAAACCCATGAGGCCTGAGCTCCTCCTCTCACCACTAGGCTCCCAATTTCTTCTGCAGCTACCATGAATGGTGAAATTAACAAGGAGGAGAGCTTTGCTGTCTTGTATCTACCCTTCAAGGCCGATTTTCTTTGTGGATATCTCAGCATTCCAGCATTTTGCTTCAATTTTAAACAGTTCTAAGTAATGGTCTGTTAAGCTTTTTCCATCAAGGGCACACAAGTCTTCGGTTGCACAGCCTTTGAATTTGAGCCTTTGAAGTGTACGATAAAGACCTGGGTAACACAAAGTATAACCTTTGCATGAGTTCTTTATTGGGGCTTTGGGGAAAGGGATGACTGTGGTTATTAAAGCTCAACCAACACACTCTATGATTAACCTGACAGCCAAGTATTTGAATTTGGGTTTCCTGGCTAACACCATGGTGCTGCATTGTGAACAGGAAGTTGCCCTTTGCCACAGTTTCTAGAAAAAGAGGTGCTGGAACTCAACATGAGTGCCTCTTTTGTTCTCTTAGAATGGCAATGGCGCCCACCTGAGAGTTGCTAGAACTGAATTCTGGCTGAAAAAAAGCTCTGGTCTCCCACCCCATGTATTTTGCTAGACTAAGGCAGCAGTTCTTTTGCACACTTGTGATGCACTAAGATTCAATTAACACAGTGCAACTTATTTGTTAAGAAATATGAACAGAGGTGCACTATTAGTACCCTTCTTTTCCCCAGCCTCCTTTACTTTTGAATGTTTGGCCAAAGTGTGTGGTTCTGTCCTTCTGCTCCAGCACCAAATGGTGCATACTGCTGTGAGGAGAAGCTGTGATGTGGTGGCTGGTCCTGCACCCTCCCCTGTATCCCTCTCCTCTGCTCCTCCTTGTGCATTAGAGGACAAAGGTGTGCTGTAAGGAGTCTGCTGTGCTTTGTAGGCCCCCCAGTCTTACACAAGGTAAAAGCTTGCACATGAGTGAGCCTGTCCCCTCTTGTTATTATGCACTTCATGTGGCGATAGTTTGGAATCCAAAACAGGACTAGAGCATTGCCCTTTCACTCATAGAAAGAAATCAAATGTATACACAAATATCAGTCTTTGCTTTTCTGGAAATGTGAAAGAGACAGAAGCAGGCAATATTACTCACTTGAATAACCTGTTATAGTGGAAATACCACTATTATAGGAAATGCACTTGGTCTCATTGGCAAGGCAGCTGACATTTCCCTCACTTGGGCAACTGTTCTTCTTTTGTTTTGCTCCAAAACTGGTGATCTGGAAGCAGGCTGGGCACTGTCGACCATTTGGGGAAAGATCTTCACGTGGTGGAACTACCAAAATAAAAACCTACAGTCAGCATATGGATACACCTCATTCCCCATTCTCTTTATTGTACTTTTATTTTGATTGTTTCATGCGTTCTGATAGCTGCTGACACTAGCTGGACAGGCTACCTCCACATTGTGTCCTGCATTAATGATGGTGGTTATAATGATGATATTTTTCAGAATAATATTTTATTTCTATCCCGCCTATCTGGCTCGGTTTCCCCAGTCACTCTGGGTGGCTTTCAACTGAACATTAAAAACAGAATAAAACGTTAAACATTAAAAACTTCCAAAAATAGGGCTGCCTTCAGATGTCTTCTAAATGTCACATAGTTGTCTATTTCCTTGACATCTGATGGGAGGGCATTCCGCAGGGCGCCATTACCAAGAAGGCCCTCTGTCTGGTTCCCTGTAACCTTGCTTCTCATAGTGAGGGAACCGTCAGAAGGCCATTGACGCTGTACCTCAGTGTCCGGGCTGAAGGATGGAGGTGGAGACACTACTTCAGGTATACTGGGCCGAGGCCGTTTAGGACTTTAAAGGTCAGCACCAACACTTTGGATTGTTTTTGGAAACGTGCTGGGAGCCAATGTCAGTCTTTCAATTCCGGTGTTATATGTTCTCGGGGGCCACTCCCAGTCACCAGTCTAGCTGCCGCATTCTGGATCAGTTGCAGTTTCTGGGTAGGACCACATACAGCATGTTGCAGTAATCTAAGCGGGAGATAACTAGAGCATGCACCACTCTGGCAAGACAGTCTGCGGGCAGCCTGCATACCAGATTTGACCTGTGCCTTCATGGACAGCTGAGAGTCCAAAATGTCTCCCAGTCTGTGCACCTGGTCCGTCAGGGGCACAGTTACCCCATTCAGGACCTGAGAGTCCCCCACAGCCGCCTGCCCCCAGTTCCCCCAAAACAGTACTTCTGTCTTGTCAGGATTCAACCTCAATTTATTAGCCATCATCTATCCTGCAACCACCTCCAGCCACTCACACAGGATCTTCACCTGGTCAGATTTGAAAAGAGAGGCAGAGTTGGGTATCATCTGCATACTGATAAACACCCAGCCCAACCCCCCTGATGATCTCTCCCAGTGGCTTCATATAGATAATATAAGCGTGGGAGAGAGGATAGACCCTGAAGCACTGTACAAATGAGAGTCCCTCTATATGGTTCAGAAGGATGTTATGGTCAATGGTGTCAAAGGCCAGTAAGAGATCCAGCAGAACTAGGAAACAGCTTTCATCCTTATCCCTAGCCTGCCAGAGATCATCGACCAGTGCAACCAAGGCGGTTTCTGTCCCATGATGAGGCCTGAATCCCGATTGGAAGGGATCCAAATAGTCCACATCCCCCAGGCATGCTTGGAGTTGCTCAGCAACCACCCGCTCAATCACCTTGCCCAAGAATGGAAGATTTGAGACTGGGCAATAGTTGGCCATATCAGTTGGGTCCAGAGATTTTTTTTAAGAAGCGGTTTAATGACCGCCTCTTTCATCGGGGCTGGGAAGACTCCCTCACAGAGCATTCACCACCCTTCAGAGCCTATCACCCAGCCCTTCCAGGCTCGTTTTTATGAGCCAGGATGGGCAAGGTTCAAGGTGGTTGGTTTCACTCGTCCAAGCATCCTGTCCACATACTCGGAGGTAACAGATTGGAATTTATCCCATACAACTCATCCTACTCACGCAGTTGGAGTCTACCTCTTTCTGAATCCAAGTGACTTTATCTGCAAAAAAATTTGCAAAATCCTTGCAGGAGATCTTGGGGGCCTATGGGACCGCCTCTCCTGGTATGTCCCACGGAGGGCCTTACGGTCTTCAAACAAAAACATCTTCAAGGTCCCAGGCCACAGGGAGGTTAGGCTGGCCTCAGCAAGAGCCAGGGCTTTTTCAGCTGTGGCCCTGATCTGGTGGAATGTTCTCTCACAAGAGACTAGGGCCCTGCGGGACTTGATATCTTTCCGCAGGGGCTGAAAGACAGAGCTGTTCCACCAGGCCTTTGGCCAAGGCACAGTCTGACCCCCTCCTTCAGTAATGCTCACAGAACTCTAGCCCAATGGTTGCCATTGATTTGATTTTGAACTGATCTTAAAATGAATTGATTTTAGAATGTTGTGTTACTTTTATTGTTTGAGGCCGGCTTCGGCTGGGGAGGGCGGGATAGAAATAAAAATTTATTATTATTATTATTACTATTATTACTATTATTGTTGTTGTTGTTGTTATCATTAGGCCCCGATGGTGCAGGTGGTTCTGTTAGATTCCGAAACACCTGAAAGAGTCTCCTGCTGCTGTTTTCTGCAGATGCACTAGAGGCGGTGAAAAAGTCCTCTTCGCCATCGATATCACCACTTGATAGGCTTGACGTTGAGCTGTAACCCGTTGAGCTGTAACCCTTGTTAACTCCGCACTCCAGCGGGGCACCAGGGAATCAGGTGAAGGGCCATCAAGTTGGAGAAAACATCCCCTACCATTCCCTGGAAACCATAAGTATCCATTAAGTGCTGAGGGCAGACCGTCCGAATTGGTCCCATTTCCCTGCAGAGGGGAAGGTTCACGGAGAAGTCCAGCTGCACCAGGAAGTGATCTGACCATGGCACTTCTTTAGTTTCACTTTTACTTAGTGTCAAATCACCCACATTCATAGAGGTAAACACTAGGTCTAAGGCGTGTCTATGACTATGAGCTGGGCCAGACTTATTCTGGGACATCCCCATGGAGGCCATGCTTTCCACGAAGTCCCAAGTGGCCCCTTATAAGGTCATGTCGGTATGGATGTTAAAATCCCCTAGGACAACCAAACTAGGTGTCCAGGAGCACATCCACCATGACCTGAAGTAGCTCGGCCAGGGAATCCTTGGTACAGCAGGGAGGTTGGTGCACCAAAAGGAATCCTGTCCTGCCCCTATTGCCCAGCTTCCAGAACATGCACTCAGAAAACTGGGTCTTCCCAATAGATGCCTGGTCCAAGCTAATGATTTCCTAAAAATCATTGCAACCCCCTCTCCCCGCCCACATGACCTGGGTTGCTCTCTGTCTCTGTCACACATGTCAGGTCAAGTCCCCCATCCATAGATGGCAGTGATGTTACGAATTATTGACCTGGCATTGCACAGCAACATCTTCAGGTCATGTGGGTCTCCCTTGCTGATTGCAATATCCTTCTGGTCAAGACTAGACCCAGAGGCAGGGGTAGTCTTCAAACAACAACAAAACCTGCCTTCTCAGTATTGACATGGTCTGACCTTAGTGTAACTCCTCCGCTGAATGTAAAAAACAGCTGCATTCTCTTTGAGGTAGGAGGCAGTAGGATTCCTGGCTCCTGTCATAGCCTAGTGCCTCCTTCCCCAAGGCCGGGAAGCATTTGCTCAACTTTGATCAGGAGGCATGATGCTCTGACAGGGTCTGAGAGTGCTCCCACCACCTCCCCAAAGCCCACCTGGATTTGGGTTGCAGGCAGCAGGGCTCCAAGATCCTGTCTCAGACTCATGCCTGCCTTCCCAAGCTTGGGGAAAATTTGATCAGTTTAAGAAAGGAGGTGGTCTGATGGGGTCCCCAAGGCCTCCTGCATCCTTTCCCCCAAAATGTTGCAGAATTATGTCCCAGCATGTTCCGCCAGAAAAAAAACAACACTGTTTTTATAAGCCCTTGACCTTCAGAGATGCAGATACTCACAGTGGACAGGTTCCTTATTGCACACATCTGTTTGGCAGCAGACCTGCTTCAGCTGAAGGAATTTACCCTTAGCTGCACTGAAGCTGTAATCACCTGAGTGGCAAGAATGGGGAGACGAACATCCCCGGAAAGTTGACACTTTATAATTTGGAACTGAAAAGAGGAAAAGGAAATAAATCACAAGATAAGCAAAAAAAAAAAAAAAAAAAAGTTAATTCCCTCCCCTCCAAATATATTTATTTTTAATGATACTTCTCTTTAACTACATTTTTTTCTTCAGTGAGAAACTACATAATGCACAGTTCTTGAACCAAGAAATGAACCAAAACACAATTCTCCTTCAAAATCCATAATTCTCCAACCAAACAGTGCATACAAATATGCAAATATTAAGAAAAAACAAGCATAGAAACAGTGGGTGGTATTTCAGTTGTATACTCTGAGTAGGATTTAGTTGACTGCCACTCAGCTATATGAGTTCAAACAACCAACAGAGTTACTTTGTATTAGGGAAATCACTTGATTTCTCAGATGGGCATGCAGACGAAGAGAGAACTGGAAGCTGAAACCTAGAATGACCAATGTTCCGGGAATCATTGTGAAGCCAAGGGGCCATATAGCCCAAAATTGTGTGCTGAAATAACAGGATGCTCAGGATAAAAGGATGATGTGGCTGCTGTTGAGCCAGCAATCCCATGAATCGCTCCAAAATTCACATACAGTGAATATGTGTGACGTAGTCTTAGTGTCATTGCACTCTGAGTTCTCATCACCCGCCAAGAATTTTAAGGCAACAGGGCATCTCTGAGCATGACATTATATCACACCTCTTATTTCACAGGATGTTAGTTCAAGTAATGCAAGAAGGAGAGATAGGGTTGCTAGAAAACCATTTTTCCATTATAATATCTCATCTGGATCTGCTGACGTAACAGCAAAGAGAAGAAGAACTTGTAGGTGCCCAAAATGATGCCTGCATTGAATTTGTAATAATATTTAACTGAATACCTTGCCTTATGATGGAAGGCAAAACCAAACCAAACTAGAGTTCACTGCTTCTGGTGTAGTGTGGACTACTAGTTAATGCAGCGGTGGCTAATTTGTGGCTAATTCTTCTGGCGGCACTTTTTACAATAGTAAATAACTCAGGCAAAGTACTGTCTAGCTGGAAACATGCAATAGTAGTCCCAATCTTTAAGAGAGGCCAGTCAAATGTGCCTTCTAATTATAGGCCAATCAGTCTGCTTTCAATTATAGGAAAGCTGTATGCCCACTTTCTCTGTAACAAACTGACAACTTTTCTAAATGACTATAATATACTATCTGAAGCTCAGGCAGCTTTCCGCAAGAACCACTCAACATCAGACTACTGTCTAATGCTGTCCCTCCTAGCCGAGAAGTACAGCAGGCCCCTACAGGGAAAACTCTTTGTGGCCTTTATGGACCTGAAATCTGCCTTTGATTCCATCCCCAGATTCCAACTATTGTCCAAATTACATCTAGTACTGAAGGATAAGTGTCTCCTATATCTTATTAAAGCCCTGTACTGTGGAAGCAATTTGCAGGTTAGGTGTGGGTTGCAGGGCCAGCTCTCGGACTATATTGTGAGGAACAGGGGAGTGAGACAGGGATGCATTTTGGCACCTACTTTGTTCAGTTTGTTTCTGAATGATTTAGAAGAAAGCTTGATGGACCCTGATGGCCATCTTCCAAAAATAGGGACGAGAAAGACCCCTCTCTTGTCGTATGCGGATGACGCGGCCATCCTCTCCTGAACCAATCTTGGCCTGAACTACCAACTAAGGCAATTCTGTGATTTCCAATGAAATCACAGTGGCCGTGGCAAAGTTGTTTTCAGTAGTCATATAAATCAAAGATCAACATACCCATTACTGAACAAATAACGCTTCATTCCCCCTTCCCTGGGGGGTTGTCTGTATGAATTTGTATTTTATTTTATTTTGAATCTAAGTTATGGATCGTTGGACCGTAATAATACTTTCTTTTTCAATTTGTGGCCCTACAAAATTTACTGGACTACAGCTTGCATCATTTCTAGCCATTGACCATGCTGGCTGAGGGGGATGGGAGCAGCAGTCCAGAAATGTCTAAAGGGCCAAAGGATAGTCAACCCCAGGCTGATGCATGCCAGGATCTCTCTGATGTGATGCATGTGATGGAAAGGAAAAGGGAATGCCTTTCCTCTTTATGTGGCTGAGTATGGGTGCTGAGTGTTGGACTGGAATCTGAGAGGCCAGGGTTCAAATCCCCACTCAGCCATGAAGCTCATTGGTGACCTTGGGGAGTCCCTGCCTCTCAGCGTAAGAAATCTGACATGGTTAAATGCATAAAAGAAGAACCATTTCCTTGGAGAAATTGTGGGCTATAAAGGCAAATTTGCACGAGAAAGTCATTCCTTGGAGTGACCAAGAGTAAGCGAGATGATTCAGCTCACCTATGTTGTTACTCAGAGAACCCGAGGAACAGATTTGAGTATCATTGCAGGATTCATGGCTGTTCTTTTCACATGAGGTACTCATTTCATAACAGTAGTCACATGTAAGATATGCTGCTGCAGAAATGTAAGATATGCTACACAGCAGTATGCACTGAATATTGGGCAATGGAGCCAGAGTCATTAGAGTGAACTTTTATAACTGCCTTCTGGAATATTATTTCTCCTTGTTCCAATTGAACCAAGCTTGTTATTTGCACGTGCTTGAAGTCCCATATTCAGTGCAAACAGCATTCATATGTTCCACGTCTTTAACTAAACGTTGGTGACATCTGCGCTCACTGGGAATGTCTCCAAACAAAGCATCCAGGCAGGTTTTCTTATCCTGATAGGAAAGAGAGGTAGAAGCAAACAACATGTTTGCAAAAGGCCAGAGCTCCCAAGGAGAACTATTTCAGCATCAAACTGCCACTACTATTCTAGTAACTATTCTAAAATGTTGTCAAACCAATTCTGCCATAATTTTACTAACACCTGCTTCTTCGGAAAGTAGTTCAGGACTGATTAAAGTACTGCCCATCTCTCCATCCATCTGTTCACTATACGTTTAAACTCTTCCTGAGACATTGATGTCAATTTGGCATGACAGTTTTCAAGGTGAAGAAGCCAGATTTACTTCATTTTTGGTTACCATCAGATTCTATTTTCAATAAAAATGTCATGCCAAGCTTTTCCAAACTGCACTGATTACTTCATCGCAAAATTTGGCATGATGGTTTCGGGAGTGAGGAGTGTGTTGTGGTGTACATTTAGAAACCATCAGATGCCATTATGAGTCAATATGGCAGACTGAATATTTCCAAACTGTACAGATTTAGACATTCTAAAGTTATCATCACACAATTTGATGTGATGGTACCAAACACTGATATGCGTGTTTTTGTTGTTGTAAAGTGTTGGATGCCACTTTGAGTAGAATCATAGAATCATAGAGTTGGAAGAGGCCACAAGGGCCATCGAGCCCAACCCCCTGCCAAGCAGGAAACACCATCAGAGCACTCCTGACATATGGTTGTCAAGCCTCTGCTTAAAGACCTCCAAAGAAGGAGACTCCACCACACTCCTTGGCAGCAAATTCCACTGTCGAACAGCTCTTACTGTCAGGAAGTTCTTCCTAATGTTTAGGTGGAATCTTCTTTCTTGGAGTTTGGATCCATTGCTCCGTGTCTGCTTCTCTGGAGCAGCAGAAAAGAACCTTTCTCCCTCCTCGATGTCTCTCCCTGTTTTTTTCATTTTTTTTAAAAAAATATATTTATTGAGTTTTAACAAAAAAAGAAAAATACATAACCACCACAAAAGTAAAAAGAATGTAAAAAGAAATAAAACATAATCAAAAATACACATAAAACAGATCAAAATCCTAGAATATAGAATACAATAAAGAAAAGTTCCACCCAACCAAATACAAAAGCATAAAAACTCCAACTTTTTCAATCATACTTAGTTAACTTTCTTTCTTGACTTCCTCACGTCTCCCTTTTTTGTCTTCCTCTTTACCCAATCAAATACAGCAAGTCCTTACCCTCTTTCAGATCTCATTTCTAATTATTAAGTTCATTCTATTATGTCACCAATCTTTCCTCCTCGTACTTAAACACCTTTATAATATTATTTACTTTCGACATAATATCAATTTAACCTTTCCTCCTTTTCTGTTGCATTTTGCATACTTTTAAAAGCTATATCACTAATGCCTTATTATTTCCGAATCCAACATTATTTTAACATTCATAAACTTTGCAGTATTTCTGCAGATAGTCTTTAAACTTCTTCCAGTCCTCTTCCACTGATTCTTCTCCCAGGTCTCGGATTCTGCCAGTCATTTCTGCCAACTCCATGTAGTCTATCACTTGCATCTGCCATTCTTCCAAGGTGGGCAAATCTTGTGTCTTCCAATACTGTGCGATGAATATTCTTGCTGCTGTTGTCGCGTACATAAAAAACGTTCTATCTTTCTTTAACACCAATTGTCCAACTATTCCCAAGAGAAAGGCCTCTGGTTTCTTAAGGAAGGTATATTTAAATACCTTTTTCAGTTCATTATATATCATCTCCCAGAAAGCCTTTATCCTCGGGCACATCCACCAAAGGTGAAAGAAAGTGCCCTCGATTTCTTTGCAATTCCAACATTTGTTATCAGGCAGATGATAAATTTTAGCAAGCTTGACTGGGGTCATGTACCACCTATAGATCATTTTCATAATATTCTCTCTTAGAGCATTACATGCCGTGAATTTCATACCAGTGGTCCATAACTTTTCCCAGTCAGCAAACAAAATGTTATGACCTATGTCCTGTGCCCATTTAATCATGGCTGATTTAATAGTTGCATCCTGAGTATTCCATTTCAACAGCAAGTTATACATTCTTGAAAGAATCTTAGTTTTAGGTTCTAACAGTTCTGTTTCCAATTTTGATTTTTCCACCTGGAAGCCCAACTTTTTATCCTCTCCCTGTTTCTTTCAATGCCCTCACCCTCCCTTATACTGTGAAGATGAAATGATACTTTGAGTAATTTAATCTTCTATGTAATTTTCGACCCAAAACTGAGTTAATATTGATATACAACTGAAACAATTGGGCATATGGTGCCTATGTGAGATATTTGCATGGTATGTACTCCCAAGTGTCCACAGATGATCTGTAGATTAAGAGTGACAAAAAAATCTTTCTTCTTCTTCTTCTTCTTCTTCTTCTTCTTCTTCCGGATTTGGGGAGGGATACTCAAGGGTACACAGTACCAGCACCTCCCCAGTACCAGCACCTCCCTCCGAATGTTAAAAGTGTGGCACTTACTGCAGCAACTTCATGGTGACTACTGGCACCTATTTTTTCTTAAAAAGAGAGAGCACTGATGATGAGGATAATGATTGGCATCTGTCTGTCTCAAGAGACAATTGAGTGCACCTGGACTGCTGCATTAGCAGCACCAAAATTACTTCCCCTGGGTGCAAACATTGGAGTGAGTATGGACGTCCCGGGCTGCCTGAATGACAAGACTCCTATCTTAAACTCACTGAAATGGTCCAAAAGAAAGCAGAGCAAGACATCTGGCACCAGCTTGGCTGCAGGAGTTGCCATAAGGACTTCCTTATGCCATCCAACTGTCTTATGGACTCCACTCTGGATTTTTTATAGGGTTTATTTCTTAGCCTCCCCCCCCCCCATAAATATATCTCACAAGACAGAGTAGGTTTAGGATCAGAGTATTCCTTCTCCTGGATCAGCGACCTTCTCAGGTTTTAACCAGAGCCATCAGTCCCTCACTTTCTTCTACAACATGTTCAGGAATCACTTTCTTGCCTGCTGGACCCATGATGGGTTTTGCCCACTCAAACTGATGGAGCCTGTTATCACATGTAAGGAAAGTCCCAACTCACTGAACGTTTGGGACCCATCAGCTACCCTCACTTGGCTTAGCCAGCCAGCTGAAGCTGTTCCCAAGATGTGGCAGCTGTCGAATGCTGACAGCTTCTATGACCCACAGGGGAAAGTTGAATGCTGGGTGAGGACCGAAGGTGGACAAACTACCCAAGAAAAACTACCCCCCTGAGGCCGTACCCCTCCACTAACACCTCATATTCCCATTTTTCTCCAAGGAGCTCAAGCTGGCACACATACCTATCTCCTCAATTTTATTTTTATTTTATTGAACTAAAATAAAATCAAACAAATCAATATGAAAAACCAAAAGTTGTAGAAAACAGCAGTGCAGTATATCCAGGAGAGATATCCAAGAGGAAAAGTACTTAAGAACCATACAAAAGCCAAATTTCCCATGCAGAGGAATTCCTGGGTACCTGTATTTGCTGTATTTGTGATAAAAACCCACCTAACAGCCCATAAATTTTCAGGGTCTTCCAAGCTTTTGGCAACAATTAATTCATGATTTTCAACCAATGTTGACCTCCACATAGTTTTAGAAGAAACCCAAATTCTCAAATTCTGTGAAATCTTCTATATGGGGGCAACTGGGGTTCCAGCAGACAACAGAATTAATCCCAAAATTCAAGAGAGTGGAAACCTTTCAAACAGTCACGCCATAACTGTATTTATAAAAGTTGTGTTGAAGGTGGAATGGGACCTTTTAATATTTTGGTGTGGGGGTTGTTGTTGTTTTTTTTCATTTCTTTACAAACCATTGGACAGAATTTGAACAAGCGTGGGCAGTCCCAGGATAGGTGGAAAAAGGTTTCTCTTTTTCCATAGCCCCTCCAGCAGTCCTGAGAAGATTGTGATTTCATATGGGGAGTCTGCATGGGTGTGTAATGAAATCTTGGTTGGATTTTCTTAGAATGCTCACTCCTATATATCAAGATTGCTCTGTATGGTTTAGATGACCTTAGTGCATACACTGGGGCTAGCCGTCACCGGGGTGAACTGCACCAGCTCCCACCTGGACATGGACGCCATCTGCAAAGAGTTTCTGGAGGTTTTTGATGGGGCATTGGGATGATATACTGCCCCCACCAGTTGGCCTACAACTAGACCCCACCGTACGACCCATAAGGTTCAAGGCCTGCTGGGTCCCGTTCACCCTAAAACTCTGCATCGACAAGGAATTAGACTGGCTCATGGAGCAAGGAGTGCACTGCGCTTCTCAAATGAAAATAATTTTTATTCTTCAGTACACATTTCCTCTGTGAGACAAGAATGTGGTATGATAAGAGATAAAGTTGAGAAGTTATGAAGATAGAAATGTGATATTGAAATCATTAAGGTGGAGACTGTGAAGATATTAAGAGGGAAAATGAATTGTAACTAAGATCAAGAATATTCAGTATGCCAAATACATTGTTTGACATTCCATTCACTGTTGGCATCCTTCCGCAATTGCTTTATGAGCAAACAAAAATAATTAGAGGTTTGATTGATGAGATGGAGAATGAAAGGGGACCAGAGACAGATTAAATGGAAAGTGGAATTACACAGAGCACACAGAGATTTTGGAGAACAAAATGGATGAAGCCTTGCCAGAGCAGGAGAGGGGGGTGGGGGGTGGAAACAGTCATATGGTGGAGTTTTGATGTTGGAGGAATGGAATGAAGTCATGAAGAGAGAGGTGAAGAGACATCCTGAGCTGGCAGGGAGAGTGACAAACGACTCTGCATACAACTTGGAGTGATTTTAGTGGAAATAGCTATCAAACCTCTGACACTTTTCTTAGAAAAAAGATGAAAGCATAAATGAGATATTTTTTTGAAAAAAAATCCAAATCAAGTTGGAAATCCGTGGCAAATATAACAGGAAATGGGAATGGACGGGACAAAAGTGGGTGTGAATTAATGAGTACATAATAAGTAAAGAACTATGGGATATTATTTTTATATATTATCATAGTGGAGAAACAACTGTGAATAAAGATAAAAGATTTATTATTAATGAGTATAGAGAAATGGTTGTGAGAGTTACTGGAGGTAAAGTTGTTATGCTCGATTAGAGAAAATATATTGCTGACTAATAATAATAATAATAATAATAATAATAATAATAATGATGATGATGAAACCATTTTGGGACTTTTGTGGAAAAGGGAAAATGAATTGATCTATTTGGGTTAGGGGACTGGGAAAATATTACCTCATAGGAAGTAGAACAGTGGATAATTTCTTCTGACAGACATAAAATCGGAAGTTCCTTTAATTTCTCTCTTTTCTCTTCTCTTTTTTTCCTCTGCTTTTCTTTTTCTTTTTCTTTTACGCTTGATGTTTTCTTTTCTCTTTCTTTATTTTTGTTTTTATTTAAATTAATTCATTTTCTTTTATTATGAGATATGGTGTAGGTAAAGTTATTTCTTTGATTACATCCTTGACAATGGACCTCCCCCTGTGTTGTTTGTTGTTGTTTGTTCTCCCTTGTGCTATGACCCCCACCCTAGTATTCTTGCTTGTGGTGAGCTTGTAAATGTAGTATCACTTTCAATAGATGCTTGTCTGCATTTTATTTAATATCTGGATTGCCATTGCCATTTATTATTAATAAAAAATAGTTGGCTTCTTTTATAATTTTTGTGTAAAAAGGAAAATGAAATAATTTCTTTGAGTCAGGAAAGAAGATCAATGGAAAGAAGATCAGCTGGGTGGCACCATCCATTTGTTTTTTGCCTACCTGGAAGCAATCAACACAACTTTGTAAGGTTATGCATTGGGTAAGGCTTTGTTTGGATGGATGGGAGGGTGTAGCCTTCGCCTGCCCCTCCTCACTAAGGGTATCCTATTAGAGGGATCTGGGGGTGTGGATTCTGTCCAATGCCTGGACGTGGGCTGTTGGAATGTCACTGCCCCAATGGGGAGCCCTCAGAGGGTCCCTATTTGATGTAAGTCATAGGGCTCCCCCTATTGGTGGTTTACCCTGCAGATGGGTGCGACTCAAGATATGCTGGCTTCACCCAAAGCCTAAGCCAAACCACCCACATCTGTAAACAATAAAGCTGTGGCCTATTTGAACGCATAAACCAAAATATTGTGTAAATATTGTCCGTAAGGGTCAATGCAAGTGGGGCTGAACAAAATAACATACAAATTCTCATATTTTACTTCAAATGTGCTTTCTCATCATTCTACACATTCTGCATATATAAAACATAGAGATACAGAATACAGATTCAATGTGCCAGTTGAGTTTATTTTTTTATGATGAGTTTCACCAATTATGAAAAAGAAAACCCATGAGGCCTGAGCTCCTCTTCTCACCACTAGGCTCCCAATTTCTTCTGCAGCTACCATGAATGGTGGAATTAACAAGGAGGAGAGCTTTGCTGTCTTGTATCTACCCTTCAAGGTGGATTTTCTTTGTGGATATCTCAGCATTCCAGCATTTTGCTTCAATTTTAAGCAGTTGAAAGCTGCGGTGTCCTAAGTGTTTTCCATCAAGGGCACACAAATCTTCAGTTGCACAACCTCTGAAAGTGAGCCTTTGAATTAAAAGACGACGTTCTGTGTAACACAAAGAATAACCTTTGCATGAGTTCTTTATTGGGGCTTTGGGGAAAGGGATGACTGTGGTTATTAAAGTTCAACCAACACACTCTATGATTAATCTGACAGCCAAGTATTTGAATTTGGGTTACCTGGCTAACACCATGGTGATGCATTGTGAACAGGAAGTTACCCTCTGCCACAGTTTCTAGAAAAAGAGGTGCTGGAACTCAACATGAGTGCCTCTCTTGTTCTCTTAGAATGGTGATGGCGCCCACCTGGGAGTTGCTAGAACTGAATTCTGGCTGAAAAAAAGTCCCGGTCTCCCACCCCATGTATTTTGCTAGACTAAGGCAGCAGTTCCTTTGCACACTTGTGATGCAGTAAGATTCAATTAACACAGTGCAACTTATTTCTTAGGAAATATGAACAGAGGTGCACTATTAGTACCCTTCTTTTCCCCAGCCTCCTTTACTTTTGGCCAAAGTGTGTGGTCCAGGCCTCCTGGACCAGCACCAAATGGTACATACAGCTGTAAGGAGAATCTGTGATGTGCTGGCTGGTCCTGCACCCTCCCCTGTATCCCTCTCCTCTGCTCCTCCTTGTGGATTAGAGAACAAAGGTGTGCTGTATGGAGTCTGCTGTGCTTTGTAGGCCCCCCAGTCTCACACAAGGTAAAACCTTGCACATGAGTGAGCCTGTCCCCTCTTGTTGTTGTGCACATCATGTGGCGATAGTTTGGAATCCAAAACAAGACTAGAGCATTGCCCTTTCCCTCAGAGAAAGAAATCAAAGCTATGCACAAATATCAGTCATTGCTTTTCTGGAAATGCGAAAGAGACAGCAGCAGGTGATATTACTCACTTGGTAAACCTGTTATAATGGCAGTACCACTATTATAGAAAATGCACTTGGTCTCATTGGCAAGGCAGCTGACATACCCCTCACGTTGGCAATTTTTATACATTTGTTTAGTATCATTGGTGATCCTGAAGCAGGCTGGGCACTGTAGACCATTGGGGGAAAGATCTTCACGTGGTGGAACTACCAAAATAAAAACCTACAGTCAGCATATGGATACACCTCATTCCCCATTCTCTTTATTGTACTTTTATTTTGATTTGTTTCTTGCCTTCTAGTAGCTGCTGACACTAGCCTGACATGCTACCTCCACATTGTGTCCTGCATTAATGATGATGGTGATAACGATGATATTTTTAATAATAATATTTTATTTCTATCCCGCCTATCTGGCTCGGTTTCCCCAGTCACTCTGGGTGGCTTTCAACAGAACATTAAAAACAGAATAAAACTTCAAACATTAAAAACTTCCAAAAATAGGGCTGCCTTCAGATGTCTTCTAAATGTCGAATAGTTGTTTATTTCCTTGACATTTGATGGGAGGGCATTCCGCATGGCACCATTACCAAGAAGGCCCTCTGTCTGGTTCCCTGTGACCTTACTTTTCATAGTGAGGGAACCGTCAGAAGGCCATCGACGCTGGGCTGAAGGATGGAGGTGGAGTCACTACTTCAGGTATACTGGGCCAAGGCCGTTTAGGACTTTAAAGGTGAGCACCAACACTTTGAATTGTTTTTGGAAACATACTGGGAGCCAATGTAGGTCTTTCAAGACTGGTGTTATATGTTCTCGGTGGCCACTCCCAGTCACCAGTCTAGCTGCCGCATTCTGGATCAGTTGCAGTTTCTGGGTAGGATCACATACAGCATGTTGCAGTAACCTAAGCGGGAGATAACTAGAGCATGCACCACTCTGGCGAGACAGTCTGCGGGCAGCCTGCATACCAGATTTGACCTCCATGGACAGCTGAGAGTCCAAAATGACTCCCAGGCTGTGCACCTGGTCTGTCAGGGGCACAGTTACCCCATTCAGGACCAGGGAGTCCCCCACACCCACCTGCCCCCTGTTCCCCCAAAACAGTACTTCTGTCTTGTCAGGATTCAACTTCTATCTATTAGACATCATCTATCCTGCAACCACCTCCAGGCACTCACACAGGACCTTCACCTGGTCAGATTTGAAAAGAGAGGTAGAGCTGGGTATCATCTGCATACTGATGAGCACCCAGCCCAACCCCCCTGATGATCTCTCATAGTGGCTTCATATAGATAATATAAGCGTGGGAGAGAGGACAGAACCCTGAAGCACTGCACAAATGAGAGACCCTCTATATGGTTCAGAAGAATGTTATGGTCAAAGGCCACTAAGAGATCCAGCAGAACTAGGAAACAGCTTTCTTCCTTATCCTTAGCCCGCCGGAGATCATCAACCAGCACGACCAAGGCGGTTTCCATCCCATGATGAGGCCTGAATTCTGATTGGAAGGGATCCATGTTGGTTTCTGCTCTCTTCACTGTGCAGCGAAATGCTTGTCACAAGACAATGTTTACATTCCACAGTCAGAGTTGCTGTTGGATTTTCCACGGGAAAGGAGACTGGATGTGACGTACACTGGTTTCCTGTTTTTCTTAGTTCTCTCCGTGCTTTAGAGGAGAGAGGAAGCTTCTCTGCTCGCAGCAGAAGCAAGATGCATGTATGTAATCTCTCAGCTTTGAAGTGTAAATAAAGTAATGTAGAGTATGTGGCACGTACTCCTCATCATTCCGCTGTGCTCAGGACTCTGCAAAATAAACATTCCTGGTTATGGGGCCCAGAAAAACGCAGTCATCTTGAGAATGGAATTCAGAAATCGAATCAGAATGCCGGCAAAAGGATCGGAATGCAGAGGGACGGATCGGACGGTATCTGCTCTGCGCGTCAAGATGATTGATGAGGTATGTGCTCATGCTCCGGGCAGCCTGCCAGCTCCTATTTAATGGCTTTATGGCTGGACTTTGAACTTTTAGAGCCGTTTTGCTGTGCACAGGCATAGGCGCTCTAAGGCAAAGGCCTGGGGAGGCTGGAAACCAAAAGCAGTTTTGAACTTGCCTTTGGAATGAGGCTTGAAGCAGCAGAGACGCAGCTTGTATAAAGCAGCTTGTTTAAAGCAGCAGAGATGATGCAGAAGGCTAATGCCAGAGTCATGATGGCTAGCTGCAGAAGGCTGGCTGATGCTTGTGGCACTCAGATTGCTGTTCATGATACTGCTCAGCTCACGGTAGCCCATGATACTGCCATGATTCAGAATGAAGCAGACCGCCAGGGTGATAGCTGCATGGGAAAGGGGGAGTCTTCACAGACGTCATCCCAGAGTGCAGTGGAACCACCAGATGGCGCCAAAGCTTTGAAGGCAGTGAAATGCTACTCGTGTGGACGTCTAGGCCATATGAAGAGGGAATGCAAATATCCCAGGGCCAAGACAGAGCAGCACAGCGAAAGCTCATCGCGTGGAAGAGGCCAAAGCAGAGGCAAAGGTCCGGTGTCCAGGACAACGCAGCACAAGGCAATGGTCTCACGCTTCACTCCAAAGATTGCTAAGGTCCAGAAAACGTCTAGATCTTTCTTCATTGTTGATTCAGCAGTGACCCACCACATGTGCAACGATAAGCGACTGTTCGTGTCTTTTACACCGCAGGAAGGTGCGATTCACCAGGCGGATGACCACACAATCCCCAGTAAAGGCTACGGAACTGTTGTTCTTCACAGTTTGGACTTATCGATACAGGATGTTCTTTATGTGCCAGATGCCAAACATAATCTACTCAGCGTTGGACAGCTGAATGAACGAAAAATTGACGTTTCCTTTAAGAACAAATAGTGCATCATCACAAAGAAAAATGATTATGTATTGCATGCTGAATATGTTGATCATTTGTTTGTTTTGTATTTTGATGATGTTGTGCAGGATGAAACTTGTTGCATTGCAGGTACTAACAAAAGTTTGCATGCAGGATGTATTCATGATTTTCATCGAAAATTTGGTCATTTGCATTTTGAGGCAGTATCTAAAATGCCTGCCTTGGTTGAAGGTATGACTATTACACCTTGCAGGTACCACATGAAGTGCAAGGCATGCGCAGCAAACAAGGTGAAAATGGCTGCGAAAGGTAAGGTGTCTAGTAGGCAAGCTACAGAACCATACCAGGTTGTTCATGCTGATTTGGTTGGACCACTAGCGCCCTCTTTGGGTGGAAACAGGTACTTCATGGTTCTCATTGATGCATTTTCCAGGTATATTTATGTGTATAATCTCAAGCAGAAATCAGAGGCTTTTCCAAGGTTCAAGGAATTCTGTGCTTGGTTGGAAAATGTGCATGGTAAGAAGATAAAGACTCTTTTCACTGATCGCGGGGGGGAATTCACTTCTCAGCAGTTTGAAGCTTTTCTGTCTGAGAAAGGAATTCAACACGATTTGTCTAGTCCTCGCTTGCCATGGCAGAATGGACTTTGCGAGAGGGCAAATCAAACATTGCTTCAAGGGTTAAAAACCTTGCTGCATGATGCAAATCTTCCAGAGAGTTATTGGGCCGAATCTCTCTCGTGTTTTACTTACAGTTATAATTGCAGGTTATCTTCAGCGATTGGTTGTACCCCCTATGAGAAGATGTTTGGCAAAAAGCCATACATCAAACACATGAAAATTTTTGGTTCTGACATGTGGGTTCACTCACTACAAAACTCCAAGTTAGACAAGCGTGGTTTGCATGGTATCTTTCTAGGTTATCAGAAAGGTTTGTACAGAATAATGATGACTGACTCTAAGACAATTAAGCTCACAAGAAGTGTTGAGTACAATGCCAAGTGGGGGGAGAATGTGGGAATTTTCCAATGTTATCCTGATGACAGTGATGAGACTGAGGATAGTCAAAAGCAGCCACAGCAACCCACACCCACTGATGAAGGTTCTGATTCTGAGTCTGAAACTGAATCGGGTGATTCAGAGGATTTCAAGAGTGTGAAAGCCTCTATGCGACCCTCTGAAAGCTCTGATCAAGAATTGGAGGAACCATTGTTCACAATAGGACACTTTTCTCCCAAGAAGGAAGAGGAGAGTGTTGAAGACCTAAGGCTAATTCGCAGGTCACAAAGAGCCACAAAAGGCAAACCTCCAAAGAGATTTGCTGATGAGTTTGCTAAGATAGCAGTAACAGCTGTTAAAAGCTCCAAGAAGGTATTTGAACCTTCAAGTTTCCAAGAAATCCAGGATTTGGATTCAAAGGAAGCTGAGCCATGGTTAAATGCCATGAAGGCTGAGCTTGATTCCTTAGAAAGGAACAAAACGTGGGAGCTAGTTCCAGTAGTTCCAGGAATGAAACTGCTAGGAAGCAAATGGGTCTTCAAAGCGAAGACTGATCAAAATGGCAAGATAGTCAGACACAAAGCCAGATTGGTAGCCAGAGGTTTTGCACAGGTACCAGGTGAAGACTATCACGAGACCTACTCACCCACAGTGAGGTATGAGAGCATTAGGCTTATGCTCAAGCTAGCTGCAGAGGAGAATCTACACATTAGTCACCATGATGTGAATACAGCTTTTCTGTACAGATCTCTAGGTGAATCACTTTATATGCTTCCACCTGATGGCGTACAGGTAAAACAGGGATTTGTTTGTGCTTTGAAGAAGTCCCTTTATGGTCTCAAACAAAGTGCACGGTGTTGGCACACAAAACTCACTGAAGTATTGTTTTCTCTAGGTTTTAAGCAAGGGAAAGCTGATCCATGTGTATTTGTCAAAGAGGAGGGGCAAAAGAAACTGTATTGTTTGTTTTATGTTGATGATCTTTTATTCTTTTGGGATGATGTCACAATGTACAATAACGCCCTAGCTCAACTGAAAGAACACTTTGACATGAAAGATCTTGGTGAGGTAAACAACTACCTATCTCTTGAAATAGAGAGAGATCAAGATGGTAACATTCTAGTACACCAGTCACGGAAAATTGCTGATGTGTTAAGCAAACTAAACCTGATGGATGCTAACCCTGTAGACACACCGATGACAACAGGTTATCAGGTAGATGACACTGAAGAAGCATTTTCTGACACTACACTGTACAGAAGTGTGCTAGGCAAGCTAAACTTCATTGCCAGATGTTCAAGACCTGACATTGCTGTTAGCTGTAATTTGCTAAGCAGACAAGTCAACAATCCTACTGTTAAGGATTGGAAAGCTCTGAAACGCATAGCGCGGTATTTGAAAGGCACTATGCATTACAGACTGAGATTTAACAATCAGAAGTCTGGTGGTCTTGAGATATTTGCAGATGCAAGTTTTGGAAGTGACACTACAGACAGGAAAAGTACATCTGGAGTTTGCTACATGTACAATCAGGGTCTATTTGATTGGTCATGCAAGAAGCAAACAACAGTTAGCTTAAGTACTTGTGAAGCTGAACTGAATGCACTGTCTTATTCACTCAAAGATTGTGAATGGTTGTTACAATTGTGCAAAGACATGAAAATTCCTGTCAAATGTCCAATCCAGATTTACCAGGACAACAAAGCGTGTTTGGCTTTGCTGAATTCTAATGGTTGTAAGCAAAGCACGAAGCACTTGCAATTGAAGTTGCAACATGCTAGGGAACGTATTCATAAGGGACTCGTAACGGTGTCCTATATGCCAGGTAATGAAATTCCTGCTGATGTATTGTCCAAGATTGTATCAAGGGATCAACACTGTACCTATGTGCAGAAGTTGGGTTTGTACTGATATTGTACGAACACGCTGCCCAGTGATGTTCACAGAAAGGGGGAGGATGTTGGTTTCTGCTCTCTTCACTGTGCAGCGAAATGCTTGTCACAAGACAATGTTTACATTCCACAGTCAGAGTTGCTGTTGGGTTTTCCCACGGGAAAGGAGACTGGATGTGACGTACACTGGTTTCCTGTTTTTCTTAGTTCTCTCTGTGCTTTAGAGGAGAGAGGAAGCTTCTCTGCTCGCAGCAGAAGCAAGATGCATGTATGTAATCTCTCAGCTTTGAAGTGTAAATAAAGTAATGTAGAGTATGTGGCACGTACTCCTCATCATTCCGCTGTACTCGGGACTCTGCAAAATCAACATTCCTACTAGTCCACATCCTCCGGGCGTGCTTGGAGTTGTTCAGCAACCACCCGCTCAATCACCTTGCCCAAGAATGGAAGATTTGAGACTGGGCAATAGTTGGCCATATCAGCTGGGTCCAGAGATGTTTTTTTAAGAAGTGGTTTAATGACTGCCTATTTCAGCGGGGCTGGGAAAACTTCCTCACAGAGCATTCACCAGCCTGCAGAGCCCATCACCCAGCCCTTCCAGGCTTGTTTTTATGAGCCAGGATGGGCAAGGTTCAAGGAGACAGGTGTTTGGTTTCACTTGTCCAAGCATCCTGTCCACAAATATTATTATTATTATTATTATTATTATTATTATTATTAGGCCCCAATGGTACAGGTGGTTCTGTAAGATTCCCAAGCACCTGAAAGAGTCTCCTACTGCTGTTTTCTGCAGATGCAATAGAGGCGGTGAAGAAGGTCCTCTTCGCCGTTGATATCACCACTTGATAGGCTCGACCTTGAGCTGTAACCCGTTGAGCTGTAACCCTTGTTAACTCTGCATTCCAGTAGGACACCAGGGAATCAGCTAAAGAGCCATCAACTTGGGAGAAAAAAATCCCCTACCATTCCCTGGAAACCATTAGGATCCATTAAGTGGTGAGGGCAGACCATCCAAATCTGTCCCATCTCCCTGCAGAGTGGAAGGGTCACGGAGAAGTCCAGCTGCACCAGGAAGTGATCTGACCATGGCACTTCTTTAGTTTCACTTTTACTTAGTGTCAAATCACCCACATTCATAGAAGTAAACACCAGGTCTAAGGTGTGTCTATGACTATGAGTTGGGCCAGACTTATTCAGGGACATCCCCATGGAGGCCATGCTTTCCACAAAGTCCCAAGCAAACCCTTATAAGGTCGTGTCTGCATGGATGTTAAAATCCCCTAGGACAACCAAACTAGGTGTCTCCAGGAGCACATCCACCATGACCTGAAGTAGCTCGGCCAGGGAATCCTTCGTGCAGCAGGGAGGTTGGTACACCAAAAGGAATTCTGTCCTGCCCCTATTGCCCAACTTCCAGAACATTGGGAAAACTGAGTCTTCCCAATAGGACGCCTGGTCCAAGCTAATGACTTCCTAAAAATCACTGCAACCCCCTCTCCCCACCCACATGACCTGGGTTGCTCTCTGTCTCTGTCACACATGCCAGGTCAAGTCCCCCATCCATAGATGGCAGTGGTGTTACTGATTATTGACCTGGCATTGCACAGCAGCACCTTCAGGTCATGCGGGTCTTCGTTGCTGATTCCAATATGCTTCCGGTAAAGACCGGACCTGGAGGCAGAGGTAGTCGTCAAACAACGACAAAACCTGCCTTTTTGGTATTGACATGGTCTGGCCTTTAGCGTAACTCCTCCTTCTACCCCTGATCACAGAGATTGGGCATCCCAGAGAATCCTCCTCTGTGTAACCTGCCCCAGACATTCTGTTGGCTAGTGCCCACTCCCAGGCAGCCCTAACCCTCATTTGCCATCAACTTTGAAGAACAGACATATCTGCTGAGCATTTATAAAAAATATTGTTGTGTTTCACCTTTTGTCATGCACACTACTGTTTTGTGGAGTTCTCACTTGGCAGCAGTCTATCAGGCAAGCTCCCTGCTCTCTGATTCTAACTCTCTGAATGTACGGACAGCTGCATTCTCTTGGGGGTAATCTCTCTCTCTCTCTCTCTCTCTGTGTGTGTGTGTGTGTGTGTGTGTGTAAGCAAGGAGTGGGCAGGCCCAGAATCCACATGGGGGAGAGTGATTCCCAGATTTTCCGGATTTCTACTTCTCTTCCTTCAGCCCCACCAACAGCTTGTTTGAAATGTGACAGATTTAATATGCTTTTATTCTATTGTAATTTTAACTTTTTGGAATTCTATATTTATTTATTTTTTACAATCCAGGATTGTATAAATTTAATTAAAAAAATAAAGTGATATGCCAAAGGATTTCTAACACTTCTACATATGTCTACTGAGAATTTACTCCAAGTGAACCGGCCTTGAGAGGAAGTTGGCACAATTACGTTGCCCACTACAAGGGTGGTAAACTGATTATCAGCCCCGCGGGGAAACCCCTGTCATTGGCTTACTGTCCCAAGTGCTCTGACACCGAGCCCCCTCTGCTTGAGATGGGGGGGGGGGGCTTTGGGTAGGAGGCAGTAGGGTTCCTGGCTCCTGTCATAGCCTAGTGCCTCCTTCCCCAAGCCCAGGAAGCATTTGCTCAACTTTGGTCAGGAGGCATGATGCTCTGACAGGGTCTGAGAGTGCTCCCACCACCTCCCCCAAGCCCACCTGGATTTGGGTTGAAGGCAGCACGGTTCCAGGATCCTGTCTGGGACTCATGCCTGCTTTCCCAAGCTTGGGAAGAATTTGATCAGCTTAAGAAAGGAGGTGGTCTGATGGGGTCCCCAAGGCCTCCTGAATCCTCCCCCCCCAAAAAAATGTGGCAGAACTATGTCCCAGCATGTTCCGCCAGAAAAAAACCACTGTTTTTATAAGCCCTTGACCTTCAGAGATGCAGATACTCACGGTGGACAGGTTCCTTATTGCACTCATCTGTTTCGCAGCAGACCATCTTCAGCTGGAGGAATTTACCTTGAGCTGAACTGAAGCTGTAATCACCTGTGTGGCAACCTTGGGGAGACAAACATCCCCGGAAAGTTGACACTTTATGATTTGGAACTGAAAAGAACAAAAGGAAATAAATCACAAGATCTGCAAAAAATTCTGGTTAATTCCCTCCAAATATATTTATTTTTAATGATAGTTCCCTTTAACTACATTTTTTTCTTCTGTGAGAAACTATATAATGCACAGTTCTTGAACCAAGAAATGAACCAAAACACAATTATCCTTCAAAATCCATAATTCTCTAACCAAAGAGTGCATACAAATATGCAAATATTAAGAAAAAACAAGCATAGAAACAGTGGGCAGTATTTCAATTGTTTACTCTGAGTAGGATTTAGTTGACTGCCACTCAGCTATATGAGTTCAAACAACCAACAGAGTTCCTTTGTATTAGGGGAAATCACTTGATTTCTCAGATGGGCATGCAGACGAAGAGAGAACTGGAAGCTGAAACCTAGAATGACCAATGTTCGAGGAATCATTGTGTGCTTAAATCACAGGATGCTCAGGATAAAAGGATGATGTGGCTGCTCTTGAGCCAGCAATCCCATGAATTGCTCCAAAATTCAGAGCCAGTAAAGATTCATGACTTAGTCTTAGTGTAATTTCACTCTGAGTTCTCACCACCCTGCAAGAATTTGAAGGCGACGGGGTCTCTGAGCATGACATTATAACACACCTCTTCTTTCACAGGATGTTAGTTCAGGTAATGAAAGAAGGAGAGATAGGGTTGCTAGAAAACCATTTTCTTGTTATAATATCTCATCTGGAACAGCTGACATAACAGCAAAGAGAAAAAGAACTTGTAGGTGCCCAAAATGATGCCTGCATTGAATTTGTAATAATATTTAACTAAATACCTTGCCTTATGATGGAAGGCAAACCAAAACCAAAGCAGAGTTCACTGCTTCTGGTGTAGTGTGGACTACTAGTTAATGCAGTGGTGACTAATTCGTCTGGTGGCACTTTTTACGATAGTAAATAACTCAGGCAAAGGTACCGTCTAGCTGGAAACATGCAATAGTAGTCCCAATCTTTAAGAGAGGCCAGTCAAATGTGCCTTCTAATTATAGGCCAATCAGTCTGCTTTCAATTATAGGAAAGCTGTATGCCCGCTTTCTCTGTAACAAACTGACAACGTTTCTAAATGACTATAATATATTAACTGAAGCTCAGGCAGCTTTCTGCGAGAACCACTCAACATCAGACTACTGTCTAATGCTGTCCCTCCTAGCCGAGAAGTACAGCAGGCCCCTACAGGGAAAACTCTTTGTGGCCTTTATGGACCTGAAATCTGCCTTTGAGTCCATCCCCAGATTCCAACTATGGTCCAAATTACATCTAGTACTGAAGGATAAACGTCTCCTATATCTTATTAAAGCCCTGTACTGTGGAAGCAATTTGCAGGTTAGGTGTGGGTTGCAGGACCAGCTCTCGGACTATATTGTGATGGACAGGGGAGTGAGACAGGGATGCATTTTGGCACCTACTTTGCTCAGTTTGTTTCTGAATGATTTAGAGGCAAGCTTGATGGACCCTGATGGACATCTTCCAAAAATAGGGTTGAGAAAGACCCCTCTCTTGTCGAATGCGGATGACACAGCCATCCTCTCCTGAACCAGACCTGGCCTGAACTACCAACTAAGGAAATTCTCAGACTACTGCTCTGGTAATGGGTTATCCATCAATTATGAAAAATCAAGTCCTGGTGTTTGAGAAGAGATTCTCCCTGAGTAAATGGGTTCTGCATGGTCACAAAGTAGAGCAGACCAAATTCTTCCAGTACCTAGGGCTTCTATTCCATCATTCCAAGTCCTGGAAACATCATTGGCAGACCGCCTATCAAAAGGCGGAGGTAAACAAACTGGCTAAACTTCGATACTTTTATACAAGGGGAGGTCATTATGTTCCATCAGCCATTAAGGTATTTAATGCAAATTCTGTCTCTCAACTCCTCTACGCCTCAAAAGTCTGGTTCAATGGCTCATTTTCCAGGTTTGATAGCTTCCAGGCAAAGTTTCTCCGGTCCCTCCTACAAGTTCCAAACTGGGTTCCAAATGCAATACTATGTTCAGAAACAGGTGAATGTCCTTTATCAACTAAAGCATGGTGGGCTGCCCTGAGATACTGGCTCAAGATCTCAGTCTTTGTCCTAGGGCAGGGGTTACTTCCATACCTAAACAACAAGGAGTTTACCAGCTCATGGATGAAAATTATGGTTAGAAAAGCTACTTTGATTGGTATGCCACCTTCTCTCCTATTCCATCTGGGCTATGATACCGCCCTTGAATCTCTGAGGCAAAGGCTCTGGGACATTCACATAGTGATCTCCGATCTCAATCTCATGTTATCTATGGCCCATTAGCAGTAGGAATTCACTATGGGTTCGAGTTTCAGATACCTGCATATCTCAGAAATTTGTCTGTACCAACATATTGGTGTATTTTCATCAAAGCCAGATTAAATGTATTCCCATCAAAAGTGTTAAATGGCAGACTGAGCGGTACCCCTTACCAAAATAGGATCTTTGTGTGCTATCAGGACGTTGACTGTATGAGGCATATTTTATTGCATTGTGGACAATATGATCAAGCTAGGGAACTATTGATTTTCACTTTTGGTAAATCAGCCGGGTCATCTTGAAGCCTACTATATCAAATAGCTTCTGGATGACAAGTCCAATGAAATCACAGTGGCCGTGGCAAAGTTGTTTTCAGTAGTCATATAAATCAAAGATCAACATACCCATGACTGAACAAATAACTCTTCATTCTCCCTTCCCTGGGAGGTTGACTGTATGAATTTGTATTTTATTTTATTTTGAATATTGTGGCCCTACAGAATTTTCTGGACTACAGCTTGCATCATCTATAGTCATTGACCATGCTGGCTGAGGGGGATGGGAGCGGTAGTCCAGAAATGTCTAAAGGGCCAAAGGTTAGTCAACCGCAGGCTGATGCATGCCAGGATCTCTCTGATGAAGTCTGCATGTGATAGAAAGAGAAAAGATATGCTAGAGTAAGATTATGTGGCTGAGTATGGGTGCTTAGTGTTGGACTGGAATCTGAGACGCCAGGGTTTAAATCCCCACTCAGCCATGAAGCTCACTGGGTGACCTTGGGGAGTCCCTGCCTCTCAGCATAATAAACCTGACATGGTTAAATGCACAAAAGAAGAACCATTTCCTTGGAGAAATTGTGGGCTATAAAGGCAATAAATAAATACTAAATAATGCTAGTTTACACAAGAAAGTCATTCCTTGGGGTGACCAAGAGTAAGTGAGAAGATTCAGCTCACCTATGTTGCTACTCACAGCACTAGAGGAACAGATTTGAGTATGATTGCAGGATTGATGGCTGCTCTTTTCACATGAGGTACTCATTTCATAACAGTAGTCACATGAAATAAATGCCGCTGCAGAAAGAAGATAGTGGTTGGTGGAAGAGATTTCTTGAGATGGTAAAGAACTATAATATGGGAGGTGTCCTTCTTCATAAGCAGGTGTCATGCAAAAGGGCAGATGTGTGTTAGCTGTAATGTTCATATTAATTATTGGGTGCCATATTTAGCCACTGCAACTTTCCCTTCCATAGAATGGCTTCTTAGAGTATCCCTCTATGCACCGGTTGAAAAAAGAAATAGGAAAAGGAACAGAAATATCTCAATTTTGATGCAAGCCAATGATTTAATACTCTGAACTACCCTGCTTCATGGTGTGAAAGGAGAACACAGTCAAAAGTAAAAAAAAAAAAAAGGTGTTTAAAGCAAGAAACTACAGAAGAAACCTGCTCATTTATATACTTAGGTGTATTTGTTAGTGAAACCCTCTCTGGGAAGAGTCATATTGAGGCAGTGAAAGTCAAAGCACCAAAAACCAAAGGCACATTAATGAAATTCTGTTACAATAAGGGAGGGCAGCTGAATGAAGCTGTCCTAAAGATACTTTGTAGCAAAGTGCTTACTGAAATGCTCTATGGCACTGAAATCTGGGGGTCTGAGTCAAAATTCCTTAAAGTTTTTGAAACTGTGCAGAATAAAAATGATTTTGAAACCATACACCGTACCACCAGTAATATCAACAGCTTTTATTTCTGCAGAATCTAGGTGGCCCACAAGTCAGGCAAGAGTGAAATGTGCTCACTTAAAGTGTGTGTGTGTGTGTGTGTGTGTGTGTGTGTATGTGTGTGTGTCTTTTAAATTGCTTCTTTGCCAATGCAACATTTTCCTGTACTGTACTATATGGAATTGGGGGCCAAGTTGGTTTTGGTGATTGTTAGGTTTAATCTGAAATCAAGCTAGAATTAAGTTTGTGGGTGTCTCTGGTATCTTCTCTCTCTTACATTATGGGTGTTGGTATAGATTTGCTTGTTCTGTGTTATTTTTGTATACTATTGCTACAAGTTTGTTATGGCCTTTGACTTTGAATAAATGTTAGCTAAGGGACCTGCAACTACTTAGAAATGGCAAGTTTTCCCCTTGGTATCCACTCCTGAGAACAAAGCTTTCTAGAGATATTTATCACATCAAAGGTTTGCCAATCTCCTTAAAAAATGTATTTGTTGAGCTCCATTTCCCAGTGAAACCCAGGACAGCCTTGGATGTCTGCTATAACAAGCACAGGCTTTCCATTTCTGATTCACCTCAGGTGGAATTCATGACTCATACCATCTCCTGGTATGCCCTGCAGAGGACCTTAAGGTCCATGAATAATCATAGTATAGAGGTCCCAGGCCCTAAGGAAGTCAGATTATCCTCCACCAGGACCAGGGCCTTCTCAGTGATGGCTCCCACCTGGTGGAATGCTCTTTCCCATGAGACCAGGGCCCTGCAGGATTTAACTTCCTTCCGCAGGGCCTGTAAGACAGAGCTATTCCGCCTGGCTTTCAATTTGAGCTTAGTCTGATCTTTTATTCCCCTTCCTTCCCTCCCCCTCCCCTTTTTATGAAGATTACCCGCTCTGGGATCCCACAGCTAATTCCGCCCTGTCTCCTCGCTGGCCCAAATAGGACTAATTTAGCCAGCTGGCCCTGGTGATCATCTAATGTTTATTGGATGGATTTTCCCCCTAAATTGATTTTTGAATTCTGAATTTATTGTTATTCACGTTTTATACTGTATTTTATGCTGTTTTTGTTGCATCAATTAAGTGTTTTAAATTTGTTGTTATCCTCCCTGAGCCTGGTTGTTTGAACCGAGAAGGGTGGGGTATAAATAAAATTATTATTATTATTATTATTATTATTATTATTATTATTATTATTATTGTGCTCCTTAAATAGAAACCTAAGAGATCACTTTCTGAAACCTTTGTTTGCAAAAGCAACACCCGAGAAGAAATAGTTTGGTTTCTTTTGTTAGACAATAATGGCTTTTTAGAATGCCCCTCTATGCACCGACTGAAAAAATTAATAGGAAAAGGAATTAGATAAGATTGCTATAAGTTGTTTTGGTGATTCCATACATTATGGATGTTGGCTTATATTATGGATGTCTGCTCTGTATTATTTTATTAATACCATTCCTATAAGTTTGTCATGGCCTTTGGCTAGTGCAATAAAGTTAGGAACTATTCGTGAAATGCTCACTGCTGCTCCAGTACTTGAGATTTTCTCACTCACACACCATTTCCCCATTACCTGACTCTTGTCTTCAAAGGGAGCCTGGCTTAGAGAACACTTACTAAGGGCAACGATATTAGCGAAGTAGGTAATGGTTGGTGTGAATGTATATATACACACCCAAACACACACAGACACACACACAGAGAGAGAGAGAGAGAATGAGAATTACCTTTTAATCAGGGTGGTATATATGGATATTTTAACTATGATGTATATTTTAATCATTCTGGATTTTAAAAAAGATGCAGATTTCTTTTGTTGCTGTTTTTTTCTAAATAGGACAGAAGCCATTTGGGAATGAAGCAATACATATATTAATGAATAAATAATAATATATTCTAGATAGAACGGTTTTCCTAAGTATCCCGGAAACTGTAGCCTTCACTTATTAGTATGGTTAATCAGATTCCTACATCACAGAAATACATGTTTGCAACTAACTATACTTGGTCATCAGGGCTTAAGTGCTTAAACTCTTGAGTTTACTCTCCTTGGTAAGCCAGCAGTCCTTATTCTCTATTATGCTGTCTTCTCTCACATTCCCGCCCAAGCAACAAACATTTCTGGAGTCATCAAAAGATGACAAAAGGAATCCCATTCTATTGTTTCCTACTTACCTGAAGAAGGCAGGGCTAAGAGGAGGCTCAGAAGTGTTTTCATCATTTTTGAAAGATCAGGAAACTCAGAGATGGACCAGGCAAGAGAACTGATACAGGGAGAGCTTTTACTTGATATTTATAGGCCAAGGATTCATGCTGTGGGCAACACCTGGGAACAAATGGTTCTGTGAGGTCTGGGAGTGGGGGCTGTGTGTCTGCCAAGAAGACGCAGAGGGACATAGTGAATTTCAAAGCTCGGTGTTGAAATTAGCTTAATTGTTTATTTTTTATTTCATTAGTTCTTGCCAAAAACCTCTAAGCATTTTTTTTCTTTATTATTAACGTACAATTTAAATTGTAATGGCACCAAAGAAAGAATCGAGGGATTACAAAGGCAAGGGCAAAACCAAGATGCAACCTGCATAGAAACCCCCCCAAATATCCTCCTCCAAAGGATTCCTCTTCTGAGAAGGAGGAAGGTCTGGATATCAGATAGTTCTTGGTAAGACTTGGTAAGACTGTAAGCAAGGGATTAGCCCTCAGCTGAGAAGAGTAGCCCTCAGCCTTCAGCATCTCAGAAATCCCTTAACCCATCGTGGCTTCATAGTGCCTGAAGGTACTGGTGGCTTCAACAAGGAAGACTGATTCTCCTGTCAGGGAAGTGGTAATCCTTCCATAGGGAAAAAGCAAAGATAAGTGGGCTCCTGTGGTTTCTTAATTAAATTTATTTTGGTGTGCAGTTCCTTCGGGAGGTAGATAGAAGGCCAACTTAAAGCCTACTTTACTCCTCGCAAGGTAGGCTTCCCCAGTAATATCAGAATTAGAAACCTTAGACTACATTTTCCACATACAATTTGTTTCCTCTGATGAAATTCATGGTTCCTAAATTATAAATGAAAAAGGTGCCCTACCAAAATCCCCCCTTTTTTATCTTGCCCCATTTCTATTCTCCCAATGCAATGGGTATAGAAACATACAATCTGCTCCTTTCAGACAGTGGCATAGCGTGGGGGTTGCAGGGGGGCCGGCCTCACCGGGCGCAACATCTGGGGGGCGCTCGCACTTGCAGCTCTCTGCCCCTACCTGGCTCACTCACTTTCTCTCACTGCAGTGCTGGCTGTGCGAATCCGATCCGAGCCGCCAGGTCGCCGCCCACTGTGGAGGGGGGGTGCCAGGCGTGCGGTTAGGGGGCGCAAATTACTTGCCTTGCCCCGGGTGCTGACAAGCCACGCTACGCTGCTGCTTTCAGACATTCCTGTTTCATGCAGCAGGACTCCTAAAGGTCTTTCATTTTATTGGTATTCTTTTTTAAAAAAGGATGATGGGTTTCTCTTGGAAATTAGGTGCATTTACCATGAGCCATTGCCTTTGCCTTTGCTTTTGTTTTACGTGGTTTCTAACTTGGTTGGAAAGAGCATATTTTTTTTTTATCATCTTCCAGGCCCCAGAAAAAAGCTCTGCTGAGGTGGTAAAACTAGGCATTGCTCAGGATTATTGTCAGGGAACTGCAGGCAGCGAGGGAGGAAAGAATTAGTGGATACAGGGAACGATCTCCACTGCTCAGTACTGAGTCCTCCTCAGAAGACAGAGAAGAGGATAGTGAGTCTGGGGAGGAAGGGGTGCTTCAGAGAGAGGGGGATCCACGTCACAGGGGAAAACGGAAGGGGCTGAGCCGTTGGCTCTGTTGGTCTCGAGGGAGAGGGAAAAGAGAAAGTAGTTAGAGCAATGCGTCATGAGAGACGGGTCGCTTTGTTTATTCTGCATGTAATCTTGTCAGAAGGAAATAAAGAAAGGAATTTATGGCTGGCTGCCGGGGGGGAGTGTTTCTCTGCTAAGTGCAGCAACGCATGCAGCTGGCTAGCTGACAGTTATAGACAGGTACCAGGGTTCTGCCATTTCATTCCTCCTTGTTCCAATTGCATCACATTGCTGGCAAAGAGTGAAGATACTTTGAGTCATCTGATCTGCTTGCCTTTAGCCACGTTGCCTTTAATTGAATAAAGCTAGATGTTTACATCCGCTTCACTACCCATCTTTAGTAACAACATCATCCTTATGCATTATATTTCTCTATTAACTGGAAACCTTTTTTATTTTCTGATACCTGAACAATTTTTAACAATGTATATTTCATTGGCTTTTATAAATGTATAACAAAGAAACAACAACACTAAGCAGCTACACAAAAGCAGAATACCCCATCCTTTCTGCAATCTCTCCAGCTACCACATAAGTATCCATATTTTTCAAACATTTGTTCTTCTTTTAAAGTTTCAACAACATTCTTCTATGTTATTTCATCAGCCTTGTATGGAAGCATCCATCCAGAGTGTGGTCATCTTCAACTAAAGCATCAAACAGGTGACGACATCCAGATTTGTGATGATTCTGCTGATAGCACATTGCTTAGATGCTTTTAGCTAGGATACGAAGTAAATGGCCACAGGATGGCATAAAATGCATCCGTTGTTTCTTTCTTTTCAGCACTGTTACATTATGGTTTATTTTCTCAGTTATATTCAATATTCATACATTTGGTCTCTTCCCGAAGCATGTAATTAACTCAACATTTGGACAACCAATAATCTTGATGCATCATGCAAGTATAGAAAGTGATCTGTTCTCTTAAGAGACTTCTTAAACCATGTAAAGTATGAAAGAAAACACAACTGTGGGGTAAAATCAATTTGTTCCTATACAACAGTGGTTCTCAACCTGTGGGTCCCCAGATGTCATTGGACTACATCTCCCATCATCCCTGACCACAGATCATGCTGGCTATGAATGATGGGAGTTGTAGTCCAACAACATCTGGGGACCCACAGGTTGAGAAACACTGCCACAGAATATTAAAATTATTGAATATATTCTTCACACAAAACCAAAAAATGTATTCTGTGGCATCCCCATCTCAAATGGTGGTATGTCTCTCTATAACTGGAATACCTCCACCACATTGACACTATTCCAATATTAATGGGGGAGAAGTTCACCGGTGTGCTATGCCACCTATGGAAGCGGGTGGCGCTGTGGGTAAAACCTCAGCGCCTAGGACTTGCCGATCGTCAGGTCGGCGGTTCGAATCCCAGCAGCGGGGTGCGCTCCCATTGCTCGGTCCCAGCGCCTGCCAACCTAGCAGTTCGAAAGCACCCCCGGGTGCAAGTAGATAAATAGGGACTGCTTACTAGCGGCAAGGTAAATGGCATTTCCGTGTGCTGCGCTCGCTCGCCAGATGCAGCTTGTCACGCTGACCACGTGACCTGGAAGTGTCTTCGGACAGCGCTGGCCCCCGGCCTCTTAAGCGAGATGGGCGCGCAACCCCAGAGTCGGACACGACTGGCCCGTACGGGCAGGGGTACCTTTACCTTTATGCCACCTATGCATTACCTGAATATCCAAGGTCCATAAGAAGTAGTTTATTGAGGGATTAAGAGATATGTTGACTATGAACCAGTGCCTCCATCTTTGCTCTCACTTGGTGTGGGGTCCAACTTTATTGGTTATACAAAATTAGTTCCATGGCAAAGTTCTGGTCTTCAAGGGCCCAGATCAAAATGTAGCTAAAGCCTATAGGAACAGCTCAGGTAAGTGCTCATGTGGTAAAGGTGGACATAGTTCAGGGGTACTGATGGGTGCCAGGGACACAGTATTATAATAATTTGGTGGTGGCTGCCCTTAGCCACACTGTTTTGGATGGAACCAAGCTAATGCCTTACAGCTGCTTCGAACCCAGTCTTCAATGTGAATCTCATCCATATGTCCTAAATCTGGAGCTATTCAAAAACAGGCTGCACTGTCATCTGTTAGGGATTCTCTAATGTTGGCTTTTCTGCCTTGGATAGGCACATAAAACGTACATGGTTCTACAGGGGTGGAATGTGGAGTTATTGATAAATGTTTGAAGGCAAAGATCAACAACACAAGGATGTGAGATAAACACCTTAAAATGAAATTACAAAATGAAATAACAAGGCTTGTGATTGTAACACTTTGCTGCCACTCTAAAATGACTGTAGACGTCCAACAACCACGTCCCCTTGCCTATAGAGAACAATGCAAATTCAAAACTGTCACCTGCAATCTGATTGAACAAATGTCCTAGGCTGTGGTGCAGTTGCAGATGACATAAAAGCGGATGATATGCCCCACACTGTTCCATGTCCCATTAACTGCTGTGGAGCACTACAAAACATCTTAAGCAAACAAAACAAAGGAGAAGAAAGAGCAAAGAAAACAATAACACCCAAACTCCAAAGAGCCCAGTGAGAACTGAGCATGTCGGTAGCTCCAGAATGTTGTGTGTCAGTAGAACTAGAAAGATGTAAAGTGGGGCAGTGGGGGAGGGGGAGAGAATGGCCTTCCTGAGGAAGAGCAGCACTGCCAACATTTTGTTGCTGGTCTCATTTGTGTATATATAGACATGACAGCATGCTTCTTGCAAACATATGCAGATTTCTGGCTGTCCTAGGGGAATAGGGTGGGTTGTCATGAAAGGTACACCTCTGGAAATGCCCAGCTTTGCACAACTGTTAAAGAGGTCAGTTTTAGCCAAGATTATGTTTGTTCATGAAAGATAGCATACAGAGAGTTCAATGTTACTTGAAGATTGGAAGCCATTTTGTTGTTGCAGGACATCTTTCTACGGATCTACTGCAGTGGCAGAGAAGCTTTTCAGACTGGGAAAACATTTTCTTTCTTTTCAACACTGTTACATTATGGTTTATTTTCTAAGTTATATTCAATATAACATTTTATTACCTTTGGTCTCTTCCCCAAACATGTAATTTCCTCCACATTTGGACAACCAATAATCTTGATGCAACATGCAAGTATAGAAAGTGATCTGTTCTCTTAAGAGACTTCTTAAACCATGTAAAGTACGTAAGAAAACACAACTGTGGGGTAAAATCAATTTGTTCCTTTAGACAATGGTTCTCAAACTGTGGGTCACCAGATGTCATTGGACTACAACTCCCATCATCCCTGACCACAGATCATGCTGGCTGTGAATGATGGGAGTTGGAGTCCAACAACATTTGGGGACCCACAGGTTGAGAAACACTGCCACAGAATATTAAAATTATTGAATATATTTTCCACACAAAGCCAAAAAATGTATTCTGTGGCATCCCCATCTCGAATGGTGGTATGTCTCTCTATAACTGGAATACCTCCACCACATTGACACTATTCAAAATTAATGAGAAGTTCACCGGTGTGCTTTGTCACCTAAGCATTACCTGAATATCCAAGGGAACTAGTTTATTGAGGGATTAAGAGATATGTTGACTATGAACCAGTGGCTCCATCTCTGCTCTCACTTGGTGTGGGGTCCAACTTTCTTGAGAGTACAAAGTTAGTTCCCAGGGCAAAGTTCTGGTCTTCAGGGGCCCAGATCAAAATGTAGCTAATGCCTAAAGGCACAGCTCAGGTTAAGTGCTCATGTGGTAAAGCTGGACATAGTTCAGGGGTACTGATGGATGCCAGGAACACAGTGTTGTGTCATGAATATTGGACAATGACTCCAAAGTCATTACTGAGACCTGATGAAATCATTTTCTGGAACTTTGACCCTCCTTGTTCTAACTGCATCAGATCGTTGTGAAAGAGAGAGGATAATTTGTGACACTTGATCTGTTTGGTGAGATTATATAATTATAATAATTTGGTGGTGGCTTCCCTTAGCCAGACTGTTTTGAATGGAACCAAGCTAATGCCTTACAGCTGCTTCGAACCCCATCTTCAGTATGAATCTTATCCCTATGCCCTAAATCTGGAGCTATTCAAGAACAGGCTGCACAGTGATCTGTTGGGGATCCTCTAATGTTGGCTTTTCTGCCTTGGATAAGATGTTAGACTAGACAACCTCCCAGAATCAAATCTCACGCACAAAACGTACATGGTTCTACAGGGGTGGAATGTGGAGTTATTGCTAAATGTTTGAAGGCAAAGACCAACAACACAAGCATGTGAGAAAAAACGCCTTAACATGAAATTATGAAAATGAAATAACAAGGCTTGTGATTGCAACACTTTGCTGCCACTCTAAAATGGCGGTAGATGTGCAACAACCACATCCCCTTGCCTAAAGAGAACCCTGCAATTTCAAAACTGATTGAAGAAATGTCCTGGGCTGTGCTGCAGTTGCACATGACATAAAAGCAGATGATTTGCACCACACTGTTCCATGTCCCATTAGCTGCTGTGCAGAAGAACAGTGGTACCTCGGGTTAAGTACTTAATTCGTTCCGGAGGTCCGTTCTTTTTTTTTATGATATTTTATTAAATTTCCTCAATAGAGAGATTCTAAAACAATAAATGGGAAAAACACAAGAAAAATACAAAACCACAAAAATACAAAAATATGAAAATACAAACACTTAACATAGAGAAAAAGAAAGGAAAAAGGAGAACACTCTTTTCAAATTCATATCCTTCATAACCTTATTTTCTTGACTTCCACCCGCCCTCCTTTCTTGTATTCCTCTTCAAACTTAATTTAGCAAATTCATTTATATTAGTTTTATCCTTTAAGAGTTCCTTCAAATATTATTGTAATGGGATAAGGGGTTGCTTGTGCGTAAGCGCCACACCGCTCCAAGCTGAGTAGTTGGCTAAAACTTTCCCTGCCCGGACAGCCCTTACTTAGTAACTGTCTTAATCGCTGGCAGACTCCGTCAGTGGGCATTTCCTGAATTTCTTCCAACATAAAAGCTCCTTAACCAAGAGTCTCCGCCTAGCTTCCCTGCGCGACAGCTTTCTGCGCAGAGTGGGCATCCCAATGGGAGGTCCTGAGCTCTCTCCGCTGCCCTCGCTGGAAGCGTCTCTGAGCCTTCCCTCCGACGCTTCCCCCTCCTCTCCTTCCTCAGCGGAAGTTCTCCCCCTGCTGGTTCCCTCCCCAGCGTCTGGGAGCCTCACCACCTCCCTGGGCTCCGATGGCAGTTCCCTGACAATTATATTATTCAAATTTTCATCCAGTATCTATCCCTTCTTTCATATTCTTATTTATCTTATTCACTTGAACCTCTTCGTTTCATTTCAATGTCCTCAACATTCAAAGATTTTACAATGTTTTTGTAAGTAATTTTTAAACTTCTTCCAATCTTCTTCCACCTGCTCTTCTCCTTGATCTCGTATTCTGCCAGTCATTTCTGCCATTTCCATGTAGTCCATTACTTGCATCTGCCATTCTTCCACGGTGGGTAGATCTTGTGTCTTCCAATGCTTTGCGACGAGAATTCTTGCTGCTGCTGTGGCATACAAAAAGAAAGTTCTATCCTTCTTTGGCACCAATTGGCCGACCATGCCCAGGGGAAAGGCCTCTGGTTTCTTCAGGAAAGTATATTTAAATTTCATTATATATCATCTCCCAGAAAGCCTTAATCCTTGGGCATGTCCATCAAAGGTGAAAGAATGTACCTTCAGTTTCTTTACATTTCCAGCATTTATTATCGGGCAAATGGTAAATTTTTGCAAGCTTGACTGGGGTCATGCACCACCTATACATCATTTTCATAATATTCTCCCTTAAGGCATTACATGCCGTAAATTTAATTCCAGTGGTCCATAACTGTTCCCAGTCAGCAAACATAATGTTATGTCCAACATCTTGTGCCCATTTAATCATAGCAGATTTTACTGTCTCATCCACAGTATTCCATTTCAACAGCAGGTTATACATTCTTGATAATATCTTAGCATTGGGTTCAAACAATTCGGTTTCTAATTTTGATTTTTCCACCTGGAAGCCAATCTTTTTATCTAAATTATAGGCCTCTCTTACTTGAAAATAATGTAACCAATCTCGCACCTTGTCTTTGATTTTTTCATAACTCTGCAATTTCAGTTTATCACCCTCCTGCTCCAAAATTTCCCAATACCTTGGCCGGAGGTCCGTTCTTAAGCTGAAACTCTTCTTAACCTGAAGCACCACTCTAGCTAATGGGACCTCCTGCTGCTGCCCCACCGCCGGAGCACAATTTCTGTTCTCATGCTGAAGCAAAGTTCTTAACCTGAGGTACTATTTCTGGGTTAGTGGAGTCTGTAACCTGAAGCGTATGTAACCTGCAGCGTATGTAACCCGAGGTACCACTGTACAAAACATCTTAAGCAAACAAAACAAAGGAGAAGAAAGAGCAAAGAAAACAATAACACCCAAACACCCGAACTCCAAAGAGCCCAGTGAGGACTGAGCATGTCAGTAGGCCCAGAATGTTGTGTGTCAGTTGAACTAGAAAGATGTAAAGTGGGGCATGGGGGGGGGGGGGGAGAACGGCCTTCCTGAGGAAGAGCAGCACTGCCAACATTTTGTTCCTGGTCTCATTTGTGTATTTATAGACATGACAGCATGCTTCTTGCAAACATATGCAGATTCCTGGCTGTCCTAGGGGAATAGTGTAGCACCCTGCTTGTGGTTAACACTTAGCTGGAATGAAATATTCAACGCAGCAAAAGAGAAATTAAAATAATAATTTATTTGTCAGACAAATAAATATGAGGCACAGTGGTATATGGTTACCAAGCTCTGGCCTGGCCTCCTGCCATTCTGGCCAGCACTTATATTTCCTTAATCCAGCCCCCTTGCTCCTCCTGTGGCTGCCTCTGTCCAATCAGCCTGGTTGAAATTCCTATTGGCTGTTTGCTAGAACCAATCACAAAAGATACACCCATTTCCTCCTGTCCTTTTATGGGAATCAAAAAGCTATATATTTTTCTATCTATAAATGACAAATAAGTAGTAATATATCTTACATGTGTCTCAACAAGGAATCTTAATTACCAGCTCACCTCTTGCCCTCCTTGCCCTATTGCCTTCCAAAACAGATGGTTAATCTTGAATTTTTATCTTAAACATATGTCAAGGATTTTGAGTTCACATCAACATTGAGAGATCTCCTTCATTTGAAGGTTTCTAAACAAAAGGCCTGACAACCATATATCAGGAGTGCTCGATGGCGTCTCCTGTCTGGCAAGGGGGGCTGGTGGCTGATGGCCCCTGTGATCTCTTCCAACTATATGAAATAAGAATCTAGCATTTCTTAAATCCTTTGCATAATTATATTTAAGCTAATATATTTAATACATAAATAACCTTTTAAAAGGAAAAGAAATCTTAAAAGGATCTTAGTTTAAGAAAGAAACAGCTTTAGAAAAGACTTCCCAAAAATATTCTCTTCTCCAGCCAAGCCAGTTGTCTTTTTCACTGCTCTTGACCTTTTTAACCTTAGGAAGAAGATATGGCTCATTTTACTATTTATCAACCCTTAATTTGTAGGGTCAGTGTAACCTTGGCTCTCAGCCTGTAATTCCCTTTTTACAACTTTGAGAATTGTTTTCTGCTATAAATCAGGGGGCCCCCTTGTCTAGGAGAAAAACATTTTGCCAAGGTTCTTAGGCAGCTGCTCTTCTGCCTGGCATGAAACATTTGAAAATCTTTAAGCTCATTTTAAAATACAAGCCCTGATTAAACATATAAGCTTTAATAAAAATGCAGGCTTATGATTAGATGCCTCATTCCCCCCTTTCAAGCTCAAGGACCTTCATCCCAAGTGTCCTTGATAGCTTGACCTTCATCATATTCCTGAGGTAAAGCTCTGTATAGGGCCATGATATGAGGTAGAGTTTCATTCGAAATCATCTTGCTAATTGTACTTCTAAAACATGAAATGATACATGGCACCATACATAAAACCATTACTACTACTGTCAAGAAAAACAAGCAAGACAATAGTATCCCTTTGAGTCCTGCGACATTAGGTAACCAATTGGTGAGCCATCCCATATCCCATCCTTCCCATGTTTGTACTGGGACATGTGCTATATTCTCCATCTTTGTGGCCAACACACGGATTGCCTCACCATTATCAGAAATGTTAAAGCAACAGGCATTCCCTGTCAAGTTCAAGACTCCACATAGGCCTCCCTGCCTGGCAAGTACATAATCCATTCCCATTTTCAGCTGCAAAATGGCAGCTCTACTTTCATCCAACTGTTGTGCAATAAGTCTCAAACTCTGGGCCATTGCATTGGTTACAAGTTCCACCACTACTGCTTGCAATCGAATTATTCTGTTTAGATTATAAATAGGATCCCGTGCTCCTTGTATGAGCTCACCAGGATTCCAGGAGGCAGGATCATAATAGGCTATAATGCGCTCTGGTGGCCAATCATCAGTACCGCTCCAACTTTGGGTACTTCCTCCTGCTATATGAGAAATGTCAGCGTTTCTTCGTGTACGCTTGGCCGAACTAGTGGGCATAATCCACATTGGTGGTAATACCCATCCCAAGAAACAAGTCCCTCTCCATTTGGAAGGGAGTTTCTTGTATGCCCATTCTCCACATATCCACCACAACCATCGGGTCTGAGGTTTTTGGTACGTGGAGTGCAGAAGGCGAAATATCAAAAGGGGTACAGAATTCACAGTGCAGTATGTTAGATTGCCTTCTTCTGTCACAGTTATGTTCCACACCATTTTCCATGCATGAATAAAAGGAGGTGCACAGGGCAAGGTATTCCGAGTTCGATACGTAGTACCGTTTGCCCAGGTTTGACTATTCTTAATATAATCCCAAGTATAGTGGCAATGGGAAGAGCCTATCATGGTAGGATCAGCTGCATCTGATGATTTATGCACACAGAATTCCCCTTGCACAGGTATAACTCGTATTGGTTTAGTTGAGTTCCATCCGGGGAAATTCTGTACTTCTGTTTGGTGTGGCATTTCGCTTACCATACCAATGGCATTTAATGGTATTGGTAATAAGGGCATACCTCCCTCTGAATCACCTGGCCCAAGAAAGCAAACAAGGCAATTAGTCCTATTTGCAACATTGGCTACCATCTCAGCTAAGCCTACCCACATATTGTGGTCATGGCGGAATCCATATTTAGCAAATTTGGTCAGATTCAAGGACCCTTCCCCTTCCCAAGGGATCAGGATTAATAATAAAATCATGTTGATGTCTAGTATATGCATTCCTTCCACAAAAGATTACCTTATTGTGATAGCAAATAAATATTAGTCCCAATATAATTCCCCCAGTGACAAAAATGGGGAACCACCAAGACCAAAACATATATCCCGAGGATCCCCAATGAGTAATATCCTTTATAATTGTTCCACAAGGGGGCAGTCAATCAATTGTATAAGAGAATCTTTCCGTTCACAGTCGCTGGTTCAGACGCTCCTCAAGCTTCAGGCGTGCGCAGGTCAGCCAGCTTCCAGGTTGTGGCTGCAGCAGGACGGTCGTCTAAATGTTGCCCGTGACCTAGCCCGTTCCCGGTAGGGCTAGATACAGGGGTTTTTGGAGAGAGTCAGTTTTAAAGGATTAGAGGGGTCACCTTTGCACATCCAACTGCCTTCGGACTTCTTCAAACGAGAGTGATGAATCCAGGGGGTCACCTCAGCTACCTTCACCGCTGTTGGAGTAGAGAGCAAGACGGTGTAAGGTCCACGCCACTTAGGTGCAAGTGGATCGCGTTTCCACTCTTTCACCCATACGCTATCGCCAGCCTGGAACTGATGAATCGGCTCGGCAATGCTGCACGGCGTGCGCTCGAGGGCCCACCTGTTAAGAGAAACAAAAACACGGAAGAGAGACAAAAACACGGGAGAGAGATTGCACTTGTCCCTGTGTCACATGGACATGGTCTCCTATTTGTTTAAGGTCAGCTGGAATATCCTGAACAAAGGAGGGTGGCCTCCCATACAGGAGCTCAAAAGGTGACAACTTAAGTCTTTTTGTGGGTGCACACCGAACACAAAACAGTGTTATGGGTAACACATCTACCCTTCTGAGACTTTAGACATATTAGTGGGCTTCTGGCATGCCCTGCGGATACCTTGCACAAGTGTCTGGCGGTAGGTGGTAAGTCTGGCCAGGTGAATTGCATTGTTTGGATCCCAATTAGGATCTTCCAAGGGAAAGTTGTCCTGAAGATGACGATCAATATTAAAAATATTTCCCACTCTGGCCTGCTCACGCAAATATATCTGCCTTTTCAATTATGTCTCTCCTTTCCTCAGTGGTGAAAAGAGTATTTAGGAGCTGGCGACAATCTGTCCAAGTAGGACTATGAGTATTTACTATTGAAGTCACCAAGTCCATCATAGCCTGAGGTTTTTCTGCGAAAGATGGGGTGTGTGTTTTCCAATTCATCAGATCCGTAGTCGTGAATGGAATATATTGCAGGGTCGAAGTTCGAGGTGGCCGTGGTCCGGGTTGCCTGTTAACCAGCACAGGCTCCTCAAGTGCATCAAATACTCTTCTAAGAGGGGCTACTACGTGACCTTTCTCTTCACTTTGCTCTAGGGGCCTCAAATCATAGGGGATGGTATTTGTCCCAAGGCGTTCTTTTAGCAGCTTTATACGCCTGGCTGTATTGCTTGCTGACCGATCAAGGTCTCCCTGTAACTTCTGTAATATTTCTCTGGGACTTGGATGTACAGGGGTTTGGGGTGGGCAATCAGTTGTTCCACTAAAGGAGACTGTAGATGGAGGTCTATTAGGAGTCACAGGTGGAATAACCACTTCTGCTTGGGCTTTATTATAGGACTCCAATGCCTCCTGAAGATATTTATCATAATCTATCAAGGAATCAAGCTCTGTGACTCCACCCCCATTATTCATTCCACTTTCTTGCCTTGGGGTTACAACTGGTGGAGTGTTTGGATTAGGCTCCCTTCGATGTGGAGCATAGGGTGGAGGTGGAAGCACCTCTTCCTCTGGTCCCTCAAAAATGGGTTTGAGTTTATTTGGCAAGATTCCTTTCCTAGCTTCGGCTTTTACAGCCAATAATTTGCATTGTTTGACTTTGCATTTCCTTATCCATGGAGGATTATTATTTAATGTGCTCAGCCAAGAATCTATATATGAAAATTGTTCTGGGCACCCTCCAGTTTCTTTGGTGATATCAGACCAAAGTTTGCTTACTAAATTTATATCAAAGGTTCCCTGAGATGGCCATCCAGTATTTTGTTTTGGCCATTCTAATTCACATAACGTTCTCAAGCGTTCTGGCGTCATTTTGACTCCATATGCCCCTGAGAAGGCTTTCTTAAAATTATTTAACATACATTCAAGAGGTGTATTTCCCCCCTTTGAACCCCCAACTCCCATTGTATGGCCCTGTGAAGTATCCACTCAGTCACTCACACACGCGCTTTGTGAGGTTCCTTGCCCAGATGGAGTCGCCTCACTGGGAACCGAAGTACTACTCACTCCACACTCAGGTCAGCTACAGATTGTTCTGTACTTTCTCATACATACAATGCGCTGGATACTTCACCACACTCTACCTCCCAACCTTTACCTATAACAGATCACCATCTGATGTACCCAGCCACCTAGCGTACTCAGTTCCCCCTTACTGAGAGACAGAAGTTTGATCAAGACTTCTCTTCCTCCCAATTAATTGGAGGGCCAAAAACCCTTTGTGCACTTACCCTTGGCTGGTTCCCTGTTTATTTCTCTGGTTCCCCCCGGTCCGTCGCCACCAGTGAGCAGGGTATCAGACAGACGAGACTTCTGTGTTCCCCTGGAAAAATTTCCCAGTGCGCGCTTGGGTAAGCAGTTTGTGGTCCTCCCTCTTGTACCCTGCCCAGTAGGGCGAAGGGGCTGCGTTCCAGCAGACCACTTATCCGAGTCACGGCACCATAAAATGTAGCACCCTGCTTGTGGTTAACACTTAGCTGGAATGAAATATTCAACGCAGCAAAAGAGAAATTAAAATAATAATTTATTTGTCAGACAAATAAATATGAGGCACAGTGGTATATGGTTACCAAGCTCTGGCCTGGCCTCCTGCCATTCTGGCCAGCACTTATATTTCCTTAATCCAGCCCCCTTGCTCCTCCTGTGGCTGCCTCTGTCCAATCAGCCTGGTTGAAATTCCTATTGGCTGTTTGCTAGAACCAATCACAAAAGATACACCCATTTCCTCCTGTCCTTTTATGGGAATCAAAAAGCTATATATTTTTCTATCTATAAATGACAAATAAGTAGTAATATATCTTACATGTGTCTCAACAAGGAATCTTAATTACCAGCTCACCTCTTGCCCTCCTTGCCCTATTGCCTTCCAAAACAGATGGTTAATCTTGAATTTTTATCTTAAACATATGTCAAGGATTTTGAGTTCACATCAACATTGAGAGATCTCCTTCATTTGAAGGTTTCTAAACAAAAGGCCTGACAACCATATATCAGGAGTGCTCGATGGCGTCTCCTGTCTGGCAAGGGGGGCTGGTGGCTGATGGCCCCTGTGATCTCTTCCAACTATATGAAATAAGAATCTAGCATTTCTTAAATCCTTTGCATAATTATATTTAAGCTAATATATTTAATACATAAATAACCTTTTAAAAGGAAAAGAAATCTTAAAAGGATCTTAGTATAAGAAAGAAACAGCTTTAGAAAAGACTTCCCAAAAATATTCTCTTCTCCAGCCAAGCCAGTTGTCTTTTTCACTGCTCTTGACCTTTTTAACCTTAGGAAGAAGATATGGCTCATTTTACTATTTATCAACCCTTAATTTGTAGGGTCAGTGTAACCTTGGCTCTCAGCCTGTAATTCCCTTTTTACGACTTTGAGAATTGTTTTCTGCTATAAATCAGTGGGCCCCCTTGTCTAGGAGAAAAACATTTTGCCAAGGTTCTTAGGCAGCTGCTCTTCTGCCTGGCATGAAACATTTGAAAATCTTTAAGCTCATTTTAAAATACAAGCCCTGATTAAACATATAAGCTTTAATAAAAATGCAGGCTTATGATTAGATGCCTCAATAGGGTGGGTTGTCATGAAAGGTACAACTCTGGAAATGCCCAGCTTTGCACAACTGTTAAAGGTTAAAGAGCTCAGTTTTATTCTAGATTATGTTTGTTCATGAAAGAGAGCATACAGAGAGTTCAATGTTACTTGGAGATTGGAAGCCCTTTTGTAGTTGCAGGGCATCTTTCTACAGATCTACTGCAGTAGCAGAGAAGCTTTTCAGCCTGCAAAAATATTGAGGGGATGACGTCCAGTTGATGTCAGAGGCTGCTTACCCCCATATGAATCTCGCTAGCCAACTAAACTTTTTTTGTAGGCTTACAGTCTCTCTGTTCCATTAACTATGCTAGGTGGTTAGATGTGAGGGGATGGATACCTTCAGTGGTTGCAGTATAATTTTGGAACTGGTATGTTTCTGAAATGGGACATTCCCAGCCCTATACTGTACAGAGGTGTTGGGATTCCTATCTGGCGTCTTCTGCATGCAAAGCAGCATGCAGAAGCTATTATTTTTTCTCAGAAATGCTTTTGAATGCAGATTCTTGAATTTGGACTAAGACCTTCTTCATAGATAGTTTAGTTTAAATATTCCTCCAACATGTTGGGTCAATAGACTTGTCTATGACAGTCTCTCAACAATATGATAACCCTGTTATGTCACCTGGTTTTTCTCTGATTATCGTTTTAATTATTTGAAAAACTTGTCTTCCATAGTCTTATATGATGTATCCATTAATTATGTGGTAAGGTTATATTTCTTAAAATATAACAACCCAAGGCAAATACACAAGTAATAAGAGGCGCTGGGAAAATCTTTCAGAAGTGCCAACCACAAGTCTGTAAATAACTGTGCACAACTTAGACGTGCATTGACACACTGAATGGCCATTCTGATAGTAAGGAAAACATTGTGCATGCAGAGTAGCCCAAATGTGGGGATACAGGTTAAGTCCCAGAGAAGTCAAGTGCTGGTATTAGAAGATGGTATGAGTTATGCACTGATCTTCAGGAGGGCTGTGAATGTGTTAAGTGACATTCATTGCTACGAAATGAATGCTGGAAGTGAGTGGAAGAGGGGTCCAGATAATCTACATGGAATGTCCATCCGATTGTATGAACGATCTTTGAATTCCTATGTTATATGTGAGGTTTCTGAGAAATTCAAGCCTTCATTTGGATCCCTTCCTATGCTCTACTGATGCAGTTGTTCCTACGTATTGCCCCGAAGCTGAAGTGGCCCTGATGCCAAGTTGAAAATGAAAGACGTGTACTATCTGTCAAAATTACTTTGTGTTTCTGAAAGACAAGTGATCTGGTTACAACACTGAATATATGTATTTAATAACTACAATGTGCACGGTGCAGAAACTTAATTGTACCCTTACCTCTGAGGCTAAATGCACTTTTATAACAGCTTAATTTGTGCATATAGAAGTTTTTTAGGCTGAAATTTAGGCTGAACTGTCTTGGGTCAACATTTTTCAGCATTTTGAGACTGGGTCTCTCTTTTCAGCTTCTCGTGCTTAAGATGCCCCAAGGTGCTTGGTTGCTTTCACGGCAACAGCCACAAACTGCTACTACCCCAGTAAGAAATACAAACCTAAATAAATTACCACATAGAGGTCTTGAGAAAAGCACATCCTATCATGTCATAACAAATGATAATTCACTATTCCTCTGTGTTACACATATGTAGAAAAAATTAAGTATGAGTTCCAAAAGAAAACAGAAGAAAAAAACAGTGTCAGCTACCCAGATACTAGAATAGTTAAACCAAACCTATTTAATCACTCCCACAAAATTTGCAGTTATATTTTTCTGAAACACAGTTATGAAAAACCAAAGAAGCTCCTTATCTGTTCCACTTTCCCTTGGTCCATCCCAGATACCCATCAATGCAGTATTATTTATTTGTTATTTAATTCATAAATTTCATACAGTTTTGAAAAGCCTCCACCCTGTCTTCGGCTCATGTGAGCCTGAGGCAGGGTGGGGGCTCTGTTAAACTGTTCCTGCCTCCCAGCTATGAAGAACCCAGTGCCTCATTTGTGAACCAGAGAGGCGTCAGGGCTTGCTTACCTGGGGGGCAGGAGCAGTATAATGCTCATGTTATGTACTAAGCTTGGATCCCAGAACAATAGGCAAGTAGGATCCTAGAATGCAACAACTGAATGGCTTGCAGGAAAAGATCAATCGGGCTCCAGGAGGAAAGCAGAATCAGCCAATCAGATGGGACTCATTGTGTAAATAATGTATATAAAAGCCTGAGGTTTGGGGGGCAATTCAAGCACTGTTTTACAAGCTGCAATAAAGAGCATGAAATCACTGCAAGACTCCAAGTATATTTCACAGGTGACAAGGATCGGATTCTACTGAGCTGTCTGCCATGCACTGCACACAGCCGCCATAGGCAGCACAGCATCACACCACACATCCAGTCTACAGCTCCAGGACCCAAGAACCCAGAATGGCAACAGACAACAGCTTCATGCAGTTCAGCTCAGCCCCAGGAGACTGGGAAGAATACACCACCCACTTCCAGTTCCTCCTGGAGGCAAAGGACATCACCGATGCAGCCAAGAAGAGGGCGACCTTCTTCAGTGTGGAGAAGAAACATTCGAGATCGCCCAAGCCCTCCTCACTCCCGCAAATATTGCAACTGTTCCCTACGACACGATAATGGAATGGCTGAAGGGGCACTTCTCGCCACAGCCCTCGGTGGTAGCGTGTCACAATGCCTTCTATGCAAAGCGGCAGGACCCCGGAGAAACCATAACTGGGTATGTGACCTCCCTCCGCCAGGCTGCCCGGCTCGGCAACTTCAAAGAGCTGGAGAACCTGAGCCAAGCGGCTTCATGGGTGGCCTGATGGATGAGAAGCTGCAGCAGCGCCTCTACGCTAAGAAGGACCTGAAGTTCCAGGTCACCCTAGAGGAGGCTCTTACAACTGAAGCTGCTGGGAGGTCCGCGCAAGGATTCAAGTCAAACATGTCATCCCAACTGAGGGTCCACCAAGAGGACCTCACTGATGACTCAGAATCCAACCAGGAGGATGTGCACCAAGTGCAGCAGCACTCACAAGCTGCATGCCCACCAAGACAGCCTCGTCCAGAAGAGGGGAACTGTGCAAGCTGCAGGGAGAGCCATGAGCGGAGGACTTGCCATTTCTGCTATGCAGAATGCCAACAATGCAGAAAAGTGGGACGCATCGCCCGGGTGTGCCAAGCCCCCCCCCCCCCGCCCAACATTTCAAACCAGATGGCTGACCAAGTGATCCAGGCCCTGTGGTCCGATACACCAAGGCAACTCAACGGAGATCACCGACTGTCAGGTATACCAGTTGCCTCTTTCTAATGCAGAAAATTTTTACATCAAGGTACAGATAGAGGGAGCCCAGTGCCACATGGAGCTTGATACAGACTCAGCCCTGTCCATAATCTTGGCACGGACATTAAGGAAATTGTTTCCCAGTGCTTAGGCCTGACCCATTCACCCACCAGTACTACCAAAAACGCAAAGGTCCCCATGATGGGGGTGGGAACCTTCAATGTACAATATTGAGGGCAGAAGCGGCGATTGGACTTGATTGTGGTCAAGGAGCCCTACGTTAGCTTACTGGGGTTGGCGTGGTTTGGGCCACTGGGGCTAGCCTGGGGTGAACCGCACCAGCTCCCACGTGGATGTGGACTCCATCTGCAAAGAGTTTCCAGAGGTTTTTGGCGGAGTACTGGGATGATATACTGGTCCCCCATTGGCCTACAACTAGACCCTGCCGTATGACCCATCAGCTTCAAGGCTCGCCGGGTCCTGTTCACCCTTAAACTCTGCATCAATAATGAATTAGACTGGCTCGTGGAGCAAGGAGTGCTTGAGCCGGTGCCTAATGCCCCCTGATAAATGCCAATCGTCACACCCGTCAAGCTCAATGGCTCAGTCCACATCTGCGCAGACTACAAATGTACCATAAACAAGCCCCTTACGGCTCATACATACCCGGTGGCAGTGGTCATCCATGTCCTCGCCACCCTGGCGGGGTCTAAGAGTTTTGGCAAGCTGGACCTGGCCCATGCCTATCAGCAGTTGCCAGTGGACTAGGGCACTGCCGAGGCACCGACAATTGTAATTCACAGGGGCGTGTTCCGTGTCAAGCGTCTGCAATTTTGTGTCAGTGTGGTGCCAGCCATATTCCAAAATTGAATGGACTCTCTCCTCAAAGGAATTCCCGGCATCACCCCCTTCTTCTATGATGTGTTGGTCACCGGGGCCACACCGGGGGAGTTCGGGGACTGACTCTGCACCGTCCTGCACCATTTCCAGACTGCCGGCCTCAAGGTGAAGCTGGGAACAAGGTGCAGGCTATTTGCGGCACCCCGGCAACTAAGTGTAAGGTGGAACTCCACCTTCTTGGGACTATTGAACTTTTACCATGCCTTCTTACCCCACAAGGCAGCGGTAGCAGAGCCGCTACACAGACTGCTTGACAAGCGGGCCCCTTGTTTGTGGGGGCAGTGGCAGAAGGCTGTGTTTCAAGCAATCAAAGATCTGCTCGTCTCGAACTCAATCCTGGAGCACTTTGACAAGAGCTTGCAACTTCTGGATGAAAGAGAGGTGCCAGTAGCTTACTTTTCCCAGACCCTCTCCACTCCAGAGGAATTATTCGCAAATAGACAAAGAGGGCCTGGCAATCGCAAAGGGAGTAAAGAAATTTCACGATTTCTTGTATGGGCATGTTGGGATTCTGAATACGTGCAGCTTCACACAGAGTCGGTTAGGAGTTGGACGACAGCCAAGGCAATGTAAAGGAGTAAAATCTGCCTGGAGATATAGAGGCCTGGAGACAGCTCCAGGATTGGTCAAGCTCTCTCACGGGAATAATGATTTATGGCCTTCTGACTGGAATGTGTTAGTAGAGCGTTGAGCATTGAGAGTTGAGTGTCAAAGTAAGAGTCGTGTGGTGAGAGAGCTAGTTAAAGATCCATGTTCTGTTCTGTTCCTGTGAATAGTAACTTGAAGTCCAATTTATATATTAAACACCTATAAGTAACAAGTTACCGGTTCCTGTTTCGTCCATCCTGCCTGCAACCCATTGCTTTTGTGAACTCTGCATATACTCTGCTAAGGTCTGGCTAAGGTCCTGCAACAGGTCAGAAAGTTGCAAAACACCAATATGGCACCCCTTTACCGTTGTGACAGACCACAAGCCACTGCTTGGCTTATTTGCCCCCAAGAAGCAGACCCCTCAGGTAATGTCACCCGGCATCCTCAGGTGATCGATTTTCCTCACCAGCTACCAGTATACACTGGTCCACCAAGGGGACTGGGAGTAGCGCCTCTCTGCATTTGACCGCCACTGCGATCAACTACAGTGGTGATTCCCAGGGGGGGAAACAGCGAGGAGGGCTGGACAGAGGAATCCCAAGGGGATAGCAGAAGGGTGAGGCCCATAGAGCAGGAGAAGTGGGTAAGGGATGCAGAACTAGGAAGTCGAGAAGTGACCCCTGAGGCTGAGCAGCCACAAGAACCAGTTCCATGACTGAGTGGACCAGCAGCACCGGACCCAATGGCTCCATCATAGCCGGCAGCCCCAAAGCAAGAGCCAGAACCAGGAACCCCTACCGAGAGACACCCGAGATCACAACGCATACGTAGGTGACCAGCATACTTCATCAACTAGGAATGCTAACCTTCTGGGAGCAATGGGAACTTAGAGAGGAGGGGTTTATGTACTAAGCTTGGGCCCTAGAACAACAGGCAAGTAGGATCCTACAATGCAACAACTGGCTGGCTCACAGGAAAAGACCAATCAGGCTCCAGGAGGGAAGCAGAATCAGCCAATCAGACAGGACTCATTGTGTAAATAATGTATATAATAGCCTGAGGTTTGGGGGGCAATTCAATCACTGTTTTAGAAGCTGCAATAAAGAGCATGAAGTCACTATAGGACTCCGAGTATATTTCAGCTCATCTGGGGGGGGGGGCAGGAGCTCCTTTGTCCTTCCAGCTGGCGTGCAAGCCAGAGGGACATTGCGGCTTGCTCAGCTGGGGGTGGGAGCCTTTGTACCCTGCAGCTCAGCAGCGCAAAAAAGCTGTGTCATTCTTGACTCATTGAGGTGCTGGGGTGAAGCCACCTCCACTTCCTCAGTGATAGTGGGGGCAGTTTCAGCCAGGCTCCTTGCGAGGCTGGGTCAAATGCAGCTTGGTGTTTAAAACTGTGATGTATCTCCAGATCCTAATGTGTGGCTGGTGATACATCACGATGTCACCAAACTCTATTCCTTATGGTCCAGTCAAAAAACTAGCAAACCTGTGCAGACGTTACCGTTGCGAACTTAAAAGGGAAATGTCATAAACTCTGCTGATATTTTGGGAACTTGTTATCACAAGTTGGATAAGGATATAATTAGTCAATATATCATCTCCTGCACCCCTGAACATTCCCACACCATAAATTTCTACAGTGGTGCCCCGCAAGACGAATGCCTCACAAGACGGAAAACTCACTAGATGAAAGAGTTTTCTGTTTTTGAGGTGCTTCGCAAAACGAATTTCCTATGGGCTTGCTTCGCAAGACGAAAATGTCTTGTGAGTTCCTGCGAGTTTTTTTCCCCTCCCCCCTTTTTCTAAGCCGCTAAGCCGCTTATCTGCTAAGCCGATAAGCCGCTAAACGCCGCTAAAAGCCGCTAAAAGCCGCTAAAAGCCGCTAAACCGCTAATAGCGCTAATCTGCTAAGCCGTCAATGGGCTTGCTTCGCAAGACAAAAAAACCGCTAGACGAAGAGACTCGCGGAACGGATTCTTTTCGTCTTGCGAGGCACCACTGTATTCTTGGACAGTCCCACCACAAGTGATGGCATGTCTGCCTCTAACTAAAACCTTTCCTAAACATTGCGCTATCCAGAAGTAATTTGTACAATTGCTCTGCTATTCTACACCACCTATGTATTAACTTGATGTCCAAGGAACTATGGGAAGTTGCTAAGACATTGATAGACAGAGCAACATATTGATGCTGACGCAGTGCTCCTATGTTTCCTCTAACTCGGTATCGGGTCCAACTTGGTTCAAAGAAGCACATACTTTTTTCTGATCTTCCAGGCCCCAGATCAAAGTAACCACGGTCCGGTACAGCTGACTACCTAGGTAGCAAAGCTGGACATAGCTCAGGGATCTTGAACTGTGCCAGGGACACAGCAGTATGCAATGAAAATTGGGCAATGGAGCCAGAGTCATTAGAGTGAGCTTTTATAATTGCCTTCTGGAATATTATTTCTCCTTGTTCCAGTTGAAGCAAGCTTGTTATTTGCACGTGCTTGAAATCAGTGCTAGCAGCATTCATATGTTCCACGTCTCTCTAACTAAACTTTGGTGACATCTGCGCTCACTGGGAATCTCTCCAAACAAAGCATCCAGGCAGTATTTCTTATCCTGATAGGAAAGAGAGGTCGAAGAACACGTCATGTTTTATAAAAGGCCAGAGCTCCCAAGAAGAATTATTTCAGCGTCAAACTGCAACTACTATTCTAGTAACTATTCTTAAATGTTGCCAAACCGATTCTGCCATCATTTTACTAACAACAATCAACTGTAGTTCAGGACTGATTAAAGTACCCGTAAATTTTGCTCCATAACACGCAGATTTTTCCTCCTAGAAAGTAAGGGGAAATGTCTGTGCGTGTTATGGAGCGAATGCCTACAGATGGCGGGGGAATCTGCTGCAGTTGTGAGCAGTCCGTGGCTCGCTTTGAAACAGCAAAGCGGGTGTAAGTGGCTCCTGTCAGCGAGCTGAGCTGGGGAGGAGGGAGAGAAGCAGAGCGGGGTTGGCTGCTTTAAAACAACCCCGTCCTCTATGTTCCTCTCTCCTCCCCACTGAGCTGCTAAGTAGCAGCAAAGCTTTTCAGCCAGCCTAGCCGGGAGGAGGGAGAGAAGCAGAGCGGGGTTGGCTGCTTTAAAACAACCCCGTGCTCTCTGTCCCTGCCTGCAGTTTTTTGCTGTCCGATTTTGGATTAGCCACTGTAGGGGCTGTGTGTGTGTGTGCTTGAGCTATCTTTCTCCTCCTCCTGCTTCCCGTTCACTCTCCCTGCGCCCCTGCGCTCTCCCTCCGACTTTAGAATTGACACTCTGTGTGTCTGTGTGTGTGAGAGGGCTCCTTCTCCTTCTCTTGCTTCCCGTTCACTCTCCCTGCGCCCCTGCGACTTTAGAATTGACACTCTGTGTGTCTCTCTGTGTGTGAGGGCTCCTTCTCCTTCTCTTGCTTCCGTTCAATCTCCCTGCGCCCCTGCGACTTTAGAATCGACGCTCTGTGTGTCTCTCTGTGTGTGTGAGGGCTCCTTCTCCTTCTCTTGCTTCCCGTTCACTCCCCCAGCGCCCCTGTGACTTCCAGCGCCCTGCGACTTTAGGGCCAGTTCTCTCTCTGTGTGTGTGTGTGTTTTGACCTCACTGCGCTTGTTGGGGGAGAGTGTTGGTTGCAATTTTTCTTGATTTGTCTCAGAGTGGTTACTATCATGGTTTCCTTGCCGGGGAGGAGGGAGAGACGCAGAGCCTGCTTGTTCTAAAGGAGCAAAGCCGGAGAGGAGCCTCTCCTGCATTATTAGCAGCATCCTTCTCCACACCCCCCACGCGTGCTCCTTGTCCCTTGAGTTCTTTTCCTTCCCTCCCTACTTAAAACGTGGTTACAAAGCACGGATCCACATGGATCCTCAGGATTTTTGCACTAGGTCACCCCAAATTCACCATCAGATCACATAGCATATCCAAGGCTACAGCCTGCACAAAAAACACATGCACCCACTGTTTCATGGGGCCGCAATGGCGCAAAAACGTGGTTACAAAGCATGGATCCACATGGATCCTCAGGATTTTTGCATTGGGCTACCCCAAACTCACCGTCAGATCACATGTCTGTGGCCACAGCATGAACCACAAAAATCATACATCCACTGTTTTTTTTCTTGTTTTCCTCCTCTAAAAACTACGTGCGTGTTATGGTCAGGTGTGTGTTATAGAGCGAAAAATACGGTACTGCCCATCTCTCCATCCATCTGTTCCCTATGCATTTAAACTCTTCCTGAGACATTGATGTCAATTTGGCATGACAGTTTTCAAGGTGAAGAAGCCAGATTTACTTCATGTTTGGTTACCATCAGAAGCCATTTTGAATAAAAATGTCGTGCCAAGCTTTTCCAAACTGCACTGATTACTTCATCGCAAAATTTGGCATGATGGTTTCTGGAGTGAGGATTGTGTTGTGGTGTACATTAGGAAACCATCAGATGCCATTATGAGTCAATATGGCAGACTGAATATTTCCAAACTGAACAGATTTAGACACTTCTAAAGTTATCATCACACAATTTGATGTGATGGTACCAAACACTGATATGCGTGTTTTTGTTTTTGTAAAGTATTGGATGCCACTTTGAGTCTCTCCCTGTTTCTTCCAATGCCCTCACCCTCCCTTATAATGTGAAGATGAGATGATACTTTGAGTAATTTAATCTTTTATGTCATTTTGAACCCACAAATGAGTTAATATTGATATAGAAATGAAACAATTGGGCATATGGAGACTATGTGAGATATTTGCATGATATGTACTCCCAAGTGTCCAGAGATGATCTGTAGATTAAGCGTGACAAAAAATCTTTCTCCTCCTCCTCCTCCTCCTCCTCCTCCTCCTCCTTCTTCTTCCGGATTTGGGGAGGGATACTCAAGGGTACACAGTACCAGCACCTCCCCCCGAATGTTAAAAGTGTGGCACTTACTGCAGCAACTTCATGGTGACTACTGGCACCTATTTTTCTTTAAAAGAGAGAGCACTGATGATGATGATGATGATGATGATGATGATGATGATTGGCATCTGTCTGTCTCAAGAGACAATTGAGTGCACCTGGACTGCTTCATTAGCAGCACCAAAATTACTTCCCCCGGGTGCAAACATGAGAGTGAGTATGGACGTCCTGGGCTGCCTGAATGACAAGACTACTCTCTTAGACTCACTGAAATGGTCCAAAAGAAAGCAGAGCAAGACATTTGGCAACAGCTTGGCTGCAGGAGTTGCCATAAGGACTTCCTTATGCCATCCAACTGTCTTATGGACTCCACTCTGGATTGGTGTCGGGTTTATTTCTTAGCCTCCCCCCCCCCATAAATATATCCCACAAGACAAGTAGGTTAAGGATCAGAGTATTCCTTCTCCTGGATCAGCTACCTTCTCAGGTTTTAACCAGAGCCATCAGTCGCTCACTTTCTTCTACAACATGTTCAGGAATCACTTTCATGCCTGCTGGACCCATGATGGGTTTTGCCCACTCAAACTGATGGAGCCTGTTATCACATGTAAGGAAAGTCCGAACTCACTGAAGGTTTGGGACCCATCAGCTACCCTCACTTGGCTTAGCCACCCAGCTGAAGCTGTTCCCAGGATGTGGCAGCTGTCGAATGCTGACAGCTTCTATGACCCACAGGGGAGACTTGAGTGCTGGGTGAGGACCAAAGGTGGACAAACTACCCAAGAAAAACTACCCCCGTGGTCCTATCCCTCCACTAACACCTCATATTCACATTTTTTTCCAAGGAGCTCAAGCTGGCACACATACTTATCTCCTCAATTTTATTTCTATTTTATTGAACTATAATAAAATCAAACAAATCAATATGAAAAACCACAAGAAATACAAAACGGCATTGCAGTATATCCAGGAGAGATGTAATATTTACTTGGAAAAGTACTTAAGAACAATACAAAAGCCAAATTTCACATATACAGTGGTACCTTGGGTTACATACGCTTCAGGTTACATACGCTCCAGGTTACCGACTCTGCTAACTGAGAAATTGTGCTTCAGGTTAAGAACTTTGCTTCAGGATGACAACAGAAATCGTGCTCCGGCAGCGGGGCAGCAGCAGCAGGCCCCATTTGCTAAAGTGGTGCTTTAGGTTAAGTACAGTTTCAGGTAAAGTATGGACCTCCGGAACGAATTAAGTACTTAACCTGAGGTACCACTGTAGAGGGAGTCCTGGGTACCTGTATTTGCTGTATATATGATAAAATCCCACCCAACAGCACAGAAATTTTTAGGGTCTTCTAAGCTTTGGCAACAAGTAAGTCATGATTTTCAACCAATGTTGACCACCACATAGTTTTAGAAGAAACCCAAACTCTCAAATTCTGTGAAATCTTCTAAATGGGGGCAACTGGGGTTCCAGCAGACAACAGAATCAATGCCAAGAATTCAAGAGAGTGGAAACCTTTCAAACAGTCACGCCATAACTGTGTTTTTAAAAGTTGTGTTGAAGGTGTAATGGGATCTTTTAATATTTTGGTGGGGGGGTTGTTGGTTTTATTGCATTTTTTTACAAACCATTGTAGAGAATTTGAATAAGCATGGGCAGTCCCAGTATAGGTGGGAAAAGGTGTTTCTTGTACCACAGCCCCTCCAGCAGTTCTAAGAAGATTGTGATTTCATATGGGGAGTCTGCATGGGTCTTCTCATGAGGTAGCTCAAGTATTGGAGTCTCAGCTTCAGGATCTGTCCTTCCAGTGAGCACTCAGGGCTGATTTCCTTACGAATTGATAGGTTTGATCTTCTTGCAGTCCATGGGACTCTCAAGAGTCTCCTCCAGCACCATAATTCAAAAGCATCAATTCTTCGGTGATCAGCCTTCTTTATGGTCCAGCTCTCACTTCCATACATCACTACTGGGAAAACCATAGCTTTAACTATGCGGACCTTTGTTGGCAAGGTGATGTCTCTGCTTTTTAAGATGCTGTCTAGGTTTGTCATGGCTTTTCTCCCAAGAAGCAGGTGTCTTTTAACTACTTTATTAACAGTCTATATACAAAGAATCCATCAGCACATCTGTGCTCTCTCAGCAGCAGTACAGAACAGCATAACACACAGAAGTGAAACTAAACACTCCCGCAAAACTCCAACAGTACTGAGACTTCCTGTCTCATACTCTCAGGCACTCACATGATATAAACAACCAGAGAACTACTACTGAGCAACTTGGGTGGATAAAAATCCTAACACTACTTACCACATCCCAGGAAACCAGGTTTCCCAAGTGTTGCCCTCAGGGCCCTTTCCTTCTCCTTTAAATTCATCTGAATGGACTCTTTTCTGTGTCAGTTGCCTGCGGTGCTCCAGCTCTTCCTGGCTCTTGCTTATTACAGTGCTATGAAGGAACTCCTGGGCACATCCCTCCTCCTGGTCATCCTTCCCCCAGGTGAGTGGAAATCAGACAACTAGCATTATTTTCTTTCTTTTTTTTTAGACTAAGCTGCTTCTGGCAAACCAGAGCAGCGCACTGTAACGCCGTTTACCTTCCCGCCAGAGGGGTACCTATTTATCTACTTGCACTTTGATGTGCTTTCGAACTGCTAGATTGACAGGTGCAGGGACCGAGCAACGGGAGATTACCCCGTCGTGGGGATTCAAACCGCCAACATTCTGATCAGCAAGTCCTAGGCTCTGTGGTTTAACCTACAGCGCCACCCACATCCCCTAACTAGCATTCTTTTCATCATCTCAGAGGAGCTTCAGGATCAGAGTTTTCCTTCTCCTGGATCAGCTAGTCAAAGATTTTGCTCATGTTTTGACCCCATAGCTCACCAATACATACATTTGACTGGAAGAATTGGAAGGGTGTAGAATTTATATTACTGATAAAATTATGCATGGCATAAGCAGAGTGGGTAGCAAAAGTTATTTCTCATTAGCACTAAAACTTATATATATAATGATACAGGCATCAGGAGAGTTGGACTTAAGATTCGAAAATTGAGAAACTAAATAAAACTGATATGTAGAGATTCACCTATAATTAGTCCAGGATCTTGTTCTCACAATGGCCAACTAGTTGACTATGGGAAGCACATAAGCAGCACTTAAGTACCAAAGCACTTTCCACTCCTGTGTTATCCTGAAACTACCATTTGGAATCATACTACTTTCAGTTATGAACATAGAATATAGTCATCAAAGCAGTAATTGCTATCCTTATTCCCCTTCAATTTGTCTAATCTGCATTTAACCTGAAGCACCACTTTAGCTAATGGGGCCCCCTGCTGCTTGCACACCGCTGGAGCCACGATTTCTGTTTTCATCCTGAAGCAAAGTTCTTAACCTGAGGTACTATTTCTGGGTTAGCGGAGTCTGTAACCTGAAGCGCATGTAACCCGACGTTCCACTGTATTGGTTTTTCATGTTTCAGAAAGTTTCGGACTTCCGGGTTAGCGCCATCGGTGAATGGTGGAGTTCTTCCGACTGGAGGAGCGGGCTCCGTGAAAGTTGGGTCTTCCCACCACGGTGAAGGTGGGGGCCCGCTAGAGACCCCAGGCGGAGGAGCCTGGGGTCGTGGGGTTCAGCAGAGCGCCAAGAGCGCCTCCCCTTTTTGCCGGGAAATCCCTTTTCGGGGCTCCGGAGCGAAGTGGGGTGAGCAGTGCGGTGCATCAAACTGACTGCTACTTTCATGGAGGGAAGCCGTGCATCCATCACCGGAGAGGGCTGACTTTTTCCTGATGATAATTGGACTCAAAAAATACCCGTGAGTAAAAATGGAAGATTTGATTAAGAAAACGACAAAATTTACGAATTAGGCATGAAGCGGGAAGGTCTAAATAGGAAGTCCGCCTTCCGCTTTGTAAATAGACTGAAGCAAAGACCTTATAAGCTAATTAGCCTGGAAAATTGACTTAAAGACTGAAATTTCCTGCATTCATATACAACAAAATCCCCCTTGACAGCAGGGGAAAAGGGGGGGAAATCTCTGATTTCCTAATCCTGCGGGGAGAGAGTAAAGGAACATAAGTCTCCATCGTCCCAAACCTGGGGACAGGGTGTCAGGACAGAAAGTTTTGGAGATGCCCATCGATTGAAAGTGGTTTACTCTTGACAGATAGTAAAAAGAAGAGAAATAAATTAACTTTAATGCCGCTTTTTGCATTTTGCATGTTAAGGAAACAAAGTATTTGAAAACCGAAAGTAAATTTTCCTTTGTTGGATACATTTTAAAGATGGATGTGAACTGAAATTGTGTCCTCTAGAGGGAGCTTGTCAATTTGTTGCTGCAGTTTATAGTGAAATTCTACAATTCTGGGAATTAGACAGTGGGACCAGCCGCCTGACCTTGAACAGCAATGTGCCGGGAAGAAACCTTGTTGTCTGCCCTTGGCAGAATAAATGCTAAGCTACAGCAGCTGCATGAGAAAATGGACTTAATGAACGAAAAACTAGACTCTATGTCTGTTGTAGCCAGTAAATATGAACTAACAGAAAATAAGGATAAAGAAGCTCCACAACAACTAACTCAGGAAGCTGGCTTGACAGGGCAAGTTCAAGGGCAGATGATGACGGAAGAGGTTGTGATTGCACTTCAAAAGATACAGATGGAGAAACCTAACTTCCTGCTTGACCAAAAGTCGCAGTACTGCAAGATTGAATATGATGTGTCAAGTGTTTGGAGTTAAGGAAGCTTTGAGCTCTGGCGGGACTCTGGAATGGGTCGACAACTACTTCTGGAACAACTATTTTTTGGATTACAAAATTAATCTGGGGGAGTGGGACTCTGGGGAATGGGCTAGCCTGATGAAAGAAAATGGAGATTATTACCGGTTGGAGTTCCCCGGAAGCCCACCTCCCAAGGAGAAAGGGAAGAAATTATGAAAGAAACCAACAAGGGACAGGGAAGGGTGTAAGAATAAACAGGAACAAGAAAATCTGCAGAGGGGGCATGGAAGTGACTTAAGAGCCTCGGATATCAGAACACCAGATTGATGGACTGGACGTGAGAATGAAAGGACTGACATAACCCGAAACCAGGAAGAAGGGACGTTGGATAAAAACTTGAGGAGAACTTCTTTTTATTTTTGGAATTAGTTTGATAGTAATGAAATTTGTTGGAAAGGAAATAATTGGCGTTAGTAGAAAGGTTTGAAGAAGTTAAGTATAAATATGGTCTAAATTTTGAAATTTTATGGGAAGAAATTTAAGGACTATTTGCAGAAACAGTGTAAAATCAATGGATGTTAAAATGAAGTAGGAATGAAACGAAGTGATTTTTAACAATAAGGTTAAAAAGGAATATGCAAAAAATGGCTTGATAATTAGATGGGAAATAGAATGATATAATATGTTTAAGATAAAGAAGAAAATAAAACAAGGAGGGAAAAATTTGCTGAATTAACTATTTGAATTGGAATACAAAGGAGGGAGGTGTGAGGAAGTCATGGAAATAAGTAAATGAATTATAGGACAGAGAAAGAGGGATTTGTTTTTAATCTGTTCTTATTTTCCCTTTGTTTTTTTTTCTGCACTTTGTATTTTTTTTGTTCTTTTTTTTGGATTATGTAATTTCTTTTTCTCTCTCTCTCTTTTTTTTCTTGGAAATTTCAATAAATATTATTTTTAAAAAAAGAAAGAAAAAGAAAAGTTTCGATTTATAGATTGGACCTGAAGGAAGTTCTGCAGTATTTCAAATTAATGTATTTTACAAGTTTAAATGCAGCAGTTGCATTAAAAAAATGCTTCAAGAAAAACAAATCCCCAGCATTGTTGTTTCAAAGAGTAGCAGCTCTTCTCCTAGTTTATCTCATTTTAATAATTCTGTTTGGTAAATTTGAAATGACCCTCATTCATTCAGTTAAAAATATTGGAAACATTACAATGAAATTACATTTCGAGTCAATAGACCTACATTTTTTGTAATAGTTTTTATTACATTTTCTGTTTTACAATTTCAAATAAACCTTATAAAACTTTAAAATATCCAATGACTTCCCTTACTATACCCATTCAAATCAATTTTCCACTTTTACATCCACCATCAATTATTTACTCTGTTAAATTTTTATAAATGCTGTCAGCGTTTTCAGCTATACACATTTGTTCTCCATTTAGTCAATAAATGTTTTCCAATCTTCCTTAAATGTGTGTTTTTCTTGCTCTCTTGTTCTATATGTTAAATCTGCAAGTTGTGCATATTCTGTCAACTTCAATTGCCAATCCTCTTTAGTTGGGACCTCACTAACTTTCCATTTGGGGGCTAACGAAACACAGGGCACATTTTTTGCATACATAAATAAGCTTTTCTGGCACCTGGGAATTTCAGTTTGGATTATCCCCAACAAAAAGGACTCTGGGTTTTTGGGGGAAAGTAATTTTACGATAGATAAGTAAAATGAACCATGAAAGGGAAAGCAGGGAAGCAGGACTCGCCTGAGTGAGTGCTTGAGGACCCTTCTCTTGCCGCTTACCATCTGGCCTGGGGCGGGGCCTGAAGCCTCACAAGGACTGCTTGCTGCTTGCTGCCTGCTGCCCAGGAGGACTCCCCTGAATGAGTGCTTGAGGGCCCTGCTCTTGCCACTTACCATCTGGCCTGGGGCGGGGCCTGAAGCCTCACAAGGACTGCTTGCTGCTTGCTGCCTGCTGCCCAGGAGGACTCCCCTGAATGAGTGCTTGAGGGCCCTGCTCTTGCCGCTTACCATCTGGCCTGGGGCGGGGCCTGAAGCCTCACAAGGACTGCTTGCTGCTTGCTGCCTGCTGCCTGCTGCCCAGGAAGACTCCCGTGAGTGCCTGAGGGCCCTGCTCCTTCCTGCCACTTACCACCTGGCCTGAGGCGGGGCCTGACAGGCCTCACTAGGACAGTTGTTGTTACTGCCGGAGGGGCAGAGTGTTTTTAAAATGTTTTCTTTTTTTAAAAAAAAAAATTATATGTGGGGGGTGGGGGTGGGATGGATGTTTGGTTGGGCTTGGGGATTTTTTTTTTAATTATTATTTTGATGTTTTGTAATTTTTACATTTTTTGTTTGTATTGTTTTATTGGTTTTGTTTGTTTAAGGTGTTATTTTGTTCTTAGGGGGAGGGTTCAGGGCTTCCGGGGGAGTGGGCCCCAGCCCACAAAATGGCTGGGGCATGTTCCACAGGGGGGGGGGATGCACTGGGACAACTGATCTCAGTGGTCACGGGTAGGAGGAGGAGTTACGCTAAGACTAGACCATGTCATTACAGAGGGGGCAGGTTTAGTCGTTGTCTGAGGACTATCCTTGCCTCCGGGTCTGGTCCTGACCGGATGGATACTAGAATCAGCAAGGGATACCCACATGACCTGAAGGTGCTGCTGTGCAATGCCAGGTCAATGATTCATAAGACTACTGCCATCCATGACTTGATCATGGATGGAGGACTTGACCTGGCATGTCTAACAGAGACTTGGTTGGATGAAGCAGATGGGCCTGTCCTTGCCGCTGCTTGTCCACCAGGTTTCTCTTACGCACAGCAACCCAGGTCATGTGGGCGGGGAGGGGGGGTTGCAGTGATTTTTAGGAAGTCATTAGTTTGCACCAGGCGTCCTATTGGGAAGACCCAGTTTTCTGAGTGCATGTTCTGGAAGGTGGGCAATAGGGGCAGTACGGGATTCCTTTTGGTGTACTGACCTCCCCGCTGCACCAAGGATTCCCTGCCCGAGCTGCTTCAGGTTGTGGTGGATGTTCTCCTGGAGACACCTAGCTTGGTCGTCCTAGGGGATTTTAACATCCATGCCGACACGACCTTACAAGGGACCGCTCGGGACTTCGTGGAAAGCATGGCCTCCATGGGGCTGCCCTGAAGTAGTCTGGCCCAACCCATAATCACGGACATGCCTTGGACCTGGTGTTTACCTCTATGGATGTTGGTGATCTGACACTAAGTAAAAGCGAAATGAAAGAAGTGCCATGGTCAGATCACTTCCTGGTGCAACTGGACTTCTCTGCGACCCATCCCCTCTGCAGGGAGGTGGGACCAATTCGGATGGTCCGCCCCTGCCACTTAATGAATCCAAATGGTTTCCAGAGAGTGGTAAGGGATGCTTTATGCCATGTTGATGGCCTTTCAGCCGATTCCCTGGTGGCCCGCTGGAATGTGGAGTTAACCAGGGCTATTGACTGTTTGGCTCCGAAGCGCCCTCTCCGATTGCATGGAGCCCGGACAGCCCCGTGGTTTTCCACGGATCTGAGGGCAATGAAACAAACGTTGAGACGGCTAGAGCGCCGGTGGCGGATAACTCATTCCGAATCTGACTGGACACAAGTTAGAGCTCAACGTTGAGCCTACCAAGTGGCGATAGCAATGGCGAAGAAGAATTTCTTCACCGCCTCTATTGCATCTGCAGAAAACAGCAGCAGGAGTTTTTTGCAGATAAAATCGCTCAGATTCGGGAAGAAGTAGACTCCACCATGGGAGCAGGGCCGGGGCAGGAGAGTGCTAGAGTTCTGTCTAGTCAAGTTGAGTGGGATCAATTCCAATCTGTTACCTCCGAGGATGTGGACAGGCTGCTTGGACGAGTGAAGCCAACCACCTGTCTCCTGGATCCTTGCCCATCCTGGCCTATAAAAGCTAGCCGGGAAGGACTGGGCGATGGGCTGCGTGGGGTAGTGAATGCTTCCCTCCGTGAGGGAGCCTTCCCAGACCCGCTGAAAGAGGCGGTTATTAAACTGCTTCTTAAAAAACCATCTTTAGATGCGGCCACGATGGCCAACTATCGCCCAGTTTCAAATCTTCCATTCTTGGGCAAGGTGATTGAGTGAGCGGTGGCCGAACAACTCCAGACACGCCTGGAAGAAGCGGACCATTTGGATCCCTTCCAGTCGTGATTTAGGCCTCATCATGGGACTGAAACTGCCTTGGTCGCACTGGTTGATGATCTTCGGCGGGCTAGGGACAAAGGTGAGAGCTGTTTCCTAGTTCTGCTGGATCTCTCAGCGGCGTTTGATACCATCGACCATAACATCCTTCTGGACCGTCTTGAGGGGCTGGGAGCTGGGGGCACTGTCATACAGTGGTTCTGCTCTTTCCTCCTGGGCCGTGTTCAGAAAGTGGTGGTGGGGGATGAGTGTTCAGACCCCTGGGCTCTCACTTGTGGGGTGCCTCAGGGTTCTGTCCTCTCCCCCATGCTTTTCAACATTTACATGCAGTCACTGGGAGAGATCATCAGGAGGTTTGGGCTGGGTGTTCATCAGTATGCAGATGATACCCAGCTCTACCTCTCTTTTAAATCAGAACCAGTGAAGGTGGTGAAGGTCCTGTTGGAGGATGGATGGCAGCTAACAGATTGAGGTTGAATCCTGACAAGACAGAAGTGCTGCTTTCGGGGGACAGGAGGCGGGCAGGTGTGGAGGATTCCCTGGTCCTGAATGGGGTAACTGTGCCCCTGAAGGACCAGGTGCGCAGCCTGGGAATCATTTTGGACTCACAGCTGTCCATGGAGGCATAGGTCAAATCTGTGTCCAGGGCAGCTGTTTACCAGCTCCATCTGGTACGTAGGCTGAGACCCTATCTGCCTGCGGACTGTCTCGCCAGAGTGGTGCATGCTCTGGTTATCTCCCGCTTGGACTACTGCAATGCACTCTACGTGGGGCTACCTTTGAAGGTGACTCGGAAACTACAACTAATCCAGAATGCGGCAGCTAGACTGGTGAGTGGGGGCGGCCGCCGAGACCATATAACACCGGTCTTGAAAGACCTACATTGGCTCCCAGTACGTTTCTGAGCACAATTCAAAGTGTTGGTGCTGACATTTAAAGCCCTAAACGGCCTCGGTCCAGTATACCTGAAGGAGCGTCTCCACCCCCATCATTCTCCCCGGACGCTAAGGTCTAGCGCCGAGAGCCTTCTGGCGGTTCCCTCATTGCGAGAAGTAAAGCTACAGGGAACCAGGCAGAGGGCCTTCTCGGTAGTGGCGCCCACCCTGTGGAACGCTCTTCCAGCAGATGTCAAAGTGATAAACAACTACCTGGTATTCAGAAGACATCTTAAGGCAGCCCTGTTCAGGGAAGTTTTTAACGTGTGATATTTTATTGTATTTTTGTTTTCTATGGAAGCTGCCCAGAGTGGCTGGGGAGGCCCAGCCAGATGGGCAGGGTATAAATAATAAATTATTATTATTATTATTATTATTATTATTATTATTATTATTATTATTATATGTTACATGTAAAATGTTTATTTTGAGATGTATAAACTGAAAAATTAATAAAAATGGTTATAAATGAAAGACTCCACCAAACTGATTTATATAGAACGATTGCTTTAATAAACATGGATGCAAAACTATTCACAGCTGTGATGGTTAAGAGATTAAATGTCTTCATAGGTCAATACATCACCACAGATCAAACAGGATTCATACCCTTAAGAAATACAGCAGACTCTATAAGAGTTCTTGATATAATCTATGACCTGCAGCTAGGAAACACTCCAGGGGCATTAATTTCACTTGATGCCTTTAAAGTGTTTGACAGAGTTGAGGGGACCTATTTGAATCTCTTACTTTCTAAATTAGAATTCAGCTATAATCATGGTAAATGGATATGCTGATGCTCCAAGAAACCTCAACAGGGTCACCACTGCTTTTTGCAGTGGCAATAAAGATCTTAGCTATACAACTATTTGCCTCTGTGAAGGGAGTGAAAATAGGAAATGTTTAATAAAAAGTAGATTTTTTTTGCGTATGATACATTGGTAATTGGGCAAGATCCAGTTGTTGTGCTTTAATCTTTGAAAGAACATTTTGAAAGTTTCCATTGAATTTCAGGACTACAAATTAAATATGGAGCAGGTCAAAAGCAGCTGACAGAAATGTCAAAGATAAAAATAGCCCATGGGGGGTTTAAATACCTCAGGATAATCTTTACAGCTGATCTTAATCAATGAAAATGAAGAAATGATAAGTCTTTGCTCAAAATGGTAATAAACAACTGTCTTAATGGAAGCACAAAAACCTTAGCTGGCTAGGTCATATTGCAGCTATAAAAATGTCAGTTCTGCCAAAATTCTCATTCCTGTTTCAGTTTTTATAAACATTTTTTTAAAAATGGCAAAACAAATTAATCTCCTTTATCTCATTAGGAAAAAGACCCGGACTCAGTTAAATAATCTTATTTAGACATAGCAATAAAGAATGTCTAGGAATACCCAATCTTGCATTATACTATGCAGCTTTCCAAATTAAATCATTGATGCCACTCATTAAAGGCAAAGTAGATATTGCATGGGCACAGAGAGAAAGTACCCACACAAGACCATCAGTACGTGCTCTGCCCTTCCTGAAGCTGCCTCAAATGGAACACAAAAAGGGGGACAACCCATTTTGCAAAGTAACATTGATGGTGTGGTGGAATTGGAACTCCGTATTGGCTCCTAGGCCTTCATCACTGATGCCCCTGCTAGATCACCCCTTATTTAAACATGCAAACAAATACAGTATAACCCATTTGGAGATCTTGAAACAAATGGTTTCTATAGGATTAGAGATTTGTTTGTAGGTGGTAAAGCAATCTCAGAAGAGGACATGAAGGAAAGACAAAAGGCATTAAATGGTCCTGGTTACAACTGTACAGTGGTGCCTCGCAAGACGAAATTAATTCGTTCCGTGAGTTGCTTCGTCTTGCGATTTTTTCGTCTTGTGGAGCGCAGATTCCCCGGGTATTAACGGCTTTAAGAAAAAGGAAGCAAACTCGCAAGATGTACTTTTGCAAAGTCTCTGGAATGCAATGGTGAAGGCTTGAGACTCTTGACAGCTTTTGAATCGCTATGTAACAGACATAGCCATGACAGGCAGTTTCGGTGATAAATGGTATGATATTAGACGACTTTGTGGACAACGTGGAAGAGATGGGAGACTGACATAGGAACCTCAATAGTGAAAAAGCATGGAAATCTATATGGTGTAATCCATCTCTAAAAACAAATTTCTTCTCACCTCCAGGAAATTTCCCTTAAAATTACCTTTTGCTGGCATGGACCTCCACACGTCTTGCAAAGATAAATCCATCAAGCTCACCATTATGTTGGAAAGACTGTGGAGAAGGAGGTTCCTACTTTCACCTTTGTTGTGGGGTATACTGTGGGCCACACCTTTTGCCACAAAGTTTTTCATCTGATCTCTAGAGTTACCCTCCTACTTTGAAGTTTGATATGGGTGTACTGTAAAGAAACCTCTAGTATACTGTATTTGATGGCCACTATCATCTCCTCCTTCTCCTTCCCCAACACCACAGGAAAAGTTGCTTAAATAAGGCAAAGAGGCTGCTAGCTTTGGAAGGCAAGGGGTGGGGAAGAATCATAACTCACCCACCAGCGCAGGGGCTCCCTGTCTTTTAAAGCAATGGCCGTCTTTTAAAGCAGTGCCGCTGGCTATTGCATGTGTGCTGTTCTCTCCCTCTTGCTCCCCCCAAGCAGGAAACACCATCAGAGCACTCCTGACATATGGTTGTCAAGCCTCGTTCTTCTGGGTTGGGGTTTGGGTGGGCAGGAAGGAAGGAGAACTGAGGCTCATTGGGCTTTGCGGTGTGCAGGCAGCAGGGTCAAAGTGTCACTTCTCAAATGAAAGTAATTTTTATTCTACAGTACACATTTCCTCTGTGAGAAAAGACTGTGGTATGTTAAGAGATAAAGTTGAGAAGTAATGAAGATAGAAATGTGATATTGAAATTACTAAGGTGGAGACTGTGAAGATATTAAGAGGGAGAATGAATTGTAACTAAGATCAAGAATATTCTGTATGCCAAATACATTGGTTGACATTCCATTCACTGTTGGCATCCTTCTGCAATTGCTTTATGAGTAAATAAAAATAATTAGAGGTTTGATTGATGAGATGGAGAATGAAATGGCAATAGAAGGGACAAAAGTGGGTGTGAATTAATGAATACATAATAAGTAAAGAACTATGGGATATTATTTTTATATTTTATCACAATGGAGAAACAACTGTGGACAAATATTAAAAGATTTATTATTGTTGAATATGGAGAAATGGTTGTGAGAGTTATTGGAGGTAAAGTTGTAATGTTAGATTAGAGAAAATATATTGCTGATTTCTCTTTTTCCTTTCCTTTTCTTTTTCCTTTTGTTTTTCCCTTGATGTTTTCTTTTCTCTTTCTCTCTTTGTTTTTGTTTTTATTTAAATTAATTCCTTTTCTTTTATTATGAGATAAGGTGTACGTAATGTTATTTCTTTGATTACATCCTTGACAATGGACCTCCCCCTGTGTTGTTTGTTGTTGTTTGTTCTCCCTTGTGCTATAACCCACACCCTAGTATTCTTGCTTGTGGTGAGCTTGCCAATGTAGTATCACTTTCAATAGATGCTTGTCTGCATTTTCTTTAATATCTGGATTGCCATTGCCATTTATTATTAATAAAAAATAGTTGGCTTCTTTTATAATTTTTGTGTAAAAAGGAAAATGAAACAATTTATTTGGGTCAGGAAAGAAGATCAATGGAAAGAAGATCAGCTGGGTGGCACCAGCCTTTTGTTTTTTGCCTACCTGGAAGCAATCAACACAACTTTGCAAGGTTATGCATTGGGTAAGGCTTTGTTTGGATGGATGGGAGGGTGTAGCCTTTGCCTGCCCCTCCTCACTAAGGGTATCCTATTAAAGGGACCTGGGGGTGTGGATTCTATCCAATGCCTGGACGTGGGCTGTTGGAATGTCACTGCCCCAATGGGGAGCCCTCAGAGGGTCCCTATTTGATGTACGTCATAGGACTTCCCCTATTGGTGGTTTACCCTGCAGATGGGCGCGTGTCAAGATATAGTCTGGCTTCACCCAATGCCTAAGCCAAACCACCCGCATCTGTAAACAATAAATCTGTGGCCTATTAGAACCCATAAACAAAAATTATTTTTTTCTGTGTAATTATTGTCTGTAAGAGTTGCAGGGCCTTGGCATGCAAGTGGGGCTGAACAAAACAACATGCAAATTCTCATATTTTACTTCAAATACCTTTCTCAGCATAGAGATATAGAATACAGATTCAGATGTGCCTGATGAGTTTATTTTTTTATAATGAATTTCACCAATTGTGAAAAAGAAAACCCATGAGGCCTGAGCTCCTCTTCTCACCACTAGGCTCCCAGTTTCTTCTGCAGCTACCATGAATGGTGGAATTAACAAGGAGGAGAGCTTTGCTGTCTTGTATTTACCCCTCAAGGTCGATTGTCTGTGGATATCTCAGCATTCCAGCATTTTGCGTCAATTTGAGTCAGTCCAAAGCTACCGTGTAGTATGTTTTTTCCATTAAGGGCACACAAGTCTTCAGTTGCACAGCCTTTAAATGTGAGCCTTCGAAATTTAAAAGGATCTGTGTAACACAAAGTATAACCTTTGCATGAGTTCTTTATTAGCGCTTTGGGGATAGGGATGACTGTGGTTATTAAAGCTCAACCAACACACTGACAATACACACTCACCAACCAATCTGACAGCCAAGTATCACTAGCTTTGAATTTGGGTTTCCTGGCTAACTCCGTGGTCATGCATTGTGAACAGGAAGTTACCCTATGCCACAGTGCTATTTTTCTAGAAAAAGAGGTGCCAGAACTCAACATGAGTGCCCCCCTTGTTCTCTTAGAATGGCAATGGTGCCCCCCTGAGAGTTGCTAGAACTGAGCTCTGGCTGAAAAAAAGTCCTCGTCTCCCACCCCATGTATTTTGCTAGACTAAGGCAGCAGTTCTTTTGCACACTTGTGATGTGGTAAGATTCCATTAATACAGTTCAACTTATTTCCTAGGAAATATGAACAGAGGTGTACATGGTAGGACCCTTCTTTCTCCCAGACTCCTTTACTTTTGAATGTTTGGCCAAAGTGTGTGGTTCTGTCCTTCTGGACCAGCACCAAATGGTGCATACTGCTCTGAGGAGAAGCTGTGATGTGCTGGTTAGTCCTGCACCTTCCCCTGTATTTGCTCTTCCTTGTGCTTTGTAGGCCCCCCAGTCTCACACAAGGTAAAACCTTGCACATGAGTGAGCCTGTGCCCTCTTGTTGTTATGCTCTTCATATGGGGATAGTTTGGAATCCAAAACAGGACTAGAGCATTACCCTTTCCCTCAAAGAAAGAAATCAAAGCTATACACAAATTTCAGTCATTGCTTTTCTGGAAATGAGAAAGAGACAGAAGCAGGCAATATTACTCACCTCCAATAAGACTATAATAGTGAATGCACTTGGTCTCATTGGCAAGGCAGCTGACATACCCCTTATGTGGGCAACTTTTATTCTTTGGTTTCTTAAATTCAGAGGTCTTGAAGCAGGCTGGGCACTGTAGACCATTGGGGGAAAGATCTTCACGTGGAGGAACTACCATAATAAAAAGCTACAGTCAGCATATGGTTACACCTCATTCCCCATTCTCTTTATTGTACTTTTATTTTGATTTCTTTCATGCCTTCTAGTAGCTGCTGACACAAGCTGGACAGGCTACCTCCACATTATGTCCTGCATTAATGATGATGATGATATCAATAATAATTATTATTTATTTCCATCCTGCTCATCTGTCTGGGTTTCCCTAGCCACTCTGAGTGGCTTTCAAAAGAACATTAAAAACAGAATAAAACTTCACATCTTATGGGAGGGCATTCCACAGGGTGCCATTATGGAGAAGGCCCTCTGTCTTGTTCCCTGTAACCTTACTTCTCACAGTGAGGGAACCATCAGAAGGCTGAAGGATGGAGGTGAAGACACTATTTCAGGTATACTGGGCCGAGGCCGTATAGGACTTTAAAGGTCAGCACCAAAACTTTAAATTGTGTTTGGAAACATACTGGGAGCCAATGTAGGTCTTTCAAATGTTATATGTTCTCAGTGGCCACTCCCAGTCACCAGTCTAGCTGCCGCATTCTGGATCAGTTGCAGTTTCCGGGTAGGACCACATAGAGCGTGTTGCAGTAATCTAAGCGGAAGATAACTAGAGCATGCACCACTCTTGTGAGACAGTCTGCTGGCAGGTAGGGTCTCAGCCTGCATACCAGATTTGACCTGTGCCTCCATGGACAGCTGGGAGTCCAAAATGAATCCCAGGATGCACACCTGGTCCTTCAGGCGCAGGCACAGTTACCACATTCAGAACTCCACACCCGCCTGCCCCCTGTTTCTCCAAAACAGTACTTCTGTCTTGTCAGGATTCAACCTCAATCTATTAGCCATCATCTATCCTCAAACCACTTCCAGGTACTCACACAGAACCTTCACCTGGTCAGATTTTAAGAGAGAGGTAGAGCTGGGTATCATCTGCATACTGATGAACACTCAGCCCAAACTCCCTGATGATCTATCCCAGCAGCTTCATATAGATAATATAGGCATGGGGGAGAGGACAGAACTCTGAGTCACCCCACAAGTGAGAGCCCCTCTATATGGTCCAGAAGGATGTTATGGTCAATGGTGTCAAAAGCCGCTAAGAGATCCAGCAGAACTAGACAACAACGTTCACCCTTGTTCCTAACCTGCTGGAGATCATCAACCAGCTTGACCAAGGCGGTTACCATCCCATGATGAGGCCTGAATTCCAATTGGAAGGGATCCAAATGGTGCGCATCCTTTGGACATGCATGGAGTTGTTCAGCAATCACCCGCTCAATCACCTTGCACAAGAAGATTTGAGACTGGGCAATAGTTGGCCGTATCAACTGGGGCCAGAGATTTGTTTTTAAGAAGCGGTCTAATGACCGCCTCTTTCAGTGAGGCTGGGAAGGCTTCCTCACAGAGGGAAGCATTCACCACCCTGCAGAGCCCATCGCCCAGCCCTTCCCAGCTCAATTTTAAGGAGACAGGTGGTTGGTTTCACTCGTCCAAGCATCCTGTCCACATCCTCGGAGGTAACAGATTGGAATTTATCCCATGCAACTAGACTAGACAGGACTCCTGCACTCTCCCACCCCAGCCCTACTCACATGGTTGGAGTCTACCTCTTTCTGAATCCGAGAAACTTTATCTCCCCCTATTGCCCAGCTTCCAGAATATGCACTCATAAAACTGGGTCTTCCCAATAGAATGCCTGGTCCAAGCTAATGACTTCCTAAAAATCACTGCAACCCCCACTCCCCGCCCACATGACTTAGGTTGCTGTGCCTAAAGGAAACGTGGTGGACAAGCAGCAGCAAGCACAGGCCCATCTGCTTCATCCAACCAAGTCTCTGTCACACATGCCAGGTCAAGTCCCTCATCCATGATCAAGTTATGGATGGCAGTGGTGTTGTGAATCATTGAAATGGCATTCCACAGCAGCAGCTTCAGGTCATGTGGGTCTCCCTTGCTGATTCCAATATCCTTCCGGTGAAGACCAGATCCGGAGGCAGAGGTAGTCTTCAAAGCCTCCTCTGTATTGACATGGTCTGGCCTTAGCGTAACTCCTCCTCCTACCCGTGATCACAGAGATCGGGCATCCCAGAGAATCCTCCCTTGTGTAACCTGCTCCAGACATTCGGTTGGCTTGGGCCCACTCCCAGGCGGCCGTAACCCTCATTTGCCATCAACTTTGAAGAACAGACATATCTGTGTTTCACCTTTTATCATGCACACTACTGTTTTGTGGATTTTCTGGAGTTCTCACTTGGTAGCAGTGTATCAGGCAAGCTCTCTTCTAACTCTCTATATCTGAATGTACAGACAGCTGCATTCTTTTGGAGGTAATCTCTCTCTCTCTCCCTCCCTCTCTCTCTCTCTCTCTGTGTGTGTGTGTGTTTGTGTGTATTTGTGTGTGTGTGTTGGTGTGTAAGCAAGGAGTGGGCATGTCCAGAATCCACATGGGGGAGAGTGATTCTCAGATTTTCCGGATTTCTACTTCTCTTCCTTCAGTCCCACCAACTGCTTGTTTGAAATGTGACAGATGATGGCAGATGAAGTTGATGGACTATATGGAATTGGCGGAAATGACTGGTAGAATCCGAGATCAGGGAGAAGAGTCCGTGGAAGAAGACTGGAAAAAATGTACGATTATTTACAGAAATACTGTAAAATTAATGAATGTTAGAAAAATGTTGGAATGAAGTTATATGGCTTTAGCAGAAATGTTATAAGGAATTAAGTATAAATAGATTATTAATGTATTAAAGGGAAAAAATAAGTTTAGAATATGTTAAGATAAATTACATGACAGAAAACAGAGGAAGATGGAAAGGAATTGCTGAAACAGTTAATTAAAGTGGAATACAAAAAGGGAGGTGTGAGGAGGTTGTTGAAACAAGTGAATGAAAGATAAGATACTGAAATTATTGGATGTGTTTTAAATTGTGTTTGTTTTGTTTTGTTAATTTAATATTTTAGTGTTAGTGTTATGTAGTGTTTTTGTTTTTGTATTGTATCGTATTGTTTTGTTTAATTCTTTTTCTTTCTTTTGTAGTCTTTAAAATGTTAATAAATATTATATATAAAAAGAAATGTGACAGATGTATGTAATGAGGTGATCATCTACTCCACCCATTAAAGATTCAAGGATGAACCACCAGTACTTCTTAGACCCTTGCAACCTGCATCTGAATGGACCAAAAGACAGATTTCTATACTTTTCTTGTAACTCAGTGGCACTTATATAATTGGTTCATACAGTGGGTTTTTTTCTAGAAAAAAGGGGGCTGGAATTGTGTTTGGCACCGGCTATAAACTTTGAGACTAGCCTATCCATATGTTTAGGCAGTAGATGCAAGTTTTAATATGCTTTTATTCTATTGTAATTTTATTTTTTTGGAATTTTATTTTTATTTTTTTTACAATCCAGGATTGTATAAATTTAATTAAAAAAATAAAGTGATATGCCAAAGGATTTCTAACACTTCTACATATGTCTACTAAGAATTTATTCCAAGTGAATACGCCTAAAGAGGCAGTTGGCACAATTACGTTGCTCACTTCAAGGGTGGCAAACTGATTATCAACCCCGCGGGGAAACCCCTGTCATTGGCTTACTGGCCCAAATGCTCTGACACCGAGCCCCCTCTGCTGGAGATGTGGGGCTTTGGGTAGGAGGCCGTAGGGTTCCTGGCTCCTGTCATAGACTAGTGCCTCCTTCCCCAAGCCCAGGTAGCATTTGCTCAACTTTGGTCAGGAGGCATGATGCTCTGACAGGGTCTGAGAGTGCTCCCACCACCTTCCCAAAACTCACCTGGATTTGGGTTGGAGGCAGCAGGGTTCCAAGATCCTGTTTCAGACTCATGCCTGCTTTCCCAAGCTTGGGAAGAATTTGATCAAGAAAGGAGGTGGTCTGATTGGGTTCCCCAGGGCCTCCTGCATCCTTCCCCGCAAAATGTGGCAGAACTATGTTCCAGCATGTTCCACCAGAAAAACACACTGTTTTTATAAGACCTTGACCTTCAGAGATGCAGATACTCACGGTGGACAGGTTCCTTATTGCACACATCTGTTTGGCAGCAGACCTGCTTCAGCTGAAGGAATTTACCCTTAGCTGCACTGAAGCTGTAATCACCTGTGTGGCAATAACTGGAAAATGAACATTTCCGGGAAGTTAGCACTTCATAATCTGGATCTGAAAAGAACAAAAGGAAATAAATCACAAGGTACGCAAAATAAAAATAAAAATTGGTTAATTCCCTCCCCTCCAAATATATTTATTTTTAATGATACTTCTCTTTAACTACATTTTTTTTCAGTGAGAAACTACATAATGCAGAGTTCTTGAACCAAGAAATGAACCAAAACACAATTCTCCTTCAAAATCCATAATTCTCCAACCAAACAGTGCATACAAATATGCAAATATTAAGAAAAAAATAGCATAGAAACAGTGGGTGGTACTTCAATTGTATACTCTGAGTAGGATTTAGTTGAATGCCACTCAGCTATATGAGTTCAAACAACCAACAGAGTTACTTTGTATTAGGGGGAATCATCTGATTTCTCAGATGGGCATGCAGATGAAGAGAGATCTGGAAGCTGAAACCTAGAATGACCAATGTTCCAGGAATCATTGTGAGGCCAAGGCACCATATAACCCATCATTGTGTGCTTAAATCACAGGATGCTCAGGATAAAAAGATGATGTGGCTGCTCTTGAGCCAGCAATCCCATGAATCGCTCCAAAATTCACAGACAGTTTAGATGCGTGACTTAGTCTTAGTGTCATTGCACTCTGAGTTTTCCACCATCCTCAAGAATTTGAAGGCAACAGAGGGTCTCTGAGCATGACACCATATCACACCTATTCTTTCACAGGATGTTAGTTCAAGTAATGCAAGAAGGAGAGATAGGGTTGCTAGAAACCATTTTTCCATTATAATATCTCATCTGGAACAGTTGGTGTAACACCAAAGAGAGAAAGAACTTGTAGGTGCCCTAAATGATGCATGCATTATAATTGTAATAATATATTTAACTGAATACTTTGCCTTATGATTGAAGGCAAACAAAAACCAAACCAGAGTTCACTGCTTCTGGAGTTAAGACAGTGTTGGCTAATTTGTGGCCCTAAAGAATTTACTGAACGACAGCTTGCATCATCTCCAGCCATTTACCATGCTGGCTTAGGTGGATGGGAGCAGTAGTCCAGAAATGTCTAAAGGGCCAAAGGATAGTCAACCCCAGGCTGATGCATGCCAGGATCTCTCTGATGTGATGCATGTGATGGAAAGGAAAAGGGAATGCCTTTCCTCTTTATGTGACTGAGTATGGGTGCTGAGTGTTGGACTGGAATCTGAGATGCCAGAGTTTAAATCCCCACTCAGCCATGAAGCTCATGGTTGACCTTGGGGAGTCCCTGCCTCTCAGCATAATAAACCTGACATGGTTAAATGAATAAAAGAAGAACCATTTCCTTGGAGAAATGATGGGCTATAAAGGCAATAAATAAATACTAAATAATGCTAATTTACACAAGAAAGTCATTCCTTGGGGTGACCAAGAGTAAGTGAGAAGATTCAGCTCACCTATGTTGTTACTCAGAGCACCAGAGGAACAGATTTGAGTATCTTTGCAGGATTGACGGCTGCTCTCATTACATGAGGTACTCTTTTCATAACAGTAGTCACATGTAAGAAATGCCGCTGCAGAAGGAAGATAGAGGTTGGTGGAAGAGATTTCTTGAGATGGAAATTCCCCCCGGTCTCCCTGCTCGCCCAAATAGGACAAATTTAGCCAGCTAGCCCTGTTGATCATCTAATGTTTATTGGATGGATTTTCCCCCTAAATTGAATTTTGAATTCTGAATTTATTGTTATTCACGTTTTATATTGTATTTTTTGCTGTTTTTGTTGCATCACTTAAGTGTTTTAAATTTGTTGTTAGCCTCCCTGAGCCTGGTTGTTTGAACCGGGAAGGGCGGGGTATAAATAAAATTATTATTATTATTATTATTATTATTATTATTATTATATGTGCTCCTTAAATAGAAACCTAAGAGATCACTTTCTGGAACCATTTTCTGCAAAAGCAACACCCTAGAAGAAATGGTTAGGTTTCTTTTGAAAGACAATGGCTTTTTAGAATGCCCCTATATAATTATTATTATTATTATTATTATTATTATTATTATTATTATTAATACCCCGCCCTCCCCAGCCAAGGCCGGGCTCAGAGCGGCTTACAAGCAATAATAGAAACAAGTTGAATGATTACAAGTTAAAAACAAAATTAAAATACAACATTAAAATACTGAAACATTAAAATATTAAAATGTAGCCTCATCGCAGGAGGAGAAGGAAAAGAAAAAAGAAAGAGAGGGAGGGAATCAAATTTGCTCCAAGCCAAAGGCCAGGTGGAACCACTCTGTCTTGCAGGCCCTGAGGAAAGAAATCAGATCTTGCAGGGCCCTGGTCTCATGAGGCAGAGCGTTCGACGAGGCCGGAGCCAGAGTTGAAAAGGCCCTGGCTCTGGTTGAAGCTAATCTGACTTCCATAGGGCCCGGGACTACTAGGGTGTTGCTATTTATGGACCTTGAGGTTCTCCGTGGGGCATACCGGGAGAGGCGGTCCCGTAGGTATGAGGGTCCTAGGCCATGAAGGGCTTTAAAGGTCAAAAGCAGCACCTTAAATCTGACCCTGTACTCTACCTGGAGCCAGTGCAGCTTGAAAAGCACTGGGAGAATATGCTCCCATGGCAGAGAGCCCATGAGGAGCCTCGCTGCAGCATTCTGACCCGCTGAAGTTCCTGGGGCAGCTTCAAGGGCAGCCCCGGGTAGAGCGAATTACAGTAGTCAAGCCTGGAGATGACTGTCGCATGGATCACTGTGGCCAGGTCGGGGCAGGAAAGGTAAGGGACCAACTACTTGATGCGGCGAAGGTGGAAATATGATGCCTTGGATTTTGGTGTAACCTGCGCCTCCATGGAAAGGGAGGCGTCAAGGATTACACCCAAACTCTTAACGGAAGGCAATGGCACTAATTGGGCCCCCACAAGAGAAGGGAGTTGGTCCCTGATCCCCATGCCATCCTGACCCAGCCAAAGGACCTCTGTCTTCGAAGGATTTAATTTCAATCGGCTCCCACAAAACCATCCAGCCACAGCTTCCAAGCATCTGGGCGCATAAATATGTTAAAAAGCATCGGGGAGTGAATTACGCCCTGTGGCACTCCACAAACCAAGGAGTGGCACGACGACATTTCCCTCCCTAGTGCCACCCTCTGTCCCCGACCAGAGATAAAAGAGGACAGCCAGTTACGGGCTATGCCCTGTATCCCCACATCTGCGAGGCGGTGGTTCAGAAGATCATGATCGATCATGTCAAAGGCTGCTGACAAATCTAAAAGGATCACCAGTCCTGACCCGCCTCGATCCAGTTGTCTACGGAGATCAATGGAAGCTGCAAAGTAAGATTTCTTAACAGCTTTTATAGCTATCTCATAGGCTTTCATAAGCGTCCTATAATATGTTCTTGAGGCTCCGTCACGAGTCCGTCGCCATACTCTCTCTAGCCGTCTGAGATCCCGCTTCATTTTCCGGAGCTCCTCAGTAAACCAAGGGACCCAGTTTCGACGGGGTCACAGAGGGCACTTAGGCACAATCTCATCAATGGCTGCCAAGAGCCGGTTATTCCAGTCCTCAACAAGGTCATCTAATGAGTTGCCAGGAGGAGCAGGGTCCCGCAAGGCTTGTCAGAATCTGTCAGCATCCATCAGTTTTCGTGGACGAGCCCAAATAGGTTCGCCACCCGAGCAGGATAGGAGCGGGAAGTCAATCTTGGGTTTCAGAGCATAGTGATCAGACCATGGCACTTCCACAGGGGGGAGCATGATTACATCTATGCCAGCCCCAAAGATCAGATCCAGCATGTGGCCTGCTTAATGAGTGGGGCCCAAAACAAACTGGGAGGGCCCTAGTGTTGCCACTTAAAGAGCAATCCTCCCAGATTAACAACGCTACTCCTCCCCCCTGACCCACAGTCCGCAATTGATGGAGGACAGAGAAACCTGGGGGTGTTATGCACCGACTGAAAAAATTAATAGGAAAAGGAATTAGATAAGATTGCTATAAGTTGTTTTGGTGATTGTAAGGTTTAATGTGAAATCAAGGTAAAATTAAGCTTGTTGGTTTCTCTGGTGTCTTCTCTCCCATACATTATGGTTGTTGGCTTATATTATGCATGTCTGCTCTGTATTATTTTATTAAGACCATTCCCACAAGTTTGTCTTGGCCTTTGGCTAGTGCAATAAAGTTATGAACTGTAAGTGAAATGTTCATTGCTGCTTCAGTACTTGAGATTTTCTCACTCTCACACCATTTCCCCATTACAGTACTTCACTCTTGTCTTTGAAGGGAGCCTGGCTTAGAGAACACTTACTAAAGGCAACAATATCAGAGAAGCAGGTAATGGTTGGTGTGAATGTATATATAGAAACCCAAACACACACACACACACACAGAGAGAGAGAGAGAGAGAGAGAATTACCTTTTAATCAGGGTGGTATATATGGATATTATAACTATGATGTATATTTTAATCATTCTGGATTTTAAAAAAGATGCAGATTTCTTTTGTTGTTTTCTAAATAGCACAGAAGCCATTTGGAAATGAAGCAATACATATATTAATGAATAAATGATAATATATTCTAGATAGAATGGCTATCCTAAGTATCCTGGAAACTGTAGCCTTCACTTCTTCGTACAGTTAATCAGATTCCTCCGTCACAGAAATACATGTTTGCAACTGACTATACATGGTCACCAGGGTTTAAGTGCTTAAACTCTTGAGTTTACTCTCCTTGGTAAGCCAGCAGTCCTGACTCTCTATTATGCTGCTATCCTGTCCTCACTCACATTCCCGCCCAAGGAGCAAACATTTTTGCAGTCATCTAAAGATGATAAAAAGAATCCCATTGCACTGGTTCCTACTCACCTGGAGAAAGCAGGCCCAAGAGGAAGCATGTGCTCAGAAGTGTTTTCATCATTTTTGAAAGATCAGGAAACTCAGAGATGGACCAGGCAAGAGAACTGATACAGGGAGAGCTTTTACTTGGAGATATTTATAGGGCAAGGATTCATGCTGTGGGCAACACCTGGGAACAAATGGTTCCGTGAGGTCTGGGAGTGGGGGTGTTGTGTTTGCTGAGAAGTCACAGAGGGACATAGTGAAATTCAAGGCTCGGTGTTGAAATTGGCGTAATTGTTAATTTTTCATTTCATTAGCTCTTGCCAGAAACCTCTAAGCATTTTTTTTTCCTTTATCATTACCTACAATTTAAATTGTAATGGCACCAAAGAAAGAATTGAGGGACTACAAAGTCAAGGGCAAAACCAAGATGCAACCTGCATAGAACCCCCCCAAAATATCCTCCCCCAAAGGATACCTCTTCTGAGAAGGAGGAAGAGTAGTAGAAGAAGAGTTTGGATTTGATATTCCGCCTTTCACTCCCTTTAAGGAGTCTCAAAACGGCTAGTATTCTCCTTTCCCTTCCTCCCCCACAACAAACACTCTCTGAGGTGAGTGGGGCTGAGAGACTTCAAAGAAGTGTGACTGGCCCAAGGTCACCCAGCAGCTGCATGTGGAGGAGCGGAGACGCGAACCCGGTTCCCCAGATTACGAGACTACTGCTTTTAACCACTACACCACACTGGCTCTCTGGATATCAGATAGTTCTTGGTAAGACTTGGTAAGGCTGTAAGCAAGGGAGTAGCCCTCAGCTGAGAGGAGTAGCCCTCAGCCTTCAGCATCTCAGAAATCCCTTAACCCATCATGGCTTCATAGCGCCTGAAGGTACTGGCGGCTTCAACAAGGAAGAATGATTCTCCTGTCAGGGAAGTGGTCATCCTCCTCCCATAGGGAAAAAGGGATGATAAGTCGGCTCTAGAGCTGGTGTCAATGACAGGGGTCAGACCTTGTCAGGGGCCAGACTATATTTTGGAGAGGGGGAAAATTGAACAAATTCCTATGCCCTAGAAATAACCCAGAGATGCATTTTAAATAAAAGGACACATTCTACTCATGTAAAAACATGCTGATTCCCAGACCCTCCATGGGCTGGATTTAGAAGGTGATTCTTCCAGATCTGGCACCTGGGCCTTTGTTTGCCTACCCATGGACTAAGAAGTGTACCTGGTTAGAATCAAACACTCACACAGCATGGAGCCAGCTGTCTCGACAAACGACACAAACAAGGCTATACTCTCAATCACTCTTCATCACATTGAACCAGTCAAGTGGAAGGTACTGGGCAATGTGCAAAGCAGCAGTGGAGGAAGACATTGTTGGTTCAGCTTCAGATTAACTCAAAGGCCATTAGTGCAGCCCAGCAGTGGGATGAGCCAATGGCAGTGAAGCAGTCAAATGTGGTATAGGGTTGTAAGGTTGAGGTAGAAAGTCAAAATATGTATGTGGAAATAAAGGACAAAGCCATTTCCCTTCCCCAGGGAAATGGAGATGCGGGCTGGACACGAGTCCACCCCATGGGCGGGGGTGTGGCTAGCCCTCATGTCATAAGGAGTCCCCTCCATGTCACGCCCCAGGCCAACCTATCCAGCCGTCCAAGGGGTGTGGGGTGCTCTATTTAAGTGGACAGGAACTCCCCCCTTTTTTCTGGTTCCCGCTCATGCAGTTCTCGCTCCCTCCCTCTCTCCCTCCCTAAGTTTAGACTCTCAGTCCTTTGACCTTTTTTATCATGCACCATTTCTATTCTCCCAATGCAATGGGTATAGAAACATACAATCTTTCAGACATTAGTGTTTTATGCAGCAAGACTCCTAAAAGTCTTTCATTTTATTGGTATTTTTTTTAAAAAAAGGATGATGGGTTTTTATTGGAAAACAGGGTGCATTTACCATGAGCCATTGCCTTTGCTTTTGTTTTATGTGGTGTCTAACTTGGTTTTAAAGAGCATATATTTTTTATCATCTTCCAGCCTCCAGAAAAAAGCACTGCCGAGGTGGTAAAACTAGGCATTGCTCAGGGTTATAGACAGGTACCAGGGTTCTGAAATTTCATTCCTCCTTGTTCCAATTGCATCACATTGCTGACAAAGAGTGAAGATACTTTGAGTCATCTGATCTGCTTGCCTTTAGCCACGTTGCCTTTAACTGAAAAAAGCTAGATGCTTACACCCGCTTCACCACCCATCTTCAGTAACAACGTCATCTATATGCATTATATTTCTCTATTAACTGGAAACCTTTATTTTCTGATACCTGAACCATTTTTAACAATGTATATTTTATTGGCTTTTATAAATGTATAACAAACGACAAACAAAACACTAAGCAGCTACACAAAATCAGAATACGCCACCCTTTCTGCAATCTCTCCACCGTATTTTTCGCACCATAGGACGCACTTTTTCCCCTCCACAAATGAAGGGGAAATGTGTGTGCGTCCTATGGTGCCAATGCAGGCTTTCGCTGAAGCCTGGAGAGCGAGAGGGGTCGGTGCGCACCTACCCCTCTCGCTCTCCAGGCTTCAGGAGAGCCCCACCGCCAGCCCCACAAGCTTGGGGGACAGCGGGGAGGCAGAACACCGCCATCCCGCTGTCCCCCAACTTGGTTAGAAGGCTGGCGGGGGGAGAAGCCGGCTCCTCCCCGTCGCCAGCCCCGCAAACTCGGGGGACAGGGGAGAGGCGCAGCGCGCCCTTCCCGCTGTCCCCTGACTTGGCTAGAAGGCTGGGGGGGGGGGAGAAGCCGGCTCCTCCCCGTTGCCAGCCCCGCAAACTCAGGAGACAGCGGGAGAGGCGCAGCGCGCCCTTCCCGCTGTCCCCTGACTTGGCTAGAAGGCTGGCGGGGGGGGGGGGGAGAAGCCGGCTCCTTCCCGTCGCCAGCCCCGCAAACTCGGGGGACAGGGGAGAGGCGCAGCGCGCCCTTCCCGCTGTCCCCTGACTTGGCTAGAAGGCTGGCGGGGGGAGAAGCCGGCTCCTTCCCGTCGCCAGCCCCGCAAACTCGGGGGACAGGGGAGAGGCGCAGCGCGCCCTTCCCGCTGTCCCCTGACTTGGCTAGAAGGCTGGCGGGGGGGAGAAGCCGGCTCCTCCCCGTTGCCAGCCCCGCAAACTCGGGGGACAGGGGAGAGGCGCAGCGGGCCCTTCCCGCTGTCCCCCGACTTTGCTAGAAGGCTGGCGGGGGGAGAAGCCGGCTCCTCCCCGTCGCCAGCCCCGTAAACTCGGGGGACAGGGGAGAGGCGCAGCGCGCCCTTCCCGCTGTCCCCCGACTTGGCTAGAAGGCTGGCGGGGGGAGAAGCCTGCTCCTCCCCGTCGCCAGCCTCGCAGACTCGGGGGACAGCGCTGGGCTCCCGCTGCTTGCGGAGACTTGCCTGCATGCTGAAGCCTGCGCGCGCTGAGCTCAGCGCGTCCAGGCTTCGCGGACCTCTCCGCAAGCCGCGGGAGCGCTCCCACGGCTTGCGGAGACTTGCCTGTTTAGGGCCCGGGGTCGGGGGAAGCTCGAGCTTCCCCCGTCCCAGCCCCACGCCTGGGGGGGAAATAATTTTTTTCCCTTTATTCCCCCCCCCCCAAACTGGGTGCGCCCTATTGTCCGGTGCGCCCTATGGTGCGAAAAATACGGTATAACAAACAAAAAACAAAACACCAAGGAGCTACACAAAATCAGAATACGACACCCTTTCTGCAATCTCTCCAGCCACCACATAAGTATCCATAGTTTTCAAACATTTGTTCTTCTTTCAAATTTTCAACAAAATTCTTTTACCTTATTTCATCAGCCTTGTATGGAAGCATCCATCCAGAGTGTTGTCATCTTCAACTAAAGCGTCAAGCAGGTGACGACATTCAGATTTGTGGGGATTCTGCTGATAACACATTGCTTAGGTGCTTTTAGCTAGGATACGAAGTAAATGGCCACAGGATGGCATAAAATGCATCCATTGTTTCTCTCTTTTCAACACTGTTACATTATGGTTTATTTTCTAAGTTATATTCAATATAACATTTTCATACCTTTGGTCTCTTCCCCAAACATGTAATTTCCTCCACATTTGGACAACCAATAATCTTGATGCAACATGCAAGTATAGAAAGTGATATGTTCTCCTAAGAGACTTCTTAAACCATGTAAAGTACGTAAGGAAACACAACTGTGGGGTAAAATCAATTTGTTCGCTTAGACAGTGGTTCTCAAACTGTGGGTCACGTTATAGAAGGGTCTGGTGACTTCTGTTTCAGTGTATCTGAAGAAGTGTGCATGCACACAAAAGCTCATACCAAGAACTAACTTAGTTGGTGTTTAAGGTGCTACTGGAAGGGAAAAAAAATTTATTTTGTTTTGACTGTGGGTCACCAGATGTCATTGGACTACAACTCCCATCATCCCTAACCACAGATCATGCTGGCTATGAATGATGGGAGTTGGAGTCCAACAACTTCTGGGGACCCACAGGTTGAGAAACACTGCCACAGAATATTAAAATTATTGAATATATTTTCCACACAAAGCCAAAAAATGTATTCTGTGGCATCCCCATCTCAAATGGTGGTACGTCTCTCTATAACTGGAATACCTCCACCACATTGACACTATTCAAAATTAATGAGAAGTTCACAGGTGTGCTTTGCCATCTAATCATTACCTGAATATCCAAAGTCCATGGGAACTAGTTTATTGAGGGATTAAGAGATATGTTGACTATGAACCAGTGCCTCCATCTTTTCTCTCACTTGGTGTGGGGTCCAACTTTCTTGGGAGTACAAAGTCAGTTCCCAGGGCAAGGTTCTGGTCTTCAAGGGCCCAAATCAAAATGTAGCTAAAGCCTAAAGGCACAGCTCAGGTTAAGTGCTCATGTGGTAAAGCTGGACGTAGTTCAGGGGTATTGGAGGATGCCAGGGACACAGTGTTGTGTCATGAATATTGGACAATGACTCCAAAGTCATTACTGAGACCTGATGAAATCATTTTCTGGAACTTTGACCCTCCTTGTTCTAACTGCATCAGATTGTTGTGAAAGAGAGAGGATTATTTGTGACACTTGATCTGTTTGGTGAGATTATATAATTATAATAATTTGGTGGTGACTTCCCTTAGCCAGGTGGCGCTGTGGGTTAAAGCCTCAGCACCTAGGACTTGCCGATCGAAAGGTCGGCGGTTCGAATCCCTGCGGCGGGGTGTGCTCCCGCTGCTCGGTCCCAGCGCCTGCCAACCTAGCAGTTCGAAAGCACCTCCGGGTGCAAGTAGATAAATAGGGACCGCTTACCAGCGGGAAGGTAAACGGCGTTTCCGTGTGCGGCTCTGGCTCGCCAGAGCAGCGATGTCACGCTGGCCACGTGACCCGGAAGTGTCTCCGGACAGCGCTGGCCCCTGGCCTCTTAAGTGAGATGGGCGCACAACCCCAGAGTCTGTCAAGACTGGCCCGTACGGGCAGGGGTACCTTTACCTTTACCTTTCCCTTAGCCAGACTGTTTTGAATGGAACCAAGCTAATGCCTTACAGCTGCTTCGAACCCCATCTTCAGTATGAATCTCATCCATTTGCCCAAAATCTAGAGCTATTAAAGAACAGGCTGCACAGTGATCTGTTGGGGATCCTCTAATGTTGGCTTTTCTGCCTTGGATAGGATGTTAGACTCGACAACCTCCCAGAATCCCATCTCACGCACAAAACGTACATGGTTCTACAGGGGTGGAATGTGGAGTTATTGATAAATGTTTGAAGGCTAAGACCAACAACTCAAACATGTGAGAAAAACGCCTTAAAATGAAATTACGAAAATGAAATAACAAGGCTTGTGATTGCAACACTTTGCTGCCACTCTCAAATGGCTGTAGACATGCAACAACCATATCCCCTTGCCTAAAGAGAACCCTGCAATTTCACAACTGATTGAAGAAATGCCCTGGGTTGTGGTGCAGTTGCACATGACATAAAAGCAGATGATATGCACCACACTGTTCCATGTCCTATTAACTGCTTAATTCGTTCCGGAGGTCTGTTCTTAAGCTGAAACTGTTCTTAACCTGAAGCACCACTTAAGCTAATGGGGCCTCCTGCTGCTGCCCTGCCGCCGCAGCACGATTTCTGTTTTCATCCTGAAGCAAAGTTCTCAACCCGAGTTTACTATTTCTTGGCTAGTGGAGTCTGTAACCTGAAGCGTATGTAACCTGAAGCATAGGTAACCCGAGGTACCACTATACAAAACATCTTAAGCAAACAAAACAAAGGAGAAGAAAGAGCAAAGAAAAGAATAACATCGAAACACCCGAACTCCAAAGAGCCCAGTGAGGACTGAGCATGTCAGTAGCTCCAGAATGTTGTGTGTCAGTTGAACTAGAAAGATGTAAAGTGGAGTAGTGGGGGGGGGGGGGAGAGAATGGCCTTCCTGAGGAAGAGCAGCACTGTCGTTTTGTTGCTGGTCTCATTGGTGTATTTATAGACATGACAGCATGCTTCTTGCAAACATATGCAGATTCCTGGCTGTCCCAGGGGAATAGGGTGGGTTGTCATGAAAGGTACACCTCTGGAAATGCCCAGCTTTTCACAACTGATAAAGGTTAAAGAGCTTAGTTTTAGCCTAGATTATGTTCATTCATGAAAGAGAGCATACAGAGAGTTCAATGTTACTTGAAGATTGGAAGCCCTTTTGTAGTTGCAGGACATCTTTCTACAGATCTACTGCAGTGGCAGAGAAGCTTTTCAGTATGGGAAAACATTTATGGGATGACATCCAGCTGCTTAAGTCCAGGTTATGTCAGCAGCATGCAGAAGCTATTATTTTTTCTCAGAAATGCTTTTGAGTGCAAATTCTTGAATTTGGACTGTGACCATCTTCCCAGATAGTTTAGTTTAAATATTCCTGCAACATGTTGGTTCAATAGACTTGTCTATGACAGTCTCTCAACAATATGATAACCCTGTTATGTCACCTGGTTTTTCTCTGATTATCATTTTAATTATTTAAAAGCTTATCCTCCACTGTCTTATATGATGTATCCATTAATTATGTGGTAAGAAGGTTATATTTCTTAAAATTTAACAACCCAAAGCAAATACACAAGTAATTAGAGGCCCTGGAGAAATCAACCAGAAGTGCCAACCACAAGTCTGGAAATGATTGTGTACAACTTAGACATGCACTGACACACTGAATGGCCATTCTGATAGTAAGGAAAACATTGTGCATGCAGAGTAGCCCAAATGTGGGGATACAAGTTAAGTCAAGAGCTGGTACAAGAAGATGGTTTGAGTTATGCACTGATCTTCAGGAGGGCTGTGAATGTGTTTACTGACATTCATTACTGCGAAATGAATGCTGGGAGTGAGTGGAAGAGGGGTCCAGATAATCTACATGGAATGTGCATCTGATTGTATGAACGATCTTTGAATTCCCATGTTATATGTGAGGTTTCTGAGAAATTCAAGTCTCCATTTGGATCCCTTCCTATGCTCTACTGATGCACTTGTTCTTACGTATTGCACCAAAGCTCAAGTGGCCCTGATGCCAAGTTGAATATGAAAGATGTGTACTATCTGTCAAAATTACTTTTCTGAAAGACAAATGATCTGGTTACAACACTGAATATATGTATTTAATAACGACAAAGTGCACGGTGCAGAAACTTAATTGTACCCATACCTCTGAGGCTAAATGCACAGCTTAATTTGTGCATATAGAATTTTTTTAGGCTGAACTTTAGGCTGAACTGTCTTGGGTCAACATTTTTCAGCATTTTGAGATTGTTAAATAGTTAAACCAAACCTATTTAATCACTCCCACAAAATTTGCAGTTATATTTTTCTGAAGCACACTTATGAAAAACCAAAGAAGCTCCTTATCTGTCCCACTTTCCCTTGGTCCATCCAAGATACCCATCAAATGCGATTTATTTATTTGTTATTTCATAAATTTCATACAGTTTTGAAAAGTCTCCACCCTGTCTTCGGCTCATGTGAGCCTGAGGCAGGGTGGGGGCTCTGTTAAACTGTTCCTGCCTCCCAGCTATGCAGAACCCATTACCTCATTCGTGAGCCAGATAGGCATCAGGGCTTGCTTACCTGGGGGGCAGGAGCAGTATAATGCTCATGTTATGTACTAAGCTTGGATCCTAGAACAATAGGCAAGTAGGATCCTAGAATGCAACAACTGAATGGCTTGCAGGAAAAGATCAATCGGGCTCCAGGAGGGAAGCAGAATCAGCCAATCAGATGGGACTCATTGTGTAAATAATGTATATAAAAGCCTGAGGTTTGGGGGGGCAATTCAATCACTGTTTTACAAGCTGCAATAAAGAGCATGAAATCACTGCAAGACTCCAAGTATATTTTCACTGGTGACAAGGATGGGATCCTGCTGAGCTGTCTGCCACGCACTGCACACAGCTGCCACAGGCAGCACAGCATCTCACCACGCATCCAGGCTACAGCTCCAGGACCCAGGGACCCAGAATAGCAACAGATAACAGCTTCATGCCGTTCAGCCCAGCCTCAGGAAACTGGGAAGTATACGCCACCCGCTTCCAGTTCCTCCTGGAGGCAAAGGACATCACCGATGCAGCCAAGAAGAGGGCGACCTTCTTCAGAGTCTGTGGAGAAGAATCATTGGAGATCACCCGAGCCCTCCTCATTCCAGCAAATATTGCAACCGTTCCCTACGACACGATTATGGAATTGCTGAAGGGGCACTTCTCGCCACAGCCCTTGGTGGTAGCGTGTCACAACGCCTTCTATGCAAAATGGCAGACCCCCGGAGAAACCATAACTGGGTATGTGACCTCCCTCTGCCAGGCTCCCTGCCTCGGCAACTTCAAAGGTCTGGAGAACATGAGCCAAGATGGCTTCGTGGGTGGCCTGATGGATGAGAAGCTGCAGCGGTGCCTCTACGCCAAGAAGGACCTGAAGTTCCAGGTCACCCTAGAGGAGGTTCTAGCAAGTGAAGCTGCTGAGAGGTCAGCGCAAGGATTCAAGTCAAACATGTCATCCCAACTGAGGGTCCAACCCGAGGATCTCACTGACGACTCAGAATCCAACCAGGAGGATGTGCACCAAGTGCAGCAGCACTCACAAGCTGCATGCCCACCAAGACAGCCTCGTCCACAAGAGGGGAACTGTGCAAACTGCGGGGAGAGCCATGAGCGGAGGACTTGCCATTTGTTCGGTGTAGATTTATTGCTTTATTGTTCGGCGTCCATCACGCTTCCCCCTGCGAGCCTCTGCAGGTCGTAAAGCAATTAGCAAAGTTGCACAGCGGTTGTGTGTCAAAAGGGCAGTAAATCAGTCCCAAACGTTTCTTCTGTCCTAAAGTCTCTTTATTAAAACAAAACAGTGTATTTACAATTTCCAACAGCCATCTGATTCAAGCTGCATTTTCTCTGCGTCCTTCTCTCTCAGCTTGCAGCGACGCAACAAACTGCTTTCGCTTTCCACTCAGCTCACAGCATTCCAAGCTGCTTTCGTCACATCCTGGCGTACTTCCCTTGTACGGCTCGAGGCACAGAAGGTTAACCCTTCACTACACCCAACACCCCCTCTTGTCTCGCGCCTGAGGGGAGAATCGACCCTTGGTCGTCCCAAACCCAGTCCTTCGCAAAACTCCCCATGTCTTTGGAAGGTGAGTGGCTTTCTGAACCCATCAGCTAGGTTCTTGGCAGAGGGACAATACTTCAGTGCAACTAATCCCTCCTGAACACTCTGGCACACATTCTGAAAACGAATGTCTAAGTGTTTAGTTCTCGCCTTGAACTGACCTGACTCTGCCAAACGCAGGCATGGTTGATTGTCCTCGAAAACTCGTATCGGTTGACAATCCACTTTGCAGAGTTCCTGCACTAAGCAAACATAGAACTCTACTTCTCTGCAGACCTCTGAAAGAGCACTGAACTCAGCCTCAGTGGATGAAAGAGCTATAAGACTTTGCTTCTTGGACCTCCATCCAACTACTGAGTTCCCAAACTTCACCACTAGGCCAGACACAGACTTGTGATCCTCAAGATTTGCCCAATCTGAGTCCACAAAGCAAGTCAGTTTGACTTCTCCTTGTGCTGGCAACCTAAGACAAAAGTCTTTGGTTTCCTGCAAATACCTCAGAACTCTCTTGATGCCATTCCAGGCTTGCACACTAGGGTTTGAAGCTTCCCTGCTGAGCAGATTGACAGCAAAAGCTATATCAGGTCTGCTCCACTGGGACAAGTACAACAAACTCCCTAGGGCTGACTGAAACACCTCAGTATTTTCGAACGCAGCGTGCTCTACTTGCTGGCTGTCCTTCACAAAACTAGTCTCCATAGGACTTCTCACTCCTGCACAATCACTCATCCTCATTTTCTGAAGCAATTGCTCGATTTTGCCTTTCTGACTGAGCAAGAAACTTCCATCCTGTGCACGCTCAACACTGACACCTAGATAGGTTTTGACAGCACCAAGCTGTTTAAGCTTGAACCGTTTACCTAGCTCTTTGGCAAACTTTTCTGCCTGTTCATCCGTCTCTGAAAAGAATAACAAGTCATCCACCCAAATCTGCAAATATTCTTGTGTTGCACCTGAGCCTCTCAAATAAAAGCAACTATCCGCAACACTTCTCCCGAAACCTAGTCCTCCTAAGGCTTCATGCAGGCACATGTTCCAGTTTCTGGCAGATTGACGTAATCCGTAGATGGATTTGTGCAATCTCCACACAACATCCTGCCTCAAGTTCTCAAACCCCGGAGGAGGAATCATGTACAGCTCCTCCTGGAGATCTGAGTTTAGGTAGGCAACATCCACATCAAAATGGTTTACCTTCCAGCCTCTCTGTGCTGCACAAGCTAAAAGCGTTCTCAGAGTCTCCGCTCGTGACATTGGTGAATACACCTCCATGAAGTGTATTCCCCTTCTCTGAGTGAATCCTTGAGCAACTAACCTGGCTTTATATTGTGGGTCTCCAGCGTCAGTGGGTTTCAAGCGATTAACCCACCTGCAAGTCACAGCCTGCTTTCCTGGTGGCAACTTTGTGAGTGAGAACACACCTAAGTCTTCCATGGACTTCATCTCTTTGTCCATTGCCCTGTGCCACTTATCTGCTTCTTCCTCAGGTAAACTCTGAATATCCTCGAAGGATTCAGGTTCACATCTGGCTGAACCTACCCAGACGCTAGAAGCGTCATACTGATCAGGAGGGTGCCTTGTCCTCGCTGATCTCCTCAGTGTGAATCCTGGTGACCCCGCTGCTTCACTGGGTCCAGCTAAATCTTCCTCAACTTCAGTGTCTTCCCCCTCTAACCTGCTGTGCCTCTTGGGCCTTACAGCTGGTCCAGCAGGCAAAGAAGGCTCACTCTTTGGCTCAAATTTGACACTTGCCTGAGGAGGTGTTCTAGGTTCCCCTCTGAGGGATCCTGAGCTGTCCCTGCCTTGGACTCTGTTGCTCTGGACCATGGTCCCCAGCAACAAGTTCCTCTTCCTCCTCAACGTCTGAGTCATAGAACAGCTGTGGAATCACGTCTGGATTAGCGTGCAGATGCTTCCAACCAGCTTGCTCACAGAACTCAGCGCTATTGCTGATAACCAACCTTGACTGGTTTCCACTTGGGTACGTGAACCGTGAGCCAGGCTCATACCCTACAAAGATCATTCTTTTAGATCTTGGCTCACCTTTCTTGCGTAGAGCCTTTGGAATAAGCACCCAAGCCTCACAACCAAACACACGAAGGTAGTGTAGCCTGGGTTTCTTACCATGCAACAAGAAATATGGTGTATTTCCTATACTAGAGTTGTACACTCTATTCTGGGTATGAACCACAAATCTTGTAGCTTCAGACCAATATTTCAGGGGTAGTCCTGCATCCCACAGGATCGCAGACATAGCTTCCTGCACCGTCCTGTTCTTTCTCTCTGTGACCCCATTCTGTTGCGGAGAGTAAGGAGTGGTCAGTCTGTGGCTAATCCCCTTCTCCCTAAAGAAATCCTGTAAAGCAGAACCAGTGAACTCGGAACCTCTATCACTTTGAAAGCCATGAACTTTGGTGGAAAAGGTTACCTCAACTGCGGTGATCCAATCCCTGATCATTTTTGCCGCCTCCCCTTTAGTTTTCAGGGCAAAGGTCCAAGCAGATCTCAAGAAATCATCAATCAGGAGCAGAGAATACTTCGATCCTCCCAATGACTCAACTGACATGGGTCCACACAGATCTGCATGAATTAATTCAAAGGGTTGTGTGGTCTGCCTCTCTGACTTTGGATAGGAGCATGTCACAATTTTTGCCTGCTTACAAGCATTGCAATCTAAAAATTTGTCACAAACATTAAATTTGCACCCTTGTGTCAGCTCTGGTGCTTTCTGAAGATACCCCCAATTCAAATGGGCGAAGCGCCTGTGCCAAATATGCGAACAACCATGGTGGGGCGCCACATTCACACATTGCCCCTTCGCTTCTTCGGTGTCATCCTCTCCTGTAGAAAAAGGCACATTTACAGCAAACAAATTGCCTTTAGCCTGCACTGTGTACACGTGCTTCCCATCCTTGGAAAACTCACATTTTGTACCTGCAAAAGAGACATGATAACCATCAGCGAGTAAATCATGCACACTTAACAAACAGTTAGTTAAACCTGGCACTGCATAAGCTTTGACTTCATGCTTAAGAAAGGGACAGAAGAAGAAGCCTGTCTCTGTCAGCCTTTTTCTGCTTCCATCTGCAATCCTCACATATCTTTCAGTTTTTACTGTCCTGCAATCTCACAAAAGACCAGGAGACGGCACTAGCGTGTTTGTGGCTCCTGAGTCTATGATGACAATGAGAAAGTCTTGTTGTTGACATTCCTGGGTCGCCATGGCAACATTCCCCCTCTCACTGCCCCCCCCCCCGGACAGGGGACTGCACAGGCGTCCTTCACATTTGCCATTGACGCTGCCAGGTGGAAACATGATGCTTTGTCTTTGTTGTCTCCACGTCTGGTGCCTTTGGAAGCCTTCCCACGCTTCTGCTGCTGAGAAGCGGAGCTTATCTGCCTTCCTGGCATCTGCTGCATTCCTCTCCGAATGTCCTTGGGCTCCTGTGCTTCCATTGGGCAGTTACGGATAAGATGTGTGTGACTGCCACAGCGAAAACATCTCTTGCTAGAGGCAAAAGCTTTCACAGTATGCTCACTGTGCCCTGCTGCCCCCCCACTTCTTCTAGGGGTACAGACTCAGGGGTTGCGGGGCTCATCTTGCTTTATGGGCTGAGGGAGCTGGCGTACAGCTTCTGGGTCATGTGGCCAGCATGACTAAGCTGCTTCTGGCGAACCAGAGCAACGCATGGAAATGCCATTTACCTTCCCACCAGAGCGGTACCTATTTATCTACTTGCACTTTGATGTGCTTTTGAACTGCTAGGTTGACAGGAGCAGGGACTGAGCAACGGGAACTCACCCCGGTAATTCAAAATCATCTGGATGGACTATGAATATGTGCAACATAGATTTTATGTCACTCTTTCCCGTTTTAGATGTGGTGCCAAATGTGTGCACCAAACCAAAACACTGTCAAACAAATATGTAACATCATCAAGCTCTTGATAACCTTCCTGCAATTAAAAATTCAACAGGGTTTAATTTTTCCCATATAATATGAGAAATTTCTGAATGTATTTCCACCCACCCATAAGCTTCTATTCTTGTACAGTCCCACCACAAGTGATGGCATGTCTGCCTCTAACTAAAACCTTTCTTAAACATTGGCACTATCCAAAAGTAATTTGTACAATTGCTCTGCTATTCTACACCACCTATGTATTAACTTGATGTCCAAGGAACTATGGGAAGTTGCTAAGACATTGATAGACAGAGCAACATATTGATGCTGACGCAGTGCTCCTATGTTTCCTCTAACTCAGTATCGGGTCCAACTTGGTTCAAAGAAGCATATACTTTTTTCTGATCCTCCAGGCCCCAAATCAAAGTAACCAAGGTCCAGTACAGGTGACTACCTAGGTAGCAAAGCTGGACATAGCTCAGGGATAGTGAACTGTGCCAGGGACACAGCAGTATGCACTGAATATTGGGCAATGGAGCCAGAGTCATTAGAGTGAGCTTTTATAATTGCCTTCTGGAATATTATTTCCCCTTGTTCCAGTTGAACCAAGCTTGTTATTTGCACATGCTTGAAATCCCATATTCAGTGCCAACAGCATTCATATGTTCCACGTCTCTCTAACTAAACTCTCGTGACATCTGTGCTCACTGGGAATCTCTCCAAACAAAGCATCCAGGCAGGTTTTCTTATCCTGATAGGAAAGAGAGGTAGAAGCACACAACATGTTTGCAAAAGGCCAGAGCTCCCAAGGAGAACTATTTCAACGTCAAACTGCAACTACTATTCTAGTAACTATTCATAAATTCTGCCATCATTTTACTAACACCTGCTTCTTCGGAAAGTAGTTCAGGACTGATTAAAGTACTGCCCATCTCTCCATCCATCTGTTCCCTGATGGTACCAAACACTGATATCTGTGCTTTTTTTGTTTTAAAGTGTTGGATGCCACTTTGAGTCTCTCCCTGTTTCTTTCAATGCCTTCACCCTCCCTTATACTGTGAAGATGAAATGATACTTTGAGTAATTTAATCTTCTATGTAATTTTGAACCCACAACTGAGTTAATATTGATATACAACTGAAACAATTGGGCATATGGCGCCTATGTGAGATATTTGCATTGTATGTACTCCCAAGTGTTCACAGATGATGTGTAGATTAAGAGTGACAAAAAAACTTTCTTCTTCTTCTTCTTCTTCTTCTTCTTCTTCTTCTTCTTCTTCTTGTTCTTCTTCTTCTTCCGGATTTGGGGAGGGATACTCAAGGGTACACAGTACCAGCACCTCCCCCCAAATGTTAAAAGTGTGGCACATACTGCAGCAACTTCATGGTGACTACTGGCACCTATTTTTCTTAAAAAGAGCGAGCACTGATGATGATGATGATTGGCATCTGTCTGTCTCAAGAGACAATTGAGTGCACCTGGACTGCTGCATTAGCAGCACCAAAATTACTTCCCCTGGGTGCAAACATTGGAGTGAGTATGGACGTCATGGGCTGCCTGAGTGACAAGACTCCTCTCTTAGACTCACTGAAATGGTCCAGAAGAAAGCAGAGCAAGACATCTGGCACAGGCTTGGCTGCAAGAGTTGCCATAAGGACTTCCTTATGCCATCCAACTGTCTTATGGACTCCACTCTGGATTTGTGTTGGGTTTATTTCTTAGCCTCCCCCCCCCCCTAAATATATCTCACAAGACAGAGTAGGTTTAGGATCACAGTATTCCTTCTCCTGGATCAGCTACCTTCTCAGGTTTTAACCAGAGCCATCAGTCCCTCACTTTCTTCTACAACATGTCCAGGAATCACTTTCTTGCCTGCTGGACCCATGATGGGCTTTGTCCACTCAAACTGATGGAGCCTGTTATCGCATGTAAGGAAAGTCCCAACTCACTGAAGGGCCGGCAAGCCTTCGGGGAGCATGCAGATGAGAATTGAGGGTCTGGGACTCAGCTCCATTTCTCCCCGACTTGCTTTCCCCCGCACTGTCTTTCGGTGGTGCCCGGAAGTCAGTTCTATCCCCAGGCGGGGGGACAGATAGTCTTAACCAATGCCTAAACAACCACTCACGGTTTTGTATTTAAATAAAGTTGTGGCCAATATTATGCCAAAAACCTTAAACAAAAATTAAGTGTGCGTTGTGAGTTATTTGGGGGGTGGCTTGGGGACCTCGACACGTAAAGGCATTAAATGGTCCTGGTTACAACTGTATCAACAATGCACTTTTGTAAAGTCTCTGGAATGCAATGGTGAAGGCTTGAGACCCTTGACAGCTTTTGAATTGCTATGTAACAGACATAGCCAAGACAGGAAAGAGGCTGTTTCGATGATATATGGTATGATATTAGACAGGTTTGTGGGCAACACAGAAGAGATGGGAGACTGACATAGGAACCTCACAAGTGAAAAAGCATGGATATACGGTGTAATCCATCTCTAAATACAAATTTCTTCTCACCTCCAGGAAATTTTCCTTAAAATTACTTTTTGGTGGTGTGGATCCCCACACGCCTTGCAAAGATAAATCCATCAAGCTCACCATTATGTTACAAAGACTGTGGAGAATGAGGTTCCTACTTTCACCTTTGTTGTGGGGTGTACTGTGAGCCACACCTTTTGGCAGAAAGTTTTTCATCTGATCTTCAAAGTTACCCTCCTAATTTGGTACTTGCTTTATTATCATGAGATTTGACCCCAAATTCCACCCTTACATCTAAAGAACAAATTTTCTTCCTGTTCACAGCAGCTGGACTAATTATTGCCCAATAATGGAAAAAATCGTCTAGTATACTGTATTCGATGACACATTAGAGTTGAGTAAATACGGTATATCTCAAAGTTAAACTGAGCAAGTCCATCCCTCCTTCAAATCCCTGTGGCTGCCACTACTATCCTCCCCTCCTCCCACTGGCTGAGGATGGGGTGAGGTCGGTGTGGGTCACCCTGGGTGTCATCCCTAAAAGTTACCTTTTGGTGGCATTGGACCCCCACAAGCCTTGCAAAGATAAATCCTTCAAGTTCACCATTATGTTGGAAAGGCTGTGGAGAATGAGGTTCCTACTTTGAAGTTTGATATGGGTGTACTGGAAAGAAACCTCTAGTATACTGTATTTGATGGCCACTACCATCTCCTCCTTCTCCTTCCCCAACACCACAGGAGAAGTTGCTTAAATAAGGCAAAGAGGCTGCTAACTTTGGAAGGCAAGGGGTGGGAAAGAATCATAAGTCACCCACCAGCGCCCCTGCTCCTGGTCTGTTAAAGGATTGCAGATCTGCAGCAACCACAACACAACCAAGCAGCAGCTTTGTACCCATCAGGCTGGCTGGGCCTTGCTCAGAAGTGACGCTGGACATTGCATGTGTGCTGCTCTCTCCCTCTTGTCCCCCCCCCAACACACACACTCTTCTCCCCAAACTCCAAGTCTCTCTCCAGTATGGGTGCCTATGGAAACTCAGCATGGGACTCAAGGAAAGCCACGGCTGGCAAGCGAGCGACCCGTTCGCCAGGGAAGCTGGAGTCATAGAATCATAGAATCATAGAATCATAGAATCATAGAGTTGGAAGAGACCACAAGGGCCATCGAGTCCAACCCCCTGCCAAGCAGGAAACACCATCAGAGCACTCCTGACATATGGTTGTCAAGCCTCGTTCTTCTGGGTTGGGGTTTGGGTGGGCAGGAAGGAAGGAGAACTGAGGCTCATTGGACTTCATGGTGTGCAGGCAGCAGGGTCAAAGTGTCACGTCTCAAATGAAAGTAATTTTTATTCTATAGTACACATTTCCTCTGTGAGAAAAGAATGTGGTATGATTAGAGATAAAGTTAAGAAGTAATGAAGATAGAAATGTGATATTGAAATTAATAAGGTGGAGACTGTGAAGATATTAAGAGGGAGAATGAATTGTAACCAAGATCAAGAATATTCTGTATGTCAAATACATTGGTTGACATTCCATTCACTGTTGGCATCCTTCCGCAATTGCTTTATGAGCAAATAAAAATAATTAGACGTTTGATTGATGAGATGGAGAATGAAATGGGCATAGAAGGGTCAAAAGCGGGTGTGAATTAATGAATACATAATAAGTAAAGAACTATGGGATATGATTTTTGTATTTTATCACAATGGAGAAACAATTGTGGACAAATATTAAAAGATTTATTATTGTTGAATATGGAGAAATGGTTGTGAAAGTTATTGCAGGTAAAGTTGTTATGTTTGATTAGAGAAAATATATTGTTGATTTCTCTTTTTCCTTTCCTTTTCTTTTTCCTTTTGTTTTTCACTTGATGTTTTCTTGTCTCTTTCTCTTTGTTTTTTTTAATTTAAATTAATTCCTTTTCTTTTATTATGAGATATGGTGTAGGTAAAGTTATTTCTTTGATTACATCCTTGACAATGGACCTCCCCATGTGTTGTTTGTTGTTTGTTCTCCCTTGTGCTATGACCCCCCACACTAGTATTCTTGCTTGTGGTGAGCTTGCAAATGTAGTATCAATTTCAACAGATGCTTGTCTGTATTTTCTTTAATATCTGGATTGCCATTGCCATTTATTAATAATAAAAAATAGTTGGCTACTTTTATAATTTTTGTGTAAAAAGGAAAATGAAATAATTTATTTGGGTCAGGATAGAAGATCCATGGAAATAAGATCAGCTGGGTGGCACCAGCCATTTGTTCTTTGCCTACCTGGAAGCAATCAACACAACTTTGTAAGGTTATGCATTGGGCAAGGCTTTGTTTGGATGGATGGGAGGGTGTAGCCTTCGCCTGCCCCTCCTCACTAAGGGTATCCTATTAAAGGGATCTGGGGGTGTGGATTCTGTCCAATGCCTGGATGTGGGCTGTTGGAATGTCACTGCCCCAATGGGGAGCCCTCAGAGGGTCCCTATTTGATGTACGTCATAGGGCTCCCCCTATTGGTGGTTTACACTGCAAATGGGTGCGAGTCAAGATATGCTGGCACCCGCATGTGTAAACAATAAAGCTGTGGCCTATTAGAACCCATAAACGAAAATAATTCTTTCTGTGTAATTATTGTCTGTAAGGGTCGCAGGGCCTTGGCATGCAAGTGGGGCTAAACAAAATAACATGCAAATTCTCATATTTTACTTCAAATGCCTTTCTCAGCATTCTACACATTCTGCATATATAAAACATAGAGATATAGAATACAGATTCAATGTGCCAGATGAGTTTATTTTTTTATGATGAGTTTCACCAATTATGAAAAAGAAACCCATGAGGCCTGAGCTCCTCTTCTCACCACTAGGCTCCCAGTTTCTTCTGCAGCTACCATGAATGGTGGAATTAACAAGGAGGAGAGCTTTGCTGTCTTGTATCTACCCTTCAAGGTGGATTTTGTTTGTGGATATCTCAGCATTCCAGCATTTTGCTTCAATTTGACCCAGTACAAAGTTACCGTGTGCTACGATTTTTCCATTAAGGGCACACCAGTCTTCAGTTGCACAGCCTTTAAATGTGAGCCTTTGAAATGAATGAGGATCTGTGTAACACAAAGTATAACCTTTGCATGAGTTCTTTATTAGCGCTTTGGGGATAGGGATGACTGTGGTTATTAAAGCTCAACCAACACACTGACAATACACACTCACCAACCAATCTGACAGCCAAGTATCACTAGCTTTGAATTTGGGTTTCCTGGCTAACACCATGGTGCTGCATTGTGAACAGGAAGTTATCCTATGTCTCAGTGCTATTTTTATAGAAAAAGAGGTGCCAGAACTCAACATGAGTGCCCCTCTTGTTCTCTTAGAATGGCAATGGCGCCCACCTGAGAGTTGCTAGAACTGAGCTGAAAAAAAGTCCTCGTCTCCCACCCCATGTATTTTGCTAGACTAAGGCAGCAATTCTTTTGCACACTTGTGATTCAATTAATACAGTTTAACTTATTTGCCAAGAAATATGAACAGAGGTGTACATGGTAGAATCCTTCTTTCTCCCAGACTTCTTTACTTTTGAATTTTTGGCCAAAGTGTGTGGTTCTGTCCTTCTGGACCAGCACCAAATGGTGCATACTGCTCTGAGGAGAAGCTGTAATGTGCTGGCTAGTCCTGCACCTTCCCCTGTATCCCTCTCCTTTGCTCCTCCTTGTGGATTAGAGGACAAAGGTGTGCTGTAAGGAGTCCTCTGTGCTTTGTGCCCCCCCCCAGTCACACAAGGTAAAACCTTGCACATGAGTGAGCCTGCCCCCTCTTGTTGTTATGCTCTTCATATGGGGATAGTTTGGAATCCAAAACAGGACTAGAGCATTGCCCTTTCCCTCAGAGAAAGAAATCAAAGTTACACAAATGTCAGTCATTGCTTTTCTGGAAATGAGAAAGAGACAGAAGCAGGCAATATTACTCACATGCAAAAGCACTATAATAGTAAATGCACTTGGTCTCATTGGCAAGGCAGCTGACATATCCCTCACGTGGGCAACTTTTATCCTTTGGTTTACTAATATCGGTGGTCTTAAAGCAGGCTGGGCACTGTAGACCATTGGGGGAAAGATCTTCACGTGGAGGAACTACCATAATAAAAAGCTACAGTCAGCATATGGATACACCTCATTCCCCATTCTCTTTATTGTACTTTTATTTTGATTTCTTTCATGCCTTCTAGTAGCTGCTGACACAAGCTGGACAAGCTACCACCACATTATGTCCTGCAATAATGATGATGATGATAATGATATTAATTATTATTATTATTATTTATTTCTATCATCTGGCTGGGTTTCCGCAGCCACTCTGGGTGGCTTTCAAAAGAACATTAAAAACAGAATAAAACTTCACATCTTATGGGAGGGCATTCCACAGGGCGCCATTACCAAGAAGACCATTTGTCTGGTTTCCTTTAACCTTTCTTCTCACAGTGAGGGAACCGTCAGAAGGCCATCGACGCTGGACCTCAATGTCCGGTCTGAAGGATGGAGGTGGAGGCACTACTTCAGGTATTCTGGACTGAGGCTGTTAAGGACTTTAAAGGTCAGCACCAACACTTTGAATTGTTTTTGGAAACATACTGGGAGCCAATGTAGGTCTTTCAAGTGTTATATGTTCTCGGTGGCCACTCCCTGTAACCAGTCTAGCTGCCACATTCTGTATTAGTTGCAGTTGCAGGTAAGGACCACATAGATCATGTTGCAGTAATCTAAGTGGGAGATAACTAGAGCATGCACCACTCTGGCGAGACAGTCTGCGAGCAGGTAGGGTCTCAGCCTGCACACCAGATTTGACCTGTGCCTCCATGTTCAGCTGGGAGTCCAAAATGACTCCCAGGCTGCACACCTGGTCCTTCAGGGCCACTGTTACCCCATTCTGGACCACACACTCGCCTGCCCCCTGTTTTCCCAAAACAGTAGTTTTGTCTTGTCAGGATTCAACCTCAATCTATTAGCCATCATCTATTCTCCTACCACCTCCAGGCACTCATACAGGACTTTCACCTGGTCAGATTTTAAGAGTGAGGTAGAGCTAGGTATCATCTGCATACTGATGAACACCCAGCCCCAACTCCCTGATGATCTCTCCCAGCGGCTTCATATAGATAATATAAGCATGGGGGAGAAGACAGAACCCTGAGGCACCCCACAAGTGAGAGCCCCTCTATATGGTCCAGAAGGATATCATGGTCAGTGGTGTCAAAAGCCGCTAAGAGATCCAGCAGAACTAGGAAACAACGTTCACCCTTGTCCCTAGCCCGCCAGAGATCATCGACCAGCTTGACCAAGGCAGTTACTGTCCCATGATGAGGCCTGAATCCTGATTGGAAGGGATCCAAATGCATCCTTCGGGCGTGCATGGAGTTGTTCAGCAATCACCCATTCAATCACCTTGCCCAAGAAGATTTGAGAATGGGCAATTGTTGGCCATATCAGCTGGGTCCAGAGATGTGTTTTTAAGAAGTGGTCTAATGACTGCCTCTTTGAGTGGGGCTGGGAAGACTCCCTCAGAGAGGGAAGCATTCACCACCCTGCAGAGCACATCGCTCAGACCTTCCCAGCTGATTTTTAAGGAGACAGGTGCTTGGTTTCACTCGTCCAAGCATCCAGTCCACATCCTCGGAGGTAACAGATTGGAATTTATCCCATGCAACTAGACTAAACAGGACTCGTGCACTTTCGTGCCCCAGCCCTACTCACATGGTTGGAGTCTACCTCTTTCTGAATCCGAGCAAATTTATCTGCAAAAAATCTTTGGAAAATCATTGCAGGAGATCTTGTTTCGCTTTTACTTAGTGTCAAATCACCCACATTCATAGAGGTAAACACCAGGTCTAAGGCACATCTATAACTATGAGTTGGGCCAGACTTATTCAGGGACACCCCCATGGAGGCCATGCTTTCCACAAAGTCCGGAGTGGCCCCTTATAAGGTTGTGTCAGCATAAATGTTAAAATCCCCTAGGACAACCAAACTAGGTGTATCCAGGAGCATGTCCACTATGACCTGAAGTAGCTCGGCTAGGGAATCCTTGGTGCAGCAGGGAATCCTTTACTGCCCCTATTGCCCAGCTTCCAGAACATGCACTCATAAAACTGGGTCTTCCCAATAGGATGCCTGGTCCAAGCTAATGACTTCCTAAAAATCACTGCAACCCCCTCTCCCTCCCCACATGACCTGGGTTGCTGTGCCTAAAGGAAACCTGGTTGACAAGCAGCAGTGAGCACAGGCCCATCTGCATCACCCAACCAAGTCTCTGTCACACATGCCAGGTCAAGTCCCCCATCCATGATCAAGTTATGGATGGCAGTGGTGTTATGAATCATTGACATGGCATTGTATGGCAGCACCTTCACGTCATGTGGGTCTCTCTTGCTGATTCCAATATGCTTCCGGTCAAGACCAGACCCGGAGGCAGAGGTAGTCGTCAAATAGTGATTAAACCTGCCTCCTCAGTATTGACATGGTCTGGCCTTAGAGTAACTCCTCCTCCTACCCGTGATCACAGAGATCGGGCATCCCAGAGAATCCTCCCCTGCGTAACCTGCCCCAGATATTCTGTTGGCTAGGGCCCACTCCCAGGCAGCTCTGACCCTCATTTGCCATTAACTTTGATGAACAGACATATCTGCTGAGCATTTATAAAAAATATTGTTGTGTTTCACCTTTTGTCATGCACACTATTATTTTGTGGATTTTCTGGAGTTCTCAATTGGTAGCAGTATATCAGGCAAGCTCTCTGCTTTCTGATTCTAACTCTTTGTACCTGAATTTACAGACAGCTGCATTCTCTTGGAGGTAATCTCTCTCTCTCTCTCTCTCTCTCTCTCTCGTGTGTGTGTGTATTTGTGTGTGTGTCTATGTGTAAGCAAGGAGTGGGCAGGCCCAGAATCCACATGGGGGAGAGTGATTCCCAGATTCCCAGATTCCCAGATTTTCTGGATTTCTACTTCTCTTCCTTCAGCTCCACCAACTGCTTGATTGAGATGTGACAGGTGTATGTAAGGAGGTGATCATCTACTCCACCCATTAAAGAGTCAAGGATGAACCACCAGTACTTCTTAGACCCTTGCATCCTGCATCTGAATGGACCAAAAGACAGATTTCTATACAGTGGTACCTCGGGTTACATACGCTTCAGGTTACATATGCTTCAGGTTACAGACTCCACTAACCCAGAAATAGTACCTCGGGTTAAGAACTCTGCTTCAGGATGAGAACAGAAATTGTGCGCCAGCTGCGCGGCGGCAGCAAGAGGCCCCATTAGCTAAAGTGGTGCTTCAGGTTAAGAACAGTTTCAACTTAAGAACGGACCTCCAGAAATAATTAAGTACTTAACTCGAGGTACCAATGTACTCTTCTTGCAACTATTTTTTTTTTATAAGATTTTTATTGGGTTTTCACATTTTATAAACACAGACACACACACACGGACAAAGACAACACATATAAAATTTCATATCCTTACTTTCCTAACCCCAGTTCTTGACCTCCCCCCAACCCCCCCTTCATACATCCTAATTCAATTAAATTAGCTCAGCAAGTTCATATCTCTCATCCTTTACATATTATTATTATATATATATATTTTTAAAGAAATACTTAATTCTTATTACTTGGTCAAATTTTACTTATCCAGTTTCCTTATAAACATTAAATCCTTTTCTAAGGTCGACTCAAATTCCTTCCACGAATTTCCCTTTTATCTTAAAAATAGGTCATAATAATCAAACACAAAGGTCATAAACATATTTTTAAAAATTCTCCCCCCCCCCGCCCCAGTTTCTGTCCCTTCCCAATGTCCCCATGTCCACAAAAACAGTCTTTAGCCTGGATTCCTCACATCTGAGGCCTTTAAATCTCTGTCAGTCTCTCTCTGCCGATTTTGTTGATAGCCCTCTTTGTTGGTCCTCGGGTCTTGAAGGAGTTCTAGCTCAGTCTCATCAGATTTTCTTCCATCCAAAGTACTTGACACCAGCTTCTGCGAAAGGTCAGCCAATCCATGCTCAAAGAGGAAGCCCCAGTCATATTTCTTATTTCTTTTAAATTCAAATATTCCAACTGTTCCAGGGGCTTCCTCCCTCCTCTTTTGCATCTCTCGCAAGTTTGTAATCCAAAGGTCTTCTTCTTTGTGTTCTGACAATGTAGGCTTGTGGTTGGTACTCTCCATCTGTACTGGCCCTTGCTCCCTCTCCTCCTGTTCTGAAGTTATCTCTTCTAATTCAGCTGCAGATTTTTTCCCGGTCAAGTCCATTGTGCATTCAGCAGAGTCACTTATTTTAGAGTTCAAGGTTAAAAGTTGTTTACTCATAGCCGTAGTCTGCTCCTGCAACTTTCCCACAAGAAAGAACATTCTTTCTATCTCTGCCTGTAATTTTCCATCTGCAGCCATTGTAGTGTTTCAATGTTTCCCCTAGGGGGATTCTGGTTACTTAATAGTCTTTTCCCAACAGTCCGTTACTTTGTTATTTCACTGCTTTGTTCCCAACCACTTTAATTCAAATATAACAAATTTAGTCCAGAAAGGTGTTAAATAATAAGATTTTTAACTTTCACTGCCCGTTTGACAGCTCCTTTGACAGCTGTCAAACTCCTTGTTCCTTTTTCTCCAGCTCACATACAGGACACTCCCGGGTCTGGGGGGGGGGGGGGTTGAACAAAAACTTCTAAAATTCCACTCTTACTCTCCAGCACAAATCTTCTTCTGTCAAATTCATGAAAATATTATCTTTTAAAAAACACCAAAAAGAAAAAACTCTCCACCTTAGTTCTCCGATCCTTGCTTTAAATCTTCTGTAAGCAGGGGGGTGCGGACTTCCCTTTAGCACATCCCCCGATCGTACCGAATTCAAGGATAGAAATTTTAAAGTCCAAATTCCATTCTACTCACGGATTAATTAAAGTCCAAATTTCAGGGAAGAAAGTCAGCGGTCTCCGGCCATGGCTCGCGGCTTCGCTCCGCTGCAGTAGCGGTCCACTCACAGCACCACGCCGCTCCCCGTACCGTCTCCGCAGCCTTTAAAAAGGCTCTTCGTGGGTCGGGGGCGCTTTAGGCTTCAGCGCCTGCGGTTTCTGAGGGTCCCCGCGTCGCCGTCGCGGTAGAACCCTTCTCCAGCGGAGCCGATTCCCTCCGGAGCTCGGAGGGAATCCGCCATTAACCAGATCGCGCTAACCCGGAAGTCCTCTTCTTGCAACTATTAGGCACTTATATAATTGGTTCATACAGTGGTTTTTTTCCAGAAAAAGGGGGCTGGAATTGTGTTTGGCGTCTGCTATAAACATTGAGACTAGCCTATCCATATGTTTAGGCAGTAGATGCAAGTTTTAATATGCTTTTATTCTATTGTAATTTTAACTTTTTGGATTATTATTTTTTTTACAATCCAGGATTGTATAAATTTAATTAAAAAAATAAAGTGATATGCCAAAGGATTTCTAACACTTCTACATATGTCCACTGAGAATTTATTCCAAGTGAATCAGCCTAGAGAGGCAGTTAGCACAATTATGTTGCCACTTCAAGGGTGGCAAACTGATTATCAGCCCTGCGGGGAAACCCCTGTCATTGGCTTACTGGCCCAAGTGCTCTGACACTGAGCCCCCTCTGCTGAAGATGGGGGGCTTTGGGTAGGAGGCAGTAGGGTTCCTGGCTCCTGTCATAGCCTAGTGCCTCCTTCCCCAAGCCCAGGTAGCATTTGCTCAACTTTGGTCAGGAGGCATGATGCTCTGACAGGGTCTGAGAGTGCTCCCACTACCTCCCCAAAGCCCACCTGGTTCTGGGTTGGAGGCAGCAGGGTTCCAAGATCCTGTCTCAGACTCATGCCTGCTTTCCCAAGCTTGGGAAGAATTTGATCAGCTTAAGAAAGGAGGTGGTCTGATGGGGTCCCCAAGGCCTCCTGCATCCTTCCCCCCAAAAGTTGGCAGAACTATGTCCTAGCATTTTCCATCAGAAAAAAGCCCCGTTTTTATAAGCCCTTGGCCTTCAGAGATGCAGATACTCACGGTGGACAGGTTCCTTATTGCATTCATCTGTTTGGCAGCAGACCGTCTTCAGCTGGAGGAATTTACCTTGAGCTGCACTGAAGCTGTAATCACCTGAGTGGCAATAACTGGAAAACGCACATGCCCGGAAAGTTAAAAATTCAAACTCTGGAACTGAAAAGAAGAAAAGGAAGTAAATCACAAGATAAGCAAAAAAAAATATATTTATTTTTAATGATACTTCTCTTTAACTACATTTTTTTCTTCAGTGAGAAACTACATAATCCACAGTTCTTGAACCAAGAAATGAACCAAAACACAATTATCTTTCAGAATCCATAATTCTCCAACCAAACAGTGCATACAAATATGCAAATATTAAGAAAAAACAAGCATAGAAATAGTGGGTGTATTTCAGTTGTATACTCTGAGTAGGATTTAGTTGAATGCCACTCAGCTATGCCACTTGTTTGAACTCATAACAAGCAACAGAGTTACTTTGTATTAGGGGAAATCACCTGGTTTCTCAGATGAGCATGCAGATGAAGAGAGATCTGGAAGCTGAAACCTAGAATGACCAATGTTCCAGGAATCATTGTGAGGCCAATGGGCCATATAGTGGGTGTATTTCAGTTGTATACTCTGAGTAGGATTTAGTTGAATGCCACTCACCTATATGAGTTCAAACAACCAACAGAGTTACTTTGTATTAGGGGAAATGATTTCTCAGATGGGCATGCAAGAGATCTGGAAGCTGAAACCTACAATAACCAATGTTCCAGGAATCATTGTGAGGCCAAGGGGCCATATAGCCCATCGTTGTGTGCTTAAATCACAGGATGCTCAGGATAAAAATATGATGTGGCTGCTCTTGAGCCAGCAATCCCATGAATCGCACCAAAATTCACAGACAGTTTAGATGCATGACTTAGTCTTAGTGTCATTGCACTCTGAGTTTCCCACCATCCTCAAGAATTTGAAGGCGACAGGGGGGTCTCTGAGCATGGCATCATATCACACCTCTTCTTTCACAGGATGTTCGCTCAAGTAATGCAAGAAGGAGAGATAGGGTTGCTAGAAACCATTTTTCCATTATAATATCTCATCTGGAACAGCTGGTGTAACAGCAAAGAGAGAAAGAACTTGTAGGTGCCCAAAATGATGCATGCATTGAAATTGTAATAACTGAATACTTTGCCTTATGTTTGAAAGCAAACCCAAACCAAACCAGAGTTCACTGTTTCTGGTGTAGTGTGGACTGCTAGTTAAGGCAGCGATGGCTAATTTGTGGCCCTGAAGAATTTACCGAACTACAGCTTGCATCATCTCCAGCCATTGACCATGCTGGCTGAGGTGGATGGGAGCAGTAGTCCAGAAATGTCTAAAGGGCCAAAGGATAGTCAACCCCAGGCTGATGCATGCCAGGATCTCTCTGATGTGATGCATGTGGTGGAAAGGAAAAGGGAATGCCTTTCCTCTTTATGTGACTGAGTATGGGTGCTGAGTGTTGGACTGGAATCTGAGATGCCAGGGTTTAAATCCCCACTCAGCCATGAAGCTCACTGGGTGACCTTGGGGAGTCCCTGACTCTCAGCATAATAAACCTGACATGGTTAAATGCATAAAAGAAGAACCATTTCCTTGGAGAAATTGTGGGCTATAAAGGCAATAAATAAATACTAAATAATGCTAATTTACACAAGAAAGTCATTCCTTGGGGTGACCAAGAGTAAGTGAGAAGATTCAGCTCACCTATGTTGTTACGCACAGCAATAGAGGAACAGATTTGAGTATCTTTGCAGGATTGACGGCTGCTCTCATTACATGAGGTACTCTTTTCATAACAGTAGTCACATGTAAGAAATGCCGCTGCAGAAGGAAGATAGAGGTTGGTGGAAGAGATTTCTTGAGATGGAAATTCCCCCTGGTCTCCCTGCTCGCCCAAATAGGACAAATTTAGCCATCTAACCCTGTTGATCATCTAATGTTTATTGGATGGATTTTCCCCCTAAATTGAATTTTGAATTCTGAATTTATTGTTATTCACGTTTTATATTGTATTTTTTGCTGTTTTTGTTGCATCACTTAAGTGTTTTAAATATGTTGTTAGCCTCCCTGAGCCTGGTTGTTTGAACCGGGAAGGGCGGGGTATGAATAAAATTATTATTATTATTATTATTATTATTATTATTATTATTATTATTATTGTATTCCTTAAACAGAAACCTAAGAGATCACTTTCTGAAACCCTTTTCTGCAAAAGCAACACCCCAGAAGAAATAGTTAGGTTTCTTTTGAAAGACAATGGCTTTTTAGAATGCCAGGTGGCGCTGTGGGTTAAAGCCTCAGCGCCTAGGGCTTGCCGATCGAAAGGTCGGCGGTTCGAATCCCTGCGGCGGGGTGCGCTCCCGCTGCTCGGTCCCAGCGCCTGCCAACCTAGCAGTTCGAAAGCACCTCCGGGTGCAAGTAGATAAATAGGGACCGCTTACCAGCGGGAAGGTAAACGGCGTTTCCGTGTGCGGCTCTGGCTCGCCAGAGCAGCGATGTCACGCTGGCCACATGACCCGGAAGTGTCTCCAGACAGCGCTGGCCCCTGGCCTCTTAAGTGAGATGGGCGCACAACCCCAGAGTCTGTCAAGACTGGCCCGTACGGGCAGGGGTACCTTTACCTTTACCTTTAATAATAATAATAATAATAAATAAATAAATACCCCACCCTCCCCAGCCAAGGCTGGGCTCAGAGCGGCTTACAAGCAATAATAAAAACAAGTTGAATGATTACAAGTTAAAAACAAAATTAAAATACAACATTAAAATATTGAAACATTAAAATATTAAAATGTAGCCTCATCACAGGAGGAGAAAGAAAAGAAAAAAGAAAGAGAGGGAGAGAATCAAGTTGGCTCCAAGCCAAAGGCCAGGCAGAACAACTCTGTCTTACAGGCCCTGAGGAAAGAAATCAGATCCTGAAGGGCCCTGGTCTCATGAGGCAGACTGTTCCAGAGTTGAAAAGGCCCTGGCTCTGGTTGAAGCTAATCTAACTTCCTTAGGGCCCAGGACCACTAGGGTGTTGCTATTTATGGACCTTGAGGCTCTCCGTGGGGCATACCGGGAGAGGCAGTCCCGTAGGTATGAGGGTCCTAGGCCGTGAAGGGCTTTAAAGGTCAAAAGCAGCACCTTAAATCTGACCCTGTACTCTACCTGGAGCCAGTGCAGCTTGAAAAGCACTGGGAGAATATGCTCCCATGGCAGAGAGCCCATGAGGAGCCTCGCTGCAGCATTCTGACCCGCTGAAGTTCCTGGGACAGCTTCAAGGGCAGCCCCGGGTAGAGCGAATTACAGTAGTCAAGCCTGGAGATGACTGTCGCATGGATCACTGTGGCCAGGTCGGGGCAGGAAAGGTAAGGGACCAACTGCTTGATGCGGCGAAGGTGGAAAAATGTCGCCTTGGCTGTTGCTGTAACTTGCGACATCCATGGAAAGGGAGGCATCAAGGATTACACCCAAACTCTTAACGGAAGGCAATGACACTAATTGGGCCCCCGTAAGAGAAGGGAGTTGGTCCCTCATCCCCATGCCATCCCGACCCAGCAAAAGGACCTCTGTCTTCGAAGGATTTAGTTTCAATTGGCTCCCACAAAACCATCCAGCCACAGCGTCCAAGCATCTGGTCAGTGTGTTCGGGGCCGAGTCGGTGTGGCCATCCATCAGCAGATAGGGCTGAGTGTCATCAGCATATTGGTGACAGCCCAGCCCAAAGCTCCGGAAGATCTGGGCAAGGGGGCGCATAAAGATGTTAAAAAGCATCAGGGAGAGAATTGCGTCCTGCGGCACTCCACAAACCAAGGAGTGGTGCGACGACATTTCCCTCCCTAGTGCCGCCCTCTGTCCCCGACCAGAGATAAAAGAGCACAGCCACTTACGGGCTATGCCCTGTATCCCCATGTCTGCAAGGCGGTGGTTCAGAAGATCATGATCGATCATGTCAAAGGCTGCTAACAAATCTAAAAGGATCACCAGTCCTGACCCGCCTCGATCCAGTTGTCTACGGAAATCATCTGTTAGGGCAACCAGAGCTGTCTCGGTCCCAAAACCAGGACGGAAACTGGACTGAAATGGATCTAATGCCGATGTTTCCTCCAGAAACCTACCAAGCTGTTCAGCAACCGCTCTCTCAATTACCTTACCCAGATATGGAAGATTTGAAACTGGACAGTAATTGGATAGGTCTAAGGGATCTAATGAAGTTTTCTTTAAGAGTGGACACACCACTGCTTCCTTCAGTTCACCTGGGAATGTCCCCGTGTCAAGGGACAAATTGATAATTTCAACCAGGGGGGTCCGTGCAACATCTGGACACTCCCTAATCAGCCAAGAAGGGCACGGATCAAGGAGGCAGGTGGTGGGCCTACCAACTTGGAGGAATCTATCCACATCAGCAGGGAGTATCCTAACGAAATGGTCCAACCCTGGACCTGAAGTCAGTTGAGGGGCCTCCAGTTCAGTCACTGTATCTAAATTGGCAGGGAGGTCACGGCGGAGCAACAGGACTTTCTCCGCAAAAAAGCTCACGAATGCCTCATAGCTGTGGGTCGAATTTGTGCTTAAATTTGGTTGTCCTCCTAAGGACATTATTGACCTAATTATTCTAAAAAGTTGTACCGGGCGAGAGCTATTGGATGCAATGGAAGCTGCAAAGTAAGATTTCTTAGCAGCTTTTGTAGCTATCTCATAGGCTTTTATAAGCGTCCTATAAGATGTTCTTGAGGCTCTGTCACGAGTCCGTCGCCATACTCTCTCTAGCATTCTGAGATCCTGCTTCATTTTTCGGAGCTCCTCAGTAAACCAAGGGGCCCATTTTCAACGGGGTCACAGAGGGCACTTAGGCGCAATCTCATCAATGGCTGCCAATAGCCAGTTATTCCAGTCCTCAACAAGGTCATCTAATGAGTTGCCGGGAGGAGCAGGGTCCCGCAAGGCTTGTTGGAATCTATCAGCATCCATCAGTTTTTGCAGACGAGCCCAAATAGGTTCGCCACCCGAGCAGGATAGGAGCAGGAAGTCAATCCTGGCTTTCAGAGCATAGTGATCAGACCATGGCACTTCCACAGGGGGGAGCATGATCACATCTATGCCAGCCCCAAAGATCAGATCCAGCGTGCGGCCTGCTTGATGAGGGGGCCGCAAAACAAACTGGGAGAGCCCTAGTGTTGCCACTGAAAGAGCAATCCTCCCGGATTAACAACGCTACTCCTCCCCCCCGACCCACAGTCTGTGATTGATGGAGGACAGAGAAAGCTGGGGGTGTTATGCACCGACTGAAAAAAATAATAGGAAAAGGAATTAGATAAGATTGCTATAAGTTGTTGTGGTGATTGTAAGGTTTAATGTGAAATCAAGGTAAAATTAAGCTTGTTGGTTTCTCCGGTATCTTCTCTCCCATACATTATGGTTGTTGGCTTATATTATGGATGTCTGCTCTGTATTATTTTATTAATACCATTCCTACAAGTTTGTCTTGGCCTTTGGGTAGTGCAATAAAGTTATGAACTGTAAGTGAAATGTTCATTGCTGCTTAAGTACTTGAGATTTTCTCACTCACACACCATTTCCCCATTACAGTACTTCACTCTTGTCTTTGAAGGGAGCCTGGCTTAGAGAACACTCACTAAGAGCTTCGATATTAGAGAAGCAGGTAATGGTTGGTGTGAATGTATATATACACACCCAAACGCATGCGCGTGCGTGCGTGCGCGCACACACACACGCACACACACACACAGAATTACCTTTTAATCAGGGTGGTATATATGTTAGGGGGGTTTAATCATTCTGCATTTTAACAAAAATGCAGATTTATTTTGTTGCTGTTGTTTTCTAAATAGCACAGAAGCCATTTAGGAATGAAGCAATACATATATTAATGAATAAATAATAATATATTCTAGATAGAATGGCTTTCCTAAGTATCCTGGAAACTGTAGCCTTCACTTCTTCGTATGGTTAATCAGATTCCTCCATCACAGAAATACATGTTTGCAACTGACTATACTTGGTCATCAAGGCTTAAGTGCTTCAACTCTTGAGTTTACTCTCCTTGGTAAGCCAGCAGTCCTGACTCTCTATTATGCTGATATCCTGTCCTCACTCACATTCCCGCCCAAGGAGCAAACATTTTTGCAGTCATCTAAAGATGATAAAAAGAATCCCATTGCACTGGTTCCTACTCACCTGGAGAAAGCAGGCCCAAGAGGAAGCATGTGCTCAGAAGCGTTTTCATCATTTTTGAAAGATCAGGAAACTCAGAGATGGACCAGGCAAGAGAACTAATACAGGGAGAGCTTTTACTTGGAGATATTTATAGGCCAAAGATTCATTCTGTGGGCAACACCTGGGAACAAATGGTTCCGTGAGGTCTGGGAGTGGGGGCTGTGTGTTTGCTGAGAAGACACAGAGGGACATAGTGAAATTCAAGGCTCGGTGTTGAAATTGGCATAATTGTTTCTTTTTCATTTCATTAGCTCTTGCCAGAAACCTCTAAGCATTTTTTTTTTTTTATCATTAACGTACAATTTAAATTGTAATGGCACCAAAGAAATGGCACCAAGGGCAAAACCAAGATGCAACCTGCATAGAGCCCCCAAAATAGCCTCCTCCAAAGGATTTGTCTTCTGAGAAAGAGATATGTCTGGATATCAGATAGTTCTTGGTAAGACTTGGTAAGACTGTAAGCAAGGGAGTAGCCCTCAGCTGAGAAAAGTAGCCCTCAGCCTTCAGCATCTAACAAAACCCTTAACCCATCATGGCTTCATAGTGCCTGAAGGTACTGGCGGCTTCAACAAGGAGGACTGATTCTCCTATCACGGAAGTGGTCATCCTCCCCCCATAGGGAAAAAAGTGGGCTCTAGAGCTGGTATCAATGACTAAGACAGGGGTCAGACCTTGTCAGGGGCCAGACTATATTTTGGAGAGGGGGGGGGGAAATGAACAAATTCCTATGCCCTAGAAATAACCCAGAGATGCATTTTAAATAAAAGGACACATTCTACTCATGTAAAAACATGCTGATTCCCAGACCCTCCATGGGCTGGATTTAGAAGGTGATTCTTCCAGATCTGGCACCTGGGCCTTTGTTTGCCTACCCATGGACTAAGAAGTGTACCTGGTTAGAATAAAACACTCACACAGCATGGAGCCAGCTGTCTCGACAAACGACACAAACAAGGCTATACTCTCAATCACTCTTCATCACATTGAACCAGTCAAGTGGAAGGTACTGGGCAATGTGCAAAGCAGCAGTGGAGGAAGACATTGTTGGTTCAGCTTCAGATTAACTCAAAGGCCATTAGTGCAGCCCAGCAGTGGGATGAGCCAGTGGCAGTGAAGCCATCAAATGGGGTATAGGGATGTAAGGTTGAAGTAGAAAGTAAAATTATGTATGTGGAAGTAAAGGACAAAGCCATTTCACTTCCCCTGGGAAATGGAGATGCTGGCTGGACATGAGGTGGGGGTGTGGCTAGCCCTCACATCATAGTCCCCTCCATGTCATGCCCCAGGCCAACTAATCCGGCCGGCCGGCCAGGGGGAATAGCGTGCTCTATTTAAGTAGCCCGCAGGTAGAGATACCCCCCTTTTTTCTGGTCCTCCCTCCCTCCCTCCCTCCCTAAGATTAGCTCTTAATCCTTTGACCTTACTATGGACCTGTCAGGGAACTGCCATCGGAAGAACAGGTGGTGGAAAGGCTCCAGGAGAATAGGAGAGACACTTCAGCAGAAGAGGGAACCAGTAGGGGGAGAGCAGGAGCTCCAAGGGAAAGGGAGTCGGAGGGGAGGCTCTGGGATACTTCCAGTGAGAACAGTGAGGAGGTATAAGGACCCCCTTTAGGGACCCCCATCCCTCGCCGGAAACTGTCACGCAGAGAATCCAGGAGACGCGTTTCCGTTAAACAGCTTTTATGTTGGAAACGTTTCTGCAGACGCCCACTGTCAGATTCTACCAGCGACTGACGGAGCCATGCCAAAGGGCTCCGCTCAAGGCAGAGCTTTACTACACTGAGTAAGCTCTGAGGGATCAAGCTTTTACGCACAAGCAGCTCATTATCCCATCACAGGACCTCAGTTAGTCGCCTGTTGAAGAGGCCTGGTAGGATTTTTTTCCACTTGGCAAATTGGCACCAGCCATTTGCTTTTTTGCCTGCCTCGTAGCAAATTGTCACAACTTTGTAAGGTTGGGGGGTTAGGCATTGGAGTATTTGGTTGGAGGTGAGAGGAGGTAGTGGCCATCACCTACCCCTTCGATTTACAGCCAAAGCTCACCCAGGAGTTGGTTCTTCTACTTCCATTGTTGGGGAGCGACAGTCTGTGGCTTTCTTACGAGTCTGGGAGTCTGTGGAAATGTTTCCCTACAAGGTCTATTTAAAATCTTCAACTGCCTGTAGTTTCTTAATTAAATTTATTTTGGTGTGCAGTTCCTTCAGGAGGTGGATAGAAGGCCAACTTAAAGCCTACTTTACTCCTCGCAAGGTAGGCTTCCCCAGTAACATCCTAATTAGAAACCTTAGACTACATTTTCCACATACAATTTGTTTCCCCTGATGAAATTCATGCTTCCTATGTTATAAATTATAAAGATGCCCTACCGATATCCACTCTTTTTTAAATCTTTCACCATTTCTACTCTACTAATGCAATGGGTATAGAAACATACAATCTGTTCCTTTCAGACATTATTCTTTTATGCAGCAGGACTCCTGAAAGTCTTTCATTTTATTGGTGTTTTTTTTAAAAAAAGAATAATGGTTTTTTATTGGAAAACAGGGTGAATTTACCATGAGCCATTGCCTTTGCCTTTGATTTTGTTTTATGTGGTTTCTAACTTGGTTGGAAAAAGCACATATTTTTTATCATTTTCCAGGCCCCAGAAAAAAGCACTGCTGAGGTGGTAAAACTAGGCATTGCTCAGGGTTATAGACAGGTTCCAAGGTTCTGCAATTTCATTCCTATTTATTCCAATTGCATCACGTTGCTGGCAAAGAGTAAAGATACTTGGAGTCATCTGATTTGCTTGCCTTTAGCCACGTTGCCTTTAACTGATTAAAGCAAGATGTTTACACCCACTTCACTACCCATCTTCAGTAACAACATCATCTATATGCATTATATTTCTCTATTAACTGGAAAGCTTTTATATTTTCTGATACCTGAACCATTTTTAACAATGTATATTTTATTGGCTTTTATAAATGTATAACAAACGACAAACAAAACACTAAGCAGCTACACAAAATCAGAATACGCCACCCTTTCTGCAATCTCTCCACCTACCACATAAATATCCATATTTTTTCGAACATTAGTTCTTCTTTCAGATTTTCAACAAAATTCTTCTACGTTATTTCATCAGCCTTGTATGGAAGCATCCATCCAGAGTGTGGTCATCTTCAACTAAAGCATCAAACAGGTGACAACATTGGGATTTGTGGGGATTCTGCTGATAACACATTGCTTAGGTGCTTTTAGCTAGGATACGAAGTAAATGGCGACAGGATGGCATAAAATGCACCTGTTGTTTCTTTCTTTTCAGCACTGTTACATTATGGTTTGTTTTCTCAGTTATATTCAATATCCAAACATTTTCATACCTTTGGTCTCTTCCCCAAACATGTAATTTCCTCCACATTTGGACAAACAATAATTTTGATGCATCATGCAAGTATAGAAAGTGATCTGTTCTCTTAAGAGACTTCTTAAACCATGTCAAATATGAAAGGAAACACAACTGTGGGGTAAAATCAATTTGTTCCATAGACTGCGATTCTCAATCTGTGGGTCCCCAGATGTCATTGGACTACAACTCCCATCATCCCTGACCACACATCATGCTGGCTATGAATGATGGAAGTTGTAGCCCAACAACATCTGGGGACCCACAAGTTGAGAAACATTGCCACAGAATATTAAAATTATTGAATATATTTTCCACACAAAGCCAAAAAATGTATTCTGTGGCATCCCCATCTCAAATGGTGGTATGTCTCTCTATAACTGGCATGACTCCACCACATGGACACTATTCAAAATTAATGTGGGAGAAGTTCACTGGTGTGCTTTGTCTCCTACACATTCCCTGAATATCCAAGGTCCATGGGAACTAGTTTATTGAGGGATTAAGAGATATGTTGACTATGAACCAGTGGCTCCATCTCTGCTCTCACTTGGTGTGGGGTCCAACTATTTTGGGAGTACAAAGTTAGTTCCCAGGGCAAAGTTCTGGTCTTCAGGGGCCCAGATCAAAATGTAGCTAATGCCTAAAGGCACAGCTCAGGTAAGTGCTCATGTGGTAAAGGTGGACACAGTTCAGGGGTACTGATGGATGCCAGGAACACAGTGTTGTGTCATGAATATTGGACAATGACTCCAAAGTCATTACTGAGACCTGATGAAATCATTTTCTGGAACTTTGACCCTCCTTGTTCTAATTGCATACGATTGTTGTGAAAGAGAGAGGATAATTTGTGACACTTGATCTGTTTCATCAGATTATATAATTATAATAATTTCGTGATGGCTTCCCTTAGCCACACTGGTTTGAATGGAACCAAGCCAATGCCTTAAAGCTGCTTCGAACACCATTCTCAGTATGAATCTAATCCATTTGCCCCAAATCTGGAGCTATTAAAGAACAGGCTGCACAGTGATCTGTTGGGGATCCTCAAATGTTGGCTTTTCTGCCTTGGATAGGATGTTAGACTAGACAACCTCCCAGAACCCCATCTCTCACACAAAACATACATGGTTATACAGGGGAGGAATGTGGAGTTATTGATAAATGTTTGAAGGCAAAGACCAACAACACAAGCATGTGAGAAAAACGCCTAAAAATGAAATAACGAAAATGAAATAACAAGGCTTATGATTGCAACACTTTGCTGCCACTCTAAAATGGCTGTAGACATGCAACAATCACGTCCCCTTGCCTAAAGAGAACGCTGCAATTTCAAAACTGATTGAAGAAATGTCCTGGGTTGTGGTGCAGTTGCACATGACATAAAAGCAGATGATTTGCACCACAGTGTTCCATATCCCATTAGCTGCTGTGCAGAAGTACAGTGGTATCTCGGATTAAATACTTAATTCGTTCCGAAGGTCCGTTCTTAAGCTGAAACTGTTCTTAACCTGACACACCACTTTAGCTAATGGGGCCTCCTGCTGCCTCCCCGCCGCCGGAGCACGATTTCTGTTTTCATCCAGAAGCAAACCCGAGTTTACTATTTCTGGGTTAGCGGAGTCTGTAACCTGAAGCGTATGTAACCTGAAGCGTATGTAACCCGAGGTACCACTGTACAAAACATCTTAAGCAAACAAAACAAAGGAGAAGAAAGAGCAAAGAAAAGAATAACATCCAAACACCCGAACTCAAAAGAGCCCAGTGAGGACTGAGCATGTCAGTAGGCCCAGAATGTTGTGGATCCAAATAAGTATCCACATAAGTATCCATATTTTTTTCGAACATTAGTTCTTCTTTCAGATTTCCAACCAAATTCTTCTACGTTATTTCACCAGCCTTGTTTGGAAGCATCCATCCAGCGCGTGGTCACTTTCAACTAAAGCATCAAGCAGGTGACAACATTCAGATTTGTGGGGATTCTGCTGATAACACATTGCTTAGGTGCTTTTAGCTAGGATATGAAGTAAATGGTCACAGGAGGGCATAAAGTGCACCCGTTGTTTCTTTCTTTTCAGCACTATAACATTATGGTTTATTTTCTCAGTTATATTCAATATCCATACATTTTTATACCTTTGGTCTCTTCCCCAAACATGTAATTTCCTCCACATTTGGAAAACCAATAATCTTGATGCATGATGCAAGTATAGAAAGTGTTCTCTCTTAAGAGACTTCTTAAACCATGTAAAATATAAAAGGAAACACAACTGTGGGGTAAAATCAATTTGTTCTATAGAACAAATTGGTCCTCAACCTGTGGGTCCCCAGATGTCATTGGACTACAACTTCCATCATCCCTGACCACAGATCATGCTGGCTATGAATGATGGGGATTGTAGTCAATCCATATGCCCTAAATCTGGAGCTATTAAAGAACAGGCTGCGCAGTGATCTGTTGGGGATCCTCTAATTTTGGCTTTTCTGCCTTGGATTGCATGGTAGACTAGACAACCTCCCAGAATCCCATCTCACACAACAAAACATACATGGTTCTACAGGGGTGGAATGTGGATTTATTGATAAATGTTTGAAGGCAAAGACCAACAATACAAGCATGTGAGAAAAACGCCTTAAAATGAAATTACAAAAATGAAATAACAAGGCTTGTAATTGCAACACTTTGCTGCCACTCTGAAATGGCTGTAGACGTGCAACAATCACGCCCCCTTGCCTAAAGAGAACCCTGCAATTTGAAAACAGATTGAAGAAATGTCCTGGGCTGTGGTGCAGTTGCACATGACATAAAAGCAAATGATAAGCACCACACTGTTACATGTCCCATTAGCTGCTGTGCAGAAGTACAGTGGTACATCGGGTTAAGTACTTAATTTGTTCCAGAGGTCCGTTCCTAACCTGAAACTGTTCTTAACCTGAAGCACCACTTTAGCTAATGGGGCCTCTTGCTGCTGCCCCGCCACCAGAGCACGATTTCTGTTCTCAACCTGAAGCAAAGTTCTTAACCCGAGGTACTATTTCTGGGTTAGCGGAGTCTGTGACCTGAAGCGTATGTAACCTCAAGCGTATGTAACCCGAGGTACCACTGTATAAAAAAATCTTAAGCAAACAAAACAAAGGATAAAAAACAGCAAAGACAAGAATAACACCCAAACTCCAAAGAGCCCAATGAGAACTGAGCATTTCAGTAGCCCCAGAATGTTGTGTGTCAGTTGAACTAGAAAGATGTAAAGTGGGGCATGGGGGGGGGTGAGAATGGCCTTCCTGAGGAAGAGCAGCTCTGCCAACGTTTTGTTGCTGGTCTCATTGGTGTATTTATAGACATGACAGCATGCTTCTTGCAAACATATGCAGATTCCTGGCTGTCCCAGGGGAATAGGGTGGGTTGTCATGAAAGGTACACCTCTGGAAATGCCCAGCTTTGCACAACTGTTAAAGGTTAAAGAGGTCAGTTTGAGACTAGATTATGTTTGTTCATGAAAGAGAGCATACAGAGAGTTCAATGTTACTTGAAGATTGGAAGCCCTTTTGTAGTTGCAGGACATCTTTCTACCAATCTACTGCAGTGGCAGAGAAGCTTTTCAGCCTGCGAAAATATTGAGGGGAAGATGTCCAGTTGATGTCAGAGGCTGCTTACCCCCATATGAATCTCGCTAGCCAACTAAACTTTTTTTGTAGACTTACAGTCTCTCTGTTCCATTAACTATGCTAGGTGGTTAGATGTGGGGGGCTGGATACCTTCAGTGGTTGCAGTATATTTTTGGAACTGGAATGTTTCTGAAATGGGACATTCCTAGCCCTATACTGTACAGAGGTTTGGGGATTCATATCTGGCGTCTTCTGCATGCAAAGCAGCATGCAGAAGCTATTATTTTTTCTCAGAAATGCTTTTGAGTGCAGATTCTTGAATTTGGACTGAGACCATTTTCATAGATTGTTTAGTTTAAATATTCCTCCAACATGTTGGGTCAATAGACTTGTCTATGACAGTCTCTCAACAATATGATAACCCTGTTATTTCACCTGGTTTTTTCTGATTATCATTTTAATTATTTGAAAAACTTGTCTTCCACTGTCTTATATGATGTATCCATTAATTATGTGGTAAGAAGGTTATATTTCTTAAAATATAACAACCCAAGGCAAATACACAAGTAATAAGAGGCACTGGGGAAATCATTCAGAAGTGCCAACCACAAGTCTGGAAATGACTGTGCACAACTTAGACATGCATTGACACACTGAATGGCAGTTTTGATAGTAAGGAAAACATTGTGCATGCAGAGTAGCCCAAATGGGGGGATACAAGTTAAGTCCCAGAGAAGTCAAGAGCTGGTACAAGAAGATGGTTTGAGTTATGCACTGATCTTCAGGAGGGCTGTGAATGTGTTTAGTGACATTCATTGCTGCGAAATGAATGCTGGGAGTGAGTGGAAGAGGGGTCCAGATAATCTACATGGAATGTCCATCCAATTGTATGAACGATCTTTGAATTCCCATTTTATATGTGAGGTTTCTGCATTTTATATGTGAGGAAGTCTGCATTTGGATACCTTCCTATGCTTTACTGATGCAGTTGTTCCTCCGTATTGCCCCGAAGCTCAAGTGGCCCTGATGCCAAGTTGAATATGAAAGACGTGTATTATCTGTCAAAATTACTTTGTGTTTCTGAAAGACAAATGATCTGGTTACAACACTGAATATATGTATTTAATAACTACAATGTTCACGGTGCAGAAACTTAATTGTACCCATACCTCTGAGGCTAAATGCATTTATAACAGCTTAATATAGAAGTTTTTAGGCTGAAATTTAGGCCGAACTGTCTTCTTCTTGTTGTTGTTGTTTAGTCGTTTAGTCGTGTCCCACTCTTCGTGACCCCATGGACCAGAACACGCCAGGCACTCCTGTCTTCCATTGCCTCCAGCAGTTTGGTCAGACTCATGTTTGTAGCTTCGAGAACACTGTCCAACCAACTGTCTTGGGTCAACATTTTTCAGCATTTTGAGATTGGGTTTCTCTTTTCAGCTTCTCCTGCTTAAGATGCCCCAAGGTGCTTGGTTGCTTTCACGGCAACAGACACACACTGCTACTACCCAAGTAAGAAATACAAACCTAAATAAAATACCACCTAGAGGTCTTGAGAATAGCACATCCTATCATGCCATAACAAATGATAATCCACTATTCCTCTGTGTTACACAGATGTAGAAAAAATTAAGTGTGAGTTCCGAAAGAAAACAGAAGAAAAAAACAGTGTCAGCTACCCAGATACTAGAATAGTTAAACCAAACCTATTTAATCTCTCCCACAAAAACTGTAGTTATATTTCTCTGCGGCAGTTATGAAAAACCAAAGAAGCTCCTTATCTGTTCCACTTTCCCTTGGTCCATCCCAGATACCCATCAATGCGGTTTTGTTTATTTGTTATTTAATACATAAATTTCATACAGTTTTGAAAAGCCTCCACCCTGTCTTCAGCCCATGTGAGCCTGAGGCAGGGTGGGGGCTCTGTTAAACTGTTCCTGCCTCCCAGCTATGTAGAACCCAGTGCCTCATTTGTGAACCAGAGAGGCGTCAGGGCTTGCTTACCTGGGGGGCAGGAGCAGTATAATGCTCATGTTATGTACTAAGCTTGGATCCCAGAACAATAGGCAAGTAGGATCCTAGAATGCAACAACTGATTGGCTTGCAGGAAAAGATCAATCGGGCTCCTGGAGGGAAGCAGAATCAGCCAATCAGATGGGACTCATTATGTAAATAATGTATATAAAAGCCTGAGGTGTTTTTTTTGGGGGGGGGCAATTCAATCACTGTTTTACAAGCTGCCATAAAGAGCATGAAATCACTGCAAGATTCCAAGTATATTTCACTGGTGACAAGGATGAGATCCTGCTGAGCTGTCTGCAACGCACCGCACACAGCCGCCACAGGCAGCACAGCATCACACCACGCAACCAGGCTCCAGTTCCAGGACCCAAGGACCCAGAATGGTGACAGACAACAGCTTCATGCCATAACCGTTCCCAGTCAGCCATCATTATGTTATGTCCAACATCTTGTGCCCATTTAATCATAGCTGATTTCACTGTTTCATCCTGAGTGTTCCGTTTCTACAGCAAGTTATACATTCTTGACAAATTCTTAGATTTTGGATCTAACAATTCTGTTTCCAATTTTGATTTTTCCACCTGGAAACCAACTTTTTTATCCAATTTGTATGCCTCCATTATTTGATAGTAATGGAGCCAATCTTGCACTTTATTTTTTAGGAAGAACTTCCTGACAGTAAGAGCTGTTCGACAGTGGAATTTGCTGCCAAGGAGTGTGGTGGAGTCTCCTTCTTTGGAGGTATTTAAGCAGAGGCTTGACAACCATATGTCAGGAGTGCTCTGATGGTGTTTCCTGCTTGGCAGTGGGTTGGACTCGATGGCCCTTGTGGTCTATTCCAACTCTATGATTCTATGAGTTTTCAATTTTTCAAAGCTCTGCAATTTTATTCTCTCTCCATCTTGTTCCAGAATTTCCCAATATTTCGGCCATTTGGCTTCCATATTGAGTTTTTTTCTGTGCCTTTGCTTCCATTGGTGACAACCATCTTGGGGTTTTTCCCCCTAACAAATCCTTATATCTTCTAACAAATCCTTATATGATGGTTTCTGGAGTGAGGAGTGCGTTGTGGTGTACATTTTGAAACCATCAGATGCCATTATGTGTCAATATGGCAGACTGAATATTTCCAAACCGCACAGATTTAGACACTTCTAAAGTTATCATCACACAATTTGATGTGATGGCAGCAAACACTGACATGCGTGTTTTTGTTATTGTAAAGTGTTGGATGCCACTTTGAGTCTCTCCCTGTTTCTTCCTATGCCCTCACCCTCCCTTATACTGTGAAGATGAAACGATACTTTGAGTAATTTAATCTTCTATGTAATTTTGAACCCACAACTGAGTTAATATTGATATACAACTGAAACAATTGGGCATATGGCGCCTATGTGAGATATTTGCATGGTATTTACTCCCAAGTGTCCAGAGATCTGTAGATTAAGAGTGACAAAAAAATCTTTCTTCTTCTTCTTCTTCTTCTTCTTCTTCTTCTTCTTCTTCTTCTTCTTCTTCCGGATTTGGGGAGGGATACTCAAGGGTACACAGTACCAGCACCTCCCCCCGAATGTTAAAAGTGTGGCACTTACTGCAGCAACTTCATGGTGACTACTGGCACCTATTTTTCTTTAAAAGAGCGAGCACTGATGATGATGATGATGATAATGATGATTGGCATCTGTCTGTCTCAAGAGACAATTGAGTGCACCTGGATTGCTGCATTAGCAGCACCAAAATTACTTCCCCAGGGTGCAAACAGTGGAATGAGTATGGACGTCCTGGGCTGCCCGAGTGACAAGACTCCTCTCTTAGACTCACTGAGATGGTCCAAAAGAAAGCAGAGCAAGACATCTGGCACCAGCTTGGCTGCAGGAGTTGCCATAAGGACTTCCTTATACCATCCAACTGTCTTATGGACTCCACTCTGGATTTGTGTAGGGTTTATTTCTTAGCCTCCCCCCCCCCCCCCCCGTGAATATATCCCACAAGACAGAGGAGGTTTAGGATCAGAGTATTCCTTCTCCTGGATTAGCTACCTTCTCAGGTTTTAACCAGAGCCACCAGTCCCTCACTTTCTTCTACAACATGTTCAGGAATCACTTACTTGACTGCTGGACCCATGATGGCTTTTGTCCCCTCAAACTGATGGAGCCTGTTACCGCATGTAAGGAAAGTCCCAACTCACTGAAGGTTTGGGACCCATCAGCTACCCTCAATTGGCTTTGCCAGCCAGCCAGATGAAGCTGTTCCCAGGATGTGTCGAATGCTGACAGCTTCTATTACCCACAGGGGAAAGTTGAGTGCTGGGTGAGGAGAAAGGTGGACAAACTACCCAAGAAAAACTACACCCCCCCCCCCCGAGGCCCTACTCCTCCACTAACATCTCATATTCGTATTTTTCTCCAAGGAGCTCAAGCTGGCACACTTACTTATCTACTCAATTTTACTTTTATTTTATTGAACTAAAATAAAATCAAACAAATCATTATGAAAAACCAAAAGCTGTAGAAAACAGCAGTGCAGTATATCCAGGAGAGATATCCAAGAGGAAAAGTACTTAAGAACAATACAAAAGCCAAGTTTCCCATGTAGAGGAATTCCTGAGTATCTGTATTTGCTGTATTTATTCTTCCAAGCCTTTGGCAACAAGTAATTCATGATTTTCAACCAATGTTGACCTCCACATAGTTTTAGAAGAAACCCAAACTCTCAAATTCTGTGAAATTTTCTATATGGGGGCGATTGGGGTTCCAGCAGACAACAGAATCAATGCCAAGAATTCAAGAGAGTGGAAACCTTTCAAACAGTCATGCCATAACTGTGTTTTTAAAAGTTGTGTTGAAGGTGGAATGGGACCTTTTAATATTTTGGTGTGGGGGTTGTTGTTGTTGTTCATTTCTTTACAAACCATTGTACAGAATTTGAATAAGCGTGGGCAGTCCCAGGATAGGTGGAAAAAGGTTTCTCTTTTTCCATAGCCCCTCCAGCAGTTCTGAGAAGATTGTGATTTCATATGGGGAGTCTGCATGGGTGTACAATGCCATCTAGGTAGGATTTTCTTAGAATGCTCACTCCTATATATCAAGATTGCTCTGTATGGTTTAGATGACCTTAGTGCATACACTGGGGCTAGCCATCACCGGGGTGAACCGCACCAGCTCCCAGGTGGACGTGGATGCCATCTGCAAAGAGTTTCCAGAGGTTTTTGGTAGGGCATTAGGATGATATACTGCCCCCACCGGTTGGCCTACGACTAGACCCCACCGTACGACCCATAAGGTTCAAGGCCTGCTGGGTCCCGTTCACCCTTAAACTCTGCATAGTCAAGGAATAAGACCAGCTCGTGGAGCAAGGAGTGCAAGAGCCAGTGCCGAACACCCCCTGGGAAACCCCAATCATCACACCCATCCAGCTCAACAGCTCAGGCCGCATTTGTGCAGACTACAAATGTAGTCCTATAAATCAAGATTGCTCTGTATGGTTTAGATGACCTTGGTGCATACCATTTAGAATCCTTTATTTGTATATGAAGGACTCTCATCCATGTACATTTAAGACCTAATCAAGGACCAGCAGGCTCCTAATTCTGCCGAAGGTCTTCTCTCATTTGACCTCATTCTAATAAAAAACTTCAAATAGACACATGCAATTCCACCCCTCAAAATAAAATACTGGAAACCCAGTTAGATGGGTGAGGTATAAATAATAATATAATTAAATCAACTTAAGATTTGAAAAATGAGAAACTAAATGAAACTGATATGTACAGATTCACCTATAATTAGTCCACGATCTTGTTCTCAGAATGGCTAACTAGTTGACTATAGGAAGCACATAAGCAACACTTAAGTACAACAGCACTTTCCACTCCTGTGTTAACCTGAAACTAGCATTTGGAATCATACTACTTTCAGTTATGAACGTAGAATATAGTCATCAAAGTAGTAATTGCTATCCTTATTCCCCTTTAATTTGTCTAATCTGCATTTAACCTGAAGCACCACTTTAGCTAATGGGGCCTCCTGCTGCTTGTGCGCCACTGGAGCACAATTTCTGTTTTCATCCTGAGGCAAAGTTCTTAACCCGAGGTACTATTTCTGGGTTAGCGGAGTCTGTAATCTGAAGCGTATGTAACCCGAGGTACCACTGTATTGGTTTTTCATGTTTCAGAAAAGTTTTGATTTACAGATTGGACCTGAAGGAAGTTCTGCAGTATTTAAAAATAATTTATTATACAAGTTTAAATGCAGCAGTTGCATTTTAAAAATGCTTCAAGAAAACAAATCCCCAGCACTGTTGTTTCAAAGAGTAGCGGCTCTTCTGCTAGTTTATCTAATTTAATAATTCTATATGGTTAATTTGAAATGTCCCTCATTCAGCCAGTTAAGAATATTGGAAACATTACAATGAAATTACATTTGGAGTCAATAGACCTACATTTTTTGTAATAGTTTTTATTACATTTTCTGTTTTAGAATTTCAAATAAACTTTATAAAACTTTAAAATATCCAATGACTTCTCTTACTGTAACCATTCAAATCAATTTTCCACTTTTAAATCCAACGTCAATTCAAACCTTTATTGCATTAGCATACAGCCATAGCAGGATAAGACAAAAATGCTAGAGACAAGCAACCAAACAAAATTCAAAGTGATGTTACTGGCGTTACCAGTAAGACAATACCCTAAGACAATAATGTACAGAATTAATTGCCGGCGCCGGGAATCTAGAATGCGGATGTATATAAAGCATATAATGGCCCCAAAATAGGCTTGGCACATTAGGTTAAAAAGGTAATAAAAGAATTAAAACAGGTCCAGGTCTAGGACACACTACCCAGTCAAAGTAGCCCTGAGTTTCAAAGCCTGCACTATAAAGATTGCCACCCCACATGAAACTTGGGGATTTGCATCCACAAGAAGCGATTTCAAACAGTCTTCCTTAGATGTGATGGTGGACGGGATCAAGAGGAGGAGCTTAGTTCTTATTTGCTTATAAATAGGGCAGTAGAAAAAGAAATGTATGAAGTCCTCTACTTCATTCATTGTGCATGGACATAGACGCTGAGTAGTAGGGGTCTTAGAGTAAATCCCCTGCAAGAAGGCCGTGGGTATAGAATGGAAACGGGCCATGGTAACGCTCTTCTCAAATTGGGCTCCGTCAGGTCTATCAAGTAGTTGGCAAGTGATCTTACCACTTTCACTTTAGGGAGCCACATGGAGAGGCGAGCTGTGGTGGACTGTGCCCGGTCCATGGCCTCGTCTCTTGTAAGAATCCAGGCCCGGATTTTATGTTGGTCCCAAGATGACAGCGTGTCAAAATCTGGGAGGGAGTAGCGTGCAGTAATAGTCTCCATGGCCTTGGACCATTTGTAACTATGAGAACAAGTTAAAAAGGCTTGCCTGGCTAGGAGGGAACTTGGGGCTTTGATTAATTTACAATAAAAACTAATAATTCTAATGTGGGCTCTCACAACAATGGAGGGGAGGCCCAGTTCTGTTCTTAACTGTGCAGCAACCGAGCCCTTGGGGAGACCCAGTAACTTTTGTGCAAAAGAGTTTTGTAGAATCTCGAGCCATTGTAGTGTTTTTAAATTCCACCCCCAAATTTCAACCCCATAGAGTAACATCAGGAGGACTTTGCTGATAAATGCTTTTCTGATTGGTGGAACCAACTGGCCGCCTTTTGCATAGAAGAATTTCTCCAAGGCTTTGATGGTTCTACGGGCAGCCAGGATGGTCATATTTAGGTGAGCTGACCAGCTAAGCCCATGCTGAAAAGTGATACCCAAATACTTGAATGCTGAACAATGTTCAATAGAGTGGCCCTCAAAATTCCAAAATGGCTTCCGAGTTTTCGTGCCAAAAGTAAGAATTTTGGTTTTGGCAAAATTGATTTTGAGGGAGTTGGTATCACAATATGTCATGAGCCCTCTGAGCATGTTGTTTAAGCCCTGCTTGGTTAAAGTCAGTATCACCATGCCGTCCGCATAGAGTAATATGGGGATCTTTAGCTGTTGTAAAGAGGGGGCAGATTGGTTTAGGGCCTTCATGGTTGTAACGATGTCATTGATGTAGAAATTAAATAGAAAAGGGGCCAAGAGGCAGCCCTGTTTGACCCCTTTATTCAGAGGGAAAGAATCAGAAAGAGCTCCCAGAAGGCCAAATTTTACTCTGGCCGATATATCATTATGAATTTCCATAAGAAGGTGGAGGAGTCTCTTATCTATGTTGGTGTAACTAAGCTTCTGCCATAGCCTATCTCTAGGGATGGAGTCAAAAGTGGAGGTCAGGTCCACAAAAGCTGCGTGTAGTTTGCAGTTGAACCTGTTTAAGTATTTATCAATCAGGGTAAATAGAACAAGACATTGGCCAGATGTACTATGACCTTTACGGAAGCCAGCCTGTTCCGGGTGGAATAGCTTTGTTTCTTCTGCCCACTCGATTAATTTCTCTAGCAAGAATCTAGAGTAAACCTTGTATGATATGTCCAGCAGGCTGATAGGTCGATAGTTACGCGGATCTTGTGGGTCCCCCTTTTTATGTATTGGGATGACTATTCTCTGTTTCCAGTTAGGTGGAATCTTAAGAGTAGCATTAATAGTGGTAAAGAGAGATGCTAAAATAGGGGCCCACCACGTCTGGTTCGATAAAAATACCTCAGGTGGTATCATATCCTCCCCCGGGGATTTATCCCCTGATAGCATGCTGGTTAGTTGTAAACATCTCTCTGGGGGAACTGGTTCCCAGGTAGGCAAGGCAGATGCTGGAAGAGTAGAGACTACGTTTACTTCGGGATCTGGGGCGGAATACAGCTGAGCAAAGTGAGAGTGCCAACTGGCTGCTGTGATGTTATTAACGATGAATGAGTGGGGTCTTAAACCTGCATTAATTAAATTCCAGAATTTCTTGTCGTCGCGGGTTTTAATGGCCACTGACAGCGCCGTCCAGCGTTCTTTCGCAAAGAGCAATTTCTTATGTTGAAGCAGCTTCTTGTAGTATGAACGGAATTGGGCTAACTCCCTGATTTTGCTCTGGGTGCTGTCTGATTTCATATCAAACTGAAGAAATCTAAGCCAACTTCTGCACTGTTTGCATTCTTGGTCGAACCAAGTTTGATTCTTCCAGGTTAGAATCGCACGGGGAGGTTTCGTGAGTGAAGGAAGCAAGTAGGCTAAAAATTGCTGGAAAGTTGAGAAATGATTCACATTCATTGTTAACAGCTGAGCTTTCAAGGCTAGGATCTCAGGAGAATTTAGGAGGACTTTTATGTCTTGCTCCAGATAGGTATCCCACTTCTTACGTCCGGGGGCTAAGATCAGTGGGTCCTGGAGGTGGAGTGAGCTGGGAAGCCCCAGCTGTGTGTGGAGGAAGGAGATGGCGATTGGAAGGTGGTCACTTTCGGTTCTGTTAAACACATTGAAACAATATGCCTTATCATTAAATGCCGAGGAGGACCAGATGTAGTCTATAACGCTTGCCCCTCTCGATCCTAGAAAAGTATAGAATCCCCCGGACCAGTCTTTGGGTGTGCCATGCAAGCTGTGCAGCCCGAAGTTTATGGTAAACTCCAGTAGTATGATGCCAGCCCTATTGATGGTCTTATCATGTGAATTCCAAGTAGGAAACCACTCCTCTTCTATGAATAATTGCGACTTATGGGTGAATGAGCTTATATCTGCACCAATTCTGGCATTAAAGTCCCCCATTATAAGGATCTCTGACTTTGGAAATTCAGCCACGGATTTATTGAGGATAAATCTTAAATCCTCCCAAAGCTGATTTGAATGAGAAGGGGAGGAGGAACATGGATTGTACAAGTTTACACATATGAAGTCCCCAACCGGGCTGTTAGTGATGTGTAAAGTTTGAATGGAATTACTCTCTAACCAAAAGAGAGGAGAGATATTAAGTTGAAGCTCCTGCGAAACAAATGTTACCAGGCCACCACTAGGGCGCCCATACAAATGTGTTTTGGTCGCAGGAATCACAAAGGCGTCATAGCCCAGTAGGGATGGGGGGGGGTGACGATTCTATGCACCAGGTCTCTTGTATACCCATAATCTGGAATTTCGCTAAAAACTCTTTCATATCCCCGCCATCCTGTTTGGATGTCCATCCCGCCACATTCCAGGATAGCACATTAAAGCAGTTTGAAGAGGGACTATGTGCTAGTCAGTTACTCTGGTTGCTGGTGGGAGAGGCATTGCCAAGGGTCTGAGACAGCGCGAGGCGTGATATTGCCGAAGGTATCGAAGGGGTGGTAATTTGATTGTTGTGGCCAGCAGGGTCATCAATAAGACCTGAGCTGTCTCTTTGCGCAGTGGCTTCCTTAACGTTTATGTATTGGCTTGAAGAGGTTGCGGGTAAATAAGGTTCTACCAAAAGAGGTTGACTGGCAAAGGACGAGGATGTACGGTCATCTGACTGGGCCGCACTGATTGAAGACTCCAGGTCAGGCATAGAAGAATAGGACAATGACAGATTTCCAAGATGAGGGGTGTTTGGCGCATTGCTCTTTAAGACGGAGGGCGAGGTAGTTGATTGCAGATCTATTAGTAGAGGTGAAGGGGGGCTGCGTTGCGACGGTGTATGAGGAGCTTCTGCCAGGCAGACTACCATATCATCCGTTATTGGAGTCCCAGTATTTGGCAGGGATTTCTGGGGTGTTAGTCCCTTCATGACTGCGTTCCTTTGATTTAGTAGGTTACTATGACCAGATTTTGAGGAATTTTTTTCTTGAAGTACATGTGTAAGTTGCTGCTTGAGAATATCATGCCTGTTTATAACTTCCTGCTGTTCTACTAATGGCAACTCGCCATAGGATGAAATAAGGCCCCTCTCCTCAGAAGCAGCCAGATGGCTGGGCCCGCTTTGGTCATACTTCTCTGTTGCTGGGGTAGATAGACCAGGAAGCTTGGGCTGAGAGGGAGGGTGAGGTTCCCGGGTGGACAGCTTGAGTTTCAAGACTATGTCGCGCCAGTCTGGTGAGCGGATACCTTTTTGTACGATGTTACGGAAAAGAGGTTTAATCCTGGTGTCATGAAAGACTCTCGTTGGGAAGATGCCCCAGGTGGCCAAAAACGCTTTATGCCTAACCAGTATAGACGGAATTTTTGGTGACTGGAAGGAGAGCAGTACTTTTTGAAACCGATGGTGGTAGTTCAAAAGTTTCACTGAACTAAGATCTATTAGCGGAGGCCAAATCTGAAGGAGTTGCCTTAGATGATCTTTGATATCTCTCGGATTATTCCACCTTGGGGACCTGGGGTCACTGCTGAGTATAGTTAGGCAAATTTTGTTTGCTTGTAGGATCAGAGATTGAGAGTCCAAGACACTAGTACTAAAAGAGTATTAGAATTAATTGAAATATTTGGTCGAGTAGCAGGTTTTAAATTGAACAAACAAAAAACGAAAGTGTTGGAAAAAAATTTAACAATGGAAGAAAGAGAGAGTTTTCAGAATGAAACAGGCTTGGGAATAACAAAAAGGGTAAAATACCTGGGGATAAACTTAACATCCAAGAATGTGAACTTATTTAAGGATAATTATGAAAAAAGTTGGTCAGAAGTAAAGAAGGATCTGGAAATATGGTCAAGGTTGAAACTTTCCTTGTTAGGCCGAATTGCTACTATTAAGATGAATGTATTGCCTAGAATGCTGTTTTTATTCCAGACGTTGCAGATTTTGGACAAGATGGACTGTTTCAAGAAGTGGCAGAAAGACATATCAAAATTTGTCTGGCAGGGCAAAAAGCCCAGAATTAAATTTAAGATTTTAACTGATGCAAAGGATAGAGGGGGGTTTGCCCTGCCGGACTTAAGACTTTATTATGAATCGGCAGCTTTCTGCTGGTTGAAACACTGGCTACTTCTTGAGAACACCGACATTTTGGATCTGGAAGGGTATGACAATAGTTTTGGTTGGCATGCATACTTATGGTACGACAAGGCAAAGGTGTATAAAAGCTTTAAAAACCATATTGTAAGGAAAGCATTGTATAATGTTTGGATCAGATATAAAGATTTGTTGGAAAGTAAAACACCCAGGTGGGTGTCACCAATGGAAGCTAGGGAAGTAAAAAAGCTTAATATGGACTCTAAATGGCCAAAATATTATGAAATCCTAGAATATGATGGTGAAAGGGTTAAACTTCAGAGTTATGAGAAACTAAAGCCCAAGGTTCGAGATTGGTTGCACTATCATCAGATAAATGAGACATTTAAACAGGACAGGAAAATAGGATTCCAGAAAGAGAGGTCAAAATTAGAAACAGAATTGTTGGAATCCAATACTAAGAATTTATCGAAAATGTATAACTTGCTGTTGAAATGGAATACACAGGATGAAACGGTGAAATCAGCAATGATTAAATGGGCACAAGATATTGGTCATGATATTATGTTTGCTGACTGGGAACAGTTATGGACCACCGGTATTAAATTTACTGCATGTAATGCTCTAAAAGAAAATATTATGAAAATGATCTATCGGTGGTACATGACCCCAGTCAAGCTTGCAAAAATTTACCATTTGCCTAACAATAAGTGTTGGAAATGCAATGAGACTGAAGGCACTTTTTACCACCTTTGGTGGACCTGCCCAAAGGTTAAAGCTTTCTGGGAAATGATCTACAATGAAATTAAGGTCCTTAAGTGGACTTTTCCTAAGAAACCAGAGGCTTTTCTCTTGGGCATGGTTGGCCAATCGGTGCTAAAGAAGAATAGGATTTTCTTTATGTATGCCACTACAGCAGCAAGAATTCTACTGGCAAAGTATTGGAAGATGCAAGAACTACCTACTCTGGAAGAATGGCAAACAAAGGTGATCGACTTTATGGGACTGGCCGAGATGACGGGCAGAATCCGTGACCAGGGGAAAGAGACAGTGGAGGAGGACTGGAAGAAATTTAAAATATATCTTAAAAACAATTGTAAAATTGAGGAATGTTAAGATGTCAGGGGGTAAGAAGTAAAGAATTGCAGCAGTAACTAAAAAATTAAAGGAAATTTTATGAAAGGGAATTAAGACAATGGACCTAAGGGTTGCTAAAGAATCATTAAACAAGGATGCAAGGAAGGGGAGGCATGGGGAAGTCAAAAGAAAGAAGGGTATGAAATGAGGAATTTAAAGTTACATGGGTTTAATTGTTATGTGCCTTATCTGTTTTTTGTTTTTGTTTTTTTGTCTGTTCTGTTGAGTTTTTATTACTTGTTTGAAAAATCAATAAAAATTAATTAAAAAAAAAAAAGAAGAGAGATTGAGAGTCCAATTGAGCTTTTAATAGGTGACCACCAGTACCACTTTCATGTCTAACAGGGGAGGTACACCTCTGTCCCTTTAAATCCCTCGAAGGCAGAGTGAGGTTGTGCTTCAACTCCAACAAATGGGCCTCAAGCTTTTGGTGGAGGTTATTCACCTGCATGGAGATCCCATTTATGCTCTTAAAGATGCAGTGCAGGGTCCTGGTTATTAATTGGAAATGATCGAATCCCATGCCGTCACCCAGGGCCAACTCGGACTCCCCCTTTGAGGTGGCTCTCACTTCTTTGTCATTATCATTAGCATTATTCGTTGCCTTTGAGTTCACCCCCTCCACTTCTATGTCGGCTGCGAGGTCAGTTAAAGGATTAAAACGATTGTGAGTTTCAACCGTGTAGCTATCTTCCTCGTTATTTCTGCTACAGTTAAGAAAGAATCAATCTTGGACTGTTTGTGCCTCGAGGGAGGCATTGCCTCATCCAGGTCCCTTGGCCGCTTGCCATGGCCCATAGTGGAGATAAGGAGAAGTATCCGCAATAATTGGAAATATCTTAATGCACCTTAGAGAGTATTGTAGGAGGCAGGGGAGTGGTGAGCGAAAGAAAGTAGGTAGAGTTCGTTGCTTGCTTACAATTCTCAGTCATTTGTCCAAGCTTCTCTCGTCTCTAAAAAACAGTTTGATATTTCTTTCCTTCAAAGTATGAGGCGGGGATTCTTGCCACTTTCCTCCTCAAGGTCTGCTGCATTAACAAAATCGTGTGTGATTAGCCAGGCAAACATGTACATAAATCCAATGTCAGTTATTTACTCTGTTAATTTTTATAAATGCTGCCAGCATATTCAGCTATGGAGTTATTCTCCATTTATTCAATCTTCTTTAAATGTGTGTTCTTCTTGCTCTCTTGTTCTATATGTTAAATCTGCAAGTTGTGTATATTCTGTCAACTTAAGTTGCCAATCCTCTTTAGTTGGGACCTCACTAACTTTCCATTTTTGGGCTAACGAAACACAGGGCACATTTTTTGCATACGTAAATAAGCTTTTCTGGCACCTGGGAATTTCAGCTTGGATTATCCCCAACAAAAAGGACTCTGGGTTTGGGGGGAAAGTAATTTTATGATAGGTAAGAAAAAGGAACCATGAAAGGGAAAGCAGGGAAGTCATATGCTACATGGTATTATGTAACATGTTTATTTTGAGGTGTATAAACTGAAAAATTATTTAAAATGGTTATAAATGAAAGACTCCAGCAAACTGATTCATATAGAACGTGGATGAAAAACTATTCACAGCTGTGATGGTTAAGAGATTAAATGTCTCCATAGGTCAATACATCACCACAGATCAAACAGAATTCATACCCTCAAGAAATACAGCAGACTCTATAAGGAGAGTTCTTGATATAATCTATGACCTGCAGCTACGAAACACTCCAGGGGCATTAATTTCACTCGATGCCTTTAAAGTGTTTGGCAGAGTTGAGGGGACCTATTTGAAACTCTGACTTTCTAAATTAGAATCTGGAGAAAAAATTCTGCACACGATTCAACAAATTTACTCAAAATCTTCAGCTATAATCATGGTAAATGGATATGTGATGCTCCAAGAAACCTCAACAGAGGCACCTGTCAAGGATTCCCTCTGTCACCACTGCTTTTGCAGTGGCAATAAAGATCTTAGCTATCCAACTATGTGCCTCTGTGAAGGGAGTGAAAATAGGAAATGTTGAATAAAAAGTAGCTTTGTTTGCGGATGATACATTAGTAATTGGGCAAGATCTAGTTGTTGTGCTTTAATCTTTGAAAGAACATTTTGAAAGTTTCCATTGAATTTCAGGACTACAAATTATGCAGCAGTTCAAAAGCAGCTGACAGAAATGTCAAAGATAAAGATAGCCCATGCGGGTTTAAATACCTCAGGATAATCTTTACAGCTGATCTTAATCAATGAAATTGAAGAAATGATAAGTATTTTTTCAAAATGGTAATAAACAACTGTATAAGTGGAAGCACAAAAACCTTAGCTGGCTAGGTGATATTGCAGCTATAAAAATGTCAATTCTGCCAAAATTCTCTTTCCTTATTCAGGTTTTACCAACATACTTAAAAAATGGCAAAACAAATTAATCTCCTTTATCTCATTAGGAAAAATACCCAGATTCAGTCAAAAAATCTTATTTAGACACAGCAATAAAGAGGGGCTAGGAATACCCAAAGGGACGCAGGTGGCGCTGTGGGTTAAAGCCTCAGCGCCTAGGACTTGCCGATTGAAAGGTCGGCGGTTCGAATCCCTGCGGTGGGGTGCGCTCCCGCTGCTCGGTCGCAGCGCCTGCCAACCTAGCAGTTCAAAAGCACCTCCGGGTGCAAGTAGATAAATAGGGACCGCTTACGAGCGGGAAGGTAAACGGCGTTTCCGTGTGCGGCTCTGGCTCTGGCTCTGGCTCTGGCCAGAGCAGCGATGTCACGCTGGCCACGTGACCCGGAAGTGTCTCCGGACAGCGCTGGCCCCTGGCCTCTTAAGTGAGATGGGCGCACAACCCCAGAGTCTGTCAAGACTGGCCCGTACGGGCAGGGGTACCTTTACCTTTACCTTAGGAATACCCAATCTTCCATTATACTATGCAGCTTTCCAAATTAAATCATTGATGCCATGCATTAAAGGCAAAGTAGATATTGTATGGGTACAGAGAGAAAGTACCCACAGAAGACCATCAGTACGTGCTCTGCCCTTCCTGAAGCTGCCTCAGATGGAACATGAAAAGGTGGATAACCCGTTTTTCAAAGTAACATTGATGGCGTGGTGGAAATGGAACTCAGTATTGGCTCGTAGGCCTTCATCACTGCTGCCCCTGCTAGATCACCCCTTAATTAAACATGCAAACAAATACAGTATAACCCATTTGGAGATCTTGAAACAAATGGTTTCTATAGGATTAGAGATTTGTTTGTAGGTGGTAAAGCAATCTCAGAAGAGGACATGATGGCAAAGGCAATGGTCCTGGTTACAACTGTATCAACAATGCACTTTTGCAAAGTCTCTGGAATGCAATGGTGAAGGCTTGAAACCATTGACAGCTTTTGAATCGCTATGTAACAGACATAGCCATGACAGGAAAGAGGCTGTTTCGATGATATATGGTATGATATTAGACAGCTTTGTGGGCAACACGGAAGAGATGGAAGACTGACATAGGAACCTCAATAGTGAAAAAGCATGGAAATCTATATGGTGTAATCCATCTCTAAAAACAAATTTCTTCTCACCTCCAGGAAATTTCCCTTAAAATTACCTTTTGCTGGCATGGACCTCCACACGTCTTGCAAAGATAAATCCATCAAGCTCACCATTATGTTGGAAAGATTGTGGAGAATGAGGTTCCTACTTTCACCTTTATTGTGGGGTATACTGTGGGCCACACCTTTTGCCACAAAGTTTTTCATCTGATCTCTAGAGTTACCCTCCTACTTTGAAGTTTGATATTTGTGTACTGGAAAGAAACCTCTAGTATACTGTATTTGATGGCCACTACCATCTCCTCCTTCTCCTTCCCCAACACCACAGGAAAAGTTGCTTAACTAAGGCAAAGAGGCTGCTAGCTTTGGAAGGCAAGGGGTGGGAAAGAATCATAAGTCACCCTCCAGTGCCCCTGCTCCCAGTCTTTTAAATCAATGGAGATGTGCAGCAACCACAACACAACCAAGCAGCAGCTTTTTACCCATCAGGCTGGCTGGGCCTTGCTCAGAAGTGCCACTGGCTATTGCATGTGTGCTGTTCTCTCCCTCTTGCTCCCCCCCAACACACACACTCTGCTCCCCAAACTTCAAGCCTCTCTCCCGTATGGGTGCCTATGGAACCTCAGCATGGGACTCAAGGAAGGCCACGGCTGGCAAGCAAGCAACCCGTTCGCCAGGGAAGCTGGAGTGGCTCTGCTGGGTTGGAGTTTGGGCAGGCAGAAAGGAGAACTGAGGCTCATTGGGCTTCACGGTGTGCATGCAGCAGGGTCAAAGTGTCCCTTCTCAAATGAAAGTAATACAGTACACATTTCCTCTGTGAGAAAAGAATGTGGTATGATAAGAGATAAAGGTGAGAAGTAATGAAGATAGAAGTGTGATATTGAAATTATTAAGGTGGAGACTGAAGATTTTAAGAGGGCGAATGAATTGTAACTAAGATCAAGAATATTCAGTATGCCAAATACATTGTTTGACATTCCATTCACTGTTGGCATCCTTCCGCAATTGCTTTATGAGCAAATAAAAATAATTAGAGGTTTGGTTGATGAGACGGAGAATGAAATGGGAATAGAAGAGACAAAAGTGGGTGTGAATTAATGAATACATCATAAGTAAAGAACTATGGGATATGATTTTTCTATATTATCACAGTGGCGGAACAACTGTGGATAAAGATGAGAAGATTTATTATTGTTGAATATGGAGAAATGGTTGTGAGAGTTATTGCAGGTAAAGTTGTTATGTTTGATTAGAGAAAATATATTGCTGATTTCTCTTTTTCCTTTCCTTTCCTTTTTCTTTTTCCCTTGATGTTTTCTTTTTCTCTTTTTTGTTTTTGTTTTTGTTTAAATTAATACCTTTTCTTTTATTATGAGCTATGGTGTAGGTAAAGTTATTTCTTTGATTACATCCTTGACAATGGACCTCCCACTGTGTTGTTTGTTCTCCCTTGTGCTATGACCCCCACCCTAGTATTCTTGCTTGTGGTGAGCTTGTAAATGTAGTATCACTTTCAATAGATGCTTGTCTGCATTTTCTATAATATCTGGATTGCCATTGCCATTTATTATTAATAAAAATTATTTGGCTTCTGTTATAATTTTTGTGTAAAAATGAAAATGAAACAATTTATTTGGGTCAGGAAAGAAGATCAACGGAAAGAAGATCAGCTGGGTGGCACCAGCCATTTGTTTTTTGCCTACCTGGAAGCAATCATCACAACTTTGTAAGGTTATGCATTGGGTAAGGTTTGTTTGTTTGGATGGGAGGGTGTAGCCTTCGCCTGCCCTTCCTCACTAAGGGTATCCTCTTATTTATTTATTTATTTTTATAATATTTTATTTGGATTTTTCAAACATAAATGCAAAAATAAAGAACAGTATAACATATATCATAACATCTTTTCATTTGCTCCCATTTGCATCGTTGCCAATTCTTCCCAGCAATTTATCATCTTGTTTACACTCTTATGTCACATTCATTTAAATATAATCTATAAATTCTCCAAAAAGTTTATAATTTTTCCTCAAATTTACTTATCATCTTAATTCTCACTAATTTAGTGGTGCAGAATTATTTATGATCTAGCATCCTTTCTTAGCATTCAACCAAATTACAGTATTTTTTTAGGTAAATCTTGAATTTCTTCTAATCTTCCTCGACCCTCTCCTCTCCCAGGTCTCGGATTCTGCCAGTCATCTCGGCTAATTCCATATAGTCCATCAGTTGCATCTGCCACTCTTCCAGTGTGGGTAGTTCTTGAGTCTTCCAATTTTTAGCGATGAGTATCCTTGCTGCCGTTGTTGCATACATGAAAAATGTTCGGTCCTTCTTTAACACCTTCTGGCCGACAATGCCCAGAAGGAAGGCCTCTGGTTTCTTGGTGAAGGTATACTTAAATACCTTTTTCAGCTCATTATATATCATTTCCAAGAAGGCCTTTACCCTAGGGCAAGTCCACCAGAGGTGAAAGAATGTTCCCTCATTTTCTTTACATTTCCAACATTTATTATCAGACAAATGGTATATCTTAGCAAGTTTAACTGGGGTCATGTACCATCTATATATCATTTTCATTACATTTTCCTTCAAAGCATTACATGCAGTGAAGTTCATCCCAATGGTCCACAACCTTTCCCAGTCCTCAAGCATGATATTGTACCCAATGTCCTGTGCCCACTTTATCATAGCTGATTTAACCATTTCGTCTTGTGTATTCCATTTTAACAGCAAGTTATACATTCTTGAAAGTACCTTAGTCTTTGGTTCTAACAGTTCTGTTTCCAATTTCGATTTCTCCACCTGGAACCCTAACTTTTTATCATTTTTAAAGACTTCTTTAATCTGAGCGTAGTGTAACCAGTCTCGCACTTTATCCTTTAATTTCTCCAAACTCTGCACACTAAGGGTATCCTCTTAAAGGGATCTGGGGGTGTGGATTCTCTCCAATGCCTGGACGTGGGCTGTTGGAATGTCACTGCTCCAATGGGGAGCCCTCAGAGGGCCCCTATTTGATGTAAGTCATAGGGCTCCCCCTATTGGTGGTTTACCCTGCAGATGGGTGCGACTCAAGATATGCTGGCTTCACCCAAAGCCTAAGCCAAACCACCAGTATCTGTAAACAATAAATCTGTGGCCTATTAGAACCCATAAACGAAAATAATTCTTTCTGTGTAATTATTGTCTGTAAGGGTCACAGGGCTTTGGCATGCAAGTGGGGCTGAACAAAATAACATGCAAATTCTCATATGTTACTTCAAATGCCATTCTCAGCAATCTACACATTCTGCATATATAAAACATACAGATACAGAATACAGATTCAATGTGCCAGATGAGTTTATTTTTTTATGATGAATTTCACCAATTATGAAAAAGAAAACCCATGAGGCCTGAGCTCCTCCTCTCACAACTAGGCTCCCAATTTCTTCTGCAGCTACCAAGAATAGTGGAATTAACAAGGAGGAGAGCTTGCTGTCTTGTATCTACCCTTCAAGTTCAATTTTCTTTGTGGATATCTCAGCATTCCAACATTTTGCTTCAATTTTAAGCAGTTGAAGGTCACGGTGTCCTAAGAGTTTTCCATCAAGGGCACACAAGTCTTCAGTTGCACAACCTTTGAATTTGAGCCTTTGAATTAAATGATATTCATCTGTGTAACACAAAGAATAACCCTTGCATGAGTTCTTTATTGGGGCTTTGGGGAAAGGGATGACTGTGGTTATTAAAGCTCAACCAACACACTGACAATACACACTCACCAACCAATCTGACAGCCAAGTATCACTAGCTTTGAAGTTGGGTTTCCTGGCTAATACCAACGTGATGCATTGGAAGTTACCCTCTGCCACAGTTTCTAGAAAAAGAGGTGCTGGAACTCAACATGAGTGCCTCCCTTGTTCTCTTACAACGGCAATGGCGCCCACTTGAGAGTTGCTAGAACTGAGTTCTGGCTGGAAAAAAGCTCTGGTCTCCCACCCCATGTATTTTGCTAGACTAAGGCAGCAGTTCTTTTGCACACTTGTGATGCACTAAGATTCAATTAACACAGTGCAACTTATTTCTTAGGAAATATGAACAGAGGTGCACTATAGTACCCTTCTTTCTCCCAGACTCCTTTACTTTTGAATGTTTGGCCAAAGTGTGTGGTTCTGTCCTTCTGCTCCAGCACCAAATGGTGCATACTGCTGTGAGGAGAAGCTGTGATGTGCTGGCTGGTCCTGCACCCTCCCCTGTATCCCTCTCCTCTGTTCCTCCTTGTGGATTAGAGGACAAAGGTGTGCTGTAAGGAGTCTGCTGTGCTTTGTAGGCCCCCCAGTCTCACACAAGGTAAAACCTTGCACATGAGTGAGCCTGTCCCCTCTTGTTGTTATGCACTTCATGTGGCGATAGTTTGGAATCCAAAACAGGACAAAAGCATTGCCCTTTCCCTCAGAGAAAGAAATCAAAGCTATACACAAATATGTTTTTCTGGAAATGCGAAAGAGACAGAAGCAGGTGATATTACTCACTTGGTAAACCTGTCATAATGGAAACACCACTCTTGTAGGAAATGCACTTGGTCTCATTGGCAAGGCAGCTGACATACCCCTCAGTTGGGCAATTTTTATTCTTTTGTTTAGTATCATTGGTGATCCTGAAGCAGGCTGGGCACTGTAGACCATTGGGGGAAAGATCTTCACGTGGTGGAACTACCAAAATAAAAACCTACAGTCAGCATATGGATACACCTCATTCCCCATTCTCTTTATTGTACTTTTATTTTGATTTGTTTCTTGCCTTCTAGTAGCTGCTGACACTAGCCTGACATGCTACCTCCACATTGTGTCCTGCATTAATGATGATGGTGATAACGATGATATTTTTAATAATAATATTTTATTTCTATCCCGCCAATCTAGCACAGTTTCCCCAGTCACTCTGGGTGGCATTCAACAGAACACTAAAAACAGAATAAAACTTCAAACATTAAAAACTTCCAAAAATAGGGCTGCCTTCAGATGACTTCTAAATGTCGAATAGTTGTTTATTTCCTTGACATCAGATGGGAGGGCATTCCGCAGGGCGCCATTACCAAGAAGGCCCTCTGTCTGGTTCCCTGTGACCTTACTTCTCATAGAGAGGGAACCGACAGAAGGCCATCAATGCTGGGCTGAAGGATGGAGGTGGAGTCACTACTTCAGGTATACTGGGCCGAGGCCATTTAGGACTTTAAAGGTCAGCACCAACACTTTGAATTGTTTTTGGAAACGTAGGGGGCGCCAATGTAGGTCTTTCAAGACTGGTGTTATATGTTCTCGGTGGCCACTCCCAGTCACCAGTCTAGCTGCTGCATTCTGGATCAGTTGCAGTTTCTGGGTAGGACCACATACAGCATGTTGCAGTAATCTAAGCGGGAGATAACTAGAGCATGCACCACTCTGGCGAGACAGTCTGCGGGCAGCCTGCACACCAGATTTGACCTGTGCCTCCATGGACAGCTGAGAGTCCAAAATGACTCCCAGGCTGCGCACCTGGTCTGTCAGGGGCACAGTTACCCCATTCAGGACCAGGGAGTCCCCCACACCCGCCTGCCCCCAGTTTCCCCAAAGCAGTACTTCTGTCTTGTCAGGATTCAACCTCAATCTATTAGCCATCATTTATCCTGCAACCACCTCCAGGCACTCACACAGGATCTTCACCTGGTTAGATTTGAAAAGAGAGCTAGAGCTGGATATCATCTGCATACTGATGAACACCCAGCCCAACCCCCCTGGCGATCTATCTCAGTGGCTTCATATAGATAATATAAGCGTGGGAGAGAGGAGAGAACCCTGAAGCACTGCACAAATGAGAGCCCCTCTATATGGTTCATAAGGATGTTATGGTCAAAGGCCACTAAGAGATCCAGCAGAACTAGGAAACAGCTTTCATCCTTATCCCTAGCCTGCCAGAGATCATCGACCAGTGCAACCAATGCGGTTTCTGTCCCATGATGAGGCCTGAATCCTGATTGGAAGGGATCCAAATAGTCCACATTCTCCAGGTGTGCTTGGAGTTGTTCAGCAACCACCCGCTCAATCACCTTGCCCAAGAATGGAAGATTTGAGACTGGGCAATAGTTGCCCATATCGGCTGGGTCCAGAGATATTTTTTTTAAGAAGCGGTTTAATGACCACCTATTTCAGCGGGGCTGGGAAGACTCCCTCACAGAACATTCACCACCCTGCAGAGCCCATCACCCAGCCTTCCAGGCTTGTTTTTATGAGCCAGGATAGGCAAGGTACAAGGAGACAGGTGTTTGGTTTCACTCGTCCAAGCATCCTGTCCACATACTCAGAGGTAACAGATTGGAATTTATCCCATGCAACTAGACTAGAATTTATCCCATGCAACTCACCCTGCTCACACGGTTGGAGTCTACCTCTTTCTGAATCCAAGTGACTTTATCTGCAAAAAACTTTGCAAAATCCTTGCAGGAGATCTTGGGGGCCTACGGGACCGCCTCTCCTGGTATGTCCCACGGAGGACCTTACGGTCTTCAAACAAAAACATTTTCAAGGTCCCGGGCCACAGGGAGGTTAAGCTGGCCTCAGCCAGAGCCAGGGCTTTTTCAGCTGTGGCCCTGATCTGGTGGAATGCTGTGTCACAAGAGACTAGGGCCCTGCGGGACTTGACATCTTTCCGCAGGGCCTGCAAGACAGAGCTGTTCCACCAGGCCTTTGGCCAAGGCACAGTCTGACCCCCTCCTTTGGTAATCCTCACAGAACTCTAGCCCATTGATTGCCATTAATTTGATTTTGAACTGAGCTTAAAATGAATTGATTTTACAATGTTGTGTTACTTTTATTGTTGTTAGCCACTTTGAGACCTGCTTTGGCTGGGGAGAGAAGGATATAAATAATTTTATTTTATCATTATTATTATTATCAGGCCCCGATGGCACAGGTGGTTCTGTAAGATTCCGAACCACCTGAAAGTCTCCTGCTGCTGTTTTCTGCAGATGCAATAGAGGCGGTGAAGAAGGTCCTCTTCGCCGTTGATATCACCACTTGATAGGCTCGACCTTGAGCTGTAACCCATTGAGCTGTAACCCTTGTTAACTCCGCATTTCAGTGGGGCACCAGAGAATCAGCTGAAGAGCCATCAACGTGGGAGAAAACATCCCCTACCATTCCCTGGAAACCATTAGGATCCATTAAGTGGTGAGGGCAGACCATCCGAATCGGTCCCATCTCCCTCCAGAGGGGAAGGGTCACAGAGAAGTCCAGCTGCACCAGGAAGTGATCTGACCATGGCTCTTCTTTAGTTTCACTTTTACTTAGTGTCAAATCACCCACATTCATAGAGGTAAACACCAGGTCTAAGGCGTGTCTATGAATATGAGTTGGGCCAGACTTATTCAGGGACATCCCCATGGAGGCCATTCTTTCCACAAAGTCCCAAGCGGACCCTTATAAGGTCGTGTCGGCATGGATGTTAAAATCCCCTGGACAACCAAACTTGGTGTCTCCAGGAGCACATCCAACATGACCTGAAGTAGCTTGGCCAGGGAATCCTTCGTGCAGCAGGGAGGTTGGTACACCAAAAGGAATCCTGGCCTGCCCCTATTGCCCAACTTCCAGTACATTGGCAAAACTTGGTCTTCCCAATAGGACGCCTGGTCCAAGCTAATGACTTTCTAAAAATCACTGCAACCCCCTCTCCCCACCCACATGACCTGGGTTGCTCTCTGTCTCTGTCACACATGCCAGGTCAAGTCCCCCATCCATAGATGGCAGTGGTGTTACTGATTATTGACCTGGCATTGCACAGCAGCACCTTCAGGTCATGCGGGTCTTCGTTGCTGATTCCAATATGCTTCCGGTAAAGACCGGACCTGGAGGCAGAGGTAGTCGTCAAACAACGACAAAACCTGCCTTTTTGGTATTGACATGGTCTGGCCTTTAGCGTAACTCCTCCTTCTACCCCTGATCACAGAGATTGGGCATCCCAGAGAATCCTCCTCTGTGTAACCTGCCCCAGACATTCTGTTGGCTAGTGCCCACTCCCAGGCAGCCCTAACCCTCATTTGCCATCAACTTTGAAGAACAGACATATCTGCTGAGCATTTATAAAAAATATTGTTGTGTTTCACCTTTTGTCATGCACACTACTGTTTTGTGGAGTTCTCACTTGGTAGCAGTGTATCAGGCAAGCTCTCTGCTCTCTGATTCTAACTCTCTTTATCTGAATGTACGGACAGCTGCATTCTCTTGGGGGTAATCTCTCTCTCTCTCTCTCTCTCTCTCTCTCTCTGTGTGTGTGTCTGTGTGTAAGCAAGGATTGGGCAGGCCCAGAATCCACATGGGGGAGAGTGATTCCCAGATTTTCCAGATTTCTACTTCTCTTCCTTCAGCCCCACCAACAGCTTGTTTGAAATGTGACAGGGTCTGAGAGTGCTCCCACCACCTCCCCCAAGCCCACCTGGATTTGGGTTGAAGGCAGCATGGTTCCAGGATCCTGTCTGGGACTCATGCCTGCTTTCCCAAGCTTGGGAAGAATTTGATCAGCTTAAGAAAGGAGGTGGTCTGATGGGGTCCCCAAGGCCTCCTGCATCCTCCCCCCAAAAAAAAAGAATGTGGCAGAACTATGTCCCAGCATGTTCCGCCAGAAAAAAACCACTGTTTTTATAAGCCCTTGACCTTCAGAGATGCAGATACTCACGGTGGACAGGTTCCTTATTGCACTCATCTGTTTTGCAGCAGGCCATCTTCAGCTGGAAGAATTTACCTTGAGCTGAACTGAAGCTGTAATCACCTGTGTGGCAAGCTTGGGGAGGCACACATCCCCGGAAAGTTGACACATTATAATTTGGAACTGAAAAGAACAAAAGGAAATAAATCACAAGATCTGCCAAAAATTCTGGTTAATTCCCTCCATATATATATATATATATATATATATATAATGGTACATCCCTTTAACTACATTTTTTTCTTCAGTGAGAAACTACATAATGCACAGTTCTTGAACCAAGAAATGAACCAAAACTCAATTATACTTCAAATTCCATAATTCTCCAACCAAACAGTGCATACAAATATGCAAATATTAAGAAAAAAACAAGCATAGAAACAGTGGGTGGTATTTCAATTGTTTACTCTGAGTAGGATTTAGTTGAATGCCACTCAGCTATATGAGTTCAAACAACCAACAGAGTTACTTTGTATTAGGGGGAATCATCTGATTTCTCAGATGGGCATGCAGATGAAGAGAGATCTGGAAGCTGAAACCTAGAATGACCAATGTTCCAGGAATCATTGTGAGGCCAAGGGGCCATATAGCCCATCCTTGTGTGCTTAAATCACAGGATGCTCAGGATAAAAAGATGATGTGGCTGCTCTTGAGCCAGCAATCCCATGAATTGCTCCAAAATTCACAGACAGTGAAGATGCGTGACGTAGTCTTAGTGTCATTGCACTCTGAGTTCTCATCGCCCAGCAAGAATTTTAAGGCAACAGGGGGTCTCTGAGCACGACATTATATCACACCTATTCTTTCACAGGATGTTAGTTCAAGTAATGCAAGAAGGAGAGATAGGGTTGCTAGAAAACCATTTTTCCATTATAATATCTCATCTGGAACAGCTGACGTAACAGCAAAGAGAGAAAGAACTTGTAGGTGCCCAAAATGATGCCTGCATTGAATTTGTAATAATATTTAACTGAATACCTTGCCTTATGATGGAAGGCAAACCAAAGCCAAACCAGAGTTCACTGCCTCTGGTATAGTGTGGACTACTAGTTAATGCAGTGGTGAATAATTTGTGGCTAATTCTTCTTGTGGCACTTTTTACGATAATAAATAACTCAGGCAAAGTACCGTCTAGCTGGAAACATGCAATAGTAGTCCCAATCTTTAAGAGAGGCCAGTCAAATGTGCCTTCTAATTATAGGCCAATCAGTCTGCTTTCAATTATAGGAAAGCTGTATGCCCACTTTCTCTGTAACAAACTGACAACTTTTCTAAATGACTATAATATACTATCTGAAGCTCAGGCAGCTTTCCGCAAGAACCACTCAACATCAGACTACTGTCTAATGCTGTCCCTCCTAGCCGAGAAGTACAGCAGGCCCCTACAGGGAAAACTCTTTGTGGCCTTTATGGACCTGAAATCTGCCTTTGATTCCATCCCCAGATTCCAACTTTGGTCCAAATTACATCTAGTACTGAAGGATAATTTTCTTCTATATCTTATTAAAGCCCTGTACTGTGGAAGAAATTTGAAGGTTAGGTGTGGGTTGCAGGGCCAGCTCTCAGACGATATTGTGATGCACAGGTGAGTGAGACAGGGATGCATTTTGGCACATACTTTGTTCAGTTTGTTTCTGAATGATTTAGAGGCAAGCTTGATGGACCCTGATGGCCATCATCCAAAAACAGGGATGAGAATGACCCCTCTCTTGTTGTATGCGGATGACGCGGCAATCCTCTCCTGAACCTGACCTGGCCTGAACTACCAACTAAGGAAATTCTCAGGCTACTGCTCTGGTAATGGGTTATCCATCAATTATGAAAAATCAAGTCCTGGTGTTTGAGAAGAGATTCTCCCCGAGTAAATGGGTTCTGGATGGTCAAAAACTAGAGCAGACCAAATTCTTCCAGTACCTAGGGCTTCTATTCCATCATTCCATGTCCTGGAAACATCATTGGCAGACTGCCTATCAAAAGGCAGAGGTAAGCAAACTGGCTAAACTTTGATTGTTTTATACAAGGGGGGGTCATTATGTTTCATCAGCCATTAAGATATTTAATGCAAATTCTGTCTCTCAACTCCTCTACGCCTCAAAAGTCTGGTTCAATGGCTCATTTTCCAGGTTTGATAGCTTCCAGGCAAAGTTTCTCCGGTCCCTCCTACAAGTTCCAAACTGGGTTCCAAATGCAATACTATGTTCAGAAACAGGTGAATGTCCTTTATCAACTAAAGCATGGTGGGCTGCCCTGAGATACTGGCTCAAGATCTCAGTCTTTGTCCTAGGGCAGGGGTTACTTCCATACCTAAACAACAAGGAGTTTACCAGCTCATGGATGAAAATTATGGTTAGAAAAGCTACTTTGATTGGTATGCCACCTTCTCTCCTATTCCATCTGGGCTATGATACCGCCCTTGAATCTCTGAGGCAAAGGCTCTGGGACATTCACATAGTGATCTCCGATCTCAATCTCATGTTATCTATGGCCCATTAGCAGTAGGAATTCACTATGGGTTCGAGTTTCAGATACCTGCATATCTCAGAAATTTGTCTGTACCAACATATTGGTGTATTTTCATCAAAGCCAGATGAAATGTATTCCCATTAGAAGTGTTAAATGGCAGACTGAGTAGTACCCCTTACCAAAATAGGATCTCTGTGTGCTATCAGGACGTCGACTTTATGAGGCATATTTTATTGCATTGTGGACAATATGATCAAGCTAGGGAACTATTGATTTTCACTTTTGGTAAATCAGCCAGGTCATCTTGAAGCCTACTATATCAAATAGCTTCTGGATGACAAGTCCAATGAAATCACAGTGGCCGTGGCAAAGTTGTTTTCAGTAGTCATATAAATCAAAGATCAACATACCCATGACTGAACAAATAACGCTTCATTCTCCCTTCCCGGGGGGGGGGGGGTTGTCTGTATGAATTTGTATTTTATTTTATTTTGAATTTTGTGGCCCTACAGAATTTACTGGACTACAGCTTGCATCATCTCTAGCCATTGACCATACTGGCTGAGGGGGATGGGAGCGGTAGTCCAGAAATGTCTAAAGGGCGAAAGGTTAGTCAACCGCAGGCTGATGCATGCCAGGATCTCTCTGATGAAGCCTGCATGTGATGGAAAGAGAAAAGATATGCTAGAGTAAGATTATGTGGCTGAGTATGGGTGCTTAGTGTTGGACTGGAATCTGAGACGCCAGGGTTTAAATCCCCACTCAGCCATGAAGCTCACTGGGTGACCTTGGGGAGTCCCTGCCCTCTCAGCATAATAAACCTGACATGGTTAAATGCACAAAAGAAGAACCATTTCCTTGGAGAAATTGTGGGCTATAAAGGCAATAAATAAATACTAAATAATGCTAATTTACACAAGAAAGTCATTCCTTGGGGTGACCAAGAGTAAGTGAGAAGATTCAGCTCACCTATGTTGCTACTCACAGCAATAGAGGAACAGATTTGAGTATTTTTGCAGGGTTGACGGCTGCTCTTTTCACATGAGGTTCTCTTATCATAACAGTAGTCACATGAAATAAATGCCGCTGCAGAAAGAAGATAGAGGTTGGTGAAAGAGATTTCTTGAGATGGTAAAGAACTATAATGTGGGAGAAGGTGTCCTTCTTCTTAAGCAGGTGTCATGCAAAAGAGTAGATGTGTGTTAGCTGTAATGTTCATATTAATTATTGGGTGCCATATTTAGCCAATGCAACCTTCCCTTCCACAGAATGGCTTCTTTGAGTATCCCTCTATGCACCGGCTGGAAAAAAGAAATAGGAAAAGGAACAGAAATATCTCAGTCTTGATGCATGCCAATGATTTAATACTCTGAACTACCCTGCTTCATGTGGGAAGAATCATATTGAAGTCAAAGCACCAAAAACCAAAGGAGCATTAATGAAATTCTATTACAATAAGGGAGGGCAGCTGAATGAAGCTGTCCTAAAGATACTTTGTAGAAAGGGCTTACTGAAATGCTCTATGGCACTGAAATCTGGGGCTCTGAGTCAAACTCCCTTAAAGTTTTTGAAACTGTGCAGAATAAAAATGATTTTGAAACTATACACTCTACCACCAGTAATATCAACAGCTTTTATTTCTACAGAATCTAGGTGGCCAAGAATTAAGGCAAGAGTGAAATGTGCTCAGTTAAAGTGTGTATGTGTGTGCATGTGTTTTAAATTGCTTCTATGCCAATGCAACATTTTCCTGTGCTGTACTATATGGAATTGTGGCCAAGCTTTTTTTTAGTGATTGTTAGGTTTAATCTGAAATCAAGCTAGAATTCAGTTTGTTGATTTCTCTGGTATCTTCTCTCTCTTACATCATGGGTGTTGGTATAGATTTGTTTGTTCTGTGTTATTTTTGTATACTATCGCTACAAGTTTTTTATGGCCTTTGACTTTGAATCAATGTTAGCTAAGGGACCTGCAACTACTTAGAAATGGCAAGTTTTCCCCTTGGTATCCACTACTGAGAACAAAGCTTTCTAGAGATATTTATCACATCAAAGGTTTGCCAATCCCCTTTGTTGAGCTCCATTTCCAAGTGAAACCCAGGCCAGCCTTGGATGTCTGCTATAACAAGGTCCTGTATGCAGAGGCTTTGCATTTCTGATTCACCTCAGGTGGAATTCATGACTCATACCATCTCCTGGTATGCCCCGCAGAGGACCTTAAGGTCCATGAATAATCATAGTATAGAGGTCCCCAGGCCCTAATGACGTCAGATTATCCTCCGCCAGGGCCAGGGCTAGGGCCTTGTCAGTGATGGCTCTGACCTGGCGAAATACTATATCCCATGAGACCAGGGCCCTGCAGGATTTAACTTCCTTCCACAGGGCCTGTAAGACAGAGCTATTCCGCCTGGCTTTCAATATAAACTTAGTCTGATCTTTCATTCCCCATCCTTCCCTCCCCCTCCCCTTTTTATGAAGATTACCATCTCTGGGATCCCACAGCTAATTCCCCCCTGTTTCCTCGCTGGCCCAAATAGGACTAATTTAGCCAGCTAGCCCTGGTGATCATCTAATGTTTATCGGATGGATTTTCCCCTAAATTGATTTTTGAATTCTGAATTTATTGTTATTCACGTTTTATACAGAATTTTAAGCTGTTTTTGTTGCATCAATTAAGTGTTGAAATTTGTTGTTAGCCGCCCTGAGCCTGTTTTTTGGAACCGGGAAGGGCGGCGTATAAATAAAATTATTATTATTATTATTATTATTATTATTATTATTATTATTATTATTAATGTGCTCCTTTAATAGAAACCTAAGAGATCACTTTCTGAAATCTTTGTTTGCGAAAGCAACACCAGAGAAGAAATAGTTTGGCTTCTTTTGTAAGACAATAATGGCTTTTTAGAATGCCCCTCTATGCACTGGCTGAAAAAATTAATAGGAAAAGGAATTAGATAAGATTGCTAAAAGTTGTTTTGGTGATTGTAAGGTTTAATGTGATATCAAGGTAAAATTAAGCTTGTTGGTTTCTCTGGTATCTTTTAACCCAAACATTATGGATGTTGGCTTATATTCTGGATGTCTGCTCTATATTATTTTATTAATACCATTGCTACAAGTTTGTCGTGGCCTTTGGCTAGTGCAATAAAGTTATGAACTATACATGAAATGCTCACTGCTGTTCCAGTACTTGAGATTTTCTCACTCACACATCATTTTCCCATTACCTGACTCTTGTCTTCGAAGGGAGCTTGGCTTAGAGAACACTTACTAAGGGCAACAATATTAGAGAAGCAGGTAATGGTTGGTTATATACACACCCAAACACACACACACACACACACACACACACACACACACACACAGAAAGGGGGAGAGGGAGAGGGAGAGAGAGATTGAGAATTACCTCTTAATCAGGGTGGTATATATGTTAGGGGCTTTTTATTGCATATTTTAACTATGATGTACATTTTAATCATTCTGGATTATAACAAAGATGCAGATTTCTTTTGTTGCTGTTGTTTCTAAATAGCAGAGAAGCCATTTGGGAATGAAGCAATACATATATTAATGAATAAATAATAATATATTCTAGATAGAATGGCTTTCCTAAGTATCCTGGAAACTGTAGCCTTCACTTCTTCGTATGGTTAATCAGATTCCTCCGTCACAAAAATACGTGTTTGCAACTGACTGTACTTGGTCATCAAGGCTTAAGTGCTTAAACTCTTGAGTTTACTCTCCTTGGTAAGCCAGCAGTCCTTACTCTCTATTATGCTGATATCCTGTCTTCTCGCACATTCCCACCCAAGCAGCAAACATTTCTGGAGTCATCAAAAGATGACAAAAGGAATCCCATTCTATTGTTTCCTACTTACCTGAAGAAGGCAGGACTAAGAGGAGGCTCAGAAGTGTTTTCATCATTTTTGAAAGATCTGGAAACTCAGAGATGGACCAGGCAAGAGAACTGATACAGGGAGAGCTTTTACTTCGAGATATTTATAGGCCAAGGATTCATGCTGTGGGCATCACCTGGGTACAAATGGTTCCGTGAGGTCTGGGAGTGGGAGCTGTGTTTGCCAAGACGACGCAGAGGGACATAGCGAAATTCAAAGCTCGGTGTTGAAATTGGCTTAATTGTTTATTTTTTATTTCATTAGTTCTTGCCAAAAACCTCTAAGCATTTTTTTTTTCTTTATTATTAACGTACAATTTAAATTGTAATGGGACCAAAGAAAGAATCGAGGGATTACAAAGGCAAGGGCAAAACCAAGATGCAACCTGCATAGAAACCCCCCCAAATATCCTCCTCCAAAGGATTCGTCTTCTGAGAAAGAGATACTGTAGGTCTGGATATCAGATAGTTCTTGGTAAGACTTGGTAAGACTGTAAGCAAGGGAGTAGCCCTCAGCCTTCAGCATCTAAGAAAACCCTTAACCCATCATGGCTTCATAGTGCCTGAAGGTACTGGCGGCTTCAATAAGGAAGACTGATTCTCCTGTCAGGGAAGTGGTCATCCTCCCCCCATAGGGAAAAAGGGAAGATAAGTGGGCTCCTGTGGTTTCTTAATTACCGGTAAATTTATTTTGGTGTGCAGTTCCTTCAGGGGGTGGATAGAAGGCCAACTTAAAGCCTACTTTACTCCTCGCAAGGTAGGTGTCAGGGAACTGCCATCGGAGCTCCAAGTGGTGGAGGGGCTCCAGGATGCTAGGAGACCCTCGGATGCTGAGGAGGGAACCAGTAGGGGGAGAGGGAGAGTTTCAGCGGAAACAGAGTCGGAGGAACGGCTCCGAGACGCTTCCAGTGAGAACAGCGGGGAAAGCTCAGGACCTCCCCTTGGGACGCCTACTTTGCGCAGGAAGCTGTCACGTAGAGAATCAAGGCGTAGAGTTTCTGTCAAAGAACTCTTATGTTGGAGTAAATTCCGGAAACGCCCACTGACAGATTCTGCCAGCGATTAAGGCAGCCATGCACTGATGGCTGCGCGGAGAGGGACAGTTTTGAAACTGATTACACACAAGTAGCCCCATATCTCATCACAGTAGGCTTCCCCAGTAATATCAGAATTAGAAACCTTAGACTACATTTTCCACATAAAATTTGTTTCCTCTGATGAAATTCATGGTTCCTAAGTTATAAATGGTTCCTAAGTTATAAATGGTTCCTAAGTTATAAATGAAAAAGGTGCCCTACCAAAATCCCCCCTTTTTAAATCTTGCCCCATTTCTATTCTCCCAATGCAATGGGTATAGAAACATACAATCTGCTCCTTTCAGACAGTGGCATAGCGTGGGAGGTGCGGGGGGGGCCGGCCGCACCGGGCGCAACATCTGGGGGGGTGCGCTTGCACTCGCAGCTCTCTGCCCCTACCTGGCTCACTTACTCTCTCTCACTACAGTGCTGGCTGTGCGAATCCGATCCGAGCCGCCTGGTCGCTGCCCACTGTGTGTGGGGGGGTGCCAGGCGTGCGGTTAGGGGGCGCAATCCACGGGTTAGGGGGCGCAAATTAGCCCTCAGCCTAACATTCCAGGTCGCCCTGGAGGAGGCCCTGGCAGCAGAAGCTGCCGAGAGGTTGATGCAAGAGGCACAGCCGAGCCTGCCGTCCCAACCAAGAGTCCAACATGAAGACCTCACCGACAACTCAGGATCTGACAGGGAGGAGGTGCACCGAGTACAGCAGCACACTCAAGCAGCTCACAGACCATTTATGTAGAGGTACAAATAGAGGGGGCCTCGTGCCACATGGAGCTTGACATGAATTCAACTCTATCCATAATCTCGGCAAGGACCTTAAGGAAACTGTGTCCTAGTGGGGGTCCCAAACTCAGGCCAGCCCCATTCACCCTCCGGGATTTCCAGAAACGTAAGGTCACCACAATGGGGGTGGGGACCTTTAGGGTGCAATATCGAGGGCGAACGCGGCAACTGGACTTACTTGTGGTCAAGGGCCCCTACATTAGCTTACTGGGATTGGTATGGTTTGGACCACTGGGGCTAGCCTTCACTGGGGTGAACAGCACTAGCTTACAAGGAATTTGCATATGCAAGGAATTTCCAGGGGTTTTCGATGGGAAAGTGGGACAGTATACGGGGCCCCCCATTGCTCTACAGCTTGATCCCGCAACACAACCTGTCAGGGTCAAGGCCCGCCGGGTCCCATTCGCCCTGAAACCCCATATAGACGAGGAATTGGACCGGCTCGTGAAGCAAGGAGTGCTGGAGCCTGTGCCTAATGCCCCCTGGGTAACCCCAATCGTCACACCCGTCAAGCCTAATGGTTCGGTCCGCATCTGCGCAGACTACAAATATAGCATAAACAAGGCCCTCGCGGCCCACGCATACCCAGTGCCAGTGGTCAGCCATGTTCTTGCCAACCTGGCTGGGTCAAAAAAAATTGGCAAGCTGGACTTAGCCCAAGCATATCAACAGCTGCCGGTAGATGAGGCCACAGCAGAGGCACAGATGATTGTGACGCATAGAGGAGCATTCAGGGTAAAATGGCTGCAATTCGGTGTCAGAGTGGCACCAGGCAAATTACAGAATCTAATGAACTCTCTCCTTAAAGGGATTCCTGGCGTCACCCCCTTCTTCGATGATGTGTTGATTGCTGGGCCCACACCAGAGGAGTTTGAGGACCGCCTCCGCACCGTTCTGCACCATTTCCAGACGGCGGGTCTCAAGGTGAAGCGGGGAAAATGTCTACTAGGAGTGCCTCAGGTGGACTTTCTGGGATTTATGGTGGATGCAGAAGGGGTCCACCCGACTGGGGACAAGGTACGAGCCATTTGTGATGCCCCAGTGCCCAAGAGCAAGACTGAACTTCAGGCCTTCTTGGGACTATTGAACTTTTACCATTCCTTCCTTCCCCACAAGGCGGCAGTAGCAGAGCCCCTACACAGAATCCTGGACAAGCAGGTCCCTTGGGTGTGGGGCCAGCGCCAGGAGGTCGCATTCCAGGCAGTCAAGGACTTGCTTGTCTCAAACTCGGTCTTGGCACACTTCGACGAGAGGCTGCCGGTGGTGCTAGCATGCGACGCCTCGCCCTATGGCATTGGCGCTGCCCTGGGACACCAACTCCCGGATGGAAGAGAGGTGCCGGTGGCATTCTTTTCCCAGACACTCAACACAATTGAGCGGAACTACTCGCAAATCGACAAGGAGGGTCTGGCAATCGTGAAGGGAGTAAAAAAATTCCATGATTTCTTGTACGGGAGGCCCTTTACCGTGGTGACTGACCACAAGCCGTTGCTTGGCTTGTTTGCCCCTGAAAAGCAGACCCCCCAAGTGCTGTCTCCTCATGTCCTCAGGTGGTCAATTTTCCTTGCCAGCTACCAGTATGCACTGATTCACTGCCCTGGGAAGGCGATGGGCCACCCGAACACCATCAGCAGGCTACCACTACCAGAAACAGGCCCCGACCCAGCACCTGCACAAGAGGTTATGAGCCTGGAGCTGTTTCCCAAATGCCCCATTCAGGCACAAGAAGTTGCACACCATTCCAAGAAAGATAGGGTCATCTCCCAGGTCCTGGACTGGGTGTGGAGTGGATGGCCCAGCAGCAGCCCCAGGCCAGAATTCGCTGGCTACACAACCCGCAAACATGAACAGTTGGCCCACAAGGGGTGCCTGTAATGGGGAAGCAGGGTTGTTGTTCCCCAGCCCCTCTGCAAAAGGGTCCTCACAGCCCTACATGAGACACACCCAGGGGTAGTGAGAATGAAGGCCCTTGCCAGGAGTTATGTGTGGTGGCCGGGGATCGACGGAGAGATAGAGGCCTGGGTCAAACACTGCCAGGCCTGCCAAGAATCCCACCCAGATCCCCCAAGGGCCCCAGTCCAGTCCTGGGAGTCTGCCCGAGCACCATGGTAACGCCTGCATCTGAACTTCGCTGGCCCCTTTCAGGGGAAAACATTCTTCATAGTGGTGGATTCCTGCACCAAATGGCTGGAAGTCGCACTGGTACCGTCCACTTCCACGTTCACAGTCATCTGGGTACTACACAGGCTGTTTGCAACCCATGGGCTCCCTGACACTCTCGTCTCAGACAACGGGACTGCATTTACATCAAGAAAATTCCATACCTGCATAGTGCAGAACGCCATCCGCTACATCCATTCAGCGCCATTCCACCCTGCCACCAATGGCCAAGCAGAATGCATGGTGCGGACCACCAAGGACACCCTCCACCCCATGACGCAAGGGGATTGGCAGTACCGCCTTGCCACATTCCTTCTAGCACAGCACAGCACCCCCAGCTCAACGACTGGCTGGAGCCCCGCTGAACTACTAATGGGTCGGCGCCTTGCAATCAGATTGGACCGCCTTCACCCCGATAGAGCTCAGGATGAGGTAGGGGTGGGGGAAGGCAGGAACCCCCGGACCTTCGTGGCCCACGACCCAGTGTACGCAAAGAATTTTGGGGCAGGCCCAGCATGGGTACCCACCACAGTCACCAGGGTCACTGGCCCTGTGTCGTACGAGGTGCTAACAGATGGGGGGCAATGCTGGTGCCGCCACTGCGACCAGATACAACGATGATTCGTGGGAGAAAACCAGGAGGAGGACAGGTCAGAGGAGTCCCAAGGGAAGAGTGGGGCAGTGAGGCCCATAGAACAGGGGGGGCAGCAGGAGAGGCAGAATCAGTAAATACAGAGAGGACCCGCGAGGCCGAAAGGACATTGGAACCAGAGCCATGACTGAGCGAGCCGGTTGCACCAGACCAAACGTCCCCATCACAGCCAGTATCCTTGGAACACGAGCCAGAATCTGAACCCCAGACCAGGGAACACCCCAGGCCGCAACGCACACATAGGCCGCCAGCGTTCCTTGAGGACTATGAATGCGACCTCCCAGGCAGGACTGGAACTTAGAGGGGAGGGGTGTTATGTACTGTTTTGAATAGGATCCAAAATGCAGCAGTCTGACTGGTCCTAGAACAATAGGATCCAAAATGCAGCTGTCTGATTGGTCCTAGAACAATGCAGCAGTATGATTGGTCTGCAGGAGCCACCCAATCCAGCTCCAGATGGAAGTGAATCCACAACCTGATTGGCCTACAGGAGAACTCCAGAATTAGCCAATCACGTGCAGCCTATTGTGTAAATAATGTCTATAAAGCAGATACTTTGAGGGGACTTCCATTCCCCCTCACCACTATGAGCTGAATAAAGAGCATGAAATCCACTCTTGACTCTGAGTAGATTTCAACAAGGAAGACTGATTCTCCTGTCACGGAAGTAGTAATCCTCCCATAGGGAAAAAGCAATGTTAAGTGGTCTCTAGAGCTGGTGTCAATGACTAAGACAGGGGTCAGACCTTGTGAGGGGCCAGGCTATATTTTGGAGAGGGAAAAAAGGAACAAATTCCTATGCCCCACAAATAGTCCAGAGATGCATTTTAAATAAAAGGACACATTCTGCTCAGGCAAAAACACGCTGATTCCCAGACCGTCCGCGGGCCGGATTTAGAAGGTGATTGTTCCAGATCTGGCCCCTGGGCCTTTGTTTGTTTACCCATGGACTAAGAAGTGTACCTGGTTAGAATCAAACACTCACACAGCATGGAGCCAGCAGTCTCGACAAACTACACAAACAAGGCTATGTTCTCAATCACATTGAACCGGTCAAGTGGAAGGTACTTAGCAATGTGCAAAGCAGCAGTTGAGGAAGACATTGTTGGTTCAGCTTCAGTTTAACTCAAAGGCTATTAGTGCAGCCCAGCAGTGGGATGAGCCAATGGCAGTGAAGCAATGAAATGGGGTATAGGGATGTAAGGTTGAGGTAGAAAGTAAAAATATGTACAGTGGTGTCCCGCAAGACGAATGCCTCGCAAGACGGAAAACCCGCTAGACGAAAGGGTTTTCCGTCGCAGAGGCGCTTCGCAAGACAAAGTTCCCTATGGGCTTGCTTCGCAAGACGAAAACGTCTTGTGAAGCTCGCCATTTTTTTTATTGCTTTCCCCCCTTTTTTCAAAGTGGCTAAGCTATTAATAGCCTTTTAACAGCTTAGCCACTAAGCCCGCTTAGCCACTAATAGCGCTAAATCACTAATAGCGCTAATCCGCTTAGCCGCCAATGGGGTTGCTTCGCAAGACGAAAAAACCGCTAGAAGAAAAGAATCGCGGAATGGATTCTTTTCGTCTTGTGAGGCACCACTGTATGTGGAAGTAAAGGACAAAGCCATTTCCCTTCCCTGGAGAAATGAAGATGCGGGCTGGACACAAGTCCACCCCATGGATGGGGATGTGGCTAGCCCTCATGTCATAGGGAGTCCCCTCCATGTCTCGCCCAGGCCAACCAATCTGGCCAGCCAGGTGGAGTTGCGTGCTCTATTTAAGCAGGCTGCGGGAGGAGACACCCCCCTTTTTTCTGGTTCCCGCTCATGCAGTTCTCCCTCCCTCCCTCCCTCCCTCCCTCCCTCCCAAGATTAGCTCTTAATCCTTTGATCTTGCTATGGACCTTGGTTGGTCGCCTGATGAAGAGGCCTGGTAGGATTTTTTTCCACTTGGCAAATTGGCACCAGCCATTTGCTTTTTCGCCTACCTCGTAGCAAATTGTCACAACTCTGTAAGGTTGGGGGGTTAGGCATTGGAGTATTTGGTTGGAGGTGAGAGGAGGTAGTGGCCATCACCTACTCCTCCGATTTGCAGCCAAAGCTCACCCAGGAGTTGGTTCTTCTACTTCCATTGTTGGGGAGCAAGAGTCTGTGGCTTTCTTATGAGTCTGGGAGTCTGTGGAAATGTTTTCCTACAAGCGCTAACTGCCTGTAGTTTCTTAATTAAATTTATTTTGGTGTGCAGTTCCTTCAGGAGGTGGATAGAAGGCCAACTTAAAGCCTACTTTACTTCTCACAAGGTATGAATGAATGAATTTATTAATACGGTCACAGACCAGCTTCAACACACACAATATCACAGATCATAAAAAATATCAGAAATACAAGGGACAATATGCAATAACAAGAATTTAAATATAAAAATTAAAATTAATTGTTAGCGTGCCCCCTGTAATTAACATTTAGGGGATTGGACATTATGGGATACCACTTGCTTCCTGCGATTGATTGCAGACACACAGAATTTAGCTACATTTAATGTAGTCTTGGGCTTCTTGTCCTCTAGCAGTAGTTTTAGACTATGGTATTCTGATTCTTTCCTAGACTTTTGCAAAACAGGTGTAATAAAAGTCAAACGTATATCCTCATAAAGACGACAACGTAATAGTACATGTGAAGCAGTTTCAACTTCCAACGAGCCTCAAGGACAGACCCGTGCTGTGTATGGTTTACCCTCAAATCTGCCCTGAAGTAAGGCAGAAGGGAGAACGTTAAATCTGGCGAGAGTAAAAGACCGTCTCTATTTGGGTATCTGAAGACCTGACAGATAGTTAGCTGGAGAGAAACCTCTCCCATGGTCCCTTATTGCTGGATGTTTGATCATTTTGCTCATGTGGCATTGTAATTCTACGTCCCAGATACGCTGGCGGATTGTAGTCCTAGCTTTCTCGAAGCCTGTTGCTATCAGGGTCTGCTGTGGGATCCCTAAGCCTTTGAGCTTTTCCAGCAGTGTAGCTTTCCATCTGGATTGGTAGGTATCTAATAAGGTTAAAGGTGCCAGCCCAACCGGGAAGAAAATAAGCTTTAGCCAATAATGGATCTTCAGTATCCATATCCAAGTACTGATAGGAATTTGCCCAACCTCCAAACGGACCGCTATGTTGGATACGCAAGAGGGGATCCCCAGCAGGCAGCGGAAAAACTTAGTTTGGAATGCCTCTAAGAGAGTAAGGTTTTTAAAGCTGCAGATCTGGGATCCATATAACAATTGTGATAGTATTTTGGCAGCAAAGACCTGGGAGGCTGCCGGTATGTATTGGCCCCCACTCCCATAAAAGAATCTTATTAACGTTTTGGTAGATCTTTCTGCATTTGCAATAGTGTTATTAATCTGAAAGCACCAGGAGCCCCTTTCCTGGAAGGTTACACCCAGGTATTTAAAGGTTGCTACCTGTTCTATTGAGCGATTGTCTATTCTCCATTTGTGCCTCCTCCTTTTTTTAGAGAACACTATGACTTTGGATTTGTTGTAGTTAATTGTTAGTTGTTCAATGCTGCAGTATTTGGTAAAAGATCTCAGAAGTTTTCTTAGTCCAACACAAGAAAAAGAAATTAAAACTGTGTCATCCGCATATAAAAGGACCGGGAGGAGCGTACCAGCCAATTTGGGGGGATGGGCATTTTCTTTCTCCATATTTCCTACTAGCGAGTTGATATAGAAGTTAAATAAAGTAGGCGCAAGGACACACCCTTGCCTAACCCCCTGGTGGATTTGGATTTCCTTGGATAGGTGGCCCTGTCAGTCACATCTTACCCGGATCCTTGTATTTTCATATAGACTGTGGATGAGATACAGTAGGCGTTTGTTAATATTTGCGGCGCTTAGCTTTCCCCAAAGCCTGTCCCTTGGTATTAAATCAAAAGCAGATTTGAAATCTATGAAGGCCACGTATAGGGAACCTCCTTTTCTTGATGTATATTTCTCCGCAAGATGTTGGAGAACAAGGCCCTGGTCTAAGGTTGACCAATTTGCCCTAAAACCCGCCTGTGCTTCTGAAAGAATATGGTTTTGATCCAACCAGTCCACTAATTTATCGCATAGGTGGGCAGCGTACAATTTGCTAATGATGCTTAGGAGGCTAATTGGCCTGTAATTAGCCGGATCTGATCGGCTCCCTTTCTTGAATAAAGGGATGATGATTGCTAGTCTCCAGTCCTCAGGGATAGTGGCCGATTGATCTATGCTGGTGAATAGGGCAGCTAGCACAGGGGCCCACCATTCAACATTAGCCTTAAGGAGTTCCGGTGTAATATTGTCTACGTCGGGTGCTTTTCCAGGTTTAAGGGATTGGATGAGCCTATAGATCTCTTCAGTTGCTACTGGGGGCCATTTGGCGCCAATATCACTTGAGGCTGGGGGCATGGCCTGCAGATGTTGATTTGATGTATATAAAGATGTGAAGTAAGCCTCCCAAGTCCCAACTGGTATAGTATAATCAATTTCAATCGGGGAGTCTTGCCAACTTTTCGCAACTATTTTCCAAAAAGTGGCTGAGTCTTTCCTTCGAGAGGCCTCTAATAAACGTTGCCACTCCCCCTTTTGGGCCTGAAGCTTTTTCTTTTTAATCAGATCTTTATATTTACTTTTGGCTTCGAACCATTCCGCAGGAAGCAGGGGTAGGTTCGCTGATTTGTAGTTCCTGTACTTATCCAACAAAGAACGTTTCGTAGCAATACATTCCTGATCAAACCAGGGATTGGATTTGTTGAGGAATAAAAATTGGCGCGATGTCTTTTTTTGGGTCAGGTGGGGTTGCAAAAGTGAAATCAGATCCTGGAACAAGATTATTCTAGATTCAGAACATGGTGAGTTTAAGAGATTATCTCTTCTCATGAGGAATATGTCCGAGTATAGCCTTTCAGATGTTTCAGCATTCAGCTTTTCGGACCATCTAATACGCGAGTATCTCAGCTCCATGTTGGAGGACTTGGGAGCTTCAAGTTTAACATTGCAAAATAAGTCTTTTCTTGCATCCAGGAGGAGGCAGAGCGGTAGGTGATCACTATCAACCCTCTCCTCCACTTTGCACTCAAGGGCTCTATTTAGGAGATTAAATGATACCATAACATAGTCGATAGTGGAAGCTCCTGCATTTGATATAAAAGTAAATTCTCCACAAGTCTCCCCATTCTTGCGCCCATTTAGTATGACCAAGTCCAGCTTGTTAGACGCAATAGGCACAGACCTGCATAATTACATCCCTTGTCTTTTGAGAGTCTGGTGGGTATAAGATGGTTTTCTTCCATGATGGGTGGTGAGTCGTGGAAGTGTGCATATAGTGCTTCGTCAGACTGGCCAATTCTGGCATTAAGATCACCAGCCACTAGCACTGAAGCTGCAGGGGTTTGAGTCATCAAACCATCAATGTATGTTTCCAGCTCATGCCAGGTGTTTTTAATCAGCTGCTTGCCTCTTTGAGGGGGAAGATATACATTAATCAGTAGCAGGGTGAAGAATCTACTTTTCACTAGTAAGGCCATGGCCAGGTGTTTCAGTGTCTCCAATTTTACTAAGGACGCCCTCAACCTTGTAGATATTAAAATGCCTAGGCCACCCTTGACTCTCCCCCCTTTAGTGCTTGGGGATCCTGTAAGGGACATTGAGGAAAAGCCGTTAACTTCTAGGTCCCCTGTGAGCCATGTCTCCTGTAAAAATACTATGTCGTACCCTTGGATAAATTTAGCAAAGGATGGATCAGCTGCCTTTTTTTGCCATCCAGCGATATTCCATGATAAAAAGCTAAGGTTGGCTTTACCAAGATCCACTCCTTGTCAATTATCTTCCAAGATACTGTTGGAGTTTACCATTTCACGTGGCAGCCGACTATCATCCTTACATGGAGAGCTGCCCAGGTATTCTATGGTGTCAGATGGTAAATGTAGAGTGCTCACATTGGTAGACACTGGGCCTTTGCTATGCAAGGCCTCCTCCTGGGGGTACTCTACCTGGTTGTATCCTAATTCCGCTTCATCTAAATATCTCATTTTGGACCAGAAGCCTGGTAAGGTTTCCTTAGGCATTTTTTCCTTATAGGGAGTGATGCATTATTCTCCTTTGTGAGTTGTACTTTCTTGATTGCAGGTAGATTAATCTCTGCTTTTACCTGAAGGTTATGTGATCAACGAGCCGCTGAATCGAGTTCTTGTGAGATGATCGTTTTGGGAGGGCTCTTACTCTTTCTTTGGACATCTACCTTGTTTTCCTTATAAAAATCTTTCCTAGCCAGCTTATTTCTTAGCGTTTCTAATCTTTCTAGGATTTCAGCTTGTATTAAAGGTGGGAATGTCCAGAATTGACTAATTAAGGTATTTTCTACAAAGGAGAAGTTGTGTATAGGGGTATCCAGTTCGTGAGGCGACTGGTGGTTATTCTGATAATCAGCTTTATTGTTTTCCACCACCTTTGAATAGATGTCTTTCTTATTTTATTTGATAAGGTGCGGGGGGGGGGGGGCGGGCACTTCGAATAGGCGAGTCACTGTCAGGCCCACCCTTTGCAGCTTCTCCTTATTAATTAATATTTGTTTTGCGGACGAGTCATCTTTAAATGTCAGCATCACTCGATTATACTTATTGTCATTTGGGAGAAAATCTGCCTTGATAACGTTACCTTGTAGTAGGAGGCCTCTGAGTACTAAGTCAACTTTTTAAAATATATACGTTCTTTTTTGGTCCAGTGAATGTAATTCTGTACGGTTGTACATAGGGCAAATAACCAATCTGCTTCTGTTAAGGATCAGCGTTTGATTGTTCTGAGTTATCTTATTGTGAATGGGGGTGATAGTCTCCACAGTAGCAGAGGAGGTTTGCCGGTCTTTATCTAATTGTTCGTTCCGATCTTTCATTGATTGAGGGTTAGGGTGTTGTGAAATGCTTGTCACTTTAGGTTGCTGGATAATGCTCTGTATTAGAGTCACGGGTTTAGTATTCTTTATATTTGGTTCCTTTATTGTGGGATTCTCCAGGAGCTTGAATAACTTAGAAAAATTCAATTTCTTAGTTCGTGTATGACTCTTAGTCCGCCTTCCCACTTTTATGTTTTTAGACTTCTTCTTGTGAAGTAGGTGTATTCTTTGTTGGTGATGCTTCTTTTTAGGTGAGGGGTGTGTGACTCGACTGTTGATAGACATAGGAGTGGCCCTCTTTGGGACCTTCTCTGACCTACTGGGCTCTGTTGGAATTTCAGCCGCTGGAGTAGGGGTGTGTGAGATTGCTCCCTTCCTGATGAGCTCTGTCAGGCTTACTAGCAAACCCACGCATTCCGTAAGAAAGTTCCTGATTGGTCTTAATTCTTTACTTATGTGCATTTGGCATTCATTCATCATTTCATTGAAAAGCCCAATCAGGATACAGATATTGCTATCTGTGTCCCAGCAGGCTCCTTTTAGCTGACTTGGATTTTCCTCTGTTCTCGTCGCACTTGAGGGTTCCATCCTAGCGTTTTCACTGGGGCTGGCTGCATTGACTGATCCATCTAGTGTGACTTCCAAGCGTTTCAAATTTAGTTCTTGGTCATGTTCTACGAGGGTGTCGGTAGCACTAGATTGGGAGACTATCTGAGCCATCTCCATTGCCAGACTGATCCCCTCTCTCTCCTCACCAATATCAGGTTCCTTCCCATACCATGTTCAGTCAATAGACCAATCGTGGAGGAGTGGGGACTCGGAGCATATGGGCGTTTTTGTTTTAGGCTTAAAATAATGCAAAATTTTCGTCTGTGAGGTTGCTGGTGGTGATTCTGCCCTCTGCGTAGGGGAGACCCCCAGAGCTTTACATTTCTGTCTGGTGAGCACCATCTCCGTGGAGTATACGGAGGTATGGAGGTATGTGGGATATGTGGATGTGAAGATAGCACTGCTTCGTCCCAATTAGACAAGCTGGAATTAACACTCCTCTCATTAGATAATGCTCTCCCCAGAAGCTCCATGTCTAGTTAATTAATTAGAAGTGGCTGTGGTCCACTGCGAGTCAGACTTTCCGACAGTTCATGAACTAGCGGTCAGAGATAGAGGGGGGTAGATGGAATAGATTTTTACAGCGGCATTACTTACAACAACCGTGGCAGATGCAACGTTGAGGGGAGGAGGGCAATGAAATCCTATCGGGCTTGAACCGCTGTCTTACTTGCCGAAGAAACTGTAAAGATACTTTCCGACGGCGTTGAAAGTCCTCTGGTGATGCTAACATTAATTTAATGCTCCCACTGTGCCCCGTCAGCTGCGTGGAGTTCCAAAATGTAGGTAAAGCTCAGTACTCTCTCTTCCTCTCTCCCTCTCTCTTCCACTCTCCTCTAATATAGTTGCACTTGGAAAGATGTTTCGTTGCGGTAGGCAGACCTCCAGCAGCCGAATGCCAATAAGATAAGGAGGTAATAAATCACTCAGGCTGCAGTCGAAGTCGGTGAAAGCTAAAGCTAAAACATCAGGGGGCAGCGAGGGGCTGCTGCTCCCTCGACAGATTGAGCAGTAAAACAATAAAACAATAAACTAAAAGCAAAGAGAAGTGAGGAGGTGATAAAACAGCTGGTAGACATTAAAACTGAGAGTTTAAAACCAAGAAGTGGCTAAAAACTACTTAAAAACTACTTAAAAACTACTTTAAAACTTAACTAAAAGCAGAAGACTCTGACTAGGCTGCTGTCTCCGTCGCCATCTTTGGATGTGAGGGCGATCTGGCTGCGACATCTGTCACCCCATTGATCGCCAGGGTTGATTCGGCTGATCTGGCTGGCTAGGCGGGTGTCCCCTTCCTCCCTCACCGCTCCATGTGCGTCCCTCCCGAAGCTGCACACTCGGTGGAAGAGGACGACCATCCCAGATAGAAGGAGTGTACCGTTCTTTGGTCAAGGGTATACGATAGCTGCGCTCCCCTGCTAGAACCTCCAAACAAGTTCTTGCAAGGTAGGCTTCCCCAGTAATATCAGAATTAGAAACCTTAGACTATATTTTCCACATAGAATTTCTTTTCCCTGATGAAATTCATGGTTCCTATCTTATAAATTATAAATATGCCCTACCGAAATCCCCCCCCCCCTTTTTAATCTTGCACCATTTCTATTCTCCTAATGCAATGGGTATAGAAACATACAATCTTCCAGACATTATTGTTTTATGCAGCAGGACTCCTGAAAGTCTTTCATTTTATTGGTGTTTTTTAAAAAATGATGATGGGTTTTTATTGGAAAACAGGGTGCATTTACCATGAGCCATTGCCTTTGCTTTTGTTTTACGTGGTTTCTAACTTGGTTGGAAAAAGCACATATTTTTTCTCATCTTCCAGGCCCCAGAAAAAAGCACTGCTGAGGTGGTAAAACTAGGCATTGCTCAGGGTTATAGACAGGTACCAGGGTTCTGAAATTTCATTCCTCTTTGTTCCAATTGCATCACGTTGCTGGCAAAGAGTGAAGATACTTGGAGTCATCTGATCTGCTTGCCTTTAGCCACGTTGCCTTTAACTGAATAAAGCTAGATGTTTACACCCACTTCACTACCCATCTTCAGTAACAACATTATCTATATGCATTCTATTTCTCTATTAACTGGAAACCTTTTATATTTTCTGATGCCTGAACCATTTTTAACAATGTATATTTTATTGGCTTTTATAAATGTATAACAAACAACAACAAAAACACTAAGCAGCTACACAAAATCAAAATACGTCACCCTTTCTGCAGTCTCTCCAGCTACAATAATAATAATAATAATAATAATAATAATAATAATAATAATTTATTATTTATACCCCGCCCATCTGGCTGGGCCTCCTCAGCCACTCTGGGCGGCTTCCAAAAGAACATTAAAATACTGTGATACATCAAACATTAAAAGCTTCCCTAAACAGGGCTGCCTTCAGATGTCTTCTAAAAGTCTGGTAGTTGCGTGGCAAGTCCCCTCCCCCCATGTGAAATAAAGACACAGACACTTTAATTAAGGTTAATGGGCGTAAAAGGCCACAAGTTTATTGATTAAAGAACTGAAGGTATTGGCCTTAGGCATTGGCTCCTATTGACTACCCAGCATGGTGACCGGGAAGGGTTGCACACAAGCCGTGGGGGTCCTGTTGAAGTACGCCAACTAGGATCCCACAGGTGTCACCGCTCGGGGGCGTGCCGGAGGCCCTACCTTCCAGGTTGCGGACAAGGCCACGCCCCCCGGAGTCCTCTAACGGACTACCCCTTCCATTGGGGGAAGGTGATGGCAGTTCCTTCCCCCCGTCCATTTGCATAACAATTAACCCCGGCCAATGCCTAACCGCCACTCGAGCAGAGCTCGCCGCCAATACCTTCAACCCTGTAACCAACTCCTAATCCCTGCTACAATGTCCCCCAACCACATATCATTACCAGCATCTGACAGATGCACGCCATCCCATCTGTAGAGGGCCTCGTTGCTGTACTGGATGCCTGGGTGATCTATGATGCACCCCCCCAGAGCCGCCACTCTACGTTCCACTGCCCGCTCCAAGACCTTTCTTGCCTTATTGATCCCCACCGGGCTCACACAATCTCTCCATGTCCTCCTCTCAAGCAACGAGGACCACAAGATAGTAATGTTAGGGTAAGCCGTCAACAAATCCGCAAAGTCGTCAAAAATATTCCATCTTAGATCAATAGCTTTGCGGTATGCCAGGTCATTTTCCCCCAATTGTACAACCAGGGCGTCCGGTGGCCCCTGAGCGGCAGCTCTCGTCATCACTACTGGCTTAAATTCGCTCCAACGCATCCCTCTACGCGCTATCCAGGCCAGTTCCACATTTCCGGGCAGGTTCAGATTTTGCCCCAACCCAGAGCTCTTGGCACGCATCCTAGCCCAATGCACTATGCTGTGGCCCACCAACCAAATGCGCACTTTCTTGCATTCTGTAAGGCAAATAGATAAAGAAACCAAGGTCAGGCATACCCATGCTAGTCAAAGATTCTTCCTGACGTAAACTCTGTACGCATTAGATTTCCACCTACCCAAATCTTTTATCCTTTCCGTGGAGAGCCCCAGGTGCACCGCGGTGGTGGCCGCCCCAATCCGAAAGGAGTGGGCTGCGAATTCAGCCGCGGGCAGTCCGCAAGCTGTTAATGCCATGCGCATCACGCGCGTAAATTGGTGTCTGGCTAGAAGGGATCCATCCACATGTATAAGTAGGGGGCCAGGGCCATTGGGTCTTAAATAGAGGAAACGCCTTGTGTCCCTAACCGGACAGGGCCCCTTGCCCTGCGCTGCTGGTAATCGGAGGAGAGCCCCCTTTCCTTGTTGATCTGTCTTGGAGCTGCACACCTGAACGAAGAGGTCAGACTCGGAGAGGGTCAGATCGCTTAACATAATGCCCCTTTGGGAATGGGCGACTCCCCTCTCACAAACTACCTCACTCACTCGTAAGGCACCAAAGAAGGTGATGGAGTAAGCGGCCGAGAATAGGCGAGCTTCATATTTTGACCAGCTCGCAAAGTTTATATTTCTCTATTAACTGGAAACCTTTTATATTTTCTGATACCTGAACCATTTTTAACAATGTATATTTTATTGGCTTTTATAAATGTATAACAAACAACAACAAAAACACTAAGCAGCTACACAAAATCAAAATACATCACCCTTTCTGCAGTCTCTCCAGCTACCATAATAATAATAATAATAATAATAATAATAATAATAATAATAATTTATTATTCATACCCCGCCCATCTGGCTGGGCCTCCCCAGCCACTCTGAGCGGCTTCCAAAAGAACATTAAAATACTGTGATACATCAAACATTAAAAGCTTCCCTAAACAGGGCTGCCTTCAGATGTCTTCTAAAAGTCTGGTAGTTGTTGTTCTCTTTGACATCTGGTGGGAGGGCATTCCACAGGGAGGGTGCCACTGTTGAATGGTTACTTTAAATGTAAAAGTTCATCATTGTTCCACCTAATGTGTATGTCTTTAAGGGGCCAGAGCAAGATAACGAGACCCAGCTTTACAGCTGTGAAACATAGCAGGTGCTGCTGAGTTGCGTTGATTAAGGTGTGTCAGCATTTGCATGTAGTATATAAGGAGCAGCACCTAGCTCTCCCATTACCCTGGGGGTTGGGTTGGTGGTTGGGTCTGGTTTGTTGTTAATGAATTTAGTGTATAAGGAGTTTTTGTTTTTTCGTAATTAAAACCTTAAGTTATTTTTGAGTCCCTTTCTTTTTAATGCATGATCTCCCCAGCAAGCTCTCTGCAGCGCTACCATACTGCAAATAACCAACATCTTTGGTTATGGGCCCAGCTGCTGAGTGGATGACTGCATATTTTTGGACTCTGAGAAAGGTTTGAAAACTCCTTCTCCTGTTAGTGTAGCTTTTGTGGGTCTGGAAGATTTCCAGAATGGTTGACCGGGTTCCTGAAGCCGAGAAGGCTCTGGTCTTCCCACAGCTAACAGATGAGAACTATAGTTTATGGTCTTTTCGGGTGGAGGCGCTTTTGACCTCTAGGGAAGTATGGACCTATGTGACTGATGACCCTCCTGACCCTGTAACTAATGCTTGGTCGAAAGGAGATGCGAAAGCCAGGGCGATAATTAATTTGGCAGTCAGCGACCAGCAAGTAGTCTATATAAGGAATAAGAAAACTGCCAAAAAAATGTGGGACAGTCTTGCAGCAGTGCATGTTAGAAAAGAGTCAGCGTCTGCATTGACGTTTTTCAAGCAGTTGTACAAGACTAAGTTGCAGCCTGGTGGTGATTTGGCAGCACACTTGAGACATCTGGAGGCAATATGCGGCGAATTAATTCGAAGGGACATGGACATACCTGATATTCAGTATGTTTTTATCATTCTTTGGTCCCTTAACGAGGACTTTGATGGCATAGCTAGCCAGATATCTGCCGTTCCACCAGCACAATTAACTGTGGAAGGGGTAACGGCAAGATTAATGGGCGAGTTGGATAGAAGGGAGGCTTGTGCCATAAGCACTCCTATTTCCAGAAAGAATGAGGAACGCCATATGCAAACTTGTGGTGATACAACTGCATTTAAAGCTGCAAAGCGTTGTTGGTTCTGCAATAAGCAAGGACATTTTGCAAAGGACTGCAGATCCAAAAGAAAGCAAAGTACTCCTAAGCCTGTTTCTGCTCGTCAGTCACGGTTGTCATCTCAGCAGCTAACATCGCACCGTAAAGACAGAAATGAGCCGCGAGCTTTTCATGCTCGGACTGCAGATCATAAAAGAATTAAAGTGGAATTCTTTTATTGTGGACTCAGGAGCTTCTCACCATGTTTGCAACAATCGAAGCTTGTTTATTTCTTTCGAAGAGGAAATTGGTAATGTACATTTAGCCAATTCACAAGTCTTGCAGTCACTTGGCAGAGGTACTGTTAAACTTGACTCTTTAAATATTACAATAGCGAACTGCATTTACTGCCCATCAGTCGACAATTTATTATCAGTAAGGTGTTTTGCTCGTCAAGGCATAAGTGTGTGTTTCTTAAATTCAATGTGTGAGTTTTTTGAAGGGAACAAACGTCTATTGTATGCCCGGGACTCTGATGGTTTATATAGACTGTATTTTCGCACCTACTCCCAATCGCCTATAAACTGCAGAGCAGCACAGTCAAGCCAGGGGTTGAGGAATGTAAAGCCTCATTCCGGGTGTGTCCACGAGGTGCACAGAATTCTGGGACACTTGAATTTTGCTGATGTAATTAAGAGAAAGAATATTGTTAATGGCCTCAACTTAAAGCCATGTAAATTCTTTATGCAATGTTTATCCTGTTGCAAGAATAAGATTAAGGTTGCACGCAACGGTAGGTGCTCAGATAGGAAAGTAACTGAGCCATTTGAGCGTGTACATTGTGACTTAGTTGGGCCACTCCCACCATCATTAGGAGGTTCAAAGTACTGGCTCACCCTCATAGACCAGTATAGTAGATATTGTTGGACTTATGCAATAGCTGAGAAGTCCCAAGCATTTGAGAAGTACAAAGTTTTTTGCAACTGGGTAAAAACGCACTTTAACAAACCAATTAAGAACCTGTTTTCTGACCGGGGCGGGGAATTTGTTTCTGAGGATTTTGAGAAATTCCTGGAAGCGCAGGGGACTACTCATGAGTTATCTTGCCCCCGAAGTCCCTGGCAAATGGGCTTGTTGAAGTTGTGCAGCGTGATCTGCAAGCAGGGGTCAAAACTTATCTGCACGATGCTAATCTGCCCAAAGACTTTTGGGCTGAAGCGCTTAATGCATTTTGTTATGTTAGAAATCACAGTTATCATTCTGGTTTAGATGTCACCCCCTATGAGAAGCTGTTTAAAAAATGCCCTAATCTGAAATACCTACGCATTTGGGGTTCAGATGTAATTATGCATTACCCCGCTAAGCAGAAACTGGGTAAGCGTAGTGTTCAGGGAAAATTAATGGGCTACCAGCAGGGGACGTACAGAATTTACATACCAGCAACTGGCAAATTTCATATTACCAGAAGCATGATACAAACTGTAAATTGGAATGGAGTTGCTGTTTTCCAAGATACTGACGGTATAGATAGTACTGAGGAAGAAGAGGAAGAAGCAGCAGCAGCAGGAAATGGTGATTCTGAATTAATGGAAAAAGACAAAAAGCCTGTTGAATCTGATAATTTGTTTGATGATTTAAAGTCACAGGCACCTGAGGGGAGGTTAGATTCTCTTGATTTTTCTGACCGTGAGCTTAGCCTACAGGCACCTCTTCAGTCTGACAATGATGATTTACAACCTGAAACTAGTGGTTCCCTTAGTCCTATTAAGTCTGAGGAGTCTGACTCTCCTTCCGGACTGAGACGTTCAGATAGAAAGAGGCAGAAGCCACAACGATTTGCAGATGAACATTTAATACTGTGTATGCCAATAAGGCGGTTTTTGAGCCAAAAAGCTACAATGATGTTCAGAATTTACCTAAGCACCAAGCTGTAAATTGGTATAAAGCTATGAACTCCGAGATAGCTTCTTTAAAAGAGCATAACACTTGGTCTCTTGTACCACAAACCCCAGATATGAGACTTATTGATTAAAAATGGGTTTATAGAATTAAAATGAATGACAAAAATGAAGTTGTAAGGTACAAAGCAAGATTAGTTGCTAGGGGATTTCAACAAATTCCAGGCGAAGATTATGATTTGTGTTATTCACCAAGTGTAAAATATGAAACAGTTAAGCTTTTGTTAAAAGATGCATCACAATGTGGACATTCTGTTTATCACCTAGATATAAAAACTGCATATTTGTTTGCAGATTTAAAAGAACAAATTTTTATGCGTGTCCCTGAAGGAATTGCTGGATATTGGTTTTTCACAAGGAAAGGCAGACAATTGTGTGTTTATAAAGGAAAGGGCAAACTCTGTAACAAAGATATGTGTGTATGTAGATGACGTGTTAATTACTACAAAAACTAAACAGGAATATGAAGAGGTAGTTTCACAGTTACAGAAGAAATTTGATGTGGTGGAATTAGGCATAGCTAAAAATTACTTATCCATGCAAATTGAGAAAGGCAAAAATGGATCTTTTCTGGTTCATCAAACTGCAAAAATTGATGATCTTGTTGAAATGCTACGTTTAGAAAATGCAAATGGGAAGGAAACGCCTATGGTGTGTGGTTTCACCTTTACAGGTGAAGATAAGCCATTCCCTAACAAAACTTTGTATCGTTCTGCTATAGGCAAGCTAAATTTCATTCAAAGAATCTCAAGACCAGATATAACTTATGCTTTTCACTTTCTGGCAAAATTTGTGGAAAAGCCTACTACACAATGTTTCTCTGCTCTTAAGAGAGTTGTAATGTACCTTAAACATACCAAACATTATAGGTTGCAGTTTACGTCAAGTATTGACAAAGGTTTTGAAATTTTCTGCGATGCATCTCATGCAGTGGAACAAAATAATTGCAGGGGTGTGTCTGGTATGGTGTTTTGTTATAACGGTTGTCCATTTGAATGGAAGTCCCAGACACAAACCATTATTTGTCTCTCCACAACAGAGAGTGAATTATGTGCATGCGTTCAGGCCACTCGTGATGTAGAATGGTATCTGCAAGTATTTGCAGACCTACAGATGCAAGTAACGCTACCAGTAAAAGTTTACCTTGATACCCAGAGCGGACTCGCTATCCTGTGTTCAGAGACCAATACGCAGCGCACTAGAGTCTTAAGATTACGTTTGCAGTTTGTAAAGAAACTAATTGCTGACGAAATGATTGTATTTGAATATGTCCCAGGTGATAATCAAATTGCGGACATTTTTACAAAAGCACTTCCAAAGGTTACACATGAAAAACATGTACAAAGTATGCTTTATGTTTTTGTTCCACAATGATGAACCGCAGGGGAAATGTTGAATGGTTACTTTAAATGTAAAGGTTCATCATTGTTCCACCTAATGTGTATGTCTTTAAGGGGCCAGAGCAAGGGCCAGAGCAAGATAACGAGACCCAGCTTTACAGCTGTGAAACATAGCAGGTGCTGCTGAGTTGCGTTGATTAAGGTGTGTCAGCATTTGCATGTAGTATATAAGGAGCAGCACCTAGCTCTCCCATTACCCTGGGGGTTGGGTTCGTGGTTGGGTCTGGTTTGTTGTTAATGTATTTAGTGTATAAGGAGTTTTTGTTTTTTCGTAATTAAAACCTTAAGTTATTTTTGAGTCCCTTTCTTTTTAATGCATGATCTCCCCAGCAAGCTCTCTGCAGCGCTACCATACTGCAAATAACCAACAGCCACTACCGAGAAGGCCCTCTGCCTGGTTCCCTGTAACTTGGCTTCTCGCAGTGAGGGAACCGCCCCTCGGTGCTGGACCTCAGTGTCCGGGTAGAACGATGGGGGTGGAGACGCTCCTTGAGGTATACTGGACCAAGGCCATTTAGGGCTTTAAAGGTCAGCACCAACACTTTGAATTGTGCTCGGAAACGTACTGGGAGCCAATGTAGGTCTTTCAAGACCGGTGTTATATGGTCTCGGCGGCCGCTCCCAGTCACCAGTCTGGCTGCTGCGTTCTGGATTAGTTATAGTTTCTGGGTCACCTTCAAAGGTAGCCCCACGTAGAGCGCATTGCAGTAGTCCAAGCGGGAGATAACTAGAGCATGCACCACTCTGTCAAGGCAGTCCACAGGCAGGTAGGGTCTCAGCCTGCGTACCAGGACACGGATTTAACCTGTGCCTCCATGGACAGCTGTGAGTCCAAAATGACTCCCAGGCTGCACACCTGGTCCTTCAGGGGCACAGTTACCCCATTCAGGACAAGGGAATCCTCCACACCTGCCCGCCTCCTGTCCCCCAGAAACAGTACTTCTGTCTTGTCAGGATTCAATCTCAATCTGTTAGCCGCCATCCATCTTCCAACCGCCTCCAGATACTCACACAGGACCGTCACCACCTTCACTGGTTCTGATTTGAGAGAGAGGTAGAGCTGGGTATCATCCGCATACTGATGAACACCCAGCCCAAACCCCCTGATGATCTCTCCCAGCAGCTGCATGTAGATGTTGAAAAGAATGGGGGAGAGGACTGAACCCTGAGGCACCCCACAAGTGAGAGCCCAGGGGTCTGAACACTCATCCCCCACCACCACTTTCTGAACACGGCCCAGAAGGAAGGAGCGTAACAACTGTATGACAGTGCCCCCAGCTCCCAGCCCCTCAAGACGGTCCAGAAGGATGTTACGGTCGAGGGTATCAAACACCACTGAGAGATCCAGCATAACTAGGAAACAGCTCTCACCTTTGTCCCTAGCCCACCGGAGATCATCAACCAGTGCGACCAAGGCAGTTTCAGTCCTGTGATGAGGCCTGAATCCTGACTGGAAGGGATCCAAATAAGTATCCACATAAATATCCATATTTTTTTCGAACATTAGTTCTTCTTTCAGATTTCCAACCAAATTCTTCTACGTTATTTCACCAGCCTTGTTTGGAAGCATCCATCCAGCACGTGGTCACCTTCAACTAAAGCATCAAGCAGGTGACAACATTCAGATTTGTGGGGATTCTGCTGATAACACATTGCTTAGGTGCTTTTAGCTAGGATATGAAGTAAATGGTCACAGGAGGGCATAAAATGCACCCGTTGTTTCTTTCTTTTCAGCACTATAACATTATGGTTTATTTTCTCAGTTATATTCAATATCCATACATTTTCATACCTTTGGTCTCTTCCCCAAACATGTAATTTCCTCCACATTTGGAAAACCAATAATCTTGATGCATGATGCAAGTATAGAAAGTGTTCTCTCTTAAGAGACTTCTTAAACCATGTAAAATATAAAAGGAAACACAACTGTGGGGTAAAATCAATTTGTTCTATAGAACAAATTGGTCCTCAACCTGTGGGTCCCCAGATGTCATTGGACTACAACTTCCATCATCCCTGACCACAGATCATGCTGGCTATGAATGATGGGGATTGTAGCTAATAAAGAACAGGCTGCGCAGTGATCTGTTGGGGATCGTCTAATGTTGGCTTTTCTGCCTTGGATTGCATGGTAGACTAGACAACCTCCCAGAATCCCATCTCACACAACAAAACATACATGGTTCTACAGGGGTGGAATGTGGATTTATTGATAAATGTTTGAAGGCAAAGACCAACAATACAAGCATGTGAGAAAAACGCCTTAAAATGAAATTACGAAAATGAAATAACAAGGCTTGTAATTGCAACACTTTGCTGCCACTCTGAAATGGCTGTAGATGTGCAACAATCACGCCCCCTTGCCTAAAGAGAACCCTGCAATTTGAAAACTGATTGAAGAAATGTCCTGGGCTGTGGTGCAGTTGCACATGACATAAAAGCAAATGATAAGCACCACACTGTTCCATGTCCCATTAGCTGCTGTGCAGAAGTACAGTGGTACATTGGGTTAAGTACTTAATTTGTTCCAGAGGTCCGTTCCTAACCTGAAACTGTTCTTAACCTGAAGCACCACTTTAGCTAATGGGGCCTCTTGCTGCTGCCCCGCCACCAGAGCACGATTTCTGTTCTCAACCTGAAGCAAAGTTCTTAACCCGAGGTACTATTTCTGGGTTAGCGGAGTCTGTGACCTGAAGCGTATGTAACCTCAAGCGTATGTAACCCGAGGTACCACTGTACAAAACATCTTAAGCAAACAAAACAAAGGATAAAAAAAAGAAAAGACAAGAATAACACCCAAACTCCAAAGAGCCCAATGAGAACTGAGCATTTCAGTAGGCCCAGAATGTTGTTTGTCAGTTGAACTAGAAAGATGTAAAGTGGGGCGGGGGGGGGTGAGAATGGCCTTCCTGAGGAAGAGCAGCTCTGCCAATGTTTTGTTGCTGGTCTCATTGGTGTATTTATAGACATGACAGCATGCTTCTTGCAAACATATGCAGATTCCTGGCTGTCCCAGGGGAATAGGGTGGGTTGTCATGAAAGGTACACCTCTGGAAATGCCCAGCTTTGCACAACTGTTAAAGGTTAAAGAGCTCAGTTTTATTCTAGATTATGTTTGTTCATGAAAGAGAGCATACAGAGAGTTCAATGTTACTTGAAGATTGGAAGCCCTTTTGTAGTTGCAGGACATCTTTCTACCGATCTACTGCAGTGGCAGAGAAGCTTTTCAGCCTGCGAAAATATTCTGGGGATGACGTCCAGTTGATGTCAGAGGCTGCTTACCCCCATATGAATCTCGCTAGCCAACTAAACTTTTTTTGTAGACTTACAGTCTCTCTGTTCCATTAACTATGCTAGGTGGTTAGATGTGAGGGGCTGGATACCTTCAGTGGTTGCAGTATATTTTTGGAACTGGAATGATTCTGAAATGGGACATTCCTAGCCCTATACTGTACAGAGGTTTGGGGATTCATATCTGGCGTCTTCTGCATGCAAAGCAGCATGCAGAAGCTATTATTTTTTTTTCAGAAATGCTTTTGAGTGCAGATTCTTGAATTTGGACTGAGACCATCTTCATAGATAGTTTAGTTTAAATATTCCTCCAACATGTTGGGTCAATAGACTTGTCTATGACAGTCTCTCAACAATATGATAACCTTGTTATGTCACCTGGTTTTTCTCTGATTATCATTTTAATTATTTGAAAAACTTGTCTTCCACCGTCTTATATGATTTATCCATTAATTATGTGGTAAGGTTATATTTCTTAAAATATAACAACCCAAGGCAAATACAGAAGTAATAAGAGGTGCTGGGGAAGTCATTCAGAAGTGCCAACCACAAGTCTGGAAATGACTGTGCACAACTTAGACATGCATTGACACACTGAATGGCCGTTCTGATAATAAGGAAAACATTGTGTATGCAGAGTAGCCCAAATGTGGGGATACAAGTTAAGTCCCAGAGAAGTCAAGAGCTGGTACAAGAAGATGGTTTGAGTTATGCACTGATCTTCAGAAGGGCTGTGAATGTGTTTAGTAACATTCCTTGCTGCAAAATGAATGCTGGGAGTGAGTGGAAGAGAGGTCCAGATAATCTACATGGAATGTCCATCCAATTGTCTGAATGATCTTTGAATTCCCATGTTATATGTGAGGTTTCTGAGAAATTCAAGCCTTCATTTGGATCCCTTCCTATGCTCTGCTGATGCAATTGTTCCTACGTATCGCCCCGAAGCTCAAGTGGCCCTGATGCAGTTGCCAGTGGACTAGGGCACTGCCGAGGCACAGACAATTGTAATTCACAGGGGCATGTTCTGTGTCAAGCGTCTACAATTTTGTGTCAGCGTGGTGCCAGCCATATTCCAAAATTGACTAGACTCTCTCCTCAAAGGAATTCCCGGCATCACCCCCTTCTTCTGTGATGTGTTGGTCACCGGGGCCACGCCGGGGGAGTTCGGGGACTGACTCTGCACCATCCTGCACCGTTTCCAGACTGCCAGCCTCAAGGTGAAGCTGGGCAAGTGTCTGCTAGGAGCTTAATTTATGCACAGCTTAATTTGTGCATATAGAAGTTTTTTAGGCTGAACTGTAGGCTGAACTGTCTTGGGTCAACATTTTTCAGCATTTTGAGATTGGGTTTCTCTTTTCAGCTTCTCCTGCTTAAGATGCCCCAAGGTGCTTGGTTGCTTTCACGTCAACAGGCACAAACTGCTACTACCTAAGTAAGAAATACAACCCTAAATAAAATACCACATAGAGGTCTTGAGAATAGCACATCCTATCATGCCATAACAAATGATAATTCACTATTCCTCTGTGTTACACTTATGCAGAAAAAATTAAGTATGAGTTCCAAAAGAAAAGAGAAGAAAAAAACAGAGTCAGCTGCCCAGATACTAGAATAGTTAAACCAAACCTATTTAATCAGTCCCACAAAATCTGCAGTTATATTTTTCTGAAACACAGTTATGAAAAACCAAAGAAGCTCCTTATCTGTTCCATTTTCCCTTGGTCCATTCCAGATACCCATCAATGCGGTTTTATATATTTGTTATTTAATTCATAAATTTCATACAGTTTTGAAAAGCCTCCACCCCGTCTTCGGCTCATGTGAGCCTGAGGCAGGGTGGGGGCTCTGTTAAACTGTTCCTGCCTCCCAGCTATACAGAACCCAGTGCCTCATTCGTGAGCCAGAGAGGCGTCAGGGCTTGCTTACCTGGGGGGCAGGAGCAGTATAATGCTCATGTTTTGTACTAAGCTTAGATCCTAGAATAATAGGCAAGTAGGATCCTAGAATGCAACAACTGATTGGCTTGCAGGAAAAGATCAATCGGGCTCCAGGAGGGAAGCAGAATCAGCCAATCAGATGGGACTCATTGTGTAAATAATGTATATAAAAGCCTGAGGTTTGGGGGGCAATTCAAGCACTGTTTTACAAGCTGCAATAAAGAGCATGAAATCACTACAAGACTCCAAGTATATTTCACTGGTGACCAGGATGGCATCCTGCTGATCTGTCTGCTACGCACTGCACACAGCCGCCACAGGCAGCACAGCATTGCACCACACATTCAGGCTACAGCTCCAGGACCCAGAATGGCGACAGACAACAGCTTCATGCAGTTCAGCCCATACTCAGGAGACTGGGAAGAATATGCCACCCGCTTCCAGTTCCTCCTGGAGGCAAAGGACGTCACCGACGCAGCCAAGAAGAGGGCGTCCTTCTTCAGCGTCTGTGGAGAAGAAACATTCGAGATCGCCCAAGGCCTCTTCACTCCCACAAATATAGCAACCATTCCCTATGACACGATAATGGAATGACTGAAGGGGCACTTCTTGCCACAGCCCTTGGTGGTAGCGTGTCACAACGCCTTCTACGCAAAGCGGCAGATGCCTGGCGAAACCATAACTGAGTATGTGACCTCCCTCCGCCAGGCTGCCCAGCTCGGCAACTTCAAAGAGCTGGAGAACCTGAGCCAAGACAGCTTCGTGGGTGGCCTGATGGATGAGAAGTTGCAGCAGCGCCTCTACGCCAAGAAGGACCTGAAGTTCCAGGACACCCTAGAGGAGGCTCTAGCAAGTGAATCTGCTGAGAGGTCAGCACAAGGATTCAAGTCAAACATGTCATCCCAACTGAGGGTCCACCACGAGGACCTCACTGACGACTCAGAATCCAACCAGGAGGATGTGCACCAAGTGCAGCAGCACTCACAAGCTGCATGCCCACCAAGACAGCCTCGTCCAGAAGAGGGGAACTGTGCAAGCTGCAGGGAGAGCCATGAGTGGAGGACTTGCCATTTCTGCTATGCAGAATGCCTACAATGCAGAAAAGTGGGACACATCGCCCGGGTGTGCCATGCCCCCCCTGCCTGATGTTTCAAACCAGATGGCTGACCAAGAGTCCCAGGCCCTGTGGTCCAATACACCAAGGCAACTCAACGGAGATCACAGACTGTCAGGTATACCTGTTGCCTCTTTCTAATGCAGAAAAAAATTACATCGAGGTACAGATAGAGGGAGCCCCATGCCGCATGGAGCTTGATACAGACTCAACTCTGTCCATAATCTCGGCACGGACATTAAGGAAATTGTTTCCCAGTGATTAGGCCTGACCCATTCACCCTCTGGGACTTCCAAAAATGCAAAGGTCCCCACGATGGGGGTGGGAACCTTCAATGTACAATATTGAGGGCAGAAGCGGCGATTGGACTTGATCATGGTCAAGGGGCCCTACGTTAGCTTACTGGGGTTGGCGTGGTTTGGGCCGCTGGGGCTAGCCATCACTGGGTTGAAGCGCACCAGCTCCCATGTGGATGTGGACACCATCTGCAAAGAGTTTCCAGAGGTTTTCGGCGGAGCACTGGGATGATACTGGTCCCCCGTTGGCCTACAACTAGACCCTGCCGTACGACCCATCAGGTTCAAGGCCTGCCAGGTCCTGTTCACCCTTAAACTCTGCATCACTGATGAATTAGACCGGCTCGTGGAGCAAGGAGTGCTTGAGCCGGTGCCTAATGCCCTCTGGCAAATGCCAATCGTCACACCTGTCAAGCTCAATGGCTCAGTCCACATCTGCACAGACTACAAATGTACCATAAACAAGGCCTTTACGGCTCATACATACCCGGTGGCAGTGGTCATCCAAGTCCTCACCACCCTGGCAGGGCCTAAATTTTTTTCGCAAGCTGGACCTAGCCTATCAGCAGTTGCCAGTGGACTAGGGCTCCGCCGAGGCACAGACGATTGTAATTCACAGGGGCGTGTTCCGTGTCAAACATCTGCAATTTTGTGTCAGCATAGTGCCTGCCATATTCCAAAATTGACTGGACTCTCTCCTCAAAGGAATTCCCAGCATCACCCCCTTCTTCTATGATGTGTTGGTCACCAGGGCCACGCCGGGGGAGTTCGGGGATTGACTCTGCACCATCCTGCACCGTTTCCAGTCTGCCGGCCTCAAGTTGAAGCTGGGCAAGTGTCTGCTAGGAGTGCAACAGGTAGATTTACTAGGATTTACGGTGGACACAGATAGAGTCCACCCAACTGGGGACAAGGTGCAGGCTATTTGCGGCACCCCGGCAACTAAGTGTAAGGTGGAACTCCAGGCCTTCTTGGGACTATTGAACTTTGACCATGCCTTCTTACCTCACAAGGCAGCGGCAGCGGAGCCACTACACAGACTGCTTGACAAGTGGGCCCCTTGTTTGTGGGGGCAGTGCCAGGAGGCTGTGTTTCAAGTAGTCAAAGATCTGCTTGTCTCAAACTCAGTCCTGGAGCAATTTGACGAGAGGTTGCAACTTCTGGATGAAAGAGAGGTGCCAGTAGCTTATTTTTCCCAGACCCTCTCCACTCCAGAGGAATTATTCGCAAATAGACAAAGAGGGCCTGGCAATCGTGAAGGGAGTAAAGAAATTTCACGATTTCTTGTATGGGCATGTTGGGATTTTGAATATGTGGAGCTTCACACAGTCAGTTAGGAGTTGGCCGACAGCCAAGGCAATGTAAAGGAGTAAAATATGCCTGGAGATATAGAGGCCTGGAGACAGCTCCAGGATTGGTCAAGCTCTCTCACGGGAATAATGATTTATGGCCTTCTGACTGGAATGTGTTAGTAGAGCATTGAGAGTTGAGTGTTAATGTAAGAATCGTGTGGTGAGAGAGCTAGTTAAAGATCCATGTTCTGTTCTGTTCCTGTGAATAGTTACTTGAACTCCAATGTATATATTAAACACCTATAAGTAACAAGTTACCGGTTCCTGTTTCGTCCATCCTGCCTGCAACTGATTGCTTTCGTGAACTCTGCATATACTCTGCTAAGGTCTGCCTAAGGTCCTGCAACATATCAGAAAGTTGCAAAACACCAATATGGCACCCCTTTACCATTGTGACAGAACACAAGCCACTGCTTGGCCTATTTGCCCCCAAGAAGCAGACCCCTCAGGTACTGTCACCCCGTGTCCTCAGGTGGTCGATTTTCCTCACCAGCTACCAGCATATACTAGTCCACCAAGGGGACTGGGAGTAGCGCCTCCCTGCATTTGACCGCCACTGCGCTCAACTACGGTGAAGCACCAGAATTAGCTCAGAGTGTAATATGAGCTTTCCTCTTGCTCTTGTACAGGAAGTACAGGAAGTGTTTTCCACTTGACTGCTGGAGCTTGAAGAGAGCAGTCATGTTTTCTGTAATGCTGCAAAGACAGAAATAAAGGCATGTAAATATGTTTTCTGTCTATTTCTTTCCCCTGCCGGGGGGCAGGAAAGAGGGGGTGTGTTCTTCTCACGCTGAGAAGAATCGCCTATCACGACCTAGCCTGGATCTTGCTGGGGAATGCAGCCAGGGAGGTAAACAGGAGATCAAGCCGGGTGCCTGGGAGTGCTGCCAGTTTCTCTAGATAAAGGCTTGATTCCTGACAGCGGCCCTCATCTCGCTTTATTGGCCAAGGGAGCTGGCGTACAGTTTCCGGGTCATGTGGCCAGCATGATTAAGCCACTTCTTGTGAACCAGAACAGCGCACGGAAATGCCGTTTACCTTCCCGCCAGAGCGGTAATTATTTATTTACTTGCACTTTGACGTGCTTTTGAACTGCAAGGTTGGCAGGCACAGGGACCGAGCAACGGGAGCTCACCCCGGTAATTCAAAATCATCTGGGTGGACTATGAGTATGTGCAACATAGATTTTATGCCACTCTTTTCCATTTCAGATGTAGTGCCAAATGTGTGCACCAAACCAAAACACTGTCAAACAAGTATGTAACATCCTCAAGCTCTTGATATCTTTCCTGCAATTAAAACTTGACAGGGTTTAATTTTTCGCATATAATATTAGAAATTTCTGAATGTATTTCCACCCACCCATAAACTTCTATTCTTGGACAGTCCCACCACAAGTGATAGCATGTCTGCCTCTAACTAAAACCTTTCCTAAACATTGGTGCTATCCAAAAGTAATTTGTACAATTGCTCTGCTATTCTAACCACCTATGTATTAACTTGATGTCCAAGGAACTATGGGAAGTTGCTAAGACATTGATAGATAGAGCAACATATTGATGCTGACGCAGTGCCCCTATCTTTCCTCTAACTCTGTATGGGTCTAACTTGGTTCAAAGAATCATATACTTTTTTCTGATCTTCCAGGCCCCAGACCAAAGTAACCAAGGTCCGGTACAGGTAGCAAAGCTGGACATAGCTCGGGGATATTGAACTGTGCCAGAGACACAGCAGTATGCACTGAATATTGGGCAATGGAGCCAGAGTCATTAGAGTGAGCTTTTATAACTGCCTTCTGGAATATTATTTCTCCTTGTTCCAATTGAACCAAGCTTGTTATTTGCACGTGCTTGAAGTCCCATATTCAGTGCAAACAGCATTCATATGTTCCACGTCTTTAACTAAACGTTGGTGACATCTGCGCTCACTGGGAATGTCTCCAAACAAAGCATCCAGGCAGGTTTTCTTATCCTGATAGGAAAGAGAGGTAGGAGCACACAACATGTTTGCAAAAGGCCAGAGCTCCCAAGGAGAACTATTTCAGCGTCAAACTGCCACTACTATTCTAGTAACTATTCTAAAATGTTGTCAAACCAATTCTGCCATCATTTTACTAACACCTGCTTCTTCGGAAAGTAGTTCAGGACAGATTAAAGTACTGCCCATCTCTCCATCCATCTGTTCACTATACGTTTAAACTCTTCCTGAGACATTGATGTCAATTTGGCATGACAGTTTTCAAGGTGAAGAAGCCAGATTTACTTCATTTTTGGTTACCATCAGATTCCATTTTCAATAAAAATGTCATGCCAAGCTTTTCCAAACTGCACTGATTACTTCATCGCAAAATTTGGCATGATGGTTTCGGGAGTGAGGAGTGTGTTGTGGTGTACATTTAGAAACCATCAGATGCCATTATGAGTCAATATGGCAGACTGAATATTTCCAAACTGTACAGATTTAGACATTCTAAAGTTATCATCACACAATTTGATGTGATGGTACCAAACACTGATATGCGTGTTTTTGTTGTTGTAAAGTGTTGGATGCCACTTTGAGTAGAATCATAGAATCATAGAGTTGGAAGAGGCCACAAGGGCCATCGAGCCCAACCCCCTGCCAAGCAGGAAACACCATCAGAGCACTCCTGACATATGGTTGTCAAGCCTCTGCTTAAAGACCTCCAAAGAAGGAGACTCCACCACACTCCTTGGCAGCAAATTCCACTGTCGAACAGCTCTTACTGTCAGGAAGTTCTTCCTAATGTTTAGGTGGAATCTTCTTTCTTGGAGTTTGGATCCATTGCTCCGTGTCTGCTTCTCTGGAGCAGCAGAAAAGAACCTTTCTCCCTCCTCGATGTCTCTCCCTGTTTTTTTCATTTTTTTTAAAAAAATATATATTTATTGAGTTTTAACAAAAAAAGAAAAATACATAACCACCACAAAAGTAAAAAGAATGTAAAAAGAAATAAAACATAATCAAAAATACACATAAAACAGATCAAAATCCTAGAATATAGAATACAATAAAGAAAAGTTCCACCCAACCAAATACAAAAGCATAAAAACTCCAACTTTTTCAATCATACTTAGTTAACTTTCTTTCTTGACTTCCTCACGCCTCCCTTTTTTGTGTTCCTCTTTACCCAATCAAATACAGCAAGTCCTTACCCTCTTTCAGATCTCATTTCTAATTATTAAGTTCATTCTATTATGTCACCAATCTTTCCTCCTCGTACTTAAACACCTTTATAATATTATTTACTTTCGACATAATATCAATTTAACCTTTCCTCCTTTTCTGTTGCATTTTGCATACTTTTTAAAGCTATATCACTAATGCCTTATTATTTCCGAATCCAACATTATTTTAACATTCATAAACTTTGCAGTATTTCTGCAGATAGTCTTTAAACTTCTTCCAGTCCTCTTCCACTGATTCTTCTCCCAGGTCTCGGATTCTGCCAGTCATTTCTGCCAACTCCATGTAGTCTATCACTTGCATCTGCCATTCTTCCAAGGTGGGCAAATCTTGTGTCTTCCAATACTGTGCGATGAGTATTCTTGCTGCTGTTGTCGCGTACATAAAAAACGTTCTATCTTTCTTTAACACCAATTGTCCAACTATTCCCAAGAGAAAGGCCTCTGGTTTCTTAAGGAAGGTATATTTAAATACCTTTTTCAGTTCATTATATATCATCTCCCAGAAAGCCTTTATCCTCGGGCACGTCCACCAAAGGTGAAAGAAAGTGCCCTCGATTTCTTTGCAATTCCAACATTTGTTATCAGGCAGATGATAAATTTTAGCAAGCTTGACTGGGGTCATGTACCACCTATAGATCATTTTCATAATATTCTCTCTTAGAGCATTACATGCCGTGAATTTCATACCAGTGGTCCATAACTTTTCCCAGTCAGCAAACAAAATGTTATGACCTATGTCCTGTGCCCATTTAATCATGGCTGATTTAATAGTTGCATCCTGAGTATTCCATTTCAACAGCAAGTTATACATTCTTGAAAGAATCTTAGTTTTAGGTTCTAACAGTTCTGTTTCCAATTTTGATTTTTCCACCTGGAAGCCCAACTTTTTATCCTCTCCCTGTTTCTTTCAATGCCCTCACCCTCCCTTATACTGTGAAGATGAAATGATACTTTGAGTAATTTAATCTTCTATGTAATTTTCGACCCAAAACTGAGTTAATATTGATATACAACTGAAACAATTGGGCATATGGTGCCTATGTGAGATATTTGCATGGTATGTACTCCCAAGTGTCCACAGATGATCTGTAGATTAAGAGTGACAAAAAAATCTTTCTTCTTCTTCTTCTTCTTCTTCTTCTTCTTCTTCTTCTTCTTCTTCTTCTTCCGGATTTGGGGAGGGATACTCAAGGGTACACAGTACCAGCACCTCCCCAGTACCAGCACCTCCCTCCGAATGTTAAAAGTGTGGCACTTACTGCAGCAACTTCATGGTGACTACTGGCACCTATTTTTTCTTAAAAAGAGAGAGCACTGATGATGATGATAATGATTGGCATCTGTCTGTCTCAAGAGACAATTGAGTGCACCTGGACTGCTGCATTAGCAGCACCAAAATTACTTCCCCTGGGTGCAAACATTGGAGTGAGTATGGACGTCCCGGGCTGCCTGAATGACAAGACTCCTATCTTAAACTCACTGAAATGGTCCAAAAGAAAGCAGAGCAAGACATCTGGCACCAGCTTGGCTGCAGGAGTTGCCATAAGGACTTCCTTATGCCATCCAACTGTCTTATGGACTCCACTCTGGATTTTTTATAGGGTTTATTTCTTAGCCTCCCCCCCCCCATAAATATATCTCACAAGACAGAGTAGGTTTAGGATCAGAGTATTCCTTCTCCTGGATCAGCGACCTTCTCAGGTTTTAACCAGAGCCATCAGTCCCTCACTTTCTTCTACAACATGTTCAGGAATCACTTTCATGCCTGCTGGACCCATGATGGGTTTTGCCCACTCAAACTGATGGAGCCTGTTATCACATGTAAGGAAAGTCCCAACTCACTGAACGTTTGGGACCCATCAGCTACCCTCACTTGGCTTAGCCAGCCAGCTGAAGCTGTTCCCAAGATGTGGCAGCTGTCGAATGCTGACAGCTTCTATGACCCACAGGGGAAAGTTGAATGCTGGGTGAGGACCGAAGGTGGACAAACTACCCAAGAAAAACTACCCCTCTGAGGCCGTACCCCTCCACTAACACCTCATATTCCCATTTTTCTCCAAGGAGCTCAAGCTGGCACACATACCTATCTCCTCAATTTTATTTTTATTTTATTGAACTAAAATAAAATCAAACAAATCAATATGAAAAACCAAAAGTTGTAGAAAACAGCAGTGCAGTATATCCAGGAGAGATATCCAAGAGGAAAAGTACTTAAGAACCATACAAAAGCCAAATTTCCCATGCAGAGGAATTCCTGGGTACCTGTATTTGCTGTATTTGTGATAAAAACCCACCTAACAGCCCATAAATTTTCAGGGTCTTCCAAGCTTTTGGCAACAAGTAATTCATGATTTTCAACCAATGTTGACCTCCACATAGTTTTAGAAGAAACCCAAACTCTCAAATTCTGTGAAATCTTCTATATGGGGGCAACTGGGGTTCCAGCAGACAACAGAATTAATCCCAAAATTCAAGAGAGTGGAAACCTTTCAAACAGTCACGCCATAACTGTATTTATAAAAGTTGTGTTGAAGGTGGAATGGGACCTTTTAATATTTTGGTGTGTGGGTTGTTGTTGTTTTTTTTTCATTTCTTTACAAACCATTGGACAGAATTTGAACAAGCGTGGGCAGTCCCAGTATAGGTGGAAAAAGGTTTCTCTTTTTCCATAGCCCCTCCAGCAGTCCTGAGAAGATTGTGATTTCATATGGGGAGTCTGCATGGGTGTGTAATGAAATCTTGGTTGGATTTTCTTAGAATGCTCACTCCTATATATCAAGATTGCTATGTATGGTTTAGATGACCTTAGTGCATACACTGGGGCTAGCCGTCACCGGGGTGAACTGCACCAGCTCCCACCTGGACATGGACGCCATCTGCAAAGAGTTTCTGGAGGTTTTTGATGGGGCATTGGGATGATATACTGCCCCCACCGGTTGGCCTACAACTAGACCCCACCGTACGACCCATAAGGTTCAAGGCCTGCTGGGTCCCGTTCACCCTAAAACTCTGCATCGACAAGGAATTAGACTGGCTCATGGAGCAAGGAGTGCACTGCGCTTCTCAAATGAAAATAATTTTTATTCTTCAGTACACATTTCCTCTGTGAGACAAGAATGTGGTATGATAAGAGATAAAGTTGAGAAGTTATGAAGATAGAAATGTGATATTGAAATCATTAAGGTGGAGACTGTGAAGATATTAAGAGGGAAAATGAATTGTAACTAAGATCAAGAATATTCAGTATGCCAAATACATTGTTTGACATTCCATTCACTGTTGGCATCCTTCCGCAATTGCTTTATGAGCAAACAAAAATAATTAGAGGTTTGATTGATGAGATGGAGAATGAAAGGGGACCAGAGACAGATTAAATGGAAAGTGGAATTACACAGAGCACACAGAGATTTTGGAGAACAAAATGGATGAAGCCTTGCCAGAGCAGGAGAGGGGGGTGGGGGGTGGAAACAGTCATATGGTGGAGTTTTGATGTTGGAGGAATGGAATGAAGTCATGAAGAGAGAGGTGAAGAGACATCCTGAGCTGGCAGGGAGAGTGACAAACGACTCTGCATACAACTTGGAGTGATTTTAGTGGAAATAGCTATCAAACCTCTGACACTTTTCTTAGAAAAAAGATGAAAGCATAAATGAGATATTTTTTTGAAAAAAAATCCAAATCAAGTTGGAAATCCGTGGCAAATATAACAGGAAATGGGAATGGACGGGACAAAAGTGGGTGTGAATTAATGAGTACATAATAAGTAAAGAACTATGGGATATTATTTTTATATATTATCATAGTGGAGAAACAACTGTGAATAAAGATAAAAGATTTATTATTAATGAGTATAGAGAAATGGTTGTGAGAGTTACTGGAGGTAAAGTTGTTATGCTTGATTAGAGAAAATATATTGCTGACTAATAATAATAATAATAATAATAATAATAATAATGAAACCATTTTGGGACTTTTGTGGAAAAGGGAAAATGAATTGATCTATTTGGGTTAGGGGACTGGGAAAATATTACCTCATAGGAAGTAGAACAGTGGATAATTTCTTCTGACAGACATAAAATCGGAAGTTCCTTTAATTTCTCTCTTTTCTCTTCTCTTTTTTTCCTCTGCTTTTCTTTTTCTTTTTCTTTTATGCTTGATGTTTTCTTTTCTCTTTCTTTATTTTTGTTTTTATTTAAATTAATTCATTTTCTTTTATTATGAGATATGGTGTAGGTAAAGTTATTTCTTTGATTACATCCTTGACAATGGACCTCCCCCTGTGTTGTTTGTTGTTGTTTGTTCTCCCTTCTGCTATGACCCCCACCCTAGTATTCTTGCTTGTGGTGAGCTTGTAAATGTAGTATCACTTTCAATAGATGCTTGTCTGCATTTTATTTAATATCTGGATTGCCATTGCCATTTATTATTAATAAAAAATAGTTGGCTTCTTTTATAATTTTTGTGTAAAAAGGAAAATGAAATAATTTCTTTGAGTCAGGAAAGAAGATCAATGGAAAGAAGATCAGCTGGGTGGCACCATCCATTTGTTTTTTGTCTACCTGGAAGCAATCAACACAACTTTGTAAGGTTATGCATTGGGTAAGGCTTTGTTTGGATGGATGGGAGGGTGTAGCCTTCGCCTGCCCCTCCTCACTAAGGGTATCCTATTAGAGGGATCTGGGGGTGTGGATTCTCTCCAATGCCTGGACGTGGGCTGTTGGAATGTCACTGCCCCAATGGGGAGCCCTCAGAGGGTCCCTATTTGATGTAAGTCATAGGGCTCCCCCTATTGGTGGTTTACCCTGCAGATGGGTGCGACTCAAGATATGCTGGCTTCACCCAAAGCCTAAGCCAAACCACCCACATCTGTAAAAAATAAAGCTGTGGCCTATTAGAACCCATAAACAAAAATAATTCTTTCTGTGTAATTATTGTCTGTAAGGGTCACAGGGCCTTGGCATGCAAGTGGGGCTGAACAAAATAGCATGCAAATTCTCATATTTTACTTCAAATGCCTTTCTCAGCATTCTACACATTCTGCATATATAAAACATAGAGATATAGAATACAGATTCAATGTGCCAGATGAGTTTATTTTTTTATGATGAATTTCACTAATTGTGAAAAAGAAAACCCATGAGGCCTGAGCTCCTCCTCTCACCACTAGGCTCCCAATTTCTTCTGCAGCTACCATGAATGGTGGAATTAACAAGGAGGAGAGCTTTGCTGTCTTGTATCTACCCTTCAAGGTGGATTTTCTTTGTGGATATCTCAGCATTCCAGCATTTTGCTTCAATTTTAAGCAGTTGAAAGCTGCGGTGTCCTAAGTGTTTTCCATCAAGGGCACACAAATCTTCAGTTGCACAACCTCTGAAAGTGAGCCTTTGAATTAAAAGACGACGTTCTGTGTAACACAAAGAATAACCTTTGCATGAGTTCTTTATTGGGGCTTTGGGGAAAGGGATGACTGTGGTTATTAAAGTTCAACCAACACACTCTATGATTAATCTGACAGCCAAGTATTTGAATTTGGGTTACCTGGCTAACACCATGGTGATGCATTGTGAACAGGAAGTTACCCTCTGCCACAGTTTCTAGAAAAAGAGGTGCTGGAACTCAACATGAGTGCCTCTCTTGTTCTCTTAGAATGGTGATGGCGCCCACCTGGGAGTTGCTAGAACTGAATTCTGGCTGAAAAAAAGTCCCGGTCTCCCACCCCATGTATTTTGCTAGACTAAGGCAGCAGTTCCTTTGCACACTTGTGATGCAGTAAGATTCAATTAACACAGTGCAACTTATTTCTTAGGAAATATGAACAGAGGTGCACTATTAGTACCCTTCTTTTCCCCAGCCTCCTTTACTTTTGGCCAAAGTGTGTGGTCCAGGCCTCCTGGACCAGCACCAAATGGTACATACAGCTGTAAGGAGAATCTGTGATGTGCTGGCTGGTCCTGCACCCTCCCCTGTATCCCTCTCCTCTGCTCCTCCTTGTGGATTAGAGGACAAAGGTGTGCTGTATGGAGTCTGCTGTGCTTTGTAGGCCCCCCAGTCTCACACAAGGTAAAACCTTGCACATGAGTGAGCCTGTCCCCTCTTGTTGTTGTGCACATCATGTGGCGATAGTTTGGAATCCAAAACAAGACTAGAGCATTGCCCTTTCCCTCAGAGAAAGAAATCAAAGCTATGCACAAATATCAGTCATTGCTTTTCTGGAAATGCGAAAGAGACAGCAGCAGGTGATATTACTCACTTGGTAAACCTGTTGTAATGGCAGTAGCACTATTATAGAAAATGCACTTGGTCTCATTGGCAAGGCAGCTGACATACCCCTCACGTTGGCAATTTTTATACATTTGTTTAGTATCATTGGTGATCCTGAAGCAGGCTGGGCACTGTAGACCATTGGGGGAAAGATCTTCACGTGGTGGAACTACCAAAATAAAAACCTACAGTCAGCATATGGATACACCTCATTCCCCATTCTCTTTATTGTACTTTTATTTTGATTTGTTTCTTGCCTTCTAGTAGCTGCTGACACTAGCCTGACATGCTACCTCCACATTGTGTCCTGCATTAATGATGATGGTGATAACGATGATATTTTTAATAATAATATTTTATTTCTATCCCGCCTATCTGGCTCGGTTTCCCCAGTCACTCTGGGTGGCTTTCAACAGAACATTAAAAACAGAATAAAACTTCAAACATTAAAAACTTCCAAAAATAGGGCTGCCTTCAGATGTCTTCTAAATGTCGAATAGTTGTTTATTTCCTTGACATTTGATGGGAGGGCATTCCGCATGGCACCATTACCAAGAAGGCCCTCTGTCTGGTTCCCTGTGACCTTACTTTTCATAGTGAGGGAACCGTCAGAAGGCCATCGACGCTGGGCTGAAGGATGGAGGTGGAGTCACTACTTCAGGTATACTGGGCCAAGGCCGTTTAGGACTTTAAAGGTGAGCACCAACACTTTGAATTGTTTTTGGAAACATACTGGGAGCCAATGTAGGTCTTTCAAGACTGGTGTTATATGTTCTCGGTGGCCACTCCCAGTCACCAGTCTAGCTGCCGCATTCTGGATCAGTTGCAGTTTCTGGGTAGGATCACATACAGCATGTTGCAGTAACCTAAGCGGGAGATAACTAGAGCATGCACCACTCTGGCGAGACAGTCTGCGGGCAGCCTGCATACCAGATTTGACCTCCATGGACAGCTGAGAGTCCAAAATGACTCCCAGGCTGTGCACCTGGTCTGTCAGGGGCACAGTTACCCCATTCAGGACCAGGGAGTCCCCCACACCCACCTGCCCCCTGTTCCCCCAAAACAGTACTTCTGTCTTGTCAGGATTCAACTTCTATCTATTAGACATCATCTATCCTGCAACCACCTCCAGGCACTCACACAGGACCTTCACCTGGTCAGATTTGAAAAGAGAGGTAGAGCTGGGTATCATCTGCATACTGATGAGCACCCAGCCCAACCCCCCTGATGATCTCTCATAGTGGCTTCATAAAGATAATATAAGCGTGGGAGAGAGGACAGAACCCTGAAGCACTGCACAAATGAGAGACCCTCTATATGGTTCAGAAGAATGTTATGGTCAAAGGCCACTAAGAGATCCAGCAGAACTAGGAAACAGCTTTCTTCCTTATCCTTAGCCCGCCGGAGATCATCAACCAGCACGACCAAGGCGGTTTCCATCCCATGATGAGGCCTGAATTCTGATTGGAAGGGATCCATGTTGGTTTCTGCTCTCTTCACTGTGCAGCGAAATGCTTGTCACAAGACAATGTTTACATTCCACAGTCAGAGTTGCTGTTGGATTTTCCACGGGAAAGGAGACTGGATGTGACGTACACTGGTTTCCTGTTTTTCTTAGTTCTCTCCGTGCTTTAGAGGAGAGAGGAAGCTTCTCTGCTCGCAGCAGAAGCAAGATGCATGTATGTAATCTCTCAGCTTTGAAGTGTAAATAAAGTAATGTAGAGTATGTGGCACGTACTCCTCATCATTCCGCTGTGCTCAGGACTCTGCAAAATAAACATTCCTGGTTATGGGGCCCAGAAAAACGCAGTCATCTTGAGAATGGAATTCAGAAATCGAATCAGAATGCCGGCAAAAGGATTGGAATGCAGAGGGACGGATCGGACGGTATCTGCTCTGCGCGTCAAGATGATTGATGAGGTATGTGCTCATGCTCCGGGCAGCCTGCCAGCTCCTATTTAATGGCTTTATGGCTGGACTTTGAACTTTTAGATCCGTTTTGCTGTGCACAGGCATAGGCTCTAAGGCAAAGGCCTGGGGAGGCTGGAAACCGAAAGCAGTTTTGAACTTGCCTTTGGAATGAGGCTTGAAGCAGCAGAGACGCAGCTTGTATAAAGCAGCTTGTTTAAAGCAGCAGAGATGATGCAGAAGGCTAATGCCAGAGTCATGATGGCTAGCTGCAGAAGGCTGGCTGATGCTTGTGGCACTCAGATTGCTGTTCATGATACTGCTCAGCTCACGGTAGCCCATGATACTGCCATGATTCAGAATGAAGCAGACCGCCAGGGTGATAGCTGCATGGGAAAGGGGGAGTCTTCACAGACGTCATCCCAGAGTGCAGTGGAACCACCAGATGGCGCCAAAGCTTTGAAGGCAGTGAAATGCTACTCGTGTGGACGTCTAGGCCATATGAAGAGGGAATGCAAATATCCCAGGGCCAAGACAGAGCAGCACAACAAAAGCTCATCGCATGGAAGAGGCCAAAGCAGAGGCAAAGGTCCGGTGTCCAGGACAACGCAGCACAAGGCAATGGTCTCACGCTTCACTCCAAAGGTTGCTAAGGTCCAGAAAACGTCTAGATCTTTCTTCATTGTTGATTCAGCAGTGACCCACCACATGTGCAACGATAAGCGACTGTTCGTGTCTTTTACACCGCAGGAAGGTGCGATTCACCAGGCGGATGACCACACAATCCCCAGTAAAGGCTACGGAACTGTTGTTCTTCACAGTTTGGACTTATCGATACAGGATGTTCTTTATGTGCCAGATGCCAAACATAATCTACTCAGCGTTGGACAGCTGAATGAACGAAAAATTGACGTTTCCTTTAAGAACAAATAGTGCATCATCACAAAGAAAAATGATTATGTATTGCATGCTGAATATGTTGATCATTTGTTTGTTTTGTATTTTGATGATGTTGTGCAGGATGAAACTTGTTGCATTGCAGGTACTAACAAAAGTTTGCATGCAGGATGTATTCATGATTTTCATCGAAAATTTGGTCATTTGCATTTTGAGGCAGTATCTAAAATGCCTGCCTTGGTTGAAGGTATGACTATTACACCTTGCAGGTACCACATGAAGTGCAAGGCATGCGCAGCAAACAAGGTGAAAATGGCTGCGAAAGGTAAGGCAAGCTAGTAGGCAAGCTACAGAACCATACCAGGTTGTTCATGCTGATTTGGTTGGACCACTAGCGCCCTCTTTGGGTGGAAACAGGTACTTCATGGTTCTCATTGATGCATTTTCCAGGTATATTTATGTGTATAATCTCAAGCAGAAATCAGAGGCTTTTCCAAGGTTCAAGGAATTCTGTGCTTGGTTGGAAAATGTGCATGGTAAGAAGATAAAGACTCTTTTCACTGATCGCGGGGGGGAATTCACTTCTCAGCAGTTTGAAGCTTTTCTGTCTGAGAAAGGAATTCAACACGATTTGTCTAGTCCTCGCTCGCCATGGCAGAATGGACTTTGCGAGAGGGCAAATCAAACATTGCTTCAAGGGTTAAAAACCTTGCTGCATGATGCAAATCTTCCAGAGAGTTATTGGGCCGAATCTCTCTCGTGTTTTACTTACAGTTATAATTGCAGGTTATCTTCAGCGATTGGTTGTACCCCCTATGAGAAGATGTTTGGCAAAAAGCCATACATCAAACACATGAAAATTTTTGGTTCTGACATGTGGTTTCACTCACTACAAAACTCCAAGTTAGACAAGCGTGGTTTGCATGGTATCTTTCTAGGTTATCAGAAAGGTTTGTACAGAATAATGATGACTGACTCTAAGACAATTAAGCTCACAAGAAGTGTTGAGTACAATGCCAAGTGGGGGGAGAATGTGGGAATTTTCCAATGTTATCCTGATGACAGTGATGAGACTGAGGATAGTCAAAAGCAGCCACAGCAACCCACACCCACTGATGAAGGTTCTGATTCTGAGTCTGAAACTGAATCGGGTGATTCAGAGGATTTCAAGAGTGCGAAAGCCTCTATGCGACCCTCTGAAAGCTCTGATCAAGAATTGGAGGAACCATTGTTCACAATAGGACACTTTTCTCCCAAGAAGGAAGAGGAGAGTGTTGAAGACCTAAGGCTAATTCGCAGGTCACAAAGAGCCACAAAAGGCAAACCTCCAAAGAGATTTGCTGATGAGTTTGCTAAGATAGCAGTAACAGCTGTTAAAAGCTCCAAGAAGGTATTTGAACCTTCAAGTTTCCAAGAAATCCAGGATTTGGATTCAAAGGAAGCTGAGCCATGGTTAAATGCCATGAAGGCTGAGCTTGATTCCTTAGAAAGGAACAAAACGTGGGAGCTAGTTCCAGTAGTTCCAGGAATGAAACTGCTAGGAAGCAAATGGGTCTTCAAAGCGAAGACTGATCAAAATGGCAAGATAGTCAGACACAAAGCCAGATTGGTAGCCAGAGGTTTTGCACAGGTACCAGGTGAAGACTATCACGAGACCTACTCACCCACAGTGAGGTATGAGAGCATTAGGCTTATGCTCAAGCTAGCTGCAGAGGAGAATCTACACATTAGTCACCATGATGTGAATACAGCTTTTCTGTACAGATCTCTAGGTGAATCACTTTATATGCTTCCACCTGATGGCGTACAGGTAAAACAGGGATTTGTTTGTGCTTTGAAGAAGTCCCTTTATGGTCTCAAACAAAGTGCACGGTGTTGGCACACAAAACTCACTGAAGTATTGTTTTCTCTAGGTTTTAAGCAAGGGAAAGCTGATCCATGTGTATTTGTCAAAGAGGAGGGGCAAAAGAAACTGTATTGTTTGTTTTATGTTGATGATCTTTTATTCTTTTGGGATGATGTCACAATGTACAATAACGCCCTAGCTCAACTGAAAGAACACTTTGACATGAAAGATCTTGGTGAGGTAAACAACTACCTATCTCTTGAAATAGAGAGAGATCAAGATGGTAACATTCTAGTACACCAGTCACGGAAAATTGCTGATGTGTTAAGCAAACTAAACCTGATGGATGCTAACCCTGTAGACACACCGATGACAGCAGGTTATCAGGTAGATGACACTGAAGAAGCATTTTCTGACACTACACTGTACAGAAGTGTGCTAGGCAAGCTAAACTTCATTGCCAGATGTTCAAGACCTGACATTGCTGTTAGCTGTAATTTGCTAAGCAGACAAGTCAACAATCCTACTGTTAAGGATTGGAAAGCTCTGAAACGCATAGCGCGGTATTTGAAAGGCACTATGCATTACAGACTGAGATTTAACAATCAGAAGTCTGGTGGTCTTGAGATATTTGCAGATGCAAGTTTTGGAAGTGACACTACAGACAGGAAAAGTACATCTGGAGTTTGCTACATGTACAATCAGGGTCTATTTGATTGGTCATGCAAGAAGCAAACAACAGTTAGCTTAAGTACTTGTGAAGCTGAACTGAATGCACTGTCTTATTCACTCAAAGATTGTGAATGGTTGTTACAATTGTGCAAAGACATGAAAATTCCTGTCAAATGTCCAATCCAGATTTACCAGGACAACAAAGCGTGTTTGGCTTTGCTGAATTCTAATGGTTGTAAGCAAAGCACGAAGCACTTGCAATTGAAGTTGCAACATGCTAGGGAACGTATTCATAAGGGACTCGTAACGGTGTCCTATATGCCAGGTAATGAAATTCCTGCTGATGTATTGTCCAAGATTGTATCAAGGGATCAACACTGTACCTATGTGCAGAAGTTGGGTTTGTACTGATATTGTACGAACACGCTGCCCAGTGATGTTCACAGAAAGGGGGAGGATGTTGGTTTCTGCTCTCTTCACTGTGCAGCGAAATGCTTGTCACAAGACAATGTTTACATTCCACAGTCAGAGTTGCTGTTGGGTTTTCCCACGGGAAAGGAGACTGGATGTGACGTACACTGGTTTCCTGTTTTTCTTAGTTCTCTCTGTGCTTTAGAGGAGAGAGGAAGCTTCTCTGCTCGCAGCAGAAGCAAGATGCATGTATGTAATCTCTCAGCTTTGAAGTGTAAATAAAGTAATGTAGAGTATGTGGCACGTACTCCTCATCATTCCGCTGTACTCGGGACTCTGCAAAATCAACATTCCTACTAGTCCACATCCTCCGGGCGTGCTTGGAGTTGTTCAGCAACCACCCGCTCAATCACCTTGCCCAAGAATGGAAGATTTGAGACTGGGCAATAGTTGGCCATATCAGCTGGGTCCAGAGATGTTTTTTTAAGAAGTGGTTTAATGACTGCCTATTTCAGCGGGGCTGGGAAAACTTCCTCACAGAGCATTCACCACCCTGCAGAGCCCATCACCCAGCCCTTCCAGGCTTGTTTTTATGAGCCAGGATGGGCAAGGTTCAAGGAGACAGGTGTTTGGTTTCACTTGTCCAAGCATCCTGTCCACAAATATTATTATTATTATTATTATTATTATTATTATTATTATTATTATTAGGCCCCAATGGTACAGGTGGTTCTGTAAGATTCCCAAGCACCTGAAAGAGTCTCCTACTGCTGTTTTCTGCAGATGCAATAGAGGCGGTGAAGAAGGTCCTCTTCGCCGTTGATATCACCACTTGATAGGCTCGACCTTGAGCTGTAACCCGTTGAGCTGTAACCCTTGTTAACTCTGCATTCCAGTAGGACACCAGGGAATCAGCTAAAGAGCCATCAACTTGGGAGAAAAAAATCCCCTACCATTCCCTGGAAACCATTAGGATCCATTAAGTGGTGAGGGCAGACCATCCAAATCTGTCCCATCTCCCTGCAGAGTGGAAGGGTCACGGAGAAGTCCAGCTGCACCAGGAAGTGATCTGACCATGGCACTTCTTTAGTTTCACTTTTACTTAGTGTCAAATCACCCACATTCATAGAAGTAAACACCAGGTCTAAGGTGTGTCTATGACTATGAGTTGGGCCAGACTTATTCAGGGACATCCCCATGGAGGCCATGCTTTCCACAAAGTCCCAAGCAAACCCTTATAAGGTCGTGTCTGCATGGATGTTAAAATCCCCTAGGACAACCAAACTAGGTGTCTCCAGGAGCACATCCACCATGACCTGAAGTAGCTCGGCCAGGGAATCCTTCGTGCAGCAGGGAGGTTGGTACACCAAAAGGAATTCTGTCCTGCCCCTATTGCCCAACTTCCAGAACATTGGGAAAACTGAGTCTTCCCAATAGGACGCCTGGTCCAAGCTAATGACTTCCTAAAAATCACTGCAACCCCCTCTCCCCACCCACATGACCTGGGTTGCTCTCTGTCTCTGTCACACATGCCAGGTCAAGTCCCCCATCCATAGATGGCAGTGGTGTTACTGATTATTGACCTGGCATTGCACAGCAGCACCTTCAGGTCATGCGGGTCTTCGTTGCTGATTCCAATATGCTTCCGGTAAAGACCGGACCTGGAGGCAGAGGTAGTCGTCAAACAACGACAAAACCTGCCTTTTTGGTATTGACATGGTCTGGCCTTTAGCGTAACTCCTCCTTCTACCCCTGATCACAGAGATTGGGCATCCCAGAGAATCCTCTCCTGTGTAACCTGCCCCAGACATTCTGTCGGCTAGTGCCCACTCCCAGGCAGCCCTAACCCTCATTTGCCATCAACTTTGAAGAACAGACATATCTGCTGAGCATTTATAAAAAATATTGTTGTGTTTCACCTTTTGTCATGCACACTACTGTTTTGTGGAGTTCTCACTTGGCAGCAGTCTATCAGGCAAGCTCCCTGCTCTCTGATTCTAACTCTCTGAATGTACGGACAGCTGCATTCTCTTGGGGGTAATCTCTCTCTCTCTCTCTCTCTCTCTCTGTGTGTGTGTGTGTGTAAGCAAGGAGTGGGCAGGCCCAGAATCCACATGGGGGAGAGTGATTCCCAGATTTTCCGGATTTCTACTTCTCTTCCTTCAGCCCCACCAACAGCTTGTTTGAAATGTGACAGATTTAATATGCTTTTATTCTATTGTAATTTTAACTTTTTGGAATTCTATATTTATTTATTTTTTACAATCCAGGATTGTATAAATTTAATTAAAAAATAAAGTGATATGCCAAAGGATTTCTAACACTTCTACATATGTCTACTGAGAATTTACTCCAAGTGAACCGGCCTTGAGAGGAAGTTGGCACAATTACGTTGCCCACTACAAGGGTGGTAAACTGATTATCAGCCCCGCGGGGAAACCCCTGTCATTGGCTTACTGTCCCAAGTGCTCTGACACCGAGCCCCCTCTGCTTGAGATGGGGGGGGCTTTGGGTAGGAGGCAGTAGGGTTCCTGGCTCCTGTCATAGCCTAGTGCCTCCTTCCCCAAGCCCAGGAAGCATTTGCTCAACTTTGGTCAGGAGGCATGATGCTCTGACAGGGTCTGAGAGTGCTCCCACCACCTCCCCCAAGCCCACCTGGATTTGGGTTGAAGGCAGCACGGTTCCAGGATCCTGTCTGGGACTCATGCCTGCTTTCCCAAGCTTGGGAAGAATTTGAGAAAGGAGGTGGTCTGATGGGGTCCCCAAGGCCTCCTGAATCCTCCCCCCCCAAAAAAATGTGGCAGAACTATGTCCCAGCATGTTCCGCCAGAAAAAACCCACTGTTTTTATAAGCCCTTGACCTTCAGAGATGCAGATACTCACGGTGGACAGGTTCCTTATTGCACTCATCTGTTTCGCAGCAGACCATCTTCAGCTGGAGGAATTTACCTTGAGCTGAACTGAAGCTGTAATCACCTGTGTGGCAACGTTGGGGAGACAAACATCCCCGGAAAGTTGACACTTTATGATTTGGAACTGAAAAGAACGAAAGGAAATAAATCACAAGATCTGCAAAAAATTCTGGTTAATTCCCTCCAAATATATTTATTTTTAATGATACTTCCCTTTAACTACATTTTTTTCTTCTGTGAGAAACTATATAATGCACAGTTCTTGAACAAAGAAATGAACCAAAACACAATTATCCTTCAAAATCCATAATTCTCTAACCAAAGAGTGCATACAAATATGCAAATATTATGAAAAAACAAGCATAGAAACAGTGGGCAGTATTTCAATTGTTTACTCTGAGTAGGATTTAGTTGACTGCCACTCAGCTATATGAGTTCAAACAACCAACAGAGTTCCTTTGTATTAGGGGAAATCACTTGATTTCTCAGATGGGCATGCAGACGAAGAGAGAACTGGAAGCTGAAACCTAGAATGACCAATGTTCCAGGAATCATTGTGTGCTTAAATCACAGGATGCTCAGGATAAAAGGATGATGTGGCTGCTCTTGAGCCAGCAATCCCATGAATTGCTCCAAAATTCAGAGCCAGTAAAGATTCATGACTTAGTCTTAGTGTAATTTCACTCTGAGTTCTCACCACCCTGCAAGAATTTGAAGGCGACGGGGTCTCTGAGCATGACATTATAACACACCTCTTCTTTCACAGGATGTTAGTTCAGGTAATGAAAGAAGGAGAGATAGGGTTGCTAGAAAACCATTTTCTTGTTATAATATCTCATCTGGAACAGCTGACATAACAGCAAAGAGAAAAAGAACTTGTAGGTGCCCAAAATGATGCCTGCATTGAATTTGTAATAATATTTAACTAAATACCTTGCCTTATGATGGAAGGCAAACCAAAACCAAAGCAGAGTTCACTGCTTCTGGTGTAGTGTGGACTACTAGTTAATGCAGTGGTGACTAATTCGTCTGGTGGCACTTTTTACGATAGTAAATAACTCAGGCAAAGGTACCGTCTAGCTGGAAACATGCAATAGTAGTCCCAATCTTTAAGAGAGGCCAGTCAAATGTGCCTTCTAATTATAGGCCAATCAGTCTGCTTTCAATTATAGGAAAGCTGTATGCCCGCTTTCTCTGTAACAAACTGACAACGTTTCTAAATGACTATAATATATTAACTGAAGCTCAGGCAGCTTTCTGCGAGAACCACTCAACATCAGACTACTGTCTAATGCTGTCCCTCCTAGCCGAGAAGTACAGCAGGCCCCTACAGGGAAAACTCTTTGTGGCCTTTATGGACCTGAAATCTGCCTTTGAGTCCATCCCCAGATTCCAACTATGGTCCAAATTACATCTAGTACTGAAGGATAAACGTCTCCTATATCTTATTAAAGCCCTGTACTGTGGAAGCAATTTGCAGGTTAGGTGTGGGTTGCAGGACCAGCTCTCGGACTATATTGTGATGGACAGGGGAGTGAGACAGGGATGCATTTTGGCACCTACTTTGCTCAGTTTGTTTCTGAATGATTTAGAGGCAAGCTTGATGGACCCTGATGGACATCTTCCAAAAATAGGGTCGAGAAAGACCCCTCTCTTGTCGAATGCGGATGACACAGCCATCCTCTCCTGAACCAGACCTGGCCTGAACTACCAACTAAGGAAATTCTCAGACTACTGCTCTGGTAATGGGTTATCCATCAATTATGAAAAATCAAGTCCTGGTGTTTGAGAAGAGATTCTCCCTGAGTAAATGGGTTCTGCATGGTCACAAAGTAGAGCAGACCAAATTCTTCCAGTACCTAGGGCTTCTATTCCATCATTCCAAGTCCTGGAAACATCATTGGCAGACCGCCTATCAAAAGGCGGAGGTAAACAAACTGGCTAAACTTCGATACTTTTATACAAGGGGAGGTCATTATGTTCCATCAGCCATTAAGGTATTTAATGCAAATTCTGTCTCTCAACTCCTCTACGCCTCAAAAGTCTGGTTCAATGGCTCATTTTCCAGGTTTGATAGCTTCCAGGCAAAGTTTCTCCGGTCCCTCCTACAAGTTCCAAACTGGGTTCCAAATGCAATACTATGTTCAGAAACAGGTGAATGTCCTTTATCAACTAAAGCATGGTGGGCTGCCCTGAGATACTGGCTCAAGATCTCAGTCTTTGTCCTAGGGCAGGGGTTACTTCCATACCTAAACAACAAGGAGTTTACCAGCTCATGGATGAAAATTATGGTTAGAAAAGCTACTTTGATTGGTATGCCACCTTCTCTCCTATTCCATCTGGGCTATGATACCGCCCTTGAATCTCTGAGGCAAAGGCTCTGGGACATTCACATAGTGATCTCCGATCTCAATCTCATGTTATCTATGGCCCATTAGCAGTAGGAATTCACTATGGGTTCGAGTTTCAGATACCTGCATATCTCAGAAATTTGTCTGTACCAACATATTGGTGTATTTTCATCAAAGCCAGATTAAATGTATTCCCATCAAAAGTGTTAAATGGCAGACTGAGCGGTACCCCTTACCAAAATAGGATCTTTGTGTGCTATCAGGACGTTGACTGTATGAGGCATATTTTATTGCATTGTGGACAATATGATCAAGCTAGGGAACTATTGATTTTCACTTTTGGTAAATCAGCCGGGTCATCTTGAAGCCTACTATATCAAATAGCTTCTGGATGACAAGTCCAATGAAATCACAGTGGCCGTGGCAAAGTTGTTTTCAGTAGTCATATAAATCAAAGATCAACATACCCATGACTGAACAAATAACTCTTCATTCTCCCTTCCCTGGGAGGTTGTCTGTATGAATTTGTATTTTATTTTATTTTGAATTTTGTGGCCCTACAGAATTTTCTGGACTACAGCTTGCATCATCTATAGTCATTGACCATGCTGGCTGAGGGGGATGGGAGCGGTAGTCCAGAAATGTCTAAAGGGCCAAAGGTTAGTCAACCGCAGGCTGATGCATGCCAGGATCTCTCTGATGAAGTCTGCATGTGATAGAAAGAGAAAAGATATGCTAGAGTAAGATTATGTGGCTGAGTATGGGTGCTGAGTGTTGGACTGGAATCTGAGACGCCAGGGTTTAAATCCCCACTCAGCCATGAAGCTCACTGGGTGACCTTGGGGAGTCCCTGCCTCTCAGCATAATAAACCTGACATGGTTAAATGCACAAAAGAAGAACCATTTCCTTGGAGAAATTGTGGGCTATAAAGGCAATAAATAAATACTAAATAATGCTAGTTTACACAAGAAAGTCATTCCTTGGGGTGACCAAGAGTAAGTGAGAAGATTCAGCTCACCTATGTTGCTACTCACAGCACTAGAGGAACAGATTTGAGTATGATTGCAGGATTGATGGCTGCTCTTTTCACATGAGGTACTCATTTCATAACAGTAGTCACATGAAATAAATGCCGCTGCAGAAAGAAGATAGAGGTTGGTGGAAGAGATTTCTTGAGATGGTAAAGAACTATAATATGGGAGGTGTCCTTCTTCTTAAGCAGGTGTCATGCAAAAGAGTAGATGTGTGTTAGCTGTAATGTTCATATTAATTATTGGGTGCCATATTTAGCCACTGCAACTTTCCCTTCCATAGAATGGCTTCTTAGAGTATCCCTCTATGCACCGGTTGAAAAAAGAAATAGGAAAAGGAACAGAAATATCTCAATTTTGATGCAAGCCAATGATTTAATACTCTGAACTACCCTGCTTCATGGTGTGAAAGGAGAACACAGTCAAAAGTAAAAAAAAAAAAAAAAAAGGTGTTTAAAGCAAGAAACTACAGAAGAAACCTGCTCATTTATATACTTAGGTGTATTTGTTGGTGAAACCCTCTCTGGGAAGAGTCATATTGAGGCAGTGAAAGTCAAAGCACCAAAAACCAAAGGCACATTAATGAAATTCTGTTACAATAAGGGAGGGCAGCTGAATGAAGCTGTCCTAAAGATACTTTGTAGCAAAGTGCTTACTGAAATGCTCTATGGCACTGAAATCTGGGTGTCTGAGTCAAACTCCCTTAAAGTTTTTGAAACTGTGCAGAATAAAAATGATTTTGAAACCATACACCGTACCACCAGTAATATCAACAGCTTTTATTTCTGCAGAATCTAGGTGGCCCACAAGTCAGGCAAGAGTGAAATGTGCTCACTTAAAGTGTGTGTGTGTGTGTGTGTGTGTGTGTGTGTGTGTGTGTGTCTTTTAAATTGCTTCTTTGCCAATGCAACATTTTCCTGTGCTGTACTATATGGAATTGGGGGCCAAGTTGGTTTTGGTGATTGTTAGGTTTAATCTGAAATCAAGCTAGAATTAAGTTTGTGGGTGTCTCTGGTATCTTCTCTCTCTTACATTATGGGTGTTGGTATAGATTTGTTTGTTCTGTGTTATTTTTGTATACTATTGCTACAAGTTTGTTATGGCCTTTGACTTTGAATAAATGTTAGCTAAGGGACCTGCAACTACTTAGAAATGGCAAGTTTTCCCCTTGGTATCCACTCCTGAGAACAAAGCTTTCTAGAGATATTTATCACATCAAAGGTTTGCCAATCTCCTTAAAAAATGTATTTGTTGAGCTCCATTTCCAAGTGAAACCCAGGACAGCCTTGGATGTCTGCTATAACAAGCACAGGCTTTCCATTTCTGATTCACCTCAGGTGGAATTCATGACTCATACCATCTCCTGGTATGCCCTGCAGAGGACCTTAAGGTCCATGAATAATCATAGTATAGAGGTCCCAGGCCCTAAGGAAGTCAGATTATCCTCCACCAGGACCAGGGCCTTCTCAGTGATGGCTCCCACCTGGTGGAATGCTCTTTCCCATGAGACCAGGGCCCTGCAGGATTTAACTTCCTTCCGCAGGGCCTGTAAGACAGAGCTATTCCGCCTGGCTTTCAATTTGAGCTTAGTCTGATCTTTTATTCCCCTTCCTTCCCTCCCCCTCCCCTTTTTATGAAGATTACCCGCTCTGGGATCCCACAGCTAATTCCGCCCTGTCTCCTCGCTGGCCCAAATAGGACTAATTTAGCCAGCTGGCCCTGGTGATCATCTAATGTTTATTGGATGGATTTTCCCCCTAAATTGATTTTTGAATTCTGAATTTATTGTTATTCACGTTTTATACTGTATTTTATGCTGTTTTTGTTGCATCAATTAAGTGTTTTAAATTTGTTGTTATCCTCCCTGAGCCTGGTTGTTTGAACCGGGAAGGGTGGGGTATAAATAAAATTATTATTATTATTATTATTATTGTGCTCCTTAAATAGAAACCTAAGAGATCACTTTCTGAAACCTTTGTTTGCAAAAGCAACAGCCGAGAAGAAATAGTTTGGTTTCTTTTGTTAGACAATAATGGCTTTTTAGAATGCCCCTCTATGCACCGACTGAAAAAATTAATAGGAAAAGGAATTAGATAAGATTGCTATAAGTTGTTTTGGTGATTCCATACATTATGGATGTTGGCTTATATTATGTGGATGTCTGCTCTGTATTATTTTATTAATACCATTCCTACAAGTTTGTCATGGCCTTTGGCTAGTGCAATAAAGTTAGGAACTATTCGTGAAATGCTCACTGCTGCTCCAGTACTTGAGATTTTCTCACTCACACACCATTTCCCCATTACCTGACTCTTGTCTTCAAAGGGAGCCTGGCTTAGAGAACACTTACTAAGGGCAACAATATTAGCGAAGTAGGTAATGGTTGGTGTGAATGTATATATACACACCCAAACACACACAGACACAGAGAGAGAGAGAGAGAGAGAGAGAGAGAGAGAGAGAGAATGAGAATTACCTTTTAATCAGGGTGGTATATATGGATATTTTAACTATGATGTATATTTTAATCATTCTGGATTTTAAAAAAGATGCAGATTTCTTTTGTTGCTGTTTTTTTCTAAATAGGACAGAAGCCATTTGGGAATGAAGCAATACATATATTAATGAATAAATAATAATATATTCTAGATAGAACGGTTTTCCTAAGTATCCCGGAAACTGTAGCCTTCACTTATTAGTATGGTTAATCAGATTCCTACATCACAGAAATACATGTTTGCAACTAACTATACTTGGTCATCAGGGCTTAAGTGCTTAAACTCTTGAGTTTACTCTCCTTGGTAAGCCAGCAGTCCTTATTCTCTATTATGCTGTCTTCTCGCACATTCCCGCCCAAGCAACAAACATTTCTGGAGTCATCAAAAGATGACAAAAGGAATCCCATTCTATTGTTTCCTACTTACCTGAAGAAGGCAGGGCTAAGAGGAGGCTCAGAAGTGTTTTCATCATTTTTGAAAGATCAGGAAACTCAGAGATGGACCAGGCAAGAGAACTGATACAGGGAGAGCTTTTACTTGGAGATATTTATAGGCCAAGGATTCATCCTGTGGGCAACAGCTGGGAACAAATGGTTCTGTGAGGTCTGGGAGTGGGGGCTGTGTGTCTGCCAAGAAGACACAGAGGGACATAGTGAATTTCAAAGCTCGGTGTTGTAATTAGCTTAATTGTTTATTTTTTATTTCATTAGTTCTTGCCAAAAACCTCTAAGCATTTTTTTTTCTTTATTATTAACGTACAATTTAAATTGTAATGGCACCAAAGAAAGAATCGAGGGATTACAAAGGCAAGGGCAAAACCAAGATGCAACCTGCATAGAAACCCCCCCAAATATCCTCCTCCAAAGGATTCCTCTTCTGAGAAGGAGGAAGGTCTGGATATCAGATAGTTCTTGGTAAGACTTGGTAAGACTGTAAGCAAGGGAGTAGCCCTCAGCTGAGAAGAGTAGCCCTCAGCCTTCAGCATCTCAGAAATCCCTTAACCCATCGTGGCTTCATAGTGCCTGAAGGTACTGGTGGCTTCAACAAGGAAGACTGATTCTCCTGTCAGGGAAGTGGTCATCCTCCCCCCATAGGGAAAAAGCAAAGATAAGTGGGCTCCTGTGGTTTCTTAATTAAATTTATTTTGGTGTGCAGTTCCTTCGGGAGGTAGATAGAAGGCCAACTTCCCCAGTAATATCAGAATTAGAAACCTTAGACTACATTTTCCACATACAATTTGTTTCCTCTGATGAAATTCATGGTTCCTAAATTATAAATGAAAAAGGTGCCCTACCAAAATCCCCCCTTTTTTATCTTGCCCCATTTCTATTCTCCCAATGCAATGGGTATAGAAACATACAATCTGCTCCTTTCAGACAGTGGCATAGCGTGGGGGTTGCAGGGGGGCCGGCCTCACCGGGCGCAACATCTGGGGGGCGCTCGCACTCGCAGCTCTCTGCCCCTACCTGGCTCACTCACTTTCTCTCACTGCAGTGCTGGCTGTGCGAATCCGATCCGAGCCGCCAGGTCGCCGCCCACTGTGGAGGGGGGGTGCCAGGCGTGCGGTTAGGGGGCGCAAATTACTTGCCTTGCCCCGGGTGCTGACAAGCCACGCTACGCTGCTGCTTTCAGACATTCCTGTTTCATGCAGCAGGACTCCTAAAGGTCTTTCATTTTATTGGTATTCTTTTTTTAAAAAGGATGATGGGTTTCTCTTGGAAATTAGGTGCACTTACCATGAGCCATTGCCTTTGCCTTTGCTTTTGTTTTACGTGGTTTCTAACTTGGTTGGAAAGAGCATATATTTTTTTTATCATCTTCCAGGCCCCAGAAAAAAGCTCTGCTGAGGTGGTAAAACTAGGCATTGCTCAGGATTATTGTCAGGGAACTGCAGGCAGCGAGGGAGGAAAGAATTAGTGGATACAGGGAACGATCTCCACTGCTCAGTACTGAGTCCTCCTCAGAAGACAGAGAAGAGGATAGTGAGTCTGGGGAGGAAGGGGTGCTTCAGAGAGAGGGGGATCCACGTCACAGGGGAAAACGGAAGGGGCTGAGCCGTTGGCTCTGTTGGTCTCGAGGGAGAGGGAAAAGAGAAAGTAGTTAGAGCAATGCGTCATGAGAGACGGGTCGCTTTGTTTATTCTGCATGTAATCTTGTCAGAAGGAAATAAAGAAAGGAATTTATGGCTGGCTGCCGGGGGGAGTGTTTCTCTGCTAAGTACAGCAACGCATGCAGCTGGCTAGCTGACAGTTATAGACAGGTACCAGGGTTCTGCCATTTCATTCCTCCTTGTTCCAATTGCATCACATTGCTGGCAAAGAGTGAAGATACTTTGAGTCATCTGATCTGCTTGCCTTTAGCCACGTTGCCTTTAATTGAATAAAGCTAGATGTTTACATCCGCTTCACTACCCATCTTTAGTAACAACATCATCCTTATGCATTATATTTCTCTATTAACTGGAAACCTTTTTTATTTTCTGATACCTGAACAATTTTTAACAATGTATATTTCATTGGCTTTTATAAATGTATAACAAAGAAACAACAACACTAAGCAGCTACACAAAAGCAGAATACCCCATCCTTTCTGCAATCTCTCCAGCTACCACATAAGTATCCATATTTTTCAAACATTTGTTCTTCTTTTAAAGTTTCAACAACATTCTTCTATGTTATTTCATCAGCCTTGTATGGAAGCATCCATCCAGAGTGTGGTCATCTTCAACTAAAGCATCAAACAGGTGACGACATCCAGATTTGTGATGATTCTGCTGATAGCACATTGCTTAGATGCTTTTAGCTAGGATACGAAGTAAATGGCCACAGGATGGCATAAAATGCATCCGTTGTTTCTTTCTTTTCAGCACTGTTACATTATGGTTTATTTTCTCAGTTATATTCAATATTCATACATTTGGTCTCTTCCCGAAGCATGTAATTAACTCAACATTTGGACAACCAATAATCTTGATGCATCATGCAAGTATAGAAAGTGATCTGTTCTCTTAAGAGACTTCTTAAACCATGTAAAGTATGAAAGAAAACACAACTGTGGGGTAAAATCAATTTGTTCCTATACAACAGTGGTTCTCAACCTGTGGGTCCCCAGATGTCATTGGACTACATCTCCCATCATCCCTGACCACAGATCATGCTGGCTATGAATGATGGGAGTTGTAGTCCAACAACATCTGGGGACCCACAGGTTGAGAAACACTGCCACAGAATATTAAAATTATTGAGTATATTCTTCACACAAAACCAAAAAATGTATTCTGTGGCATCCCCATCTCAAATGGTGGTATGTCTCTCTATAACTGGAATACCTCCACCACATTGACACTATTCCAATATTAATGGGGGAGAAGTTCACCGGTGTGCTATGCCACCTATGGAAGCGGGTGGCGCTGTGGGTAAAACCTCAGCGCCTAGGACTTGCCGATCGTCAGGTCGGCGGTTCGAATCCCCGCAGCGGGGTGCGCTCCCATTGCTCGGTCCCAGCGCCTGCCAACCTAGCAGTTCGAAAGCACCCCCGGGTGCAAGTAGATAAATAGGGACTGCTTACTAGCGGCAAGGTAAATGGCATTTCCGTGTGCTGCGCTCGCTCGCCAGATGCAGCTTGTCACGCTGACCACGTGACCTGGAAGTGTCTTCGGACAGCGCTGGCCCCCGGCCTCTTAAGCGAGATGGGCGCGCAACCCCAGAGTCGGACACGACTGGCCCGTACGGGCAGGGGTACCTTTACCTTTATGCCACCTATGCATTACCTGAATATCCAAGGTCCATAAGAAGTAGTTTATTGAGGGATTAAGAGATATGTTGACTATGAACCAGTGCCTCCATCTTTGCTCTCACTTGGTGTGGGGTCCAACTTTATTGGTTATACAAAATTAGTTCCATGGCAAAGTTCTGGTCTTCAAGGGCCCAGATCAAAATGTAGCTAAAGCCTATAGGAACAGCTCAGGTAAGTGCTCATGTGGTAAAGGTGGACATAGTTCAGGGGTACTGATGGGTGCCAGGGACACAGTATTATAATAATTTGGTGGTGGCTGCCCTTAGCCACACTCTTTTGGATGGAACCAAGCTAATGCCTTACAGCTGCTTCGAACCCAGTCTTCAATGTGAATCTCATCCATATGTCCTAAATCTGGAGCTATTCAAAAACAGGCTGCACTGTCATCTGTTGGGGATTCTCTAATGTTGGCTTTTCTGCCTTGGATAGGCACATAAAACGTACATGGTTCTACAGGGGTGGAATGTGGAGTTATTGATAAATGTTTGAAGGCAAAGATCAACAACACAAGGATGTGAGATAAACACCTTAAAATGAAATTACAAAATGAAATAACAAGGCTTGTGATTGTAACACTTTGCTGCCACTCTAAAATGACTGTAGACGTCCAACAACCACGTCCCCTTGCCTATAGAGAACAATGCAAATTCAAAACTGTCACCTGCAATCTGATTGAACAAATGTCCTAGGCTGTGGTGCAGTTGCAGATGACATAAAAGCGGATGATATGCCCCACACTGTTCCATGTCCCATTAACTGCTGTGGAGCACTACAAAACATCTTAAGCAAACAAGACAAAGGAGAAGAAAGAGCAAAGAAAACAATAACACCCAAACTCCAAAGAGCCCAGTGAGAACTGAGCATGTCGGTAGCTCCAGAATGTTGTGTGTCAGTAGAACTAGAAAGATGTAAAGTGGGGCAGTGGGGGAGGGGGAGAGAATGGCCTTCCTGAGGAAGAGCAGCACTGCCAACATTTTGTTGCTGGTCTCATTTGTGTATATATAGACATGACAGCATGCTTCTTGCAAACATATGCAGATTTCTGGCTGTCCTAGGGGAATAGGGTGGGTTGTCATGAAAGGTACACCTCTGGAAATGCCCAGCTTTGCACAACTGTTAAAGAGGTCAGTTTTAGCCAAGATTATGTTTGTTCATGAAAGATAGCATACAGAGAGTTCAATGTTACTTGAAGATTGGAAGCCATTTTGTTGTTGCAGGACATCTTTCTACGGATCTACTGCAGTGGCAGAGAAGCTTTTCAGACTGGGAAAACATTTTCTTTCTTTTCAACACTGTTACATTATGGTTTATTTTCTAAGTTATATTCAATATAACATTTTATTACCTTTGGTCTCTTCCCCAAACATGTAATTTCCTCCACATTTGGACAACCAATAATCTTGATGCAACATGCAAGTATAGAAAGTGATCTGTTCTCTTAAGCGACTTCTTAAACCATGTAAAGTACGTAAGAAAACACAACTGTGGGGTAAAATCAATTTGTTCCTTTAGACAATGGTTCTCAAACTGTGGGTCACCAGATGTCATTGGACTACAACTCCCATCATCCCTGACCACAGATCATGCTGGCTATGAATGATGGGAGTTGGAGTCCAACAACATTTGGGGACCCACAGGTTGAGAAACACTGCCACAGAATATTAAAATTATTGAATATATTTTCCACACAAAGCCAAAAAATGTATTCTGTGGCATCCCCATCTCGAATGGTGGTATGTCTCTCTATAACTGGAATACCTCCACCACATTGACACTATTCAAAATTAATGAGAAGTTCACCGGTGTGCTTTGTCACCTAAGCATTACCTGAATATCCAAGGGAACTAGTTTATTGAGGGATTAAGAGATATGTTGACTATGAACCAGTGGCTCCATCTCTGCTCTCACTTGGTGTGGGGTCCAACTTTCTTGAGAGTACAAAGTTAGTTCCCAGGGCAAAGTTCTGGTCTTCAGGGGCCCAGATCAAAATGTAGCTAATGCCTAAAGGCACAGCTCAGGTTAAGTGCTCATGTGGTAAAGCTGGACATAGTTCAGGGGTACTGATGGATGCCAGGAACACAGTGTTGTGTCATGAATATTGGACAATGACGCCAAAGTCATTACTGAGACCTGATGAAATCATTTTCTGGAACTTTGACCCTCCTTGTTCTAACTGCATCAGATCGTTGTGAAAGAGAGAGGATAATTTGTGACACTTGATCTGTTTGGTGAGATTATATAATTATAATAATTTGGTGGTGGCTTCCCTTAGCCAGACTGTTTTGAATGGAACCAAGCTAATGCCTTACAGCTGCTTCGAACCCCATCTTCAGTATGAATCTTATCCCTATGCCCTAAATCTGGAGCTATTCAAGAACAGGCTGCACAGTGATCTGTTGGGGATCCTCTAATGTTGGCTTTTCTGCCTTGGATAAGATGTTAGACTAGACAACCTCCCAGAATCAAATCTCACACACAAAACGTACATGGTTCTACAGGGGTGGAATGTGGAGTTATTGCTAAATGTTTGAAGGCAAAGACCAACAACACAAGCATGTGAGAAAAAACGCCTTAACATGAAATTATGAAAATGAAATAACAAGGCTTGTGATTGCAACACTTTGCTGCCACTCTAAAATGGCGGTAGATGTGCAACAACCACATCCCCTTGCCTAAAGAGAACCCTGCAATTTCAAAACTGATTGAAGAAATGTCCTGGGCTGTGCTGCAGTTGCACATGACATAAAAGCAGATGATTTGCACCACACTGTTCCATGTCCCATTAGCTGCTGTGCAGAAGTACAGTGGTACCTCGGGTTAAGTACTTAATTCGTTCCGGAGGTCCGTTCTTTTTTTTTATGATATTTTATTAAATTTCCTCAATAGAGAGATTCTAAAACAATAAATGGGAAAAACACAAGAAAAATACAAAACCACAAAAATACAAAAATATGAAAATACAAACACTTAACATAGAGAAAAAGAAAGGAAAAAGGAGAACACTCTTTTCAAATTCATATCCTTCATAACCTTATTTTCTTGACTTCCACCCGCCCTCCTTTCTTGTATTCCTCTTCAAACTTAATTTTGCAAATTCATTTATATTAGTTTTATCCTTTAAGAGTTCCTTCAAATATTATTGTAATGGGATAAGGGGTTGCTTGTGCGTAAGCGCCACACCGCTCCAAGCTGAGTAGTTGGCTAAAACTTTCCCTGCCCGGACAGCCCTTACTTAGTAACTGTCTTAATCGCTGGCAGACTCCGTCAGTGGGCATTTCCTGAATTTCTTCCAACATAAAAGCTCCTTAACCAAGAGTCTCCGCCTAGCTTCCCTGCGCGACAGCTTTCTGCGCAGAGTGGGCATCCCAATGGGAGGTCCTGAGCTCTCTCCGCTGCCCTCGCTGGAAGCGTCTCTGAGCCTTCCCTCCGACGCTTCCCCCTCCTCTCCTTCCTCAGCGGAAGTTCTCCCCCTGCTGGTTCCCTCCCCAGCGTCTGGGAGCCTCACCACCTCCCTGGGCTCCGATGGCAGTTCCCTGACAATTATATTATTCAAATTTTCATCCAGTATCTATCCCTTCTTTCATATTCTTATTTATCTTATTCACTTGAACCTCTTCGTTTCATTTCAATGTCCTCAACATTCAAAGATTTTACAATGTTTTTGTAAGTAATTTTTAAACTTCTTCCAATCTTCTTCCACCTGCTCTTCTCCTTGATCTCGTATTCTGCCAGTCATTTCTGCCATTTCCATGTAGTCCATTACTTGCATCTGCCATTCTTCCACGGTGGGTAGATCTTGTGTCTTCCAATGCTTTGCGACGAGAATTCTTGCTGCTGCTGTGGCATACAAAAAGAAAGTTCTATCCTTCTTTGGCACCAATTGGCCGACCATGCCCAGGGGAAAGGCCTCTGGTTTCTTCAGGAAAGTATATTTAAATTTCATTATATATCATCTCCCAGAAAGCCTTAATCCTTGGGCATGTCCATCAAAGGTGAAAGAATGTACCTTCAGTTTCTTTACATTTCCAGCATTTATTATCGGGCAAATGGTAAATTTTTGCAAGCTTGACTGGGGTCATGCACCACCTATACATCATTTTCATAATATTCTCCCTTAAGGCATTACATGCCGTAAATTTAATTCCAGTGGTCCATAACTGTTCCCAGTCAGCAAACATAATGTTATGTCCAACATCTTGTGCCCATTTAATCATAGCAGATTTTACTGTCTCATCCACAGTATTCCATTTCAACAGCAGGTTATACATTCTTGATAATATCTTAGCATTGGGTTCAAACAATTCGGTTTCTAATTTTGATTTTTCCACCTGGAAGCCAATCTTTTTATCTAAATTATAGGCCTCTCTTACTTGAAAATAATGTAACCAATCTCGCACCTTATCTTTGATTTTTTCATAACTCTGCAATTTCAGTTTATCACCCTCCTGCTCCAAAATTTCCCAATACCTTGGCCGGAGGTCCGTTCTTAAGCTGAAACTCTTCTTAACCTGAAGCACCACTCTAGCTAATGGGACCTCCTGCTGCTGCCCCACCGCCGGAGCACAATTTCTGTTCTCATGCTGAAGCAAAGTTCTTAACCTGAGGTACTATTTCTGGGTTAGTGGAGTCTGTAACCTGAAGCGTATGTAACCTGCAGCGTATGTAACCCAAGGTACCACTGTACAAAACATCTTAAGCAAACAAAACAAAGGAGAAGAAAGAGCAAAGAAAACAATAACACCCAAACACCCGAACTCCAAAGAGCCCAGTGAGGACTGAGCATGTCAGTAGGCCCAGAATGTTGTGTGTCAGTTGAACTAGAAAGATGTAAAGTGGGGCATGGGGGGGGGGGGGGAGAACGGCCTTCCTGAGGAAGAGCAGCACTGCCAACATTTTGTTGCTGGTCTCATTTGTGTATTTATAGACATGACAGCATGCTTCTTGCAAACATATGCAGATTCCTGGCTGTCCTAGGGGAATAGTGTAGCACCCTGCTTGTGGTTAACACTTAGCTGGAATGAAATATTCAACGCAGCAAAAGAGAAATTAAAATAATAATTTATTTGTCAGACAAATAAATATGAGGCACAGTGGTATATGGTTACCAAGCTCTGGCCTGGCCTCCTGCCATTCTGGCCAGCACTTATATTTCCTTAATCCAGCCCCCTTGCTCCTCCTGTGGCTGCCTCTGTCCAATCAGCCTGGTTGAAATTCCTATTGGCTGTTTGCTAGAACCAATCACAAAAGATACACCCATTTCCTCCTGTCCTTTTATGGGAATCAAAAAGCTATATATTTTTCTATCTATAAATGACAAATAAGTAGTAATATATCTTACATGTGTCTCAACAAGGAATCTTAATTACCAGCTCACCTCTTGCCCTCCTTGCCCTATTGCCTTCCAAAACAGATGGTTAATCTTGAATTTTTATCTTAAACATATGTCAAGGATTTTGAGTTCACATCAACATTGAGAGATCTCCTTCATTTGAAGGTTTCTAAACAAAAGGCCTGACAACCATATATCAGGAGTGCTCGATGGCGTCTCCTGTCTGGCAAGGGGGGCTGGTGGCTGATGGCCCCTGTGATCTCTTCCAACTATATGAAATAAGAATCTAGCATTTCTTAAATCCTTTGCATAATTATATTTAAGCTAATATATTTAATACATAAATAACCTTTTAAAAGGAAAAGAAATCTTAAAAGGATCTTAGTTTAAGAAAGAAACAGCTTTAGAAAAGACTTCCCAAAAATATTCTCTTCTCCAGCCAAGCCAGTTGTCTTTTTCACTGCTCTTGACCTTTTTAACCTTAGGAAGAAGATATGGCTCATTTTACTATTTATCAACCCTTAATTTGTAGGGTCAGTGTAACCTTGGCTCTCAGCCTGTAATTCCCTTTTTACGACTTTGAGAATTGTTTTCTGCTATAAATCAGTGGGCCCCCTTGTCTAGGAGAAAAACATTTTGCCAAGGTTCTTAGGCAGCTGCTCTTCTGCCTGGCATGAAACATTTGAAAATCTTTAAGCTCATTTTAAAATACAAGCCCTGATTAAACATATAAGCTTTAATAAAAATGCAGGCTTATGATTAGATGCCTCAATAGGGTGGGTTGTCATGAAAGGTACAACTCTGGAAATGCCCAGCTTTGCACAACTGTTAAAGGTTAAAGAGCTCAGTTTTATTCTAGATTATGTTTGTTCATGAAAGAGAGCATACAGAGAGTTCAATGTTACTTGGAGATTGGAAGCCCTTTTGTAGTTGCAGGACATCTTTCTACAGATCTACTGCAGTAGCAGAGAAGCTTTTCAGCCTGCAAAAATATTGAGGGGATGACGTCCAGTTGATGTCAGAGGCTGCTTACCCCCATATGAATCTCGCTAGCCAACTAAACTTTTTTTGTAGGCTTACAGTCTCTCTGTTCCATTAACTATGCTAGGTGGTTAGATGTGAGGGGATGGATACCTTCAGTGGTTGCAGTATAATTTTGGAACTGGTATGTTTCTGAAATGGGACATTCCCAGCCCTATACTGTACAGAGGTGTTGGGATTCCTATCTGGCGTCTTCTGCATGCAAAGCAGCATGCAGAAGCTATTATTTTTTCTCAGAAATGCTTTTGAATGCAGATTCTTGAATTTGGACTAAGACCTTCTTCATAGATAGTTTAGTTTAAATATTCCTCCAACATGTTGGGTCAATAGACTTGTCTATGACAGTCTCTCAACAATATGATAACCCTGTTATGTCACCTGGTTTTTCTCTGATTATCGTTTTAATTATTTGAAAAACTTGTCTTCCATAGTCTTATATGATGTATCCATTAATTATGTGGTAAGGTTATATTTCTTAAAATATAACAACCCAAGGCAAATACACAAGTAATAAGAGGCGCTGGGAAAATCTTTCAGAAGTGCCAACCACAAGTCTGTAAATAACTGTGCACAACTTAGACGTGCATTGACACACTGAATGGCCATTCTGATAGTAAGGAAAACATTGTGCATGCAGAGTAGCCCAAATGTGGGGATACAGGTTAAGTCCCAGAGAAGTCAAGTGCTGGTATTAGAAGATGGTTTGAGTTATGCACTGATCTTCAGGAGGGCTGTGAATGTGTTAAGTGACATTCATTGCTACGAAATGAATGCTGGGAGTGAGTGGAAGAGGGGTCCAGATAATCTACATGGAATGTCCATCCGATTGTATGAACGATCTTTGAATTCCTATGTTATATGTGAGGTTTCTGAGAAATTCAAGCCTTCATTTGGATACCTTCCTATGCTCTACTGATGCAGTTGTTCCTACGTATTGCCCCGAAGCTGAAGTGGCCCTGATGCCAAGTTGAAAATGAAAGACGTGTACTATCTGTCAAAATTACATTGTGTTTCTGAAAGACAAGTGATCTGGTTACAACACTGAATATATGTATTTAATAACTACAATGTGCACGGTGCAGAAACTTAATTGTACCCTTACCTCTGAGGCTAAATGCACTTTTATAACAGCTTAATTTGTGCATATAGAAGTTTTTTAGGCTGAAATTTAGGCTGAACTGTCTTGGGTCAACATTTTTCAGCATTTTGAGACTGGGTCTCTCTTTTCAGCTTCTCGTGCTTAAGATGCCCCAAGGTGCTTGGTTGCTTTCACGGCAACAGCCACAAACTGCTACTACCCCAGTAAGAAATACAAACCTAAATAAATTACCACATAGAGGTCTTGAGAAAAGCACATCCTATCATGTCATAACAAATGATAATTCACTATTCCTCTGTGTTACACATATGTAGAAAAAATTAAGTATGAGTTCCAAAAGAAAACAGAAGAAAAAAACAGTGTCAGCTACCCAGATACTAGAATAGTTAAACCAAACCTATTTAATCACTCCCACAAAATTTGCAGTTATATTTTTCTGAAACACAGTTATGAAAAACCAAAGAAGCTCCTTATCTGTTCCACTTTCCCTTGGTCCATCCCAGATACCCATCAATGCAGTATTATTTATTTGTTATTTAATTCATAAATTTCATACAGTTTTGAAAAGCCTCCACCCCGTCTTCGGCTCATGTGAGCCTGAGGCAGGGTGGGGGCTCTGTTAAACTGTTCCTGCCTCCCAGCTATGAAGAACCCAGTGCCTCATTTGTGAACCAGAGAGGCGTCAGGGCTTGCTTACCTGGGGGGCAGGAGCAGTATAATGCTCATGTTATGTACTAAGCTTGGATCCCAGAACAATAGGCAAGTAGGATCCTAGAATGCAACAACTGATTGGCTTGCAGGAAAAGATCAATCGGGCTCCAGGAGGGAAGCAGAATCAGCCAATCAGATGGGACTCATTGTGTAAATAATGTATATAAAAGCCTGAGGTTTGGGGGGCAATTCAATCACTGTTTTACAAGCTGCAATAAAGAGCATGAAATCACTGCAAGACTCCAAGTATATTTCACAGGTGACAAGGATCGGATTCTACTGAGCTGTCTGCCATGCACTGCACACAGCCGCCATAGGCAGCACAGCATCACACCACACATCCAGTCTACAGCTCCAGGACCCAAGAACCCAGAATGGCAACAGACAACAGCTTCATGCAGTTCAGCTCAGCCCCAGGAGACTGGGAAGAATACACCACCCACTTCCAGTTCCTCCTGGAGGCAAAGGACATCACCGATGCAGCCAAGAAGAGGGCGACCTTCTTCAGTGTGGAGAAGAAACATTCGAGATCGCCCAAGCCCTCCTCACTCCCGCAAATATTGCAACTGTTCCCTACGACACGATAATGGAATGGCTGAAGGGGCACTTCTCGCCACAGCCCTCGGTGGTAGCGTGTCACAATGCCTTCTATGCAAAGCGGCAGGACCCCGGAGAAACCATAACTGGGTATGTGACCTCCCTCCGCCAGGCTGCCCGGCTCGGCAACTTCAAAGAGCTGGAGAACCTGAGCCAAGCGGCTTCATGGGTGGCCTGATGGATGAGAAGCTGCAGCAGCGCCTCTACGCTAAGAAGGACCTGAAGTTCCAGGTCACCCTAGAGGAGGCTCTTACAACTGAAGCTGCTGGGAGGTCCGCGCAAGGATTCAAGTCAAACATGTCATCCCAACTGAGGGTCCACCAAGAGGACCTCACTGATGACTCAGAATCCAACCAGGAGGATGTGCACCAAGTGCAGCAGCACTCACAAGCTGCATGCCCACCAAGACAGCCTCGTCCAGAAGAGGGGAACTGTGCAAGCTGCAGGGAGAGCCATGAGCGGAGGACTTGCCATTTCTGCTATGCAGAATGCCAACAATGCAGAAAAGTGGGACGCATCGCCCGGGTGTGCCAAGGCCCCCCCCCCCCCGCCCAACATTTCAAACCAGATGGCTGACCAAGTGATCCAGGCCCTGTGGTCCGATACACCAAGGCAACTCAACGGAGATCACCGACTGTCAGGTATACCAGTTGCCTCTTTCTAATGCAGAAAATTTTTACATCAAGGTACAGATAGAGGGAGCCCAGTGCCACATGGAGCTTGATACAGACTCAGCCCTGTCCATAATCTTGGCACGGACATTAAGGAAATTGTTTCCCAGTGCTTAGGCCTGACCCATTCACCCACCAGTACTTCCAAAAACGCAAAGGTCCCCATGATGGGGGTGGGAACCTTCAATGTACAATATTGAGGGCAGAAGCGGCGATTGGACTTGATTGTGGTCAAGGAGCCCTACGTTAGCTTACTGGGGTTGGCGTGGTTTGGGCCACTGGGGCTAGCCTGGGGTGAACCGCACCAGCTCCCACGTGGATGTGGACTCCATCTGCAAAGAGTTTCCAGAGGTTTTTGGCGGAGTACTGGGATGATATACTGGTCCCCCATTGGCCTACAACTAGACCCTGCCGTATGACCCATCAGCTTCAAGGCCCGCCGGGTCCTGTTCACCCTTAAACTCTGCATCAATAATGAATTAGACTGGCTCGTGGAGCAAGGAGTGCTTGAGCCGGTGCCTAATGCCCCCTGATAAATGCCAATCGTCACACCCGTCAAGCTCAATGGCTCAGTCCACATCTGCGCAGACTACAAATGTACCATAAACAAGCCCCTTACGGCTCATACATACCCGGTGGCAGTGGTCATCCATGTCCTCGCCACCCTGGCGGGGTCTAAGAGTTTTGGCAAGCTGGACCTGGCCCATGCCTATCAGCAGTTGCCAGTGGACTAGGGCACTGCCGAGGCACCGACAATTGTAATTCACAGGGGCGTGTTCCGTGTCAAGCGTCTGCAATTTTGTGTCAGTGTGGTGCCAGCCATATTCCAAAATTGAATGGACTCTCTCCTCAAAGGAATTCCCGGCATCACCCCCTTCTTCTATGATGTGTTGGTCACCGGGGCCACACCGGGGGAGTTCGGGGACTGACTCTGCACCGTCCTGCACCATTTCCAGACTGCCGGCCTCAAGGTGAAGCTGGGAACAAGGTGCAGGCTATTTGCGGCACCCCGGCAACTAAGTGTAAGGTGGAACTCCACCTTCTTGGGACTATTGAACTTTTACCATGCCTTCTTACCCCACAAGGCAGCGGTAGCAGAGCCGCTACACAGACTGCTTGACAAGCGGGCCCCTTGTTTGTGGGGGCAGTGGCAGAAGGCTGTGTTTCAAGCAATCAAAGATCTGCTCGTCTCGAACTCAATCCTGGAGCACTTTGACAAGAGCTTGCAACTTCTGGATGAAAGAGAGGTGCCAGTAGCTTACTTTTCCCAGACCCTCTCCACTCCAGAGGAATTATTCGCAAATAGACAAAGAGGGCCTGGCAATCGCAAAGGGAGTAAAGAAATTTCACGATTTCTTGTATGGGCATGTTGGGATTCTGAATACGTGCAGCTTCACACAGAGTCGGTTAGGAGTTGGACGACAGCCAAGGCAATGTAAAGGAGTAAAATCTGCCTGGAGATATAGAGGCCTGGAGACAGCTCCAGGATTGGTCAAGCTCTCTCACGGGAATAATGATTTATGGCCTTCTGACTGGAATGTGTTAGTAGAGCGTTGAGCATTGAGAGTTGAGTGTCAAAGTAAGAGTCGTGTGGTGAGAGAGCTAGTTAAAGATCCATGTTCTGTTCTGTTCCTGTGAATAGTAACTTGAAGTCCAATTTATATATTAAACACCTATAAGTAACAAGTTACCGGTTCCTGTTTCGTCCATCCTGCCTGCAACCCATTGCTTTTGTGAACTCTGCATATACTCTGCTAAGGTCTGGCTAAGGTCCTGCAACAGGTCAGAAAGTTGCAAAACACCAATATGGCACCCCTTTACCGTTGTGACAGACCACAAGCCACTGCTTGGCCTATTTGCCCCCAAGAAGCAGACCCCTCAGGTAATGTCACCCGGCATCCTCAGGTGATTGATTTTCCTCACCAGCTACCAGTATACACTGGTCCACCAAGGGGACTGGGAGTAGCGCCTCGCTGCATTTGACCGCCACTGCGATCAACTACAGTGGTGATTCCCAGGGGGGGAAACAGCGAGGAGGGCTGGACAGAGGAATCCCAAGGGGATAGCAGAAGGGTGAGGCCCATAGAGCAGGAGAAGTGGGTAAGGGATGCAGAACTAGGAAGTCGAGAAGTGACCCCTGAGGCTGAGCAGCCACAAGAACCAGTTCCATGACTGAGTGGACCAGCAGCACCGGACCCAATGGCTCCATCATAGCCGGCAGCCCCAAAGCAAGAGCCAGAACCAGGAACCCCTACCGAGAGACACCCGAGATCACAACGCATACGTAGGTGACCAGCATACTTCATCAACTAGGAATGCTAACCTTCTGGGAGCAATGGGAACTTAGAGAGGAGGGGTTTATGTACTAAGCTTGGGCCGTAGAACAACAGGCAAGTAGGATCCTACAATGCAACAACTGGCTGGCTCACAGGAAAAGACCAATCAGGCTCCAGGAGGGAAGCAGAATCAGCCAATCAGACAGGACTCATTGTGTAAATAATGTATATAATAGCCTGAGGTTTGGGGGGCAATTCAATCACTGTTTTAGAAGCTGCAATAAAGAGCATGAAGTCACTATAGGACTCCGAGTATATTTCAGCTCATCTGGGGGGGGGGGGCAGGAGCTCCTTTGTCCTTCCAGCTGGCGTGCAAGCCAGAGGGACATTGCGGCTTGCTCAGCTGGGGGTGGGAGCCTTTGTACCCTGCAGCTCAGCAGCGCAAAAAAGCTGTGTCATTCTTGACTCATTGAGGTGCTGGGGTGAAGCCACCTCCACTTCCTCAGTGATAGTGGGGGCAGTTTCAGCCAGGCTCCTTGCGAGGCTGGGTCAAATGCAGCTTGGTGTTTAAAACTGTGATGTATCTCCAGATCCTAATGTGTGGCTGGTGATACATCACGATGTCACCAAACTCTATTCCTTATGGTCCAGTCAAAAAACTAGCAAACCTGTGCAGACGTTACCGTTGCGAACTTAAAAGGGAAATGTCATAAACTCTGCTGATATTTTGGGAACTTGTTATCACAAGTTGGATAAGGATATAATTAGTCAATATATCATCTCCTGCACCCCTGAACATTCCCACACCATAAATTTCTACAGTGGTGCCCCGCAAGACGAATGCCTCACAAGACGGAAAACTCACTAGATGAAAGAGTTTTCTGTTTTTGAGGTGCTTCGCAAAACGAATTTCCTATGGGCTTGCTTCGCAAGACGAAAATGTCTTGTGAGTTCCTGCGAGTTTTTTTCCCCTCCCCCCTTTTTCTAAGCCGCTAAGCCGCTTATCTGCTAAGCCGATAAGCCGCTAAACGCCGCTAAAAGCCGCTAAAAGCCGCTAAACCGCTAATAGCGCTAATCTGCTAAGCCGTCAATGGGCTTGCTTCGCAAGACAAAAAAACCGCTAGACGAAGAGACTCGCGGAACGGATTCTTTTCGTCTTGCGAGGCACCACTGTATTCTTGGACAGTCCCACCACAAGTGATGGCATGTCTGCCTCTAACTAAAACCTTTCCTAAACATTGCGCTATCCAGAAGTAATTTGTACAATTGCTCTGCTATTCTACACCACCTATGTATTAACTTGATGTCCAAGGAACTATGGGAAGTTGCTAAGACATTGATAGACAGAGCAACATATTGATGCTGACGCAGTGCTCCTATGTTTCCTCTAACTCGGTATCGGGTCCAACTTGGTTCAAAGAAGCACATACTTTTTTCTGATCTTCCAGGCCCCAGATCAAAGTAACCACGGTCCGGTACAGCTGACTACCTAGGTAGCAAAGCTGGACATAGCTCAGGGATCTTGAACTGTGCCAGGGACACAGCAGTATGCAATGAAAATTGGGCAATGGAGCCAGAGTCATTAGAGTGAGCTTTTATAATTGCCTTCTGGAATATTATTTCTCCTTGTTCCAGTTGAAGCAAGCTTGTTATTTGCACGTGCTTGAAATCAGTGCTAGCAGCATTCATATGTTCCACGTCTCTCTAACTAAACTTTGGTGACATCTGCGCTCACTGGGAATCTCTCCAAACAAAGCATCCAGGCAGTATTTCTTATCCTGATAGGAAAGAGAGGTCGAAGAACACGTCATGTTTTATAAAAGGCCAGAGCTCCCAAGAAGAATTATTTCAGCGTCAAACTGCAACTACTATTCTAGTAACTATTCTTAAATGTTGCCAAACCGATTCTGCCATCATTTTACTAACAACAATCAACTGTAGTTCAGGACTGATTAAAGTACCCGTAAATTTTGCTCCATAACACGCAGATTTTTCCTCCTAGAAAGTAAGGGGAAATGTCTGTGCGTGTTATGGAGCGAATGCCTACAGATGGTGGGGGAATCTGCTGCAGTTGTGAGCAGTCCGTGGCTCGCTTTGAAACAGCAAAGCGGGTGTAAGTGGCTCCTGTCAGCGAGCCGAGCTGGGGAGGAGGGAGAGAAGCAGAGCGGGGTTGGCTGCTTTAAAACAACCCCGTCCTCTATGTTCCTCTCTCCTCCCCACTGAGCTGCTAAGTAGCAGCAAAGCTTTTCAGCCAGCCTAGCCGGGAGGAGGGAGAGAAGCAGAGCGGGGTTGGCTGCTTTAAAACAACCCCGTGCTCTCTGTCCCTGCCTGCAGTTTTTTGCTGTCCGATTTTGGATTAGCCACTGTAGGGGCTGTGTGTGTGTGTGCTTGAGCTATCTTTCTCCTCCCCCTGCTTCCCGTTCACTCTCCCTGCGCCCCTGCGCTCTCCCTCCGACTTTAGAATTGACACTCTGTGTGTCTGTGTGTGTGAGAGGGCTCCTTCTCCTTCTCTTGCTTCCCGTTCACTCTCCCTGCGCCCCTGCGACTTTAGAATTGACACTCTGTGTGTCTCTCTGTGTGTGAGGGCTCCTTCTCCTTCTCTTGCTTCCGTTCAATCTCCCTGCGCCCCTGCGACTTTAGAATCGACGCTCTGTGTGTCTCTCTGTGTGTGTGAGGGCTCCTTCTCCTTCTCTTGCTTCCCGTTCACTCCCCCAGCGCCCCTGTGACTTCCAGCGCCCTGCGACTTTAGGGCCAGTTCTCTCTCTGTGTGTGTGTGTGTTTTGACCTCACTGCGCTTGTTGGGGGAGAGTGTTGGTTGCAATTTTTCTTGATTTGTCTCAGAGTGGTTACTATCATGGTTTCCTTGCCGGGGAGGAGGGAGAGACGCAGAGCCTGCTTGTTCTAAAGGAGCAAAGCCGGAGAGGAGCCTCTCCTGCATTATTAGCAGCATCCTTCTCCACACCCCCCACGCGTGCTCCTTGTCCCTTGAGTTCTTTTCCTTCCCTCCCTACTTAAAACGTGGTTACAAAGCACGGATCCACATGGATCCTCAGGATTTTTGCACTAGGTCACCCCAAATTCACCATCAGATCACATAGCATATCCAAGGCTACAGCCTGCACAAAAAACACATGCACCCACTGTTTCATGGGGCCGCAATGGCGCAAAAACGTGGTTACAAAGCATGGATCCACATTGATCCTCAGGATTTTTGCATTGGGCTACCCCAAACTCACCGTCAGATCACATGTCTGTGGCCACAGCATGAACCACAAAAATCATACATCCACTGTTTTTTTTCTTGTTTTCCTCCTCTAAAAACTACGTGCGTGTTATGGTCAGGTGTGTGTTATAGAGCGAAAAATACGGTACTGCCCATCTCTCCATCCATCTGTTCCCTATGCATTTAAACTCTTCCTGAGACATTGATGTCAATTTGGCATGACAGTTTTCAAGGTGAAGAAGCCAGATTTACTTCATGTTTGGTTACCATCAGAAGCCATTTTGAATAAAAATGTCGTGCCAAGCTTTTCCAAACTGCACTGATTACTTCATCGCAAAATTTGGCATGATGGTTTCTGGAGTGAGGATTGTGTTGTGGTGTACATTAGGAAACCATCAGATGCCATTATGAGTCAATATGGCAGACTGAATATTTCCAAACTGAACAGATTTAGACACTTCTAAAGTTATCATCACACAATTTGATGTGATGGTACCAAACACTGATATGCGTGTTTTTGTTTTTGTAAAGTATTGGATGCCACTTTGAGTCTCTCCCTGTTTCTTCCAATGCCCTCACCCTCCCTTATAATGTGAAGATGAGATGATACTTTGAGTAATTTAATCTTTTATGTCATTTTGAACCCACAAATGAGTTAATATTGATATAGAAATGAAACAATTGGGCATATGGAGACTATGTGAGATATTTGCATGATATGTACTCCCAAGTGTCCAGAGATGATCTGTAGATTAAGCGTGACAAAAAATCTTTCTCCTCCTCCTCCTCCTCCTCCTCCTCCTCCTTCTTCCGGATTTGGGGAGGGATACTCAAGGGTACACAGTACCAGCACCTCCCCCCGAATGTTAAAAGTGTGGCACTTATTGCAGCAACTTCATGGTGACTACTGGCACCTATTTTTCTTTAAAAGAGAGAGCACTGATGATGATGATGATGATGATGATGATGATGATGATGATGATTGGCATCTGTCTGTCTCAAGAGACAATTGAGTGCACCTGGACTGCTTCATTAGCAGCACCAAAATTACTTCCCCCGGGTGCAAACATGAGAGTGAGTATGGACGTCCTGGGCTGCCTGAATGACAAGACTACTCTCTTAGACTCACTGAAATGGTCCAAAAGAAAGCAGAGCAAGACATTTGGCAACAGCTTGGCTGCAGGAGTTGCCATAAGGACTTCCATATGCCATCCAACTGTCTTATGGACTCCACTCTGGATTGGTGTCGGGTTTATTTCTTAGCCTCCCCCCCCCCATAAATATATCCCACAAGACAAGTAGGTTAAGGATCAGAGTATTCCTTCTCCTGGATCAGCTACCTTCTCAGGTTTTAACCAGAGCCATCAGTCGCTCACTTTCTTCTACAACATGTTCAGGAATCACTTTCATGCCTGCTGGACCCATGATGGGTTTTGCCCACTCAAACTGATGGAGCCTGTTATCACATGTAAGGAAAGTCCGAACTCACTGAAGGTTTGGGACCCATCAGCTACCCTCACTTGGCTTAGCCACCCAGCTGAAGCTGTTCCCAGGATGTGGCAGCTGTCGAATGCTGACAGCTTCTATGACCCACAGGGGAGACTTGAGTGCTGGGTGAGGACCAAAGGTGGACAAACTACCCAAGAAAAACTACCCCCGTGGTCCTATCCCTCCACTAACACCTCATATTCACATTTTTTTCCAAGGAGCTCAAGCTGGCACACATACTTATCTCCTCAATTTTATTTCTATTTTATTGAACTATAATAAAATCAAACAAATCAATATGAAAAACCACAAGAAATACAAAACGGCATTGCAGTATATCCAGGAGAGATGTAATATTTACTTGGAAAAGTACTTAAGAACAATACAAAAGCCAAATTTCACATATACAGTGGTACCTTGGGTTACATACGCTTCAGGTTACATATGCTCCAGGTTACCGACTCTGCTAACTGAGAAATTGTGCTTCAGGTTAAGAACTTTGCTTCAGGATGACAACAGAAATCGTGCTTCGGCAGCGGGGCAGCAGCAGCAGGCCCCATTTGCTAAAGTGGTGCTTTAGGTTAAGTACAGTTTCAGGTAAAGTATGGACCTCCGGAACGAATTAAGTACTTAACCTGAGGTACCACTGTAGAGGGAGTCCTGGGTACCTGTATTTGCTGTATATATGATAAAATCCCACCCAACAGCACAGAAATTTTTAGGGTCTTCTAAGCTTTGGCAACAAGTAAGTCATGATTTTCAACCAATGTTGACCACCACATAGTTTTAGAAGAAACCCAAACTCTCAAATTCTGTGAAATCTTCTAAATGGGGGCAACTGGGGTTCCAGCAGACAACAGAATCAATGCCAAGAATTCAAGAGAGTGGAAACCTTTCAAACAGTCACGCCATAACTGTGTTTTTAAAAGTTGTGTTGAAGGTGTAATGGGATCTTTTAATATTTTGGTGGGGGGGTTGTTGGTTTTATTGCATTTTTTTACAAACCATTGTAGAGAATTTGAATAAGCGTGGGCAGTCCCAGTATAGGTGGGAAAAGGTGTTTCTTGTACCACAGCCCCTCCAGCAGTTCTAAGAAGATTGTGATTTCATATGGGGAGTCTGCATGGGTCTTCTCATGAGGTAGCTCAAGTATTGGAGTCTCAGCTTCAGGATCTGTCCTTCCAGTGAGCACTCAGGGCTGATTTCCTTACGAATTGATAGGTTTGATCTTCTTGCAGTCCATGGGACTCTCAAGAGTCTCCTCCAGCACCATAATTCAAAAGCATCAATTCTTCGGTGATCAGCCTTCTTTATGGTCCAGCTCTCACTTCCATACATCACTACTGGGAAAACCATAGCTTTAACTATGCGGACCTTTGTTGGCAAGGTGATGTCTCTGCTTTTTAAGATGCTGTCTAGGTTTGTCATGGCTTTTCTCCCAAGAAGCAGGTGTCTTTTAACTACTTTATTAACAGTCTATATACAAAGAATCCATCAGCACATCTGTGCTCTCTCAGCAGCAGTACAGAACAGCATAACACACAGAAGTGAAACTAAACACTCCCGCAAAACTCCAACAGTACTGAGACTTCCTGTCTCATACTCTCAGGCACTCACATGATATAAACAACCAGAGAACTACTACTGAGCAACTTGGGTGGATAAAAATCCTAACACTACTTACCACATCCCAGGAAACCAGGTTTCCCAAGTGTTGCCCTCAGGGCCCTTTCCTTCTCCTTTAAATTCATCTGAATGGACTCTTTTCTGTGTCAGTTGCCTGCGGTGGTCCAGCTCTTCCTGGCTCTTGCTTATTACAGTGCTATGAAGGAACTCCTGGGCACATCCCTCCTCCTGGTCATCCTTCCCCCAGGTGAGTGGAAATCAGACAACTAGCATTATTTTCTTTCTTTTTTTTTAGACTAAGCTGCTTCTGGCAAACCAGAGCAGCGCACTGTAACGCCGTTTACCTTCCCGCCAGAGGGGTACCTATTTATCTACTTGCACTTTGATGTGCTTTCGAACTGCTAGATTGACAGGTGCAGGGACCGAGCAACGGGAGATTACCCCGTCGTGGGGATTCAAACAGCCAACATTCTGATCAGCAAGTCCTAGGCTCTGTGGTTTAACCTACAGCGCCACCCACATCCCCTAACTAGCATTCTTTTCATCATCTCAGAGGAGCTTCAGGATCAGAGTTTTCCTTCTCCTGGATCAGCTAGTCAAAGATTTTGCTCATGTTTTGACCCCATAGCTCACCAATACATACATTTGACTGGAAGAATTGGAAGGGTGTAGAATTTATATTACTGATAAAATTATGCATGGCATAAGCAGAGTGGGTAGCAAAAGTTATTTCTCATTAGCACTAAAACTTATATATATAATGATACAGGCATCAGGAGAGTTGGACTTAAGATTCGAAAATTGAGAAACTAAATAAAACTGATATGTAGAGATTCACCTATAATTAGTCCAGGATCTTGTTCTCACAATGGCCAACTAGTTGACTATGGGAAGCACATAAGCAACACTTAAGTACCAAAGCACTTTCCACTCCTGTGTTATCCTGAAACTACCATTTGGAATCATACTACTTTCAGTTATGAACATAGAATATAGTCATCAAAGCAGTAATTGCTATCCTTATTCCCCTTCAATTTGTCTAATCTGCATTTAACCTGAAGCACCACTTTAGCTAATGGGGCCTCCTGCTGCTTGCACACCGCCGGAGCCACGATTTCTGTTTTCATCCTGAAGCAAAGTTCTTAACCTGAGGTACTATTTCTGGGTTAGCGGAGTCTGTAACCTGAAGCGCATGTAACCCGACGTTCCACTGTATTGGTTTTTCATGTTTCAGAAAGTTTCGGACTTCCGGGTTAGCGCCATCGGTGAATGGTGGAGTTCTTCCGACTGGAGGAGCGGGCTCCGTGAAAGTTGGGTCTTCCCACCACGGTGAAGGTGGGGGCCCGCTAGAGACCCCAGGCGGAGGAGCCTGGGGTCGTGGGGTTCAGCAGAGCGCCAAGAGCGCCTCCCCTTTTTGCCGGGAAATCCCTTTTCGGGGCTCCGGAGCGAAGTGGGGTGAGCAGTGCGGTGCATCAAACTGACTGCTACTTTCATGGAGGGAAGCCGTGCATCCATCACCGGAGAGGGCTGACTTTTTCCTGATGATAATTGGACTCAAAAAATACCCGTGAGTAAAAATGGAAGATTTGATTAAGAAAACGACAAAATTTACGAATTAGGCATGAAGCGGGAAGGTCTAAATAGGAAGTCCGCCTTCCGCTTTGTAAATAGACTGAAGCAAAGACCTTATAAGCTAATTAGCCTGGAAAATTGACTTAAAGACTGAAATTTCCTGCATTCATATACAACAAAATCCCCCTTGACAGCAGGGGAAAAGGGGGGGAAATCTCTGATTTCCTAATCCTGCGGGGAGAGAGTAAAGGAACATAAGTCTCCATCGTCCCAAACCTGGGGACAGGGTGTCAGGACAGAAAGTTTTGGAGATGCCCATCGATTGAAAGTGGTTTACTCTTGACAGATAGTAAAAAGAAGAGAAATAAATTAACTTTAATGCCGCTTTTTGCATTTTGCATGTTAAGGAAACAAAGTATTTGAAAACCGAAAGTAAATTTTCCTTTGTTGGATACATTTTAAAGATGGATGTGAACTGAAATTGTGTCCCCTAGAGGGAGCTTGTCAATTTGTTGCTGCAGTTTATAGTGAAATTCTACAATTCTGGGAATTAGACAGTGGGACCAGCCGCCTGACCTTGAACAGCAATGTGCCGGGAAGAAACCTTGTTGTCTGCCCTTGGCAGAATAAATGCTAAGCTACAGCAGCTGCATGAGAAAATGGACTTAATGAACGAAAAACTAGACTCTATGTCTGTTGTAGCCAGTAAATATGAACTAACAGAAAATAAGGATAAAGAAGCTCCACAACAACTAACTCAGGAAGCTGGCTTGACAGGGCAAGTTCAAGGGCAGATGATGACGGAAGAGGTTGTGATTGCACTTCAAAAGATACAGATGGAGAAACCTAACTTCCTGCTTGACCAAAAGTCGCAGTACTGCAAGATTGAATATGATGTGTCAAGTGTTTGGAGTTAAGGAAGCTTTGAGCTCTGGCGGGACTCTGGAATGGGTCGACAACTACTTCTGGAACAACTATTTTTTGGATTACAAAATTAATCTGGGGGAGTGGGACTCTGGGGAATGGGCTAGCCTGATGAAAGAAAATGGAGATTATTACCGGTTGGAGTTCCCCGGAAGCCCACCTCCCAAGGAGAAAGGGAAGAAATTATGAAAGAAACCAACAAGGGACAGGGAAGGGTGTAAGAATAAACAGGAACAAGAAAATCTGCAGAGGGGGCATGGAAGTGACTTAAGAGCCTCGGATATCAGAACACCAGATTGATGGACTGGACGTGAGAATGAAAGGACTGACATAACCCGAAACCAGGAAGAAGGGACGTTGGATAAAAACTTGAGGAGAACTTCTTTTTATTTTTGGAATTAGTTTGATAGTAATGAAATTTGTTGGAAAGGAAATAATTGGCGTTAGTAGAAAGGTTTGAAGAAGTTAAGTATAAATATGGTCTAAATTTTGAAATTTTATGGGAAGAAATTTAAGGACTATTTGCAGAAACAGTGTAAAATCAATGGATGTTAAAATGAAGTAGGAATGAAACGAAGTGATTTTTAACAATAAGGTTAAAAAGGAATATGCAAAAAATGGCTTGATAATTAGATGGGAAATAGAATGATATAATATGTTTAAGATAAAGAAGAAAATAAAACAAGGAGGGAAAAATTTGCTGAATTAACTATTTGAATTGGAATACAAAGGAGGGAGGTGTGAGGAAGTCATGGAAATAAGTAAATGAATTATAGGACAGAGAAAGAGGGATTTGTTTTTAATCTGTTCTTATTTTCCCTTTGTTTTTTTTTCTGCACTTTGTATTTTTTTTGTTCTTTTTTTGGATTATGTAATTTCTTTTTTTCTCTCTCTCTTTTTTTTCTTGGAAATTTCAATAAATATTATTTTTAAAAAAAGAAAGAAAAAGAAAAGTTTCGATTTATAGATTGGACCTGAAGGAAGTTCTGCAGTATTTCAAATTAATGTATTTTACAAGTTTAAATGCAGCAGTTGCATTAAAAAAATGCTTCAAGAAAAACAAATCCCCAGCATTGTTGTTTCAAAGAGTAGCAGCTCTTCTCCTAGTTTATCTCATTTTAATAATTCTGTTTGGTAAATTTGAAATGACCCTCATTCATTCAGTTAAAAATATTGGAAACATTACAATGAAATTACATTTCGAGTCAATAGACCTACATTTTTTGTAATAGTTTTCATTACATTTTCTGTTTTACAATTTCAAATAAACCTTATAAAACTTTAAAATATCCAATGACTTCCCTTACTATACCCATTCAAATCAATTTTCCACTTTTACATCCACCATCAATTATTTACTCTGTTAAATTTTTATAAATGCTGTCAGCGTTTTCAGCTATACACATTTGTTCTCCATTTAGTCAATAAATGTTTTCCAATCTTCCTTAAATGTGTGTTTTTCTTGCTCTCTTGTTCTATATGTTAAATCTGCAAGTTGTGCATATTCTGTCAACTTCAATTGCCAATCCTCTTTAGTTGGGACCTCACTAACTTTCCATTTGGGGGCTAACGAAACACAGGGCACATTTTTTGCATACATAAATAAGCTTTTCTGGCACCTGGGAATTTCAGTTTGGATTATCCCCAACAAAAAGGACTCTGGGTTTTTGGGGGAAAGTAATTTTACGATAGATAAGTAAAATGAACCATGAAAGGGAAAGCAGGGAAGCAGGACTCGCCTGAGTGAGTGCTTGAGGACCCTTCTCTTGCCGCTTACCATCTGGCCTGGGGCGGGGCCTGAAGCCTCACAAGGACTGCTTGCTGCTTGCTGCCTGCTGCCCAGGAGGACTCCCCTGAATGAGTGCTTGAGGGCCCTGCTCTTGCCACTTACCATCTGGCCTGGGGCGGGGCCTGAAGCCTCACAAGGACTGCTTGCTGCTTGCTGCCTGCTGCCCAGGAGGACTCCCCTGAATGAGTGCTTGAGGGCCCTGCTCTTGCCGCTTACCATCTGGCCTGGGGCAGGGCCTGAAGCCTCACAAGGACTGCTTGCTGCTTGCTGCTTGCTGCCTGCTGCCCAGGAGGACTCCCCTGAGTGAGTGCTTGAGGGCCCTGCTCTTTCCACTTACCATCTGGCCTGGGGCGGGGCCTGAAGCCTCACAAGGACTGCTTGCTGCCTGCTGCCTGCTGCCCAGGAAGACTCCCCTGAGTGCCTGAGGGCCCTGCTCCTTCCTGCCACTTACCACCTGGCCTGAGGCGGGGCCTGACAGGCCTCACTAGGACAGTTGTTGTTACTGCCGGAGGGGCAGAGTGTTTTTAAAATGTTTTCTTTTTTTTAAAAAAAAAAAAATTATATGTGGGGGGTGGGGGTGGGATGGATGTTTGGTTGGGCTTGGGGATTTTTTTTTTTAATTATTATTTTGATGTTTTGTAATTTTTACATTTTTTGTTTGTATTGTTTTATTGGTTTTGTTTGTTTAAGGTGTTATTTTGTTCTTAGGGGGAGGGTTCAGGGCTGCCGGGGAGTGGGCCCCAGCCCACAAAATGGCTGGGGCATGTTCCACAGGGGGGGGGGATGCACTGGGACAACTGATCTCAGTGGTCACGGGTAGGAGGAGGAGTTACGCTAAGACTAGACCATGTCATTACAGAGGGGGCAGGTTTAGTCGTTGTCTGAGGACTATCCTTGCCTCCGGGTCTGGTCCTGACCGGATGGATACTAGAATCAGCAAGGGATACCCACATGACCTGAAGGTGCTGCTGTGCAATGCCAGGTCAATGATTCATAAGACTACTGCCATCCATGACTTGATCATGGATGGAGGACTTGACCTGGCATGTGTAACAGAGACTTGGTTGGATGAAGCAGATGGGCCTGTCCTTGCCGCTGCTTGTCCACCAGGTTTCTCTTACGCACAGCAACCCAGGTCATGTGGGCGGGGAGGGGGGGTTGCAGTGATTTTTAGGAAGCCATTAGTTTGCACCAGGCGTCCTATTGGGAAGACCCAGTTTTCTGAGTGCATGTTCTGGAAGGTGGGCAATAGGGGCAGTACGGGATTCCTTTTGGTGTACTGACCTCCCCGCTGCACCAAGGATTCCCTGCCCGAGCTGCTTCAGGTTGTGGTGGAAGTTCTCCTGGAGACACCTAGCTTGGTCGTCCTAGGGGATTTTAACATCCATGCTGACACGACCTTACAAGGGGCCGCTCGGGACTTCGTGGAAAGCATGGCCTCCATGGGGCTGCCCTGAAGTAGTCTGGCCCAACCCATAATCACAGACATGCCTTGGACCTGGTGTTTACCTCTATGGATGTTGGTGATCTGACACTAAGTAAAAGCGAAATGAAAGAAGTGCCATGGTCAGATCACTTCCTGGTGCAACTGGACTTCTCTGCGACCCATCCCCTCTGCAGGGAGGTGGGACCAATTCGGATGGTCCGCCCCTGCCACTTAATGAATCCAAATGGTTTCCAGAGAGTGGTAAGGGATGCTTTATGCCATGTTGATGGCCTTTCAGCCGATTCCCTGGTGGCCCGCTGGAATGTGGAGTTAACCAGGGCTATTGACTGTTTGGCTCCGAAGCGCCCTCTCCGATTGCATGGAGCCCGGACAGCCCCGTGGTTTTCCACGGATCTGAGGGCAATGAAACAAACATTGAGACGGCTAGAGCGCCGGTGGCGGATAACTCATTCCAAATCTGACTGGACACAAGTTAGAGCTCAACGTTGAGCCTACCAAGTGGCGATAGCAACGGCGAAGAAGAATTTCTTCACCGCCTCTATTGCATCTGCAGAAAACAGCAGCAGGAGTTTTTTGCAGATAAAATTGCTCAGATTCGGGAAGAAGTAGACTCCACCATGGGAGCAGGGCCGGGGCAGGAGAGTGCTAGAGTTCTGTCTAGTCAAGTTGAGTGGGATCAATTCCAATCTGTTACCTCCGAGGATGTGGACAGGCTGCTTGGACGAGTGAAGCCAACCACCTGTCTGCTGGATCCTTGCCCATCCTGGCTTATAAAAGCTAGCCGGGAAGGACTGGGCGATGGGCTGCGTGGGGTAGTGAATGCTTCCCTCCGTGAGGGAGCCTTCCCAGACCCGCTGAAAGAGGCGGTTATTAAACTGCTTCTTAAAAAACCATCTTTAGATGTGGCCACGATGGCCAACTATCGCCCAGTTTCAAATCTTCCATTCTTGGGCAAGGTGATTGAGTGAGCGGTGGCCGAACAACTCCAGACACGCCTGGAAGAAGCGGACCATTTGGATCCCTTCCAGTCGTGATTTAGGCCTCATCATGGGACTGAAACTGCCTTGGTCGCACTGGTTGATGATCTTCGGCGGGCTAGGGACAAAGGTGAGAGCTGTTTCCTAGTTCTGCTGGATCTCTCAGCGGCGTTTGATACCATTGACCATAACATCCTTCTGGACCGTCTTGAGGGGCTGGGAGCTGGGGGCACTGTCATACAGTGGTTCTGCTCTTTCCTCCTGGGCCGTGTTCAGAAAGTGGTGGTGGGGGATGAGTGTTCAGACCCCTGGGCTCTCACTTGTGGGGTGCCTCAGGGTTCTGTCCTCTCCCCCATGCTTTTCAACATTTACATGCAGTCACTGGGAGAGATCATCAGGAGGTTTGGGCTGGGTGTTCATCAGTATGCAGATGATACCCAGCTCTACCTCTCTTTTAAATCAGAACCAGTGAAGGTGGTGAAGGTCCTGTGTGAGTGTCTGGAGGTGGTTGGAGTATGGATGGCAGCTAACAGATTGAGGTTGAATCCTGACAAGACAGAAGTGCTGCTTTCGGGGGACAGGAGGCGGGCAGGAGTGGAGGATTCCCTGGTCCTGAATGGGGTAACTGTGCCCCTGAAGGACCAGGTGCGCAGCCTGGGAATCATTTTGGACTCACAGCTGTCCATGGAGGCATAGGTCAAATCTGTGTCCAGGGCAGCTGTTTACCAGCTCCATCTGGTACGTAGGCTGAGACCCTATCTGCCTGCGGACTGTCTCGCCAGAGTGGTGCATGCTCTGGTTATCTCCCGCTTGGACTACTGCAATGCACTCTACGTGGGGCTACCTTTGAAGGTGACTCGGAAACTACAACTAATCCAGAATGCGGCAGCTAGACTGGTGAGTGGGGGCGGCCGCCGAGACCATATAACACCGGTCTTGAAAGACCTACATTGGCTCCCAGTACGTTTCTGAGCACAATTCAAAGTGTTGGTGCTGACATTTAAAGCCCTAAACGGCCTCGGTCCAGTATACCTGAAGGAGCGTCTCCACCCCCATCATTCTCCCCGGACGCTAAGGTCTAGCGCCAAGAGCCTTCTGGCGGTTCCCTCATTGCGAGAAGTAAAGCTACAGGGAACCAGGCAGAGGGCCTTCTCGGTAGTGGCGCCCACCCTGTGGAACGCCCTTCCAGCAGATGTCAAAGTGATAAACAACTACCTGGTATTCAGAAGACATCTTAAGGCAGCCCTGTTCAGGGAAGTTTTTAACGTGTGATATTTTATTGTATTTTTGTTTTCTATGGAAGCTGCCCAGAGTGGCTGGGGAGGCCCAGCCAGATGGGCAGGGTATAAATAATAAATTATTATTATTATTATTATTATTATTATTATTAGTTACATGTAAAATGTTTATTTTGAGATGTATAAACTGAAAAATTAATAAAAATGGTTATAAATGAAAGACTCCACCAAACTGATTTATATAGAACGATTGCTTTAATAAACATGGATGCAAAACTATTCACAGCTGTGATGGTTAAGAGATTAAATGTCTTCATAGGTCAATACTGTGATAAGATCTTAATTGGCACTGGCTAATTGCTTTATGGCCCCAATTAGCCCCAGTTTATTGCGGTCCGGCACACTTCTTAGCCAAGCTGCGCAGACCTTCTTCTCTCCGGTTTCGCCTTGCAGAGTAAAAACACAGCGGAACAAAAACCGTTGCTGCTTGCTTAGATCCAAACACACCAAGCACTCATGAGTCCAAATTCTTATCAGTTCTTTATTGCAGCAAAATATTTACAGCTCAGCATTTCTCAGATTCTCCTGGACTGCTAGCATTCATGGCGTCCGTCTCTTTCAGAGACCAAGAGAGAACAAAAAGTAGAGCTCCTCCCTCCTTCCACACGTCAGAATGGGAGGCACTACTCAGAACAACTTAACCCTGTAAGTTCTGAATCCCAACAAATACATCACCACAGATCAAACAGGATTCATACCCTTAAGAAATACAGCAGACTCTATAAGAGTTCTTGATATAATCTATGACCTGCAGCTAGGAAACACTCCAGGGGCATTAATTTCACTTGATGCCTTTAAAGTGTTTGACAGAGTTGAGGGGACCTATTTGAATCTCTTACTTTCTAAATTAGAATTCAGCTATAATCATGGTAAATGGATATGCTGATGCTCCAAGAAACCTCAACAGGGTCACCACTGCTTTTTGCAGTGGCAATAAAGATCTTAGCTATACAACTATTTGCCTCTGTGAAGGGAGTGAAAATAGGAAATGTTTAATAAAAAGTAGATTTTTTTTGTGTATGATACATTGGTAATTGGGCAAGATCCAGTTGTTGTGCTTTAATCTTTGAAAGAACATTTTGAAAGTTTCCATTGAATTTCAGGACTACAAATTAAATATGGAGCAGGTCAAAAGCAGCTGACAGAAATGTCAAAGATAAAAATAGCCCATGGGGGGTTTAAATACCTCAGGATAATCTTTACAGCTGATCTTAATCAATGAAAATGAAGAAATGATAAGTCTTTGCTCAAAATGGTAATAAACAACTGTCTTAATGGAAGCACAAAAACCTTAGCTGGCTAGGTCATATTGCAGCTATAAAAATGTCAGTTCTGCCAAAATTCTCATTCCTGTTTCAGTTTTTATAAACATTTTTTTAAAAATGGCAAAACAAATTAATCTCCTTTATCTCATTAGGAAAAAGACCCGGACTCAGTTAAATAATCTTATTTAGACATAGCAATAAAGAATGTCTAGGAATACCCAATCTTGCATTATACTATGCAGCTTTCCAAATTAAATCATTGATGCCACTCATTAAAGGCAAAGTAGATATTGCATGGGCACAGAGAGAAAGTACCCACACAAGACCATCAGTACGTGCTCTGCCCTTCCTGAAGCTGCCTCAAATGGAACACAAAAAGGGGGACAACCCATTTTGCAAAGTAACATTGATGGTATGGTGGAATTGGAACTCCGTATTGGCTCCTAGGCCTTCATCACTGATGCCCCTGCTAGATCACCCCTTATTTAAACATGCAAACAAATACAGTATAACCCATTTGGAGATCTTGAAACAAATGGTTTCTATAGGATTAGAGATTTGTTTGTAGGTGGTAAAGCAATCTCAGAAGAGGACATGAAGGAAAGACAAAAGGCATTAAATGGTCCTGGTTACAACTGTACAGTGGTGCCTCGCAAGACGAAATTAATTCGTTCCGTGAGTTGCTTCGTCTTGCGATTTTTTCGTCTTGTGGAGCGCAGATTCCCCGGGTATTAACGGCTTTAAGAAAAAGGAAGCAAACTCGCAAGATGTACTTTTGCAAAGTCTCTGGAATGCAATGGTGAAGGCTTGAGACTCTTGACAGCTTTTGAATCGCTATGTAACAGACATAGCCATGACAGGCAGTTTCGGTGATAAATGGTATGATATTAGACAGCTTTGTGGACAACGTGGAAGAGATGGGAGACTGACATAGGAACCTCAAAAGTGAAAAAGCAAGGAAATCTATATGGTGTAATCCATCTCTAAAAACAAATTTCTTCTCACCTCCAGGAAATTTCCCTTAAAATTACCTTTTGCTGGCATGGACCTCCACACGTCTTGCAAAGATAAATCCATCAAGCTCACCATTATGTTGGAAAGACTGTGGAGAAGGAGGTTCTACTTTCACCTTTGTTGTGGGGTATACTGTGGGCCACACCTTTTGCCACAAAGTTTTTCATCTGATCTCTAGAGTTACCCTCCTACTTTGAAGTTTGATATGGGTGTACTGTAAAGAAACCTCTAGTATACTGTATTTGATGGCCACTACCATCTCCTCCTTCTCCTTCCCCAACACCACAGGAAAAGTTGCTTAAATAAGCCAAAGAGGCTGCTAGCTTTGGAAGGCAAGGGGTGGGAAAGAATCATAACTCACCCACCAGTGCAGGGGCTCCCTGTCTTTTAAAGCAATGGAGATCTGCAGCAACCACAACACAACCAAGCAGCAGCTTTTTGCCCATCAGGCTAGCTGAGCCTTGCTCAGAAGTGCCGCTGGCTATTGCATGTGTGCTGTTCTCTCCCTCTTGCTCCCCCCCCCAACACACACACTCTGCTCCCCAAACTCCAAGCCTCTCTCCAGTATTGGTGCCTATGGAAACTCAGCATGGGACTCAAGGAAAGCCACGGCTGGCAAGCGAGCGACCCATTCGCCAGGGAAGCTGGAGTCGCTCTACTGGGTTGGGGTTTGGGTGGGCAGGAAGGAAGGAGAACTGAGGCTCATTGGGCTTTGCGGTGTGCAGGCAGCAGGCTCAAAGTGTCACTTCTCAAATGGAAGTAATTTTTATTCTACAGTACACATTTCCTCTGTGAGAAAAGACTGTGGTATGTTAAGAGATAAAGTTGAGAAGTAATGAAGATAGAAATGTGATATTGAAATTACTAAGGTGGAGACTGTGAAGATATTAAGAGGGAGAATGAATTGTAACTAAGATCAAGAATATTCTGTATGCCAAATACATTGGTTGACAATCCATTCACTGTTGGCATCCTTCTGCAATTGCTTTATGAGTAAATAAAAATAATTAGAGGTTTGATTGATGAGATGGAGAATGAAGTGGGAATAGAAGGGTCAAAAGTGGGTGTGAATTAATGAATACATAATAAGTAAAGAACTATGGGATATTATTTTTATATTTTATCACAATGGAAAAACAACTGTGGACAAATATTAAAAGATTTATTATTGTTGAATATGGAGAAATGGCTGTGAGAGTTATTGGAAGTAAAGTTGTTATGTTTGATTAGAGAAAATATATTGCTGATTTCTCTTTTTCCTTTTCTTTTCTTTTTCCTTTTGTTTTTCCCTTGATGTTTTCTTTTCTCTTTCTCTCTTTGTTTTTGTTTTTATTTAAATTAATTCCTTTTATTTTATTATGAGATAAGGTGTAGGTAATGTTATTTCTTTGATTACATCCTTGACAATGGACCTCCCCCTGTGCTGTTTGTTGTTGTTTGTTCTCCCTTGTGCTATGACCCACACCCTAGTATTCTTGCTTGTGGTGAGCTTGCCAATGTAGTATCACTTTCAATAGATGCTTGTCTGCATTTTCTTTAATATCTGGATTGCCATTGCCATTTATTATTAATAAAAAATAGTTGGCTTCTTTTATAATTTTTGTGTAAAAAGGAAAATGAAACAATTTATTTGGGTCAGAAAAGAAGATCAACGGAAAGAAGATCAGCTGGGTGGCACCAGCCTTTTGTTTTTTGCCTACCTGGAAGCAATCAACACAACTTTGTAAGGTTATGCATTGGGTAAGGCTTTGTTTGGATGGATGGGAGGGTGTAGCCTTTGCCTGCCCCTCCTCACTAAGGGTATCCTATTAAAGGGATCTGGGGGTGTGGATTCTGTCCAATGCCTGGACGTGGGCTGTTGGAATGTCACTGCCCCAATGGGGAGCCCTCAGAGGGTCCCTATTTGATGTATGTCATAGGGCTTCCCCTATTGGTGGTTTACCCTGCAGATGGGCACGTGTCAAGATATAGTCTGGCTTCACCCAATGCCTAAGCCAAACCACCCGCATCTGTAAACAATAAAGCTGTGGCCTATTAGAACCCATAAACAAAAATTATTTTTTTGTGTGTAATTATTGTCTGTAAGGGTTGCAGGGCCTTGGCATGCAAGTGGGGCTGAACAAAACAACATGCAAATTCTCATATTTTACTTCAAATACCTTTCTCAGCATTCTACACATTCTGCATATATAAAACATAGAGATATAGAAGACAGATTCAGATGTGCCCGATGAGTTTATTTTTTTATAATGAATTTCACCAATTGTGAAAAAGAAAACCCATGAGGCCTGAGCTCCTCTTCTCACCCCTAGGCTCCCAGTTTCTTCTGCAGCTACCATGAATGGTGGAATTAACAAGTAGGAGAGCTTTGCTGTCTTGTATTTACCCCTCAAGGTCGATTGTCTTTGTGGATATCTCAGCATTCCAGCATTTTGCGTCAATTTGAGTCAGTCCAAAGCTACCGTGTAGTATGTTTTTTCCATTAAGGGCACACAAGTCTTCAGTTGCACAGCCTTTAAATGTGAGCCTATGAAATTTAAAAGGATCTGTGTAACACAAGGAATAACCTTTGCATGAGTTCTTTATTAGCGCTTTGGGGATAGGGATGACTGTGGTTATTAAAGCTCAACCAACACACTGACAATACACACTCACCAACCAATCTGACAGCCAAGTATCACTAGCTTTGAAGTTGGGTTTCCTGGCTAACTCCGTGGTGATGCATTGTGAACAGGAAGTTACCCTATGCCACAGTGCTATTTTTCTAGAAAAAGAGGTGCCAGAACTCAACATGAGTGCCCCCCTTGTTCTCTTAGAATGGCAATGGTGCCCACCTGAGAGTTGCTAGAACTGAGTTCTGGCTGAAAAAAAGTCCTCGTCTCCCACCCCATGTATTTTGCTAGACTAAGGCAGCAGTTCTTTTGCACACTTGTGATGTGGTAAGATTCAATTAATACAGTTCAACTTATTTCCTAGGAAATATGAACAGAGGTGTACCTGGTAGGACCCTTCTTTCTCCCAGACTCCTTTACTTTTGAATGTTTGGCCAAAGTGTGTGGTTCTGTCCTTCTGGACCAGCACCAAATGGTGCATACTGCTGTGAGGAGAAGCTGTGATGTGCTGGTTAGTCCTGCACCTTCCCCTGTATCCCTCTCATTTGCTCTTCCTTGTGGATTAGAGGACAAAGTTGTGCTGTAAGGAATCTGCTGTGCTTTGTAGGCCCCCCAGTCTCACACAGGTAAAACCTTGCACATGAGTGAGCCTGCGCCCTCTTGTTGTTATGCTCTTCATATGGGGATAGTTTGGAATCCAAAACAGGACTAGAGCATTGCTCTTTCCCTCAGAGAAACAAATCAAAGCTATACACAAATTTCAGTCATTGCTTTTCTGGAAATGAGAAAGAGACAGAAGCAGGCAATATTACTCACCTCCAATAAGACTATAATAGTGAATGCACTTGGTCTCATTGGCAAGGCAGCTGACATACCCCTCACGTGGGCAACTTTTATTCTTTGGTTTAATAAAATCAGAGGTCTTGAAGCAGGCTGGGCACTGTAGACCATTGGGGGAAAGATCTTCACGTGGAGGAACTACCATAATAAAAAGCTGCAGTCAGCATATGGATACACCTCATTCCCCATTCTCTTTATTGTACTTTTATTTTGATTTCTTTCATGCCTTCTAGTAGCTGCTGACACAAGCTGGACAGGCTACCTCCACATTATGTCCTGCATTAATGATGATGATGATATCAATAATAATTATTATTTATTTCCATCCTGCTCATCTGTCTGGGTTTCCCTTGCCACTCTGAGTGGCTTTCAAAAGAACATTAAAAACAGAATAAAACTTCACATCTTATGGGAGGGCATTCCACAGGGTGCCATTATGGAGAAGGCCCTCTGTCTTGTTCCCTGTAACCTTACTTCTCACAGTGAGGGAACCATCAGAAGGCCATCGATGCTGGACCTCAGTGTCCGGGCTGAAGGATGGAGGTGAAGACACTACTTCAGGTATACTGGGCCGAGGCCGTATAGGACTTTAAAGGTCAGCACCAAAACTTTAAATTGTGCTTGGAAACGTACTGGGAGCCAATGTAGGTCTTTCAAGTGTTATATGTTCTCAGTGGCCACTCCCAGTCACCAGTCTAGCTGCCGCATTCTGGATCAGTTGCAGTTTCCGGGTAGGACAACATAGAGCGTGTTGCAGTAATCTAAGCGGAAGATAACTAGAGCATGCACCACTCTGGTGAGACAGTCTGCTGGCAGGTAGGGTCTCAGCCTGCATACCAGATTTGACCTGTGCCTCCATGGACAGCTGGGAGTCCAAAATGAATCCCAGGATGCACACCTGGTCCTTCAGGCGCAGGCAAAGTTACCACATTCAGAACTCCACACCCGCCTGCCCCCTGTTTCTCCAAAACAGTACTTCTGTCTTGTCAGGATTCAACCTCAATCTATTAGCCATCATCTATCCTCAAACCACTTCCAGGCACTCACACAGGACCTTCACCTGGTCAGATTTTAAGAGAGAGGTAGAGCTGGGTATCATCTGCATACTGATGAACACTCAGCCCAAACTCCCTGATGATCTATCCCAGCAGCTTCATATAGATAATATAGGCATGGGGGAGAGGACAGAACTCTGAGTCACCCCACAAGTGAGAGCCCCTCTATATGGTCCAGAAGGATGTTATGGCCAATGGTGTCAAAAGCCGCTAAGAGTTCCAGCAGAACTAGACAACAACGTTCACCCTTGTTCCTAACCTGCTGGAGATCATCGACCAGCTTGACCAAGGCGGTTACCATCCCATGATGAGGCCTGAATTCCAATTGGAAGGGATCCAAATGGTGCGCATCCTTTGGACATGCATGGAGTTGTTCAGCAATCACCCGCTCAATCACCTTGCCCAAGAAGATTTGAGACTGGGCAATAGTTGGCCATATCAACTGGGGCCAGAGATTTGTTTTTAAGAAGCGGTCTAATGACCGCCTCTTTCAGTGGGGCTGGGAAGACTTCCTCACAGAGGGAAGCATTCACCACCCTGCAGAGCCCATCGCCCAGCCCTTCCCGGCTCAATTTTAAGGAGACAGGTGGTTGGTTTCACTCGTCCAAGCATCCTGTCCACATCCTTGGAGGTAACAGATTGGAATTTATCCCATGCAACTAGACTAGACAGGACTCCTGCACTCTCCCACCCCAGCCCTACTCACATGGTTGGAGTCTACCTCTTTCTGAATCCGAGCAACTTTATCTCCCCCTATTGCCCAGCTTCCAGAATATGCACTCATAAAACTGGGTCTTCCCAATAGAATGCCTGGTCCAAGCTAATGACTTCCTAAAAATCACTGCAACCCCCACTCCCCGCCCACATGACTTAGGTTGCTGTGCCTAAAGGAAACGTGGTAGACAAGCAGCAGCAAGCACAGGCCCATCTGCTTCATCCAACCAAGTCTCTGTCACACATGCCAGGTCAAGTCCCTCATCCATGATCAAGTTATGGATGGCAGTGGTGTTGTGAATCATTGAAATGGCATTCCTTCAGGTCATGTGGGTCTCCCTTGCTGATTCCAATATCCTTCCGGTGAAGACCAGATCCGGAGGCAGAGGTAGTCTTCAAAGCCTCCTCTGTATTGACATGGTCTGGCCTTAGCGTAACTCCTCCTCCTACCCGTGATCACAGGGATTGGGCATCCCAGAGAATCCTCCCTTGTGTAACCTGCCCCAGACATTCGGTTGGCTTGGGCCCACTCCCAGGCGGCCGTAACCCTCATTTGCCATCAACTTTGAAGAACAGACATATCTGCTGAGCATTTATAAAAAAAAAATTGTTGTGTTTCACCTTTTATCATGCACACTACTGTTTTGTGGATTTTCTGGAGTTCTCACTTGGTAGCAGTGTATCAGGCAAGCTCTCTTCTAACTCTCTGTATCTGAATGTACAGACAGCTGCATTCTTTTGGAGGTAATCTCTCTCTCTGTCTGTCTGTCTGTCTGTCTGTGTGTGTGTGTGTGTGTGTGTATTTGTGTGTGTGTGTTGGTGTGTAAGCAAGGAGTGGGCATGTCCAGAATCCACATGGGGGAGAGTGATTCTCAGATTTTCCGGATTTCTACTTCTCTTCCTTCAGTCCCACCAACTGCTTGTTTGAAATGTGACAGATGATGGCAGATGAAGTTGATGGACTATATGGAATTGGCGGAAATGACTGGTAGAATCCGAGATCAGGGAGAAGAGTCGGTGGAAGAAGACTGGAAAAAATGTACGATTATTTACAGAAATACTGTAAAATTAATGAATGTTAGAAAAATGTTGGAATGAAGTTATATGGCTTTAGCAGAAATGTTACAAGGAATTAAGTACAAATAGATTATTAATGTATTAAAGGGAAAAAATAAGTTTAGAATATGTTAAGATAAATTACAGGACAGAAAACAGAGGAAGATGGAAAGGAATTGCTGAAACAGTTAATTAAAGTGGAATACAAAAAGGGAGGTGTGAGGAGGTTGTTGAAACAAGTGAATGAAAGATAAGATACTGAAATTATTGGATGTGTTTTAAATTGTGTTTGTTTTGTTTTGTTAATTTAATATTTTAGTGTTAGTGTTATGTAGTGTTTTTGTTTTTGTATTGTGTCGTATTGTTTTGTTTAATTCTTTTTCTTTCTTTTGTAGTCTTTAAAATGTTAATAAATATTATATAAAAAAAGAAATGTGACAGATGTATGTAAGGAGGTGATCATCTACTCCACCCATTAAAGATTCAAGGATGAACCACCAGTACTTCTTAGACCCTTGCAACCTGCATCTGAATGGACCAAAAGACAGATTTCTATACTTTTCTTGTAACTCAGTGGCACTTATATAATTGGTTCATACAGTGGGTTTTTTTCTAGAAAAAAGGGGGCTGGAATTGTGTTTGGCGCCGGCTATAAACTTTGAGACTAGCCTATCCATATGTTTAGGCAGTAGATGCAAGTTTTAATATGCTTTTATTCTATTGTAATTTTAATTTTTTGGAATTTTATTTTTATTTTTTACAATCCAGGATTGTATAAATTTAATTTAAAAAATAAAGTGATATGCCAAAGGATTTCAAACACTTCTACATATGTCTACTAAGAATTTATTCCAAGTGAATACGCCTAGAGAGGCAGTTGGCACAATTACGTTGCTCACTTCAAGGGTGGCAAACTGATTATCAACCCCGCGGGTAAACCCCTGTCATTGGTTTCCTGGCCCAAATGCTCTGACACCGAGCCCCCTCTGCTGGAGATGGGTGGCTTTGGGTAGGAGGCAGTAGGGTTCCTGGCTCCTGTCATAGCCTAGTGCCTCCTTCCCCAAGCCCAGGTAGCATTTGCTCAACTTTGGTCAGGAGGCATGATGCTCTGACAGGGTCTGAGAGTGCTCCCACCACCTCCCCCAAGCCCACCTGGATTTGGGTTGGAGACAGCAGGGTTTCAAGATCCTGTTTCAGACTCATGCCTGCTTTCCCAAGCTTGGGAAGAATTTGATCAAGAAAGGAGGTGGTCTGATTGGGTTCCCCAGGGCCTCCTGCATCCTTCCCCCCAAAAGTTGGCAGAACTATGTTCCAGCATGTTCCACCAGAAAAACACACTGTTTTTATAAGACCTTGACCTTCAGAGATGCAGATACTCACGGTGGACAGGTTCCTTATTGCACACTTCTGTTTGGCAGCAGACCTGCTTCAGCTGAAGGAATTTACCTTGAGCTGCACTGAAGCTGTAATCACCTGTGTGGCAATAACTGGAAAATGAACATTTCCGGGAAGTTAGCACTTCATAATCTGGATCTGAAAAGAACAAAAGGAAATAAATCACAAGGTACGCAAAATAAAAATAAAAATTGGTTAATTCCCTCCCCTCCAAATATATTTATTTTTAATGATACTTCTCTTTAACTACATTTTTTTTCAGTGAGAAACTACATAATGCAGAGTTCTTGAACCAAGAAATAAACCAAAACACAATTCTCCTTCAAAATCCATAATTCTCCAACCAAACAGTGCATACAAATATGCAAATATTAAGAAAAAAATAGCATAGAAACAGTGGGTGGTACTTCAGTTGTATACTCTGAGTAGGATTTAGTTGAATGCCACTCAGCTATATGAGTTCAAACAACCAACAGAGTTACTTTGTATTAGGGGGAATCATCTGATTTCTCAGATGGGCATGCAGATGAAGAGAGATCTGGAAGCTGAAACCTAGAATGACCAATGTTCCAGGAATCATTGTGAGGCCAAGGCACCATATAACCCATCATTGTGTGCTTAAATCACAGGATGCTCAGGATAAAAAGATGATGTGGCTGCTCTTGAGCCAGCAATCCCATGAATCGCTCCAAAATTCACAGACAGTTTAGATGCGTGACTTAGTCTTAGTGTCATTGCACTCTGAGTTTCCCACCATCCTCAAGAATTTGAAGGCAACAGAGGGTCTCTGAGCATGACATCATATCACACCTATTCTTTCACAGGATGTTAGTTCAAGTAATGCAAAAAGGAGAGATAGGGTTGCTAGAAACCATTTTTCCATTATAATATCTCATCTGGAACAGTTGGTGTAACACCAAAGAGAGAAAGAACTTGTAGGTGCCCTAAATGATGCATGCATTATAATTGTAATAATATATTTAACTGAATACTTTGCCTTATGATTGAAGGCAAACAAAAACCAAACCAGAGTTCACTGCTTCTGGAGTTAAGACAGTGTTGGCTAATTTGTGGCCCTAAAGAATTTACTGAACGACAGCTTGCATCATCTCCAGCCATTTACCATGCTGGCTTAGGTGGATGGGAGCAGTAGTCCAGAAATGTCTAAAGGGCCAAAGGATAGTCAACCCCAGGCTGATGCATGCCAGGATCTCTCTGATGTGATGCATGTGATAGAAAGGAAAAGGGAATGCCTTTCCTCTTTATGTGACTGAGTATGGGTGCTGAGTGTTGGACTGGAATCTGAGATGCCAGAGTTTAAATCCCCACTCAGCCATGAAGCTCACTGGGTGACCTTGGGGAGTCCCTGACTCTCAGCATAATAAACCTGACATGGTTAAATGAATAAAAGAAGAACCATTTCCTTGGAGAAATGATGGGCTATAAAGGCAATAAATAAATACTAAATAATGCTAATTTACACAAGAAAGTCATTCTTTGGGGTGACCAAGAGTAAGTGAGAAGATTCAGCTCACCTATGTTGTTACTCAGAGCACCAGAGGAACAGATTTGAGTATCTTTGCAGGATTGACGGCTGCTCTTATTACATGAGGTACTCTTTTCATAACAGTAGTCACATGTAAGAAATGCCGCTGCAGAAGGAAGATAGAGATTGGTGGAAGAGATTTCTTGAGATGGAAATTCCCCCTGGTCTCCCTGCTCGCCCAAATAGGACAAATTTAGCCAGCTAGCCCTGTTGATCATCTAATGTTTATTGGATGGATTTTCCCCCTAAATTGATTTTTGAATTCTGAATTTATTGTTATTCACGTTTTATATTGTATTTTTTGCTGTTTTTGTTGCATCACTTAAGTGTTTTAAATTTGTTGTTAGCCTCCCTGAGCCTGGTTGTTTGAACCGGGAAGGGCGGGGTATAAATAAAATTATTATTATTATTATTATTATTATTATTATTATATGTGCTCCTTAAATAGAAACCTAAGAGATCACTTTCTGGAACCATTTTCTGCAAAAGCAACACCCTAGAAGAAATGGTTAGGTTTCTTTTGAAAGACAATGGCTTTTTAGAATGCCCCTATATAATAATAATAATTATTATTATTATTATTATTATTATTATTATTATTATTATTAATACCCCGCCCTCCCCAGCCAAGGCCGGGCTCAGAGCGGCTTACAAGCAATAATAGAAACAAGTTGAATGATTACAAGTTAAAAACAAAATTAAAATACAACATTAAAATACTGAAACATTAAAATATTAAAATGTAGCCTCATCGCAGGAGGAGAAGGAAAATAAAAAAGAAAGAGAGGGAGGGAATCAAATTTGCTCCAAGCCAAAGGCCAGGTGGAACCACTCTGTCTTGCAGGCCCTGAGGAAAGAAATCAGATCTTGCAGGGCCCTGGTCTCATGAGGCAGAGCGTTCGACGAGGCCGGAGCGAGAGTTGAAAAGGCCCTGGCTCTGGTTGAAGCTAATCTGACTTCCATAGGGCCCGGGACTACTAGGGTGTTGCTATTTATGGACCTTGAGGCTCTCCGTGGGGCATACCGGGAGAGGCGGTCCCGTAGGTATGAGGGTCCTAGGCCATGAAGGGCTTTAAAGGTCAAAAGCAGCACCTTAAATCTGACCCTGTACTCTACCGGGAGCCAGTGCAGCTTGAAAAGCACTGGGAGAATATGCTCCCATGGCAGAGACCCCATGAGGACCTCGCTGCAACATTCTGACCCGCTGAAGTTCCTGGGACAGCTTCAAGGGCAGCCCCGGGTAGAGCGAATTACAGTAGTCAAGCCTGGAGATGACTGTCGCATGGATCACTGTGGCCAGGTCGGGGCAGGAAAGGTAAGGGACCAACTACTTGATGCGGCGAAGGTGGAAATATGATGCCTTGGATTTTGGTGTAACCTGTGCCTCAATGGAAAGTGAGGCGTCAAGGATTACACCCAAACTCTTAACGGAAGGCAATGGCACTAATTGGGCCCCCGCAAGAGAAGGGAGTTGGTCCCTGATCCCCATGCCATCCTGACCCAGCCAAAGGACCTCTGTCTTCGAAGGATTTAATTTCAAATGGCTCCCACGAAACCATCCAGCCACAGCTTCCAAGCATCTGGGCGCATAAATATGTTAAAAAGCATCGGGGAGTGAATTACGCCCTGTGGCACTCCACAAACCAAGGAGTGGCACGACGACATTTCCCTCCTTAGTGCCACCCTCTGTCCCCGACCAGAGATAAAAGAGGACAGCCAGTTACGGGCTATGCCCTGTATCCCCACATCTGCGAGGCGGTGGTTCAGAAGATCATGATCGATCATGTCAAAGGCTGCTGACAAATCTAAAAGGATCACAAGTCCTGACCCGCCTCGATCCAGTTGTCTACGGAGATCAATGGAAGCTGCAAAGTAAGATTTCTTAGCAGCTTTTATAGCTATCTCATAGGCTTTCATAAGCGTCCTATAATATGTTCTTGAGGCTCTGTCACGAGTCCGTCGCCATACTCTCTCTAGCCGTCTGAGATCCCGCTTCATTTTCCGGAGCTCCTCAGTAAACCAAGGGACCCGGTTTCGAAGGGGTCACAGAGGGCACTTAGGCACAATCTCATCAATGGCTGCCAAGAGCCGGTTATTCCAGTCCTCAACAAGGTCATCTAATGAGTTGCCAGGAGGAGCAGGGTCCCGCAAGGCTTGTCAGAATCTGTCAGCATCCATCAGTTTTCGTGGACAAGCCCAAATAGGTTCGCCACCCGAGCAGGATAGGAGCGGGAAGTCAATCTTGGGTTTCAGAGCATAGTGATCAGACCATGGCACTTCCACAGGGGGGAGCATGATTACATCTATGCCAGCCCCAAAGATCAGATCCAGCATGTGGCCTGCTTAATGAGTGGGGCCCAAAACAAACTGGGAGGGCCCTAGTGTTGCCACTTAAAGAGCAATCCTCCCAGATTAACAACGCTACTCCTCCCCCCTGACCCACAGTCCGCAATTGATGGAGGACAGAGAAACCTGGGGGTGTTATGCACCGACTGAAAAAATTAATAGGAAAAGGAATTAGATAAGATTGCTATAAGTTGTTTTGGTGATTGTAAGGTTTAATGTGAAATCAAGGTAAAATTAAGCTTGTTGGTTTCTCTGGTGTCTTCTCTCCCATAGATTATGGTTGTTGGCTTATATTATGCATGTCTGCTCTGTATTATTTTATTAATACCATTCCCACAAGTTTGTCTTGGCCTTTGGCTAGCGCAATAAAGTTATGAACTGTAAGTGAAATGTTCATTGCTGCTTCAGTACTTGAGATTTTCTCACTCTCACACCATTTCCCCATTACAGTACTTCACTCTTGTCTTCGAAGGGAGCCTGGCTTAGAGAACACTTACTAAAGGCAACAATATCAGAGAAGCAGGTAATGGTTGGTGTGAATGTATATATAGAAACCCAAACACACACACACACACACACACACACACAGAGAGAGAGAGAGAGAGAGAGAATTACCTTTTAATCAGGGTGGTATATATGGATATTATAACTATGATGTATATTTTAATCATTCTGGATTTTAAAAAACATGCAGATTTCTTTTGTTGTTTTCTAAATAGCACAGAAGCCATTTGGAAATGAAGCAATACATATATTAATGAATAAATGATAATATATTCTAGATAGAATGGCTATCCTAAGTATCCTGGAAACTGTAGCCTTCACTTCTTCGTACAGTTAATCAGATTCCTCCGTCACAGAAATACATGTTTGCAACTGACTATACATGGTCATCAGGGTTTAAGTGCTTAAACTCTTGAGTTTACTCTCCTTGGTAAGCCAGCAGTCCTGACTCTCTATTATGCTGCTATCCTGTCCTCACTCACATTCCCGCCCAAGGAGCAAACATTTTTGCAGTCATCTAAAGATGATAAAAAGAATCCCATTGCACTGGTTCCTACTCACCTGGAGAAAGCAGGCCCAAGAGGAAGCATGTGCTCAGAAGTGTTTTCATCATTTTTGAAAGATCATTAAACTCAGAGATGGACCAGGCAAGAGAACTGATACAGGGAGAGCTTTTACTTGGAGATATTTATAGGGCAAGGATTCATGCTGTGGGCAACACCTGGGAACAAATGGTTCCATGAGGTCTGGGAGTGGGGGTGTTGTGTTTGCTGAGAAGTCACAGAGGGACATAGTGAAATTCAAGGCTCGGTGTTGAAATTGGCGTAATTGTTAATTTTTCATTTCATTAAAGGTAAAGGTAAAGGTACCCCTGCCCGTACGGGCCAGTCTTGACAGACTCTGGGGTTGTGCGCCCATCTCACTTAAGAGGCCAGGGGCCAGCGCTGTCCGGAGACACTTCCGGGTCACGTGGCCAGCGTGACATCGCTGCTCTGGCGAGCCAGAGCCGCACACGGAAACACCGTTTACCTTCCCGCTGGTAAGCAGTCCCTATTTATCTACTTGCACCCGGAGGTGCTTTCGAACTGCTAGGTTGGCAGGCGCTGGGACCGAGCAGCGGGAGCGCACCCCGCCGCAGGGATTCGAACCGCCGACCTTTCGATCGGCAAGCCCTAGGCGCTGAGGCTTTAACCCACAGCGCCACCTGCGTCCCACTTCATTTCATTAGCTCTTGCCAGAAACCTCTAAGCATTTTTTTTTCTTTATCGTTAACGTACAATTTAAATTGTAATGGCACCAAAGAAAGAATTGAGGGACTACAAAGTCAAGGGCAAAACCAAGATGCAACCTGCATAGAACCCCCCCCCCCAAAAAAAAAATATCCTCCCCCAAAGGATTCCTCTTCTGAGAAGGAGGAAGAGTAGAAGAAGAAGAGTTTGGATTTGATATTCCGCTTTCACTCCCTTTAAGGAGTCTCAAAACGGCTAATATTCTCCTTTCCCTTCCTCCCCCACAACAAACACTCTGTGAGGTGAGTGGGGCTGAGAGACTTCAAAGAAGTGTGACTGGCCCAAGGTCACCCAGCAGCTGCATGTGGAGGAGCGGAGACGCGAACCCGGTTCCCCAGATTACGAGACTACTGCTCTTAACCACTACACCACACTGGCTCTCTGGATATCAGATAGTTCTTGGTAAGACTTGGTAAGGCTGTAAGCAAGGGAGTAGCCCTCAGCTGAGAGGAGTAGCCCTCAGCCTTCAGCATCTCAGAAATCCCTTAACCCATCATGGCTTCATAGCGCCTGAAGGTACTGGCGGCTTCAACAAGGAAGAATGATTCTCCTGTCATGGAAGTGGTCATCCTCCTCCCATAGGGAAAAAGGGATGATAAGTCGGCTCTAGAGCTGGTGTCAATGACAGGGGTCAGACCTTGTCAGGGGCCAGACTATATTTTGGAGAGGGGGAAAATTGAACAAATTCCTATTTCCTAGAAATAACCCAGAGATGCATTTTAAATAAAAGGACACATTCTACTCATGTAAAAACATGCTCATTCCCAGACCATCCATGGACTGGATTTAGAAGTTGATTGTTCCAGATCTGGCACCTGGGCCTTTGTTTGCCTACCCATGGACTAAGAAGTGTACCTGGTTAGAATAAAACACTCACACAGCATGGAGCCAGCTGTCTCGACAAACGACACAAACAAGGCTATACTCTCAATCACTCTTCATCACATTGAACCAGTCAAGTGGAAGGTACTGGGCAATGTGCAAAGCAGCAGTGGAGGAAGACATTGTTGGTTCAGCTTCAGATTAACTCAAAGGCCATTATTGCAGCCCAGCAGTGGGATGAGCCAATGGCAGTGAAGCAGTCAAATGTGGTATAGGGATGTAAGGTTGAGGTAGAAAGTCAAAATATGTATGTGGAAGTAAAGGACAAAGCCATTTCCCTTCCCCAGGGAAATGGAGATGCGGGCTGGACACGAGTCCACCCCATGGGCGGGGGTGTGGCTAGCCCTCATGTCATAAGGAGTCCCCTCCATGTCACGCCCCAGGCCAACCTATCCAGCCAGCCAAGGGGTGTGTGGTGCTCTATTTAAGCGGACAGGAACTCCCCCCTTTTTTCTGGTTCCCGCTCATGCAGTTCTCGCTCCCTCCCTCTCTCCCTCCCTAAGTTTAGACTCTCAGTCCTTTGACCTTTTTTATCATGCACCATTTCTATTCTCCCAATGCAATGGGTATAGAAACATACAATCTTTCAGACATTAGTGTTTTATGCAGCAAGACTCCTAAAAGTCTTTCATTTTATTGGTATTTTTTTTAAAAAAAGGATGATGGGTTTTTATTGGAAAACAGGGTGCATTTACCATGAGCCATTGCCTTTGCTTTTGTTTTATGTGGTGTCTAACTTGGTTTTAAAGAGCATATATTTTTTATCATCTTCCAGCCTCCAGAAAAAAGCACTGCCGAGGTGGTAAAACTAGGCTTTGCTCAGGGTTATAGACAGGTACCAGGGTTCTGAAATTTCATTCCTCCTTGTTCCAATTGCATCACATTGCTGACAAAGAGTGAAGATACTTTGAGTCATCTGATCTGCTTGCCTTTAGCCACGTTGCCTTTAACTGAAAAAAGCTAGATGCTTACACCCGCCTCACCACCCATCTTCAGTATCAACGTCATCTATATACATTATATTTCTCTATTAACTGGAAACCTTTATTTTCTGATACCTGAACCATTTTTAACAATGTATATTTTATTGGTTTTCTTAAAAGTATAACAAACAAAAAACAAAACACCACGGAGCTACACAAAATCAGAATACGACACCCTTTCTGCAATCTCTCCAGCCACCACATAAATATCCATAGTTTTCAAACATTTGTTCTTCTTTCAGATTTTCAACAAAATTCTTTTACCTTATTTCATCAGCCTTGTATGGAAGCATCCATCCAGAGTGTTGTCATCTTCAACTAAAGCGTCAAGCAGGTGACGACATTCAGATTTGTGGGGATTCTGCTGATAACACATTGCTTAGGTGCTTTTAGCTAGGATACGAAGTAAATGGCCACAGGATGGCATAAAATGCATCCATTGTTTCTCTCTTTTCAACACTGTTACATTATGGTTTATTTTCTAAGTTATATTCAATATAACATTTTCATACCTTTGGTCTCTTCCCCAAACATGTAATTTCCTCCACATTTGGACAACCAATAATCTTGATGCAACATGCAAGTATAGAAAGTGATCTGTTCTCCTAAGAGACTTCTTAAACCATGTAAAGTACGTAAGGAAACACAACTGTGGGGTAAAATCAATTTGTTCGCTTAGACAGTGGTTCTCAAACTGTGGGTCACGTTATAGAAGGGTCTGGTGACTTCTGTTTCAGTGTATCTGAAGAAGTGTGCATGCACACAAAAGCTCATACCAAGAACTAACTTAGTTGGTGTTTAAGGTGCTACTGGAAGGGGGAAAAATTATTTTGTTTTGACTGTGGGTCACCAGATGTCATTGGACTACAACTCCCATCATCCCTAACCACAGATCATGCTGGCTATGAATGATGGGAGTTGGAGTCCAACAACTTCTGGGGACCCACAGGTTGAGAAACACTGCCACAGAATATTAAAATTATTGAATATATTTTCCACACAAAGCCAAAAAATGTATTCTGTGGCATCCCCATCTCAAATGGTGGTACGTCTCTCTATAACTGGAATACCTCCACCACATTGACACTATTCAAAATTAATGAGAAGTTCACAGGTGTGCTTTGCCATCTAATCATTACCTGAATATCCAAAGTCCATGGGAACTAGTTTATTGAGGGATTAAGAGATATGTTGACTATGAACCAGTGCCTCCATCTTTTCTCTCACTTGGTGTGGGGTCCAACTTTCTTGGGAGTGCAAAGTCAGTTCCCAGGGCAAAGTTCTGGTCTTCAAGGGCCCAAATCAAAATGTAGCTAAAGCCTAAAGGCACAGCTCAGGTTAAGTGCTCATGTGGTAAAGCTGGACGTAGTTCAGGGGTACTGGAGGATGCCAGGGACACAGTGTTGTGTCATGAATATTGGACAATGACTCCAAAGTCATTACTGAGACCTGATGAAATCATTTTCTGGAACTTTGACCCTCCTTGTTCTAACTGCATCAGATTGTTGTGAAAGAGAGAGGATTATTTGTGACACTTGATATGTTTGGTGAGATTATATAATTATAATAATTTGGTGGTGACTTCCCTTAGCCAGACTGTTTTGAATGGAACCAAGCTAATGCCTTACAGCTGCTTCGAACCCTATCTTCAGTATGAATCTCATCCATTTGCCCAAAATCTAGAGCTATTAAAGAACAGGCTGCACAGTGATCTGTTGGGGATCCTCTAATGTTGGCTTTTCTGCCTTGGATAGGATGTTAGACTCGACAACCTCCCAGAATCCCATCTCACGCACAAAACGTACATGGTTCTACAGGGGTGGAATGTGGAGTTATTGATAAATGTTTGAAGGCTAAGACCAACAACTCAAACATGTGAGAAAAAGGCCTTAAAATGAAATTACGAAAATGAAATAACAAGGCTTGTGATTGCAACACTTTGCTGCCACTCTCAAATGGCTGTAGACATGCAACAACCATATCCCCTTGCCTAAAGAGAACCCTGCAATTTCACAACTGATTGAAGAAATGTCCTGGGTTGTGGTGCAGTTGCACATGACATAAAAGCAGATGATATGCACCACACTGTTCCATGTCCTATTAACTGCTGTGCAGAAGTACAGTGGTACCTCGGGTTTAGTACATAATTCATTCCGGAGGTCTGTTCTTAAGCTGAAACTGTTCTTAACCTGAAGCACCACTTAAGCTAATGGGGCCTCCTCCTGCTGCCCTGCCGGCGCAGCACGATTTCTGTTTTCATCCTGAAGCAAAGTTCTCAACCCGAGTTTACTATTTCTTGGCTAGTGGAGTCTGTAACCTGAAGCGTATGTAACCTGAAGCATAGGTAACCCGAGATACCACTATACAAAACATCTTAAGCAAACAAAACAAAGGAGAAGAAAGAGCAAAGAAAAGAATAACATCGAAACACCCGAAATCCAAAGAGCCCAGTGAGGACTGAGCATGTCAGTAGCTCCAGAATGTTGTGTGTCAGTTGAACTAGAAAGATGTAAAATGGAGTAGTGGGGGGGGGAGAGAATGGCCTTCCTGAGGAAGAGCAGCACTGCCGTTTTGTTGCTGGTCTCATTGGTGTATTTATAGACATGACAGCATGCTTCTTGCAAACATATGCAGATTCCTGGCTGTCCTAGGGGAATAGGGTGGGTTGTCATGAAAGGTACACCTCTGGAAATGCCCAGCTTTTCACAACTGATAAAGGTTAAAGAGCTTAGTTTTAGCCTAGATTATGTTCATTCATGAAAGAGAGCATACAGAGAGTTCAATGTTACTTGAAGATTGGAAGCCCTTTTGTAGTTGCAGGACATCTTTCTACAGATCTACTGCAGTGGCAGAGAAGCTTTTCAGTATGGGAAAACATTTATGGGATGACATCCAGCTGCTTAAGTCCAGGTTATGTCAGCAGCATGCAGAAGCTATTATTTTTTCTCAGAAATGCTTTTGAGTGCAAATTCTTGAATTTGGACTGTGACCATCTTCCCAGATAGTTTAGTTTAAATATTCCTGCAACATGTTGGTTCAATAGACTTGTCTATGACAGTCTCTCAACAATATGATAACCCTGTTATGTCACCTGGTTTTTCTCTGATTATCATTTTAATTATTTAAAAGCTTATCCTCCACTGTCTTATATGATGTATCCATTAATTATGTGGTAAGAAGGTTATATTTCTTAAAATTTAACAACCCAAAGCAAATACACAAGTAATTAGAGGCCCTGGAGAAATCAACCAGAAGTGCCAACCACAAGTCTGGAAATGATTGTGTACAACTTAGACATGCACTGACACACTGAATGGCCATTCTGATAGTAAGGAAAACATTGTGCATGCAGAGTAGCCCAAATGTGGGGATACAAGTTAAGTCAAGAGCTGGTACAAGAAGATGGTTTGAGTTATGCACTGATCTTCAGGAGGGCTGTGAATGTGTTTACTGACATTCATTACTGCGAAATGAATGCTGGGAGTGAGTGGAAGAGGGGTCCAGATAATCTACATGGAATGTGCATCTGATTGTATGAACGATCTTTGAATTCCCATGTTATATGTGAGGTTTCTGAGAAATTCAAGTCTCCATTTGGATCCCTTCCTATGCTCTACTGATGCACTTGTTGTTGTTTTTTTTAAATAAAATTTTTATTAATTTCCAAATTTTTTAACATAAACAAAAACAACATAAAAACAAACACAAAAACTCATATTTTCTTGACCTTATTTCCATAACCCTCTTTTCCCGGACTTCCCCATACCTTTCCCTTTTTGCATCCTTAATTTTAAACCATTATTCAGCAACCCTTCTTAACCAATTAAAAGTAAATTCATTCTCTTTTTCAATTCCACCCTAAAATTAAACGCAATTTTCCGCTGCAATTCTACGTCTTCTTTTCCCTCAGCATTTTAGCACTCCTCAATTTTATAATAGTTCTTAAGATACATCTTAAATTTCTTCCAATCTTCTTCCACAGTCTCTTTCTCTTGGTCGCGGATTCTGCCGGTCATTTCTGCCAATCCCATAAAGTCAATCACTTTCGCCTGCCATTCCTCCAGCGTGGGTAGCTCTTGTGTCTTCCAGTACTTTGCTAGAAGAATCCTTGCTGCCGTAGTAGCGTACAAAAAGAAATTCTTATCCTTCTTCGGCACCAACTGGCCGACCATACCCAAGAGAAATGCCTCTGGTTTCTTGTTAAAGGTGCACTTAAGCACTTTCTTAATTTCATTATGAATCATTTCCCAGAAGGCCTTAATCTTTGGGCAGGTCCACCAAAGGTGGAAAAAGGTACCTTCAGTCTCTTTACATTTCCAACATTTGTTATTGGGCAGATGATAAATCTTCGCAAGCTTGACTGGGGTCATGTACCACCTGTAAATCATTTTCATAATGTTTTCTCGTAAGGCATTACATGCCGTGAATTTAATACCTGTGGTCCATAACTGCTCCCAGTCAGCAAACATAATGTCATGACCTATGTCCTGTGCCCATTTAACCATAGCAGACTTCACTGTCTCATCTAATGTATTCCACTTCAACAGCAAGTTATACATTCTTGATAAATTCTTAGTATTGGGTTCTAACAGTTCTGTTTCTAGTTTCAATTTCTCCACCTGGAAACCAATTTTCCTGTCTTGTTTGTAGGCCTCCATTATTTGAAAATAATGGAGCCAATCTCGTACCTTGGACTTTATTTTCTCATAACTTTGTAATTTAAATTCACCACCTTCTTGTTCTAAAATTTCAGAATATTTCGGCCAATTAGTTCTCATATTAAGTTTCTTTACCTCCTTGGCCTCCATAGGTGAAAGCCACCTGGGAGTTTTATTTTCCAATAAATCTTTGTACCGTATCCAAACATTATATAGTGCTTTCCTGACAATGTGATTTTTAAAACTCTTATACACTTTAACCTTGTCATACCAGATATATGCATGCCAACCAAAGTTATTATCAAATCCTTCCAAATCTAGAATGTCTGCGTTTTCAAGAAGTAGCCAATCTTTTAACCAGCAGAAAGCTGCCGATTCATAGTAGAGTCTTAAGTCCGGCAGGGCAAACCCCCCTCTTTCTTTAGAATCGGTAAGTATCTTAAACTTAATTCTGGGCTTTTTGCCCTGCCAGACAAATTTAGATATATCTTTCTGCCACTTCTTGAAACAGTCCAGTTTATCAACAATTTGTAATGTCTGAAACAAAAATAACATTCTGGGCAATACATTCATTTTGATTACTGCGATTCGCCCTAACAAGGAAAGCTTCAGGTTTGACCATATTTCTAAATCTTTCTTTATCTCAGTCCAGCACTTATCATAGTTATCCTTAAATAAGTTTACATTCTTAGATGTCATGTTAATCCCCAGGTATTTTACACTCTTTGCCACCACTAACCCAGTTTCCTCTTGGAATCTCTCTCTTTCAACATTTGTTAAGTTTTTTTCCAGTACCTTGGTTTTTTGTTTGTTCAACTTAAATCCTGCGACCTGGCCGAATACTTGAATTAGTTCTAGAGCTCTTTTGGTACTAGTGTCTGGCTCTTGCAAGGTCAATACTAAGTCATCTGCAAAGGCCTTCAATTTGTAGTGTCTGGCTCCGACCTGAATCCCTTTTACCAGCTGGTCCCCCCTAATCATATTTAGCAGAACCTCCAGGACCGATATAAAAAGTAATGGGGATATTGGGCACCCCTGACGTGTCCCTTTTTCTATAGGTAGTTCATCCATAACCACATTATTTACAATTAACTTTGCCTTTTGCTCCGAATAAATTGCACTTATACCATTTTCAAACCTTTGGCCTACCCCCATCCCATGGAGATTCTTTTTCATAAATTTCCAAGATATATTATCAAAGGCTTTCTCCGCGTCCACAAAAATTAAAACTGCCTTTGTATTAATGTTCACTGTCAACATTTCTATAATGTCAATTATATTCCTTACATTGGTAGATATATGCCTACCCGGGAGAAAGCCTGCCTGATCTTTATGGATCTCCTCCACCAGCACCTTTTTTAATCTTTTTGCCAAAATGTCTGCAAAAATTTTATAATCCACATTAAGTAGTGATATAGGGCGGTAGTTCTTGATCTGTTTTTTATCAACCTCAGTCTTTGGTATAAGTATGATGAAGGCTTCTTTCCACATCTCAGGTGCCCTTTTCCCCTCTAATATCTCGTTACAAACCTCCTTAAGCGGCTGTATTATCCAGTCTTTCAAAGCTTTGTAGTATCTGGAGGTTAATCCATCTGGCCCTGGAGATTTCCCCAGTTGCATATTTTGAATGGCACCCTCTATTTCTTGTTCAGTTATTTTCTCATTTAAAAGCAACATACTTTGTTGCGAAATTTTTTGTAATCCATGTTTCTTGAGAAATTCTTCCATTTCTCTTTCGTTTTCCGGCCCTTGTGCGTACAGTCTTCTGAAATAACTCTGAAAGCAATTGCTGATCTCATTTGGTTTAGAAATGTTCTTTCCATCTACCTCCAAACTTGTGACTGTGTTCAATTTCTGTCTCTTCTTCAATTGCCATGATAGGAGTTTTCCACATTTATCTGCTGATTCGAATGTCTTTTGTCTCATTCGTTTAATTTTCCATTCAATCTCCTGATTCATCAATTCCATATATTGCTTCTGGTACAGTTTAATTTCTCTCAAGATCTCATGTGACTTTGGGTTAGATCTCAATTTCTTTTCACTGTCTTTTATCTTTTCCAAAATTTTATCTTTCTTCTCCTGCTGTTTCCTCCTTTTCAAGGAATTCTGCTGTATCAGGAAACCCCTCATCACGGCCTTGCTTGCGTCCCAGATCACTCGTTTCTCCACTTCTGTCCTCAGATTTATCTCAAAGTAGTCCTTCAAAGTCTTTTGGGCCTTTTGGTACACCTCTGGATCTCTGAATAAGGTGTCATTCATTCTCCATCTGAAGGAACCAGCTGTTGTTATTTTCATTTCCATCTTTACCGCATTATGGTCGGAGCATGTCTTTGGGCAGATTTCCACTTTCTTTATCTTTGGAGCCATTCCACTAGTAATCCATATTTGATCTATTCTTGTCCAGGTCATCTGTGATTCTGAAAAGAATGTTCCCTCCCTCTCGAGAGGATTTCTTGTTCTCCAAATGTCAATCAGGTCCAAGTTGTCAGTCATTTCAAAGAAAGTCTTAGGTAATCTCCCGTCCTTGGAGATTCACCTGTCTTTGTGCTTTGTCCATATTTGTAGAGACGACACCATTCATATCGCCTAAAAGGATCACCTTATAATCCAAATAGTCCATTAATGTCTCATGCAATTTCTTGTAAAATTCTGCCTTCCCTTCATTCGGTGCATAAATTCCAAATATCAGAATTTTTTCTCCTTGAATCTGTATCTCAATTGCCAAAATTCTACCCTGTTCATCTTTGAAAATCTGTTTTGGAGCCAGTTTCTCTTTTGCATAGATCACCACTCCTCTTTTCTTGACTTTATCTGATGAAATAAATTCTTGTCCCAATCTTTTATTTATAAGTAGTCTTCTCTGTGCCCTTGTCACGTGGGTTTCTTGTAAACAAATCAGATCCAATTGTTCTCTTTTCAAAATGTGGAAAACCTCACGCCTTTTTCTGGGAAGGTTCAGTCCATTACAATTCCAAGTTAAGAATCTCAGAGACATTGTTAATTAGTTGCCTCCAACTGCACCCTGCAGCTGTTCTTCGTCCGTTGGTGATTTAAGTCCAAATGTCAAGTTCCCCAAATCTGTATCCGAGGTTGAGTTTAAAACCCCTTTCACCAAGTCCTCTCTGTACTTGTGCAGAAATTGTTCTTTATCTTGTACTGTTCTTATCTTGACTTTCTTTCCTCTAAAATTAAAAGACAGACTGTCAGAGCTGCCTCCAGGTCCCAGCTCACAGAGGACCAACGCTAGGCTGTAGTTATGTACAAAAGTCTTTATTGAGATTCAGTCTCCATTTTAAAGCCGCAGTGTGCAGCTCTACGTCCCGACCTTAGACCGGCGAAGTCCCGTCTGAGTCTCCTCCCCCTCCACACCAGTTTAAGACTCTTGCTTTGCTCCACCTCTTCCTAAGTTCCTTTCTCCTCTGGGCCCTCCTGCCCGCTAGGGTCTCATCCTTCCTGGACTCCTCTGACGCTGACCCTGACGATTCTTGCCCCTCCTTCCGGCGGGCTTTAGGACCTGGTTCCCTATCCGGGCTACCTTCTGTGCCGCTCGCCTGTACCTTTGAACTTGGCGCGCGCGCCCAGCCTGCAACTTTCCTCTTAACCGTTAGCTCGCTCTCCGATGGAGGCGTGGTCAACCCTGACTCATCTTCTCTCGCTGGTGGTGCATATGTGGGCTCTGACACCTGGGACTCCTCCCCCCCACTACGCTCTGGTGGGGAAGCTGGTCCTGATTTCCAACTGCTGCTCTGGGAGTCCCCGCTGGCCCCTTGCTTCTGGGGTGTCCCCCTTGGGTCGCCCCTTGCCCTGCCCATCGGCGCCCCCTTCTGTGAATCTTCCGATTCGCTGGAGAGGCTCATGGAATCTATCGGGCTGCTGTCATATTCTCCTACGCTGCCCTCGGGTTGCTCCCCCTCGCTTTCCATCTCCTCTCCTCCCTGCACTCCCGCTGAGTCCCTGACACAGACCCTGTGGAAATTCCCACCTAAAGGGTATGTTGTTCTTCTTCAGCAGGTCCACCAAAGTCTTGAACTGAGTTCTCACCTCCAGAATGTATTTTGGGATATCCCTGTAGATTTGAACAGAGACGTTTTGAATCTGAAGTGTTTTCTGGTAATGCAAACTTAGTATCTTGTCTCTTTCCTCTTTGGATCTCAATGTTATCAGGCAGTCCCTTGGAATCTTCCTGCCTTGCCTTCTGCCCAGTCTGAAGGCAGTTGTTATCTCAAATTCTGTTCCCTCTAGGTTTTCCTGCCAAAAGTCTGAAATTTCTTTTGTGAGAAAGTCCACTAGGTTGTCCCCTTCACTTTCTGGAACCAGCCTGAGTCTTAAATTCTTCTCCTTACGCTGCATGTCTCATAAAGACAGGGTCGCCTCATGTTGGTCAAGCCTCCTGCAAACCGGTACTAAATTTTCCTGTGTAGATTCCGCAGTGGATTTAGCTTCTTCTGCAATCTTCCTTATTGTGGCGTTTTCCTCGACCAATTTGTGTATAATCTATGTGTTAGATGTCACACTCTTGGTGTTCAAGTCTAATTTTGCCGTTAAATCTGCCAGTTGCTTAGTATTTTCTGTACTCTGTTTATTCAATTTTTCTAAAGATTCATTTATTTTCAGTAATGCCTGCGTCACTGACTCCATGAATGCACTTATTCCTTTTTCCTGTCCGCCTGGAACTGTTGGCAATAGTCCTGATAAAGAGCCCCTTTTCTTTTGTGCTGCCTTAGACTTAGATCTTGTTGCTATCTCATCTGCAGGGCCACTCATGTCCCAAGGTCGTTCTCACAGGAACAGGTCTTGAATGGAAAAATCCAGTGACTTTGTTTTTAACAGTCAGTGTTGCAACTGTTACCTTCAGCCCTCTAGAGGGAGCCAAGATGTTCAATAAAGCAGAGAAACAATGAATCCAAAAACCCTCAGAGGGAAAAAGTTGCTAAAAACATCTCTCAGTCTTTTTAGTTGCAACCGTATTATTTCTACAAAGTCTCAATAAATTGTGTCTAATAAAGTCCCCACTTTGCAACACATCTGACAGTTCCCTGTCAAAGTGCTTCACCCAGGCAGTCCGTTCCCAGAGTCAGAGTCTGCAGTAAATTGTCTCTTTAAAACTTTTCCCGCAGGTTTCCTTTCTTCTTCTCCCCCCCCCCCGTTCCTGCTTACTAGGGGGGGGGACTTAAGCTAAAGATTTATCCTTAAATATATCAATTACAGCTTGCTGGATCCGTTGCTTTAGCAGTCATGCAATCTGGGGAAGGCAGACTTCCTTTATTTACCGTCCCCACTTTCGGCCGAATTTTTAAAGAATTTAATTTAAAGTCCCGATAAGGTTGCCAATCCTACTCACGGGAGTCTGTTTCAATCCAAATTTCAGGAAGGAATCGGCGCTCTCCGTTAATGGTGATGCGGCTTCACTCCACGGGCTGGGTAGCGACTCTCAGCTCTGCGCACCCCCGATGCTCCTCCGGAGCCTTTAAAAAGGCTCTTTTGCAGTAAAAGGGGGCGCAAACGATGCCCACCGAGTCTCCTTGTCCACAGGCTTCCGCGCCTGTGATTTTAGGGGTCCCCGCTTCGCCGTAGCGGTCAGACCCGAACTCGTGGAGCAGCTCCCTCTCCGGAGATCGGAGAGCGAGCCGCCATTAGCGCTGGCGCCAACCGGAAGTCCTCCCATGTTATATGTGAGGTTTCTGAGAAATTCAAGTCTCCATTTGGATCCCTTCCTATGCTCTACTGATGCACTTGTTCCTACGTATTGCACCAAAGCTCAAGTGGCCCTGATGCCAAGTTGAATATGAAAGACGTGTACTATCTGTCAAAATTACTTTTCTGAAAGACAAATGATCTGGTTACAACACTGAATATATGTATTTAATAACGACAAAGTGTACGGTGCAGAATCTTAATTGTACCCATACCTCTGAGGCTAAATGCACTTTATAACAGCTTAATTTGTGCATATAGAAATTTTTTAGGCTGAACTTTAGGCTGAACTGTCTTGGGTCAACATTTTTCAGCATTTTGAGATTGTTAAATAGTTAAACCAAACCTATTTAATCACTCCCACAAAATTTGCAGTTATATTTTTCTGAAGCACACTTATGAAAAACCAAAGAAGCTCCTTATCTGTTCCACTTTCCCTTAGTCCATCCAAGATACCCATCAAATGCGGTTTTATTTATTTGTTATTTCATAAATTTCATACAGTTTTGAAAAGTCTCCACCCTGTCTTCGGCTCATGTGAGCCTGAGGCAGGGTGGGGGCTCTGTTAAACTGTTCCTGCCTCCCAGCTATGCAGAACCCATTACCTCATTTGTGAGCCAGATAGGCATCAGGGCTTGCTTACCTGGGGGGCAGGAGCAGTATAATGCTCATGTTATGTACTAAGCTTGGATCCTAGAACAATAGGCAAGTAGGATCCTAGAATGCAACAACTGAATGGCTTGCAGGAAAAGATCAATCGGGCTCCAGGAGGGAAGCAGAATCAGCCAATCAGATGGGACTCATTGTGTAAATAATGTATATAAAAGCCTGAGGTTTGGGGGGCAATTCAATCACTGTTTTACAAGCTGCAATAAAGAGCATGAAATCACTGCAAGACTCCAAGTATATTTTCACTGGTGACAAGGATGGGATCCTGCTGAGCTGTCTGCCACGCACTGCACACAGCTGCCACAGGCAGCACAGCATCTCACCACGCATCCAGGCTACAGCTCCAGGACCCAGGGACCCAGAATAGCAACAGATAACAGCTTCATGCCGTTCAGCCCAGCCTCAGGAAACTGGGAAGTATACGCCACCCGCTTCCAGTTCCTCCTGGAGGCAAAGGACATCACCGATGCAGCCAAGAAGAGGGCGACTTTCTTCAGAGTCTGTGGAGAAGAATCATTGGAGATCACCCGAGCCCTCCTCATTCCCGCAAATATTGCAACCGTTCCCTACGACACGATTATGGAATTTCTGAAGGGGCACTTCTCGCCACAGCCCTCGGTGGTAGCGTGTCACAACGCCTTCTATGCAAAATGGCAGACCCCCGGAGAAACCATAACTGGGTATGTGACCTCCCTCTGCCAGGCTCCCTGCCTCGGCAACTTCAAAGGTCTGGAGAACATGAGCCAAGATGGCTTCGTGGGTGGCCTGATGGATGAGAAGCTGCAGCGGTGCCTCTACGCCAAGAAGGACCTGAAGTTCCAGGTCACCCTAGAGGAGGCTCTAGCAAGTGAAGCTGCTGAGAGGTCAGCGCAAGGATTCAAGTCAAACATGTCATCCCAACTGAGGGTCCAACCCGAGGATCTCACTGACGACTCAGAATCCAACCAGGAGGATGTGCACCAAGTGCAGCAGCACTCACAAGCTGCATGCCCACCAAGACAGCCTCGTCCACAAGAGGGGAACTGTGCAAGCTGCGGGGAGAGCCATGAGTGGAGGACTTGCCATTTATTCGGTGTAGATTTATTGCTTTATTGTTCGGCGTCCATCACGCTTCCCCCTGCGAGCCTCTGCAGGTCGTAAAGCAATTAGCAAAGTTGCACAGCGGTCGTGTGTCAAAAGGGCAGTAAATCAGTCGCAAACGTTTCTTCTGTCCTAAAGTCTCTTTATTAAAACAAAACAGTATATTTACAATTTCCAACAGCCATCTGCACAGGCGTCCTTCACATTTGCCATTGACGCTGCCAGGTGGAAATATGATGCTTTGTCTTTGTTGTCTCCACGTCTGGTGCCTTTGGAAGCCTTCCCACGCTTCTGCTGCTGAGAAGCGGAGCTTATCTGCCTTCCTGGCATCTGCTGCATTCCTCTCCGAATGTCCTTGGGCTCCTGTGCTTCCATTGGGCAGTTACGGATAAGATGTGTGTGACTGCCACAGCGAAAACATCTCTTGCTAGAGGCAAAAGCTTTCACAGTATGCTCACTGTGCTCTGCTGCCCCCCACTTCTTCTAGGGGTACAGCCTGTAGGCTCTCTAGCAGCCCCTTTACGTCTTATCTCTTCATCAATCAAGCGTCCAGAGATATAATCTAAAGTAAGGTCCTGAACCGGCATAGTCTCCATCGTGAGAACCAGGTTCTCATAGCTCTTGTCCAAAGAGCTCAGCAAAGCATAAGCTTTTAATTCCTTAGGAAAAGGGACGTTGAGCAAATGCAGATTGCTGAAGATAGACAGCACCTGTGCAATGTGCTCACGTATCGGTTCCCCTGGGGCCAGCCTTTTTTCAAACAAGGCACGCAACACATGCACCTTGGCCCCTGCTGTTGTGTGTTGGTGGATTCTTTGCAACGCAGTCCAAATCTGGTGGCAGGTCCTCAAACTGTCAATGTGGGGCAACTGATTAGCCTCAAGTGCCATGACTACGTGGGATATGGCCTTCTGATCTTTCTTGGCTGCAGCAGCTGCACGCTCTTGATCAGCAGCCCCTGCCCCTTCGGCGGCCACATAGGGGTCCTGCTGCATGCACTCCCAAAGCTGCTTCCCTCCCAGCCAAAAGTACATTCGTTTCTGCCAATCCTCCCAGTTACTCCCATTGAGTCTTTCAAAGGGTATGTTGAAACTCTCAAAGACTTGTCCCTGGGGCTGAGCCATTGCCTCCCTTCCCTTCTGCTGGCCTTTTGCAAAAGTACTCACTCAGCAGCCAAACCGGGCACTCTGGACGATGTGGCTCTTAGCTCCCTCTCCGTCAGCCTCCTCCGATCTGCCCTCTGCCTCTCTGAAGACTTGGCAGTCTGACATTCAGTCTTTTGAAGTCTTCCAAAGCCCTTTCTCACATGCTTCGTATCGACCCATAACCTATTCGGTGTAGATTTATTGCTTTATTGTTTGGTGTCCAGCACGCTTCCCCCTGCGAGCCTCTGCAGGTCGTAAAGCAGCGGTCATGTGTTGAAAGGGCAGTAAATCAGTCCCAAACGTTTCTTCTGTCCTAAAGTCTCTTTATTAAAACAAAACAGCGTATTTACAATTTCCAACAGCCATCTGATTCAAGCTGCATTTTCTCTGCGTCCTTCTCTCTCAGCTTGCAGCGACGCAACAAACTGCTTTCGCTTTCCACTCAGCTCACAGCATTCCAAGCTGCTTTCATCACATCCTGGCGTACTTCCCTTGTACGCGCCTCCTCTCAGGCTCGAGGCACAGAAGGTTAACCCTTCACTACACCCAACACCATTTCCGCTACACAGAATGCCAACAATGCAGAAAAGTGGGACACATCGCCTAGGTGTGCCATGCCTCCCCCCGCCCGACGTTTCAAGCCAGATGGCTGACCAAGAGTCCCAGGCCCTGTGGTCCGATATGCCAGGGCAACTCAACAGAGATCACAGACTGTCAGGTATACCAGTTGCCTCTTTCTAATGCAGAAAAAAATTACATTGAGGTACAGATAGAGGGAGCCCATGCGTGCCGCATGGAGCTTGATACAGACTCAACCCTGTCCATAATCTCGGCATGGACATTAAGGAAATTGTTTCCCAGTGCTTAGGCCTGTCCCATTCACCCTCCGGACTTCCAAAAACACAAAGGTCCCCAAGATGGGGGTGGGAATTTTCAATGTACAATATTGAGGGCAGAAGCGGTGATTGGACTTGATCGTGGTCAGGCGGCCCTACGTTAGCTTACTGGGGTTGGCATGGTTTGGGCCGCTGGGGCTAGCCATCACTGGGGTGAACCGCACCAGCTCCAACGTGGATGTGGACGCCATCTGCAAAGAGTTTCCAGAGGTTTTCGGTGGAGAACTGGGATGATATACTGGTCCCCCGTTGGCCTACAACTAGACCCTGCCATACGACCCATCAGGTTCAAGGCCCGCTGGGTCCTGTTCACCCTTAAACTCTGCATCAATGATGAATTAGACCGGCTCGTGGAGCAAGAAGTGCTTGAGCCGGTGCCTAACGCCCCCTGATAAATGAAAAGACAATTGTAATTCACAGGGGTGTGTTCCATGTCAAGTGTGGGAATGTTCAGGGGAGCAGGAGAGGATATACTGTGAGATTATATCCTAATCCAATTTGTGCTAACAAGTTCCCAAAATATCAGCAGAGTTTATGACATTCCCTTTTAAGTTCGCAACGGTAACGTCTGCACAGGTTCGCTAGAACCTCTATAATAATTACTCTAGTAATTTCCCCTTTGTTCCCTCTTAAAATACAAGACATAACACAGTCTTTATAAAAGTATAAAAGAGTTTACTCACATTCTGTTCACAATATGATCCCAGAAGGCAGACAGCTTTAAAAAGGTTACATATACTTAGAATCTATCTTATAGCAAGATAGTCCTATCCTCCTCTCTTGGCTGAGAGCCAAGAGGGCAAGTTGCTCCTTCAGACAGTGGTGTAGAGTGGGGGGTGCAGGGGGGCCGGCCGCACCAGGTGCAACATCTGGGGGTTAGGGTTAGGGGGCGCAAATCCACGTGTTAGGGGGTGCAAATTACTTGCCTTGCCCTGGGTGCTGACAACCCACGCTAGAGAGATGGCTGCCTGCCCTGTGCTTTTATCATTTACCTGCACAGGTGAGGCCACACCCACCTCTGGTCACATGCGGAGGAAGTCCGTCCCCAGGAAGTTTACCTGCTTGCTAGACAGACATCCCTCCCCATGTTCTAACATGTACACTCTAGGAATGTTGTCGTTGACTGCTCCTGTGTTTATATCCCACATCAAGCACCTGCAATTTTGTGTCAGTGTGGTGCCAGGCATATTCCAAAATTGAATGGACTCTCTCCTCAAAGGAATTCCCGGCATCACCCCCTTCTTCTATGATGTGTTGGTCACCGGGGCCATGCCAGGGGAGTTCAGGGACTGGCTGTGCACCGTCCTGCACCATTTCCAGACTGCCAGTCTCAAGGTGAACTGGGGCAAGTGTGTGCTAGGAGTGCAACAGGTGGATTTTCTAGGATTTACGGTGGACACAGATAGAGTCCACCCAACTGGGGACAAGGTGCAGGCTATTTGCGACACCCCGGCAACTAAGTGTAAGGTGGAACTCCAGGCCTTTTTGGGACTATTGAACTTTTACCATGCCTTCTTACCCCACAAGGCAGCGGTAGCAGAGCCGCTACACAGACTGCTTGGCAAGCGGGCCCCTTGTTTGAGGGGGCAGTGGCAGAAGGCTGTGTTTCAAGCAATCAAAGATCTGCTCGTCTCGAACTCAATCCTGGAGCACTTTGACGAGAGCTTGCAACTTCTGGATGAAAGAGAGGTGCCAGTAGCTTACTTTTCCCAGACCCTCTCCACTCCAGAGGAATTATTCGCAAATAGACAAAGAGGGCCTGGCAATCGCAAAGGGAGTAAAGAAATTTCACGATTTCTTGTATGGGCATGTTGGGATTCTGAATACGTGCAGCTTCACACAGAGTCGGTTAGGAGTTGGACGACAGCCAAGGCAATGTAAAGGAGTAAAATCTGCCTGGAGATATAGAGGCCTGGAGACAGCTCCAGGATTGGTCAAGCTCTCTCACGGGAATAATGATTTATGGCCTTCTGACTGGAATGTGTTAGTAGAGCGTTGAGCATTGAGAGTTGAGTGTCAAAGTAAGAGTCGTGTGGTGAGAGAGCTAGTTAAAGATCCATGTTCTGTTCTGTTCCTGTGAATAGTAATTTGAAGTCCAATGTATATATTAAACACCTATAAGTAACAAGTTACCGGTTCCTGTTTCGTCCATCCTGCCTGCAACCGATTGCGTTCGTGAACTCTGCATATACTCTGCTAAGGTCTGGCTAAGGTCCTGCAACAGGTCAGAAAGTTGCAAAACACCAATATGGCACCCCTTTACCGTTGTGACAGACCACAAGCCACTGCTTGGCCTATTTTCCCCCCAAGAAGCAGACCCCTCAGGTAATGTCACCCCGCATCCTCAGGTGGTCGATTTTCCTCACCAGCTACCAGTATACACTGGTCTACCAAGGGGACTGGGAGTACCGCCTCGCTGCATTTGACCGCCACTGTGATCAACTATGGTGGTGATTCCCAGGGTAATTCCCGGGGGGGGGGCAGAGAAGAGGGCTGGACAGAGGAATCCCAAGGGGATAGCAGAAGGATGAGGCCCATAGAGCAGGAGAAGTGGGTAAGGGATGCAGAACTAGGAAGTCCAGAAGTGACCCCTTAGGCTGAGCAGCCACAAGAACCAGTTCCACGACTGGGTGGACCAGCAGCACCAGACTCAATGGCTCCATCACAACCAGCAGCCCCAAAGCAAGAGCCAGAACCAGGAACCCCTACCGAGAGAAACCCGAGACCACAACGCATACGTAGGTGACCAGCATACTTCAACGACTAGGAATGCTAACCTTCTGGGAGCAATGGGGTTTATGTACTAAGCTTGGGTCCTAGAACAACAGGTAAGTAGGATCCTACAATGCAACAACTGAATGGCTTGCAGAAAAAGACCAATCAGGCTCCTGGAGGGAAGCAGAATCAGCCAATCAAACAGGACTCATACTGCCTCAACTAGAGCCAGGGCTTTTTCAGATGTGGCTCCGATCTGGTGGAACACTTTGCCACAAGAGACTAGGGCCCTGCGGGACTTGACATCTTTCTGCAGGGCCTGCAAGACAGAGCTGTTCCACCAGGCCTTTGGCCAGGGCACAGCCTGACTCCCTCCCTCAGCAATCTTCGTGGAGCTCTGGCCCAATGGTTGCCAGTGGCTTGATTTGAATTAATTTTATAATGAATGATTTTAGAGTGTTGTACTGTTGTACTTTTTTATTGAGCCCGGCTTCGGCTGGGGAGGGCGGGATATAAATAAAAATTATTATTATTACTATTATTACTATTATTATTATTATTATTATTATTATTATTATTATTATATAATGTATATAATAGCCTGAGGTTTGGGGGGCAATTCAATCACTTTTTTATAGAGCATGAAATCACTACATAACTCCGAGTGTATTTCAGCTCATCTGTGGGGGGGGGGGGGAGGAGCTCCTTTGTCCTTCCAGCTGGCGTGCAAGCCAGAGGGACATTGCGGCTTGCTCAGCTGGGGGTGGGAGCCTTTGCACTCTGCAGCTCAGCAGCGCAAAAAAAGCTGTGTTATTCTTGACTCATTGAGGTGCTGGGGTGAAGCCGCCTCCATTTCCTCAGTGAGAGTGGGGGCAGTTTCAGCCAGGTTCCTTGCGAGGCTGGGTCAAATGCAGCTTGGTGTTTAAAACTGTCCTGTATCTCCAGATCCTAATGTGTGGCTGGTGATACATCACGATGTTGCAAATCTGATGTCACCAAGCTCTATTCCTTACGGTCCAGTCAAAAAACGAAATGATACATTCAGAAACTGCACATGAGATAGAGTAGCCCATGGGCAGGGCTACATCCACACAAAAATTGCCATTGTAATAGTAAATGTAAAGGGACCCCTGACCATTAGGTCCAGTCGTGACTGACTCAGGGGTTGCGGGGCTCATCTTGCTTTATGGGCTGAGGGAGCTGGCGTACAGCTTCTGGGTCATGTGGCCAGCATGACTAAGCTGCTTCTGGCGAACCAGAGCAACACATGGAAATGCCATTTACCTTCCCGCCAGAGCGGTACCTATTTATCTACTTGCACTTTGATGTGCTTTTGAACTGCTAGGTTGACAGGAGCAGGGACTGAGCAACGGGAACTCACCCCGGTAATTCAAAATCATCTGGATGGACTATGAATATGTGCAACATAGATTTTATGTCACTCTTTCCCGTTTTAGATGTGGTGCCAAATGTGTGCACCAAACCAAAACACTGTCAAACAAATATGTAACATCATCAAGCTCTTGATAACCTTCCTGCAATTAAAAATTCAACAGGGTTTAATTTTTCCCATATAATATGAGAAATTTCTGAATGTATTTCCACCCACCCATAAGCTTCTATTCTTGTACAGTCCCACCACAAGTGATGGCATGTCTGCCTCTAACTAAAACCTTTCTTAAACATTGGCACTATCCAAAAGTAATTTGTACAATTGCTCTGCTATTCTACACCACCTATGTATTAACTTGATGTCCAAGGAACTATGGGAAGTTGCTAAGACATTGATAGACAGAGCAACATATTGATGCTGACACAGTGCTCCTATGTTTCCTCTAACTCGGTATCGGGTCCAACTTGGTTCAAAGAAGCATATACTTTTTTCTGATCTTCCAGGCCCCAAATCAAAGTAACCAAGGTCCAGTACAGGTGACTACCTAGGTAGCAAAGCTGGACATAGCTCAGGGATAGTGAACTGTGCCAGGGACACAGCAGTATGCACTGAATATTGGGCAATGGAGCCAGAATCATTAGAGTGAGCTTTTATAATTGCCTTCTGGAATATTATTTCTCCTTGTTCCAGTTGAACCAAGCTTGTTATTTGCACATGCTTGAAATCCCATATTCAGTGCCAACAGCATTCATATGTTCCACGTCTCTCTAACTAAACTCTCGTGACATCTGTGCTCACTGGGAATCTCTCCAAACAAAGCATCCAGGCAGGTTTTCTTATCCTGATAGGAAAGAGAGGTAGAAGCACACAACATGTTTGCAAAAGGCCAGAGCTCCCAAGGAGAACTATTTCAACGTCAAACTGCAACTACTATTCTAGTAACTATTCATAAATTCTGCCATCATTTTACTAACACCTGCTTCTTCGGAAAGTAGTTCAGGACTGATTAAAGTACTGCCCATCTCTCCATCCATCTGTTCCCTGATGGTACCAAACACTGATATCTGTGCTTTTTTTGTTTTAAAGTGTTGGATGCCACTTTGAGTCTCTCCCTGTTTCTTTCAATGCCTTCACCCTCCCTTATACTGTGAAGATGAAATGATACTTTGAGTAATTTAATCTTCTATGTAATTTTGAACCCACAACTGAGTTAATATTGATATACAACTGAAACAATTGGGCATATGGCGCCTATGTGAGATATTTGCATGGTATGTACTCCCAAGTGTCCACAGATGATGTGTAGATTAAGAGTGACAAAAAAACTTTCTTCTTCTTCTTCTTCTTCTTCTTCTTCTTCTTCTTCTTCTTCTTCTTCTTCCGGATTTGGGGAGGGATACTCAAGGGTACACAGTACCAGCACCTCCCCCCGAATGTTAAAAGTGTGGCACATACTGCAGCAACTTCATGGTGACTACTGGCACCTATTTTTCTTAAAAAGAGCGAGCACTGATGATGATGATGATTGGCATCTGTCTGTCTCAAGAGACAATTGAGTGCACCTGGACTGCTGCATTAGCAGCACCAAAATTACTTCCCCTGGGTGCAAACATTGGAGTGAGTATGGACGTCATGGGCTGCCCAAGTGACAAGACTCCTCTCTTAGACTCACTGAAATGGTCCAGAAGAAAGCAGAGCAAGACATCTGGCACCAGCTTGGCTGCAAGAGTTGCCATAAGGACTTCCTTATGCCATCCAACTGTCTTATGGACTCCACTCTGGATTTTTTATAGGGTTTATTTCTTAGCCTCCCCCCCCCCCCCATAAATATATCTCACAAGACAGAGTAGGTTTAGGATCACAGTATTCCTTCTCCTGAATCAGCTACCTTCTCAGGTTTTAACCAGAGCCATCAGTCCCTCACTTTCTTCTACAACATGTCCAGGAATCACTTTCTTGCCTGCTGGACCCATGATGGGCTTTGTCCACTCAAACTGATGGAGCCTGTTATCGCATGTAAGGAAAGTCCCAACTCACTGAAGGGCCGGCAAGCCTTCGGGGAGCATGCGGATGAGAATTGAGGGTCTGGGACTCAGCTCCATTTCTCCCCGACTTGCTTTCCCCTGAACTGTCTTTCGGTGGTGCCCGGAAGTCAGTTCTATCCCCAGGCGGGGGGACAGATAGTCTTAACCAATGCCTAAACAACCACTCACGGTTTTGTATTTAAATAAAGTTGTGGCCAATATTATGCCAAAAACCTTAAACAAAAATTAAGTGTGCGTTGTGAGTTATTTGGGGGGTGGCTTGGGGACCTCGACACGTAAAGGCATTAAATGGTCCTGGTTACAACTGTATCAACAATGCACTTTTGTAAAGTCTCTGGAATGCAATGGTGAAGGCTTGAGACCCTTGACAGCTTTTGAATTGCTATGTAACAGACATAGCCAAGACAGGAAAGAGGCTGTTTCGATGATATATGGTATGATATTAGACAGGTTTGTGGGCAACACAGAAGAGATGGGAGACTGACATAGGAACCTCAAAAGTGAAAAAGCATGGATATACGGCGTAATCCATCTCTAAATACAAATTTCTTCTCACCTCCAGGAAATTTTCCTTAAAATTACTTTTTGGTGGTGTGGATCCCCACATGCCTTGCAAAGATAAATCCATCAAGCTCACCATTATGTTACAAAGACTGTGGAGAATGAGGTTCCTACTTTCACCTTTGTTGTGGGGTGTACTGTGAGCCACACCTTTTGGCAGAAAGTTTTTCATCTGATCTTCAAAGTTACCCTCCTAATTTGGTACTTGCTTTATTATCATGAGATTTGACCCCAAATTCCACCCTTACATCTAAAGAACAAATTTTCTTCCTGTTCACAGCAGCTGGACTAATTATTGCCCAATAATGGAAAGAATCGTCTAGTATACTGTATTCGATGACACATTAGAGTTGAGTAAATACGGTATATCTCAAAGTTAAACTGAGCAAGTCCATCCCTCCTTCAAATCCCTGTGGCTGCCACTACCATCCTCCCCTCCTCCCACTGGCTGAGGATGGGGTGAGGTCGGTGTGGGTCACCCTGGGTGTCATCCCTAAAAGTTACCTTTTGGTGGCATTGGACCCCCACAAGCCTTGCAAAGATAAATCCTTCAAGCTCACCATTATGTTGGAAAGGCTGTGGAGAATGAGGTTCCTACACTGTAGTTTGATATAGGTGTACTGGAAAGAAACCTCTAGTTTACTGTATTTGATGTCCACTGCCCTCTCCTCCTTCTCCTTCCCCAACACCACAGGAGAAGTTGCTTAAATAAGGCAAAGAGGTTGCTAGCTTTGGAAGGCAAGGGGTGGGAAAGAATCATAAGTCACCCACCAGCGCCCCTGCTCCTGGTCTGTTAAAGGATTGCAGATCTGCAGCAACCACAACACAACCAAGCAGCAGCTTTGTACCCATCAGGCTGGCTGGGCCTTGCTCAGAAGTGACGCTGGACATTGCATGTGTGCTGCTCTCTCCCTCTTGTCCCCCCCCCCCAACACACACACTCTTCTCCCCAAACTCCAAGTCTCTCTCCAGTATGGGTGCCTATGGAAACTCAGCATGGGACTCAAGGAAAGCCACGGCTGGCAAGCGAGCGACCCGTTCGCCAGGGAAGCTGGAGTCATAGAATCATAGAATCATAGAATCATAGAGTTGGAAGAGACCACAAGGGCCATCGAGTCCAACCCCCTGCCAAGCAGGAAACACCATCAGAGCACTCCTGACATATGGTTGTCAAGTCTCGTTCTTCTGGGTTGGGGTTTGGGTGGGCAGGAAGGAAGGAGAACTGAGGCTCATTGGACTTCATGGTGTGCAGGCAGCAGGGTCAAAGTGTCACGTCTCAAATGAAAGTAATTTTTATTCTATAGTACACATTTCCTCTGTGAGAAAAGAATGTGGTATGATTAGAGATAAAGTTAAGAAGTAATGAAGATAGAAATGTGATATTGAAATTAATAAGGTGGAGACTGTGAAGATATTAAGAGGGAGAATGAATTGTAACCAAGATCAAGAATATTCTGTATGCCAAATACATTGGTTGACATTCCATTCACTGTTGGCATCCTTCCGCAATTGCTTTATGAGCAAATAAAAATAATTAGACGTTTGATTGATGAGATGGAGAATGAAATGGGCATAGAAGGGTCAAAAGCGGGTGTGAATTAATGAATACATAATAAGTAAAGAACTATGGGATATGATTTTTGTATTTTATCACAATGGAGAAACAATTGTGGACAAATATTAAAAGATTTATTATTGTTGAATATGGAGAAATGGTTGTGAAAGTTATTGGAGGTAAAGTTGTTATGTTTGATTAGAGAAAATATATTGTTGATTTCTCTTTTTCCTTTCCTTTTCTTTTTCCTTTTGTTTTTCACTTGATGTTTTCTTGTCTCTTTCTCTTTGTTTTTTTTAATTTAAATTAATTCCTTTTCTTTTATTATGAGATATGGTGTAGGTAAAGTTATTTCTTTGATTACATCCTTGACAATGGACCTCCCCATGTGTTGTTTGTTGTTTGTTCTCCCTTGTGCTATGACCCCCCACACTAGTATTCTTGCTTGTGGTGAGCTTGCAAATGTAGTATCAATTTCAATAGATGCTTGTCTGTATTTTCTTTAATATCTGGATTGCCATTGCCATTTATTAATAATAAAAAATAGTTGGCTACTTTTATAATTTTTGTGTAAAAAGGAAAATGAAATAATTTATTTGGGTCAGGATAGAAGATCCATGGAAATAAGATCAGCTGGGTGGCACCAGCCATTTGTTCTTTGCCTACCTGGAAGCAATCAACACAACTTTGTAAGGTTATGCATTGGGCAAGGCTTTGTTTGGATGGATGGGAGGGTGTAGCCTTCGCCTGCCCCTCCTCACTAAGGGTATCCTATTAAAGGGATCTGGGGGTGTGGATTCTGTCCAATGCCTGGATGTGGGCTGTTGGAATGTCACTGCCCCAATGGGGAGCCCTCAGAGGGTCCCTATTTGATGTACGTCATAGGGCTCCCCCTATTGGTGGTTTACACTGCAAATGGGTGCGAGTCAAGATATGCTGGCACCCGCATGTGTAAACAATAAAGCTGTGGCCTATTAGAACCCATAAACGAAAATAATTCTTTCTGTGTAATTATTGTCTGTAAGGGTCACAGGGCCTTGGCATGCAAGTGGGGCTAAACAAAATAACATGCAAATTCTCATATTTTACTTCAAATGCCTTTCTCAGCATTCTACACATTCTGCATATATAAAACATAGAGATATAGAATACAGATTCAATGTGCCAGATGAGTTTATTTTTTTATGATGAGTTTCACCAATTATGAAAAAGAAACCCATGAGGCCTGAGCTCCTCTTCTCACCACTAGGCTCCCAGTTTCTTCTGCAGCTACCATGAATGGTGGAATTAACAAGGAGGAGAGCTTTGCTGTCTTGTATCTACCCTTCAAGGTGGATTTTGTTTGTGGATATCTCAGCATTCCAGCATTTTGCTTCAATTTGACCCAGTACAAAGTTACCGTGTGCTACGATTTTTCCATTAAGGGCACACAAGTCTTCAGTTGCACAGCCTTTAAATGTGAGCCTTTGAAATGAATGAGGATCTGTGTAACACAAAGTATAACCTTTGCATGAGTTCTTTATTAGCGCTTTGGGGATAGGGATGACTGTGGTTATTAAAGCTCAACCAACACACTGACAATACACACTCACCAACCAATCTGACAGCCAAGTATCACTAGCTTTGAATTTGGGTTTCCTGGCTAACACCATGGTGCTGCATTGTGAACAGGAAGTTATCCTATGTCTCAGTGCTATTTTTATAGAAAAAGAGGTGCCAGAACTCAACATGAGTGCCCCTCTTGTTCTCTTAGAATGGCAATGGCGCCCACCTGAGAGTTGCTAGAACTGAGCTGAAAAAAAGTCCTCGTCTCCCACCCCATGTATTTTGCTAGACTAAGGCAGCAATTCTTTTGCACACTTGTGATTCAATTAATACAGTTTAACTTATTTGCCAAGAAATATGAACAGAGGTGTACATGGTAGAATCCTTCTTTCTCCCAGACTTCTTTACTTTTGAATTTTTGGCCAAAGTGTGTGGTTCTGTCCTTCTGGACCAGCACCAAATGGTGCATACTGCTCTGAGGAGAAGTTGTAATGTGCTGGCTAGTCCTGCACCTTCCCCTGTATCCCTCTCCTTTGCTCCTCCTTGTGGATTAGAGGACAAAGGTGTGCTGTAAGGAGTCCTCTGTGCTTTGTGCCCCCCCCCGAGTCACACAAGGTAAAACCTTGCACATGAGTGAGCCTGCCCCCTCTTGTTGTTATGCTCTTCATATGGGGATAGTTTGGAATCCAAAACAGGACTAGAGCATTGCCCTTTCCCTCAGAGAAAGAAATCAAAGCTATACACAAATGTCAGTCATTGCTTTTCTGGAAATGAGAAAGAGACAGAAGCAGGCAATATTACTCACATGCAAAAGCACTATAATAGTAAATGCACTTGGTCTCATTGGCAAGGCAGCTGACATATCCCTCACGTGGGCAACTTTTATCCTTTGGTTTACTAATATCGGTGGTCTTGAAGCAGGCTGGGCACTGTAGACCATTGGGGGAAAGATCTTCACGTGGAGGAACTACCATAATAAAAAGCTACAGTCAGCATATGGATACACCTCATTCCCCATTCTCTTTATTGTACTTTTATTTTGATTTCTTTCATGCCTTCTAGTAGCTGCTGACACAAGCTGGACAAGCTACCACCACATTATGCCCTGCAATAATGATGATGATGATAATGATATTAATTATTATTATTATTATTATTTATTTCTATCATCTGGCTGGGTTTCCGCAGCCACTCTGGGTGGCTTTCAAAAGAACATTAAAAACAGAATAAAACTTCACATCTTATGGGAGGGCATTCCACAGGGCGCCATTACCAAGAAGACCATTTGTCTGGTTTCCTTTAACCTTTCTTCTCACAGTGAGGGAACCGTCAGAAGGCCATCGACGCTGGACCTCAATGTCCGGGCTGAAGGATGGAGGTGGAGGCACTACTTCAGGTATTCTGGACTGAGGCTGTTAAGGACTTTAAAGGTCAGCACCAACACTTTGAATTGTTTTTGGAAACATACTGGGAGCCAATGTAGGTCTTTCAAGTGTTATATGTTCTCGGTGGCCACTCCCTGTAACCAGTCTAGCTGCCACATTCTGTATTAGTTGCAGTTTCCAGGTAAGGACCACATAGATCATGTTGCAGTAATCTAAGTGGGAGATAACTAGAGCATGCACCACTCTGGCGAGACAGTCTGCGAGCAGGTAGGGTCTCAGCCTGCACACCAGATTTGACCTGTGCCTCCATGTTCAGCTGGGAGTCCAAAATGACTCCCAGGCTGCGCACCTGGTCCTTCAGGGCCACTGTTACCCCATTCTGGACCACACACTCGCCTGCCCCCTGTTTTCCCAAAACAGTAGTTTTGTCTTGTCAGGATTCAACCTCAATCTATTAGTCATCATCTATTCTCCTACCACCTCCAGGCACTCATACAGGACCTTCACCTGGTCAGATTTTAAGAGTGAGGTAGAGCTAGGTATCATCTGCATACTGATGAACACCCAGCCCAAACTCCCTGATGATCTCTCCCAGCGGCTTCATATAGATAATATAAGCATGGGGGAGAAGACAGAACCCTGAGGCACCCCACAAGTGAGAGCCCCTCTATATGGTCCAGAAGGATATCATGGTCAGTGGTGTCAAAAGCCGCTAAGAGATCCAGCAGAACTAGGAAACAACGTTCACCCTTGTCCCTAGCCCACCAGAGATCATTGACCAGCTTGACCAAGGCAGTTACTGTCCCATGATGAGGCCTGAATCCTGATTGGAAGGGATCCAAATGCATCCTTCGGGCGTGCATGGAGTTGTTCAGCAATCACCCATTCAATCACTTTGCCCAAGAAGATTTGAGAATGGGCAATTGTTGGCCATATCAGCTGGGTCCAGAGATGTGTTTTTAAGAAGTGGTCTAATGACTGCCTCTTTGAGTGGGGCTGGGAAGACTCCCTCACAGAGGGAAGCATTCACCACCCTGCAGAGCACATCGCTCAGACCTTCCCAGCTGATTTTTAAGGAGACAGGTGCTTGGTTTCACTCGTCCAAGCATCCAGTCCACATCCTCGGAGGTAACAGATTGGAATTTATCCCATGCAACTAGACTAAACAGGACTCGTGCACTTTCGTGCCCCAGCCCTACTCACATGGTTGGAGTCTACCTCTTTCTGAATCCGAGCAAATTTATCTGCAAAAAATCTTTGGAAAATCATTGCAGGAGATCATTGCAGGAGATCTTGTTTCGCTTTTACTTAGTGTCAAATCACCCACATTCATAGAGGTAAACACCAGGTCTAAGGCACATCTATAACTATGAGTTGGGCCAGACTTATTCAGGGACACCCCCATGGAGGCCATGCTTTCCACAAAGTCCGGAGTGGCCCCTTATAAGGTTGTGTCAGCATAAATGTTAAAATCCCCTAGGACAACCAAACTAGGTGTATCCAGGAGCATGTCCACTATGACCTGAAGTAGCTCGGCTAGGGAATCCTTGGTGCAGCAGGGAATCCTTTACTGCCCCTATTGCCCAGCTTCCAGAACATGCACTCATAAAACTGGGTCTTCCCAATAGGATGCCTGGTCCAAGCTAATGACTTCCTAAAAATCACTGCAACCCCCTCTCCCTCCCCACATGACCTGGGTTGCTGTGCCTAAAGGAAACCTGGTTGACAAGCAGCAGTGAGCACAGGCCCATCTGCATCACCCAACCAAGTCTCTGTCACACATGCCAGGTCAAGTCCCCCATCCATGATCAAGTTATGGATGGCAGTGGTGTTATGAATCATTGACATGGCATTGTATGGCAGCACCTTCATGTCATGTGGGTCTCTCTTGCTGATTCCAATATGCTTCCGGTCAAGACCAGACCCGGAGGCAGAGGTAGTCGTCAAATAATGATTAAACCTGCCTCCTCAGTATTGACATGGTCTGGCCTTAGAGTAACTCCTCCTCCTACCCGTGATCACAGAGATCGGGCATCCCAGAGAATCCTCCCCTGCGTAACCTGCCCCAGATATTCTGTTGGCTAGGGCCCACTCCCAGGCAGCTCTGACCCTCATTTGCCATTAACTTTGATGAACAGACATATCTGCTGAGCATTTATAAAAAATATTGTTGTGTTTCACCTTTTGTCATGCACACTATTATTTTGTGGATTTTCTGGAGTTCTCAATTGGTAGCAGTATATCAGGCAAGCTCTCTGCTTTCTGATTCTAACTCTTTGTATCTGAATTTACAGACAGCTGCATTCTCTTGGAGGTAATATCTCTCTCTCTCTCTCTCTCTCTCTCTCTCGTGTGTGTGTGTATTTGTGTGTGTGTCTATGTGTAAGCAAGGAGTGGGCAGGCCCAGAATCCACATGGGGGAGAGTGATTCCCAGATTCCCAGATTCCCAGATTTTCTGGATTTCTACTTCTCTTCCTTCAGCTCCACCAACTGCTTGATTGAGATGTGACAGATGTATGTAAGGAGGTGATCATCTACTCCACCCATTAAAGAGTCAAGGATGAACCACCAGTACTTCTTAGACCCTTGCATCCTGCATCTGAATGGACCAAAAGACAGATTTCTATACAGTGGTACCTCGGGTTACATACGCTTCAGGTTACATATGCTTCAGGTTACAGACTCCACTAACCCAGAAATAGTACCTCGGGTTAAGAACTCTGCTTCAGGATGAGAACAGAAATTGTGCGCCAGCTGCGCGGCGGCAGCAAGAGGCCCCATTAGCTAAAGTGGTGCTTCAGGTTAAGAACAGTTTCAACTTAAGAACGGACCTCCAGAAATAATTAAGTACTTAACTCGAGGTACCAATGTACTCTTCTTGCAACTATTTTTTTTTTATAAGATTTTTATTGGGTTTTCACATTTTATAAACACAGACACACACACACGGACAAAGACAACACATATAAAATTTCATATCCTTACTTTCCTAACCCCAGTTCTTGACCTCCCCCCACCCCCCCTTCATACATCCTAATTCAATTAAATTAGCTCAGCAAGTTCATATCTCTCATCCTTTACATATTATTATTATATATATATATATATTTTAAAGAAATACTTAATTCTTATTACTTGGTCAAATTTTACTTATCCAGTTTCCTTATAAACATTAAATCCTTTTCTAAGGTCGACTCAAATTCCTTCCACGAATTTCCCTTTTATCTTAAAAATAGGTCATAATAGTCAAACACAAAGGTCATAAACATATTTTTTAAAATTCTCCTCCCCCCCCGCCCCAGTTTCTGTCCCTTCCCAATGTCCCCATGTCCACAAAAACAGTCTTTAGCCTGGATTCCTCACATCTGAGGCCTTTAAATCTCTGTCAGTCTCTCTCTGCCGATTTTGTTGATAGCCCTCTTTGTTGGTCCTCGGGTCTTGAAGGAGTTCTAGCTCAGTCTCATCAGATTTTCTTCCATCCAAAGTACTTGACACCAGCTGCTGCGAAAGGTCAGCCAATCCATGCTCAAAGAGGAAGCCCCAGTCATATTTCTTATTTCTTTTAAATTCAAATATTCCAAGTGTTCCAGGGGCTTCCTCCCTCTTCTTTCGCATCTCTCGCAAGTTTGTAATCCAAAGGTCTTCTTCTTTGTGTTCTGACAATGTAGGCTTGTGGTTGGTACTCTCCATCTGTACTGGCCCTTGTTCCCTCTCCTCCTGTTCCGAAGTTATCTCTTCTAATTCAGCTGCAGATTTTTTCCCGGTCAAGTCCATTGTGCATTCAGCAGAGTCACTTATTTTAGAGTTCAAGGTTAAAAGTTGTTTACTCATAGCCGTAGTCTGCTCCTGCAACTTTCCCACAAGAAAGAACATTCTTTCTATCTCTGCCTGTAATTTTCCATCTGCAGCCATTGTAGTGTTTCAATGTTTCCCCTAGGGGGATTCTGGTTACTTAATAGTCTTTTCCCAACAGTCCGTTACTTTGTTATTTCACTGCTTTGTTCCCAACCACTTTAATTCAAATATAACAAATTTAGTCCAGAAAGGTGTTAAATAATAAGATTTTTAACTTTCACTGCCCGTTTGACAGCTCCTTTGACAGCTGTCAAACTCCTTGTTCCTTTTTCTCCAGCTCACATACAGGACACTCCCGGGTCTGGGGGGGTTTGAACAAAAACTTCTAAAATTCCACTCTTACTCTCCAGCACAAATCTTCTTCTGTCAAATTCATGAAAATATTATCTTTTAAAAAACACCAAAAAGAAAAAACTCTCCACCTTAGTTCTCCGATCCTTGCTTTAAATCTTCTGTAAGCAGGGGGGTGCGGACTTCCCTTTAGCACATCCCCCGATCGTACCGAATTCAAGGATAGAAATTTTAAAGTCCAAATTCCATTCTACTCACGGATTAATTAAAGTCCAAATTTCAGGGAAGAAAGTCAGCGGTCTCCGGCCATGGCTCGCGGCTTCGCTCCGCTGCAGTAGCGGTCCACTCACAGCACCACGCCGCTCCCCGTACCCTCTCCGCAAACTTTAAAAAGGCTCTTCGTGGGTCGGGGGAGCGCTTTAGGTGCCCGCTGAGTCACCAAGTCCGCAGGCTTCAGCGCCTGCGGTTTCTGAGGGTCCCCGCGTCGCCGTCGCGGTAGAACCCTTCTCCAGCGGAGCCGATTCCCTCCGGAGCTCGGAGGGAATCCGCCATTAACCAGATCGCGGTAACCCGGAAGTCCTCTTCTTGCAACTATTAGGCACTTATATAATTGGTTCATACAGTGTTTTTTTTCCAGAAAAAGGGGGCTGGAATTGTGTTTGGCGTCTGCTATAAACATTGAGACTAGCCTATCCATATGTTTAGGCAGTAGATGCAAGTTTTAATATGCTTTTATTCTATTGTAATTTTAACTTTTTGGATTATTATTTTTTTTACAATCCAGGATTGTATAAATTTAATTAAAAAAATAAAGTGATATGCCAAAGGATTTCTAACACTTCTACATATGTCCACTGAGAATTTATTCCAAGTGAATCAGCCTAGAGAGGCAGTTAGCACAATTATGTTGCCACTTCAAGGGTGGCAAACTGATTATCAACCCTGCGGGGAAACCCCTGTCATTGGCTTACTGGCCCAAGTGCTCTGACACTGAGCCCCCTCTGCTGAAGATGGGGGGCTTTGGGTAGGAGGCAGTAGGGTTCCTGGCTCCTGTCATAGCCTAGTGCCTCCTTCCCCAAGCCCAGGTAGCATTTGCTCAACTTTGGTCAGGAGGCATGATGCTCTGACAGGGTCTGAGAGTGCTCCCACTACCTCCCCAAAGCCCACCTGGTTCTGGGTTGGAGGCAGCAGGGTTCCAAGATCCTGTCTCAGACTCATGCCTGCTTTCCCAAGCTTGGGAAGAATTTGATCAGCTTAAGAAAGGAGGTGGTCTGATGGGGTCCCCAAGGCCTCCTGCATCCTTCCCCCCAAAAGTTGGCAGAACTATGTCCTAGCATTTTCCGCCAGAAAAAAGCCCCGTTTTTATAAGCCCTTGGCCTTCAGAGATGCAGATACTCACGGTGGACAGGTTCCTTATTGCATTCATCTGTTTGGCAGCAGACCGTCTTCAGCTGGAGGAATTTACCTTGAGCTGCACTGAAGCTGTAATCACCTGAGTGGCAATAATTGGAAAACGCACATGCCCGGAAAGTTAAAAATTCAAACTCTGGAACTGAAAAGAAGAAAAGGAAGTAAATCACAAGATAAGCAAAAAAAATATATTTATTTTTAATGATACTTCTCTTTAACTACATTTTTTTCTTCAGTGAGAAACTACATAATTCACAGTTCTTGAACCAAGAAATGAACCAAAACACAATTATCTTTCAGAATCCATAATTCTCCAACCAAACAGTGCATACAAATATGCAAATATTAAGAAAAAACAAGCATAGAAATAGTGGGTGTATTTCAGTTGTATACTCTGAGTAGGATTTAGTTGAATGCCACTCAGCTATGCCACTTGTTTGAACTCATAACAAGCAACAGAGTTACTTTGTATTAGGGGAAATCACCTGGTTTCTCAGATGAGCATGCAGATGAAGAGAGATCTGGAAGCTGAAACCTAGAATGACCAGTGTTCCAGGAATCATTGTGAGGCCAATGGGCCATATAGTGGGTGTATTTCAGTTGTATACTCTGAGTAGGATTTAGTTGAATGCCACTCACCTATATGAGTTCAAACAACCAACAGAGTTACTTTGTATTAGGGGAAATGATTTCTCAGATGGGCATGCAAGAGATCTGGAAGCTGAAACCTAGAATGACCAATGTTCCAGGAATCATTGTGAGGCCAAGGGGCCATATAGCCCATCGTTGTGTGCTTAAATCACAGGATGCTCAGGATAAAAAGATGATGTGGCTGCTCTTGAGCCAGCAATCCCATGAATCGCACCAAAATTCACAGACAGTTTAGATGCATGACTTAGTCTTAGTGTCATTGCACTCTGAGTTTCCCACCATCCTCAAGAATTTGAAGGCGACAGGGGGGGTCTCTGAGCATGGCATCATATCACACCTCTTCTTTCACAGGATGTTCGCTCAAGTAATGCAAGAAGGAGAGATAGGGTTGCTAGAAACCATTTTTCCATTATAATATCTCATCTGGAACAGCTGGTGTAACAGCAAAGAGAGAAAGAACTTGTAGGTGCCCAAAATGATGCATGCATTGAAATTGTAATAACTGAATACTTTGCCTTATGTTTGAAAGCAAACCCAAACCAAACCAGAGTTCACTGTTTCTGGTGTAGTGTGGACTGCTAGTTAAGGCAGCAATGGCTAATTTGTGGCCCTGAAGAATTTACCGAACTACAGCTTGCATCATCTCTAGTCATTGACCATGCTGGCTGAGGTGGATGGGAGCAGTAGTCCAGAAATGTCTAAAGGGCCAAAGGATAGTCAACCCCAGGCTGATGCATGCCAGGATCTGTCTGATGTGATGCATGTGGTGGAAAGGAAAAGGGAATGCCTTTCCTCTTTATGTGACTGAGTATGGGTGCTGAGTGTTGGACTGGAATCTGAGATGCCAGGGTTTAAATCCCCACTCAGCCATGAAGCTCACTGGGTGACCTTGGGGAGTCCCTGACTCTCAGCATAATAAACCTGACATGGTTAAATGCATAAAAGAAGAACCATTTCCTTGGAGAAATTGTGGGCTATAAAGGCAATAAATAAATACTAAATAATGCTAATTTACACAAGAAAGTCATTCCTTGGGGTGACCAAGAGTAAGTGAGAAGATTCAGCTCACCTATGTTGTTACGCACAGCAATAGAGGAACAGATTTGAGTATCTTTGCAGGATTGACGGCTGCTCTCATTACATGAGGTACTCTTTTCATAACAGTAGTCACATGTAAGAAATGCCGCTGCAGAAGGAAGATAGAGGTTGGTGGAAGAGATTTCTTGAGATGGAAATTCCCCCTGGTCTCCCTGCTCGCCCAAATAGGACAAATTTAGCCATCTAACCCTGTTGATCATCTAATGTTTATTGGATGGATTTTCCCCCTAAATTGATTTTTGAATTCTGAATTTATTGTTATTCACGTTTTATATTGTATTTTTTGCTGTTTTTGTTGCATCACTTAAGTGTTTTAAATATGTTGTTAGCCTCCCTGAGCCTGGTTGTTTGAACCGGGAAGGGCGGGGTATGAATAAAATTATTATTATTATTATTATTATTATTATTATTATTATTATTGTTATTATTATTATTGTATTCCTTAAACAGAAACCTAAGAGATCACTTTCTGAAACCCTTTTCTGCAAAAGCAACACCCCAGAAGAAATAGTTAGGTTTCTTTTGAAAGACAATGGCTTTTTAGAATGCCAGGTGGCGCTGTGGGTTAAAGCCTCAGCGCCTAGGGCTTGCCGATCAAAAGGTCGGCGGTTCGAATCCCTGCGGCGGGGTGCGCTCCCGCTGCTCGGTCCCAGCGCCTGCCAACCTAGCAGTTCGAAAGCACCTCCGGGTGCAAGTAGATAAATAGGGACCGCTTACCAGCGGGAAGGTAAACGGCGTTTCCGTGTGCAGCTCTGGCTCGCCAGAGCAGCGATGTCACGCTGGCCACGTGACCCGGAAGTGTCTCCAGACAGCGCTGGCCCCTGGCCTCTTAAGTGAGATGGGCGCACAACCCCAGAGTCTGTCAAGACTGGCCCGTACGGGCAGGGGTACCTTTACCTTTACCTTTAATAATAATAATAATAATAATAAATAAATAAATACCCCACCCTCCCCAGCCAAGGCTGGGCTCAGAGCGGCTTACAAGCAATAATAAAAACAAGTTGAATCATTACAAGTTAAAAACAAAATTAAAATACAACATTAAAATATTGAAACATTAAAATATTAAAATGTAGCCTCATCACAGGAGGAGAAAGAAAAGAAAAAAGAAAGAGAGGGAGAGAATCAAGTTGGCTCCAAGCCAAAGGCCAGGCAGAACAACTCTGTCTTACAGGCCCTGAGGAAAGAAATCAGATCCTGCAGGGCCCTGGTCTCATGAGGCAGACTGTTCCAGAGTTGAAAAGGCCCTGGCTCTGGTTGAAGCTAATCTAACTTCCTTAGGGCCCGGGACCACTAGGGTGTTGCTATTTATGGACCTTGAGGCTCTCCGTGGGGCATACCGGGAGAGGCGATCCCGTAGGTACGAGGGTCCTAGGCCATGAAGGGCTTTAAAGGTCAAAACCAGCACCTGAAATCTGACCCTGCACTCCACCGGGAGCCAGTGCAGCTTGAAAAGCACTGGGTGAATATCCTCCCATGGCAGAGAGCCCATGAGGAGCCTCGCTGCAGCATTCTGCACCCGCTGGAGTTTCTGGGACAGCTTCAAGGGCAGCCCTGCATAGAGCGAATTACAGTAGTCAAGCCTGGAGATGACCGTCACATGGGTCACTGTGGCCAGGTCAGGGCAGGAAAGGTAAGGGACCAACTGCTTGATGCGGCGAAGGTGGAAAAATGTCGCCTTGGCTGTTGCTGTAACTTGCGACATCCATGGAAAGGGAGGCATCAAGGATTACACCCAAACTCTTAACGGAAGGCAATGACACTAATTGGGCCCCCGTAAGAGAAGGGAGTTGGTCCCTCATCCCCATGCCATCCCGACCCAGCAAAAGGACCTCTGTCTTCGAAGGATTTAGTTTCAATTGGCTCCCACAAAACCATCCAGCCACAGCGTCCAAGCATCTGGTCAGTGTGTTCGGGGCCGAGTCGGTGTGGCCATCCATCAGCAGATAGGGCTGAGTGTCATCAGCATATTGGTGACAGCCCAGCCCAAAGCTCCGGAAGATCTGGGCAAGGGGGCGCATAAAGATGTTAAAAAGCATCAGGGAGAGAATTGCGTCCTGCGGCACTCCACAAACCAAGGAGTGGTGCGACGACATTTCCCTCCCTAGTGCCGCCCTCTGTCCCCGACCAGAGATAAAAGAGCACAGCCACTTACGGGCTATGCCCTGTATCCCCAAGTCTGCAAGGCGGTGGTTCAGAAGATCATGATTGATCATGTCAAAGGCTGCTAACAAATCTAAAAGGATCACCAGTCCTGACCCGCCTCGATCCAGTTGTCTACGGAAATCATCTGTTAGGGCAACCAGAGCTGTCTCGGTCCCAAAACCAGGACGGAAACTGGACTGAAATGGATCTAATGCCGATGTTTCCTCCAGAAACCTACCAAGCTGTTCAGCAACCGCTCTCTCAATTACCTTACCCAGATATGGAAGATTTGAAACTGGACAGTAATTGGATAGGTCTAAGGGATCTAATGAAGTTTTCTTTAAGAGTGGACACACCACTGCTTCCTTCAGTTCACCTGGGAATGTCCCCGTGTCAAGGGACAAATTGATAATTTCAACCAGGGGGGTCCGTGCAACATCTGGACACTCCCTAATCAGCCAAGAAGGGCACGGATCAAGGAGGCAGGTGGTGGGCCTACCAACTTGGAGGAATCTATCCACATCAGCAGGGAGTATCCTAACGAAATGGTCCAACCCTGGACCTGAAGTCAGTTGAGGGGCCTCCAGTTCAGTCACTGTATCTAAATTGGCAGGGAGGTCACGGCGGAGCAACAGGACTTTCTCCGCAAAAAAGCTCACGAATGCCTCATAGCTGTGGGTCGAATTTGTGCTTAAATTTGGTTGTCCTCCTAAGGACATTATTGACCTAATTATTCTAAAAAGTTGTACCGGGCGAGAGCTATTGGATGCAATGGAAGCTGCAAAGTAAGATTTCTTAGCAGCTTTTGTAGCTATCTCATAGGCTTTTATAAGCGTCCTATAAGATGTTCTTGAGGCTCTGTCACGAGTCCGTCGCCATACTCTCTCTAGCATTCTGAGATCCTGCTTCATTTTCCGGAGCTCCTCAGTAAACCAAGGGGCCCATTTTCAACGGGGTCACAGAGGGCACTTAGGCGCAATCTCATCAATGGCTGCCAATAGCCAGTTATTCCAGTCCTCAACAAGGTCATCTAATGAGTTGCCGGGAGGAGCAGGGTCCCGCAAGGCTTGTTGGAATCTATCAGCATCCATCAGTTTTTGCAGACGAGCCCAAATAGGTTCGCCACCCGAGCAGGATAGGAGCAGGAAGTCAATCCTGGCTTTCAGAGCATAGTGATCAGACCATGGCACTTCCACAGGGGGGAGCATGATCACATCTATGCCAGCCCCAAAGATCAGATCCAGCGTGCGGCCTGCTTGATGAGGGGGCCGCAAAACAAACTGGGAGAGCCCTAGTGTTGCCACTGAAAGAGCAATCCTCCCGGATTAACAACGCTACTCCTCCCCCCCGACCCACAGTCTGTGATTGATGGAGGACAGAGAAAGCTGGGGGTGTTATGCACCGACTGAAAAAAATAATAGGAAAAGGAATTAGATAAGATTGCTATAAGTTGTTGTGGTGATTGTAAGGTTTAATGTGAAATCAAGGTAAAATTAAGCTTGTTGGTTTCTCCGGTATCTTCTCTCCCATACATTATGGTTGTTGGCTTATATTATGGATGTCTGCTCTGTATTATTTTATTAATACCATTCCTACAAGTTTGTCTTGGCCTTTGGGTAGTGCAATAAAGTTATGAACTGTAAGTGAAATGTTCACTGCTGCTTAAGTACTTGAGATTTTCTCACTCACACACCATTTCCCCATTACAGTACTTCACTCTTGTCTTTGAAGGGAGCCTGGCTTAGAGAACACTCACTAAGAGCTTCGATATTAGAGAAGCAGGTAATGGTTGGTGTGAATGTATATATACACACCCAAACGCATGCGCGTGCGTGCGTGCGCGCGCACACACACACACACACACACACAGAATTACCTTTTAATCAGGGTGGTATATATGTTAGGGGGTTTTAATCATTCTGCATTTTAACAAAAATGCAGATTTATTTTGTTGCTGTTGTTTTCTAAATAGCACAGAAGCCATTTAGGAATGAAGCAATACATATATTAATGAATAAATAATAATATATTCTAGATAGAATGGCTTTCCTAAGTATCCTGGAAACTGTAGCCTTCACTTCTTCGTATGGTTAATCAGATTCCTCCATCACAGAAATACATGTTTGCAACTGACTATACTTGGTCATCAAGGCTTAAGTGCTTAAACTCTTGAGTTTACTCTCCTTGGTAAGCCAGCAGTCCTGACTCTCTATTATGCTGATATCCTGTCCTCACTCACATTCCCGCCCAAGGAGCAAACATTTTTGCAATCATCTAAAGATGATAAAAAGAATCCCATTGCACTGGTTCCTACTCACCTGGAGAAAGCAGGCCCAAGAGGAAGCATGTGCTCAGAAGCGTTTTCATCATTTTTGAAAGATCAGGAAACTCAGAGATGGACCAGGCAAGAGAACTAATACAGGGAGAGCTTTTACTTGGAGATATTTATAGGCCAAAGATTCATGCTGTGGGCAACACCTGGGAACAAATGGTTCCGTGAGGTCTGGGAGTGGGGGCTGTGTGTTTGCTGAGAAGACACAGAGGGACATAGTGAAATTCAAGGCTCGGTGTTGAAATTGGCATAATTGTTTCTTTTTCATTTCATTAGCTCTTGCCAGAAACCTCTAAGCATTTTTTTTTTTTTATCATTAACGTACAATTTAAATTGTAATGGCACCAAAGAAAGAATTGAGGGACTACAAAGTCAAGGGCAAAACCAAGATGCAACCTGCATAGAGCCCCCAAAATAGCCTCCTCCAAAGGATTTGTCTTCTGAGAAAGAGATATGTCTGGATATCAGATAGTTCTTGGTAAGACTTGGTAAGACTGTAAGCAAGGGAGTAGCCCTCAGCCTTCAGCATCTAACAAAACCCTTAACCCATCATGGCTTCATAGTGCCTGAAGGTACTGGCGGCTTCAACAAGGAAGACTGATTCTCCTATCACGGAAGTGGTCATCCTCCCCCCATAGGGAAAAAAGGGATGATAAGTGGGCTCTAGAGCTGGTATCAATGACTAAGACAGGGGTCAGACCTTGTCAGGGGCCAGACTATATTTTGGAGTGGGGGGGGGGGGATGAACAAATTCCTATGCCCTAGAAATAACCCAGAGATGCATTTTAAATAAAAGGACACATTCTACTCATGTAAAAACATGCTGATTCCCAGACCCTCCATGGGCTGGATTTAGAAGGTGATTCTTCCAGATCTGGCACCTGGGCCTTTGTTTGCCTACCCATGGACTAAGAAGTGTACCTGGTTAGAATAAAACACTCACACAGCATGGAGCCAGCTGTCTCGACAAACGCCACAAACAAGGCTATACTCTCAATCACTCTTCATCACATTGAACCAGTCAAGTGGAAGGTACTGGGCAATGTGCAAAGCAGCAGTGGAGGAAGACATTGTTGGTTCAGCTTCAGATTAACTCAAAGGCCATTAGTGCAGCCCAGCAGTGGGATGAGCCAGTGGCAGTGAAGCCATCAAATGGGGTATAGGGATGTAAGGTTGAAGTAGAAAGTAAAATTATGTATGTGGAAGTAAAGGACAAAGCCATTTCCCTTCCCCTGGGAAATGGAGATGCTGGCTGGACATGAGGTGGGGGTGTGGCTAGCCCTCACATCATAGTCCCCTCCATGTCATGCCCCAGGCCAACTAATCCAGCCGGCCGGCCAGGGGGAATAGCGTGCTCTATTTAAGTAGCCCGCAGGTAGAGATACCCCCCTTTTTTCTGGTTCTCCCTCCCTCCCTCCCTCCCTAAGATTAGCTCTTAATCCTTTGACCTTACTATGGACCTGTCAGGGAACTGCCATCGGAAGAACAGGTGGTGGAAAGGCTCCAGGAGAATAGGAGAGACACTTCAGCAGAAGAGGGAACCAGTAGGGGGAGAGCAGGAGCTCCAAGGGAAAGGGAGTCGGAGGGGAGGCTCTGGGATACTTCCAGTGAGAACAGTGAGGAGGTATCAGGACCCCCTTTAGGGACCCCCATCCCTCGCCGGAAACTGTCACGCAGAGAATCCAGGAGACGCGTTTCCGTTAAACAGCTTTTATGTTGGAAACGTTTCTGCAGACGCCCACTGTCAGATTCTACCAGCGACTGACGGAGCCATGCCAAAGGGCTCCGCTCAAGGCAGAGCTTTACTACACTGAGTAAGCTCTGAGGGATCAAGCTTTTACGCACAAGCAGCTCATTATCCCATCACAGGACCTCAGTTAGTCGCCTGTTGAAGAGGCCTGGTAGGATTTTTTTCCACTTGGCAAATTGGCACCAGCCATTTGCTTTTTTGCCTGCCTCATAGCAAATTGTCACAACTTTGTAAGGTTGGGGGGTTAGGCATTGGAGTATTTGGTTGGAGGTGAGAGGAGGTAGTGGCCATCACCTACCCCTTCGATTTACAGCCAAAGCTCACCCAGGAGTTGGTTCTTCTACTTCCATTGTTGGGGAGCGACAGTCTGTGGCTTTCTTACGAGTCTGGGAGTCTGTGGAAATGTTTCCCTACAAGGTCTATTTAAAATCTTCAACTGCCTGTAGTTTCTTAATTAAATTTATTTTGGTGTGCAGTTCCTTCAGGAGGTGGATAGAAGGCCAACTTAAAGCCTACTTTACTCCTCGCAAGGTAGGCTTCCCCAGTAACATCCGAATTAGAAACCTTAGACTACATTTTCCACATACAATTTGTTTCCCCTGATGAAATTCATGCTTCCTATGTTATAAATTATAAAGATGCCCTACCGATATCCACTCTTTTTTAAATCTTTCACCATTTCTACTCTACTAATGCAATGGGTATAGAAACATACAATCTGTTCCTTTCAGACATTATTCTTTTATGCAGCAGGACTCCTGAAAGTCTTTCATTTTATTGGTGTTTTTTTTTTAAAAAAAAGAATAATGGTTTTTTACTGGAAAACAGGGTGAATTTACCATGAGCCATTGCCTTTGCCTTTGATTTTGTTTTATGTGGTTTCTAACTTGGTTGGAAAAAGCACATATTTTTTATCATTTTCCAGGCCCCAGAAAAAAGCACTGCTGAGGTGGTAAAACTAGGCATTGCTCAGGGTTATAGACAGGTTCCAAGGTTCTGCAATTTCATTCCTATTTATTCCAATTGCATCACGTTGCTGGCAAAGAGTAAAGATACTTGGAGTCATCTGATTTGCTTGCCTTTAGCCACGTTGCCTTTAACTGATTAAAGCAAGATGTTTACACCCACTTCACTACCCATCTTCAGTAACAACATCATCTATATGCATTATATTTCTCTATTAACTGGAAAGCTTTTATATTTTCTGATACCTGAACCATTTTTAACAATGTATATTTTATTGGCTTTTATAAATGTATAACAAACGACAAACAAAACACTAAGCAGCTACACAAAATCAGAATACGCCACCCTTTCTGCAATCTCTCCACCTACCACATAAATATCCATATTTTTTCGAACATTAGTTCTTCTTTCAGATTTTGAACAAAATTCTTCTACGTTATTTCATCAGCCTTGTATGGAAGCATCCATCCAGAGTGTGGTCATCTTCAACTAAAGCATCAAACAGGTGACAACATTGAGATTTGTGGGGATTCTGCTGATAACACATTGCTTAGGTGCTTTTAGCTAGGATACGAAGTAAATGGCGACAGGATGGCATAAAATGCACCTGTTGTTTCTTTCTTTTCAGCACTGTTACATTATGGTTTGTTTTCTCAGTTATATTCAATATCCAAACATTTTCATACCTTTGGTCTCTTCCCCAAACATGTAATTTCCTCCACATTTGGACAAACAATAATTTTGATGCATCATGCAAGTATAGAAAGTGATCTGTTCTCTTAAGAGACTTCTTAAACCATGTCAAATATGAAAGGAAACACAACTGTGGGGTAAAATCAATTTGTTCCATAGACTGCGATTCTCAATCTGTGGGTCCCCAGATGTCATTGGACTACAACTCCCATCATCCCTGACCACACATCATGCTGGCTATGAATGATGGAGGTTGTAGTCCAACAACATCTGGGGACCCACAAGTTGAGAAACATTGCCACAGAATATTAAAATTATTGAATATATTTTCCACACAAAGCCAAAAAATGTATTCTGTGGCATCCCCATCTCAAATGGTGGTATGTCTCTCTATAACTGGCATGACTCCACCACATGGACACTATTCAAAATTAATGTGGGAGAAGTTCACCGGTGTGCTTTGTCACCTAAGCATTACCTGAATATCCAAGGGAACTAGTTTATTGAGGGATTAAGAGATATGTTGACTATGAACCAGTGGCTCCATCTCTGCTCTCACTTGGTGTGGGGTCCAACTATTTTGGGAGTACAAAGTTAGTTCCCAGGGCAAAGTTCTGGTCTTCAGGGGCCCAGATCAAAATGTAGCTAATGCCTAAAGGCACAGCTCAGGTAAGTGCTCATGTGGTAAAGCTGGACATAGTTCAGGGGTACTGATGGATGCCAGGAACACAGTGTTGTGTCATGAATATTGGACAATGACTCCAAAGTCATTACTGAGACCTGATGAAATCATTTTCTGGAACTTTGACCCTCCTTGTTCTAATTGCATACGATTGTTGTGAAAGAGAGAGGATAATTTGTGATACTTGATCTGTTTCATCAGATTATATAATTATAATAATTTTGTGATGGCTTCCCTTAGCCACACTGGTTTGAATGGAACCAAGCCAATGCCTTAAAGCTGCTTCGAACACCATTCTCAGTATGAATCTAATCCATTTGCCCAAAATCTGGAGCTATTAAAGAACAGGCTGCACAGTGATCTGTTGGGGATCCTCAAATGTTGGCTTTTCTGCCTTGGATAGGATGTTAGACTAGACAACCTCCCAGAACCCCATCTCTCACACAAAACATACATGGTTATACAGGGGAGGAATGTGGAGTTATTGATAAATGTTTGAAGGCAAAGACCAACAACACAAGCATGTGAGAAAAACGTCTAAAAATGAAATAACGAAAATGAAATAACAAGGCTTATGATTGCAACACTTTGCTGCCACTCTAAAATGGCTGTAGACATGCAACAATCACGTCCCCTTGCCTAAAGAGAACGCTGCAATTTCAAAACTGATTGAAGAATTGTCCTGGGTTGTGGTGCAGTTGCACATGACATAAAAGCAGATGATTTGCACCACAGTGTTCCATATCCCATTAGCTGCTGTGCAGAAGTACAGTGGTATCTCGGATTAAATACTTAATTCGTTCCGAAGGTCCGTTCTTAAGCTGAAACTGTTCTTAACCTGACGCACCACTTTAGCTAATGGGGCCTCCTGCTGCCTCCCCGCCGCCGGAGCACGATTTCTGTTTTCATCCAGAAGCAAACCCGAGTTTACTATTTCTGGGTTAGCGGAGTCTGTAACCTGAAGCGTATGTAACCTGAAGCGTATGTAACCCGAGGTACCACTGTACAAAACATCTTAAGCAAACAAAACAAAGGAGGAGAAAGAGCAAAGAAAAGAATAACATCCAAACACCCGAACTCAAAAGAGCCCAGTGAGGACTGAGCATGTCAGTAGGCCCAGAATGTTGTGTGTCAGTTGAACTAGAAAGATGTAAAGTGGGGCATGGGGGGGGGGGAGAATGGCCTTCCTGAGGAAGAGCAGCACTGCCAACGTTTTGTTGCTGGTCTCATTGGTGTATTTATAGACATGACAGCATGCTTCTTGCAAACATATGCAGATTCCTGGCTGTCCCAGGGGAATAGGGTGGGTTGTCTTGAAAGGTACACCTCTGGAAATGCCCAGCTTTGCACAACTGGTAAAGGTTAAAGAGCTCAGTTTTATTCTAGATTATGTTTGTTCATGAAAGAGAGCATACAGAGAGTTCAATGTTACTTGAAGATTGGAAGCCCTTTTGTAGTTGCAGGACATCTTTCTACCAATCTACTGCAGTGGCAGAGAAGCTTTTCAGCCTGCGAAAATATTGAGGGGATGACGTCCAGTTGATGTCAGAGGCTGCTTACCCCCATATGAATCTCGCTAGCCAACTAAACTTTTTTTGTAGACTTACAGTCTCTCTGTTCCATTAACTATGCTAGGTGGTTAGATGTGGGGGGCTGGATACCTTCAGTGGTTGCAGTATAATTTTGGAACTGGAATGTTTCTGAAATGGGACATTCCTAGCCCTATACTGTACAGAGGTTTGGGGATTCATATCTGTCGTCTTCTGCATGCAAAGCAGCATGCAGAAGCTATTATTTTTTCTCAGAAATGCTTTTGAGTGCAGATTCTTGAATTTGGACTGAGACCATTTTCATAGATAGTTTAGTTTAAATATTCCTCCAACATGTTGGGTCAATAGACTTGTCTATGACAGTCTCTCAACAATATGATAACCCTGTTATTTCACCTGGTTTTTTCTGATTATCATTTTAATTATTTGAAAAACTTGTCTTCCACTGTCTTATATGATGTATCCATTAATTATGTGGTAAGAAGGTTATATTTCTTAAAATATAACAACCCAAGGCAAATACACAAGTAATAAGAGGCACTGGGGAAATCATTCAGAAGTGCCAACCACAAGTCTGGAAATGACTGTGCACAACTTAGACATGCATTGACACACTGAATGGCAGTTTTGATAGTAAGGAAAACATTGTGCATGCAGAGTAGCCCAAATGTGGGGATACAAGTTAAGTCCCAGAGAAGTCAAGAGCTGGTACAAGAAGATGGTTTGAGTTATGCACTGATCTTCAGGAGGGCTGTGAATGTGTTTAGTGACATTCATTGCTGTGAAATGAATGCTGGGGGTGAGTGGAAGAGGGGTCCAGATAATCTACATGGAATGTCCATCCAATTGTATGAACGATCTTTGAATTCCCATTTTATATGTGAGGTTTCTGCATTTTATATGTGAGGAAGTCTGCATTTGGATACCTTCCTATGCTTTACTGATGCAGTTGTTCCTCCGTATTGCCCCGAAGCTCAAGTGGCCCTGATGCCAATTTGAATATGAAAGACGTGTATTATCTGTCAAAATTACTTTGTGTTTCTGAAAGACAAATGATCTGGTTACAACACTGAATATATGTATTTAATAACTACAATGTTCACGGTGCAGAAACTTAATTGTACCCATACCTCTGAGGCTAGATGCATTTATAACAGCTTAATATAGAAGTTTTTAGGCTGAAATTTAGGCTGAACTGTCTTCTTCTTGTTGTTGTTGTTTAGTCGTTTAGTCGTGTCCCACTCTTCGTGACCCCATGGACCAGAACACGCCAGGCACTCCTGTCTTCCATTGCCTCCAGCAGTTTGGTCAGACTCATGTTTGTAGCTTCGAGAACACTGTCCAACCAACTGTCTTGGGTCAACATTTTTCAGCATTTTGAGATTGGGTTTCTCTTTTCAGCTTCTCGTGCTTAAGATGCCCCAAGGTGCTTGGTTGCTTTCACGGCAACAGACACACACTGCTACTACCCAAGTAAGAAATACAAACCTAAATAAAATACCACCTAGAGGTCTTGAGAATAGCACATCCTATCATGCCAAAACAAATGATAATCCACTATTCCTCTGTGTTACACAGATGTAGAAAAAATTAAGTGTGAGTTCCAAAAGAAAACAGAAGAAAAAAACAGTGTCAGCTACCCAGATACTAGAATAGTTAAACCAAACCTATTTAATCTCTCCCACAAAAATTGTAGTTATATTTCTCTGCGGCAGTTATGAAAAACCAAAGAAGCTCCTTATCTGTTCCACTTTCCCTTGGTCCATCCCAGATACCCATCAATGCGGTTTTGTTTATTTGTTATTTAATACATAAATTTCATACAGTTTTGAAAAGCCTCCACCCTGTCTTCAGCCCATGTGAGCCTGAGGCAGGGTGGGGGCTCTGTTAAACTGTTCCTGCCTCCCAGCTATGTAGAACCCAGTGCCTCATTTGTGAACCAGAGAGGCGTCAGGGCTTGCTTACCTGGGGGGCAGGAGCAGTATAATGCTCATGTTATGTACTAAGCTTGGATCCCAGAACAATAGGCAAGTAGGATCCTAGAATGCAACAACTGATTGGCTTGCAGGAAAAGATCAATCGGGCTCCTGGAGGGAAGCAGAATCAGCCAATCAGATGGGACTCATTATGTAAATAATGTATATAAAAGCCTGAGGTTTTTTTTTGGGGGGGGGGCAATTCAATCACTGTTTTACAAGCTGCAATAAAGAGCATGAAATCACTGCAAGATTCCAAGTATATTTCACTGGTGACAAGGATGAGATCCTGCTGAGCTGTCTGCAACGCACCGCACACAGCCGCCACAGGCAGCACAGCATCACACCACGCAACCAGGCTCCAGTTCCAGGACCCAAGGACCCAGAATGGTGACAGACAACAGCTTCATGCCATAACCGTTCCCAGTCAGCCATCATTATGTTATGTCCAACATCTTGTGCCCATTTAATCATAGCTGATTTCACTGTTTCATCCTGAGTGTTCCGTTTCTACAGCAAGTTATACATTCTTGACAAATTCTTAGATTTTGGATCTAACAATTCTGTTTCCAATTTTGATTTTTCCACCTGGAAACCAACTTTTTTATCCAATTTGTATGCCTCCATTATTTGATAGTAATGGAGCCAATCTTGCACTTTATTTTTTAGGAAGAACTTCCTGACAGTAAGAGCTGTTTGACAGTGGAATTTGCTGCCAAGGAGTGTGGTGGAGTCTCCTTCTTTGGAGGTATTTAAGCAGAGGCTTGACAACCATATGTCAGGAGTGCTCTGATGGTGTTTCCTGCTTGGCAGTGGGTTGGACTCGATGGCCCTTGTGGTCTATTCCAACTCTATGATTCTATGATTCTATGATTTTTCAATTTTTCAAAGCTCTGCTATTTTATTCTCTCTCCATCTTGTTCCAGAATTTCCCAATATTTCGGCCATTTGGCTTCCATATTGAGTTTTTTTCTGTGCCTTTGCTTCCATTGGTGACAACCATCTTGGGGTTTTCCCCCCTAACAAATCCTTATATCTTCTAACAAATCCTTATATGATGGTTTCTGGAGTGAGGAGTGCATTGTGGTGTACATTTTGAAACCATCAGATGCCATTATGTGTCAATATGGCAGACTGAATATTTCCAAACCGCACAGATTTAGACACTTCTAAAGTTATCATCACGCAATTTGATGTGATGGCAGCAAACACTGACATGCGTGTTTTTGTTATTGTAAAGTGTTGGATGCCACTTTGAGTCTCTCCCTGTTTCTTCCTATGCCCTCACCCTCCCTTATACTGTGAAGATGAAACGATACTTTGAGTAATTTAATCTTCTATGTAATTTTGAACCCACAACTGAGTTAATATTGATATACAACTGAAACAATTGGGCATATGGCGCCTATGTGAGATATTTGCATGGTATTTACTCCCAAGTGTCCAGAGATCTGTAGATTAAGAGTGACAAAAAAATCTTTCGTCTTCTTCTTCTTCTTCTTCTTCTTCTTCTTCTTCTTCTTCTTCTTCTTCTGGATTTGGGGAGGGATACTCAAGGGTACACAGTACCAGCACCTCCCCCCGAATGTTAAAAGTGTGGCACTTACTGCAGCAACTTCATGGTGACTACTGGCACCTATTTTTCTTTAAAAGAGAGAGCACTGATGATGATGATGATGATGATGATGATAATGATGATTGGCATCTGTCTGTCTCAAGAGACAATTGAGTGCACCTGGATTGCTGCATTAGCAGCACCAAAATTACTTCCCCAGGGTGCAAACAGTGGAATGAGTATGGACGTCCTGGGCTGCCCGAGTGACAAGACTCCTCTCTTAGACTCACTGAGATGGTCCAAAAGAAAGCAGAGCAAGACATCTGGCACCAGCTTGGCTGCAGGAGTTGCCATAAGGACTTCCTTATACCATCCAACTGTCTTATGGACTCCACCCTGGATTTGTGTAGGGTTTATTTCTTAGCCTCCCCCCCCCCTGAATATATCCCACAAGACAGAGGAGGTTTAGGATCAGAGTATTCCTTCTCCTGGATTAGCTACCTTCTCAGGTTTTAACCAGAGCCATCAGTCCCTCACTTTCTTCTACAACATGTTCAGGAATCACTTACTTGACTGCTGGACCCATGATGGCTTTTGTCCCCTCAAACTGATGGAGCCTGTTACCGCATGTAAGGAAAGTCCCAACTCACTGAAGGTTTGGGACCCATCAGCTACCCTCAATTGGCTTTGCCAGCCAGCCAGTTGAAGCTGTTCCCAGGATGTGTCGAATGCTGACAGCTTCTATTACCCACAGGGGAAAGTTGAGTGCTGGGTGAGGAGAAAGGTGGACAAACTACCCAAGAAAAACTACACACCCCCCCGAGGCCCTACTCCTCCACTAACATCTCATATTCGTATTTTTCTCCAAGGAGCTCAAGCTGGCACACTTACTTATCTACTCAATTTTACTTTTATTTTATTGAACTAAAATAAAATCAAACAAATCATTATGAAAAACCAAAAGCTGTAGAAAACAGCAGTGCAGTATATCCAGGAGAGATATCCAAGAGGAAAAGTACTTAAGAACAATACAAAAGCCAAGTTTCCCATGTAGAGGAATTCCTGAGTATCTGTATTTGCTGTATTTATGATAAAATCCCACCCAACAGCCCATAAATTTTCAGGGTCTTCCAAGCCTTTGGCAACAAGTAATTCATGATTTTCAACCAATGTTGACCTCCACATAGTTTTAGAAGAAACCCAAACTCTCAAATTCTGTGAAATTTTCTATATGGGGGCGATTGGGGTTCCAGCAGACAACAGAATCAATGCCAAGAATTCAAGAGAGTGGAAACCTTTCAAACAGTCATGCCATAACTGTGTTTTTAAAAGTTGTGTTGAAGGTGGAATGGGACCTTTTAATATTTTGGTGTGGGGGTTGTTGTTGTTGTTCATTTCTTTACAAACCATTGTACAGAATTTGAATAAGCGTGGGCAGTCCCAGGATAGGTGGAAAAAGGTTTCTCTTTTTCCATAGCCCCTCCAGCAGTTCTGAGAAGATTGTGATTTCATATGGGGAGTCTGCATGGGTGTGCAATGCCATCTAGGTAGGATTTTCTTAGAATGCTCACTCCTATATATCAAGATTGCTCTGTATGGTTTAGATGACCTTAGTGCATACACTGGGGCTAGCCATCACCGGGGTGAACCGCACCAGCTCCCAGGTGGACGTGGATGCCATCTGCAAAGAGTTTCCAGAGGTTTTTGGTAGGGCATTGGGATGATATACTGCCCCCACCGGTTGGCCTACGACTAGACCCCACCGTACGACCCATAAGGTTCAAGGCCTGCTGGGTTCCGTTCACCCTTAAACTCTGCATAGTCAAGGAATAAGACCAGCTCGTGGAGCAAGGAGTGCAAGAGCCAGTGCCGAACACCCCCTGGGAAACCCCAATCATCACACCCATCCAGCTCAACAGCTCAGGCCGCATTTGTGCAGACTACAAATGTAGTCCTATAAATCAAGATTGCTCTGTATGGTTTAGATGACCTTAGTGCATACCATTTAGAATCCTTTATTTGTATATGAAGGACTCTCATCCATGTACATTTAAGACCTAATCAAGGACCAGCAGGCTCCTAATTCTGCCGAAGGTCTTCTCTCATTTGACCTCATTCTAATAAAAAACTTCAAATAGACACATGCAATTCCACCCCTCAAAATAAAATACTGGAAACCCAGTTAGATGGGTGAGGTATAAATAATAATATAATTAAATCAACTTAAGATTTGAAAAATGAGAAACTAAATGAAACTGATATGTACAGATTCACCTATAATTAGTCCACGATCTTGTTCTCAGAATGGCTAACTAGTTGACTATAGGAAGCACATAAGCAACACTTAAGTACAACAGCACTTTCCACTCCTGTGTTTAACCTGAAACTAGCATTTGGAATCATACTACTTTCAGTTATGAACGTAGAATATAGTCATCAAAGTAGTAATTGCTATCCTTATTCCCCTTTAATTTGTCTAATCTGCATTTAACCTGAAGCACCACTTTAGCTAATGGGGCCTCCTGCTGCTTGCGCGCCACTGGAGCACAATTTCTGTTTTCATCCTGAAGCAAAGTTCTTAATCCGAGGTACTATTTCTGGGTTAGCGGAGTCTGTAACCTGAAGCGTATGTAACCCGAGGTACCACTGTATTGGTTTTTCATGTTTCAGAAAAGTTTTGATTTACAGATTGGACCTGAAGGAAGTTCTGCAATATTTAAAAATAATTTATTATACAAGTTTAAATGCAGCAGTTGCATTTAAAAAATGCTTCAAGAAAACAAATCCCCAGCACTGTTGTTTCAAAGAGTAGCGGCTCTTCTGCTAGTTTATCTAATTTAATAATTCTATATGGTTAATTTGAAATGTCCCTCATTCAGCCAGTTAAGAATATTGGAAACATTACAATGAAATTACATTTGGAGTCAATAGACCTACATTTTTTGTAATAGTTTTTATTACATTTTCTGTTTTAGAATTTCAAATAAACTTTATAAAACTTTAAAATATCCAATGACTTCTCTTACTGTAACCATTCAAATCAATTTTCCACTTTTAAATCCAACGTCAATTCAAACCTTTATTGCATTAGCATACAGCCATAGCAGGATAAGACAAAAATGCTAGAGACAAGCAACCAAACAAAATTCAAAGCGATATTACTGGCGTTATGACATTTAAATTACCCTAAGACAATAATGTACAGAATTAATTGCCGGTGCCGGGAATCTAGAATGCGGATGTATATAAAGCATATAATGGCCCCAAAATAGGCTCGGCACATTAGGTTAAAAAGGTAATAAAAGAATTAAAACAGGTCCAGGTCTAGGACACACTACCCAGTCAAAGTAGCCCTGAGTTTCAAAGCCTGCACTATAAAGATTGCCACCCCACATGAAACTTGGGGATTTGCGTCCACAAGAAGCAATTTCAAACAGTCTTCCTTAGATGTGATGGTGGACGGGATCAAGAGGAGGAGCTTAGTTCTTATTTGCTTATAAATAGGGCAGTAGAAAAAGAAATGTATGAAGTCCTCTACTTCATTCATTGTGCATGGACATAGACGCTGAGTAGTAGGGGTCTTAGAGTAAATCCCCTGCAAGAAGGCCGTGGGTATAGAATGGAAACGGGCCATGGTAAACGCTCTTCTCAAATTGGGCTCCGTCAGGTCTATCAAGTAGTTGGCAAGTGATCTTACCACTTTCACTTTAGGGAGCCACATGGAGAGGCGAGCTGTGGTGGACTGTGCCCGGTCCATGGCCTCATCTCTTGTAAGAATCCAGGCCTGGATTTTATGTTGGTCCCAAGATGACAGCGTGTCAAAATCTGGGAGGGAGTAGCGTGCAGTAATAGTCTCCATGGCCTTGGACCATTTGTAACTATGAGAAAAAGTTAAAAAGGCTTGCCTGGCTAGGAGGGAACCTGGGGCTTTGATTAATTTACAATAAAAACTAATAATTCTAATAATTCCTTGGCTCTCGCAACAATGGAGGGGAGGCCCAGTTCTGTTCTTAACTGTGCAGCAACCGAGCCCTTGGGGAGACCCAGTAACTTTTGTGCAAAAGAGTTTTGTAGAATCTCGAGCCGTTGTAGTGTTTTTAAATTCCACCCCCAAATTTCAACCCCATAGAGTAACATCAGGAGGACTTTGCTGATAAATGCTTTTCTGATTGGTGGAACCAACTGGCCGCCTTTTGCATAGAAGAATTTCTCCAAGGCTTTGATGGTTCTACGGGCAGCCAGGATGGTCATATTTAGGTGAGCTGACCAGCTAAGCCCATGCTGAAAAGTGATACCCAAATACTTGAATGCTGAACAATGTTCAATAGAGTGGCCCTCAAAATTCCAAAATGGCTTCCGAGTTTTCGTGCCAAAAGTAAGAATTTTGGTTTTGGCAAAATTGATTTTGAGGGAGTTGGTATCACAATATGTCATGAGCCCTCTGAGCATGTTGTTTAAGCCCTGCTTGGTTAAAGTCAGTATCACCATGTCGTCCGCATAGAGTAATATGGGGATCTTGAGCTGTTGTAAAGAGGGGGCAGATTGGTTTAGGGCCTTCATGGTTGTAACGATGTCATTGATGTAGAAATTAAATAGAAAAGGGGCCAAGAGGCAGCCCTGTTTGACCCCTTTATTCAGAGGGAAAGAATCAGAAAGAGCTCCCAGAAGGCCAAATTTTACTCTGGCCGATATATCATTATGAATTTCCATAAGAAGGTGGAGGAGTCTCTTATCTATGTTGGTGTAACTAAGCTTCTGCCATAGCCTATCTCTAGGGATGGAGTCAAAAGCGGAGGTCAGGTCCACAAAAGCCGCGTGTAGTTTGCAGTTGAACCTGTTTAAGTATTTATCAATCAGGGTAAATAGAACAAGACATTGGCCAGATGTACTATGACCTTTACGGAAGCCAGCCTGTTCCGGGTGGAATAGCTTTGTTTCTTCTGCCCACTTGATTAATTTCTCTAGCAAGAATCTAGAGTAAACCTTATATGATATGTCCAGCAGGCTGATAGGTCGATAGTTACACGGATCTTGTGGGTCCCCCTTTTTATGTATTGGGATGACTATTCTCTGTTTCCAGTTAGGTGGAATCATAAGAGTAGCATTAATAGTGGTAAAGAGAGATGCTAAAATAGGGGCCCACCACGTCTGGTTCGATAAAAATACCTCAGGTGGTATCATATCCTCCCCCGGGGATTTATCCCCTGATAGCATGCTGGTTAGTTGTAAACATCTCTCTGGGGGAACTGGTTCCCAGGTAGGCAAGGCAGATGCTGGAAGAGTAGAGACTACGTTTACTTCGGGATCTGGGGCGGAATACAGCTGAGCAAAGTGAGAGTGTCAACTGGCTGCTGTGATGTTATTAACGATGAATGAGTGGGGTCTTAAACCTGCATTAATTAAATTCCAGAATTTCTTGTCGTCGCGGGTTTTAATGGCCACTGACAGCGCCGTCCAGCGTTCTTTCGCAAAGAGCAATTTCTTATGTTGAAGCAGCTTCTTGTAGTATGAACGGAATTGGGCTAACTCCCTGATTTTGCTCTGGGTGCTGTCTGATTTCATATCAAACTGAAGAAATCTAAGCCAACTTCTGCACTGTTTGCATTCTTGGTCGAACCAAGTTTGATTCTTCCAGGTTAGAATCGCACGGGGAGGCTTCGTGAGTGAAGGAAGCAAGTAGGCTAAAATTTGCTGGAAAGTTGAGAAATGATTCACATTCATTGTTAACAGCTGAGCTTTCAAGGCTAGGATCTCAGGAGAATTTAGGAGGACTTTTATGTCTTGCTCCAGATAGGTATCCCACTTCTTACGTCCGGGGGCTAAGATCAGTGGGTCCTGGAGGTGGAGTGAGCTGGGAAGCCCCAGCTGTGTGTGGAGGAAGGAGATGGCCATTGGAAGGTGGTCACTTTCGGTTCTGTTAAACACATTGAAACAATATGCCTTATCATTAAATGCCGAGGAGGACCAGATGTAGTCTATAACGCTTGCCCCTCTCGATCCTAGAAAAGTATAGAATCCCCCGGACCAGTCTTTGGGTGTGCCATGCAAGCTGTGCAGCCCGAAGTTTATGGTAAACTCCAGTAGTATGATGCCAGCCCTATTGATGGTCTTATCATGTGAATTCCACGTAGGAAACCACTCCTCTTCTATGAATAATTGCGACTTATGGGTGAATGAGCTTATATATGCACCGATTCTGGCATTAAAGTCCCCCATTATAAGGATCTCTGACTTTGGAAATTCAGCCACGGATTTGTCGAGGATAAATCTTAAATCCTCCCAAAGCTGATTTGAATGAGAAGGGGAGGAGGAACATGGATTGTACAAGTTTACACATATGAAGTCCCCAACCGGGCTGTTAGTGATGTGTAAAGTTTGAATGGAATTACTCTCTAACCAAAAGAGAGGAGAGATATTAAGTTGAAGCTCCTGCGAAACAAATGTTACCAGGCCACCACTAGGGCGCCCATACAAATGTGTTTTGGTCGCAGGAATCACAAAGGCGTCATAGCCCAGTAGGGATGGGGGGGGGTGACGATTCTATGCACCAGGTCTCTTGTATACCCATAATCTGGAATTTCGCTAAAAACTCTTTCATATCCCCGCCATCCTGTTTGGATGTCCATCCCGCCACATTCCAGGATAGCACATTAAAGCAGTTTGAAGAGGGACTATGTGCTAGTCAGTTACTCTGGTTGCTGGTGGGAGAGGCATTGCCAAGGGTCTGAGACAGCGCGAGGCGTGATATTGCCGAAGGTATTGAAGGGGTGGTAATTTGATTGTTGTGGCCAGCAGGGTCATCAATAAGACCTGAGCTGTCTATTTGCGCAGTGGCTTCCTTAACGTTTATGTATTGGCTTGAAGAGGTTGCGGGTAAATAAGGTTCTACCAAAAGAGGTTGACTGGCAAAGGACGAGGATGTACGGTCATCTGACTGGGCCGCACTGATTGAAGACTCCAGGTCAGGCATAGAAGAATAGGACAATGACAGATTTCCAAGATGAGGGGTGTTTGGCGCATTGCTCTTTAAGACGGAGGGCGAGGTAGTTGATTGCAGATCTATTAGTAGAGGTGAAGGGGAGCTGCGTTGCGACGGTGTATGAGGAGCTTCTGCCAGGCAGACTACCATATCATCCGTTATTGGAGTCCCAGTATTTGGCAGGGATTTCTGGGGTGTTAGTCCCTTCATGACTGCGTTCCTTTGATTTAGTAGGTTACTATGACCAGATTTTGAGGAATTTTTTTCTTGAAGTACATGTGTAAGTTGCTGCTTGAGAATATCATGCCTGTTTATAACTTCCTGCTGTTCTACTAATGGCAACTCGCCATAGGATGAAATAAGGCCCCTCTCCTCAGAAGCAGCCAGATGGCTGGGCCCGCTTTGGTCATACTTCTCTGTTGCTGGGGTAGATAGACCAGGAAGCTTGGGCTGAGAGGGAGGGTGAGGTTCCCGGGTGGACAGCTTGAGTTTCAAGACTATGTCGCGCCAGTCTGGTGAGCGGATACCTTTTTGTACGATGTTACGGAAAAGAGGTTTAATCCTGGTGTCATGAAAGACTCTCGTTGGGAAGATGCCCCAGGTGGCCAAAAACGCTTTATGCCTAACCAGTATAGACGGAATTTTTGGTGACTGGAAGGAGAGCAGTACTTTTTGAAACCGATGGTGGTAGTTCAAAAGTTTCACTGAACTAAGATCTATTAGCGGAGGCCAAATCTGAAGGAGTTGCCTTAGATGATCTTTGATATCTCTCGGATTATTCCACCTTGGGGACCTGGGGTCACTGCTGAGTATAGTTAGGCAAATTTTGTTTGCTTGTAGGATCAGAGATTGAGAGTCCAATTGAGCTTTTAATAGGTGACCACCAGTACCACTTTCATGTCTAACAGGGGAGGTACACCTCTGTCCCTTTAAATCCCTCGAAGGCAGAGTGAGGTTGTGCTTCAACTCCAACAAATGGGCCTCAAGCTTTTGGTGGAGGTTATTCACCTGCATGGAGATCCCATTTATGCTCTTAAAGATGCAGTGCAGGGTCCTGGTTATTAATTGGAAATGATCGAATCCCATGCCGTCACCCAGGGCTAACTCGGACTCCCCCTTCGAGGTGGCTCTCACTTCTTTGTCATTATCATTAGCATTATTCGTTGCCTTCGAGTTCACCCCCTCCACTTCTATGTCGGCTGCGAGGTCAGTTAAAGGATTAAAACGATTGTGAGTTTAAACCGTGTAGCTATCTTCCTTGTTATTTCTGCTACAGTTAAGAAAGAATCAATCTTGGACTGTTTGGGCCTCGGGGGAGGCATTGCCTCATCAAGGTCCCTTGGCCGCTTGCCATGGCCCATAGTGGAGATAAGGAGAAGTATCCGCAATAATTGGAAATATCTTCATGCACCTTAGAGAGTATTGTAGGAGGCAGGGGAGTGGTGAGCGAAAGAAAGTAGGTAGAGTTCGTTGCTTGCTTACAATTCTCAGTCATTTGTCCAAGCTTCTCTCGTCTCTAAAAAACAGTTTGATATTTCTTTCCTTCAAAGTATGAGGCGGGGATTCTTGCCACTTTCCTCCTCAAGGTCTGCTGCATTAACAAAATCGTGTGTGATTAGCCAGGCAAACACGTTGTCAGGGGCACACGTACATAAATCCAACGTCAGTTATTTACTCTATTAATTTTTATAAATGCTGCCAGCATATTCAGCTATGGAGTTATTCTCCATTTATTCAATCTTCTTTAAATGTGTGTTCTTCTTGCTCTCTTGTTCTATATGTTAAATCTGCAAGTTGTGTATATTCTGTCAACTTAAGTTGTCAATCCTCTTTAGTTGAGACCTCACTAACTTTCCATTTTTGGGCTAACGAAACACAGGGCACATTTTTTGCATGCATAAATAAGCTTTTCTGGCACCTGGGAATTTCAGCTTGGATTATCCCCAGCAAAAAGGACTCTGGGTTTGGGGGGAAAGTAATTTTACGATAGATAAGAAAAAGGAACCATGAAAGGGAAAGCAGGGAAGTCATATGCTACATGGTATTATGTAACATGTTTATTTTGAGATGTATAAACTGAAAAATTATTTAAAATGGTTATAAATGAAAGACTCCAGCAAACTGATTCATATAGAACGTGGATGAAAAACTATTCACAGCTGTGATGGTTAAGAGATTAAATGTCTCCATAGGTCAATACATCACCACAGATCAAACAGAATTCATACCCTCAAGAAATACAGCAGACTCTATAAGGAGAGTTCTTGATATAATCTATGACCTGCAGCTACGAAACACTCCAGGGGCATTAATTTCACTCAATGCCTTTAAAGTGTTTGGCAGAGTTGAGGGGACCTATTTGAAACTCTTACTTTCTAAATTAGAATCTGGAGAAAAAATTCTGCACACGATTCAACAAATTTACTCAAAATCTTCAGCTATAATCATGGTAAATGGATATGATGATGCTCCAAGAAACCTCAACAGGGGCACCTGTCAAGGATTCCCTCTGTCACAACTGCTTTTTGCAGTGGCAATAAAGATCTTAGCTATCCAACTATGTGCCTCTGTGAAGGGAGTGAAAATAGGAAATGTTGAATAAAAAGTAGCTTTGTTTGCGGATGATACATTAGTAATTGGGCAAGATCTAGTTGTTGTGCTTTAATCTTTGAAAGAACATTTTGAAAGTTTCCATTGAATTTCAGGACTACAAATTATGCAGCAGTTCAAAAGCAGCTGACAGAAATGTCAAAGATAAAGATAGCCCATGTGGGTTTAAATACCTCAGGATAATCTTTACAGCTGATCTTAATCAATGAAATTGAAGAAATGATAAGTATTTTTTCAAAATGGTAGTAAACAACTGTATAAGTGGAAGCACAAAAACCTTAGCTGGCTAGGTGATATTGCAGCTATAAAAATGTCAATTCTGCCAAAATTCTCTTTCCTTATTCAGGTTTTACCAACATACTTAAAAAATGGCAAAACAAATTAATCTCCTTTATCTCATTAGGAAAAATACCCAGATTCAGTCAAAAAATCTTATTTAGACACAGCAATAAAGAGGGGCTAGGAATACCCAATCTTCCATTATACTATGCAGCTTTCCAAATTAAATCATTGATGCCATGCATTAAAGGCAAAGTAGATATTGTACAGAGAGAAAGTACCCACAGAAGACCATCAGTACGTGCTCTGCCCTTCCTGAAGCTGCCTCAGATGGAACATGAAAAGGTGGATAACCCATTTTTCAAAGTCACATTGAGGGCGTGGTGGAAATGGAACTCAGTATTGGCTCCTAGGCCTTCATCACTGATGCCCCTGCTAGATCACCCCTTATTTAAACATGCAAACAAATACAGTATAACCCATTTGGAGATCTTGAAACAAATGGTTTCTATAGGACTAGAGATTTGTTTGTAGGTGGTAAAGCAATCTCAGAAGAGGACATGATGGCAAAGGCAATGGTCCTGGTTACAACTGTATCAACAATGCACTTTTGCAAAGTCTCTGGAATGCAATGGTGAAGGCTTGAAACCATTGACAGCTTTTGAATCGCTATGTAACAGACATAGCCATGACAGGAAAGAGGCTGTTTCGATGATATATGGTATGATATTAGACAGCTTTGTGGGCAACACGGAAGAGATGGAAGACTGACATAGGAACCTCAATAGTGAAAAAGCATGGAAATCTATATGGTGCAATCCATCTCTAAAAACAAATTTCTTCTCACCTCCAGGAAATTTCCCTTAAAATTACCTTTTGGTGGCATGGACCTCCACACGTCTTGCAAAGATAAATCCATCAAGCTCACCATTATGTTGGAAAGACTGTGGAGAATGAGGTTCCTACTTTCACCTTTGTTGTGGGGTATACTGTGAGCCACACCTTTAGGCACAAAGTTTTTCATCTGATCTCTAGAATTACCCTCCTACTTTGAAATTTGATATTTGTGTACTGGAAAGAAACCTCTAGTATACTGTATTTGATGGCCACTACCATCTCCTCCTTCTCCTTCCCCAACACCACAGGAAAAGTTGCTTAACTAAGGCAAAGAGGCTGCTAGCTTTGGAAGGCAAGGGGTGGGAAAGAATCATAAGTCACCCTCCAGTGCCCCTGCTCCCAGTCTTTTAAATCAATGGAGATGTGCAGCAACCACAACACAACCAAGCAGCAGCTTTTTACCCATCAGGCTGGCTGGGCCTTGCTCAGAAGTGCCACTGGCTATTGCATGTGTGCTATTCTCTCCCTCTTGCTCCCCCCCAACACACACACTCTGCTCCCCAAACTTCAAGCCTCTCTCCCGTATGGGTGCCTATGGAACCTCAGCATGGGACTCAAGGAAGGCCACGGCTGGCAAGCAAGCGACCTGTTCGCCAGGGAAGCTGGAGTGGCTCTGCTGGGTTGGAGTTTGGGCAGGCAGAAAGGAGAACTGAGGCTCATTGGGCTTCACGGTGTGCATGCAGCAGGGTCAAAGTGTCCCTTCTCAAATGAAAGTAATACAGTACACATTTCCTCTGTGAGAAAAGAATGTGGTATGATAAGAGATAAAGGTGAGAAGTAATGAAGATAGAAGTGTGATATTGAAATTATTAAGGTGGAGACTGAAGATTTTAAGAGGGCGAATGAATTGTAACTAAGATCAAGAATATTCAGTATGCCAAATACATTGTTTGACATTCCATTCACTGTTGGCATCCTTCCGCAATTGCTTTATGAGCAAATAAAAATAATTAGAGGTTTGGTTGATGAGACGGAGAATGAAATGGGAATAGAAGAGACAAAAGTGGGTGTGAATTAATGAATACATCATAAGTAAAGAACTATGGGATATGATTTTTCTATATTATCACAGTGGCGGAACAACTGTGGATAAAGATGAGAAGATTTATTATTGTTGAATATGGAGAAATGGTTGTGAGAGTTATTGCAGGTAAAGTTGTTATGTTTGATTAGAGAAAATATATTGCTGATTTCTTTTTCCTTTCCTTTCCTTTTTCTTTTTCCCTTGATGTTTTCTTTTTCTCTTTTTTGTTTTTGTTTTTGTTTAAATTAATACCTTTTCTTTTATTATGAGATATGGTGTAGGTAAAGTTATTTCTTTGATTACATCCTTGACAATGGACCTCCCACTGTGTTGTTTGTTCTCCCTTGTGCTATGACCCCCACCCTAGTATTCTTGCTTGTGGTGAGCTTGTAAATGTAGTATCACTTTCAATAGATGCTTGTCTGCATTTTCTATAATATCTGGATTGCCATTGCCATTTATTATTAATAAAAATTATTTGGCTTCTGTTATAATTTTTGTGTAAAAATGAAAATGAAACAATTTATTTGGGTCAGGAAAGAAGATCAACGGAAAGAAGATCAGCTGGGTGGCACCAGCCATTTGTTTTTTGCCTACCTGGAAGCAATCATCACAACTTTGTAAGGTTATGCATTGGGTAAGGTTTGTTTGTTTGGATGGGAGGGTGTAGCCTTCGCCTGCCCTTCCTCACTAAGGGTATCCTCTTATTTATTTATTTATTTTTATAATATTTTATTTGGATTTTTCAAACATAAATGCAAAAATAAAGAACAGTATAACATATATCATAACATCTTTTCATTTGCTCCCATTTGCATCGTTGCCAATTCTTCCCAGCAATTTATCATCTTGTTTACACTCTTATGTCACATTCATTTAAATATAATCTATAAATTCTCCAAAAAGTTTATAATTTTTCCTCAAATTTACTTATCATCTTAATTCTCACTAATTTAGTGGTGCAGAATTATTTATGATCTAGCATCCTTTCTTAGCATTCAACCAAATTACAGTATTTTTTTAGGTAAATCTTGAATTTCTTCTAATCTTCCTCGACCCTCTCCTCTCCCAGGTCTCGGATTCTGCCAGTCATCTCGGCTAATTCCATATAGTCCATCAGTTGCATCTGCCACTCTTCCAGTGTGGGTAGTTCTTGAGTCTTCCAATTTTTAGCGATGAGTATCCTTGCTGCCGTTGTTGCATACATGAAAAATGTTCGGTCCTTCTTTAACACCTTCTGGCCGACAATGCCCAGAAGGAAGGCCTCTGGTTTCTTGGTGAAGGTATACTTAAATACCTTTTTCAGCTCATTATATATCATTTCCAAGAAGGCCTTTACCCTAGGGCAAGTCCACCAGAGGTGAAAGAATGTTCCCTCATTTTCTTTACATTTCCAACATTTATTATCAGACAAATGGTATATCTTAGCAAGTTTAACTGGGGTCATGTACCATCTATATATCATTTTCATTACATTTTCCTTCAAAGCATTACATGCAGTGAAGTTCATCCCAATGGTCCACAACCTTTCCCAGTCCTCAAGCATGATATTGTACCCAATGTCCTGTGCCCACTTTATCATAGCTGATTTAACCATTTCGTCTTGTGTATTCCATTTTAACAGCAAGTTATACATTCTTGAAAGTACCTTAGTCTTTGGTTCTAACAGTTCTGTTTCCAATTTCGATTTCTCCACCTGGAACCCTAACTTTTTATCATTTTTAAAGACTTCTTTAATCTGAGCGTAGTGTAACCAGTCTCGCACTTTATCCTTTAATTTCTCCAAACTCTGCACACTAAGGGTATCCTCTTAAAGGGATCTGGGGGTGTGGATTCTCTCCAATGCCTGGACTTGGGCTGTTGGAATGTCACTGCTCCAATGGGGAGCCCTCAGAGGGCCCCTATTTGATGTAAGTCATAGGGCTCCCCCTATTGGTGGTTTACCCTGCAGATGGGTGCGACTCAAGATATGCTGGCTTCACCCAAAGCCTAAGCCAAACCACCAGTATCTGTAAACAATAAATCTGTGGCCTATTAGAACCCATAAACGAAAATAATTCTTTCTGTGTAATTATTGTCTGTAAGGGTCACAGGGCTTTGGCATGCAAGTGGGGCTGAACAAAATAACATGCAAATTCTCATATGTTACTTCAAATGCCATTCTCAGCAATCTACACATTCTGCATATATAAAACATACAGATACAGAATACAGATTCAATGTGCCAGATGAGTTTATTTTTTTATGATGAATTTCACCAATTATGAAAAAGAAAACCCATGAGGCCTGAGCTCCTCTTCTCACCACTAGTCTCCCAGTTTCTTCTGCAGCTACCAAGAATAGTGGAATTAACAAGGAGGAGAGCTTGCTGTCTTGTATCTACCCTTCAAGTTCAATTTTCTTTGTGGATATCTCAGCATTCCAACATTTTGCTTCAATTTTAAGCAGTTGAAGGTCACGGTGTCCTAAGAGTTTTCCATCAAGGGCACACAAGTCTTCAGTTGCACAACCTTTGAATTTGAGCCTTTGAATTAAATGATATTCATCTGTGTAACACAAAGAATAACCTTTGCATGAGTTCTTTATTGGGGCTTTGGGGAAAGGGATGACTGTGGTTATTAAAGCTCAACCAACACACTGACAATACACACTCACCAACCAATCTGACAGCCAAGTATCACTAGCTTTGAAGTTGGGTTTCCTGGCTAATACCAACGTGATGCATTGGAAGTTACCCTCTGCCACAGTTTCTAGAAAAAGAGGTGCTGGAACTCAACATGAGTGCCTCCCTTGTTCTCTTACAACGGCAATGGCGCCCATTTGAGAGTTGCTAGAACTGAGTTCTGGCTGGAAAAAAGCTCTGGTCTCCCACCCCATGTATTTTGCTAGACTAAGGCAGCAGTTCTTTTGCACACTTGTGATGCACTAAGATTCAATTAACACAGTGCAACTTATTTCTTAGGAAATATGAACAGAGGTGCACTATAGTACCCTTCTTTCTCCCAGACTCCTTTACTTTTGAATGTTTGGCCAAAGTGTGTGGTTCTGTCCTTCTGCTCCAGCACCAAATGGTGCATACTGCTGTGAGGAGAAGCTGTGATGTGCTGGCTGGTCCTGCACCCTCCCCTGTATCCCTCTCCTCTGCTCCTCCTTGTGGATTAGAGGACAAAGGTGTGCTGTAAGGAGTCTGCTGTGCTTTGTAGGCCCCCCAGTCTTACCCAAGGTAAAACCTTGCACATGAGTGAGCCTGTCCCCTCTTGTTGTTATGCACTTCATGTGGCGATAGTTTGGAATCCAAAACAGGACAAAAGCATTGCCCTTTCCCTCAGAGAAAGAAATCAAAGCTATACACAAATATGTTTTTCTGGAAATGCGAAAGAGACAGAAGCAGGTGATATTACTCACTATGTAAACCTGTCATAATGGAAATACCACTCTTGTAGGAAATGCACTTGGTCTCATTGGCAAGGCAGCTGACATACCCCTCAGTTGGGCAATTTTTATTCTTTTGTTTAGCATCGGTGATATTGAAGCAGGCTGGGCACTGTAGACCATTGGGGGAAAGATCTTCACGTGGTGGAACTACCAAAATAAAAACCTACAGTCAGCATATGGATACACCTCATTCCCCATTCTCTTTATTGTACTTTTATTTTGATTTGTTTCTTGCCTTCTAGTAGCTGCTGACACTAGCCTGACATGCTACCTCCACATTGTGTCCTGCATTAATGATGATGGTGATAACGATGATATTTTTAATAATAATATTTTATTTCTATCCCGCCAATCTAGCACAGTTTCCCCAGTCACTCTGGGTGGCATTCAACAGAACACTAAAAACAGAATAAAACTTCAAACATTAAAAACTTCCAAAAATAGGGCTGCCTTCAGATGACTTCTAAATGTCGAATAGTTGTTTATTTCCTTGACATCAGATGGGAGGGCATTCCACAGGGCGCCATTACCAAGAAGGCCCTCTGTCTGGTTCCCTGTGACCTTACTTCTCATAGAGAGGGAACCGTCAGAAGGCCATCAATGCTGGGCTGAAGGATGGAGGTGGAGTCACTACTTCAGGTATACTGGGCCGAGGCCATTTAGGACTTTAAAGGTCAGCACCAACACTTTGAATTGTTTTTGGAAACGTAGGGGGCGCCAATGTAGGTCTTTCAAGACTGGTGTTATATGTTCTTGGTGGCCACTCCCAGTCACCAGTCTAGCTGCTGCATTCTGGATCAGTTGCAGTTTCTGGGTAGGACCACATACAGCATGTTGCAGTAATCTAAGCGGGAGATAACTGGAGCATGCACCACTCTGGTGAGACAGTCTGCGGGCAGCCTGCACACCAGATTTGACCTGTGCCTCCATGGACAGCTGAGAGTCCAAAATGACTCCCAGGCTGCGCACCTGGTCTGTCAGGGGCACAGTTACCCCATTCAGGACCAGGGAGTCCCCCACACCCGCCTGCCCCCAGTTTCCCCAAAGCAGTACTTCTGTCTTGTCAGGATTCAACCTCAATCTATTAGCCATCATTTATCCTGCAACCACCTCCAGGCACTCACACAGGATCTTCACCTGGTTAGATTTGAAAAGAGAGCTAGAGCTGGATATCATCTGCATACTGATGAACACCCAGCCCAACCCCCCTGGCGATCTATCTCAGTGGCTTCATATAGATAATATAAGCGTGGGAGAGAGGAGAGAACCCTGAAGCACTGCACAAATGAGAGCCCCTCTATATGGTTCATAAGGATGTTATGGTCAAAGGCCACTAAGAGATCCAGCAGAACTAGGAAACAGCTTTCATCCTTATCCCTAGCCTGCCAGAGATCATCGACCAGTGCAACCAATGCGGTTTCTGTCCCATGATGAGGCCTGAATCCTGATTGGAAGGGATCCAAATAGTCCACATTCTCCAGGTGTGCTTGGAGTTGTTCAGCAACCACCCGCTCAATCACCTTGCCCAAGAATGGAAGATTTGAGACTGGGCAATAGTTGCCCATATCGGCTGGGTCCAGAGATATTTTTTTTAAGAAGCGGTTTAATGACCACCTATTTCAGCGGGGCTGGGAAGACTCCCTCACAGAACATTCACCACCCTGCAGAGCCCATCACCCAGCCTTCCAGGCTTGTTTTTATGAGCCAGGATAGGCAAGGTACAAGGAGACAGGTGTTTGGTTTCACTCGTCCAAGCATCCTGTCCACATACTCAGAGGTAACAGATTGGAATTTATCCCATGCAACTAGACTAGAATTTATCCCATGCAACTCACCCTGCTCACACGGTTGGAGTCTACCTCTTTCTGAATCCAAGTGACTTTATCTGCAAAAAACTTTGCAAAATCCTTGCAGGAGATCTTGGGGGCCTACGGGACCGCCTCTCCTGGTATGTCCCACGGAGGACCTTACGGTCTTCAAACAAAAACATTTTCAAGGTCCCGGGCCACAGGGAGGTTAAGCTGGCCTCAGCCAGAGCCAGGGCTTTTTCAGCTGTGGCCCTGATCTGGTGGAATGCTGTGTCACAAGAGACTAGGGCCCTGCGGGACTTGACATCTTTCCGCAGGGCCTGCAAGACAGAGCTGTTCCACCAGGCCTTTGGCCAAGGCACAGTCTGACCCCCTCCTTTGGTAATCCTCACAGAACTCTAGCCCATTGATTGCCATTAATTTGATTTTGAACTGAGCTTAAAATGAATTGATTTTACAATGTTGTGTTACTTTTATTGTTTTTAGCCACTTTGAGACCTGCTTTGGCTGGGGAGAGAAGGATATAAATAATTTTATTTTATCATTATTATTATTATCAGGCCCCGATGGCACAGGTGGTTCTGTAAGATTCCGAACCACCTGAAAGTCTCCTGCTGCTGTTTTCTGCAGATGCAATAGAGGCGGTGAAGAAGGTCCTCTTCGCCGTTGATATCACCACTTGATAGGCTCGACCTTGAGCTGTAACCCATTGAGCTGTAACCCTTGTTAACTCCGCATTTCAGTGGGGCACCAGAGAATCAGCTGAAGAGCCATCAACGTGGGAGAAAACATCCCCTACCATTCCCTGGAAACCATTAGGATCCATTAAGTGGTGAGGGCAGACCATCCGAATCGGTCCCATCTCCCTCCAGAGGGGAAGGGTCACAGAGAAGTCCAGCTGCACCAGGAAGTGATCTGACCATGGCTCTTCTTTAGTTTCACTTTTACTTAGTGTCAAATCACCCACATTCATAGAGGTAAACACCAGGTCTAAGGCGTGTCTATGAATATGAGTTGGGCCAGACTTATTCAGGGACATCCCCATGGAGGCCATTCTTTCCACAAAGTCCCAAGCGGACCCTTATAAGGTCGTGTCGGCATGGATGTTAAAATCCCCTGGACAACCAAACTTGGTGTCTCCAGGAGCACATCCAACATGACCTGAAGTAGCTTGGCCAGGGAATCCTTCGTGCAGCAGGGAGGTTGGTACACCAAAAGGAATCCTGCCCTGCCCCTATTGCCCAACTTCCAGTACATTGGCAAAACTTGGTCTTCCCAATAGGATGCCTGGTCCAAGCTAATGACTTTCTAAAAATCACTGCAACCCCCTCTCCCCACCCACATGACCTGGGTTGCTCTCTGTCTCTGTCACACATGCCAGGTCAAGTCCCCCATCCATAGATGGCAGTGGTGTTACTGATTATTGACCTGGCATTGCACAGCAGCACCTTCAGGTCATGCGGGTCTTCGTTGCTGATTCCAATATGCTTCCGGTAAAGACCGGACCTGGAGGCAGAGGTAGTCGTCAAACAACGACAAAACCTGCCTTTTTGGTATTGACATGGTCTGGCCTTTAGCGTAACTCCTCCTTCTACCCCTGATCACAGAGATTGGGCATCCCAGAGAATCCTCTCCTGTGTAACCTGCCCCAGACATTCTGTTGGCTAGTGCCCACTCCCAGGCAGCCCTAACCCTCATTTGCCATCAACTTTGAAGAACAGACATATGTGCTGAGCATTTATAAAAAATATTGTTGTGTTTCACCTTTTGTCATGCACACTACTGTTTTGTGGAGTTCTCACTTGGTAGCAGTGTATCAGGCAAGCTCTCTGCTCTCTGATTCTAACTCTCTTTATCTGAATGTACGGACAGCTGCATTCTCTTGGGGGTAATCTCTCTCTCTCTCTCTCTCTCTCTCTCTCTCTCTCTCTCTCTGTGTGTGTGTGTGTGTGTGTGTCTGTGTGTAAGCAAGGATTGGGCAGGCCCAGAATCCACATGGGGGAGAGTGATTCCCAGATTTTCCAGATTTCTACTTCTCTTCCTTCAGCCCCACCAACAGCTTGTTTGAAATGTGACAGGGTCTGAGAGTGCTCCCACCACCTCCCCCAAGCCCACCTGGATTTGGGTTGAAGGCAGCATGGTTCCAGGATCCTGTCTGGGACTCATGCCTGCTTTCCCAAGCTTGGGAAGAATTTGATCAGCTTAAGAAAGGAGGTGGTCTGATGGGGTCCCCAAGGCCTCCTGCATCCTCCCCCCCCAAAAAAAGAATGTGGCAGAACTATGTCCCAGCATGTTCCGCCAGAAAAAAACCACTGTTTTTATAAGCCCTTGACCTTCAGAGATGCAGATACTCACGGTGGACAGGTTCCTTATTGCACTCATCTGTTTCGCAGCAGGCCATCTTCAGCTGGAAGAATTTACCTTGAGCTGAACTGAAGCTGTAATCACCTGTGTGGCAAGCTTGGGGAGGCACACATCCCCGGAAAGTTGACACATTATAATTTGGAACTGAAAAGAACAAAAGGAAATAAATCACAAGATCTGCAAAAAATTCTGGTTAATTCCCTCCATATATATATATATATATATATATATATATAATGATACATCCCTTTAACTACATTTTTTTCTTCAGTGAGAAACTACATAATGCACAGTTCTTGAACCAAGAAATGAACCAAAACTCAATTATACTTCAAATTCCATAATTCTCCAACCAAACAGTGCATACAAATATGCAAATATTAAGAAAAAAACAAGCATAGAAACAGTGGGTGGTATTTCAATTGTTTACTCTGAGTAGGATTTAGTTGAATGCCACTCAGCTATATGAGTTCAAACAACCAACAGAGTTACTTTGTATTAGGGGGAATCATCTGATTTCTCAGATGGGCATGCAGATGAAGAGAGATCTGGAAGCTGAAACCTAGAATGACCAATGTTCCAGGAATCATTGTGAGGCCAAGGGGCCATATAGCCCATCCTTGTGTGCTTAAATCACAGGATGCTCAGGATAAAAAGATGATGTGGCTGCTCTTGAGCCAGCAATCCCATGAATTGCTCCAAAATTCACAGACAGTGAAGATGCGTGACGTAGTCTTAGTGTCATTGCACTCTGAGTTCTCATCGCCCAGCAAGAATTTTAAGGCAACAGGGGGTCTCTGAGCACGACATTATATCACACCTCTTCTTTCACAGGATGTTAGTTCAAGTAATGCAAGAAGGAGAGATAGGGTTGCTAGAAAACCATTTTTCCATTATAATATCTCATCAACAGCTGACGTAACAGCAAAGAGAGAAAGAACTTGTAGGTGCCCAAAATGATGCCTGCATTGAATTTGTAATAATATTTAACTGAATACCTTGCCTTATGATGGAAGGCAAACCAAAGCCAAACCAGAGTTCACTGCCTCTGGTATAGTGTGGACTACTAGTTAATGCAGTGGTGAATAATTTGTGGCTAATTATTCTTGTGGCACTTTTTATGATAATAAATAACTCAGGCAAAGTACCGTCTAGCTGGAAACATGCAATAGTAGTCCCAATCTTTAAGAGAGGCCAGTCAAATGTGCCTTCTAATTCTAGGCCAATCAGTCTGCTTTCAATTATAGGAAAGCTGTATGCCCGCTTCCTCTGTAACAAACTGACAACTTTTCTAAATGACTATAATATACTATCTGAAGCTCAGGCAGCTTTCCGCAAGAACCACTCAACATCAGACTACTGTCTAATGCTGTCCCTCCTAGCCGAGAAGTACAGCAGGCCCCTACAGGGAAAACTCTTTGTGGCCTTTATGGACCTGAAATCTGCCTTTGATTCCATCCCCAGATTCCAACTTTGGTCCAAATTACATCTAGTACTGAAGGATAATTTTCTTCTATATCTTATTAAAGCCCTGTACTGTGGAAGAAATTTGAAGGTTAGGTGTGGGTTGCAGGGCCAGCTCTCGGACGATATTGTGATGCACAGGTGAGTGAGACAGGGATGCATTTTGGCACATACTTTGTTCAGTTTGTTTCTGAATGATTTAGAGGCAAGCTTGATGGACCCTGATGGCCATCATCCAAAAACAGGGATGAGAATGACCCCTCTCTTGTTGTATGCGGATGACGCGGCAATCCTCTCCTGAACCTGACCTGGCCTGAACTACCAACTAAGGAAATTCTCAGGCTACTGCTCTGGTAATGGGTTATCCATCAATTATGAAAAATCAAGTCCTGGTGTTTGAGAAGAGATTCTCCCCGAGTAAATGGGTTCTGGATGGTCAAAAACTAGAGCAGACCAAATTCTTCCAGTACCTAGGGCTTCTATTCCATCATTCTATGTCCTGGAAACATCATTGGCAGACTGCCTATCAAAAGGCAGAGGTAAGCAAACTGGCTAAACTTTGATTGTTTTATACAAGGGGGGGTCATTATGTTTCATCAGCCATTAAGATATTTAATGCAAATTCTGTCTCTCAACTCTTCTACGCCTCAAAAGTCTGGTTCAATGGCTCATTTTCCAGGTTCAATGGCTTCCAGGCAAAGTTTCTCCAGTCCTTCCTACAAGTTCCAAACTGGGTTCCAAATGCAATACTATGTTCAGAAACAGGTGAATGTCCTTTATCAACTAAAGCATGGTGGGCTGCCCTGAGATACTGGCTCAAGATCTCAGTCTTTGTCCTAGGGCAGGGGTTACTTCCATACCTAAACAACAAGGAGTTTACCAGCTCATGGATGAAAATTATGGTTCGAAAAACTACTTTGATTGGTATGCCACCTTCTCTCCTATTCCATCTGGGCTATGATACCGCCCTTGAATCTCTGAGGCAAAGGCTCTGGGACATTCACATAGTGATCTCCGATCTCAATCTCATGTTATCTGTGGCCCATTAGCGGTAGGAATTCACTATGGGTTCGAGTTTCAGATACCTGCATATCTCAGAAATTTGTCTGTACCAACATATTGGTGTATTTTCATCAAAGCCAGATGAAATGTATTCCCATTAGAAGTGTTAAATGGCAGACTGAGTAGTACCCCTTACCAAAATAGGATCTCTGTGTGCTATCAGGACGTCGACTTTATGAGGCATATTTTATTGCATTGTGGACAATATGATCAAGCTAGGGAACTATTGATTTTCACTTTTGGTAAATCAGCCAGGTCATCTTGAAGCCTACTATATCAAATAGCTTCTGGATGACAAGTCCAATGAAATCACAGTGGCCGTGGCAAAGTTGTTTTCAGTAGTCATATAAATCAAAGATCAACATACCCATGACTGAACAAATAACGCTTCATTCTCCCTTCCCGGGGGGGGGGGGGGTTGTCTGTATGAATTTGTATTTTATTTTATTTTGAATTTTGTGGCCCTACAGAATTTACTGGACTACAGCTTGCATCATCTCTAGCCATTGACCATACTGGCTGAGGGGGATGGGAGCGGTAGTCCAGAAATGTCTAAAGGGCGAAAGGTTAGTCAACCGCAGGCTGATGCATGCCAGGATCTCTCTGATGAAGCCTGCATGTGATGGAAAGAGAAAAGATATGCTAGAGTAAGATTATGTGGCTGAGTATGGGTGCTTAGTGTTGGACTGGAATCTGAGACGCCAGGGTTTAAATCCCCACTCAGCCATGAAGCTCACTGGGTGACCTTGGGGAGTCCCTGCCTCTCAGCATAATAAACCTGACATGGTTAAATGCACAAAAGAAGAACCATTTCCTTGGAGAAATTGTGGGCTATAAAGGCAATAAATAAATACTAAATAATGCTAATTTACACAAGAAAGTCATTCCTTGGGGTGACCAAGAGTAAGTGAGAAGATTCAGCTCACCTATGTTGCTACTCACAGCAATAGAGGAACAGATTTGAGTATTTTTGCAGGGTTGACGGCTGCTCTTTTCACATGAGGTTCTCTTATCATAACAGTAGTCACATGAAATAAATGCCGCTGCAGAAAGAAGATAGAGGTTGGTGAAAGAGATTTCTTGAGATGGTAAAGAACTATAATGTGGGAGAAGGTGTCCTTCTTCTTAAGCAGGTGTCATGCAAAAGAGTAGATGTGTGTTAGCTGTAATGTTCATATTAATTATTGGGTGCCATATTTAGCCAATGCAACCTTCCCTTCCACAGAATGGCTTCTTTGAGTATCCCTCTATGCACCGGCTGGAAAAAAGAAATAGGAAAAGGAACAGAAATATCTCAGTCTTGATGCATGCCAATGATTTAATACTCTGAACTACCCTGCTTCATGTGGGAAGAATCATATTGAAGTCAAAGCACCAAAAACCAAAGGAGCATTAATGAAATTCTATTACAATAAGGGAGGGCAGCTGAATGAAGCTGTCCTAAAGATACTTTGTAGAAAGGGCTTACTGAAATGCTCTATGGCACTGAAATCTGGGGCTCTGAGTCAAACTCCCTTAAAGTTTTTGAAACTGTGCAGAATAAAAATGATTTTGAAACTATACACTCTACCACCAGTAATATCAACAGCTTTTATTTCTACAGAATCTAGGTGGCCAAGAATTAAGGCAAGAGTGAAATGTGCTCAGTTAAAGTGTGTATGTGTGTGCATGTGTTTTAAATTGCTTCTATGCCAATGCAACATTTTCCTGTGCTGTACTATATGGAATTGAGGCCAAGCTTTTTTTTAGTGATTGTTAGGTTTAATCTGAAATCAAGCTAGAATTAAGTTTGTTGATTTCTCTGGTATCTTCTCTCTCTTACATCATGGGTGTTGGTATAGATTTGTTTGTTCTGTGTTATTTTTGTATACTATCGCTACAAGTTTTTTATGGCCTTTGACTTTGAATCAATGTTAGCTAAGGGACCTGCAACTACTTAGAAATGGCAAGTTTTCCCCTTGGTATCCACTACTGAGAACAAAGCTTTCTAGAGATATTTATCACATCAAAGGTTTGCCAATCTCCTTTGTTGAGCTCCATTTCCAAGTGAAACCCAGGCCAGCCTTGGATGTCTGCTATAACAAGGTCCTGTATGCAGAGGCTTTGCATTTCTGATTCACCTCAGGTGGAATTCATGACTCATACCATCTCCTGGTATGCCCCGCAGAGGACCTTAAGGTCCATGAATAATCATAGTATAGAGGTCCCAGGCCCTAATGACGTCAGATTATCCTCCGCCAGGGCCAGGGCTAGGGCCTTGTCAGTGATGGCTCTGACCTGGCGAAATACTATATCCCATGAGACCAGGGCCCTGCAGGATTTAACTTCCTTCCACAGGGCCTGTAAGACAGAGCTATTCCGCCTGGCTTTCAATATAAACTTAGTCTGATCTTTCATTCCCCATCCTTCCCTCCCCCTCCCCTTTTTATGAAGATTACCATCTCTGGGATCCCACAGCTAATTCCCCCCTGTTTCCTCGCTGGCCCAAATAGGACTAATTTAGCCAGCTAGCCCTGGTGATCATCTAATGTTTATCGGATGGATTTTCCCCTAAATTGATTTTTGAATTCTGAATTTATTGTTATTCACGTTTTATACAGAATTTTAAGCTGTTTTTGTTGCATCAATTAAGTGTTGAAATTTGTTGTTAGCCGCCCTGAGCCTGTTTTTTGGAACCGGGAAGGGCGGCGTATAAATAAAATTATTATTATTATTATTATTAATGTGCTCCTTTAATGGAAACCTAAGAGATCACTTTCTGAAATCTTTGTTTGCGAAAGCAACACCAGAGAAGAAATAGTTTGGCTTCTTTTGTAAGACAATAATGGCTTTTTAGAATGCCCCTCTATGCACTGGCTGAAAAAATTAATAGGAAAAGGAATTAGATAAGATTGCTAAAAGTTGTTTTGGTGATTGTAAGGTTTAATGTGATATCAAGGTAAAATTAAGCTTGTTGGTTTCTCTGGTATCTTCTAACCCAAACATTATGGATGTTGGCTTATATTCTGGATGTCTGCTCTATATTATTTTATTAATACCATTGCTACAAGTTTGTCGTGGCCTTTGGCTAGTGCAATAAAGTTATGAACTATACATGAAATGCTCACTGCTGTTCCAGTACTTGAGATTTTCTCACTCACACATCATTTTCCCATTACCTGACTCTTGTCTTCGAAGGGAGCTTGGCTTAGAGAACACTTACTAAGGGCAACAATATTAGAGAAGCAGGTAATGGTTGGTTATATACACACCCAAACACACACACACACACACACACACACACACACACACACAGAAAGGGGGAGAGGGAGAGGGAGAGAGAGATTGAGAATTACCTCTTAATCAGGGTGGTATATATGTTAGGGGCTTTTTATTGCATATTTTAACTATGATGTACATTTTAATCATTCTGGATTATAACAAAGATGCAGATTTCTTTTGTTGCTGTTGTTTCTAAATAGCAGAGAAGCCATTTGGGAATGAAGCAATACATATATTAATGAATAAATAATAATATATTCTAGATAGAATGGCTTTCCTAAGTATCCTGGAAACTGTAGCCTTCACTTCTTCGTATGGTTAATCAGATTCCTCCGTCACAAAAATACGTGTTTGCAACTGACTGTACTTGGTCATCAAGGCTTAAGTGCTTAAACTCTTGAGTTTACTCTCCTTGGTAAGCCAGCAGTCCTTACTCTCTATTATGCTGATATCCTGTCTTCTCGCACATTCCCACCCAAGCAGCAAACATTTCTGGAGTCATCAAAAGATGACAAAAGGAATCCCATTCTATTGTTTCCTACTTACCTGAAGAAGGCAGGACTAAGAGGAGGCTCAGAAGTGTTTTCATCATTTTTGAAAGATCTGGAAACTCAGAGATGGACCAGGCAAGAGAACTGATACAGGGAGAGCTTTTACTTCGAGATATTTATAGGCCAAGGATTCATGCTGTGGGCATCACCTGGGTACAAATGGTTCCGTGAGGTCTGGGAGTGGGAGCTGTGTTTGCCAAGACGACGCAGAGGGACATAGCGAAATTCAAAGCTCGGTGTTGAAATTGGCTTAATTGTTTATTTTTTATTTCATTAGTTCTTGCCAAAAACCTCTAAGCATTTTTTCTTCTTTATTATTAACGTACAATTTAAATTGTAATGGGACCAAAGAAAGAATCGAGGGATTACAAAGGCAAGGGCAAAACCAAGATGCAACCTGCATAGAAACCCCCCCCCCCCAAATATCCTCCTCCAAAGGATTCGTCTTCTGAGAAAGAGATACTGTAGGTCTGGATATCAGATAGTTCTTGGTAAGACTTGGTAAGACTGTAAGCAAGGGAGTAGCCCTCAGCCTTCAGCATCTAAGAAAACCCTTAACCCATCATGGCTTCATAGTGCCTGAAGGTACTGGTGGCTTCAACAAGGAAGACTGATTCTCCTGTCAGGGAAGTGGTCATCCTCCCCCCATAGGGAAAAAGGGAAGATAAGTGGGCTCCTGTGGTTTCTTAATTACCGGTAAATTTATTTTGGTGTGCAGTTCCTTCAGGGGGTGGATAGAAGGCCAACTTAAAGCCTACTTTACTCCTCGCAAGGTAGGTGTCAGGGAACTGCCATCGGAGCTCCAAGTGGTGGAGGGGCTCCAGGATGCTAGGAGACCCTCGGATGCTGAGGAGGGAACCAGCAGGGGGAGAGGGAGAGTTTCAGCTGAAACAGAGTCGGAGGAACGGCTCCGAGACGCTTCCAGTGAGAACAGCGGGGAGAGCTCAGGACCTCCCCTTGGGACGCCTACTTTGCGCAGGAAGCTGTCATGTAGAGAATCAAGGTGTAGAGTTTCTGTCAAAGAACTCTTATGTTGGAGTAAATTCCGGAAACGCCCACTGACAGATTCTGCCAGCGATTAAGGCAGCCATGCACTGATGGCTGCGCGGAGAGGGACAGTTTTGAAACTGATTACAAGACTCTGAGAGTGTAAGCGCTCACACACAAGTAGCCCCATATCTCATCACAGTAGGCTTCCCCAGTAATATCAGAATTAGAAACCTTAGACTACATTTTCCACATAAAATTTGTTTCCTCTGATGAAATTCATGGTTCCTAAGTTATAAATGAAAAAGGTGCCCTACCAAAATCCCCCCTTTTTAAATCTTGCCCCATTTCTATTCTCCCAATGCAATGGGTATAGAAACATACAATCTGCTCCTTTCAGACAGTGGCATAGCGTGGGAGGTGCGGGGGGGCCGGCCGCACCGGGCGCAACATCTGGGGGGGTGCGCTTGCACTCGCAGCTCTCTGCCCCTACCTGGCTCACTTACTCTCTCTCACTACAGTGCTGGCTGTGCGAATCCGATCCGAGCCGCCTGGTCGCCGCCCACTGTGTGTGGGGGGGTGCCAGGCGTGCGGTTAGGGGGCGCAATCCACGGGTTAGGGGGCGCAAATTAGCCCTCAGCCTAACATTCCAGGTCGCCCTGGAGGAGGCCCTGGCAGCAGAAGCTGCCGAGAGGTTGATGCAAGAGGCACAGCCGAGCCTGCCGTCCCAACCAAGAGTCCAACATGAAGACCTCACCGACAACTCAGGATCTGACAGGGAGGAGGTGCACCGAGTACAGCAGCACACTCAAGCAGCTCACAGACCATTTATGTAGAGGTACAAATAGAGGGGGCCTCGTGCCACATGGAGCTTGACATGAATTCAACTCTATCCATAATCTCGGCAAGGACCTTAAGGAAACTGTGTCCTAGTGGGGGTCCCAAACTCAGGCCAGCCCCATTCACCCTCCGGGATTTCCAGAAACGTAAGGTCACCACAATGGGGTGGGGACCTTTAGGGTGCAATATCGAGGGCGAACGCGGCAACTGGACTTACTTGTGGTCAAGGGCCCCTACATTAGCTTACTGGGATTGGTATGGTTTGGACCACTGGGGCTAGCCTTCACTGGGGTGAACAGCACTAGCTTACAAGGAATTTGCATATGCAAGGAATTTCCAGGGGTTTTCGATGGGAAAGTGGGACAGTATACGGGGCCCCCCATTGCTCTACAGCTTGATCCCGCAACACAACCTGTCAGGGTCAAGGCCCGCCGGGTCCCATTCGCCCTGAAACCCCATATAGACGAGGAATTGGACCGGCTCGTGAAGCAAGGAGTGCTGGAGCCTGTGCCTAATGCCCCCTGGGTAACCCCAATCGTCACACCCGTCAAGCCTAATGGTTCGGTCCGCATCTGCGCAGACTACAAATATAGCATAAACAAGGCCCTCGCGGCCCACGCATACCCAGTGCCAGTGGTCAGCCATGTTCTTGCCAACCTGGCTGGGTCAAAAAAAATTGGCAAGCTGGACTTAGCCCAAGCATATCAACAGCTGCCGGTAGATGAGGCCACAGCAGAGGCACAGATGATTGTGACGCATAGAGGAGCATTCAGGGTAAAATGGCTGCAATTCGGTGTCAGAGTGGCACCAGGCAAATTACAGAATCTAATGAACTCTCTCCTTAAAGGGATTCCTGGCATCACCCCCTTCTTCGATGATGTGTTGATTGCTGGGCCCACACCAGAGGAGTTTGAGGACCGCCTCCGCACCGTTCTGCACCATTTCCAGACGGCGGGTCTCAAGGTGAAGCGGGGAAAATGTCTACTAGGAGTGCCTCAGGTGGACTTTCTGGGATTTATGGTGGATGCAGAAGGGGTCCACCCGACTGGGGACAAGGTACGAGCCATTTGTGATGCCCCAGTGCCCAAGAGCAAGACTGAACTTCAGGCCTTCTTGGGACTATTGAACTTTTACCATTCCTTCCTTCCCCACAAGGCGGCAGTAGCAGAGCCCCTACACAGAATCCTGGACAAGCAGGTCCCTTGGGTGTGGGGCCAGCGCCAGGAGGTCGCATTCCAGGCAGTCAAGGACTTGCTTGTCTCAAACTCGGTCTTGGCACACTTCGACGAGAGGCTGCCGGTGGTGCTAGCATGCGACGCCTCGCCCTATGGCATTGGCGCTGCCCTGGGACACCAACTCCCGGATGGAAGAGAGGTGCCGGTGGCATTCTTTTCCCAGACACTCAACACAATTGAGCGGAACTACTCGCAAATCGACAAGGAGGGTCTGGCAATCGTGAAGGGAGTAAAAAAATTCCATGATTTCTTGTACGGGAGGCCCTTTACCGTGGTGACTGACCACAAGCCGTTGCTTGGCTTGTTTGCCCCTGAAAAGCAGACCCCCCAAGTGCTGTCTCCTCATGTCCTCAGGTGGTCAATTTTCCTTGCCAGCTACCAGTATGCACTGATTCACTGCCCTGGGAAGGCGATGGGCCACCCGAACACCATCAGCAGGCTACCACTACCAGAAACAGGCCCCGACCCAGCACCTGCACAAGAGGTTATGAGCCTGGAGCTGTTTCCCAAATGCCCCATTCAGGCACAAGAAGTTGCACACCATTCCAAGAAAGATAGGGTCATCTCCCAGGTCCTGGACTGGGTGTGGAGTGGATGGCCCAGCAGCAGCCCCAGGCCAGAATTCGCTGGCTACACAACCCGCAAACATGAACAGTTGGCCCACAAGGGGTGCCTGTAATGGGGAAGCAGGGTTGTTGTTCCCCAGCCCCTCTGCAAAAGGGTCCTCACAGCCCTACATGAGACACACCCAGGGGTAGTGAGAATGAAGGCCCTTGCCAGGAGTTATGTGTGGTGGCCGGGGATCGACGGAGAGATAGAGGCCTGGGTCAAACACTGCCAGGCCTGCCAAGAATCCCACCCAGATCCCCCAAGGGCCCCAGTCCAGTCCTGGGAGTCTGCCCGAGCACCATGGTAACGCCTGCATCTGAACTTCGCTGGCCCCTTTCAGGGGAAAACATTCTTCATAGTGGTGGATTCCTGCACCAAATGGCTGGAAGTCGCACTGGTACCGTCCACTTCCACGTTCACAGTCATCTGGGTACTACACAGGCTGTTTGCAACCCATGGGCTCCCTGACACTCTCGTCTCAGACAACGGGACTGCATTTACATCAAGAAAATTCCATACCTGCATAGTGCAGAACGCCATCCGCTACATCCATTCAGCGCCATTCCACCCTGCCACCAATGGCCAAGCAGAATGCATGGTGCGGACCACCAAGGACACCCTCCACCCCATGACGCAAGGGGATTGGCAGTACTGCCTTGCCACATTCCTTCTAGCACAGCACAGCACCCCCAGCTCAACGACTGGCTGGAGCCCCGCTGAACTACTAACGGGTCGGCGCCTTGCAATCAGATTGGACCGCCTTCACCCCGATAGAGCTCAGGATGAGGTAGGGGTGGGGGAAGGCAGGAACCCCCGGACCTTCGTGGCCCACGACCCAGTGTACGCAAAGAATTTTGGGGCAGGCCCAGCATGGGTACCCACCACAGTCACCAGGGTCACTGGCCCTGTGTCGTACGAGGTGCTAACAGATGGGGGGCAATGCTGGTGCCGCCACTGCGACCAGATACAACGATGATTCGTGGGAGAAAACCAGGAGGAGGACAGGTCAGAGGAGTCCCAAGGGAAGAGTGGGGCAGTGAGGCCCATAGAACAGGGGGGGCAGCAGGAGAGGCAGAATCAGTAAATACAGAGAGGACCCGCGAGGCCGAAAGGACATTGGAACCAGAGCCATGACTGAGCGAGCCGGTTGCACCAGACCAAACGTCCCCATCACAGCCAGTATCCTTGGAACACGAGCCAGAATCTGAACCCCAGACCAGGGAACACCCCAGGCCGCAACGCACACATAGGCCGCCAGCGTTCCTTGAGGACTATGAATGCGACCTCCCAGGCAGGACTGGAACTTAGAGGGGAGGGGTGTTATGTACTGTTTTGAATAGGATCCAAAATGCAGCAGTCTGACTGGTCCTAGAACAATAGGATCCAAAATGCAGCTGTCTGATTGGTCCTAGAACAATGCAGCAGTATGATTGGTCTGCAGGAGCCACCCAATCCAGCTCCAGATGGAAGTGAATCCACAACCTGATTGGCCTACAGGAGAACTCCAGAATTAGCCAATCACGTGCAGCCTATTGTGTAAATAATGTCTATAAAGCAGATACTTTGAGGGGACTTCCATTCCCCCTCACCACTATGAGCTGAATAAAGAGCATGAAATCCACTCTTGGCTCTGAGTAGATTTCAACAAGGAAGACTGATTCTCCTGTCACGGAAGTAGTAATCCTCCCATAGGGAAAAAGCAATGTTAAGTGGTCTCTAGAGCTGGTGTCAATGACTAAGACAGGGGTCAGACCTTGTGAGGGGCCAGGCTATATTTTGGAGAGGGAAAAAAGGAACAAATTCCTATGCCCCACAAATAGTCCAGAGATGCATTTTAAATAAAAGGACACATTCTGCTCAGGCAAAAACACGCTGATTCCCAGACCGTCCGCGGGCCGGATTTAGAAGGTGATTGTTCCAGATCTGGCCCCCGGGCCTTTGTTTGTTTACCCATGGACTAAGAAGTGTACCTGGTTAGAATCAAACACTCACACAGCATGGAGCCAGCAGTCTCGACAAACTACACAAACAAGGCTATGTTCTCAATCACATTGAACCGGTCAAGTGGAAGGTACTTAGCAATGTGCAAAGCAGCAGTTGAGGAAGACATTGTTGGTTCAGCTTCAGTTTAACTCAAAGGCTATTAGTGCAGCCCAGCAGTGGGATGAGCCAATGGCAGTGAAGCAATGAAATGGGGTACAGGGATGTAAGGTTGAGGTAGAAAGTAAAAATATGTACAGTGGTGCCCCGCAAGACGAATGCCTCGCAAGACGGAAAACCCGCTAGACGAAAGGGTTTTCCATCGCGGAGGCGCTTCGCAAGACAAAGTTCCCTATGGGCTTGCTTCGCAAGACGAAAACGTCTTGTGAAGCTCGCCATTTTTTTTATCGCTTTCCCCCCTTTTTTCAAAGCGGCTAAGCTGTTAATAGCCTTTTAACAGCTTAGCCACTAAGCCCGCTTAGCCACTAATAGCGCTAAATCGCTAATAGCGCTAATCCGCTTAGCCGCCAATGGGGTTGCTTCGCAAGACGAAAAAACCGCTAGAAGAAAAGAATCGCGGAATGGATCCTTTTCGTCTTGCGAGGCACCACTGTATGTGGAAGTAAAGGACAAAGCCATTTCCCTTCCCTGGAGAAATGAAGATGCGGGCTGGACACAAGTCCACCCCATGGATGGGGGTGTGGCTAGCCCTCACGTCATAGGGAGTCCCCTCCATGTCTCGCCCAGGCCAACCAATCTGGCCAGCCAGGTGGAGTTGCGTGCTCTATTTAAGCAGGCTGCGGGAGGAGACACCCCCCTTTTTTCTGGTTCCCGCTCATGCAGTTCTCCCTCCCTCCCTCCCTCCCTCCCTCCCTCCCAAGATTAGCTCTTAATCCTTTGATCTTGCTATGGACCTTGGTTGGTCGCCTGATGAAGAGGCCTGGTAGGATTTTTTTCCACTTGGCAAATTGGCACCAGCCATTTGCTTTTTCGCCTACCTCGTAGCAAATTGTCACAACTCTGTAAGGTTGGGGGGTTAGGCATTGGAGTATTTGGTTGGAGGTGAGAGGAGGTAGTGGTCATCACCTACTCCTCCGATTTGCAGCCAAAGCTCACCCAGGAGTTGGTTCTTCTACTTCCATTGTTGGGGAGCGAGAGTCTGTGGCTTTCTTATGAGTCTGGGAGTCTGTGGAAATGTTTTCCTACAAGCGCTAACTGCCTGTAGTTTCTTAATTAAATTTATTTTGGTGTGCAGTTCCTTCAGGAGGTGGATAGAAGGCCAACTTAAAGCCTACTTTACGTCTCGCAAGGTATGAATGAATGAATTTATTAATACGGTCACAGACCAGCTTCAACACACACAATATCACAGATCATAAAAAATATCAGAAATACAAGGGACAATATGCAATAACAAGAATTTAAATATAAAAATTAAAATTAATTGTTAGCGTGCCCCCTGTAATTAACACTTAGGGGATTGGACATTATGGGATACCACTTGCTTCCTGCGATTGATTGCAGACACACAGAATTTAGCTACATTTAATGTAGTCTTGGGCTTCTTGTCCTCTAGCAGTAGTTTTAGACTATGGTATTCTGATTCTTTCCTAGACTTTTGCAAAACAGGTGTAATAAAAGTCAAACGTATATCCTCATAAAGACGACAACGTAATAGTACATGTGAAGCAGTTTCAACTTCCAACGAGCCTCAAAGACAGACCCGTGCTGTGTATGGTTTACCCTCAAATCTGCTCTGAAGTAAGGCAGAAGGGAGAACGTTAAATCTGGTGAGGGTAAAAGACCGTCTCTATTTGGGTATCTGAAGACCTGACAGATAGTTAGCTGGAGAGAAACCTCTCCCATGGTCCCTTATTGCTGGATGTTTGATCATTTTGCTCATGTGGCATTGTAATTCTACGTCCCAGATACGCTGGCGGATTGTAGTCCTAGCTTTCTCGAAGCCTGTTGCTATCAGGGTCTGCTGTGGGATCCCTAAGCCTTTGAGCTTTTCCAGCAGTGTAGCTTTCCATCTGGATTGGTAGCTATCTAATAAGGTTAAAGGTGCCAGCCCAACCGGGAAGAAAATAAGCTTTAGCCAATAATGGATCTTCAGTATCCATATCCAAGTACTGATAGGAATTTGCCCAACCTCCAAACGGACCGCTATGTTGGATACGCAAGAGGGGATCCCCAGCAGGCAGCGGAAAAACTTAGTTTGGAATGCCTCTAAGAGAGTAAGTTTTTTAAAGCTGCAAATCTGGGATCCATATAACAATTGTGATAGTATTTTGGCAGCAAAGACCTGGGAGGCTGCCGGTATGTATTGGCCCCCACTCCCATAAAAGAATCTTAACAACGTTTTGGTAGATCTTTCTGCATTTGCAATAGTGTTATTAATCTGAAAGCACCAGGAGCCCCTTTCCTGGAAGGTTACACCCAGGTATTTAAAGGTTGCTACCTGTTCTATTGAGCGATTGTCTATTCTCCATTTGTACCTCCTCCTTTTTTTAGAGAACACCATGACTTTGGATTTGTTGTAGTTAATTGTTAGTTGTTCAATGCTGCAGTATTTGGTAAAAGATCTCAGAAGTTTTCTTAGTCCAACACAAGAAAAAGAAATTAAAACTGTGTCATCCGCATATAAAAGGACCGGGAGGAGCGTACCAGCCAATTTGGGGGGATGGGCATTTTCTTTCTCCATATTTCCTACTAGCGAGTTGATATAGAAGTTAAATAAAGTAGGCGCAAGGACACACCCTTGCCTAACCCCCTGGTGGATTTGGATTTCCTTGGATAAGTGGCCCTGTCAGTCACACCTTACCCGGATCCTTGTATTTTCATATAGACTGTGGATGAGATACAGTAGGCGTTTGTTAATATTTGCGGCACTTAGCTTTCCCCAAAGCCTGTCCCTTGGTATTAAATCAAAAGCAGATTTGAAATCTATGAAGGCCACGTATAGGGAACCTCCTTTTCTTGATGTATATTTCTCCGCAAGATGTTGGAGAACAAGGCCCTGGTCTAAGGTTGACCAATTTGCCCTAAAACCCGCCTGTGCTTCTGAAAGAATATGGTTTTGATCCAACCAGTCCACTAATTTATCGCATAGGTGGGCAGCGTACAATTTGCTAATGATGCTTAGGAGGCTAATTGGCCTGTAATTAGCCGGATCTGATCGGCTCCCTTTCTTGAATAAAGGGATGATGATTGCTAGTCTCCAGTCCTCAGGGATAGTGGCCGATTGATCTATGCTGGTGAATAGGGCAGCTAGCACAGGGGCCCACCATTCAACATTAGCCTTAAGGAGTTCCGGTGTAATATTGTCTATGTCGGGTGCTTTTCCAGGTTTAAGGGATTGGATGAGCCTATAGATCTCTTCAGTTGCTACTGGGGGCCATTCGGCGCCAATATCACTTGAGGCTGGGGGCATGGCCTGCAGATGTTGATTTGATGTATATAAAGATGTGAAGTAAGCCTCCCAAGTCCCAACTGGTATAGTATAATCAATTTCAATCGGGGAGTCTTGCCAACTTTTCGCAACTATTTTCCAAAAAGTGGCTGAGTCTTTCCTTCGAGAGGCCTCTAATAAATGTTGCCACTCCCCCTTTTGGGCCTGAAGCTTTTTCTTTTTAATCAGATCTTTATATTTACGTTTGGCTTCGAACCATTCCGCAGGAAGCAGGGGTAGGTTCGCTGATTTGTAGTTCCTGTACTTATCCAACAAAGAACGCTTCATAGCAATACATTCCTGATCAAACCAGGGATTGGATTTGTTGAGGAATAAAGATTGGCGCGATGTCTTTTTTTGGGTCAGGTGGGGTTGCAAAAGTGAAATCAGATCCTGGAACAAGATTATTCTAGATTCAGAACATGGTGAGTTTAAGAGATTATCTCTTCTCATGAGGAATATGTCCGAGTATAGCCTTTCAGATGTTTCAGCATTCAGCTTTTCGGACCATCTAATACGCGAGTATCTCAGCTCCATGTTGGAGGACTTGGGAGCTTCAAGTTTAACATTGCAAAATAAGTCTTTTCTTGCATCCAGGAGGAGGCAGAGCGGTAGGTGATCACTATCAACCCTCTCCTCCACTTTGCACTCAAGGGCTCTATTTAGGAGATTAAATGATACCATAACATAGTCGATAGTGGAAGCTCCTGCATTTGATATAAAAGTAAATTCTCCACAAGTCTCCCCATTCTTGCGCCCATTTAGTATGACCAGGTCCAGCTTGTTAGAAAGACGCAATAGGCACAGACCTGCATAATTACATCCCTTGTCTTTTGAGAGTCTGGTGGGTATAAGATGGTTTTCTTCCATGATGGGTGGCGAGTCGTGGAAGTGTGCATATAGTGCTTCGTCAGACTGGCCAATTCTGGCATTAAGATCACCAGCCACTAGCACTGAAGCTGCAGGGGTTTGAGTCATCAAACCATCAATGTATGTTTCCAGCTCATGCCAGGTGTTTTTAATCAGCTGCTTGCCTCTTTGAGGGGGAAGATATACATTAATCAGTAGCAGGGTGAAGAATCTACTTTTCACTAGTAAGGCCATAGCCAGGTGTTTCAGTGTCTCTAATTTTACTAAGGACGCCCTCAACCTTGTAGATATTAAAATGCCTAGGCCACCCTTGACTCTCCCCCCTTTAGTGCTTGGGGATCCTGTAAGGGACATTGAGGAAAAGCTGTTAAATTCTAGGTCCCCTGTGAGCCATGTCTCCTGTAAAAATACTATGTCGTACCCTTGGATAAATTTAGCAAAGGATGGATCAGCTGCCTTTTTTTGCCATCCAGCGATATTCCATGATAAAAAGCTAAGGTTGGCTTTACCAAGATCCACTCCTTGTCAAATATCTTCCAAGGTACTATTGGAGTTTACCATTTCACGTGGCAGCCGACTATCATCCTTACATGGAGAGCTGCCCAGGTATTCTATGGTGTCAGATGGTAAATGTAGAGTGCTCACATTGGTAGACACTGGGCCTTTGCTATGCAAGGCCTCCTCCTGGGGGTACTCTACCTGGTTGTATCCTAATTCCGCTTCATCTAAATATCTCATTTTGGACCAGAAGCCTGGTGAGGTTTCCTTAGGCATTTTTTCCTTATAGGGAGTGATGCATTATTCTCCTTTGTGAGTTGTACTTTCTTGATTGCAGGTAGATTAATCTCTGCTTTTACCTGAAGGTTATGTGATCGACGAGCCGCTGAATCGAGTTCTTGTGAGATGATCGTTTTGGGAGGGCTCTTACTCTTTCTTTGGACATCTACCTTGTTTTCCTTACAAAAATCTTTCCTAGCCAGCTTATTTCTTAGCGTTTCTAATCTTTCTAGGATTTCAGCTTGTATTAAAGGTGGGAATGTCCAGAATTGACTAATTAAGGTATTTTCTACAAAGGAGAAGTTGTGTGTAGGGGTATCCAGTTCGTGAGGCGACTGGTGGTTATTCTGATAATCAGCTTTATTGTTTTCCACCACCTTTGAATAGATGTCTTTCTTATTTTATTTGACAAGGTGCGAGGGGGGGGGGCACTTCGAATAGGCGAGTCACTGTCAGGCCCACCCTTTGCAGCTTCTCCTTATTAATTAATATTTGTTTTGCGGACGAGTCATCTTTAAATGTCAGCATCACTCGATTATACTTATTGTCATTTGGGAGAAAATCTGCCTTGATAACGTTACCTTGTAGTAGGAGGCCTCTGAGTACTAAGTCGACTTTTTAAAATATATACGTTCTTTGTTGGTCCAGTGAATGTAATTCTGTACGGTTGTACATAGGGCAAATAACCAATCTGCTTCTGTTAAGGATCAGCGTTTGATTGTTCTGAGTTATCTTATTGTGAATGGGGGTGATAGTCTCCACAGTAGCAGAGGAGGTTTGCCAGTCTTTATCTAATTGTTCGTTCCGATCTTTCATTGATTGAGGGTTAGGGTGTTGTGAAATGCTTGTCACTTTAGGTTGCTGGATAATGCTCTGTATTGGAGTCACGGGTTTAGTATTCTTTATATTTGGTTCCTTTATTGTGGGATTCTCCAGGAGCTTGAATAACTTAGAAAAATTCAATTTCTTAGTTCGTGTATGACTCTTAGTCCGCCTTCCCACTTTTATGTTTTTAGACTTCTTCTTGTGAAGTAGGTGTATTCTTTGGTGGTGATGCTTCTTTTTAGGTGAGGGGTGTGTGACTCGACTGTTGATAGACATAGGAGTGGCCCTCTTTGGGACCTTCTCTGACCTACTGGGCTCTGTTGGAATTTCAGCCGCTGGAGTAGGGGTGTGTGAGATTGCTCCCTTCCTGATGAGCTCTGTCAGGCTTACTAGCAAACCCACGCATTCCGTAAGAAAGTTCCTGATTGGTCTTAATTCTTTACTGATGTGCATTTGGCATTCATTCATCATTTCATTGAAAAGCCCAATCAGGATACAGATATTGCTATCTGTGTCCCAGCAGGCTCCTTTTAGCTGACTTGGATTTTCCTCTGTTCTCGTCGCACTTGAGGGTTCCATCCTAGCCTTTTCACTGGGGCTGGCTGCATTGACTGATCCATCTAGTGTGACTTCCAAGCGTTTCAAATTTAGTTCTTGGTCATGTTCTACGAGGGTGTCGGTAGCACTAGATTGGGAGACTATCTGAGCCATCTCCATTGCCAGACTGATCCCCTCTCTCTCCTCACCAATATCAGGTTCCTTCCCATACCATGTTTGGTCAATAGACCAATCGTGGAGGAGTGGGGACTCGGAGCATATGGGCGTTTTTGTTTTAGGCTTAAAATAATGCAAAATTTTCGTCTGCGAGGTTGCTGGTGGTGATTCTGCCCTCTGCGTAGGGGAGACCCCCAGAGCTTTACATTTCTGTCTGGTGAGCACCATCTCCGTGGAGTATACGGAGGTATGGAGGTATGTGGGATATGTGGATGTGAAGATAGCACCGCTTCGTCCCAATTAGACAAGCTGGAATTAACACTCCTCTCATTAGATAATGCTCTCCCCAGAAGCTCCATGTCTAGTTAATTAATTAGAAGTGGCTGTGGTCCACTGCGAGTCAGACTTTCCAACAGTTCATGAACTAGCGGTCAGAGATAGAGGGGGGTAGATGGAATAGATTTTTACAGCGGCATTACTTACAACAACCGTGGCAGATGCAACGTTGAGGGGAGGAGGGCAATGAAATCCTATCGGGCTTGAACCGCTGTCTTACTTGCCGAAGAAACTGTGTAAAGATACTTTCCGACGGCGTTGAAAGTCCTCTGGTGATGCTAACATTAATTTAATGCTCCCACTGTGCCCCGTCAGCTGCGTGGAGTTCCAAAATGTAGGTAAAGCTCAGTACTCTCTCTTCCTCTCTTCCTCTCTCTTCCACTCTCCTCTAATATAGTTGCACTTGGAAAGATGTTTCGTTGCGGTAGGCAGACCTCCAGCAGCCGAATGCCAATAAGATAAGGAGGTAATAAATCACTCAGGCTGGAGTCGAAGTCGGTGAAAGCTAAAGCTAAAACATCAGAGGGCAGCGAGGGGCTGCTGCTCCCTCGACAGATTGAGCAGTAAAACAATAAAACAATAAACTAAAAGCAAAGAGAAGCGAGGAGGTGATAAAACAGCTGGTAGACAAAACTGAGAGTTTAAAACCAAGAAGTGGCTAAAAACTACTTAAAAACTACTTTAAAACTACTTTAAAACTTAACTAAAAGCAGAAGACTCTGACTAGGCTGCTGTCTCCGTCGCCATCTTTGGATGTGAGGGCGATCTGGCTGCGACATCTGTCACCCCATTGATCGCCAGGGTTGATTCGGCTGATCTGGCTGGCTAGGCGGGTGTCCCCTTCCTCCCTCACCGCTCCAAGTGCGTCCCTCCCGAAGCTGCACACTCGGTGGAAGAGGACGACCATCCCAGATAGAAGGAGTGTACCGTTCTTTGGTCAAGGGTATACGATAGCTGCGCTCCCCTGCTAGAACCTCCAAACAAGTTCTCGCAAGGTAGGCTTCCCCAGTAATATCAGAATTAGAAACCTTAGACTATATTTTCCACATAGAATTTGTTTTCCCTGATGAAATTCATGGTTCCTATCTTATAAATTATAAATATGCCCTACCGAAATCCCCCCCCCCCTTTTTAATCTTGCACCATTTCTATTCTCCTAATGCAATGGGTATAGAAACATACAATCTTCCAGACATTATTGTTTTATGCAGCAGGACTCCTGAAAGTCTTTCATTTTATTGGTGTTTTTTAAAAAATGATGATGGGTTTTTATTGGAAAACAGGGTGCATTTACCATGAGCCATTGCCTTTGCTTTTGTTTTACGTGGTTTCTAACTTGGTTGGAAAAAGCACATATTTTTTCTCATCTTCCAGGCCCCAGAAAAAAGCACTGCTGAGGTGGTAAAACTAGGCATTCCTCAGGGTTATAGACAGGTACCAGGGTTCTGAAATTTCATTCCTCTTTGTTCCAATTGCATCACGTTGCTGGCAAAGAGTGAAGATACTTGGAGTCATCTGATCTGCTTGCCTTTAGCCACGTTGCCTTTAACTGAATAAAGCTAGATGTTTACACCCACTTCACTACCCATCTTCAGTAACAACATTATCTATATGCATTATATTTCTCTATTAACTGGAAACCTTTTATATTTTCTGATACCTGAACCATTTTTAACAATGTATATTTTATTGGCTTTTATAAATGTATAACAAACAACAACAAAAACACTAAGCAGCTACACAAAATCAAAATACGTCACCCTTTCTGCAGTCTCTCCAGCTACCATAATAATAATAATAATAATAATAATAATAATAATAATAATTTATTATTTATACCCCGCCCATCTGGCTGGGCCTCCTCAGCCACTCTGGGCGGCTTCCAAAAGAACATTAAAATACTGTGATACATCAAACATTAAAAGCTTCCCTAAACAGGGCTGCCTTCAGATGTCTTCTAAAAGTCTGGTAGTTGCGTGGCAAGTCCCCTCCCCCCATGTGAAATAAAGACACAGACACTTTAATTAAGGTTAATGGGCGTAAAAGGCCACAACTTTATTGATTAAAGAACTGAAGGTATTGGCCTTAGGCATTGGCTCCTATTGACTACCCAGCATGGTGACCGGGAAGGGTTGCACACAAGCCGTGGGGGTCCTGTTGAAGTACGCCAACTAGGATCCCACGGGTGTCACCGCTCGGGGGCGTGCCGGAGGCCCTACCTTCCAGGTTGCGGACAAGGCCACGCCCCCCGGAGTCCTCTAACGGACTACCCCTTCCATTGGGTGAAGGTGATGGCAGTTCCTTCTCCCCGTCCATTTGCATAACAATTAACCCCTGCCAATGCCTAACCGCCACTCGAGCAGAGCTCTCCGCCAATACCTTCAACCCTGTAACCAACTCCTAATCCCTGCTACAATGTCCCCCAACCACATATCATTACCAGCATCTGACAGATGCACGCCATCCCATCTGTAGAGGGCCTCGTTGCTGTACTGGATGCCTGGGTGATCTATGATGCACCCCCCCAGAGCCGCCACTCTACGTTCCACTGCCCGCTCCAAGACCTTTCTTGCCTTATTGATCCCCACCGGGCTCACACAATCTCTCCATGTCCTCCTCTCAAGCAACGAGGACCACAAGATAGTAATGTTAGGGTAAACCGTCAACAAATCCGCAAAGTCGTCAAAAATATTCCATCTTAGATCAATAGCTTTGCGGTATGCCAGGTCATTTTCCCCCAATTGTACAACCAGGGCGTCGGGTGGCCCCTGAGCGGCAGCTCTCGTCATCACTACTGGCTTGAATTCGCTCCAACGCATCCCTCTACACACTATCCAGGCCAGGTCCACATTTCCGGGCAGGTTCAGATTTTGCCCCAACCCAGAGCTCTTGGCACGCATCCTAGCCCAATGCACTATGCTGTGGCCCACCAACCAAATGTGCACTTTCTTGCATTCTGTAAGGCAAATAGATAAAGAAACCAAGGTCAGGCATACCCATGCTAGTCAAAGATTCTTCCTGACGTAACCTCTGTACGCATTAGATTTCCACCTCCCCAAATCTTTTATCCTTTCCGTGGAGAGCCCCAGGTGCACCGCGGTGGTGGCTGCCCCAATCCGAAAGGAGTGGGCTGCGAATTCAGCCGCGGGCAGTCCGCAAGCTGTTAATGCCATGCGCATCACGCGCGTGAATTGGTGTCTGGCTAGGAGGGATCCATCCACATGTATAAGTAGGGGGCCAGGGCCATTGGGTCTTAAATAGAGGAAACGCCTCGTGTCCCTAACCGGACAGGGCCCCTTGCCCTGCGCTGCTGGTAATCGGAGGAGAGCCCCCTTTCCTTGTTGATCTGTCTTGGAGCTGCACACCTGAACGAAGAGGTCAGACTCGGAGAGGGTCAGATCGCTTAACATAATGCCCCTTTGGGAATGGGCGACTCCCCCCTCACAAACTACCTCACCCACTCGTAAGGCACCAAAGAAGGTGATGGAGTAAGCGGCCGAGAATAGGCGAGCTTCATATTTTGACCAGCTCGCAAAGTTTATATTTCTCTATTAACTGGAAACCTTTTATATTTTCTGATACCTGAACCATTTTTAACAATGTATATTTTATTGGCTTTTATAAATGTATAACAAACAACAACAAAAACACTAAGCAGCTACACAAAATCAAAATACGTCACCCTTTCTGCAGTCTCTCCAGCTACCATAATAATAATAATAATAATTTGTTATTTATACCCCGCCCATCTGGCTGGGCCTCCCCAGCCACTCTGAGCGGCTTCCAAAAGAACATTAAAATACTGTGATACATCAAACATTAAAAGCTTCCCTAAACAGGGCTGCCTTCAGATGTCTTCTAAAAGTCTGGTAGTTGTTGTTCTCTTTGACATCTGGTGGGAGGGCATTCCACAGGGAGGGCGCCACTACCGAGAAGGCCCTCTGCCTGGTTCCCTGTAACTTGGCTTCTCGCAGTGAGGGAACCGCCCCTCGGTGCTGGACCTCAGTGTCCGGGTAGAACGATGGGGGTGGAGACGCTCCTTCAGGTATACTGGACCGGGGCCATTTAGGGCTTTAAAGGTCAGCACCAACACTTTGAATTGTGCTCGGAAACGTACTGGGAGCCAATGTAGGTCTTTCAAGACCGGTGTTATATGGTCTCAGCGGCCGCTCCCAGTCACCAGTCTGGCTGCTGCGTTCTAGATTAGTTATAGTTTCCAGGTCACCTTCAAAGGTAGCCCCACGTAGAGCGCATTGCAGTAGTCCAAGCGGGAGATAACTAGAGCATGCACCACTCTGTCAAGGCAGTCCACAGGCAGGTAGGGTCTCAGCCTGCGTACCAGGACACAGATTTAACCTGTGCCTCCATGGACAGCTGCGAGTCCAAAATGACTCCCAGGCTGCGCACCTGGTCCTTCAGGGGCACAGTTACCCCATTCAGGACAAGGGAATCCTTCACACCTGCCCGCCTCCTGTCCCCCAGAAACAGTACTTCTGTCTTGTCAGGATTCAATCTCAATCTGTTAGCTGCCATCCATCTTCCAACCGACTCCAGACACTCACACAGGACCGTCACCGCCTTCACTGGTTCTGATTTGAGAGAGAGGTAGAGCTGGGTATCATCCGCATACTGATGAACACCCAGCCCAAACCCCCTGATGATCTCTCCCAGTGGCTGCATGTAGATGTTGAAAAGAATGGGGGAGAGGACTGAACCCTGAGGCACCCCACAAGTGAGAGCCCAGGGGTCTGAACACTCATCCCCCACCACCATTTTCTGAACACGGCCCAGAAGGAAGGAGCGTAACAACTGTATGACAGTGCCCCCAGCTCCCAGCCCCTCAAGACGGTCCAGAAGGATGTTATGGTCGAGGGTATCAAACACCACTGAGAGATCCAGCATAACTAGGAAACAGCTCTCACCTTTGTTCCTAGCCCACCGGAGATCATCAACCAGTGCGACCAAGGCAGTTTCAGTCCCGTGATGAGGCCTGAATCCTGACTGGAAGGGATCCAAATAAGTATCCACATAAGTATCCATATTTTTTTCGAACATTAGTTCTTCTTTCAGATTTCCAACCAAATTCTTCTATGTTATTTCATCAGCCTTGTATGGAAGCATCCATCCAGAGTGTGGTCATCTTCAACTAAAGCAACAGGTGACGACATCCAGATTTGTGATGATTCTGCTGATAGCACATTGCTTAGATGCTTTTAGCTAGGATACGAAGTAAATGGCCACAGGATGGCATAAAATGCATCCGTTGTTTCTTTCTTTTCAGCACTGTTACATTATGGTTTATTTTCTCAGTTATATTCAATATTCATACATTTTCATACATTTGGTCTCTTCCCCAAGCATGTAATTAACTCAACATTTGGACAACCAATAATCTTGATGCATCATGCAAGTATAGAAAGTGATCTGTTCTCTTAAGAGACTTCTTAAACCATGTAAAGTATGAAAGGAAACACAACTGTGGGGTAAAATAAATTTGTTCCTATACAACAGCGGTTCTCAACCTGTGGGTCCCCAGATGTCATTGGACTCCAACTCCCATCATCCCTGACCACTGATCATGCTGGCTATGAATGATGGGAGTTGTAGTCCAACAACATCTGGGGACCCACAGGTTGAGAAACACTGCGACAGAATATTAAAATTATTGAATATATTCTTCACACAAAACCAAAAAAATATATTCTGTGGCATCCCCATCTCAAATGGTGGTATGTCTCTCTATAACTGGAATACCTCCACCACATTGACACTTCCAAAATTAATGGGGGAGAAGTTCACCGGTGTGCTATGCCACCTAAGCATTACCTGAATATCCAAGGTCCATGGGAACTAGTTTATTGAGGGATTAAGAGATATGTTGACTATGAACCAGTGCCTCCATCTTTGCTCTCACTTGGTGTGGGGTCCAACTATTTTGGGAATACAAAGTTAGTTCCCAGAGCAAAGTTCTGGTCTTCAGGGGCCCAGATCAAAATGTAGCTAAAGCCTGAAGGCACAGCTCAAGTTAAGTGCTCATGTGGTAAAGCTGGACATAGTTCAGGGGTACTGGAGGATGCCAGGGACACAGTGTTGTGTCATGAATATTGGACAATGACTCCAAAGTCATTACTGAGACCTGATGAAATCATTTTCTGGAACTTTGACCCTCCTTGTTCTAACTGCATCAGATCGTTGTGAAAGAGAGAGGATAATTTGTGACACTTGATCTGTTTGGTGAGATTATATAATTATAATAATTTGGTGGTGGCTTCCCTTAGCCAGACTGTTTTGAATGGAACCAAGCTAATGCCTTACAGCTGCTTCGAACCCCATCTTCAGTATGAATCTTATCCCTGTGCCCTAAATCTGGAGCTATTCAAGAACAGGCTGCACAGTGATCTGTTGTGGATGCTCTAATGTTGGCTTTTCTGCCTTGGATACGATGTTAGACTAGACAACTTCACAGAATCAAATCTCACGCACAAAACGTACATGGTTCTACAGGGGTGGAATGTGGAGTTATTGCTAAATGTTTGAAGGCAAAGACCAACAACACAAGCATGTGAGAAAAAACGCCTTAACATGAAATTATGAAAATGAAATAACAAGGCTTGTGATTGCAACACTTTGCTGCCACTCTAAAATGGCGGTAGATGTGCAACAACCACATCCCCTTGCCTAAAGAGAACCCTGCAATTTCAAAACTGATTGAAGAAATGTCCTGGGCTGTGGTGCAGTTGCACATGACATAAAAGCAGTTGATATGCACCACACTGTTCCATGTCCCATTAGCTGCTGTGCAGAAGTACAGTGGTACCTGTATTCCCAACTTTATTGGGAATACAAAATTAGTTCCATGGCAAAGTTCTGGTCTTCAAGGGCCCAGATCAAAATGTAGCTAAAGCCTATACGAACAGCTCTGGTAAGTGCTCATGTGGTAAAGGTGGACATAGTTCAGGGGTACTGATGGGTGCCAGGGACACAGTATTATAATAATTTGGTGGTGGCTGCCCTTAGCCACACTGTTTTGAATGGAACCAAGCTAATGCCTTACAACTGCTTCGAACCCAGTCTTCAGTGTGAATCTCATCCATATGTCCTAAATCTGGAGCTATTCAAAAACAGGCTGCACTGTCATCTGCTGGGGATTCTCTAATGTTGGCTTTTCTGCCTTGGATAGGCACACAAAACGTGCATGGTTCTATGGGGTGGAATGTGGAGTTATTGATAAATGTTTGAAGGCACAGATCAACAACACAAGCATGTGAGATAAACGCCTTAAAATGAAATTACAAAAATGAAATAACAAGGCTTGTGATTGTAACACTTTGCTGCCACTCTAAAATGGCTGTAGACGTCCAACAACCACGTCCCCTTGCCTATATAGAACAATGCAAATTCAAAACTGTCACCTGCAATCTGATTGAACAAGTGTCCTAGGCTGTAGTGCAGTTGCAGATGACATAAAAGCAGATGATATGCCCCACACTGTTCCATGTCCCATTAACTGCTGTGCAGCACTACAAAAGATCTTAAGCAAACAAAACAAAGGAAAAGAAAGAGCAAAGAAAACAATAACACCCAAACTCCAAAGAGCCCAGTGAGGACTGAGCATGTCTGTAGGCCCAGAATGTTGTTTGTCAGTTGAACTAGAAAGAGGTAAAGTGGGGCAGTGGGGGGGGGGAGAGAATGGCCTTCCTGAGGAAGAGCAGCACTGCCAACGTTTTGTTGCTGGTCTCATTGTTGTATTTATAGACATGACAGTATGCTTCTTGCAAACATATGCAGATTCCTGGCTGTCCCAGGGGAATAGGGTTGGTTGTCATGAAAGGTACACCTCTGGAAATGCCCAGCTTTGCACAACTGGTAAAGGTTAAAGAGCTCAGTTTTAGCCTATATTATGTTTGTTCATGAAAGAGAGCATACAGAGAGTTCAATGTTACTTGAAGATTGGAAGCCCTTTTGTAGTTGCAGGACATCTTTCTACCGATCTACTGCAGTGGCAGAGAAGTTTTTCAGACTGCGAAAATATTGAGGGGAAGATGTCCAGTTGATGTCAGAGGCTGCTTACCCCCATATGAATCTCGCTAGCCAACTAAACTTTTTTTGTAGGCTTACAGTCTCTCTCTCCCATTAACTATGCTAGGTGGTTAGATGTGAGGGGCTAGATACCTTCAGTGGTTGCAGTATAATTTTGGAACTGGAATGTTTCTGAAATGGGCATTCCCAGCCCTATACTGTACAGAGGTTTTGGGTTTCCTATCTGGTGTCTTCTGCATGCAAAGCAGCATGCAGAAGCTATTATTTTTTTCTCAAAAATGCTTTTGAATGCAGATTTTTGAATTTGGACTGAGACCATCTTCATAGATAGTTTAGTTTAAATATTCCTCCAGCCTGTTGGGTCAATAGACTTGTCTATGACAGTCTCTAAACAATATGATAACCCTGTTATTTCACCTGGTTTTTCTCTGATTATCATTTTCATTATTTGAAAAACTTGTCTTCCACTGTCTTATATGATGTATCCATTAATTATGTGGTAAGGTTATATTTCTTAAAATATAACAACCCAAGGCAAATACAGAAGTAATAAGAGGCGCTGGGGAAATCATTCAGAAGTGCCAACCACAAGTCTGGAAATGACTGTGCACAACTTAGACATGCATTGACACACTGAATGGCCATTCTGATAGTAAGGAAAACATTGTGCATGCAGAGTAGCCCAAATGTGGGGATACAAGTTAAGTCCCAGAGAAGTCAAGTGCTGGTATAAGAAGATGGTTTGAGTTATGTACTGATCTTCAGGACGGCTGTGAATGTGTTTAGTCACATTCATTGCTACGAAATGAATGCTGGGAGTGAGTAGAAGAGGGGTACAGATAATCTACATGGAATGTCCATCCAATTGTCTGAACGATCTTTGAATTCCCATGTTATATGTGAGGTTTCTGAGAAATTCAAGCCTTCATTTGGATCCCTTCCTATGCTCTACTGATGCAGTTGTTCCTACGTATTGCACCAAAGCTCAAATGGTCCTGATGCCAAGTTGAATATGAAAGACGTGTATTATCTGTCAAAATTACTTTTCTGAAAGACAAATGATCTGGTTACAACACTGGATATATGTATTTAATAACTACAATGTGCACGGTGCAGACGCTTAATTGTACCCATACCTGAGGCTAAATGCACTTTATAACAGCTTAATTTGTGCATATAGAAGTTTTTTAGGCTGAAATTTAGGCTGAACTGTCTTGGGTCAACATTTTTCAGCATTTTGAGACTGGGTCTCTCTTTTCAGCTTCTCGTGCTTAAGATACCCCAAGGTGCTTGGTTGCTTTCACGGCAACAGCCACAAACTGCTACTACCCAAGTAAGAAATACAAACCTAAATAAAATACCACATAGAGGTCTTGAGAATAGCACATCCTGTCATGCCATAACAAATGATAATTCACTATTCCTCTGTGTTACACTTATGTAGAAAAAATTAAGTATGAGTTCCAAAAGAAAAGAGAAGAAAAAAACAGAGTCAGCTACCCAGATTCTAGAATAGTTAAACCAAACCTATTTAATCACTCCCACAAAATTGGCAGTTATATTTTTCTGAAGCAGAGTTATGAAAAACCAAAGAAGCTCCTTATCTGTTCCACTTTCCCTTGGTCCATCCCAGATACCCATCAATGCAGTATTATTTGTTATTTAATTCATACATTTCATACAGTTTTGAAAAGCCTCCACCCCGTCTTAGGCTCATGTGAGCCTGAGTCAGGGTGGGGGCTCTATTAAACTGTTCCTGCCTCCCAGCTATGCAGAACCCATTTGCCTCATTCGTGAGCCAGAGAGGCATCAGGGCTTGCTTACCTGGGGGACAGGAGCATTTTAATGCTCATGTTATGTACTAAGCTTGGATCCTAGAACAATAGGCAAGAATACGCCACCCGCTTCCAGTTCCTCCTGGAGGCAAAGGACATCACCGACGCAGCCAAGAGGAGGGCAACCTTCTTCAGCGTCTGTGGAGAAGAAACATTCGAGATCGTCCAAGCCCTCCTAACTCCCACAAATATAGCAACCGTTCCCTACGACACGATAATGGAATGGCTGAAGGTGCACTTCTTGCCACAGCCCTCGGTGGTAGCATGTCACAACACCTTCTACGCAAAGCGGCAGGTCCCCGGATAAACCATAACCTCCCTCCGCCAGGCTGCCTGGCTCGGCAACTTCAAAGAGCTGGATAACCTGATCCGAGACCACTTCGTTGGGTGGCCTGAGGGACGAGAAGCTGCAGCGGTGCCTCTACTCCAAGAAGGACCTGAAGTTCCAGGTCGCCCTAGAACTGGAAGCCGCTTCACTCTAGGGGTGAACTGCTTCACTCTATGGGGGTAGGAACCTTCAATGTACAACACTGAGGGCAGAAGCGACGATTGGACTTGATCGTGGTCAAGGGGCCCTACATTAGCTTACCGGGGTTGGCGTGGTTTGGGACGCAGGGGCTAGCCATCACTCGGGTGAACCGCACCAGCTCCCATGTGGACGTGGACACCATCTGCAAAGAGTTTCCAGAGGTTTTCGGCGGAGCACTGGGATAATATACTGGCCCCCCGTTGGCCTACAACTGGACCCTGCCGTACGACCCATCAAGTTCAAGGCCTGTTCACCCTTAAACTATGAATCAATGATTATTAAGATAGGCTAGTGGAGCAAGGAGTCCTTGAGCCGGTGCCTAACGCCCCCTGGTAAATGCCAGTTGTCACACCCGTTAAGCCCAATGGCTCAGTCCACATCTGCGCAGACTACTGCCTATCAGCAGTTGCCAGACGACCGCTGAGACTCAGACGATTGTAATGCACAGGGGCGTATTCCGTGTCAAACATCTGCAATTTTGTGTCAGCATGGTGCCAGCCATATTCCAAAATTGAATGGACTCTCTTCTCAAAGGAATTCCCGGTATCACCCCCTTCTTCTATGATGTGTTGGTTACCGGGGCCATGCTGGGGGAGTTCAGGGACTGACTCTGCACTGTCCTGCACCGTTTCCAGACTGTCAGCCTCAAGGTGAAGTGGGGCAAGTGTCTGCTAGGAGTGCAACAGGTGGATTTACGGTGGTCACAAATAGAGTCCACCCAACTGGGGACAAGGTGCAGGCTATTTGCGACACCCCGGCAACTAAGTGTAAGGTGGAACTCCACCTTCTTGGGACTATTGAACTTTTACCATGCCTTCTTACCCCACAAGGCAGCGGTAGTGGAGCCGCTACACAGATTGCTTGACAAGTGGGCTCCTTGTTTGTGGGGGCAGTGCCAGGAGGCTGTGTTTCAAGCAGTCAAAGATCTGCTTGTCTCAAACTCAGTCCTGGAGCACTTTGACGAGAGGTTGCAACTTCTGGATGAAAGAGAGGTGCCAGTAGCTTACTTTTCCCAGACCCTCTCCACTCCAGAGGAATTATTCGCAAATAGACAAAGAGGGCCTGGCAATCGTGAAGGGAGTAAAGAAATCTCACGATTTCTTGTATGGGCGTGTTAGGTTTTTGAATATGTGCAGCTTCACACAGAGTCAGTTAGGAGTTGGCCGACAGCCAAGGCAATGTAAAGGAGTAAAATCTGCCTGGAGATATAGAGGCCTGGAGACAGCTCCAGGATTGGTCAAGCTCTCTCACGGGAATAATGATTTATGGCCTTCTGACTGGAATGTGTTTGTAGAGCGTAGAGCGTTGAGTGTTAATGTAAGAGTCGTGTGGTGAAAGAGCTAGTTAAAGATCCATGTTCTGTTATGTTCCTGTGAATAGTAACTTGAAGTCCAATGTATGTATTAAACACCTATAAGTAACAAGTTACCGGTTCCTGTTTTGTCTATCCTGCCTGCAACCGATTGCTTTCGTGAACTCTGCATATACTCTGCTAAGGTCTGGCTAAGGTCCTGCAACATGTCATAAAGTTGCAAAACACCAATATGGCACCCCTTTACCGTTGTGACAGACCACAAGCCACTGCTTGGCCTATTTCCCCCCCAAGAAGCAGACCCCTCAGGTAGTGTCACCCCGTGTCCTCAGGTGGTCGATTTTCCTCACCAGCTACCAGTATACACTAGTCCACCAAGGGGACTGGGAGTAGCGCCTCACTGCATTTGACCGCCACTGCGATCAACTACGGTGGTGCTTCCCAGGGGGGGAATAGCGAGGAGGGCTGGACAGAGGAATCCCAAGGGGATAGAAGAAGTGTGAGGCCCATAGAGCAGGAGAAGCGGGTAAGGGATGCAGAACTAGGAAGTCCAGAAGTGACCCCAGAGGCTGAGCAGCCACAAGAACCAGTTTCACGACTGAGTGGACCAGCAGCACTGGACCCAATGGCTCCATCATAGCCGGCAGCCCCAAAGCAAGAGCCAGAACCAGGAAGCCCTACCGAGAGACACCTGAGACCACAACGCATACGTAGGTGACCAGCATACTTCATCGACTAGGAATGCTAACCTTCTGCGAGCAATGGGAACTTAGAGAGGAGGAGTTCATGTACAAAGCTTGGGCCCTAGAACAACAGGCAAGTAGGGTCCTACAATGCAACAACTGACTGGCTCACAGGAAAAGACCAATCAGGCTCCAGGAGGGAAGCGGAATCAGCCAATCAGACAGGACTGATTGTGTAAATAATGTATATTGCCTGAGGTTTGGGGGGCAATTTAATCACTGTTTTAGAAGCTGCGATAAAGAGCATGAAATCACTACAGGACTCTGAGTATATTTCAGCTCATCGGGGGGGGGGGCAGGAGCTCCTTTGTCCTTCCAGCTGGCGTGCAGGCCAGAGGGACATTGCGGCTTGGTCAGCTGGGGGTGGGAGCCTTTGTACCCTGCAGCTCAGCAGCGCAAAAAAAGCTGTGTCATTCTTGACTCAGTGAGGTTCTGGGGTGAAGCCACCTCCACTTCCTCAGTGATAGTGGGGGCAGTTTCAGCCAGGCTCCTTGCGAGGCTGGGTCAAATGCAGCTTGGTTTTTAAAACTGTGATGTATCTCCAGATCCTAATGTGTGGCTGGTGATACATCACGATGTTGAAAATCTGATGTCACCAAACTCTATTCCTTATGGTCCAGTCAAAAAACTAGCGAACCTGTGCAGACGTTACCGTTGCGAACTTAAAAGGGAAATGTCATAAACTCTGCTGATATTTTGGGAATTTGTTAGCACAAGTTGGATAAGGATATAATTAGTCAATATATCCTCCCCTGCACCCCTGAACATTCCCACACCATAAATTTCTACAGTGGTGCCCCGCAAGACGAATGCCTCACAAGACGGAAAACTCACTAGACGAAAGAGTTTTCCGTTTTGGAGGTGCTTCGCAAAACGAATTTCCTATGGGCTTGCTTCGCAAGACGAAAATGTCTTGCGAGTTCCTGCGGTTTTTTCCCCCTTTCCCTCCTTTTTCTAAGCCGCTAAGCCGCTTGTCCGCTTATCTGCTAAGCCGATAAGCCGCTAAAAGCCGCTAAAAGCCGCTAAACCGCTAATAGCGCTAATCCACTAAGCCGTCAATGGGCTTGCTTCGCAAGACGAAAAAACCGCTAGACGAAGAGACTCGTGGAACGGATTCTTTTCGTCTTGTGAGGCACCACTGTATTCTTGGACAGTCCCACCACAAGTGATGGCATTTCTGCCTCTAACTAAAAACTTTCCTAAACATTGCGATATCCAAAATTAATTTGTACAATTGCTCTGCTATTCTACACCAACTATGTATTAACTTGATGTCCAAGGAACTATGGGAAGTTGCTAAGACATTGATAGATAGAGCAACATATTGATGCTGACGCCCCTATGTTTCTTCTAACTCGGTATGGGTCTAACTTGGTTCAAAGATGCATATACTTTTTTCTGATCTTCCAGGCCCCAGATCAAAGTAACCACGGTCCGGTACAGCTGACTACCTAGGTAGCAAAGCTGGACATAGCTCAGGGATCTTGAACTGTGCCAGGGACACAGCAGTATGCACTGAATATTGGGCAATGGAGCCAGAGTCATTAGAGTGAGCTTTTATAATTGCCTTCTGGAATATTATTTCTCCTTGTTCCAAACTGAACCAAGCTTGTTATTTGCACGTGCTTGAAATCCCATATTCAGTGCCAACCGCATTCATATGTTCCACGTCTCTCTAACTAAACTTTAGTGGCATCTGCGCTCACTGGGAATCTCTCCAAACAAAGCATCCAGGCAGGATTTCTTATCCTGATAGGAAAGAGAGGTCGAAGAACACGTCACGTTTTATGAAAGGCCAGAGCTCCCAAGAAGAACAATTTCAGCGTCAAACTGCAACTACTATTCTAGTAACTATTCTTAAATGTTGCCAAACCGATTCTGCCATCATTTTACTAACAACTGTTTCTTCAGAAAGTAGTTCAGGACTGATTAAAGTACTGCGCATCTCTCCATCCATCTGTTCCCTATGCATTTAAACTCTTCCTGAGACATTGATGTCAATTTGGCATGACAGTTTTCAAGGTGAAGAAGCCAGATTTACTTCATGTTTGGTTACCATCAGATGCCATTTTGAATAAAAATGTCGTGCCAAGCTTTTCCAAACTGCACTAATTACTTCATCGCAAAATTTGGCTGATGGTTTCTGGAGTGAGGATTGTGTTGTGGTGTACATTTGGAAACCATCAGATGCCATTATCAGTCAATTCGGCAGACTGAATATTTCCAAACTGCACAGATTTAGACACTTCTAAAGTTATCATCACACAATTTGATGTGATGGTACCAAACACTGATATGTGTGTTTTTGTTGTTGTAAAGTGTTGGATGCCACTTTGAGTCTCTCCCTGTTTCTTCCAATGCCCTCACCCTCCCTTATACTGTGAAGATGAAATGATACTTTGAGTAATTTAATCTTTTATGTCATTTTGAACCCACAAATGAGTTAATATTGATATAGAAATGAAACAATTGGGCATATGGAGACTATGTGAGATATTTGCATGGTATGTACTCCCAAGTGTCCAGAGATGATCTGTAGATTAAGAGTGACAAAAAATTCTTTCTTCTTCTTCTTCTTCTTCTTCTTCTTCTTCTTCTTCTTCTTCTTCTTCTTCTTCTCCTCCTCCTCCTCCTCCTCCTCCTCCTCCTTCTTCTTCTTCTTCCGGATTTGGGGAGGGATACTCAAGGGTACACAGTACCAGCACCTCCCCCCGAATGTTAAAAGTGTGGCACTTACTGCAGCAACTTCATAGTGACTACTAGCACCTATTTTTCTTTAAAAGAGAGAGCACTGATGATGATGATGATGATGATTGGCATCTGTCTGTCTCAAGAGACAATTGAGTGCACCTGGACTGCTTCATTAGCAGCACCAAAATTACTTCCCCAGTGTGCAAACATGGGAGTGAGTATGGACGTCCTGGGCTGCCTGAATGACAAGACTCCTCTCTTAGACTCACTGAAATGGTCCAAAAGAAAGCAGAGCAAGACATCTGGCACCAGCTTGGCTGCAGGAGTTGCCATAAGGACTTCCATATGCCATCCAACTGCCTAATGGACTCCACTCTGGATTTGTGTCGGGTTTATTTCTTAGCCTCCCCCCCCCATAAATATATCCCACAAGACAGAATAGGTTAAGGATCAGAGTATTCCTTCCCCTGGATCAGCGACCTTCTCAGGTTTTAACCAGAGCCATCAATCCCTCACTTTCTTCTACAACATGTTCAGGAATCACTTTCATGTCTGCTGGTCCCATGATGGGTTTTGCCCACTCAAACTGATGGAGCCTGTTATCACATGTAAGGAAAGTCTGAACTCACTGAAGGTTTGGGACCCATCAGCTACCCTCACTTGGCTTACCCAGCCAGTTGAAGCTGTTCCCAGGATGTGGCAGCTGTCGAATGCTGACAGCTTCTATGACCCACAGGGGAGAGTTGAGTGCTGGGTGAGGACCAAAGGTCGACAAACTACCCAAGAAAAACTAACCCCGAGGCCCTACCCCTCCACTAACACCACCTCATATTCACATTTTTCTCCAAGGAGCTCAAACTGGCACACATACTTATCTCCTCAATTTTATTTCTATTTTATTGAACTAAAATAAAATGAAACAAATCAATATGAAAAACCAAAAGAAATACAAAACGGCATTGCAGTATATCCAGGAGAGATGTAATATTTACTTGGAAAAGTACTTAAGAACAATACAAAAGCCAAATTTCACATATACAGGTTACATACGCTTCAGGTTACAGACTCTGCTAACCCAGAAATAGTGCTTCAGGTTAAGAACTTTGCTTCAGGATGACAACAGAAATCGTGCTCCGGCGACGGGGCAGCAGCAGGAGGCCCCATCAGCTAAAGTGGTGCTTTAGGTTAAGTACAGTTTCAGGTTAAGTACAGACCTCCGGAACGAATTAAGTACTTAACCCGAGGTACCACTGTAGAGGGAGTCCTGGATACCTGTATTTGCTGTATATATGATAAAATCCCACCCAACAGCACAGAAATTTTCAGTGTCTTCCAAGCCTTTGGCAACAAGTAATTCATGATTTTCAACCAATGTTGACCACCACATAGTTTTAGAAGAAACCCAAACTCTCAAATTCTGTTAAATCTTCTAAATGGGGGCAACTGGGGTTCCAGCAGACAACAGAATCAATGCCAAGAATTCAAGAGAGTGGAAACCTTTCAAACAGTCACGCCATAACTGTGTTTTTAAAAGTTGTGTTGAAGGTGGAATGGGATCTTTTAATATTTTGGTGTGGGGGTTGTTGGTTTTATTGCATTCTTTTACAAACCATTGTACATATTTTGAATAAATGTGGGCAGTCCCAGTATAGGTGGAAAAAGGTGTTTCTTGTTCCACAGCCCCTCCAGCAGTTCTGAGAAAATTGTGATTTTATATGGGGAGTCTGCATGGGTCTTCTCATAAGGTAGCCAAAGTATTGGAGTCTCAGCTTCAGAATCTGTCCTTACAGTGAGCACTCAGGGCTGATTTCCTTAAGAATTGATAGGTTTGATGTTCTTGCTGTCCATGGGCCTCTCAAGAGTCTCCTCCAGCACCATAATTCAAAAGCATCAATTCTTTGGCAAACAGCCTTCTTTATGGTCCAGCTCTCACTTCCATACATCACTACTGGGAAAACCATAGCTTTAACTATGAGGACCTTTGTTGGCAAGGTGATGTCTCTGCTTTTTAAGATGCTGTCTAGGTTTGTCATTGCTTTTCTCCCAAGAAGCAGGTGTCTTTTAACTACTTTATTAACATATACAAAGAATCCATCAGCACATCTGAGCAGCTTGGGTGGATAAAAATCCAACAGTACTTCCCACATCCCAGGAAACCAGGCTTCCCAAGGGTTGCCCTCAGGGCCCTTTCCTTCTCCTTTAAATTCATCTGAATGGACTCTTTTCTGTATCAGTTGCCTGTGGTGGTCCAGCTCTTCCTGGCTCTTCCTGGCTCTTGCTTATTACAGTGCTATGAAGGCACTCCTGAGCACATCCCTCCTCCTGGTCATCCTTTCCCCAGGTGAGTGGAAATCAGACAACTAGCATTCTTTTCTTTCTCTTTTTTTTAGACTAAGCCGCTTCTGGCAAACCAGAGCAGTGCACGGAAACGCCGTTTACCTTCCCGCCAGAGGGGTACCTATTTATCTACTTGCACTTTGATGTGCTTTCAAACTGCTAGGTTGACAGGTGCAGGGCCCGAGCAATGGGAGCTCACCCCTTCGTGGGGATTCAAACCGCCAATGTTCTGATCAGCAAGTCCTAGGCTCTGTGGTTTAACCTACAGTGCCACCCGCATCCCCTAACTAGCATTCTTTTCATCATCTCAGAGGAGCTTCAGAATCAGAGTTTTCCTTCTCCTGGATCAGCTAGTCAAAGATTTTGCTCATGTTTCGACCCCATAGCTCACCAATACATACATTTGTCTGGAAGAATTGGAAGGGTGTAGAATCTATATTATTGATAAAATTATGCATGGCATATACAGAGTGGGTAGCAAAAGTTATTTCTCTCTAGCACTAAAATTTATATATGTAATGATACGGGCATCAGGAGAGTTGGACTTAAGATTTGAAAATTGAGAAACTAAATGAAATTTATATGTACAGATTCACCTATAATTAGTCCAGGATCTTGTTCTCACAATGGCCAACTAGTTGACTATGGGAAGCACATAAGCAACACTTAAGTACCAAAGCACATTCCACTCCTGTGTTAACCTGAAACTACCATTTGGAATCATACTACTTTCAGTTATGAACGTAGAATATAGTCTTCAAAGCAGTAATTGCTATCCTTATTCCCCTTCAATTTGTCTAATCTGAATTTAACCTGAAGCACCACTTTAGCTAATGGGGCCTCCTGCTGCTTGCACACCGCCGGAGCCACGATTTCTGTTTTCATCCTGAAGCAAAGTTCTTTTTTTTAAAATAATAATAATAATAATAATAATAATAATAATAATATTTATTAAAGTTTCAAAAAAGTTACAAGAATAAGAAAGAAAAAAAGAAAAAGAAGCAAAAAATACAAAATACAGAAAAGTAAAAACAATTAAAAACAAATCAACCTTTCCATGTCTTGTCTTTCATTTGCTTGTTTCCCTGACCTCCTCACACCTCCCTTTTTTGTTTTTTTGTTTTTAAAGAATTTTTATTAAGAATTTTGTTAATACAGTAGAGAAAAGACAGAATAAACAGATAATAGACAGAAAAAAGAACAAACATAAAATTTAACATCTTGTAGTACCCATCTTTTCTTCATCCTTTGGACTTCCTCACATCTCCCGCTCTTGCGTTCCAAATTTATAAAACTTTAGCCAGCAACTTATCACCTTGTTTCAATTCTTATTATACACATTTCCAATATTTTGTCCCTAACTTTGAATATTTTTATCTAGGTCTTAAATACCTAATTTTAACACAATGTTTATTCAAAATTTATTTTTCTCATAAAAATTCACTCATTCTCATAATCTTGTCAACTAACTTTATGGGCCCTGTTATTTTCAAATCTCTCATCCTTCTTAGCACTCATATAATTTACAATGTTTTTGTAGATAGTCCTTAAATTTCTTCCAGTCCTCTTCCACGGCTTCCTCTCCCATGTCTCAGATTCTGCCGGTCATTTCTGCAAGCTCCATGTAGTCCATCAGTTGCATCTGCCATTCTTCCAGCGAGGGCAAATCTTGAGTTTTCCAATACTTAGCGACGAGTATCCTTGCTGCTGTTGTTGCATACATAAATAGTGTTCGATCATTCTTTAACACCCTCTGGTCAACAATGCCCAAAAGGAAGTCCTCTGGTTTCTTGGGAAAGGTATACTTAAATACCTTTTTCAGCTCATTATATATCATTTCCCAGAAGGCCTTAACCTTAGGGCAGGTCCACCAGAGGTGAAAGAACGTTCCTTCAGTTTCCTTACATTTCCAACACTTATTGTCTGACAGGTGATATATTTTTGCAAGCTTGACTGGGGTCATGTACCACCTATATATCATTTTCATAATATTTTCTTTCAAGGCATTACATGCCGTAAACTTCATACCGGTGGTCTATAACTTTTCCCAGTCAGCAAACATGATATTATACCCAATGTCCTGTGCCCACTTTATCATAGCTGATTTAACCGTTTCATCCTGTGTATTCCACCTCAGCAGCAAGTTATACATTCTTGAAAGTAATTTGGTCTTAGGTTCTAACAGTTCTGTTTCCACTTTCGATTTTTCCACCTGGAATCCTAACTTTTTATCCAATTTAAAAGCCTCTTTAATCTGAGCATAGTGTAGCCAATCTCGCACTTTATCTTTTAGTCTCTCCAAACTCTGCAATCTCCAATTGTCTCCATCTCTTTCTAATATTTCCCAATACTTTGGCCATTTGACCTCCATATTGGGTCTTTTCACTGCTTTCGCTTCCATAGGTGATAACCACCTCGGGGTCTTGTTTTCTAATAAGTCTTTATATTTTGTCCAGACATTAAACACTGCTTTCCTGACAATATGGTTCTTGAAATTCTTATGAATCTTAACCTTGTCATACCACAAATATGCATGCCAACCAAAAGCATTATTAAATCCTTCCAGATCTAAGACATCCGCGTTTTCAAGAAGCAGCCAATCTTTCAGCCAGCAGAAAGCTGCTGATTCATAGTACAACCTTAAGTCTGGCAGGGCAAACCCCCCTCTTTCTTTAGCGTCAGTTAGTATTTTAAACTTAATTCTGGGCTTTTTGCCCTGCCAGACAAATTTAGAGATATCTCTTTGCCACCTCCCAAAACACTCCATTTTGTCCACAATCTGTAAAGTCTGAAAAAGAAACAGCATCCTTGGCAATACATTCATTTTTATAGCAGCAATTCGGCCCAACAAGGAAAGTTTCAATCTTGACCAACTTTCTAAGTCCCTCTTAATTTCTAACACACCTCCCTTTTTTGTATTCCAGTTCAATTAGCAATTTCAGCAAATCCTTTCCATTTTTGCTTTTATCTTAATAATTTATCTTAATATATTATAACTTTACATTCTCACCTATTAACAATCCATTTTTACTGACTCCTTTGTAACATTACTGCTAAAACCACATAACTTCATTCCAATATCCTTCTTACATTCCTTAATTTTACAATGTTTCTGTAGATAGTCTTTAAATTTCTTCCAATCTTCTTCTACCGACTCTTCTCCCAGGTCTTGGATTCTGCCAGTCATTTCCGCCAGTTCCATGTACTCCATCACCTTCATCTGCCATTCTTCCCGGGTGGGTAGATCTTGTGTCTTCCAATACTTTGCGATGAGTATTCTTGCTGCTGTTATGGTATACATAAAAAAAGTTCTATCCTTCTTTGACACCAATTGGCCGACCATGCCCAGGAGAAAGGCCTCTGGTTTCTTCAAAAAGGTATATTTAAATACCTTTTTCATTTCATTATAAATCATCTCCCAGAAAGCCTTAATCCTTGGGCACGTCCACCAAAGGTGAAAGAATGTACCTTCAGTCTCTTTACATTTCCAGCATTTATTATCAGGCAAATGATATATTTTTGCAAGCTTGACTGGTGTCATGTACCACCTGTATATCATTTTCATAATATTCTCTCTTAAGGCATTACATGCCGTAAACTTCATACCTGTGGTCCATAACTTTTCCCAGTCAGCCAGCATAATGTTGTGTCCCACATCTTGTGCCCATTTTATCATAGCAGATTTCACCATTTCATCCTGAGTATTCCATTTCAACAGCAAGTTATACATTCTTGACAAAATCTTAGTTTTGGGGTCTAACAGTTCTGTTTCCAATTTTGATTTTTCCACCTGGAAGCCAATTTTCTTGTCCAAATTGTATGCCTCCATTATTTGATAATAATGAAGCCAATCTCGCACTTTGTCTTTTAGTTTTTCAAAGCTCTGCAATTTCAATTTATCTCCCTCTTGTTCCAAAATTTCCCAATATTTCGGCCATTTGGCCTCCATATTGACATCCTGAAGCAAGGTTCTTAACCCGAGGTACTAATTCTGGGTTAGCGGAGCCTGTAACCTGAAGCGTATGTAACACCAGGTACCACTGTATTGGTTTTTCATGTTTCAGAAAAGTTTTGATACACAGATTGGATCTGAAGGAAGTTCTGCAGTATTTCAGATTAATGTTTTTTACAAGTTTAAATGCAGCAGTTGCATTAAAAAAAAATGCTTTAAGAAAAATCCCCAGCACTGTTGTTTCAAAGAGTAGCAGCTCTTCTCCTAGTATATGTAATTTAATAATTCTACATGGTTAATTTGAAATGTCCCTCATTCAGCCAGTTAAGAATATTGGAAACATTACAATGAAATTACATTTGGAGTCAATAGACCTACATTTTTTTTGTAATAGTTTTTTATTACATTTTCTGTTTTACAATTTCAAATAAACCTTATAAAACTTTAAAATATCCAATGACTTCCCTTACTATAACCATTCAAATCAATTTTCCACTTTTACATCCACCATCAATTATTTACTCTGTTAAATTTTTATAAATGCTGTCAGCGTTTTCAGCTATACACATTTGTTCTCCATTTAGTCAATAAATGTTTTCCAATCTTCTTTAAATGTGTGTTCTTCTTGCTCTCTTGTTCTATATGTTAAATCTGCAAGTTGTGCATATTCTGTCAACTTAAGTTGCCAATCCTCTTTAGTTGGGACTTCACTAACTTTCCATTTTGGGGCTAACGAAACAGAGGGCACATTTTTTGCATACATAAATAAGCTTTTCTGGCACCTGGGAATTTCAGTTTGGATTATCCCCAACAAAAAGGACTCTGGGTTTTTGGGGAAAGTAATTTTACGATAGATAAGTAAAATGAACCATGAAAGGGAAAGCAGGGAAGTCATATGTTACATGTAAAATATTTATTTTGAGATGTATAAACTGAAAAATTAATAAAAATGGTTATAAATGAAAGACTCCACCAAACTGATTTATATAGAACCATTGCTTTAATAAACATGGATGCAAAACTATTCACAGCTGTGATGGTTAAGAGATTAAATGTCTTCATAGGTCAATACATCACCACAGATCAAACAGGATTCATACCTTCAAGAAATACAGCAGACTCTATAAGGAGAGTTCTTAATATAATCTATGACCTGCAGCTAGGAAACACTCCAGGGGCATTAATTTCACTCGATCCCTTTAAAGTGTTTGACAGAGTTGAGGGGACCTATTTGAATCTCTTACTTTCTAAATTAGAATTTGGAGAAAAAATTCTGCACACGATTCAACAAATTTACTCAAAATCTTCAGCTATAATCATGGTAAATGGATATGATGATGCTCCAAGAAACCTCAAAAGGGTCACCACTGCTATTTGCAGTGGCAATAAAGATCTTAGCTATACAACTATGTGCCTCTGTGAAGGGAGTGAAAATAGGAAATGTTGAATAAAAAGTAGATTTTTTTGCGTATGATACATAGGTAATTGGGCAAGATCCAGTTGTTGTGCTTTAATCTTTGAAAGAACATTTTGACAGTTTCCATTGAATTTCAGGACTACAAATTAAATATGCAGCAGTTCAAAAGCAACTGACAGAAATGTCAAAGATAAAGATAGCCCATGGGGGTTTAAATACCTCAGGATAACCTTTACAGCTGATCTTAATCAATGAAAATGAAGAAATGATAAGTCTTTGCTCAAAATGGTAATAAACAACTGTCTTAATGGAAGCACAAAAACCTTAGCTGGCTAGGTCATATTGCAGCTATAAAAATGTCAGTTCTGCCAAAATTCTCATTCCTGTTTCAGTTTTTACCAACATACTTAAAAAATGGAAAAACAAATTAATCTCCTTTATCTCATTAGGTAAAAGACCCAGATTCAGTCAAAAAATCTTATTTAGACATAGCAATAAAGAGCGTCTAGGAATACCCAATCTTGCATTATACTATGCAGCTTTCCAAATTAAATCATTGATGCCATGCATTAAAGGCAAAGTAGATATTGTATGGGCACAGAGAGAAAGTACCCACACAAGACCATCAGTACGTGCTCTGCCCTTCCTGAAGCTGCCTCAGATGGAACACGAAAAGGTGGATAACCCATTTTTCAAAGTAACATTGATGGCGTGGTGGAATTGGAACTCAGTATTGGCTCGTAGGCCTTCATCACTGCTGCCCCTGCTAGATCACCCATTATTTAAACATGCAAACAAATACAGTATAACCCATTTGGAGATCTTGAAACAAATGGTTTCTATAGGATTAGAGATTTGTTTGTAGATGGTAAAGCAATCTCAAAAGAGGACATGAGGGAAAGACAAAAGGCATTAAATGGTCCTGGTTACAACTGTATCAAAAATGTGAAAGCTTGAGACCCTTGACAGCTTTTGAATCACTATGTAACAGACATAGCTATGACAGGAAAGAGGCAGTTTCGGTGATATACCCTTACATCTAAAGAACAATTTTTCTTCCTGTTCACAGCAGCTGGACTAATTATTGCCCAATAATGGAAAGAATCCTCTATTATACCGTATTCGATGACACATTAGAGTTGAGTAAATACGGTACATCTCAAAGTTAAACTGAGCATCTCCATCCCTCCATCAAATCCCTGTGGCCACCACTACCATCTCCCCATCCTCCCACTGGCTGAGAACGGGGGGGGGGGGGGGTGAGGCCGGTGTGGGTCACCCTGGGTGTCATCCCTTAAAGTCACCTTCTGGTGGCATTGGAACACCACAAGCCTTGCAAAGATAAATCCTTCAAGCTCACCATTATGTTGGAAAGGCTGTGGAGAATGAGGTTCCTACACTGTAGTTTGATATAGGTGTACTGGAAAGAAAGCTCTAGTTTACTGTATTTGATGTCCACTACCATCTCCTCCTTCTCCTTCCCCAACACCACAGGAGAAGTTGCTTAAATAAGGCAAAGAGGTTGCTAGCTTTGGAAGGCAAGGGGTGGGAAAGAATCATAAGTCACCCACCAGCGCCCCTGCTCCTGGTCTGTTAAAGGATTGGAGATCTGCAGCAACTACAACACAACCAAGCAGCAGCTTTTTACCCATCAGGCTGGCTGGGCCTTGCTCAGAAGTGACGCTGGACATTGCATGTGTGCTGCTCTCTCCCTATTGCTCCCCCCCCAACACACACACTCCGCTCCCCAAACTCCAAGCCTCTCTCCAGTATGGGTTCCTATGGAAACTTAGCATGGGACTCAAGGAAAGCCACAGCTGGCAAGTGAGCATCCCGTTCGCCAGAGCAGCTGGAGTTGCTCTACTGGGTTGGGGTTTGGGCGGGCAGGAAGGAAGGAAGGAGAACTGAGGCTCATTGGGCTTTGCGGTGTGCAGGCAGCAGGGTCAAAGTGTCACTTCTCAAATGAAAGTAATCTTTATTCTATAGTACACATTTCCTCTGTGAGAAAAGAATGTGGTATGATAAGAGATAAAGTTAAGAAGAAATGAAGATAGAAATGTGATATTGAAATTATTAAGTTGGAGACTGTGAAGATATTAAGAGGGAGAATGAATTATAACTAAGATCAAGAATATTCAGTATGGCAAATACATTGTTTGATATTCCATTCACTGTTGGCATCCTTCCGCAATTGCTTTATGAGCAAATAAAAATAATTAGAGGTTTGACTGATGAGATGGAGAATTACATGAGATTACATGGAAAGTGGAATTACACAGAGCACACAGATACTTTGGAGAACAATATGTATGAAGCACTGCCAGAGCAGGAGAGTACAGGTGTAGAGGAGGGTGGGGGTGGAAACAGTCATATGGTGGAGTTTTGATGTTGGAGGAATGGAATGAAGTCATGAATAGAGAGGTGAAGAGACATCCTGAGCTGGCTGGGAGAGTGACAAATGACTCTGCATACAACTTGGAGTGATTTTAGCTATCAAACCTCTGGCTCTTTTCTTAGAAAAAAGATGCAAGCATAAATGGGAGATTTCTTTTTCAAAAAAATCAAAAGCAAGTTGGAAATTACAACAGGAAATGGGAATGGAAGGGACAAACGTGGGTGTGAATTAATGAATACATAATAAGTAAAGAACTATGTGATATTATTTTTCTATATTATCACAGTGGAGAAACAACTGTGGCTAAAGATGAGAAGATTTATTATTGTTGAATATGGATAAATGGTTGTGAGAGTTATTGAAGGTAAAGTTGTTATGTTTGATCAGAGAAAATATATTGCTGATTTTTCTTTTTCCTTTCCTTTCCTTTTCCTTTTACTTTTCCCCTTGATATTTTCTTTTCTATTTCTTTGTTTTTGTTTTCATTTAAATTAATTCCTTTTATTTTATTATGAGATATGGTGTAGGTAAAGTTATTTCTTTGATTCCCCCTGTGTTGTTGCTGTTTGTTCTCCTTTGTGCTGTTACCCCAACCCTAGTATTCTTGCTTGTGGTGAGCTTGCAAATATCACTTTCAACAGTTTCACTTTCCTTAGGAGGACAACCAAATTTAAGCACAAATTTGATCCACAGCTGTGAGGCACTCGCGAGCTTTTTTGAGGAGAAAGTCCTGTTGTTCCACCGTGACCTCCATGCCAATTTAGATACAGTGGCTGAACTGGAGGCCGCTCGACTGACTTTGGGTCCGGTGTTGGACCATTTCGATCAGATACTCCCTGCTGATATGGATAGATTCCTCCAAGCTGGTAGGCCCACCACCTGCCTCCTCCATCTGTGCCCGTCTTGGCTGATTAGAACATGTCCAGATGTCGCACGGACCCCCCTGGTTGAAATTATCAATTTCCCTTGACACGGGGACATTCCCAGGGGAACTGAAGGAAGCAGTGGTGTGTCCACTCTTAAAGAAAACTTCATTAGATCCCTTAGACCTAGCCAATTACCGCCCAGTTTCAAATCTTCCATACCTGGGTAAGGTAATTGAGAGAGCGGTTGCTGAACAGCTTGGTAGGTTTCTGGAGGAAACATCAGCTTTAGATCCATTTCAGTCCAGGTTCCGTCCTGGTTTCGGGACCGAGGCAGCTCTGGTTGCCCTAATAGATGATCTCCGTAGACAACTGGATCGAGGCGGGTCAGGACTGCTGATCCTTTTAGATTTGTCAGCAGCCTTTGACATGGTCGATCATGATGCTCTGGACCACCGCCTCACCGATGTGGGGATACAGGGCATAGCCCGTAAATGGCTGTGTGCTTTTATCTCTGGTCGGGGACAGAGGGTGGCACTAGGGAGGGAGATGTCATCGCGCCACTCCTGGGCTTGTGGAGTGCCGCAGGGCGCAATCCTCTCCCTGATGCTTTTTAACATTATTATGTACCCCCTTACCCAGATCTTCCTGAGCTTTGGGCTGGGCTGTCACCAATATGCTGATGACATTCAGTTCTATCTGCTGATGGATGGCCACACTGACTCAGCCCCGGACACACGGACCAGATGCTTGGAAGCTGTGGCTGGATGGTTTCATGGGAGCCGATTGGAATTAAATCCTTCGAAGACAAAGGTCCTATGGCTGGGTTGGGATGGCATGGGGATAAGGGACCAACTCGTTTCTCTTGCGGGGGCCCAATTAGTGCCATTGCCTTCCGTTAAGAGTTTGGGTGTAATCCTTGAGGCCTCCCTTTCCATGGAGGTGCAGGTAACAGCAAAAGCCAAGGCGTCATATTTCCACCTTCGCCGCATCAAGCAGTTGGTCCCTTACCTTTCCCGCCCTGACCTGGCCACAGTGATCCATGCAACGGTCACCTCCAGGCTTGACTACTGTAATTCGCTCTACACGGGGCTGCCCTTGAAGCTGTCCCAGAAACTCCAGCGGGTGCAGAATGCTGCAGCGAGGCTCCTCACAGAGTTTCTGCCATGGGAGCATATTCACCAAGTGCTTTTCCAGCTGCACTGGATCCCGGTGGAGTGCAGGGTCAGATTTCAGGTGCTGGTTTTGACCTTTAAAGCCCTTCATGGCCTAGGACCCTCGTACCTACGGGATCGCCTCTCCCGGTATGCCCCATGGAGAGCCTCAAGGTCCATAAATAGCAACACCCTAGTGGTCCCGGGCCCTAAGGAAGTTAGATTAGCTTCAACCAGAGCCAGGGCCTTTTCAACACCGGCTCTGGCCTGGTGGAATGCTCTGCCTCATGAGACCAGGGCTCTGCAGGATCTGATTACTTTCCGCAGGGCCTATAAGACAGAGTTGTTCCGCCAGGCCTTTGGCTTGGAGCCAATTTGATTCCCTCCCCCTCTTTCTTTTTTCTTTTTCCTTTCTCCTCCTGTGATGAGGCTGCATTTTAATATTTTAATATTTTAATGTTTCAATATTTTAATGTTGTATTTTAATCTTGTTTTTAAGTTGTATTCATTCAACTTGCTTTTATTATTGCTTCTTAGCCGCCATGAGATTGTTATTATTATTATTATTATTATCTGCATTTTCTTTAATATCTGGATTGCCATTGACATTTATTATTAATAAACATTAGTTGGCTTCTTTTATAATTTTTGTGTAAAAAGCGGTCAGGAAAGATGATCAACAGAAAGAAGATCAGCTGGGTGGCACCAGCCATTTGTTCTTTACCTACCTGGAAGCAATCAACACAACTTTGTAGGGTTATGCACTGGGTAAGGCTTTGTTTAGATGGATGGGAGGTTGAAGCCTTCGCCTGCCCCTCCTCAAGATATGCTGGCGTCACCCAATGCCTAATTCACCCGCATCTGTAAACAATAAAGCTGTGGCCTATTAGAACCCATAAATGAAAATAATTCTTTCTGTGTAATTATTGTCTGTAAGGGTCACAGGGCCTTGGCATGCAAGTGGGGCTGAACAAAATAGCATGCAAATTCTCATATTTTACTTCAAATGCCTTTCTTTCTCAGTACTACACATTCTGCATATATAAAACATAGAGATATAGAAGACAGATTCAGATGTGCCAGATGAGTTTATTTTTTTTAGGATGAATTTCACCAATTGTGAAAAAGAAAACCCATGAGGCCTGAGCTCCTCTTCTCACCACTAGGCTCCCAGTTTCTTCTGCACCTACCATGAATGGTGGAATTAACGAGGAGAGCTTTGCTGTCTTGTATCTACCCTTCCAGGTCGATTTTCTTTGAGGAAATCTTAGCATTCCAGCATTTTGCTTCAATTTGAAACAGGCCAAAGTCACTGAGTGTTGTGTTTTTTCCATCAAGGGCACACAAGTCTTCAGTTGCACAGCCTTTGAATGTGAGCATTTGAAATGAACCATGATCTGTGTAACACAAAGTATAACCTTTCTATGAGTTCTTTATTAGCGCTTTGGGGATAGGGATGACTGTGGTTATTAAAGCTCAACCAACACACTGACAATACACACTCACCAAACAATCTGACAGCCAAGTATCACTATCTTTGAATTTGGGTTTCCTGGCTAACACCATGGTGATGCATTGTGAACAGGAAGTTACCCTATGCCACAGTGCTATTTTTCTAGAAAAAGAGGTGCTGGAACTCAACATGAGTGCCTCCCTTGTTCTCTTACAACGGCAGTGGCGCACACCTGAGAGTTGCTAGAACTGAATTCTGGCTGAAAAAATGTCCTGGTCTCCCACCCCATGTATTTTGCTAGATTAAGGCAGCAGTTCTTTTGCACACTTGTGACGCGGTAAGATTCAATTAATACAGTGCAACTTATTTCCTAGGAAAAATGAACAGAGATGTACATGGTAGGACCCTTCTTTCTCCCAGACTCCTTTACTTTTGATTGTTTGTCCAAAGTGTGTGGTTCTGTTCTTCTTGACCAGCACCAAATGGTCATACTGCTGTGAGGAGAAGCTGTGATGTGCTGGCTGGTCCTGCACCCTCCCCTGAATCCCTCTCCTCTACTCCTCATTGTGGATTAGGGGACAAAGGTGTGCTGTAAGGAGTCCTCTGTGCTTTGTAGGCCCCCCAGTCTCACACAAGGTAAAACCTTGCACATGAGTGAGCCTGTCCCCTCTTGTTTTTATGCTCTTCATATGGGGATAGTTTGGAATCCAAAACAGGACTAGAGCATTACCCTTTCCCTCAGAGAAAGAAATCAAAGCTATACACAAATATCAGTCATTGCTTTTCTGGAAATGAGAAAGAGACAGAAGCAGGCGATATTACTCACATACAAAAGCACTATAATAGTAAATGCAGTTGGTCTCATTGGCAAGGCAGCTGACATATCCCTCATGTGGGCAACTTTTATCCTTTGGTTTACTAATATCGATGATGTTGAAGCAGGCTGGGCACTCTCGACCATTGGGGGAAAGATCTTCACGTGGAGGAACTACCATAATAAAAAGCTACAGTCAGCATATGGATACACCTCATTGCCCATTCAATTTATTGTACTTTTATTTTTATTTCTTTCATGCCTTCTAGTAGCTGCTGACTCAAGCTGGACAGGCTACCTCCACATTATGTCCTGCATTGATGATGATGATGATATCAATAATAATTATTATTTATTTGTATCCCCCTCATCTGGCTGGGTTTCCCCAGCCACTCTGGGTGGCTTTCAAAAGAACTTTAAAATAGAATAAAACTTCACATCTTATGAGAGGGCATTCCACAGGGCGCCATACGGAGAAGGCCCTCTGTCTGGTTCCCTGTAACCTTACTTCTCACAGTGAGGGAACCGTCAGAAGGCCATCAATGCTGGACCTTAGTGTCCGGGCTGAAAGATAGAGGTGGAGACACTACTTCAGGTATACTGGGCCGAGGCCGTTTAGGACTTTAAAGGTCAGCACCAACACTTTGAATTGTGCTTGGAAACGTACTGGGAGCCAATGTAGGTCTTTCAAGTATTATATGTTCTCGGTTCTCCCAGTCACCAGTCTAGCTGCCACATTCTCTATTAGTTGCACTTTCTGGGTAAGACCACATAATTTGTGTTGCAGTAATCTAAGCGGGAGATAACTAGAGCATGCACCACTCTGGTGAGACAGTCTGCGAGCAGGTAGGGTCTCAGCCTGCACACCAGATTTGACCTGTGCCTCCATGGACAGCCGGGAGTCCAAAATGACTCCCAGGCTGTGCACCTGGTCCTTCAGGGCCACTGTTACCCCATTCAGGACCCCACACCTGTCTGCCCCCTGTTTCCCCAAAACAGTATTTATGTCTTGTCAGGATTCAGCCTCAATCTATTCGCCTTCATCTACCCTCCGACCACCTCCAGGCACTCACACAGGACTTTCACCTGGTCAGATTTTAAGAGAGAGGTAGAGCTGGGTATCATCTGCATACTGATGAACACCCAGCCCAAACCCCCTGATGATCTCTCCCAGCAGCTTCATATAGTTAATATAAGCATGGGGGAGAGGACAGAACCCTGAGGCACCCCACAAATGAGAGCCCCTTTATGTGGTCCAGAAGGATGTTATGGTCAATGGTATCAAAAGCTGCTAAGAGATCTAGCAGAATTAGGAAACAACTTTCACCCTTGTCCCGAGCCCACCGGAGATCATCGACCAGCTTGACCAAGGCGGTTGCCGTCCCATGATGAGGCCTGAATCCCAATTGGAAGGGATCCAAATGGTCTGCATCCTACGGGTGTGCATGGAGTTGTTCAGCAATCACCCGCTCAATCACCTTGCCCAAGGAGATTTGAGACTGGGCAATAGTTGGCCATATCAGCTGGGTCCAGAGATTTGTTTTTAAGAAGTGGTCTAATGACTGCCTCTTTCAGTGGGGCTGGGAAGACTCCCTCAAAGAGGGAAGCATTCACCACCCTGCAAAGCCCAGCCCTTCCCAGCTGATTTTTAAGGAGACAGGTGGTTGGTTTCACTCGTCCAAGCATCCTGTCCACATCCTTGGAGGTAACAGATTGGAATATATCCAATGCAACTAGACTAGGAGATCTTGTTTCGCTTTTACTTAGTGTCAAATCATAGAGGTAAACAGCAAGTCTAAGGCACGTCTATGACTATGAGGTGGGCCCTACTTATTCAGGGACACCCCCATGGAGGCCATGGTTTCCACGAAGTACCGAGTGTCCCCTTATAAGGTCGTGTCAGCATGGATGTTAAAATCCCCTAGGACAACCAAAGTAGGTGTCTCCAGGAGCACGTCCACTACGACCTGAAGTAGCTCGGCCAGGGAATCCTTGGTGCAGCAGGGAATCCTATACTGCCCCTATTGCCCAGCTTCCAGAACATGCACTCATAAAACTGGGTCTTCCCAATGGGATGCCTGGTCCAAGCTAGTGACATCCTAAAAATCACTGCAACCCCCTCTCCCCGCCCACATGACCTGGGTAGCTGTGCCTAAGGGAAACCTGGTAGACAAGCAGCAGCAAGCACAGGCCCATCTGCTTCATCCAACCAAGTCTCTGTCACACATGCCAGGTCAAGTCCCCCATCCATGATCAAGTCATGGATGGCAGTGGTGTTATGAATCTTTGACAGGGCATTGCACAGCAGCACCTTCAGGTCATGTGGGTCTCCCTTGCTGATTCCAATATCCTTCCGGTCAAGACCAGACCCAGAGGCAGAGTTAGTCATCAAATAATGATTAAACCTGCCTCCTCAGTAGTGACATGTTCTGGCCTTAGAGTAACTTCTCCTCCTACCCGTGATCACAGAGATTGGGCATCCCAGAGAATCCTCCCCTGTGTAACCTGCCCTAGACATTCCGTTGGCTAGGGCCAGTCCCAGGCAGCCCTAACCCTCATTTGCCATCAAGTTTGAAGGACAGACATATCTGCTGAGCATTTATAAAAAATATTGTTGTGTTTCACCTTTTGTCATGCACACTATTGTTTTGTGGATTTTCTGGAGTTCTCACTTGGTAGCAGTGTATCAGGCAAGCTCTCTGCTTTCTGATTCTAACTCTCTGTATCTGAATGTACAGACAGCTGCATTCTCTTGGAAGTAATCTCTCTCTCTCTCTCTCTCTGTGTGTGTGTGTGTGTGTGTGTATTTGTGTGTGTGTCTATGTGGAAGCAAAGAGTGGGCAGGACCAGAATCCACATGGGGGAGAATGATTCCCAGATTTTCTGGATTTCTACTTCTCTTCCCTCAGCCCCACCAACTGCTTGATTGAAATGTGACAGATGTATGTAAGGAGGTGATCATCTACTCCACCCATTACAGATTAAAGGATGAACCACCATACTTCTTAGACCCTTGCATCCTGCATCTGAATGGACCAAAAGACAGATTTCTATACAGTGGTGCCTCGGGTTACATAGGCTTCAGGTTATAGACTCCACTAACCCAGAAATAGTACCTCGGGTTAAGAACTCTGCTTCAGGATGAGAACAGAAATCGTGCGCCGGCGGCGAAGCAGCAGCAGAAGGCCCCATTAGCTAAAGTGGTGCTTCAGGGTAAGAACAGTTTCAGGTTAAGAATGGACCTCCAGAACGAATTAAGTACTTAACCCGAGGTACCACTGTACTTTTCTTGCAACTAAGTTGCACTTACATAATTGGTTCATACAGTGGTTTTTTTCTAGAAAAAAGGGGGCTGGAATTGTGTTTGGCGCCTGCTATAAACATATGTTTAGGCAGTAGATGCAAGTTTTAATATGCTATTATTCTATTGTAATTTTAACATTTTGGAATTTTTTAAAAACATTTTTACAATCCAGGATTATATAAATTAAGTCAAAAAAATAAAGTGATATGTCAAAGGATTTCAAACACTTCTACATAAGTCTACTGAGAAGTTATTCCAAGTGAATCAGCCTAGAGAGGCAGTTGGCACAATTACGTTGCCCACTTCAGGGGTGGCAAACTGATTATCAACCCTGCGGGGGGACCCCTGTCATTGGCTTACTGGCCCAAGTGCTCTGACACCAAGCCCCCTCTGCTGGAGTTGGGTGGCTTTGGGTAGGAGGCAGTAGGGTTCCTGGTTCCTGTCATAGCCTAGTGCCTCCTTCCCCAAGCCCAGGTAGCATTTGCTCAACTTTGGTCAGGAGGCATGATGCTCTGACAGGGTCTGAGAGTGCTCCCACCACCTCCCCAAAGCTCACCTGGATTTGGGTTGGAGGCAGCAGGGTTCCAAGTTCCTGTCTCAGACTCATGCCTGCTTTCCCAAGCTTGGGAAGAATTTGATCAAGAAAGGAGGTGGTCTGATGGGGTGCCCAAGGCCTCCTGTATCCTTCCCCCCAAAATGTGGCCAAACTATGTCCCAGCTTGTTCCACCAGAAAAAAACACTGTTTTTATAAGCCCTTGGCCTCCAGAGATGCAGATACTCACGGTGGACAGGTTCCTTATTACACCCACTTGTTTGGCAGCAGGAGAGCTTCAGCTGGAGGAATTTACCTTGAGCTACACTGAAGCTGTAATCACCTGAGTGGCAATTACGGGAAATCGAACATCCCTGATAAGTTAACAATTCATACTGTGGAACTGAAAAGAAGAAAAGGAAATAAATCACAAGATACGCCCAAAAAAATAAATGGTTAATTCCCTCCAAATATATTTATTTTTAATGATACTTCTCTTTAACTACATTTTTTTTCTTCAGTGAGAAACTACATAATGCAGAGTTCTTGAACCAAGAAATGAACCAAAACACAATTCTCCTTCAAAATCCATAATTCTCCAACCAAACAGTGCATACAAATATGCAAATATTAAGAAGAAACAAGCATAGAAACATTGGGTGGTATTTCAGTTGTATACTCTCAGTAGGATTTAGTTGAATGCCACTCACCTATATGAGTTCAAACAACCAACAGAGTTACTTTGTATTAGGGGAAATGACCTGATTTCTCAGATGGGCATGCAGACAAAGAGAGATCTGGAAGCTGAAACCTAGAATGACCAATGTTCCAGGAATCATTGTGATGCCAAGGGGCCATATAGCCCATTGTTGTGTGCTTAAACCACAGGATGCTCAGGATAAAAAGATGATGTGGCTGCTCTTGAGCCAGCAATCCCAAGAATCGCACCAAAATTCACAGACAGTTTAGATGAGTGACTTAGTCTTAGTGTCATTGCACTCTGAGTTTCCCACCACCCTCAAGAATTTGAAGGCGACAGGGGATTCTCTGAGCATGACATCACATCACACCTCTTCTTTCACAGGATGTTCATTCAAGTAATGCAAGAAGGAGAGATAGGGTTGCTAGAAACCATTTCTCCATTATATCTCATTTGGAACAGCTGGTGTAACACCAAAGAGAGAAAGAACTTGTAGGTGCCCAAAATGATGCATGCATTGAAATTGTAATAATATATTTAACTGAATACTTTGCCTTATGATTGAAGGCAAACCAAAACCAAAGCAGAGTTCTCTGCTTCTGAAGTTAAGACAGCGATGGCTAATTTTTGGCCCTAAAGAATTTATTGAACGACAACTTGCATCATCTCTAGCCATTTACCATGCTGGCTGAGGTGGATGGGAGCAGTAGTCCAGAAATGTCTAAAGGGCCAAAGGTTAGTCAACCCCAGACTGATGCATGCCAGGATCTCTCTGATGTGATGCATGTGATGGAAAGGAAAAGGGAATGCCTTTCCGCCTTATGTGACTGAGTATGGGTGCTGAGTGTTGGACTGGAATCTGAGAGGCCAGGGTTCAAATCCCCACTCAGCCATGAAGCTCATTGGTGACCTTGGGGAGTCCCTGCCTCTCAGCATAATAAACCTGACATGGTTAAATGCATAAAAGAAGAACCATTTCCTTGGATAAATTGTGGGTTATAAAGGCAATAAATAAATACTAAATATTGCAAATTTACACAAGAAAGTCATTCCTTGGGGTGACCAAGAGTAAGTGAGAAGATTCAGCTCACATATGTTGCTTCTCAGAGAACCAGAGGAACAGGTGTCATAATCAATGCAGACTTCAGTCGCGTTGCTTTCTCTGCATGAGGTATTCATTTCACGACAGTGGACACATGAAATAAATGCCGCTGTAGAAAGGAGAAAGCTTGGTGGAAGACATTTCTTGAGATGGTAAAGAACTATAATGTGGGAGAAGGTGTCCTGCAAAAGGTGTCATGCAAAAGGGCAGATGTGTGTTAGCTGTAATGTTCATATTAACTATTGTGTGCCATATTTAGCCACCGCAACCTTCCCTTCCATAGAATGGCTTCTTAGAGTATCCCTCTATGCACCGGTTGAAAAAAGAAATAGGAAAAGGAACAGAAATATCTCAATCCTGATGCATGCCAATGATTTTACACTGTGAACAGCCCTGCTTCATGGTGTGAAAGGAGAACACAGTCAAAAGTAAAAAAATGGTGCTTAAATCAAGAAACTACAGAAGAAACCTGCTCATTTATTTACCTAGGTGTATTTGTTAGTGAAACCCTCTCTGGGAAGAGTCATATTGAGGCAGTGAAAGTCAAAGCACCAAAAACCAAAAGCACATTGATGAAATTCTATTACAATAAGGGAGGGCAGCTGAATGAAGCTGTCCTAAAGATACTTTGTAGCAAAGTGCTTACTGAAATGCTCTATGGCACTGAAATCTGGGGCTCTGAGTCAAACTTCCTTAAAATTTTTGAAACTGTGCAGAATAAAAATGATTTTGAAACTATACACCCTACTACTAGTAATATCAGCAGCTTTTTCCCTACAGAATCTAGGTGGCCAACAATTGAGGCAAGAGTGAAATGTGCTCAGTTAAAGTGTGTGTGTGTGTGTGTGTGTGTGTGTGTGTGTGTGTGTGTGACATTGCTTCTATCCCAATGCAACATTTTTTTGTGCTGTACTATATGGAATTGGGGGCGAAGTTGGTTTTGGTGATTGTTAGGTTTAATCTGAAATCAAGCTAGAATTAAGTTTGTGGGTGTCTCTGGTATCTTCTCTCTCTTACATCATGGGTGTTGGTATAGATTAGGGATGTTTGTTCTGTGTTATTTTTGTATACTATTGCTATAAATTTCTTATGGCCTTTGAATACGGTAAGTGCTGGCTAAGGGACCTGCAACTACTTAGAAATGCCAAGACTTCCCCTTGGTATCCACTCCTGAGAACAAAGCTTTCTAGAGATAGTTATCACATCAAAGGTTTGCCTATCTCCTTTAAAAATGTCTTTGTTTGTTTTTTTTTTAATGATATTTATTAAGTTTCACAAAATATCGAAACAACAAACAACAAACATCAGAAATACAAACAATATCAAAAAACATAAAAAACAAAAACATACAAAAGATTCAACATAATAATAGAAGAAACATTAAAAGAAAACTCTGGTTCATTCTAATAGTCTTCAAAACCTTATTTTCCTTGCTTCCTCCCGCCTTCCCTTCTTGTATTCCACTTTAAAAGTTTTTTCAGCAAGCTCATTCAAATTCGTTTTATCCTTTATCTTTCCCTTTATACTCTTCCTTATCCTAATCACTGGAACCCCATCATTTCATATACACTGCCCTTAGCACTCATAAATTTTACAATGATTTTGTAGATAAACTTTGAACTTCTTCCAGTCTTCTTCCACCAACTCTTCTCCTTGATCTCGGATTCTGCCGGTCATTTCTGCCAATTCCATATAGTCTATTACTTGTATCTGCCATTCTTCCAAGGTAGGTAGATCTTATGTCTTCCAGTGTTTTGCGATGACCATGCCCAGGAGAAAGGCCTCTGGTTTCTTTAGGAAAGTGTATTTAAATACCTTTTTCATTTCATTATAAATCATCTCCCAGAAAGCCTTGATCCTTGGACACGTCCACCAAAGGTGAAAGAATGTACCTTCAACCTCTTTACATTTCCAACATTTATTATCGGGCAAATGATAGATTTTTGCAAGCTTGACTGGGGTCATGTACCACCTATACATCATTTTCATAATATTCTCTCTTAAGGCATTACATGCCGTAAATTTCAAACCGGTGGTCCACAACCGTTCCCAGTCAGCGAACATAATATTATGACCAATATCTTGTGCCCATTTTATCATAGCAGATTTGACCGTTTCATCCTCAGTATTCCATTTCAGCAGCAAGTTATACATTCTCGACAATACCTTAACCCTGGGTTCTAGTAATTCTGTTTCCAGCTTCGATTTTTCCACCTGGAAACCATTTTTCCTGTCCAAATTATAGGCCTCTCTTATTTGAAAGTAATGTAACCAGTCACGCACCTTATCTTTAAGTTTCTCATAACTCTGCAATTTCCATTTATCTCCCTCCTGCTCCAAAATTTCACAATATATTGGCCATTTAGATTCCATGTTAAGTTTTTTTAAGGCCTTAGCCTCCATTGGAGAGAGCCACCTTGGGGTTTTATTCTCCAAAAGATCTTTATATCTGACCCAGACATTAAACAGCGCTTTCCTGACAATATGGTTTTTGAACGACCTTTGTACTTTATCCTTACCATACCACAAATATGCATGCCATCCAAAAGCATTATCATACCCTTCCAGATCAAGAATGTCTGTGTTCTCAAGAAGTAGCCATTCTTTCAGCCAGCAAAAAGCTGCCGCCTCATAATATAGTTTAAAGTCCGGCAGGGCAAACCCCCCTCTCTCCTTCACATCAGTAAGAATTTTATATTTAATTCTGGGCTTTTTGCCCTGCCAGACAAATCTAGAAATTTCTTTTTGCCACTTCTTGAAACAATCCATCTTGTCAATTATCTGTAGCGATTGGAACAGAAACAATAGTCTTGGCAATACATTCATTTTAATAACTGCTATTCTACCCAGTAAGGATAATTTTAAATTTGTCCATATTTCAAGATCTTTTTTCACTTCAGACCAACATTTTTCATAGTTATCCTTAAATAAATTAACATTCTTTGAAGTCATGTTCACCCCTAGGTATTTTGTTTTTTTCACCACTGTTAAACCTGTTTCTCTCTGAAACCTATCCTTCTCCATTTGTGTTAAGTTCTTCTCTAAAACCATAGTTTTTGATTTGTTGAGTTTAAACCCTGCCACTTGACCAAACTCTTGTATTAATTCCAAAGCTCTTCTAGTACTAGGCATTGGCTCCTGTAATGTCAAAACTAGGCCATCTGCATAGGCTTTTAATTTATAATGTTTCACTCTGACCTGTATACCCTGAATCTGTTGGTCCCTTCTAATCATGTTCAGCAATATCTCCAGGACTGAAATAAAAAGTAGAGGGGAAATTGGGCAGCCTTGTCGTGTCCCTTTCTCTATCTTGACTTCTTCTGTAACCGCATTATTCACAATTAACTTTGCCTTTTGTTCAGAATAAATCGCCCCTATACCATTTCCAAACCTTTCTCCCACCCCCATCCCTTGCAAATTTTTCTTCATAAAACTCCAAGAGATATTATCAAAGGCTTTCTCAGCATTGATAAATATCAATACTGCTTTCGTATTGATATTAACTTGTAAAAATGTCTTTGTTGAGCTCCATTTCCAAGTGAAGCCCAGGACAGCCTTGGATGTCTGCTATAACAAGGTCCTGTATACAGAGGCTTTTCATTTCTGATTCACCTCAGGTGGAATTCATGACTCATACCATCTCCTGGTATGCCCCGCAGAGGACCTTAAGGTCCATGAATAATCATAGTTTTGAGGTCCTGGGCCCCAAGGAAGTCATATTATCCTTCACCAGGGCCAGGGCCTTCTCAGTGATGGCTCCGACCTGGTGGAATCCTCTGCCCCATGAGACCTGGGCCCTGCAGGATTTAACTTCCTCCCATGGGGCCTGTAAGACAGAGCTATTCCACCTGGCTTTCAATTTGAACTTAGTCTGATCTTTTATTCCCCTTCCTTCCCTCCCCCTCCCCTTTTAATTAAGATTACCCGCTCTGGGATCACACAGCTAAATCCCCCTTGATCTCCTCACTGGCCCAAATTGAACTGATTTAGCCAGCTAGCCCTGGTGATCGTTTAATGTTTATTGGATGGATTTTCCCCTAAATTGATTCTTGAATTCTGAATTTATTGTTATTCACATTTCATACTGTATTTTTTGCTGTTTTTGTTGCATCAATTAAGTGTTGAAATTTGTTGTTAGCCTCCCTAAGCCCGTTTTTTGGAACCGGGAAGGGCGGCGTATAAATAAAATTATTATTATTATTAATGTGCTCCTTAAATAGAAACCTAAGAGGTCACTTTCTGAAACCTTTGTTTGCAAAAGCAACACCCCAGAAGAAATAGTTTGGTTTCTTTTGTAAGACAATAATGGCTTTTTAGAATGCTCCTCTATGCACCGACCGAAAAAATTAATAGGAAAATGAATTAGATAAGATTGCTATAAGTTGTTTTGGTGATTGTAAGGTTTAATGTGAAATCAAGGTAAAATTAAGCTTGTTGGTTTCTCTGGTATCTTCTCTCCCATACATTATGGATGTTGGCTTATATTATGGATGTCTGCTCTGTATTATTTTATTAATACCATTGCTACAAGTTTTCTTGGCCTTTGGCTAGTGCAATAAAGTTAGGAACTATACGTGAAATGCTCATTGCTGCTCCAGTACTTGAGATTTTCTCACTCACACACCATTTCCCCATTACTTGACTCTTGTCTTCGAAGGGAGCCTGGCTTAGAGAACACTCACTAAGGGCAACAATATTAGAGAAGCAGGTAATGGTTGGTGTGAATGTATATATACACACCCAAACACACACAGACACACACACACACACACAGAGAGAGAGAGAGAGAGAGAGAGAGAGAGAGTGAATTACCTTTTAATCTGGGTGGTATATATGTTAGGGGTTTTTTATTGGATATTGTAACTATGATGTGTTGAATGTAAAGGTTCATCATTGTTCCACCCAATGTGTATGTCTTTAAGGGGCCAGAGCAAGGGCCAGAGCAAGATAACGAGACCCAGCTTTACAGCTGTGAAACATAGCAGGTGCTGCTGAGTTGCATTGATTAAGGGGTGTCAGCATTTGCATGTAGTATATAAGGAGCAGCACCTAGCTCTCCCATTACCCTGGGGGTTGGGTTGGTGGTTGGGTCTGGTTTGTTGTTGATGTATTTAGTGTAAATGGAGTTTTTGTTTTTCTTATTAAAACCTTGTTTAAGTTATTTTTGAGTCCCTTTTTAATGCATGGTCTCCCCAGCAAGCTCTCTGCAGCGCTACCATACTGCAAAAAGCCAACATCTTTGGTTATGGGCCCAGCTGCTGAGTGGATGACTGCATATTTTTGGACTCTGAGAAAGGTTTGAAAACTCCTTCTCCTGTTAGTGTAGTTCTGTGGGTCTGGAAGAGCTCCAGAATGGTTGATCGGGTTCCAGAAGCTGAGAAGGCTCTGGTCTTTCCACAGCTAACAGATGAGAACTATAGTTTATGGTCTTTTCGGGTGGAGGCGCTTTTGACCTCTAGAGAAGTATGGACCTATGTAACTGATGACCCTCCTGACCCTGTAACAAATGCTTGGTCGAAAGGAGATGTGAAAGCCTGGGCGATAATTAATTTGGCAGTCAGCGACCAGCAAAGTAGTCTACATAAGGAATAAGAAAACTGCCAAAGAAATGTGGGACAGTCTTTCAGCAGTGCATGTTAGAAAAGAGTCAGCGTCTGCATTGACATTTTTCAAGCAGTTGTACCAGACTAAGTTGCAGCCTGGTGGTGATTTGGCAGCACACTTGAGATGTCTGGAGGCAATACGTGGCGAATTAAGTCGAAGGGACATGGACATACCTGATATTCAGTATGTTTTTATCATTCTTTGTTCCCTTAACGAGGACTTTGATGGTATAGCCAGCCAGATATCTGCCATTCCACCAGCACAATTAACTGTGGAAGGGGTAACGGCAAGATTAATGGGCGAGTTGGATAGAAGGGAGGCTTGTGCCATAAGCACTCCTATTTCCAGAAAGAATGAGGAACGCCATATGCAAACTTGTGGTGATACAACTGCATTTAAAGCTGCAAAGCGTTGTTGGTTCTGCAATAAGCAAGGACATTTTGCAAAGGACTGCAGATCCAAAAGAAAGCAAAGTACTCCTAAGCCTGTTTCTGTTCGTCAGTCACGGTTGTCAGCCCAGCAGCCGACATCGTATCGTAAAGACAGAAACGAGCTGCGAGCTTTTCATGCTCGGACAACAAATCCTAAAAGAATTAAAGGTGCCAAGTGGAAGTCTTTTATTGTGGACTCAGGAGCATCTCACCACGTTTGCAATGTTCGAAGCTTGTTTATTTCTTTCGAAGAGGAAATTGGTAATGTACATTTAGCCAATTCACAAGTCTTGCAGTCACTTGGCAGGGGTACTGTTAAACTTGACTCTTTAAACATTACAATAGCGAACTGCATTTACTGCCCATCAGTGGACAACTTATTATCAGTAAGGTGTTTTGCTCGTCAAGGCATAAGTGTGCGTTTCTTAAATTCAATGTGTGTGTGTTTTTGAGGGGAACAAACGTCTATTGTATGCCCGGGACTCTGATGGTTTATATAGACTGTATTTTCGCACCTACTCCCAATCGCCTATAAACTGCAGAGCAGCACAGTCAAGCCAGGGGTTGAGGAATGTAAGGCCACATTCTGGGTGTGTCCATGAGGCACACAGAATTCTGGGACACTTGAATTTTGCTGATGTAATTAAGACAAAGAATATTGTTAATGGCCTCAACTTAAAACTATGTAAATTCTTTATGCAATGTCTATCTTGTTGCAAGAATAAGATTAAGGTTGCACGCAAGGGTAGGTGCTCAGATAGGAAAGTAACTGAGCCATTTGAGCGTGTACATTGTGACTTAGTTGGGCCACTCCCACCATCATTAGGAGGTTCAAAGTACTGGCTCACTCTCATAGACCAGTATAGTAGATATTGCTGGACTTATGCAATAGCTGAGAAGTCCCAAGCATTTGAGAAGTACAAAGTTTTTTGCAACTGGGTAAAAATGCACTTTAACAAACCTATCAAGAACCTGTTTTCTGACCGGGGCGGGGAATTTGTTTCTGAGGATTTTGAGAAATTCCTGGAAGTGCAGGGGACTACTCATGAGTTATCTTGCCCCCGAAGTCCCTGGCAAAATGGGCTTGTTGAGGTTGTGCAGCATGACTTACAGGCAGGGGTTAAAACGTATCTGCATGATGCTAACCTGCCCAAAGACTTTTGGGCTGAATCGCTCAATGCCTTTTGTTATGTTAGAAATCGCAGTTATCATTCTGGTTTAGAAGTCACCCCCTATGAGAAGTTGTTTAAAAAACGCCCTAATCTGAAATACCTACGCATTTGGGGTTCAGATGTAATTATGCATTATCCCGCTAAGCAAAAATTGGGTGAGCGTAGTGTTCAGGGGAAATTAATGGGCTACCAGCAGGGGGCGTACAGAATTTACATACCAGCAACTGGCAAATTTCATATTACCAGAAGCATGATACAAACTGTAAATTGGAATGGAGTTGCTGTTTTCCAAGATACTGATGGTATAGATAATACTGAGGAAGAAGAGGAAGCAGCAGCAGAAGCAGGCAATGGTGCTTCTGAATTAATGGAAAAAGACAAAAAGCCTGTTGAATCTGATAATTTGTTTGATTTAAAGTCACAGGCACCCGAGGGGAGGTTAGATTCTCTTGAGTTTTCTGACCGTGAGCTTAGCCTACAGGCACCTCTTCAGTCTGACAATGATGATTTACAACCTGAAACTAGTAGTTCACTTAGTCCCATTAAGTCTGAGGAGTCTGACTCTCCTTCCGGACTGAGACGTTCAGATAGAAAGAGGCAGAAGCCACAACGTTTTGCAGATGAACATTTTAATACTGTGTATGCCAATAAGGTGGTTTTTGAGCCAAAAAGCTACAATGATGTTCAGAATTTACCTAAGCACCAAGCTGTAAATTGGTATAAAGCTATGAACTCTGAGATAGCTTCTTTAAAAGAGCATAACACTTGGTCTCTTGTACCACAAACCCCAGATATGAGACTTATTGATTCAAAATGGGTTTATAGAGTTAAAATGAATGACAAAAATGAAGTTGTAAGGTACAAAGCAAGATTAGTTGCTAAGGGTTTTCAACAAATTCCAGGCGAAGATTATGATTTGTGTTATTCACCAAGCGTAAAATATGAAACAGTTAAGCTTTTGTTAAAAGACGCATCACAACGTGGACATTCTGTTTATCACCTAGATATAAAAACTGCATATTTGTTTGCAGATTTAAAAGAACAAATTTTTATGCGTGTCCCTGAAGGCATAGACACCGCTGAAGGGTTGGTATGCAAATTAAATAGATCCCTTTATGGTCTGCACCAAAGTGGAAGGAATTGGCACCAAACTTTAGCAAAAGAATTGCTGGATATTGGTTTTTCACAAGGAAAGGCAGACAATTTTGTGTTTATAAAGGAAAGGGCAAACTCTGTAACAAAGATATGTGTGTATGTAGATGACGTGTTAATTACTACAAAAACTAAACAGGAATATGAACAGGTAGTATCACAGTTACAGAAGAAATTTGATGTGGTGGAATTAGGCATAGCTAAAAATTACTTATCCATGCAAATTGAGAAAGGCAAAAATGGATCTTTTCTGGTTCATCAAACTGCAAAAATTGATGATCTTGTTGAAATGCTACGTTTAGAAAATGCAAATGGGAAGGAAACGCCCATGGTGTGTGGTTTCACCTTTACAGGTGAAGATAAGCCATTCTCTAACAAAACTTTGTATCGTTCTGCTATAGGCAAGCTAAATTTCATTCAAAGAATCTCAAGACCAGATATAACTTATGCTTTTCACTTTCTGGCAAAATTTGTGGAAAAGCCTACTACACAATGTTTCTCTGCTCTTAAGAGAGTTGTAATGTACCTTAAACATACCAAACATTATAGGTTGCTGTTTACATCAAGTATTGACAAAGGTTTTGAAATTTTCTGCGATGTATCTCATGCAGTGGAACAAAATAATTGCAGGGGTGTGTCTGGTATGGTGTTTTGTTATAACAGTTGTCCATTTGAATGGAAGTCCCAGACACAAACCATTATTTGTCTCTCCACAACAGAGAGTGAATTATGTGCATGCGTTCAGGCCACTCGTGATATAGAATGGTATCTGCAAGTATTTGCAGACCTACAGATGCAAGTAACGCTACCAGTAAAAGTTTACCTTGATTCCCAGAGCGGACTCGCTATCCTATGTTCAGAAACCAATACACAGTGCACCAGAGTCTTAAGATTACGTTTACAGTTTGTAAAGAAACTAATTGCTGACGAAATGATTGTATTTGAATATGTTCCAGGTAACAATCAAATTGCGGACATTTTTACAAAAGCACTTCCAAAGGTTACGCATGAAAGACATGTACAAAGTATGCTTTATGTTTTTGTTCCACAATGATGAACCGCAGGGGAAATGTTGAATGGTTTCTTTAAATGTAAAGGTTCATCATTGTTCCACCCAATGTGTATGTCTTTAAGGGGCCAGAGCAAGGGCCAGAGCAAGATAACGAGACCCAGCTTTACAGCTGTGAAACATAGCAGGTGCTGCTGAGTTGCATTGATTAAGGTGTGTCAGCATTTGCATGTAGTATATAAGGAGCAGCACCTAGCTCTCCCATTACCCTGGGGGTTGGGTTGGTGGTTGGGTCTGGTTTGTTGTTGATGTATTTAGTGTAAATGGAGTTTTTGTTTTTCTTATTAAAACCTTGTTTAAGTTATTTTTGAGTCCCTTTTTAATGCATGGTCTCCCCAGCAAGCTCTCTGCAGCGCTAAGGTAAAGGTAAAGGTACCCCTGCCCGTACAGGCCAGTCTTGACAGACTCTGGGGTTGTGCGCCCATCTCACTTAAGAGGTCAGGGGCCAGCGCTGTCCGGAGACACTTCCGGGTCACGTGGCCAGCGTGACATCGCTGCTCTGGCCAGAGCCAGAGCCAGAGCCAGAGCCGCACACGGAAACGCCGTTTACCTTCCCGCTGGTAAGCGGTCCCTATTTATCTACTTGCACCCGGAGGTGCTTTCGAACTGCTAGGTTGGCAGGCGCTGGGACCGAGCAGCGGGAGCGCACCCCGCCGCAGGGATTCGAACCGCCGACCTTTCGATCGGCAAGCCCTAGGCGCTGAGGCTTTAACCCACAGCGCCACCTGCGTCCCATCTCTGCAGCGCTACCATACTGCAAAAAGCCAACATGATGTATATTTTAATCATTCTGGATTTTAACAAAGATGGAGATTTCTTTTGTTGCTGTTGTTTTCTAAATAGCACAGAAGCCATTTGGGAATCAAGCAATACATATATTAATGAATAAATATTAATATATTCTAGATAGAATGGCTATCCCAAGTATCCTGGAAACTGTAGCCTTCACTTATTCGTATGATTCCTCTGTCACAGAAATACATGTTTGCAACTGACTATACTTGGTCATAAAAGAAGGTTGAACCGTAAAGATGGCTGATCACCAAAGAATTGATGCTTTTGAATTATGGTGCTGGAAAATACTCTTGAGAGTCCCATGGATTGCAAGAAAATAAAACCTATCCATTCGTATGGAAATTAGCCCTGAGTGCTCATTGGAAGGACAGATCCTGAAGCTGAGACTCTTTGGCCACCTCATGAGACTACTTTGGACTCCCTGGAAAAGACCCTGATGTTGGGAAAGATGGAGCGCACAAAGAGAAGTGTTCTCGAAGCTACCAGCATGAGTTTAACCAAAATACGGGAGGCAGTGGAAGGCAGGAGTGCCTGGCATGCGCTGGTCCATGGGGTTACGAAGAGTCAGACACAACTAAATGACTAAACAACAGCACATACTTGGTCATCAAGGCTTAAGTGCTTAAACTCTTGAGTTTACTCTCCTTGGTAAGCCAGCAGTCCTTACTCTCAATTATGCTGATATCCTGTCTTCTCTCACATTCCCGCCCAAGCAGCAAACATTTCTGGAGTCATCAAAAGATGACAAAAGGAATCCCATTCTATTGGTTCCTACTTACCTGAAGAAGGCAGGGCCAGGAGGAGGCTCAGAAGTGTTTTCATCATTTTTGAAAGATCAGGAAACTAGAGATGGGCCAGGCAAGAGAATGATACAGGGAGAGCTTTTACTTGGAGATATTTATAGGCCAAGGATTCATGCTGTGGGCAACAGCTGGGAACAAATGGTTCTGTGAGGTCTGGGAGTGGGGGCTGTGTGTTTGCTGAGAAGACGCAGAGAGACATAGTGAAATTCAAAGCTCGGTGTTGAAATTGGCTTTATTGGTTTTTTTCTTTCATTTCATTAGCTCTTGCCAGAAACCTCTAAGCATTTTTTTTCTTTATCATTAATGTACAATTTAAATTGTTATGGCACCAAAGAAAGAATCGAGGGGCTACAAAGGCAAGGGCAAAACCAAGATGCAACCTGTATAGAAACCCCCCCAAATATCCTCCTCCAAAGGATTCCTCTTCTGTGAAGGAGGAAGGTCTGGATATCAGATAGTTCTTGGTAAGACGTCGTAAGACTGTAAGCAAGGGAGTAGTCCTCAGATGAGAAGAGTAGCCCTCAGCCATCAGCATCTAAGAAAACCCTTAACCCTGTTAGGATATTTCCGTTCCACCTTAAAAGGGAGAAGGATGCGTATTTCCTGTTCACAGGATGTTTCTGCTTTCGTTTCTCTCTCTGTGCCTGAGACATTGAAGTAGGCAGTCGTGTTTTCTTTGTTCTGACCAACACTGAATAAAGTTGTAAATAATGCTCTCCTGCATGCATCTTTCGCTGTGCATTATCTGCTGATAGAGCGTGCACCAGCTCTGGAATGTGGCAAGCTATTTCTGGAGCTCGTGTCACTAACTGAATGATACTGCGTGTCTATGGGAGGTCGATGGATCGCAACGGAGACGACGTAGGATCATGATGGACTTTGTCTCCCTGGCAGTATCCCAACAAACACATCATGGCTTCATAGTGCCTGAAGGTACTGACGACCTCAACAAGGAAGACTGATTCTCCTGTCACAGAAGTGGTAATCCTCCTCCCATAGGGAAAAAGGGATGATAAGTGGGCTCTAGAGCTGGTGTCAATGACTAAGACAGGGGTCAGACCTTGTGGGGGCCCAGACTATATTTTGGAGAGGGGAAAAAATGAACAAATTACTAAGCCCCACAAATAACCCAGATATGCATTTTAAATAAAAGGACACATTTACTCGTGTGAAAACATGCTGATTCCCAGAACGTACGCAGGCCGGATTTAGAAGGTGATTGTTCCAGATCCAGCCTCTGGGCCTTAGTTTGCCTACCTATGGACTAAGAAGTGTACCTGGTTAGAATCAAACACTCACAGAGCATGGAGCCAGCTGTCTCGACAAACGACACAAACAAGGCTATGTTCTCTCTTTTTTTTTAAATACATATTTATTAAAGTTTTTGAATAAAAATGCATAAATAAACAACATTACTTATATTATAACATAGTTTCATCACTTCTTTGGACTCCCCCGCGTCTCCCGCTCACACTTACATCGTTACAGAAAAAAAATTTTTTCAAGCAAATTACCCACTTGTTTACAATCTTATCTCCACTCATTTAAATAAAATCTAACAGTTCTCCAATAAATTTATATTTCCTTAATCTCACTTATCGTCAAAATCAGATCTAATTCAGTGGTAGGCTATTGTTTATGATCTAGCATCCTTCTTAACATTCAACCAAATTACAATATTTTTGTAAATAAATCTTGAATTTCCTCCAGTCCTCCTCAATCCTCTCCTCTCCCAGGTCTTGGATTCTACCAGTCATCTCAGCCAGTTGCATATAGTCCATCAGCTGCATCTGCCACTCTTCCAGTGTGGGTAGATCTTGAGTTTTCCAGCTCTTAGCGATGAGTATCCTTGCTGCCATTGTTGCATACATAAAAAATGTTCGGTCCTTCTTTAACACCTTCTGGCCAACAATACCCAGAAGGAAGGCCTCTGGTTTCTTAGGGAAGGTATACTTAAATACCTTTTTCAACTCATTATATATCATTTCCCAGAAGGCCTTCACTTTAGGGCAAGTCCACCAGAGGTGAAAGAATGTACCTTCATGTTCTTTACATTTCCAACATTTATTATCAGACAAATGGTATATTTTGGCGAGTTTAACTGGGGTCATGTACCATCTGTATATCATTTTCATTACATTTTCCTTCAGAGCATTACATGCAGTGAAGTTCAGCCCAGTGGTCCACAACCTTTCCCAGTCCTCAAACATAATATTATGCCCAATGTCCTGAGCCCATTTTATCATAACCGATTTAACCATTTCGTCTTGTGTATTCCATTTTAACAGCAAGTTATACATTCTTGATAATACCTTAGTCTTTGGTTCTAACAATTCTGTTTCCAACTTCGATTTCTCCACCTGGAACCCTACCTTTTTATCATTTTTAAAGACTTCTTTAATCTGAGCGTAATGTAACCAGTCTCGCACTTTATCCTTCATTTTCTCCAAACTCTGCAATTTCCAATTGTCTCCATCTTTTTCTAATATTTCCCAATATTTTGGCCATTTGACCTCCATATTGGGGTTTTTTCGGGCCTTAGCTTCCAGTGGTGAAAGCCACCTTGGAGTTTTATTCTCCAATAAGTCTTTATATTTTGTCCAGACATTAAACACTGCTTTTCTGACAATATGGTTTTTAAAGGCCTTATTGATTTTAACCTTATCATACCATAAGTATGCATGCCAACCAAAAGCATTGTTAAAACCTTCCAAATCCAATACATCAGTGTCTTCGAGAAGTAGCCAGTCTTTTAGCCAGCAGAAAGCTGCGGCCTCATAGTACAACTTTAAGTCCGGCAGGGCGAAGCCCCCTCTCTCTTTCGCATCAGTTAATATCTTAAACTTAATTCTGGGCTTTTTGCCCTGCCAGACAAACTTAGAAATGTCTCTCTGCCACTTCCGGAAGCACTCCGTCTTGTCCACAATCTGTAGTGTTTGAAACAAAAACAACATTTTTGGCAATACATTCATCTTAATAGCAGCAATTCGGCCTAACAAAGAAAGTTTCAATTTTGTCCAACTGTCTAAGTCTCTTTTAATTTCAGACCAACATTTTTCATAGTTATCCTTAAAAAGACTCAGATTTTTTGCTGTTATGTTTACCCCTAGGTACTTTACTTTTTTAACCACAGTTAGTTCTGTCTCTCTCTGAAACCATTCTGACTCTGTATCTGTCAATTTTTCCCCCAACACCTTAGTTTTCTGTTTGTTTAATTTGAATCCCGCCACCCGACCAAAGTCTTGAATCAATTGTAACACTCTTTTCGTACTAGATTCTGGCTCCTGCAGGGTCAAAACTAGGTCATCTGCAAAAGCTTTAAGTTTGTATTGTTTCGCTCCGACCTGGATTCCTTCCACCAACCGGTCCCCTCTGATCATGTTCAAGAGCACCTCCAGAACCGAAATAAATAGCAAAGGGGAAATGGGGCAGCCTTGTCGTGTTCCTTTTTCAATTTTAAACTCTTCTGTAACCACATTGTTAACTATCAATTTAGCTTTTTGTTCTGAATATATTGCATCAATCCCATTCTCAAAACCCCGTCCCACTCCCATTTCTTTTAAATTTCCCTTCATAAATTTCCAAGAGATATTGTCAAAGGCCTTCTCCGCATCTATAAAAATTAACACTGCTTTTGTATTTATGTCTGTTTGCAAAAGTTCCAAGATGTCAATGATATTCCTTGTGTTAGCAAACAAGTGTCTACCTGGGAGAAAGCCTGCCTGGTCTTTATGAATTACTTCATTTAATACTTTTTTAAGTCTACTTGCCAAAACGTCTGCAAATATTTTGTAATCCAGATTTAAAAGGGAGATGGGACGGTAGTTCTTAAATTGTGTCTTTTCAGCTTCCGATTTTGGTATCAATGTGATAAAAGCTTCTTTCCACGATTCCAGCGCCTTCTTCCCCTCCATAATTTCATTGCTGACCTCCATCAGTGGTTGTATCAAATAGTCTTTTAATGTCTTGTAGTACTTGGAGGTCAGCCCATCTGGTCCTGGAGATTTGCCCAATTTCATGTTCTGAATGGCATTTTCAATCTCTTGGCGTGTTATTTTACTGTTCAGGAGTGATCTATTTTCTTGTGACAATTTTTTAAGTCCATTTTTCTCCAAAAATTGTTTAATCTCAGCCTCATCCTGTGGCCCTTGGGTATATAATTTTTTGAAATATTTCTGAAAACACTTTCTAATCTCCTTGGGGTTCTGAATGTTTCTTCCTTCAATTTCCAAATTTGTAACTGTATTTAATTTTTGTCTCTTCTTCAACTGCCAAGCTAGCAGTTTCCCACATTTATTTGCCGATTCAAAAGTTTTTTGTTTCATTAATTTAATCTTCCACTCTATTTCCTGATTTATCAGTTTAGAATATTGTGCTTGATGGAGTTTGATTTCTCTCAAGATCGGCTGTGACTTCGGGTTTAATCTTAACTTCTTCTCTAGTTCTTTTATTTTCTCCAAAATCTTATCTTTTCTGCCGTTTTGTCTCCTCTTCCTTACAGCATTCTGTTATATCAAGAACCCCCTCATCACAGCTTTACTTGCATCCCAAATAATTCTTTTTTCCACCATAGTATTCATATTTATCTCAAAGTAATCCTTCAATGCTTTCTGGGCCTTCTTAATAGTCTCCTGATCTCTGAACAAATTGTCATTCATCCTCCATCTAAAGGAGCCGGTTGGTAATAGTGTCATGTCCATTTTCAGTGCGTTGTGGTCGGAGCAGGTTTTTGGGCAGATTTCCACCTTTCCGACCTTGGGTGCCAGACCTCTAGTTATCCATATTTGGTCGATTCTTGTCCAAGTCAGCTGGGCTTCAGAGAAGAATCAAACAAGGCTATGTTCTCAATCACTCTTCATCACATTGAACCAGTCAAGTGGAAGGTACCAGGTAATGTGCAAAGCAGCAGTTGAGGAAGACATTGTTGGTTCAGCTTCAAATTAACTCAAAGGCCGTTAGTGCAGCCCAGCAGTGGGATGAGCCAATGGCAGTGAAGCAATCAAATGGGGTATAGGGATGTAAGGTTGAGGTAGAAAGTCAAAATATGTATGTGGAAGGAAAGGACAAAGCCATTTCCCTTCCCCTGGGAAATGGAGATGCGGTCTGGACATGAGGTGGGGGTGTGGCTAGCCCTCACATCATAGTCACCTCCATGTCATGCCCCAGGCCAACTAATCCAGCCGGCCAGGGGGAATTGCGTGCTCTATTTAAGTAGCCCGCGGGTAGAGATACCCCCCTTTTTTCTGGTTCCCGCTCATGCAGTTCTCCCTCCCTCCCTCCCTCCCTAAGATTAGCTCTTAATCCTTTGACCTTACTATGGACCTCAGTTAGTCGCCTGTTGAAGAGGCCTGGTAGGATTTTTTCCCACTTGGCAAATTGGCACCAGCCATTTGCTTTTTTGCCTGCCTCGTAGCAAATTGTCACAACTTTGTAAGGTTGGGGGGTTAGGCATTGGAGTATTTTGTTGGAGGTGATAGGAGGTAGTGGCCATCACCTACCCCTCTGATTTACAGCCAAAGCTCACCCAGGAGTTGGTTCTTCTACTTCCATTGTTGGGGAGCGACAGTCTGTGGCTTTCTTATGAATCTGGGAGTCTGTGGAAATGTTTCCCTACAAGGTCTATTTAAAATCTTCAACTGCCTGTAGTTTTTTAATTAAATTTATTTTGGTGTGGAGTTCCTTCAGGAGGTGGATAGAAGGCCAACTTAAAGCCTACTTTACTCCTCGCAAGGTAGGCTTCCCCAGTAACATCCAATTTAGACTACATTTTCCACATACAATTTGTTTCCCCTGATGAAATTCATGCTTCCTATGTTATAAATTATAAAGATGCCTTACCGATATCCACCCTTTTTAAAATCTTTCACCATTTCTATTCTGCTAATGCAATGGGTATAGAAACATACAATCTGCTCCTTTCAGGCATCATTTTTTATGCAGCAGGACTCCTGAAAGTCTTTCATTTTATTGGTGTTTTTTTAAAAAAAGAATAATGTTTTTTTTATTGGAAAACAGGGTGCATTTACCATGAGCCATTGCCTTCGCCTTTGCTTTTCTTTTATGTGGTTTCTAACTTGGTTGGAAAAAGCACATTTTTAAATCATCTTCCAGGTCCCAGAAAAAAGCACTGCTGAGGTGGTAAAACTAGGCATTGCTGAGGGTTATGGACAGGTACTAGGGTTCTGCAATTTCATTCCTCCTTGTTCCAATTGCATCACATTGCTGGCAAAGAGTGAAGATACTTGGAGTCATCTGATCTGCTTGCCTTTAGCCACGTTGCCTTTAACTGAATAAAGCTAGATGTTTACACCCACTTCACTACCCATCTTCAGTAACAACATTATCTATATGCATTCTATTTCTCTATTAACTGGAAACCTTTTATATTTTCTGATACCTGAAGGATTTTTAACAATGTATATTTTATTGGCTTTTATAAATGTATAACAAACAACAACAAAAAACACTAAGCAGCTAAACAAAATCAGAATACGCAAACCCTTTCTGCAGTCCCTCCAGCTACCACATAAGTATCCATATTTTTTCAAACATTAGTTCTTCTTTCAGATTTTCAACAAAATTCTTCTACGTTATTTCATCAGCCTTGTTTGGAAGCATCCATCCAGCATGTGGTCACCTTCAACTGAAGGATGAAGCAGGTGATGACATTCAGATTTGTGGGGATTCTGCTGATAACACATTGCTTAGGTACTTTTAGCTAGGATATGAAGTAAATAGCCACAGGATGGCATAAAATGCATCCGTTGTTTCTTTCTTTTCAGCACTGTTACATTATGGTTTATTTTCTCAGTTATATTCAATATCCATACATTTTCATACCTTTGGTCTCTTCCCCAAACATGTAATTTCCTCCACATTTGGACAACCAATAATCTTATGCATGATGCAAGTATAGAAAGTGTTCTCTCCTAAGAGACTTCTTAAACCATGTCAAATATGAAAGGAAACACAACTGTGGGGTAAAATCAATTTGTTCCCATACAACAGCAGTTCTCAACCTGTAGGTCCCCAGACGTCATTGGACTACAACTTCCATCATTCCTGACCACAGATCATGCTGGCTGAGTGATGGGGATTGTAGTCCAACAACATCTGGGGACCCACAGGTTGAGAAACACTGCCACAGAATATTAAGATTATTGAATATATTTTCCACACAAAGCCAAAAAATGTATTCTGTGGCATCCCCTTCTCAAATGGTGGTATGTCTCTCTATAACTGGAATACCTCCACCACATTGACACTATTCAAAATTAATGCGGGAGAAGTTCACTGGTGTGCTTTGCCACCTACACATCACCTAAATATCCAAGGTCCATGGGAACTAGTTTATTGAGGGATTAAGAGATATGTTGACTATGAACCAGTGGCTCCATCTTTTCTATCACTTGGTGTGGGGTCCAACTTTCTTGAGAGTACAAAGTTAGTTCCCAGGGCAAAGTTCTGGTCTTCAGGGGCCCAGATCAAAATGTAGCTAATGCCTAAAGGCACAGCTCAGGTTAAGTGCTCATGTGGTAAAGCTGGACATAATTCAGGGGTACTGGAGGGTGCCAGGGACACAGTGTTGTGTCATGAATATTGGACAATGACACCAAAGTCATTACTGAGGCCTGATGAAATCATTTTCTGGAACTTTGACCCTCCTTGTTCTAATTGCATATGATCGTTGTGAAAGAGAGAGGATTATTTGTGACACTTGATCTGTTTGGTGAGATTATATAATTATAATAATTTGGTGGTGGCTGCCCTTAGCCACACTGTTTTGAATGGAACCAAGCTAATGCCTTACAGCTGCTCCGAACCCCATCTTCAGTATGAATCTTATCCCTATGCCCAAAATCTGGAGCTATTCAAGAACAGGCTGCACAGTGATCTGTTGGGGATCCTCTAATGTTGGCTTTTCTGCCTTGGATAGGATGTTAAACTAGACAACCTCCCATAACCCCATCTCTCACACAAAACATACATGGTTCTACAGGGGTGGAATGTGGAGTTATTGATAAATGTTTGAAGGCAAAGACCAACAACACAATCATGTGAGAAAAACACCTTAAAATGAAATTATGAAAATGAAATAACAAGGCTTGTGATTGCAACACTTTGCTGCCACTCTCAAATGGCTGTAGATGTGCAACAACCTCGTCCCCTTGGCTAAAGAGAACCCTGCAATTTCAAAACTGATTGAAGAAATGTCCTGGGTTGTGGTGCAGTTGCACATGACATAAAAGCAGATGATATCCACCACACTATTCCATGTCCCATTAGCTGCTGTGCAGAAGTACAGTGGTACCTTGGGTTAAGTACTTAATTCGTTCTGGAGATCCGTTCTTAAGCTGAAACTATTCTTAACCTGAAGCACCACTTTAGCTAATGGGGCCTCCTGCTGCTTCCCCGCCGCCGGAGCACAATTTCTGTTCTCATGCTGAAGCAAAGTTCTTAACCTGAGGTACTATTTCTCGGTTAGTGGAGTCTGTAACCTGAAGCGTATGTAACCTGAAGCGTATGTAACCCGAGGTACCACTGTACAAAACATCTTAAGCAAACAAAACAAAGGATAAGAAACAGTAAAGACAAGAATAACACCCAAACTCCAAAGAGCCCAATGAGAACTGAACATGTCAGTAGCCCCAGAATGTTGTGTGTCATTTGAACTAGAAAGAGGTAAAGTGGGCAGTGGGGCGGGATGAGAGAACGGCCTTCCTGAGGAAGAGCAGCCCTGCCAACGTTTTGTTGCTGGTCTCATTGGTGTATTTATAGACATGACATCATGCTTCTTGCAAACATATGCAGATTCCTGGCTGTCCCAGGGGAATAGGGTGGGTTGTCATGAAAGGTACACCTCTGGAAATGCCCAGCTTTGCACAACTGGTAAAGGTTAAAGAGCTCAGTTTTAGCCTATATTATGTTTGTTCATGAAAGAGAGCATACAGAGAGTTCAATGTTACTTGAAGATTGGAAACGCTTTTGTAGTTGCAGGACATCTTTCTACGGATCTACTGCAGTGGCAGAGAAGCTTTTCAGCCTGCGAAAATATTGAGGGGATGACGACGTCCAGTTGATGTCAGAGGCTGCTTACCCCCATGTGAATCTCGCTAGCCAACTAAACTTTTTTTGTAGGCTTACAGTCTCTCTGTTCCATTAACTATGCTAGGTGGTTAGATGTGAGGGGCTGGATACCTTCAGTGGTTGCAGTATAATTTTGGAACTGGAATGTTTCTGAAATGGGACATTCCCAGCCCTATACTGTACAGAGGTTTGGGGATTCCTATCTGGTGTCTTCTGCATGCAAAGCAGCATGCAGAAGCTATTATTTTTTTCTCAGAAATGCTTTTGAATGCAGCCTCTCAACAATATGATAACAAGTCAAACATATCATCCCAACTGAGGGTCCACCAAGAGGACCTCACTGACGACTCAGAATCCAACCAGGAGGATGTGCACCAAGTGCAGCAGCACTCACAAGCTGCATGCCCACCAAAACAGCCTCGTCCAGAAGAGGGGAACTGTGCAAGCTGCGGGGAGAGCCATGAGCAGAGGACTTGCCATTTCTGCTACTCAGAATGCCGACAATGCAGAAAAGTGGGACACATCGCCCGGGTGTGACATGCCCCCCTTCTGCCTGACGTTTCAAACCAGATGGCTGACCAAGTGTTCCAGGCCCTGTGGTTCGATACACCAAGGCAACTCAACGGAGATCACCGACTGTCAGGTATACCAGTTGCCTCTTTCTAATGCAGAAAAATTTTACATTGAGGTACAGATAGGGGGAGTCCCGTGCCGCATGGAGCTTGATACAAACTCAACTCTGTCCATAATCTTGGCACGGACATTAAGGAAATTGTTTCCCAGTGCTTAGGCCTGACCCATTGCCCCTCCAGTACTTCCAAAAATGCAAAGGTCCCCACGATGGGGAACCTTCAATGTACAATATTGAGGGCAGAAGCGGTGATTGGACTTGATCGTGGTCAAGGAGCCCTACATCAGCTTACTGGGGTTGGCATGGTTTGGGCCACTGGGGCTAGCCATCACTGGGGTGACCCGCACCAGCTCCAACGTGGATGTGGACTCCATCTGCAAAGAGTTTCCAGAGGTTTTTGGCGGAGTACTGGGATAATATACTGGTCCTCCATTGGCCTACAACTAGACCCTGCCATATGACCCATCAGGTTCAAGGCCCGTCGGGTCCTGTTCACCCTTAAACTCTGCATCAATGATGAATTAGACTGGCTCGTGGAGCAAGGAGTGCTTGAGCCAGTGCCTAATGCCCCCTGGTAAATGCCAGTCGTCACAACCATCAAGCTAAATGGCTCAGTCCACATGTGCGCAGACTACAAATGTACCATAAACAAGCCCCTTACGGCTCATACATACCCGGTCCCAGTGGTTATCCATGTCCTCGCCACCCTGGTGGGGTCTAAGATTTTTGGCAAGCTGGACCTGGCCCAGGCCTATCAGCAGTTGCCAGTGGACTAGGGCACCACCAAGGCACAGACGACTGTAATTCACAGGGGCGTGTTCCGTGTCAAGTGCCTGCTATTTTGTGTCACCATTTCCAGACTGCCGGCCTCAAGATGAAGTGGGGCAAGAGTCTGCTAGGAGTGCAACAGGTGGATTTACTAGAATTTATGGTGGACACAGATAGAGTCCTCCCAACTGGGAACAAGGTGCAGGCTATTTGCGACACCCCGGCAACTAAGTGTAAGGTGGGACTCCAGGCTTTCTTGGGACAATTGAACTTTTACCATGCCTTCTTACCCCACAAGGCAGTGGTAGTGGAGCCGCTACACGGACTGCTTGACAAGTGGGCCCCTTGCTTGTGGGGGTAGTGCCAGGAGGCTGTGTTTCAAGCAGTCAAAAATCTGCTTGTCTCGAACTCAGTCCTGGAGCACTTTGACGAGAGGTTGCAACTTCTGGATGAAAGAGAGGTGCCAGTAGCTTACTCTTCCCAGACTCTCGCCACTCCAGAGGAATTATTCGCATATAGACAAAGAGGGCCTGGCAATTGTGAAGGGAGTAAAGAAATTTCACGATTTCTTGAATGGGCATGTTGGGATTTTGAATACGTGCAGCTTCACACAGAGTCAGTTAGGAGTGGGCCGACAGCCAAGACAATGTAAAGGAGTAAAATCTGCCTGGAGACAGCTCCAGGATTGGTCAAGCTCTCTCACGGGAATAATGATTTATGACCTTCTGACTGGAATGTGTTTGTAGAGCGTAGAGCGTTGAGTGTTAATGTAAGAGTTGTGTGGTGAGAGAGCTAGTTAAAGATCCATGTTCTGTTCTGTTCCTGTGAATAGTAACTTGAACTCCAATGTATATATTAAACACCTATAAGTAACAAGTTACCGGTTCCTGTTTCGTCCATCCTGCCTGCAACCGATTGCTTTCGTGAACTCTGCATATACTCTGCTAAGGTCTGGCTAAGGTCCTGCAACATGTCAGAAAGTTGCAAAACACCAATATGGCACCCCTTTACCATTGTGACAGACCACAAGCCACTGCTTGGCCTATTTGCCCCCAAGAAGCAGACCCCTCAGGTACTGTCACCCCATGTCCTCAGGTGGTCGATTTTCCTCACCAGCTACCAGTATACACTAGTCCACCAAGGGGACTGGGAGTAGCGCCTCGCTGCATTTGACCGCCACTGCGAACAACTATGGTGGTGATTCCCGGGGGGGGGGGGACAGCGAGGAGGGCTGGACAGAGGAATCTCAAGGGGATAGCAGAAGGGTGAGGCCCATAGAGCAGGAGAAGCAGGTAAGGGATTCAAAACTAGGAAGTCCAGAAGTGACCCCTGAGGCTGAGCAGCCACAAGAGCCAGTTCCATGACTGAGTGGACCAGCAGCACCAGACCCAACGGCTCCATCATAGCCGGCAGCCCCAAAGCAAGAGCCAGAACCAGGAAGCCCTACCGAGAGACACCCGAGACCACAACGCATACGTAGGTGACCAGCATACTTCATCGACTAGGAATGCTAACCTTCTGGGAGCAATGGGAACTTAGAGAGGAGGAGTTCATGTACTAAGCTTGCGCCCTAGAACAACAGGCAAGTAGTGTCCTACAATGCAACAACTGACTGGCTCACAGGAAAAGACCAATCAGGCTCCAGGAGGGAAGCAGAATCAGCCAATCAGACAGCATTCATTGTGTAAATAATGTATATAATAGCCTGAGGTTTGGGGGGCAATTTAATCCCTGTTTTAGAAGCTGCAATAAAGAGCATGAAATCACTACAGGACTCTGAGTATATTTCAGCTCATCGGGGGGGGGGGGCAGGAGCTCCTTTGTCCTTCCAGCCAGCGTGCAAGCCAGAGGGACATTGCGACTTTCTCAGCAGGGGGTGGGAGCCTTTGCACCCTGCAGCTCAGCAGTGCAAAAAAAAGCTGTGTCATTCTTGACTCAGTGAGGTGCTGGGGTGAAGCCACCTCCACTTCCTCAGTGATAGTGGAGGCAGTTCCAGCCAGGCTCCTTGCGAGGCTGGGTCAAATGCAGCTTGGTGTTTAAAACTGTGATGTATCTCCAGATCCTAATGTGTGGCTGGTGATACATCACAATGTTGAAAATCTGATGTCACCAAACTCTATTCCTTATGGTCCAGTCAAAAAACTAGCGAACCTGTGCAGACGTTACCGTTGCGAACTTAAAAGGGGAATGTCATAAACTCTGCTGATATTTTGGGAACTTGTTAGCACAAGTTGGATAAGGATATAATTAGTCAATATATCCTCTCCTGCACCCCTGAACATTCCCACACCATAAACTTCTATTTTTGGACAGTTCCACCACAAGTGATGGCATGTCTGCCTCTAACTAAAACCTTTCCTAAACATTGGCGCTATCCAAAAGTAATTTGTACTATTGCTCTGCTATTCTACACCACCTATGTATTAACTTGATGTCCAAGGAACTATGGGAAGTTGCTAAGACATTGATAGATAGAGCAACATATTGATGCTGACGCAGTGCCCCTATGTTTCCTCTAACTCGGTATGGGTCTAACTTGGTTCAAAGATGCATATATATTTTTCTGATCTTCCAGGCCCCAGATCAAAGAAACCACAGTGTGGTACAGGTGACTACCTAGGTAGCAAAGCTGGACATAGCTCAGGGATAGTGAACTGTGCCAGGGACACAGCGGTATGCACTGAATATTGGGCAATGGAGCCAGAGTCATTAGAGTGAGCTTTTATAATTGCCTTCTGGAATATTATTTCTCCTTGTTCCAGTTGAACCAAGCTTGTTATTTGCACATGCTTGAAATCCCATATTCAGTGCTAACAGCATTCATATGTTCCACGTCTCTCTAACTAAACTTTGGTGACATCTGCACTCACTGGGAATCTCTCCAAACAAAGCATCCATGCAGGATTTTGTATCCTGATAGAAAAGAGAGGTAGAAGCACACAACATGTTTGCAAAAGGCCAGAGCTCCCAAGGAGAATTATTTCAGTGTCAAACTGCCACTACTATTGTAGTAACTATTCTTAAATGTTGCCAAACCGATTCTGCCATCATTTTACTAACAACTGTTTCTTCAGAAAGTAGTTCAGGACTGATTAAAGTACTGCCCATCTCTCCATCCATCTGTTCCCTATGCATTTAAACTCTTCTTGAGACATTGATGTCAATTTGGCCTGACAGTTTTCAAGATGAAGAAGCCAGATTTACTTCATGTTTGGTTACCATCAGATGCCATTTTGAATAAAAATGTCGTGCCAAGCTTTTCCAAACTGCACTGATTATTTCATCGCAAAATTTGGCATAATGGTTTCTGGAGTGAGGATTGTGTTGTGGTGTACATTAGGACACCATCAGATGCCATTATGAGTCAATACGGCAGACTGAATATTTCCAAACTGCACAGATTTAGACACTTCTAAAGTTATCATCACACAATTTGATGTGATGGTACCAAACACTGATATGCGTGTTTTTGTTGTTGTAAAGTGTTGGATGCCACTTTGAGTCTCTCCCTGTTTCTTCCAATGCCCTCACCCTCCCTTATACTGTGAAAATGAAATGATACTTTGAGTAATTTAATCTTTTATGTCATTTTGAACCCACAAATGAGTTAATATTGATATAGAAATGAAACGGTGTTATGTAGTGAAGTTTCACCCTGGGCCAGCAGGGGGATACTGTAGATAGTTTTCACTCAGGTCCACGGCAGTTATTTTAGGCAGGAAACTCTGGGTTGTTGTTGCTACAATGTTGACAGCCGGCTGCCTATAAAAGCAGGCCGGCTGAGCTGTTTGCTGTTCAGTTCTGTCCAGCTTGCAAGTAAAGAGCTGCTCTGGAGAAATCGCTGTGTCGTCTACTATGTTCGCCCACAACTTAACACTGGCGACGAAGGTGGGATTGATGGACATCAGAGCATAGCCAGATGCAGCCACCTCTGAGCAGAGCTGAATCACTGAGCTAAATCACTGAGCGAAATCACTGAACAGAACCAATTCAGAGCTGACTGTTCTGGCTAGTGCACGGTGTTCCATCCATCGCCCTTCACGCTGGCATTGGAATCATAGCTTCACTTGTGCCTCTACCGCCGTTTGCGCCAGCCTCTGAATCATGGGACTCCTACCTCGCTCGGTTCGACTGCTACCTCCAAGCCAACGAGCTGACACAAGTATCACAGGAGCGTAAGCGGGGCCTATTCCTCAGCCTCTGTGGGCCTGAGGTGTTTGAGACGGCCCGAGCATTGGTTGCGCCTGAAGCAGTCCAGGCAACGCCGTGGGACACGATCCAAGAGAAGCTCCGCAACCACTACGCACCAAAGCTGTCCAAGATTGCTGCCCGCCATGCGTTCTACCACCGGAACCAGGCAGAGGGGGAATCAATCAACCACTACACCACCGCCCTGCGACAGGCTGCAATGCACTGCGAGTTCTGAGACTTAGACGATGCCCTGATGGATCGAATCATCTGCGGGGTCCAGGACATCCATCTGCAACGGTGTCTCCTCGCCAAGCCAGACCTCACGCTACAGAAAGCCATTGAGGAGGCTGTGGCCTCAGAAGCTGCTGAACGCTCCGCCCAGGAGATCTGCAAGTCCAGCAGCCCGCGTCTTGCTAGGAAGCCAGTTCCGGTGCATCATGAAGAGGCCAGCAGTGATGAGGCATCCTCCAGTGAAGACGATGACGTGCACCAGACAAAGCGGGAGAGCAGGAAGTTCCAACAGAAGTCCAAGGGCCAACCGGAATGTGCCGGCTGCGGAGGCAACCATTTCTGTGCCAAGTGTCGATTCAGAGACGCCAATTGTAGGAAGTGTTCCAGAAGGGGCCACATCGCTAAGGTCTGCCGATCGGCTCCGTCTGACACCCCCCCATTCACTGACTCACAAGTCCAAGTCTTCACTCCAGTCTGCCAAGGAAAGTTGTTTCGCTCTCACCAACTGCCGCTGCCCGTCTGGAACCACGATTGGCCAAACCGACTCGCGTACGCGACGCAAGCTGAACGTCACGGTGCTCATTGAAGGAACTCCATGTGACATGGAGATCGACACCGGGTCTGCCCTGTCCATCGTGTCTTGGAGCACCATCAAAAGACTGGTACCCAGAGTGTCCAAAAGGCAACTCGACTCTCACCGCATACACCTGAGAGACTACAAGGGAAACAACATTCCCGTGGTAGGCGTTGGTCGGTTCCGGATCGCCTTCAAGGATTTTTTGGGCCTGCTCCAGTTGGTGGTGGTTGAAGGTCAGCGGTCAAGCCTCCTAGGGCTAGACTGGTTTGATGCCCTCGGCCTGGAAGTCACTGGCATCAACTGCATCTCTAACGCAGAGACTGAGGGTCTGGTCAAAGACTGTGCCGAGGTTTTTGACGGCACCTTGGGGCAATATACAGGTACGCCCATCTCCTTTAGCCTTGATCCACAAGTCGCCCTCATCAAGCTAAAGCCACGCCGGGTTCCCTTTGCTCTCAAGGCTAAGGTGGACGAACAACTGGACAAACTGATCGCCCAAGGAGTTTTGGAGCCGGTTGACCACGCCAAGTGGGAAACCCCCATCGTCACGCCTGTCAAGCCAGACGGGTCGGTGAGAATCTGCGCTGACTACATGTGCACGATCAACAAGGCACTTCAGCAGCACGCTTATCCGGTTCCTGTTGTCCAACACCTGCTGCATTCCCTGGGTGAGGGTAGGGTCTTCGCTAAGCTGGACCTTGCCCAAGCCTATCAACAACTGCCCATCGATGATGCCACTGCTGAAGCCCAGACGATCGTCACCCACCGAGGGGCATTCCGTTGCCGCCGGTTGCAGTTCGGGGTGAGTGTGGCTCCTGGCATCTTCCAAAGCCTTATGGAGCGTCTCCTGCAAGGGCTTCCGGGCGTGGTACCATATTGTGATGACGTCTTGGTGTCCGCAGACTCACACCAGCAGCTGTTCGAGCTCCTCCATGCCGTGCTGACCAGGTTCCAAGAGGCCGGGCTCAAGGTAAAGAGGGAGAAGTGCCAGATCGCTGTTCCACAGGTAGAGTTCCTGGGCTATCTTATTGATGCCTCCGGCCTTCACCCGACCACATCCAAGATCCGTGCTATCCAGCAGGCCCCCATCGCAAAGAACAAGATGGAGTTGCAGGCGTTCCTGGGGCTGCTGAACTTTTATAACATGTTCCTGCCCCACAAAGCCACAGTGGCTGAGCCTCTTCACCGACTCCTTAGCACAAAGATGCCTTGGGCCTGGGGTCATCGGGAGACGGTGGCCTTCAACACGGTCAAGGCTCTCCTTTCATCGGACCGTGTGCTGGTACAGTACAGTGAATCCAGGCCGCTGGTCCTTGCCTGCGACGCCTCACCTTTTGGCATCGGCGCTGTCCTTAGTCACCGTTTTCCTGACAGAAGAGAAGCACAGTTCGCCTACTTTTCCAGGACGCTATCTCCAACGGAACGGAATTACAGCCAGCTCGACAAGGAGGCACTGGCACTTGTGGCTGGAGTGAAGCGGTTCCATGAATACCTCTATGGCAGGACTTTTGACCTCATCACTGACCACAAGCCACTCCTGGGCCTCCTCGCCGGTGATCGTCCAACTCCACTGGTCCTCTCGCCACGCATGCTGCAATGGACTGTTTTCCTGGCTGCCTACCACTACCGGCTCGTCCATCGCCCGGGGAAATCGATGGGCCATGCCGACGCCCTCAGCCATTGCCCTCTTCCAGCATTTGTGGAAGACCCGGCTCCAGCTTCATCGCTCCTCCTGATTGAGGATCTTCCAGCAGCGCCTGTATCGGCTGCCACTGTGGCCTCCGCGTCTGCCCAGGATCGCACCATCAGCCGGGTGCTCCACTGGGTGTGGAGGGGGTGGCCACAAGGGCCTTTTGCATCGGAGTTCCAGCCCTTCACAACCAGATAATATGAACTCTTGGCTCATCGCGGCTGTCTGCTGTTGGGAGACCGCGTCGTGATTCCCCAGGGACTCCGTCAGCGCGTCCTGAAGGCTCTGCATGTTGGCCACCCAGGAATTGTCAAAATGAAGGCGCTGGCTCAGTGTTACATCTGGTGGCCTAATATGGACGATGCCATCACTGCCTGGGTGTCCGCCTGTCAAGCGTGCCAAGAGTCGAGGCCTGCACCACTGGCAAGTAAGGGACACACCTGGGAGACACCAAAGACACCCTGGTCGAGGGTGCACATCGATCTGGCTGGCCCCTTTCACGGCCGGACCTTTATGGTAGTGGTGGACGCCTATTCCAAATGGCTGGAGGTGGCCCTGATGCCCTCCACCACTACCGAGGCCGTCATCTGGGTGCTGCGAGGCCTCTTTGCGATGCATGGGTGTCCTGATGTCCTTGTCTCCGACAACGGACCGCAGTTCACGTCAGGCACGTTTGAGCGGTATCTTTTGGGACTGGGCATCCGCCATGCCCTAACGGCACCCTTTCATCCATCCAGCAACGGGCAAGTGGAGAGAATGGTGCGCTCGGCAAAAGAGGCACTGGTGCACCTGGACCGGGGAGAATGGCACGAACGGGTCGCCGAATACTTGTTCGTGCAACACATCACCCCTCATGCGGCCACAGGGCGGAGTCCTGCTGAACTGCTTATGGGCCGCCGCCTCAGGTCACCGCTCGACCGGCTGCACCCGGACTTTGCTGTGGCCGAACCCCCAGGCTGTGCCAATGCGCCACGGTCATTTGTCCCAGGAAACCAGGTCTTTGCCCGGAACTATGTGGGGGACATTCCTTGGGTGCCAGCCACAGTAGTGGGATTCACTGGACCTCGCTCGTACCAGGTGGCACTCGAAGACGGACGCTTGTGGCGCCGGCACATAGACCAGCTTAGGCGCAGAGTTGGGGACTTGGACACTACTGTGGTGCCCCCAACTACGCTTGTGGCTCCAGAAGAGACACTTACAGATGGCGAGGCTCCACCTACACCTCCCTCGCAAACTGCCAGCGTGGAACCGAACCAAGCCACTTCAGAGGGTCTGCCAGACTTACCACAGACTCAGACCACTCCACTTGCGGAGGCTCCACTCACAGCAGTGGATCCAGGGGATTTGGTTTCAACACCACCTAGGGTCGCACCACAGCCTCAGCAAGAACTGTGTGGCCCTCCGGACTTGGCTACCACTCCCCGGCGGTCTGGCAGAGTTTCCAAGCGCCCAACTTATTTAAAGGACTATGTTGTTGGACATGTATCACTGTTGGTCTAAGTATGGGAAATGTAACCGATATGCTTTTGTGCCTAATTGAACCATTACGCGTAGTGCTGTATATAAGGAAACCATTACAATTGTAACTAATGCCTTATCTCGGTAGGGAGGGGTGTTATGTAGTGAAGTTTCACCCTGGGCCAGCAGGGGGATACTGTAGATAGTTTTCACTCAGGTCCACGTCAGTTATTTTAGGCGGGAAACTCTGGGTTGTTGTTGCTACAATGTTGACAGCCGGCTGCCTATAAAAGCAGGCCGGCTGAGCTGTTTGCTGTTCAGTTCTGTCCAGCTTGCAAGTAAAGAGCTGCTCTGGAGAAATCGCTGTGTCGTCTGCTATGTTCGCCCACAACTTAACAGAAACAATTGGGCATATGGAGACTATGTGAGACATTTGCACGGTATGTACTCCCAAGTGTCCAGAGATGATCTGTAGATTAAGAGTGACAAAAAATTCTTTCTTCTTCTTCTTCTTCTTCTCCTCCTCCTCCTCCTCCTCTCCTCCTCCTTCTTCTTCTGGATTTGGGGAGGGATACTCAAGGGTACACAGTACCAGCACTTCCCTCCGAATTTTAAAAGTGTGGCACTTATTGCAGCAACTTCATGGTGACTACTAGCACCTATTTTTCTTAAAAAGAGAGAGCACTGATGATGATGATGATTGGCATCTGTCTGTCTCAAGAGACAATTGAGTGCAAATTGAATTTATTAATACGGTCACAGACCAGCATCAACACACACAATATCACAGATCATAAAAAATATCAGAAATACAAGGGACAATATGAATATAACAAGGCTCTAAATATAAAAAATAAAATTAATTGTTAGTGTGTCCCCTGTAATTAACATTTAGGGGTTTGAACATTATGGGATACCACTTGCTTCCTGCGATTGATTGCAGACGCACAGAATTTAGCTACATTTAATGTAGCCTTGGGATTCTTGTCCTCTAACAGTAGTTTTAAACTATGGTATTTCGATTCTTTCCTGGACTTTTGCAAAACAGGTGTAATAAAAGTCAAACGTATATCCTCATAAAGACGACAACGTAATAGTACATGTGAGGCAGTTTCAACTTCCAACGAACCACAAGGACAGACCCGTACTGTGTATGGTTTACCCTCAAATCTGCCCTGAAGTAAGGCAGAAGGAAGAACGTTAAATCTGGTGAGGGTAAAAGACCATCTGTATTTGGGTACCTGAAGACCTGACAGATAGTTAGCTGGAGAGAAACCTCTTCCATAGTCCCTTATTGCCGGATGTTTGATCATTTCGCTCATGTGGCATTGTAATTCTACGTCCCAGATACGCTGGCGGATTGTAGTCCTAGCTTTCTCGAAGCCTGTCACTATCAAAGTCTGCTGTGGGATCCCCAAGCCTTTAAGCTTTTCCAGCAGTGTAGTTTTCCATCTGGATTGGTAGGTATCTAATAAGGTTAAAGCTGCCAGCCCAACCGGGAAGAAAATAAGCTTTAGCCAATAATGGATCTTCAATATCCATATCCGAGTACTGATAGGAATTTGCCCAACCTCCAACCGGACCGCTATATTGGATACGCAAGAGGGGATCCCCAGCAGGCTGCGGAAAAACTTAGTTTGGAATGCCTCTAAGAGAGTAAGGTCTTTAAAGCTGCAGATCTGGGGAACTTCCGGAGGTGGCGCGAACGGCAATGGCGGTCCTCTTCCTTTCGTGAGGAGGAAGCTCCGTGGAAACTGGGTCGTCCGCTACGGCGAAGCGGAGACCCACATCGGAAACCCACAGGCAGCAAGAGCCTGTGGTCTTGAGACTCGGCGGGCGCCAGAAGCGGCTCCCGAAACGCTGAAGGAACCCTGTAAGGGGCTCCGGAACGTGGAGGGGGTAGCGGCGCTGTGAGTCGTTTCGCAATCTACGGAGTGAAGCCGCGCTGCTGCTGCCAGTGAGCGCTGACCTCTTTTCCTGGAACCTTTTGATTCGGAAAACAACAACTCGTGAGTAAAGAAGGACTTTTAAAAATTTGAGACTAAATTATTGAATCTGGCTGAAAGCGGAGCGACGTAAAACAGGAAGTCCGTCTTCCGCTGTCATTGAACTTCAAAGCAAAAGAGCTGGAGGAGTGGAGGCGTGAAAAGAATCTTTAGTTTAATTGATCTGAGCACCCACTGAACTTTTTCTTAAACAAATAAGGACTTTAAGTATTTGATTCTCTGATTTTTATTTGTATTGGGATACCTTTCTTCTATTGGAACTACAACTGGAATGAGAAACCCAGGTGCTGGAGCTGCCTGAGCAACATGAGCTGTCAGTTTTGCAGACCTGGTTATTGTGTATTAGAACTTGCACCAATCTGAGGGGATTTGGACTTGTTACTTTGAAACATCATTTGAAACACCAGTATGCACTGTCTGAAACAATGTGGCTGTTAATACCAACTATGCCTAAAACCTGCTATTGAAGGTTCTTGGACATTAAATTCGATTTTAGTAATTTTATCAGAATTGGATTCTTCCCTTAAGACATTTCAAGCTCCCCCTAGAGGATTTGGGATTTACAGCAGTGACATCATTTCACTTTCCTTTTCCCCGACCTCCTGTTTGACTGTTTCTCTCTGGGCCGCTGCTTTCTCATGGGAACAACTCAGCTTGACCTTGACTTTTAGATAACTCTGGGATGAGTGGCGCAAGAAGGAGGGGAAGAACCAGACAAGCAACTTTGACAACTTTAACCTCAGTCTCACAGACACGTAGATCATCTGTACCTACTTTGCCTTCAGAGGAAGAAGCTGCTTCCCTGCCAAGGGCAGGAGAGGGAGAAATTGAACAGTTACAGTTGGAAGATATGGCCTCAGGAGCAACTGCTTCTATTTTAGAGAAAATCTATGAAAAATTGGAATCTTTGGATAAGAGAGTGGAATCTTTGGATAAGAAAGCCGATGAACAAACAGCCAAAATTGATCAAAACACAGAATGTCTAAATAGATTAACTGGACAAGTATCACAGAACGTACAGGCAATTGGGCCGTTGACGGAGGCCACAGTAGAAAATCGGAAATTGGCTGAGGACACTAGCCAAAAATTAGAAAACAAGAAAACTCTGTAAACAAGTAGGTGAACATCAGACCTATCTATCTATGATAGAACTGCGGAATCGGGAGACCAATTTAAGGATAAGGTCGATACCAGAAGTGGAAGAAGGCAACTTAGCTGAGTTTCTGACTAAAGAATTCACCAAGTTCTGGAATTTAGAGGAAAAGGACTTTAAAATTATGTCAGCTTACAGGCTTGGAAGACTTGTAAAGAAAGAAAAGCCCAGAGACTGTTTGATAATATTGAGATCAAAGGAGGAAAGGGATAAGATTTTGGGCCTACACTACGAGAAGTCACTGGACATTTTGGATAGAAGAATTGAACTTTATAAAGACATTCCTAAACAACTGTTGGACCTTAGATCCGCCTATCTTGAATTGGTTAAATTGCTCAGGAGCAACTCAATTATCTTTAGGTGGGAATTTCCCCAAGGATTATCTTTTACTTTCAGAGGGAAGAAGGTTAAAATTAGAACACTGGAAGATAGAGACAAATTTCTGACTACATATGGAGAGGACCTTCAAAAAGGAATTGAACTACCCTTTGGGCCTGGAGCACCGGCGGTACCGGCACCCTTGGAACCTGAAGATTCTGCGAATAAGATACCACCCCTGGAAAAATAATCAGATTATTTCAGGATGTCTCTGCAACTTCTGAGCTGGAATATAAATGGCTGTAACATCCCGGAAAAAAGGAGGAAAATATTTCATATATTGAAAAAAGAACAATTGGACATTATTTGCTTGCAAGAAACACATGTGACTAGGCTCCATAGAAAAGTGTTAATAAACAAAAGATTGGGCCAGGAATTTATATCTTCGGACAAAGTAAAGAAGAGAGGTGTGGTCATATATGCAAAAGAGAGCCTGTCACCCAAATTCCTATTTAAAGACGAACATGGAAGAATTTTAGCAATTGAGATACAACATCAAGGAGAGAAACTTTTGATATTAGGAATCTATGCGCCGAATGAGGGGAAATCGGAATTTTACAAGAAGTTGCATGAGACTATGCTGGATTATCTGGACTACAACAACATCATTTTGATGGGAGATATGAACGGGGTCGCATCAACCAACATGGATAAGTCACAAAGCCAAAATGTTACAAAAGACGGCAGACTACCAAAGACCTTTTTTGAAATGATAGACAATATGGATTTGATTGATATTTGGAGGACAAAGAACCCCTTGGGAAGAGAGGGAACATTTTTCTCTGAAGCCCAACTGACTTGGACAAGAATCGACCAAATATGGATATCTAGAGGTCTGGCACCCAAGGTCAAGAAGGTGGAAATCTGCCCAAAGACCTGCTCCGACCATAATGCAGTAAAGATGGACTTGACACTAATACCAACCGGCTCCTTTAGATGGAAGATGAATGACAATTTGTTTAGAGATCAGGAGATTATTAAGAAGGCCCAAAAAGCTCTAAAGGACCATTTTGAGATAAACTTGAATACTACGGTGGAAAAAAGAACCATGTGGGACGCAAGCAAGGCAGTGATGAGGGGGTTCTTGATACAACAGAATGCTGTAAAGAAAAGGACACAAAATGAGAGGAAAGATAAAATTCTGGAGAAAATTAAAGAATTAGAAAAGAAGCTAAGATCAAACCCGAAGTCACAGCCGACGCTGAGAGAAATTAAGCTTCATCAAGCACAATATTCTAAATTGATAAACCAGGAAATAGAGTGGAAGATTAAATTAATGAAACAAAAAACCTTTGAATCGGCGAACAAATGTGGATATTAGAAAGTGCTTCCAGAGATATTTCAAAAAATTATATACCCAAGGGCCGCAAGATGAGAATGAGATTAAACAATTTTTGGAAAAAAATGGACTGCCAAAATTGTCACAAGAAAATAGATCAATCCTGAACTGTAAAATAACACGACAAGAGATGGAGCAAGCCATTCAAAATATGAAATTGGGCAAATCTCCAGGACCAGATGGGCTGACCTCCAAGTATTATAAGACATTAAAAGACTATTTGATACAACCACTGATGGATGTTAGCAATGAAATTATGGAGGGGAAGAGGGTGCCAGAATCGTGGAAGGAACCTTTTATCACATTGATACCAAAATCAGAAGCTGAAAAGACACAACTTAAGAACTATCGTCCCATCTCTCTTCTAAACGTGGATTACAAAATTTTTGCAGATATTATGGCAAGTAGATTTTAAAAAGTTTTAAATGAAGTAATTCACAAGGACCAGGCGGGCTTTCTCCCAGGTAGACACCTGTTTGCTAACACAAGGAATATTACTGACATTTTGGAACTTTTGCAAACAGACATAAATACAAAAGCAGTGTTAATTTTCATAGATGCGGAGAAGGCCTTTGACAATATCTCCTGGAAATTTATGAAGGGAAACTTAAAAGAAATGGGAGTGGGACGGGGTTTTGAGAATGGGATTGATGCAATATATTCAGAACAAAAGGCTAAACTGATAGTTAACAATGTGGTTACAGAAGAGTTTAAAATTGAAAAAGGAATACGACAAGGCTGCCCTATTTCCCCTTTGCTATTCATTTCGGTTCTGGAAGTGCTCCTGAATATGATTAGAGGGGACAGGTTGGTGGAAGGAATTCAGGTCGGAGCAAAACAATATAAACTTAAAGCTTTTGCAGATGACCTAGTTTTGACCCTGCAGGAGCCAGAATCTAGTACGAAAAGAGTATTACAATTGATTCAAGACTTTGGTCGGGTGGCGGGATTCAAACTAAACAAACAGAAAACCAAGGTATTGGAAAAAAATTTGACAGTTACAGAGTCGGAACGGTTTCAGAGAGAGACAGAATTAAATGTGGTTAAAAAAGTAAAGTAAAGGTAAAGTAAAGGTAAAGGTACCCCTGCCCGTACGGGCCAGTCTTGACAGACTCTGGGGTTGTGCGCCCATCTCACTTAAGAGGCCAGGGGCCAGCACTGTCCGGAGACACTTCCAGGTCACGTGGCCAGCGTGACATCGCTGCTCTGGCGAGCCAGAGCCGCACACGGAAACGCCGTTTACCTTCCTGCTGGTAAGCGGTCCCTATTTATCTACTTGCACCCGGAGGTGCTTTCGAACTGCTAGGTTGGCAGGCGCTGGGCCCGAGCAGCGGGAGCGCACCCCGCCGCAGGGATTCGAACCGCCGACCTTTCGATCGGCAAGCCCTAGGCGCTGAGGCTTTAACCCACAGCGCCACCTGCGTTCCCCCCCCCCAAAAAAGTAAAGTACCTAGGGGTAAACATAACAGCAAAAAATCTGAGTCTATTTAAGGATAATTATGAAAAATGTTGGTCAGAAATTAAGAGAGACTTAGATAGTTGGACAAAATTGAAACTTTCTTTGCTAGGCCGAATTGCTGCTATCAAGATGAATGTATTGCCAAAAATGTTGTTTTTGTTTCAAACACTACAGATTGTGGACAAGACGGAGTGCTTCCGGAAGTGGCAGAGAGATATCTCTAAATTTGTCTGGCAGGGCAAAAAGCCCAGAATTAAGTTTAAGATATTAACTGATGCGAAAGAGAGAGGGGGCTTCGCCCTGCCGGACTTAAAGTTGTACTATGAGGCCGCAGCTTTCTGCTGGCTAAAAGACTGGCTACTTCTCGAAGACACTGATGTATTGGATTTGGAAGGTTTTAACAATGCTTTTGGTTGGCATGCATACTTATGGTATGATAAGGTTAAAATCAATAAGGCCTTTAAAAACCATATTGTCAGAAAAGCAGTGTTTAATGTCTGGACAAAATATAAAGACTTATTGGAAAATAAAACTCCAAGGTGGCTATCACCTCTGGAAGCTAAGGCCCGAAAAAGACCCAATATGGAGGCCAAATGGCCAAAATATTGGGAAATTTTAGAAAAAGATGGAGACAATTGGAAATTGCAGAGTTTGGAGAAAATGAAGGATAAAGTGCGAGACTGGCTACATTACGCTCAGATTAAAGAAGTTTTCAAAAATAACAAAAAGTTAGGGTTCCAGGTGGAGAAATTGAAATTGGAATCAGAACTGTTAGAACCTAAGACTAAGGTACTTTCAAGAATGTATAACTTGCTGTTAAAATGGAATACACAAGATGAAATGGTTAAATTGGCTATGATAAAGTGGGCACAGGACATTGGGTACAATATCATGTTTGAGGACTGGGAAAGGTTGTGCACTGGGTTGAACTTCACTGCATGTAATGCTTTGAAGGAAAATGTAATGAAAATGATATATAGATGGTACATGACCCCAGTTAAACTTGCCAAAATATACCATTTGTCTGATAACAAATGCTGGAAATGTAAAGGGAATGAAGGAACATTCTTCCACCTCTGGTGGACGTGCCCTAGAGTGAAGGCCTTCTGGGAAATGATATATAATGAGTTGAAAAAGGTATTTAAGTATACTTTCCCTAAGAAACCAGAAGCTTTTCTCCTGGGTATTGTCGGCCAGAGGGTGATAAAGAAGGACAGAACTTTTTTCCTGTATGCAACAACAGCAGCAAGGATACTCATCTCCAAGCATTGGAAAACTCGAGATCTACCCACACTGGAAGAATGGCAGATGCAACTGATAGACTATATGGAACTGGCTGAGATGACCGGCAGAATCCGAGACCTGGGAGAGGAAAGGGTTGAAGAAGACTGGAAGAAATTTAGAATTTATTTACAAAAATATTGTAATTTGGTTGAATGTTAAGAAGGATGCCAGACTATAAATAACTGAGCACCACTAAAATAGATGTAATCTGGATGACAAGTGTGATGGAGGGAAACATAAACCTTTGGGAGAACTATTAGACTAAATTAAATGAACGGGATTTAAGAATGTAAACAAGATGATAAATTGCTGGTAAAAGTTTATAATGATGTAAGTGGGAGCGGGAGACGTGAGGGAGTCCAAAGAAGCTTTGAAAATATGTTATGATACATGTTATATTGTTTATTATTTTTGCATTTTGTATTTAAAAAACCTTAATAAATATTTTTTTTTTTTTAAAAAAAATAAAGCTGCAGATCTGGGATCCATATAACAATTGTGATAGTATTTTGGCAGCAAAAACCTGGGAGGCTGCCGGTATGTATTGGCCCCCTTTCCCATAAAAGAATCTTATTAACGCTTTGGTAGATCTTTCTGCATTTGCAATAGAATTATTAATCTGAAAGCTCCAGGAGCCCCTTTCCTGGAAGGTTACACCCAGGTATTTAAAGGTTGCTACCTGTTCTATTGAGCGATTGTCTATTCTCCATTTGTGCCTCTTCCTATTTTTAGAGAACACCATGACTTTGGATTTGTTATAGTTAATTGTTAGTTGTTCGATGCTGCAGTATTTGGTAAAAGATCTTAAAAGTTTTCTTAATCCAACACAAGAAAAAGAAATTAAAACTGTGTCATCTGCATACAAAAGGACCGGGAGGGGCGTACCAGCCAATTTGGGGGGATGAGCATTTTCTTTCTCCATATTTCCTACTAGCGAGTTGATATAGAAATTAAATAAAGTTGGCGCAAGGACACACCCTTGCCTAACTCCCTGATGGATTTGGATATCCTTGGATAGGTGGCCCTGTCGGTCACACCTTACCCAGATCCGTGTATTTTCATATAGACTGTGGATGAGATACAGTAGGCGTTTGTTTATATTTGCGGCGCTTAGCTTTCCCCAAAGCCTGTCCCTCGGTATTAAATCAGAAGCAGATTTGAAATCTATAAAGGCCACGTATAGGGAACCTCCTTTTCTTGATGTATATTTCTCTGCAACATGTTGGAGAACAAGGCCCTGGTCTAAGGTTGACCGATTTGCCCTAAAACCCGCCTGTGCTTCTGAAAGAATATGGTTTTGATCCAACCAGTCCACTAATTTATCGCATAGGTGGGCAGCGTACAATTTGCTAATGATGCTTAGGAGGCTAATTGGCCTGTAATTAGCCGGATCTGATCGGCTCCCTTTCTTGAATAGAGGGATGATGATTGCTAATCCCCAGTCCTCAGGGATAGTGGCCAATTGATCTATGCTGGTAAATAGGGCAGCTAGCACAGGGGCCCACCATTCAACATTAGCCTTAAGGAGTTTCGGTGTAATGTTGTCTACGCCGGGTGCTTTTCCAGGTTTAAGGGATTGGATGAGCCTATAGATCTCTTCAATTGCTACTGGGGGCCATTCGGCGCCAATATCACTCAAAGCTGGGGGCATGGCCTGCAGATGTTGATTTGATGTATATAAAGATGTGAAGTAAGCCTCCCAAGTCCCAACTGGTATAGTATAATCAATTTCAATCGGGGAGTCTTGCCAACTTTTCGCAACTATTTTCCAAAAGGTGTCTGAGTCTTTCCTTCGAGAGGCCTCTAATAAACGTTGCCACTCCCCCTTTTGGGCCTGAAGCTTTTTCTTTTTAATCAGATCTTTATATTTACGTTTGGCTTCAAACCATTCCGCAGGAAGCAGGGGTAAGTTCGCTGATTTGTAATTCCTGTACTTCTCCAACAAAGAACGTTTCGTAGCAATACATTCCTGATCAAACCAGGGATTGGATTTGTTGAGGAATAAAGAATGGCGCGATGTCTTTTTTTGGGTCAGGTGGGGTTGCAAAAGTGAAATCAGATCCTGGAACAAGATTATTCTAGATTCAGAACATGGTGAGTTTAAGAGATTATCTCTTCTCATGAGGAATATGTCAGAGTATAGCCTTTCAGATGTTTCGGCATTCAGCTTTTCGGACTATCTAATACGTGAGTATCTCAGCTCCATGTTGGAGGACCTGGGAGCTTCAAGTTTAACATTGCAAAATAAGTCTTTTCTTACATCGAGGAGGAGGCAGAGCAGTAAGTGATCACTATCAACCCTCTCCTCCACTTTGCACTCAAGGGCTCTATTTAGGAGATTAAATGATACCATAACATAGTCGATAGTGGAAGCTCCTGCATTTGATATAAAAGTAAATTCCCCACAAGTCTCCCCATTCTTGTGCCCATTTAGTATGACCAGGTCCAGCTTGTTAGAAAGACGCAACAGGCACAGACCTGCGTAATTGCATCCCTTGTCTTTTGAGAGTCTGGTGGGTATAAGATGGTTTTCTTCCACGATGGGTGGCGAGTCGTGGAAGTGTGCATATAGTGCTTCGTCAGACTGGCCAATTCTGGCATTAAGATCACCAGCCACTAGCACTGAAGCTGCAGGGGTTTGAGTCATCAAACCCTCAATGTATGTTTCCAGCCCATGCCAGGTGTTTTTAATCAGCTGCTTGCCTCTTTGCGGGGGGGGGGGGGGAGAGATATACATTAATCAGTAGCAGGGTGAAGAATCTGCTTTTCACTAATAAGGCCATAGCCAGGTGTTTCAGTGACTCTAACTTTACTAAGGACGCCCTCAACCTTGTAGATATTAAAATGCCCAGGCCACCCTTGACACTCCCCCCTTTGGTGCTTGGGGATCTTGTGAGGGACATTGAGGAAAAGCCGTTAACTTCTAGGTCCCCTGTGAGCAACTGAGTGCAAACATGGGAGTGAGTATGGCCGTCCTGAGCTGCCTGAATGACAAGACTCCTCTCTTAGACTCACTGAAATGGTCCAAAAGAAAGCAGAGCAAGACATTTGGCACCAGCTTGGCTGCAGGAGTTGCCATAAGGACTTCCTTATGCCATCCAACTGTCTTATGGACTCCACTCTGGATTTGTGTCAGGGTTATTTCTTAGCCTGCCCCCCCCCCCCATAAATATACCCCACAAGACAGAGTAGGTTAAAGATCAGAGTATTCCTTCTCCTGGATCAGCGACATTCTCAGGTTTTAACCAGAGCCATCAGTCGCTCACTTTCTTCTACAACATGTTCAGGATTCACTTTCATGCCTGCTGGACCCATGATGGGTTTTGCCCACTCAAACTGATGGAGTCTGTTATCACATGTAAGGAAAGTCCAAACTCACTGAAGGTTTGGGACCCATCAGCTACCCTCACTTGGCTTAGCCACCCAGCTGAAGCTGTTCCCAGGATGTGGCAGCTGTCGAATGCACAGGGGAGACTTGAGTGCTGGGTGAGGACCAAAGGTGGACAAACTACCCAAGAAAAACTACCCCCGTGGTCCTATCCCTTCACTAACACCTCATATTCACATTTTCTTCCAAGGAGCTCAAGCTGGCACACATACTTATCTCCTCAATTTTATTTCTATTTTATTGAACTATAATAAAATCAAACAAATCAATATGAAAAACCAAAAGAAATACAAAACGGCATTGCAGTATATCCAGGAGAGATGTAATATTTACTTGGAAAAGTACTTAAGAACAATACAAAAGCCAAATTTCACATATACAGTGGTACGCTTCAGGTTACATACGCTTCAGGTTACAGACTCTGCTAACCGAGAAATTGTGCTTCAGGTTAAGAACTTTGCTTCAGGATGACAACAGAAATCATGCTCCGGCAGCGGGGCACCAGCAGGAGGCCCCATTAGCTAAAATGGTGCTTTAGGTTAAGTACAGTTTCAGGTTAAGTACGGACCTCCGGAACGAATTAAGTACTTAACCTGAGGTACCACTGTAGAGGGAGTCCTGGGTACCTGTATTTGCTGTATATATGATAAAATCCCACCCAATAGCACAGAAATTTTCAGGGTCTTCCAAGCCTTTGGCAACAAGTAATTCATGATTTTCAACCAATGTTGACCACCACATAGTTTTAGAAGAAACCCAAACTCTCAAATTCTGTGAAATCTTCTAAATGGGGGCAACTGGGGTTCCAGCAGACAACAGAATCAATGCCAAGAATGTAATAGAGTGGAAACCTTTCAAACAGTCACGCCATAACTGTGTTTTTAAAAGTTGTGTTGAAGGTGGAATGGGATCTTTTAATATTTTGGTGTGGGGGTTGTTGGTTTTATTGCATTTTTTTACAAACCATTGTAGAGAATTTGAATAAGCGTGGGCAGTCCCAGTATAGGTGGGAAAAGGTGTTTCTTGTTCCACAGCCCCTCCAGCAGTTCTGAGAAGATTGTGATTTCATATGGGGAGTCTGCATGGGTCTTCTCATGAGGTAGCCCAAGTATTGGAGTCTCAGCTTCAGGATCTGTCCTTACAGTGAGCACTCAGGGCTGATTTCCTTACGAATTGATAGGTTTGATCTTCTTGCAGTCCATGGGACTCTCAAGAGTCTCCTCCAGCACCATAATTCAAAAGCATCAATTCTTCGGTGATCAGCCTTCTTTATGGTCCAGCTCTCACTTCCATACATCACTACTGGGAAAACCATAGCTTTAACTATGCGGACCTTTGTTGGCAAGGTGATGTCTCTGCTTTTTAAGATGCTGTCTAGGTTTGTCATTGCTTTTCTCCCAAGAAGCAGGTGTCTTTTAACTACTTTATTAGCAGTCTATATACAAAGAATCCATCAGCACATCTGTGCTCTCTCAGCAGCAGTACAGGACAGCATAACACACAGAAGTGAAAATAAACACTCCCGCAAAACTCCAACAGTACTGAGACTTCCTGTCTCATACTCTCAGACACTCACATGATATAAGCAACCAGAGAACTACTACTGAGCAGCTTGGGTGGATAAAAATCCTAACACTACTTCCCATATCCCAAGAAACCAGGTTTCCCAAGGTTTGCCCTCAGGGCCCTTTCCTTCTCCTTTAAATTCATCTGAATGGACTCTTTTCTGTATCAGGTGCCTGTGTTGGTCCAGAGCAGCGCACGGAAACGCCGTTTACCTTCCCACCAGAGGGGTACCTATTTATCTACTTGCACTTTGATGTGCTTTCGAACTGCTAGATTGACAGGTGCAGGGACCGAGCAACGGGAGATCACCCCGTCGTGGGGATTCAAACCGCCAACGTTCTGATCAGTAAGTCCTAGGCTCTGTGGTTTAACCTACAGCGCCACCCGCATCCCCTAACTAGCATTCTTTTCATCATCTCAGAGGAGCTTCAGGATCAGAGTTTTCCTTCTCCTGGATCAGCTAGTCAAAGATTTTGCTCATGTTTCGACCCCATAGCTCACCAATACATACATTTGACTGGAAGAATTGGAACGGTGTAGAATTTATATTATTGATAAAATTATGCATGGCATATGCAGAGTGGGTAGCAAAAGTTGTTTCTCATTAGCACTAAAACTTATATATATAATGATACGGGCATCAGGAGAGTTGGACTTAAGATTCGAAAATTGAGAAACCAAATGAAACTGATATGTACAGATTCACCTATAATTAGTCCAGGATCTTGTTCTCACAATGGCCAACTAGTTGACCATTGGGAAGCACATAAGCAACACTTAAGTACAACAGCACTTTCCACTCCTGTGTTAACCTGAAACTAACATTTGGAATCTTACTACTTTCAGTTATGAACGTAGAATATAGTCATCAAAGCAGTAATTGCTATCCTTATTCCCCTTCAATTTGTCTAATCTGAATTTAACCTGAAGCACCACTTTAGCTAATGGGGCGTCCTGCTGCTTGCACACCGCCGGAGCCACGATTTCTGTTTTCATCCTGAAGCAAAGTTCTTAACCCGAGGTACTATTTCTGGGTTAACGGAGTCTGTAACCTGAAGCGTATGTAACACCAGGTACCACTGTATTGGTTTTTCATTTTTCAGAAAAGTTTTGATATACAGATTGGATCTGAAGGAAGTTCTGCAGTATTTCAGATTAATGTTTTTTACAAGTTTAAATGCAGCAGTTGCATTAAAAAAATGCTTCAAGAAAAATCCCCAGCACTGTTGTTTCAAAGAGTAGCAGCTCTTCCCCTAGTATATGTAATTTAATAATTCTACATGGTTAATTTGAAATGTCCCTCATTCAGCCAGTTAAGAATATTGGAAACATTACAATGAAATTACATTTGGAGTCAATACACCTACATTTTTTGTAATAGTTTTTATTACATTTTCTGTTTTTCAATTTCAAATAAACCTTATAAAACTTTAAAATATCCAATGACTTCCCTTACTATAACCATTCAAATCAATTTTCCACTTTTACATCCACCATCAATTATTTACTCTGTTAAAATTTTATAAATGCTGTCAGCGTTTTCAGCTATACACATTTGTTCTCCATTTAGTCAATAAATGTTTTCCAATCTTCTTTAAAAGTGTGTTCTTCTTGCTCTCTTGTTCTATATGTTAAATCTGCAAGTTGTGCATATTCTGTCAACTGAAGTTGCCAATCCTCTTTAGTTGGGACTTCACTAACTTTCCATTTTGGGGCTAACGAAACACAGGGCACATTTTTTGCATACATAAATAAGCTTTTCTGGCACCTGGGAATTTCAGTTTGGATTATCCCCAATGAAAAGGACTCTGGGTTTTTGGGAAAAGTAATTTTACGACAGATAAGTAAAATGAACCATGAAAGGGAAAGCAGGGAAGTCATATGTTACATGTAAAATGTTTATTTTGAGATGTATAAACTGAAAAATTAATAAAAATGGTTATAAATGAAAGACTCCACCAAACTGATTTATATAGAACGATTGCTTTAATAAGCGTGGATGCAAAACTATTCACAGCTGTGATGGTTAAGAGATTAAATGTCTTCATAGATCAATACATCACCACAGATCAAACAGGATTTATCCCCTCAAGAAATACAGCAGACTCTATAAGAGTTCTTGATATAATCTATGACCTGCAGCTAGGAAACACTCCAGGGGCATTAATTTCACTTGATGCCTTTAAAGTGTTTGGCAGAGTTGAGGGGACCTATTTGAATCTCTTACTTTCTAAATTAGAATTTCGAGAAAAAATTCTGCACACGATTCAACAAATTTACTCAAAATCTTCAGCTATAATCATGGTAAATGGATATGATGATGCTCCAAGAAACCTCAACAGGGGCACCTGCCAAGGATTCCCTCTGTCACCACTGCTTTTTGCAGTGGCAATAAAGATCTTAGCTATCCAACTATGTGCCTCTGTGAAGGGAGTGAAAATAGGAAATGTTGAATAAAAAGTAGATTTGTTTGCGAATGATACATTGGTAATTGGCCAAGATCCACTTGTTGTGCTTTAATCTTTGAAAGAACATTTCAAAAGTTTCCACTGAATTTCAGGACTACAAATTATGCACCAGTTCAAAAGCAGCTGACAGAAATGTCAAAGATAAAGATAGCCCTTGGGGGGTTTAAATACCTCAGGATAATCTTTACAGCTGATCTTAATCAATGAAATTGAAGAAATGATAAGTATTTTTTTCAAAATGGTAATAAACAACTGTATAAGTGGAAGCACAAAAACCTTAGCTGGCTAGGTGATATTGCAGCTATGAAAATGTCAATTCTGCCAAAATTCTCTTTCCTTATTCAGGTTTTACCAACATACTTAAAAAATGGCAAAACAAATTAATCTCCTTTATCTCATTAGGAAAAATACCCAGATTCAGTAAAAAAAATCTTATTTAGACACAGCAATAAAGAGGGGCTAGGAATACCCAATCTTCCATTATACTATGCAGCTTTCCAAATTAAATCATTGATGCCACGCATTAAAGGCAAAGTAGATATTGTATGGGTACAGAGAGAAAGTACCCACAGAAGACCATCAGTACGTGCTCTGCCCTTCCTGAAGCTGCCTCAGATGGAACATGAAAAGGTGGATAACCCATTTTTCAAAGTAACATTGAGGGCGTGGTGGAAATGGAACTCAGTATTGGCTCCTAGGCCTTCATCACTGATGCCCCTGCTAGATCACCCCTTATTTAAACATGCAAACAAATACAGTATAACCCATTTGGAGATCTTGAAACAAATGGTTTCTATAGGATTAGAGATTTGTTTGTAGGTGGTAAAGCAATCTCAGAAGAGGACATGATGGCAAAGGCAATGGTCCTGGTTACAACTGTATCAACAATGCACTTTTGCAAAGTCTCTGGAATGCAATGGTGAAGGCTTGAAACCATTGACAGCTTTTGAATCGCTATGTAACAGACATAGCCATGACAGGAAAGAGGCTGTTTCGATGATATATGGTATGATATTAGACAGCTTTGTGGGCAACACGGAAGAGATGGAAGACTGACATAGGAACCTCAATAGTGAAAAAGCATGGAAATCTATATGGTGTAATCCATCTCTAAAAACAAATTTCTTCTCACCTCCAGGAAATTTCTCTTAAAATTAGCTTTTGGTGGCATGGACCCCCACATGCCTTGCAAAGATAAATCCATCAAGCTCACCATTATGTTGGAAAGATTGTGGAGAATGAGGTTCCTACTTTCACCTTTCTTGTGGGGTGTACTGTGAGCCACACCTTTTGGCACAAAGTTTTTCATCTGATCTCTAGAATTACCCTCCTACTTTGAAGTTTGATATTTGTGTACTGGAAAGAAACCTCTAGTATACTGTATTTGATGGCCACTACCATCTCCTCCTTCTCCTTCCCCAACACCACAGGAAAAGTTGCTTAACTAAGGCAAAGAGGCTGCTAGCTTTGGAAGGCAAGGGGTGGCAAAGAATCATAAGTCTCGTGATGTGAGGTTTCCTAATACAACAGAATTCTTTAAAAAGGAAAAAAACAAAATGAGAAGAAAGATAAGATTTTGGAAAAAATAAAAGAAGGAGAAAAGAAATTGAGATCGAAACCAAAGTCTCATGAGATTTTGAGAGAAATTAAGTTTTACCAGATGCAGTTTATGGAATTGATGAATCAAGAGATAGAATGGAAAATCAAGCAGATGAGACAAAGGACATTTGAATCAGCAGATAAATGTGGGAAACTTCTTGCATGGCAACTGAAGAAGAGACAAAAATTGAACACAGTTACAAGTTTGGAGGTGGAAGGAAAGAATATTTCTAAACCAAATGAGATTAGCAACTGTTTTCAGAGTTATTTCAGAAGATTATATGCACAAGGGCCGGAAAATGAAGGAGATATAGAAGATTTTCTTAAGAAATATGGATTACAAAAAATTTCGCAACAAAGTATGTTGGTTTTGAATGAAAAAATAACAGATCAAGAAATAGAGGCTGCCATTCAAAACATGCAATTAGGTAAATCTCCAGGACCAGATGGATTAACCTCCAGATACTATAAAGCTTTGAAGGAATGGCTAATACAACCATTGAAGGAGGTTTGTAATGAAATATTAGAGGGGAAAAAGGCACCGCAATCGTGGAAAGAAGCCTTTATTACACTTATGCCAAAGACTGAAACTGAAAAGAATCAAATTAAGAACTACCGCCCTATATCATTACTCAATGTGGATTACAAAATATTTGCTGACATTTTAGCAAAAAGATTGAAGAGGGTGTTGGTGGAGGAGATTCACAAGGACCAGGCAGGCTTTCTCCCAGGAAGACACCTATCAGATAATGTAAGGAATATAATTGACATCTTGGAATTGCTGACAGTAAATATTAATACAAAGGCAGTTTTAATATTTGTGGACGCGGAGAAAGCTTTTGATAATGTTTCTTGGAAGTTTATGAAGAAGAATCTCCATGGGATGGGGGTAGGCCAAAGGTTTGAAAATGGTATAGGTGCAATATATTCTGAACAAAAGGCAAAGTTAATTGTAAATAATGTGATCACTGATGAGCTTCCTATAGAAAAAGGGACACGACAGGGGTGCCCAATATCCCCACTACTTTTTATATCAGTCCTGGAGGTTTTGTTGAACATGATTAGGGGGGACCAGCTGGTAAAAGGAATTCAGGTCGGAGCCAAACAATATAAATTGAAGGCATTTGCAGATGATTTAGTATTGACTTTACAAGAGCCAGATACTAGTACAAAAAGAGTTTTAGAACTAATTCAAGTTTTTGGTCAGGTAGCAGGATTTAAGCTGAACAAACAAAAAACTAAAGTCTTGGAAAAAAAAATTAACAAATGTTGAAAGAGAGAGGTTCCAAAGTGAAACTGGGTTAATGGTGGCAAAGAAAGTGAAATATTTAGGGATCAATGTGACATCCAAAAATGTGACTTTATTTAAAGATAATTATGACAAATGTTGGACAGAGGTAAAGAAGGATCTAGAAATATGGTCGAATTTGAAGCTTTCCTTGTTAGGTCGAATTGCTGTTATTAAAATGAATGTATTGCCTAGAATGTTATTTTTGTTTCAGACATTACAAATTGTGGATAAATTAGACTGTTTCAAGAAGTGGCAGAAAGATATATCTAAATTTGTCTGGCAGGGCAAAAAGCCCAGAATAAAATTTAAGATATTAACTGATATAAAAGAAAGAGGGGGGTTTGCCCTGCCGGATTTAAGACTGTACTATGAATCGGCAGCTTTCTGCTGGTTGAAAGATTGGCTACTTCTTGAGAATACAGACATTCTGGATTTAGAAGGATTTGACAATAGATTTGGTTGGCATGCATATATATGGTATGATAAGGTTAAAGTTCACAAAGGTTTTAAAAACCATATTGTAAGGAAAGCATTACATAATGTTTGGATTCGATATAAGGATTTGCTGGAAAATAAAACTCCTAGGTGGTTATCACCAATGGAGGCTAAGGAGGTGAAGAAACTTAATATGGAATCTAAATGGCCAAAATATTATGAAATTTTAGAGCAAGAAAGTGGCAAATTTAAACTACAGAGTTTTGAGAAATTAAAGTCCAAGGTACGAGACTGGCTCCATTATTATCAAATATTGGAGACCTTTAAACAAGACAGGAAAATTGGTTTCCAGGTGGAGAAATCGAAACTAGAAACAGAATTGTTAGAACCCAATACTAAGAATTTATCAAGAATGTATAATTTGTTGCTGAGGTGGAATACAATAGATGAGACAGTTAAATCAGCCATGATTAAATGGGCACAGGACATTGGTCATGACATTATGTTTGCTGACTGGGAACAGTTATGGACCACCGGTATTAAATTTACGGCATGTAATGCCTTAAGAGAAAATATTATGAAAATGATTTATAGGTGGTACATGACCCCAGTCAAGCTTGCGAAGATCTACCATTTGCCCAATAACAAATGCTGGAAATGTAATGAGACTGAAGGTACCTTCTTTCACCTTTGGTGGACCTGCCCAAAGATTAAAGCCTTTTGGGAAATGATCTATAATGAAATTAAGAAGGTACTTAAATGTACTTTTCATAAGAAACCAGAGGCATTTCTCTTGGGCATGGTCGGCCAATTGGTGTCAAGGAAGGATAAGACGTTTTTTATGTACGCCACTACAACAGCAAGGATTCTTCTAGCAAAGTATTGGAAGACACAAGAACTACCTACACTGGAAGAATGGCAGACGAAAGTGATTGACTTTATGGAATTGGCAGAAATGACCGGCAGAATCCGTGACCAAGAGAAAGAGACGGTGGAGGAAGATTGGAAGAAATTTAAAGCTTGTCTTAAGAACTGTTATAAAATTGAGGAGTGCTAAAATGTCAAGGGAAAGGAAGATGCAGAATTACAGCTGAAACTGTTTGATGAATTAAGATGAAATTGAGAAATAATAAGTTATAAATTTAATTGGACTAAAAAGGGTTGCTGAAAAACTGTAAAATAGGGATGCAGTGAGGGTGAGGTATGGGGAAGTCTGAGGAAGAAAGTTTATGAAAATGAGGATATGAAATTATACTTGTTTGTATGTTTTTGTTTGTTGATGTGTGTATGTTATTTTGCTGTAAAACTGGAAAATCATTTAAAAATTATTAAAAAAAAAAAAAGAATCATAAGTCACCCTCCAGCGCCCCTGCTCCCAGTCTTTTAAATCAATGGAGATGTGCAACACAACCAAGCAGCAGCTTTTTACCCATCAGGCTGGCTGGGCCTTGCTCAGAAGTGCCACTGGCTATTGCATGTGTGCTGTTCTCTCCCTCTTGCTCCCCCCCCCCCCAACACACACACTCTGCTCCCCAAACTCCAAGCCTCTCTCCCGTATGGGTGCCTATGGAACCTCAGCATGGGACTCAAGGAAAGCCACGGCTGGCAAGCAAGCGACCCGTTTGCCAGGGAAGCTGGAGTGGCTCTGCTGGGTTGGAGTTTGGGCAGGCAGGAAGGAGAACTGAGGTTCATTGGGCTTCACGGTGTGCATGCAGCAGGGTCAAAGTGTCCCTTCTCAAATGAAAGTAATACAGTACACATTTCCTCTGTGAGAAAAGAATGTGGTATGATAAGAGATAAAGGTGAGAAGTAATGAAGATAGAAGTGTGATATTGAAATTATTAAGGTGGAGACTGAAGATTGTAAGAGGGAGAATTAATTGTAACTAAGATCAAGAATATTCAGTATGCCAAATACATTGTTTGACATTCCATTCACTGTTGGCATCCTTCCGCAATTGCTTTATGAGCAAATAAAAATAATTAGAAGTTTGGTTGATGAGAGGGAGAATGAAATGGGAATAGAAGAGACAAAAGTGGGTGTGAATTTATGAATACATCATAAGTAAAGAACTATGGGATATTATTTTTCTATATTATCACAGTGGCGCAACAACTGTGGACAAATATTAAAAGATTTATTATTGTTGAATATGGAGAAATGGTTGTGAGAGTTATTGCAGGTAAAGTTGTTATGTTTGATTAGAGAAAATATATTGCTGATTTCTCTTTTTCCTTTCCTTTCCTTTCCTTTTTCTTTTTCTTTTTCTTTGTCCCTTGATGTTTTCTTTTTCTCTTTTTTGTTTTTGTTTAAATTAATACCTTTTCTTTTATTATGAGATATGGTGTAGGTAAAGTTATTTCTTTGATTACATCCTTGACAATGGACCTCCCCCTGTGTTGTTTGTTCTCCCTTGTGCTATGACCCCCACCCTAGTATTCTTGCTTGTGGTGAGCTTGTAAATGTAGTATCACTTTCAATAGATGCTTGTCTGCATTTTCTATAATATCTGGATTGCCATTGCCATTTATTATTAATAAAAAATAGCTGGCTTCTGTTATGATTTTTGTGTAAAAAGGAAAATGAAACAATTTATTTGGGTCAGGAAAGAAGATCAACGGAAAGAAGATCAGGTGGGTGGCACCAGCCATTTGTTTTTTGCCTACCTGGAAGCAATCATCACAACTTTGTAAGGGTATGCATTGGGTAAGGTTTGTTTGTTTGGATGGGAGGGTGTAGCCTTCGCCTGCCCCTCCTCACTAAGGGTATCCTCTTAAAGGGATCTGGGGGTGTGGATTCTGTCCAATGCCTGGACGTGGGCTGTTGGAATGTCACTGCTCCAATGGGGAGCCCTCAGAGGGCCCCTATTTGATGTAAGTCATAGGGCTCCCCCTATTGGTGGTTTACCCTGCAGATGGGGGCGACTCAAGATATGCTGGCTTCACCCAAAGCCTAAGCCAAACCACCAGTATCTGTAAACACTAAATCTGTGGCCTATTAGAACCCATAAACAAAAATAATTCTTTCTGTGTAATTATTGTTTGTAAGGGTCACAGGGCTTTGGCATGCAAGTGGGGCTGAACAAAATAACATGCAAATTCTCATATGTTACTTCAAATGCCATTCTCAGCAATCTACACATTCTGCATATATAAAACATACAGATACAGAATACAGATTCAATGTGCCAGATGAGTTTATTTTTTTATGATGAATTTCACCAATTATGAAAAAGAAAACCCATGAGGCCTGAGCTCCTCCTCTCACAACTAGGCTCCCAATTTCTTCTGCAGCTACCAAGAATAGTGGAATTAACAAGGAGGAGAGCTTGCTGTCTTGTATCTACCCTTCAAATTCAATTTTCTTTGTGGATATCTCAGCATTCCAGCATTTTGCTTCAATTTTAAGCAGTTGAAGGTCACGGTGTCCTAAGAGTTTTCCATCAAGGGCACACAAGTCTTCAGTTGCACAGCCTTTGAATTTGAGCCTTTGAATTGAATGATATTCATCTGTGTAACACAAAGAATAACCTTTGCACGAGTTCTTTATTGGGGCTTTGGGGAAAGGGATGACTGTGGTTATTAAAGCTCAACCAACACACTGACAATACACACTCACCAACCAATCTGACAGCCAAGTATCACTAGCTTTGAAGTTGGGTTTCCTGGCTAATACCAACGTGATGCATTGGAAGTTACCCTCTGCCACAGTTTCTAGAAAAAGAGGTGCTGGAACTCAACATGAGTGCCTCCCTTGTTCTCTTACAACGGCAATGGCACCCACTTGAGAGTTGCTAGAACTGAGTTCTGGCTGGAAAAAAGCTCTGGTCTTCCACCCCATGTATTTTGCTAGACTAAGGCAGCAGTTCTTTTGCACACTTGTGATGCACTAAGATTCAATTAACACAGTGCAACTTATTTCTTAGGAAATATGAACAGAGGTGCACTATAGTACCCTTCTTTCTCCCAGACTCCTTTACTTTTGAATGTTTGGCCAAAGTGTGTGGTTCTGTCCTTCTGCTCCAGCACCAAATGGTGCATACTGCTGTGAGGAGAAGCTGTGATGTGCTGGCTGGTCCTGCACCCTCCCCTGTATCCCTCTCCTCTGCTCCTCCTTGTGGATTAGAGGACAAAGGTGTGCTGTATGGAGTCTGCTGTGCTTTGTAGGCCCCCCAGTCTCACACAAGGTAAAACCTTGCACATGAGTGAGCCTGTCCCCTCTTGTTGTTGTGCACATCATGTGGCGATAGTTTGGAATCCAAAACAAGACTAGAGCATTGCCCTTTCCCTCAGAGAAAGAAATCAAAGCTATGCACAAATATCAGTCATTGCTTTTCTGGAAATGCGAAAGAGACAGAAGCAGGTGATATTACTCACTTGGTAAACCTGTTATAATGGAAGTACCACTATTATAGAAAATGCACTTGGTCTCATTGGCAAGGCAGCTGACATACCCCTCACGTTGGCAATTTTTATACATTTGTTTAGTATCATTGGTGATCCTGAAGCAGGCTGGGCACTGTAGACCATTGGGGAAAAGATCTTCACGTGGTGGAACTACCAAAATAAAAACCTACAGTCAGCATATGGATACACCTCATTCCCCATTCTCTTTATTGTACTTTTATTTTGATTTGTTTCTTGCCTTCTAGTAGCTGCTGACACTAGCCTGACATGCTACCTCCACATTGTGTCCTGCATTAATGATGATGGTGATAATGATGATATTTTTAATAATAATATTTTATTTCTATCCCGCCAATCTAGCACAGTTTCCCCAGTCACTCTGGGTGGCATTCAACAGAACACTAAAAACAGAATAAAACTTCAAACATTAAAAACTTCCAAAAATAGGGCTGCCTTCAGATGACTTCTAAATGTCGAATAGTTGTTTATTTCCTTGACATCAGATGGGAGGGCATTCTGCAGGGCACCATTACCAAGAAGGCCCTCTGTCTGGTTCCCTGTGACCTTACTTCTCATAGAGAGGGAACCGTCAGAAGGCCATCAATGCTGGGCTGAAGGATGGAGGTGGAGTCACTACTTCAGGTATACCGGGCCGAGGCCATTTAGGACTTTAAAGGTCAGCACCAACACTTCAAATTGTTTTTGGAAACGTACTGGGCGCCAATGTAGGTCTTTCAAGACTGGTGTTATATGTTCTCGGTGGCCACTCCCAGTCACCAGTCTAGCTGCCGCATTCTGGATCAGTTGCAGTTTCTGGGTAGGACCACATACAGCATGTTGCAGTAATCTAAGCGGGAGATAACTAGAGCATGCACCACTCTGGCAAGACAGTCTGCGGGCAGCCTGCATACCAGATTTGACCTGTGCCTCCATGGACAGCTGAGAGTCCAAAATGACTCCCAGGCTGCGCACCTGGTCTGTCAGGGGCACAGTTACCCCATTCAGGACCAGGGAGTCCCCCACACCCGCCTGCCCCCAGTTTCCCCAAAGCAGTACTTCTGTCTTGTCAGGATTCAACCTCAATCTATTAGCCATCATTTATCCTGCAACCACCTCCAGGCACTCACACAGGATCTTCACCTGGTTAGATTTGAAAAGAGAGCTAGAGCTGGATATCATCTGCATACTGATGAACACCCAGCCCAACCCCCCTGACGATCTATCTCAGTGGCTTCATATAGATAATATAAGCGTGGGAGAGAGGAGAGAACCCTGAAGCACTGCACAAATGAGAGCCCCTCTATATGGTTCATAAGGATGTTATGGTCAAAGGCCACTAAGAGATCCAGCAGAACTAGGAAACAGCTTTCATCCTTATCCCTAGCCTGCCAGAGATCATCGACCAGTGCAACCAATGCGGTTTCTGTCCCATGATGAGGCCTGAATCCTGATTGGAAGGGATCCAAATAGTCCACATTCTCCAGGTGTGCTTGGAGTTGTTCAGCAACCACCCGCTCAATCACCTCGCCCAAGAATGGAAGATTTGAGACTGGGCAATAGTTGCCCATATCGGCTGGGTCCAGAGATATTTTTTTTAAGAAGCGGTTTAATGACCACCTATTTCAGCGGGGCTGGGAAGACTCCCTCACAGAACATTCACCACCCTGCAGAGCCCATCACCCAGCCTTCCAGGCTTGTTTTTATGAGCCAGGATAGGCAAGGTACAAGGAGACAGGTGTTTGGTTTCACTCGTCCAAGCATCCTGTCCACATACTCAGAGGTAACAGATTGGAATTTATCCCATGCAACTAGACTAGAATTTATCCCATGCAACTCACCCTACTCACACGGTTGGAGTCTACCTCTTTCTGAATCCAAGTGACTTTATCTGCAAAAAACTTTGCAAAATCCTTGCAGGAGATCTTGGGGGCCTACGGGACCGCCTCTCCTGGTATGTCCCACGGAGGACCTTACAGTCTTCAAACAAAAAGATTTTCAAGGTCCCGGGCCACAGGGAGGTTAGGCTGGCCTCAGCCAGAGCCAGGGCTTTTTCAGCTGTGGCCCTGATCTGGTGGAATGTTCTGTCACAAGAGACTAGGGCCCTGTGGGACTTGACATCTTTCCGCAGGGCCTGCAAGACAGAGCTGTTCCACCAGGCCTTTGGCCAAGGCACAGTCTGACTCCCTCCTTTGGTAATCCTCACAGAACTCTAGCCCATTGATTGCCATTAATTTGATTTTGAACTGAGCTTAAAATGAATTGATTTTACAATGTTGTGTTACTTTTATTGTTGTTAGCCACTTTGAGACCTGCTTTGGCTGGGGAGAGAAGGATATAAATAATTTTATTTTATCATTATTATTATTATCAGGCCCCGATGGCACAGGTGGTTCTGTAAGATTCCGAACCACCTGAAAGTCTCCTGCTGCTGTTTTCTGCAGATGCAATAGAGGCGGTGAAGAAGGGTTGGGTTGGGTTTTCCCACGGGAAAGGAGACTGGATGTGACGTACACTGGTTTCCTGTTTTTCTTAGTTCTCTCTGTGCTTTAGAGGAGAGAGGAAGCTTCTCTGCTCACAGCAGAAGCAAGATGCATGTATGTAATCTCTCAGCTTTGAAGTGTAAATAAAGTAATGTAGAGTATGTGGCACGTACTCCTCATCATTCCGCTGTACTCGGGACTCTGCAAAATCAACATTCCTACTAGTCCACATCCTCCGGGCGTGCTTGGAGTTGTTCAGCAACCACCCGCTCAATCACCTTGCCCAAGAATGGAAGATTTGAGACTGGGCAATAGTTGGCCATATCAGCTGGGTCCAGAGATGTTTTTTTAAGAAGTGGTTTAATGACTGCCTATTTCAGCGGGGCTGGGAAAACTTCCTCACAGAGCATTCACCACCCTGCAGAGCCCATCACCCAGCCCTTCCAGGCTTGTTTTTATGAGCCAGGATGGGCAAGGTTCAAGGAGACAGGTGTTTGGTTTCACTTGTCCAAGCATCCTGTCCACAAATATTATTATTATTATTATTATTATTATTATTATTATTATTAGGCCCCAATGGTACAGGTGGTTCTGTAAGATTCCCAAGCACCTGAAAGAGTCTCCTACTGCTGTTTTCTGCAGATGCAATAGAGGCGGTGAAGAAGGTCCTCTTCGCCGTTGATATCACCACTTGATAGGCTCGACCTTGAGCTGTAACCCGTTGAGCTGTAACCCTTGTTAACTCTGCATTCCAGTAGGACACCAGGGAATCAGCTAAAGAGCCATCAACTTGGGAGAAAAAAATCCCCTACCATTCCCTGGAAACCATTAGGATCCATTAAGTGGTGAGGGCAGACCATCCAAATCTGTCCCATCTCCCTGCAGAGTGGAAGGGTCACGGAGAAGTCCAGCTGCACCAGGAAGTGATCTGACCATGGCACTTCTTTAGTTTCACTTTTACTTAGTGTCAAATCACCCACATTCATAGAAGTAAACACCAGGTCTAAGGTGTGTCTATGACTGAGTTGGGCCAGACTTATTCAGGGACATCCCCATGGAGGCCATGCTTTCCACAAAGTCCCAAGCAAACCCTTATAAGGTCGTGTCTGCATGGATGTTAAAATCCCCTAGGACAACCAAACTAGGTGTCTCCAGGAGCACATCCACCATGACCTGAAGTAGCTCGGCCAGGGAATCCTTCGTGCAGCAGGGAGGTTGGTACACCAAAAGGAATTCTGTCCTGCCCCTATTGCCCAACTTCCAGAACATTGGGAAAACTGAGTCTTCCCAATAGGACGCCTGGTCCAAGCTAATGACTTCCTAAAAATCACTGCAACCCCCTCTCCCCACCCACATGACCTGGGTTGCTCTCTGTCTCTGTCACACATGCCAGGTCAAGTCCCCCATCCATAGATGGCAGTGGTGTTACTGATTATTGACCTGGCATTGCACAGCAGCACCTTCAGGTCATGCGGGTCTTCGTTGCTGATTCCAATATGCTTCCGGTAAAGACCGGACCTGGAGGCAGAGGTAGTCGTCAAACAACGACAAAACCTGCCTTTTTGGTATTGACATGGTCTGGCCTTTAGCGTAACTCCTCCTTCTACCCCTGATCACAGAGATTGGGCATCCCAGAGAATCCTCTCCTGTGTAACCTGCCCCAGACATTCTGTCGGCTAGTGCCCACTCCCAGGCAGCCCTAACCCTCATTTGCCATCAACTTTGAAGAACAGACATATCTGCTGAGCATTTATAAAAAATATTGTTGTGTTTCACCTTTTGTCATGCACACTACTGTTTTGTGGAGTTCTCACTTGGCAGCAGTCTATCAGGCAAGCTCCCTGCTCTATGATTCTAACTCTCTGAATGTACGGACAGCTGCATTCTCTTGGGGGTAATCTCTCTCTCTCTCTCTCTGTGTGTGTGTGTGTGTGTGTGTAAGCAAGGAGTGGGCAGGCCCAGAATCCACATGGGGGAGAGTGATTCCCAGATTTTCCGGATTTCTACTTCTCTTCCTTCAGCCCCACCAACAGCTTGTTTGAAATGTGACAGATTTAATATGCTTTTATTCTATTGTAATTTTAACTTTTTAGAATTCTATATTTATTTATTTTTTACAATCCAGGATTGTATAAATTTAATTAAAAAATAAAGTGATATGCCAAAGGATTTCTAACACTTCTACATATGTCTACTGAGAATTTACTCCAAGTGAACCGGCCTTGAGAGGAAGTTGGCACAATTACGTTGCCCACTACAAGGGTGGTAAACTGATTATCAGCCCCGCGGGGAAACCCCTGTCATTGGCTTACTGTCCCAAGTGCTCTGACACCGAGCCCCCTCTGCTTGAGATGGGGGGGGGGCTTTGGGTAGGAGGCAGTAGGGTTCCTGGCTCCTGTCATAGCCTAGTGCCTCCTTCCCCAAGCCCAGGAAGCATTTGCTCAACTTTGGTCAGGAGGCATGATGCTCTGACAGGGTCTGAGAGTGCTCCCACCACCTCCCCCAAGCCCACCTGGATTTGGGTTGAAGGCAGCACGGTTCCAGGATCCTGTCTGGGACTCATGCCTGCTTTCCCAAGCTTGGGAAGAATTTGATCAGCTTAAGAAAGGAGGTGGTCTGATGGGGTCCCCAAGGCCTCCTGAATCCTCCCCCCCCCCCAAAAAAAATGTGGCAGAACTATGTCCCAGCATGTTCCGCCAGAAAAAAACCACTGTTTTTATGAGCCCTTGACCTTCAGAGATGCAGATACTCACGGTGGACAGGTTCCTTATTGCACTCATCTGTTTCGCAGCAGACCATCTTCAGCTGGAGGAATTTACCTTGAGCTGAACTGAAGCTGTAATCACCTGTGTGGCAACCTTGGGGAGGCACACATCCCCGGAAAGTTGACACTTTATAATTTGGAACTGAAAAGAACAAAAGGAAATAAATCACAAGATCTGCAAAAAATTCTGGTTAATTCCCTCCATATATATATATATTTAATGATACATCCCTTTAACTACATTTTTTTCTTCAGTGAGAAACTACATAATGCACAGTTCTTGAACCAAGAAATGAACCAAAACACAATTCTCCTTCAAATTCAAATTCCATAATTCTCCAACCAAACAGTGCATACAAATATGCAAATATTAAGAAAAAAACAAGCATAGAAACAGTGGGTGGTATTTCAATTGTTTACTCTGAGTAGGATATAGTTGAATGCCACTCAGCTATATGAGTTCAAACAACCAACAGAGTTACTTTGTATTAGGGGGGAATCATCTGATTTCTCAGATGGGCATGCAGATGAAGAGAGATCTGGAAGCTGAAACCTAGAATGACCAATGTTCCAGGAATCATTGTGAGGCCAAGGGGCCATATAGCCCATCCTTGTGTGCTTAAATCACAGGATGCTCAGGATAAAAAGATGATGTGGCTGCTCTTGAGCCAGCAATCCCATGAATTGCTCCAAAATTCACAGACAGTGAAGATGCGTGACGTAGTCTTAGTGTCATTGCACTCTGAGTTCTCATCGCCCAGCAAGAATTTTAAGGCAACAGGGGGTCTCTGAGCACGACATTATATCACACCTCTTCTTTCACAGGATGTTAGTTCAAGTAAGGAGAGATAGGGTTGCTAGAAAACCATTTTTCCATTATAATATCTCATCTGGAACAGCTGACGTAACAGCAAAGAGAAAAAGAACTTGTAGGTGCCCAAAATGATGCATGCATTGAATTTGTAATAATATTTAACTGAATACCTTGCCTTATGATGGAAGGCAAACCAAAGCCAAACCAGAGTTCACTGCATCTGGTATAGTGTGGACTACTAGTTAATGCAGTGGTGAATAATTTGTGGCTAATTCTTCTTGTGGCACTTTTTACGATAATAAATAACTCAGGCAAAATACCGTCTAGCTGGAAACATGCAATAGTAGTCCCAATCTTTAAGAGAGGCCAGTCAAATGTGCCTTCTAATTATAGGCCAATCAGTCTGCTTTCAATTATAGGAAAGCTGTATGCCCACTTTCTCTGTAACAAACTGACAACTTTTCTAAATGACTATAATATACTATCTGAAGCTCAGGCAGCTTTCCGCAAGAACCACTCAACATCAGACTACTGTCTAATGCTGTCCCTCCTAGCCGAGAAGTACAGCAGGCCCCTACAGGGAAAACTCTTTGTGGCCTTTATGGACCTGAAATCTGCCTTTGATTCCATCCCCAGATTCCAACTATGGTCCAAATTACATCTAGTACTGAAGGATAATTTTCTTCTATATCTTATTAAAGCCCTGTACTGTGGAAGAAATTTGAAGGTTAGGTGTGGGTTGCAGGGCCAGCTCTCAGACGATATTGTGATGCACAGGTGAGTGAGACAGGGATGCATTTTGGCACATACTTTGTTCAGTTTGTTTCTGAATGATTTAGAGGCAAGCTTGATGGACCCTGATGGCCATCATCCAAAAACAGGGATGAGAATGACCCCTCTCTTGTTGTATGCGGATGACGCGGCAATCCTCTCCTGAACCTGACCTGGCCTGAACTACCAACTAAGGAAATTCTCAGACTACTGCTCTGGTAATGGGTTATCCATCAATTATGAAAAATCAAGTCCTGGTGTTTGAGAAGAGATTCTCCCCGAGTAAATGGGTTCTGGATGGTCAAAAACTAGAGCAGACCAAATTCTTCCAGTACCTAGGGCTTCTATTCCATCATTCCATGTCCTGGAAACATCATTGGCAGACTGCCTATCAAAAGGCAGAGGTAAGCAAACTGGCTAAACTTTGATTGTTTTATACAAGGGGGGGTCATTATGTTTCATCAGCAATTAAGGTATTTAATGCAAATTCTGTCTCTCAACTCCTCTACGCCTCAAAAGTCTGGTTCAATGGCTCATTTTCCAGGTTCAATGGCTTCCAGGCAAAGTTTCTCCAGTCCTTCCTACAAGTTCCAAACTGGGTTCCAATTGCAATACTATGTTCAGAAACAGGTGAATGTCCTTTATCAACTAAAGCATGGTGGGCTGCCCTGAGATACTGGCTCAAGATCTCAGTCTTTGTCCTAGGGCAGGGGTTACTTCCATACCTAAACAACAAGGAGTTTACCAGCTCATGGATGAAAATTATAGTTCGAAAAACTACTTCAGTTGGTATGCCACCTTCTCTCCTATTCCATCTGGGCTATGATACCGCCCTTGAATCTCTGAGGCAAAGGCTCTGGGACATTCACATAGTGATCTCCGATCTCAATCTCATGTTATCTGTGGCCCATTAGCGGTAGGAATTCACTATGGGTTCGAGTTTCAGATACCTGCATATCTCAGAAATTTGTCTGTACCAACATATTGGTGTATTTTCATCAAAGCCAGATTAAATGTATTCCCATTAGAAGTGTTAAATGGCAGACTGAGTAGTACCCCTTACCAAAATAGGATCTCTGTGTGCTATCAGGACGTCGACTGTATGAGGCATATTTTATTGCACTGTGGACAATATGATCAAGCTAGGGAACTATTGATTTTCACTTTTGGTAAATCAGCCAGGTCATCTTGAAGCCTACTATATCAAATAGCTTCTGGATGACAAGTCCAATGAAATCACAGTGGCCGTGGCAAAGTTGTTTTCAGTAGTCATATAAATCAAAGATCAACATACCCATGACTAAACAAATAACGCTTCATTCTCCCTTCCTGGGGGGGGGGGGTTGGGGGGGGTTGTCTGTATGAATTTGTATTTTATTTTATTTTGAATTTTGTGGCCCTACAGAATTTACTGGACTACAGCTTGCATCATCTCTAGCCATTGACCATACTGGCTGAGGGGGATGGGAGCGGTAGTCCAGAAATGTCTAAAGGGCCAAAGGTTAATCAACCGCAGGCTGATGCATGCCAGGATCTCTCTGATGAAGCCTGCATGTGATGGAAAGTGAAAAGATATGCTAGAGTAAGATTATGTGGCTGAGTATGGGTGCTTAGTGTTGGACTGGAATCTGAGACGCCAGGGTTTAAATCCCCACTCAGCCATGAAGCTCACTGGGTGACCTTGGGGAGTCCCTGCCTCTCAGCATAATAAACCTGACATGGTTAAATGCACAAAAGAAGAACCATTTCCTTGGAGAAATTGTGGGCTATAAAGGCAATAAATAAATACTAAATAATGCTAATTTACACAAGAAAGTCATTCCTTGGGGTGAACAAGAGTAAATGAGAAGATTCAGCTCACCTATGTTGCTACTCACAGCAATAGAGGAACAGATTTGAGTATTCTTGCAGGGTTGACGGCTGCTCTTTTCACATGAGGTACTCTTTTCATAACAGTAGTCACATGAAATAAATGCCGCTGCAGAAAGAAGATAGAGGTTGGTGGAAGAGATTTCTTGAGATGGTAAAGAACTATAATGTGGGAGAAGGTGTCCTTCTTCTTAAGCAGGTGTCATGCAAAAGAGTAGATGTGTGTTAGCTGTAATGTTCATATTAATTATTGGGTGCCATATTTAGCCAATGCAACCTTCCCTTCCACAGAATGGCTTCTTTGAGTATCCCTCTATGCACCGGCTGGAAAAAAGAAATAGGAAAAGGGACAGAAATATCTCAGTCTTGATGCATGCCAATGATTTAATACTCTGAACTACCCTGCTTCATGTGGGAAGAATCATATTGAAGTCAAAGCACCAAAAACCAAAGGAGCATAAATGAAATTCTATTACAATAAGGGAGGGCAGCTGAATGAAGCTGTCCTAAAGATACTTTGTAGAAAGGGCTTACTGAAATGCTCTATGGCACTGAAATCTGGGGCTCTGAGTCAAATTCCCTTAAAGTTTTTGAAACTGTGAAGAATAAAAATGATTTTGAAACTATACACTCTACCACCAGTAATATCAACAGCTTTTATTTCTACAGAATCTAGGTGGCCAAGAATTAAGGCAAGAGTGAAATGTGCTCAGTTAAAGTGTGTATGTGTGTGCATGTGTTTTAAATTGCTTCTATGCCAATGCAACATTTTCCTGTGCTGTACTATATGGAATTGTGGCCAAGCTTTTTTTTAGTGATTGTTAGGTTTAATCTGAAATCAAGCTAGAATTAAGTTTGTTGATTTCTCTGGTATCTTCTCTCTCTTACATCATGGGTGTTGGTATAGATTTGTTTGTTCTGTGTTATTTTTGTATACTATCGCTACAAGTTTTTTATGGCCTTTGACTTTGAATCAATGTTAGCTAAGGGACCTGCAACTACTTAGAAATGGCAAGTTTTCCCCTTGGTATCCACTACTGAGAACAAAGCTTTCTAGAGATATTTATCACATCAAAGGTTTGCCAATCTCCTTTGTTGAGCTCCATTTCCAAGTGAAACCCAGGACAGCCTTGGATGTCTGCTATAACAAGGTCCTGTATGCAGAGGCTTTGCATTTCTGATTCACCTCAGGTGGAATTCATGACTCATACCATCTCCTGGTATGCCCCGCAGAGGACCTTAAGGTCCATGAATAATCATAGTATAGAGGTCCCGGGCCCTAAGGACGTCAGATTATCCTCCGCCAGGGCCAGGGCTAGGGCCTTGTCAGTGATGGCTCTGACCTGGCGAAATACTCTGTCCCATGAGACCAGGGCCCTGCAGGATTTAACTTCCTTCCGCAGGGCCTGTAAGACAGAGCTATTCCGCCTGGCTTTCAATATAAACTTAGTCTGATCTTTCATTCCCCATCCTTCCCTCCCCCTCCCCTTTTTATGAAGATTACCATCTCTGGGATCCCACAGCTAATTCCCCCCGTCTCCTCGCTGGCCCAAATAGGACTAATTTAGCCAGCTAGCCCTGGTGATCATCTAATGTTTATCGGATGGATTTTCCCCTAAATTGATTTTTGAATTCTGAATTTATTGTTATTCACGTTTTATACAGAATTTTAAGCTGTTTTTGTTGCATCAATTAAGTGTTGAAATTTGTTGTTAGCCGCCCTGAGCCCGTTTTTTGGAACCGGGAAGGGCGGCGTATAAATAAAATTATTTTTATTATTATTAATGTGCTCCTTTAATAGAAACCTAAGAGATCACTTTCTGAAATCTTTGTTTCCGAAAGCAACACCAGAGAAGAAATAGTTTGGCTTCTTTTGTAAGACAATAATGGCTTTTTAGAATGCCCCTCTATGCACTGGCTGAAAAAATTAATAGGAAAAGGAATTAGATAAGATTGCTAAAAGTTGTTTTGGTGATTGTAAGGTTTAATGTGATATCAAGGTAAAATTAAGCTTGTTGGTTTCTCTGGTATCTTCTAACCCAAACATTATGGATGTTGGCTTATATTCTGGATGTCTGCTCTATATTATTTTATTAATACCATTGCTACAAGTTTGTCGTGGCCTTTGGCTAGTGCAATAAAGTTATGAACTATACATGAAATGCTCACTGCTGTTCCAGTACTTGAGATTTTCTCACTCACACATCATTTTCCCATTACCTGAGTCTTGTCTTCGAAGGGAGCTTGGCTTAGAGAACACTTACTAAGGGCAACAATATTAGAGAAGCAGGTAATGGTTGGTTATATACACACCCAAACACACACACACACACACACACACACACACACAGAAAGGGGGAGAGGGAGAGGGAGAGAGAGATTGAGAATTACCTCTTAATCAGGGTGGTATATATGTTAGGGGCTTTTTATTGCATATTTTAACTATGATGTACATTTTAATCATTCTGGATTATAACAAAGATGCAGATTTCTTTTGTTGCTGTTGTTTCTAAATAGCAGAGAAGCCATTTGGGAATGAAGCAATACATATATTAATGAATAAATAATAATATATTCTAGATAGAATGGCTTTCCTAAGTATCCTGGAAACTGTAGCCTTCACTTCTTCGTATGGTTAATCAGATTCCTCCGTCACAAAAATACGTGTTTGCAACTGACTGTACTTGGTCATCAAGGCTTAAGTGCTTAAACTCTTGAGTTTACTCCCCTTGGTAAGCCAGCAGTCCTTACTCTCTATTATGCTGATATCCTGTCTTCTCGCACATTCCCACCCAAGCAGCAAACATTTCTGGAGTCATCAAAAGATGACAAAAGGAATCCCATTCTATTGTTTCCTACTTACCTGAAGAAGGCAGGGCTAAGAGGAGGCTCAGAAGTGTTTTCATCATTTTTGAAAGATCTGGAAACTCAGAGATGGACCAGGCAAGAGAACTGATACAGGGAGAGCTTTTACTTCGAGATATTTATAGGCCATCATGGCTTCATAGTGCCTGAAGGTACTGGCGGCTTCAATAAGGAAGACTGATTCTCCTGTCAGGGAAGTGGTCATCCTCCCCCCATAGGGAAAAAGGGAAGATAAGTGGGCTCCTGTGCTTTCTTAATTACCGGTAAATTTATTTTGGTGTGCAGTTCCTTCAGGGGGTGGATAGAAGGCCAACTTAAAGCCTACTCTACTCCTCGCAAGGTAGGTGTCAGGGAACTGCCATCGGAGCTCCAAGTGGTGGAGGGGCTCCAGGATGCTAGGAGACCCTCGGATGCTGAGGAGGGAACCAGCAGGGGGAGAGGGAGAGTTTCAGCGGAAACAGAGTCGGAGGAACGGCTCCGAGACGCTTCCAGTGAGAACAGCGGGGAGAGCTCAGGACCTCCCCTTGGGACGCCTACTTTGCGCAGGAAGCTGTCATGTAGAGAATCAAGGCGTAGAGTTTCTGTCAAAGAACTCTTATGTTGGAGTAAATTCCGGAAACGCCCACTGACAGATTCTGCCAGCGATTAAGGCAGCCATGCACTGATGGCTGCGCGGAGAGGGACAGTTTTGAAACTGATTACAAGACTCTGAGAGTGTAAGCGCTCACACACAAGTAGCCCCATATCTCATCACAGTAGGCTTCCCCAGTAATATCAGAATTAGAAACCTTAGACTACATTTTCCACATAAAATTTGTTTCCTCTGATGAAATTCATGGTTCCTAAGTTATAAATGAAAAAGGTGCCCTACCAAAATCCCCCCTTTTTAAATCTTGCCCCATTTCTATTCTCCCAATGCAATGGGTATAGAAACATACAATCTGCTCCTTTCAGACAGTGGCATAGCGTGGGAGGTGCGGGGGGGGGCCGGCCGCACCGGGCGCAACATCTGGGGGGGTGCGCTTGCACTCGCAGCTCTCTGCCCCTACCTGGCTCACTTACTCTCTCTCACTACAGTGCTGGCTGTGCGAATCCGATCCGAGCCGCCTGGTCGCCGCCCACTGTGTGTGGGGGGGTGCCAGGCGTGCGGTTAGGGGGCGCAATCCACGGGTTAGGGGGCGCAAATTAGCCCTCAGCCTAACGTTCCAGGTCGCCCTGGAGGAGGCCCTGGCAGCAGAAGCTGCCGAGAGGTTGATGCAAGAAGCACAGCCGAGCCTGCCGTCCCAACCAAGAGTCCAACATGAAGACCTCACCGACAACTCAGGATCTGCCAGGGAGGAGGTGCACCGAGTACAGCAGCACACTCAAGCAGCTCACAGACCATTTATGTAGAGGTACAAATAGAGGGGGCCTCGTGCCACATGGAGCTTGACATGAATTCAACTCTATCCATAATCTCGGCAAGGACCTTAAGGAAACTGTGTCCTAGTGGGGGTCCCAAACTCAGGCCAGCCCCATTCACCCTCCGGGATTTCCAGAAACGTAAGGTCACCACAATGGGGGTGGGGACCTTTAGGGTGCAATATCGAGGGCGAACGCGGCAACTGGACTTACTTGTGGTCAAGGGCCCCTACATTAGCTTACTGGGATTGGTATGGTTTGGACCACTGGGGCTAGCCTTCACTGGGGTGAACAGCACTAGCTTACAAGGAATTTCCATATGCAAGGAATTTCCAGGGGTTTTCGATGGGAAAGTGGGACAGTATACGGGGCCCCCCATTGCTCTACAGCTTGATCCCGCAACACAACCTGTCAGGGTCAAGGCCCGCCGGGTCCCATTCGCCCTGAAACCCCATATAGACGAGGAATTGGACCGGCTCGTGAAGCAAGGAGTGCTGGAGCCTGTGCCTAATGCCCCCTGGGTAACCCCAATCGTCACACCCGTCAAGCCTAATGGTTCGGTCCGCATCTGCGCAGACTACAAATATAGCATAAACAAGGCCCTCGCGGCCCACGCATACCCAGTGCCAGTGGTCAGCCATGTTCTTGCCAACCTGGCTGGGTCAAAAAAAATTGGCAAGCTGGACTTAGCCCAAGCATATCAACAGCTGCCGGTAGATGAGGCCACAGCAGAGGCACAGATGATTGTGACGCATAGAGGAGCATTCAGGGTAAAATGGCTGCAATTCGGTGTCAGAGTGGCACCAGGCAAATTACAGAATCTAATGAACTCTCTCCTTAAAGGGATTCCTGGCGTCACCCCCTTCTTCGATGATGTGTTGATTGCTGGGCCCACACCAGAGGAGTTTGAGGACCGCCTCCGCACCGTTCTGCACCATTTCCAGACGGCGGGTCTCAAGGTGAAGCGGGGAAAATGTCTACTAGGAGTGCCTCAGGTGGACTTTCTGGGATTTATGGTGGATGCAGAAGGGGTCCACCCGACTGGGGACAAGGTACGAGCCATTTGTGATGCCCCAGTGCCCAAGAGCAAGACTGAACTTCAGGCCTTCTTGGGACTATTGAACTTTTACCATTCCTTCCTTCCCCACAAGGCGGCAGTAGCAGAGCCCCTACACAGAATCCTGGACAAGCAGGTCCCTTGGGTGTGGGGCCAGTGCCAGGAGGTCGCATTCCAGGCAGTCAAGGACTTGCTTGTCTCAAACTCGGTCTTGGCACACTTCAACGAGAGGCTGCCGGTGGTGCTAGCATGCGACGCCTCGCCCTATGGCATTGGCGCTGCCCTGGGACACCAACTCCCGGATGGAAGAGAGGTGCCGGTGGCATTCTTTTCCCAGACACTCAACACAATTGAGCGGAACTACTCGCAAATCGACAAGGAGGGTCTGGCAATCGTGAAGGGAGTAAAAAAAATCCATGATTTCTTGTACGGGAGGCCCTTTACCGTGGTGACTGACCACAAGCCGTTGCTTGGCTTGTTTGCCCCCCAAAAGCAGACCCCCCAAGTGCTGTCTCCTCATGTCCTCAGGTGGTCAATTTTCCTTGCCAGCTACCAGTATGCACTGATTCACTGCCCTGGGAAGGCGATGGGCCACCCGAACACCATCAGCAGGCTACCACTACCAGAAACAGGCCCCGACCCAGCACCTGCACAAGAGGTTATGAGCCTGGAGCTGTTTCCCAAATGCCCCATTCAGGCACAAGAAGTTGCACACCATTCCAAGAAAGATAGGGTCATCTCCCAGGTCCTGGACTGGGTGTGGAGTGGATGGCCCAGCAACAGCCCCAGGCCAGAATTCGCTGGCTACACAACCCGCAAACATGAACAGTTGGCCCACAAGGGGTGCCTGTAATGGGGAAGCAGGGTTGTTGTTCCCCAGCCCCTCTGCAAAAGGGTCCTCACAGCCCTACATGAGACACACCCAGGGGTAGTGAGAATGAAGGCCCTTGCCAGGAGTTATGTGTGGTGGCCGGGGATCGACGGAGAGATAGAGGCCTGGGTCAAACACTGCCAGGCCTGCCAAGAATCCCACCCAGATCCCCCAAGGGCCCCAGTCCAGTCCTGGGAGTCTGCCCGAGCACCATGGTAACGCCTGCATCTGAACTTCGCTGGCCCCTTTCAGGGGAAAACATTCTTCATAGTGGTGGATTCCTGCACCAAATGGCTGGAAGTCGCACTGGTACCGTCCACTTCCACGTTCACAGTCATCTGGGTACTACACAGGCTGTTTGCAACCCATGGGCTCCCTGACACTCTCGTCTCAGACAACGGGACTGCATTTACATCAAGAAAATTCCATACCTGCATAGTGCAGAACGCCATCCGCTACATCCATTCAGCGCCATTCCACCCTGCCACCAATGGCCAAGCAGAATGCATGGTGCGGACCACCAAGGACACCCTCCACCCCATGACGCAAGGGGATTGGCAGTACCGCCTTGCCACATTCCTTCTAGCACAGCACAGCACCCCCAGCTCAAAGACTGGCTGGAGCCCCGCTGAACTACTAATGGGTCGGCGCCTTGCAATCAGATTGGACCGCCTTCACCCCGATAGAGCTCAGGATGAGGTAGGGGTGGGGGAAGGCAGGAACCCCCGGACCTTCGTGGCCCACGACCCAGTGTACGCAAAGAATTTTGGGGCAGGCCCAGCATGGGTACCCACCACAGTCACCAGGGTCACTGGCCCTGTGTCGTACGAGGTGCTAACAGATGGGGGGCAATGCTGGTGCCGCCACTGCGACCAGATACAACGATGATTCGTGGGAGAAAACCAGGAGGAGGACAGGTCAGAGGAGTCCCAAGGGAAGAGTGGGGCAGTGAGGCCCATAGAACAGGGGGGGCAGCAGGAGAGGCAGAATCAGTAAATACAGAGAGGACCCGCGAGGCCGAAAGGACATTGGAACCAGAGCCATGACTGAGCGAGCCGGTTGCACCAGACCAAACGTCCCCATCACAGCCAGTATCCTTGGAACACGAGCCAGAATCTGAACCCCAGACCAGGGAACACCCCAGGCCGCAACGCACACATAGGCCGCCAGCGTTCCTTGAGGACTATGAATGCGACCTCCCAGGCAGGACTGGAACTTAGAGGGGAGGGGTGTTATGTACTGTTTTGAATAGGATCCAAAATGCAGCAGTCTGACTGGTCCTAGAACAATAGGATCCAAAATGCAGCTGTCTGATTGGTCCTAGAACAATGCAGCAGTATGATTGGTCTGCAGGAGCCACCCAATCCAGCTCCAGATGGAAGTGAATCCACAACCTGATTGGCCTACAGGAGAACTCCAGAATTAGCCAATCACGTGCAGCCTATTGTGTAAATAATGTCTATAAAGCAGATACTTTGAGGGGACTTCCATTCCCCCTCACCACTATGAGCTGAATAAAGAGCATGAAATCCACTCTTGACTCTGAGTAGATTTCAACAAGGAAGACTGATTCTCCTGTCACGGAAGTAGTAATCCTCCCATAGGGAAAAAGCAATGTTAAGTGGTCTCTAGAGCTGGTGTCAATGACTAAGACAGGGGTCAGACCTTGTGAGGGGCCAGGCTATATTTTGGAGAGGGAAAAAAGGAACAAATTCCTATGCCCCACAAATAGTCCAGAGATGCATTTTAAATAAAAGGACACATTCTGCTCAGGCAAAAACACGCTGATTCCCAGACCGTCCGCGGGCCGGATTTAGAAGGTGATTGTTCCAGATCTGGCCCCTGGGCCTTTGTTTGTTTACCCATGGACTAAGAAGTGTACCTGGTTAGAATCAAACACTCACACAGCATGGAGCCAGCAGTCTCGACAAACTACACAAACAAGGCTATGTTCTCAATCACATTGAACCGGTCAAGTGGAAGGTACTTAGCAATGTGCAAAGCAGCAGTTGAGGAAGACATTGTTGGTTCAGCTTCAGTTTAACTCAAAGGCTATTAGTGCAGCCCAGCAGTGGGATGAGCCAATGGCAGTGAAGCAATGAAATGGGGTATAGGGATGTAAGGTTGAGGTAGAAAGTAAAAATATGTACAGTGGTGTCCCACAAGACGAATGCCTCGCAAGACGGAAAACCCGCTAGACGAAAGGGTTTTCCGTCGCAGAGGCGCTTCGCAAGACAAAGTTCCCTATGGGCTTGCTTCGCAAGACGAAAACGTCTTGTGAAGCTCGCCATTTTTTTTATTGCTTTCCCCCCTTTTTTCAAAGTGGCTAAGCTGTTAATAGCCTTTTAACAGCTTAGCCACTAAGCCCGCTTAGCCACTAATAGCGCTAAATCGCTAATAGCGCTAATCCGCTTAGCCGCCAATGGGGTTGCTTCGCAAGACGAAAAAACCGCTAGAAGAAAAGAATCGCGGAATGGATCCTTTTCGTCTTGCGAGGCACCACTGTATGTGGAAGTAAAGGACAAAGCCATTTCCCTTCCCTGGAGAAATGAAGATGCGGGCTGGACACAAGTCCACCCCATGGATGGGGGTGTGGCTAGCCCTCACGTCATAGGGAGTCCCCTCCATGTCTCGCCCAGGCCAACCAATCTGGCCAGCCAGGTGGAGTTGCGTGCTCTATTTAAGCAGGCTGCGGGAGGAGACACCCCCCTTTTTTCTGGTTCCCGCTCATGCAGTTCTCCCTCCCTCCCTCCCTCCCTCCCTCCCAAGATTAGCTCTTAATCCTTTGATCTTGCTATGGACCTTGGTTGGTCGCCTGATGAAGAGGCCTGGTAGGATTTTTTTCCACTTGGCAAATTGGCACCAGCCATTTGCTTTTTCGCCTACCTCGTAGCAAATTGTCACAACTCTGTAAGGTTGGGGGGTTAGGCATTGGAGTATTTGGTTCGAGGTGAGAGGAGGTAGTGGCCATCACCTACTCCTCCGATTTGCAGCCAAAGCTCACCCAGGAGTTGGTTCTTCTACTTCCATTGTTGGGGAGCGAGAGTCTGTGGCTTTCTTATGAGTCTGGGAGTCTGTGGAAATGTTTTCCTACAAGCGCTAACTGCCTGTAGTTTCTCAATTAAATTTATTTTGGTGTGCAGTTCCTTCAGGAGGTGGATAGAAGGCCAACTTAAAGCCTACTTTACTTCTCGCAAGGTATGAATGAATGAATTTATTAATACGGTCACAGACCAGCTTCAACACACACAATATCACAGATCATAAAAAATATCAGAAATACAAGTGACAATATGCAATAACAAGAATTTAAATATAAAAATTAAAATTAATTGTTAGCGTGCCCCCTGTAATTAACATTTAGGGGATTGGACATTATGGGATACCACTTGCTTCCTGCGATTGATTGCAGACACACAGAATTTAGCTACATTTAATGTAGTCTTGGGCTTCTTGTCCTCTAGCAGTAGTTTTAGACTATGGTATTCTGATTCTTTCCTAGACTTTTGCAAAACAGGTGTAATAAAAGTCAAACGTATATCCTCATAAAGACGACAACATAATAGTACATGTGAAGCAGTTTCAACTTCCAACGAGCCTCAAGGACAGACCCGTGCTGTGTATGGTTTACCCTCAAATCTGCCCTGAAGTAAGGCAGAAGGGAGAACGTTAAATCTGGCGAGGGTAAAAGACCGTCTCTATTTGGGTATCTGAAGACCTGACAGATAGTTAGCTGGAGAGAAACCTCTCCCATGGTCCCTTATTGCTGGATGTTTGATCATTTTGCTCATGTGGCATTGTAATTCTACGTCCCAGATACGCTGGCGGATTGTAGTCCTAGCTTTCTCGAAGCCTGTTGCTATCAGGGTCTGCTGTGGGATCCCTAAGCCTTTGAGCTTTTCCAGCAGTGTAGCTTTCCATCTGGATTGGTAGGTATCTAATAAGGTTAAAGGTGCCAGCCCAACCGGGAAGAAAATAAGCTTTAGCCAATAATGGATCTTCAGTATCCATATCCAAGTACTGATAGGAATTTGCCCAACCTCCAAACGGACCGCTATGTTGAATACGCAAGAGGGGATCCCCAGCAGGCAGCGGAAAAACTTAGTTTGGAATGCCTCTAAGAGAGTAAGGTTTTTAAAGCTGCAGATCTGGGATCCATATAACAATTGTGATAGTATTTTGGCAGCAAAGACCTGGGAGGCTGCCGGTATGTATTGGCCCCCACTCCCATAAAAGAATCTTATTAACGTTTTGGTAGATCTTTCTGCATTTGCAATAGTGTTATTAATCTGAAAGCACCAGGAGCCCCTTTCCTGGAAGGTTACACCCAGGTGTTTAAAGGTTGCTACCTGTTCTATTGAGCGATTGTCTATTCTCCATTTGTGCCTCCTCCTTTTTTTAGAGAACACCATGACTTTGGATTTGTTGTAGTTAATTGTTAGTTGTTCAATGCTGCAGTATTTGGTAAAAGATCTCAGAAGTTTTCTTAGTCCAACACAAGAAAAAGAAATTAAAACTGTGTCATCCGCATATAAAAGGACCGGGAGGAGCGTACCAGCCAATTTGGGGGGATGGGCATTTTCTTTCTCCATATTTCCTACTAGCGAGTTGATATAGAAGTTAAATAAAGTAGGCGCAAGGACACACCCTTGCCTAACCCCCTGGTGGATTTGGATTTCCTTGGATAGGTGGCCCTGTCAGTCACACCTTACCCGGATCCTTGTATTTTCATATAGACTGTGGATGAGATACAGTAGGCGTTTGTTAATATTTGCGGCACTTAGCTTTCCCCAAAGCCTGTCCCTTGGTATTAAATCAAAAGCAGATTTGAAATCTATGAAGGCCACGTATAGGGAACCTCCTTTTCTTGATGTATATTTCTCCGCAAGATGTTGGAGAACAAGGCCCTGGTCTAAGGTTGACCAATTTGCCCTAAAACCCGCCTGTGCTTCTGAAAGAATATGGTTTTGATCCAACCAGTCCACTAATTTATCGCATAGGTGGGCAGCGTACAATTTGCTAATGATGCTTAGGAGGATAATTGGCCTGTAATTAGCCGGATCTGATCGGCTCCCTTTCTTGAATAAAGGGATGATGATTGCTAGTCTCCAGTCCTCAGGGATAGTGGCCGATTGATCTATGCTGGTGAATAGGGCAGCTAGCACAGGGGCCCACCATTCAACATTAGCCTTAAGGAGTTCCGGTGTAATATTGTCTACGTTGGGTGCTTTTCCAGGTTTAAGGGATTGGATGAGCCTATAGATCTCTTCAGTTGCTACTGGGGGCCATTCGGCGCCAATATCACTTGAGGCGGGGGGCATGGCCTGCAGATGTTGATTTGATGTATATAAAGATGTGAAGTAAGCCTCCCAAGTCCCAACTGGTATAGTATAATCAATTTCAATCGGGGAGTCTTGCCAACTTTTCACAACTATTTTCCAAAAAGTGGCTGAGTCTTTCCTTCGAGAGGCCTCTAATAAACGTTGCCACTCCCCCTTTTGGGCCTGAAGCTTTTTCTTTTTAATCAGATCTTTATATTTACGTTTGGCTTCAAACCATTCCGCAGGAAGCAGGGGTAAGTTCGCTGATTTGTAGTTCCTGTACTTATCCAACAAAGAACGCTTCATAGCAATACATTCCTGATCAAACCAGGGATTGGATTTGTTGAGGAATAAAGATTGGCGCGATGTCTTTTTTTGGGTCAGGTGGGGTTGCAAAAGTGAAATCAGATCCTGGAACAAGATTATTCTAGATTCAGAACGTGGTGAGTTTAAGAGATTATCTCTTCTCATGAGGAATATGTCCGAGTATAGCCTTTCAGATGTTTCAGCATTCAGCTTTTCGGACCATCTAATACGCGAGTATCTCAGCTCCATGTTGGAGGACCTGGGAGCTTCAAGTTTAACATTGCAAAATAAGTCTTTTCTTGCATCCAGGAGGAGGCAGAGCGGTAGGTGATCACTATCAACCCTCTCCTCCACTTTGCACTCAAGGGCTCTATTTAGGAGATTAAATGATACCATAACATAGTCGATAGTGGAAGCTCCTGCATTTGATATAAAAGTAAATTCTCCACAAGTCTCCCCATTCTTGTGCCCATTTAGTTTGACCAGGTCCAGCTTGTTAGAAAGACGCAATAGGCACAGACCTGCATAATTACATCCCTTTTCTTTTGAGAGTCTGGTGGGTATAAGATGGTTTTCTTCCACGATGGGTGGCGAGTCGTGGAAGTGTGCATATAGTGCTTCGTCAGACTGGCCAATTCTGGCATTAAGATCACCAGCCACTAGCACTGAAGCTGCAGGGGTTTGAGTCATCAAACCATCAATGTATGTTTCCAGCTCATGCCAGGTGTTTTTAATCAGCTGCTTGCCTCTTTGAGGGGGAAGATATACATTAATCAGTAGCAGGGTGAAGAATCTACTTTTCACTAGTAAGGCCATAGCCAGGTGTTTCAGTGTCTCTAATTTTACTAAGGACACCCTCAACCTTGTAGATATTAAAATGCCTAGGCCACCCTTGACTCTCCCCCCTTTAGTGCTTGGGGATCCTGTAAGGGACATTGAGGAAAAGCCGTTAACTTCTAGGTCCCCTGTGAGCCATGTCTCCTGTGAAAATACTATGTCGTACCCTTGGATAAATTTAGCAAAGGATGGATCAGCTGTCTTTTTTTGCCATCCAGCGATATTCCATGATAAAAAGCTAAGGTTGGCTTTACCAAGATACACTCCTTGTCAATTATCTTCCAAGGTACTGTTGGAGTTTACCATTTCACGTGGCAGCCGACTATCATCCTTACATGGAGAGCTGCCCAGGTATTCTATGGTGTCAGATGGTAAATGTAGAGTGCTCACATTGGTAGACACTGGGCCTTTGCTATGCAAGGCCTCCTCCTGGGGGTACTCTACCTGGTTGTATCCTAATTCCGCTTCATCTAAATATCTCATTTTGGACCAGAAGCCTGGTGAGGTTTCCTTAGGCATTTTTCCTTATAGGGAGTGATGCATTATTCTCCTTTGTGAGTTGTACTTTCTTGATTGCAGGTAGATTAATCTCTGCTTTTACCTGAAGGTTATGTGATCGACGAGCCGCTGAATCGAGTTCTTGTGAGATGATCGTTTTGGGAGGGCTCTTACTCTTTCTTTGGACATCTGCCTTGTTTTCCTTATAAAAATCTTTCCTAGCCAGCTTATTTCTTAGCGTTTCTAATCTTTCTAGGATTTCAGCTTGTATTAAAGGTGGGAATGTCCATAATTGACTAATTAAGGTATTTTCTACAAAGGAGAAGTTGTGTGTAGGGGTATCCAGTTCGTGAGGCGACTGGTGGTTATTCTGATAATCAGCTTTATTGTTTTCCACCACCTTTGAATAGATGTCTTTCTTATTTTATTTGATAAGGTGCGAGGGGGGGGGCAGGCACTTCGAATAGGCGAGTCACTGTCAGGCCCACCCTTTGCAGCTTCTCCTTATTAATTAATATTTGTTTTGCGGACGAGTCATCTTTAAATGTCAGCATCACTAGATTATACTTATTGTCATTTGGGAGAAAATCTGCCTTGATAACGTTACCTTGTAGTAGGAGGCCTCTGAGTACTAAGTCGACTTTTTAAAATATATACGTTCTTTGTTGGTCCAGTGAATGTAATTCTGTACGGTTGTACATAGGGCAAATAACCAATCTGCTTCTGTTAAGGATCAGCGTTTGATTGTTCTGAGTTATCTTATTGTGAATGGGGGTGATAGTCTCCACAGTAGCAGAGGAGGTTTGCCGGTCTTTATCTAATTGTTCGTTCCGATCTTTCATTGATTGAGGGTTAGGGTGTTGTGAAATGCTTGTCACTTTAGGTTGCTGGATAATGCTCTGTATTGGAGTCACGGGTTTAGTATTCTTTATATTTGGTTCCTTTATTGTGGGATTCTCCAGGAGCTTGAATAACTTAGAAAAATTCAATTTCTTAGTTCGTGTATGACTCTTAGTCCGCCTTCCCACTTTTATGTTTTTAGACTTCTTCTTGTGAAGTAGGTGTATTCTTTGGTGGTGATGCTTCTTTTTAGGTGAGGGGTGTGTGACTCGACTGTTGATAGACATAGGAGTGGCCCTCTTTGGGACCTTCTCTGACCTACTAGGCTCTGTTGGAATTTCAGCCGCTGGAGTAGGGGTGTGTGAGATTGCTCCCTTCCTGATGAGCTCTGTCAGGCTTACTAGCAAACCCACGCATTCCGTAAGAAAGTTCCTGATTGGTCTTAATTCTTTACTGATGTGCATTTGGCATTCATTCATCATTTCATTGAAAAGCCCAATCAGGATACAGATATTGCTATCTGTGTCCCAGCAGGCTCCTTTTAGCTGACTTGGATTTTCCTCTGTTCTCGTCGCACTTGAGGGTTCCATCCTAGCCTTTTCACTGGGGCTGGCTGCATTGACTGATCCATCTAGTGTGACTTCCAAGCGTTTCAAATTTAGTTCTTGGTCATGTTCTACGAGGGTGTCGGTAGCACTAGATTGGGAGACTATCTGAGCCATCTCCATTGCCAGACTGATCCCCTCTCTCTCCTCACCAATATCAGGTTCCTTCCCATACCATGTTCGGTCAATAGACCAATCGTGGAGGAGTGGGGACTCGGAGCATATGGGCGTTTTTGTTTTAGGCTTAAAATAATGCAAAATTTTCGTCTGCGAGGTTGCTGGTGGTGATTCTGCCCTCTGCGTAGGGGAGACCCCCAGAGCTTTACATTTCTGTCTGGTGAGCACCATCTCCGTGGAGTATACGGAGGTATGGAGGTATGTGGGATATGTGGATGTGAAGATAGCACCACTTCGTCCCAATTAGACAAGCTGGAATTAACACTCCTCTCATTAGATAATGCTCTCCCCAGAAGCTCCATGTCTAGTTAATTAATTAGAAGTGGCTGTGGTCCACTGCGAGTCAGACTTTCCAACAGTTCATGAACTAGCGGTCAGAGATAGAGGGGGGTAGATGGAATAGATTTTTACAGCGGCATTACTTACAACAACCGTGGCAGATGCAACGTTGAGGGGAGGAGGGCAATGAAATCCTATCGGGCTTGAACCGCTGTCTTACTTGCTGAAGAAACTGTGTAAAGATACTTTCCGACGGCGTTGAAAGTCCTCTGGTGATGCTAACATTAATTTAATGCTCCCACTGTGCCCCGTCAGCTGCGTGGAGTTCCAAAATGTAGGTAAAGCTCAGTACTCTCTCTTCCTCTCTTCCTCTCTCTTCCACTCTCCTCTAATATAGTTGCACTTGGAAAGATGTTTCGTTGCGGTAGGCAGACCTCCAGCAGCCGAATGCCAATAAGATAAGGAGGTAATAAATCACTCAGGCTGCAGTCGAAGTCGGTGAAAGCTAAAGCTAAAACATCAGAGGGCAGTGAGGGGCTGCTGCTCCCTCGACAGATTGAGCAGTAAAACAATAAAACAATAAACTAAAAGCAAAGAGAAGCGAGGAGGTGATAAAACAGCTGGTAGACATTAAAACTGAGAGTTTAAAACCAAGAAGTGGCTAAAAACTACTTTAAAACTTAACTAAAAGCAGAAGACTCTGACTAGGCTGCTGTCTCCGTCGCCATCTTTGGATGTGAGGGCGATCTGGCTGCGACATCTGCCACCCCATTGATCGCCAGGGTTGATTCGGCTGATCTGGCTGGCTAGGCGGGTGTCCCCTTCCTCCCTCACCGCTCCATGTGCGTCCCTCCCGAAGCTGCACACTCGGTGGAAGAGGACGACCATCCCAGATAGAAGGAGTGTACCGTTCTTCGGTCAAGGGTATACGATAGCTGCGCTCCCCTGCTAGAACCTCCAAACAAGTTCTCGCAAGGTAGGCTTCCCCAGTAATATCAGAATTAGAAACCTTAGACTATATTTTCCACATAGAATTTGTTTTCCCTGATGAAATTCATGGTTCCTATCTTATAAATTATAAATATGCCCTACCGAAATCCTCCCCCCCCCTTTTTAATCTTGCACCATTTGTATTCTCCTAATGCAATGCGTATAGAAACATACAATCTTCCAGATATTATTGTTTTATGCAGCAGGACTCCTGAAAGTCTTTCATTTTATTGGTGTTTTTTTAAAAAATGATGATGGGTTTTTATTGGAAAACAGGGTGCATTTACCATGAGCCATTGCCTTTGCTTTTGTTTTACGTGGTTTCTAACTTGGTTGGAAAAAGCACATATTTTTTCTCATCTTCCAGGCCCCAGAAAAAAGCACTGCTGAGGTGGTAAAACTAGGCATTGCTCAGGGTTATAGACAGGTACCAGGGTTCTGAAATTTCATTCCTCTTTGTTCCAATTGCATCACGTTGCTGGCAAAGAGTGAAGATACTTGGAGTCATCTGATCTGCTTGCCTTTAGCCACGTTTCCTTTAACTGAATAAAGCTAGATGTTTACACCCACTTCACTACCCATCTTCAGTAACAACATTATCTATATGCATTATATTTCTCTATTAACTGGAAACCTTTTATATTTTCTGATACCTGAACCATTTTTAACAATGTATATTTTATTGGCTTTTATAAATGTATAACAAACAACAACAAAAACACTAAGCAGCTACACAAAATCAAAATACGTCACCCTTTCTGCAGTCTCTCCAGCTACCATAATAATAATAATAATAATAACAATAACAACAACAACAATAATAATAATAATAATAATAATAATAATTTATTATTTATACCCCGCCCATCTGGCTCGGCCTCCTCAGCCACTCTGGGCGGCTTCCAAAAGAACATTAAAATACTGTGATACATCAAACATTAAAAGCTTCCCTAAACAGGGCTGCCTTCAGATGTCTTCTAAAAGTCTGGTAGTTGCGTGGCAAGTCCCCTCCCCCCATGTGAAATAAAGACACAGACACTTTAATTAAGGTTAATGGGCGTAAAAGGCCACAACTTTATTGATTAAAGAACTGAAGGTATTGGCCTTAGGCATTGGCTCCTATTGACTACCCAGCATGGTGACCGGGAAGGGTTGCACACAAGCCGTGGGGGTCCTGTTGAAGTACGCCAACTAGGATCCCACGGGTGTCACCGCTCGGGGGCGTGCCGGAGGCCCTACCTTCCAGGTTGCGGACAAGGCCACGCCCCCCGGAGTCCTCTAACGGACTACCCCTTCCATTGGGGGAAGGTGATGGCAGTTCCTTCCCCCCGTCCATTTGCATAACAATTAACCCCTGCCAATGCCTAACCGCCACTCGAGCAGAGCTCTCCGCCAATACCTTCAACCCTGTAACCAACTCCTAATCCCTGCTACAATGTCCCCCAACCACATATCATTACCAGCATCTGACAGATGCACGCCATCCCATCTGTAGAGGGCCTCGTTGCTGTACTGGATGCCTGGGTGATCTATGATGCACCCCCCCAGAGCCGCCACTCTACGTTCCACTGCCCGCTCCAAGACCTTTCTTGCCTTATTGATCCCCACCGGGCTCACACAATCTCTCCATGTCCTCCTCTCAAGCAACGAGGACCACAAGATAGTAATGTTAGGGTAAACCGCCAACAAATCCGCAAAGTCGTCAAAAATATTCCATCTTAGATCAATAGCTTTGCGGTATGCCAGGTCATTTCCCCCCAATTGTACAACCAGGGTGTCGGGTGGCCCCTGAGCGGCAGCTCTCGTCATCACTACTGGCTTGAATTCGCTCCAACGTATCCCTCTACGCGCTATCCAGGCCAGTTCCACATTTCCGGGCAGGTTCAGATTTTGCCCCAACCCAGAGCTCTTGGCACACATCCTAGCCCAATGCACTATGCTGTGGCCCACCAACCAAATGCACACTTTCTTGCATTCTGTAAGGCAAATAGATAAAGAAACCAAGGTCAGGCATACCCATGCTAGTCAAAGATTCTTCCTGACGTAAACTCTGTACGCATTAGATTTCCACCTCCCCAAATCTTTTATCCTTTCCGTGGAGAGCCCCAGGTGCACCGCGGTGGTGGCCGCCCCAATCCGAAAGGAGTGGGCTGCGAATTCAGCCGCGGGCAGTCCGCAAGCTGTTAATGCCATGCGCATCACGCGCGTAAATTGGTGTCTGGCTAGAAGGGATCCATCCACATGTATAAGTAGGGGGCCAGGGCCATTGGGTCTTAAATAGAGGAAACGCCTCGTGTCCCTAACCGGACAGGGCCCCTTGCCCTGCGCTGCTCGTAATCGGAGGAGAGCCCCCTTTCCTTGTTGATCTGTCTTGGAGCTGCACACCTGAACGAAGAGGTCAGACTCGGAGAGGGTCAGATCGCTTAACATAATGCCCCTTTGGGAATGGGCGACTCCCCTCTCACAAACTACCTCACTCACTCGTAAGGCACCAAAGAAGGTGATGGAGTAAGCGGCCGAGAATAGGCGAGCTTCATATTTTGACCAGCTCGCAAAGTTTATATTTCTCTATTAACTGGAAACCTTTTATATTTTCTGATACCTGAACCATTTTTAACAATGTATATTTTATTGGCTTTTATAAATGTATAACAAACAACAACAAAAACACTAAGCAGCTACACAAAATCAAAATACATCACCCTTTCTGCAGTCTCTCCAGCTACCATAATAATAATAATAATAATAATAATAATAATAATTTATTATTTATACCCCGCCCATCTGGCTGGGCCTCCCCAGCCACTCTGAGCGGCTTCCAAAAGAACATTAAAATACTGTGATACATCAAACATTAAAAGCTTCCCTAAACAGGGCTGCCTTCAGATGTCTTCTAAAAGTCTGGTAGTTGTTGTTCTCTTTGACATCTGGTGGGAGGGCATTCCACAGGGAGGGTGCCACTGTTGAATGGTTACTTTAAATGTAAAAGTTCATCATTGTTCCACCTAATGTGTATGTCTTTAAGGGGCCAGAGCAAGATAACGAGACCCAGCTTTACAGCTGTGAAACATAGCAGGTGCTGCTGAGTTGCGTTGATTAAGGTGTGTCAGCATTTGCATGTAGTATATAAGGAGCAGCACCTAGCTCTCCCATTACCCTGGGGGTTGGGTTGGTGGTTGGGTCTGGTTTGTTGTTAATGAATTTAGTGTATAAGGAGTTTTTGTTTTTTCGTCATTAAAACCTTAAGTTATTTTTGAGTCCCTTTCTTTTTAATGCATGATCTCCCCAGCAAGCTCTCTGCAGCGCTACCATACTGCAAATAACCAACATCTTTGGTTATGGGCCCAGCTGCTGAGTGGATGACTGCATATTTTTGGACTCTGAGAAAGGTTTGAAAACTCCTTCTCCTGTTAGTGTAGCTTTTGTGGGTCTGGAAGATTTCCAGAATGGTTGACCGGGTTCCTGAAGCCGAGAAGGCTCTGGTCTTCCCACAGCTAACAGATGAGAACTATAGTTTATGGTCTTTTCGGGTGGAGGCGCTTTTGACCTCTAGGGAAGTATGGACCTATGTGACTGATGACCCTCCTGACCCTGTAACTAATGCTTGGTCGAAAGGAGATGCGAAAGCCAGGGCGATAATTAATTTGGCAGTCAGCGACCAGCAAGTAGTCTATATAAGGAATAAGAAAACTGCCAAAAAAATGTGGGACAGTCTTGCAGCAGTGCATGTTAGAAAAGAGTCAGCGTCTGCATTGACGTTTTTCAAGCAGTTGTACAAGACTAAGTTGCAGCCTGGTGGTGATTTGGCAGCACACTTGAGACATCTGGAGGCAATATGTGGCAAATTAATTCGAAGGGACATGGACATACCTGATATTCAGTATGTTTTTATCATTCTTTGGTCCCTTAACGAGGACTTTGATGGCATAGCTAGCCAGATATCTGCCGTTCCACCAGCACAATTAACTGTGGAAGGGGTAACGGCAAGATTAATGGGCGAGTTGGATAGAAGGGAGGCTTGTGCCATAAGCACTCCTATTTCCAGAAAGAATGAGGAACGCCATATGCAAACTTGTGGTGATACAACTGCATTTAAAGCTGCAAAGCGTTGTTGGTTCTGCAATAAGCAAGGACATTTTGCAAAGGACTGCAGATCCAAAAGAAAGCAAAGTACTCCTAAGCCTGTTTCTGCTCGTCAGTCACGGTTGTCATCTCAGCAGCTAACATCGCACCGTAAAGACAGAAATGAGCCGCGAGCTTTTCATGCTCGGACTGCAGATCATAAAAGAATTAAAGTGGAATTCTTTTATTGTGGACTCAGGAGCTTCTCACCATGTTTGCAACAATCGAAGCTTGTTTATTTCTTTCGAAGAGGAAATTGGTAATGTACATTTAGCCAATTCACAAGTCTTGCAGTCACTTGGCAGAGGTACTGTTAAACTCTTTAAATATTACAATAGCGAACTGCATTTACTGCCCATCAGTGGACAATTTATTATCAGTAAGGTGTTTTGCTCGTCAAGGCATAAGTGTGTGTTTCTTAAATTCAATGTGTGAGTTTTTTGAAGGGAACAAACGTCTATTGTATGCCCGGGACTCTGATGGTTTATATAGACTGTATTTTCGCACCTACTCCCAATCGCCTATAAACTGCAGAGCAGCACAGTCAAGCCAGGGGTTGAGGAATGTAAAGCCTCATTCCGGGTGTGTCCACGAGGTGCACAGAATTCTGGGACACTTGAATTTTGCTGATGTAATTAAGAGAAAGAATATTGTTAATGGCCTCAACTTAAAGCCATGTAAATTCTTTATGCAATGTTTATCCTGTTGCAAGAATAAGATTAAGGTTGCACGCAAGGGTAGGTGCTCAGATAGGAAAGTAACTGAGCCATTTGAGCGTGTACATTGTGACTTAGTTGGGCCACTCCCACCATCATTAGGAGGTTCAAAGTACTGGCTCACCCTCATAGACCAGTATAGTAGATATTGTTGGACTTATGCAATAGCTGAGAAGTCCCAAGCATTTGAGAAGTACAAAGTTTTTTGCAACTGGGTAAAAACGCACTTTAACAAACCAATTAAGAACCTGTTTTCTGACCGGGGCGGGGAATTTGTTTCTGAGGATTTTGAGAAATTCCTGGAAGCGCAGGGGACTACTCATGAGTTATCTTGCCCCCGAAGTCCCTGGCAAATGGGCTTGTTGAAGTTGTGCAGCGTGATCTGCAAGCAGGGGTCAAAACTTATCTGCACGATGCTAATCTGCCCAAAGACTTTTGGGCTGAAGCGCTTAATGCATTTTGTTATGTTAGAAATCGCAGTTATCATTCTGGTTTAGATGTCACCCCCTATGAGAAGCTGTTTAAAAAATGCCCTAATCTGAAATACCTACGCATTTGGGGTTCAGATGTAATTATGCATTACCCCGCTAAGCAGAAACTGGGTAAGCGTAGTGTTCAGGGAAAATTAATGGGCTACCAGCAGGGGACGTACAGAATTTACATACCAGCAACTGGCAAATTTCATATTACCAGAAGCATGATACAAACTGTAAATTGGAATGGAGTTGCTGTTTTCCAAGATACTGACGGTATAGATAGTACTGAGGAAGAAGAGGAAGAAGCAGCAGCAGCAGGAAATGGTGATTCTGAATTAATGGAAAAAGACAAAAAGCCTGTTGAATCTGATAATTTGTTTGATGATTTAAAGTCACAGGCACCTGAGGGGAGGTTAGATTCTCTTGATTTTTCTGACCGTGAGCTTAGCCTACAGGCACCTCTTCAGTCTGACAATGATGATTTACAACCTGAAACTAGTGGTTCCCTTAGTCCTATTAAGTCTGAGGAGTCTGACTCTCCTTCCGGACTGAGACGTTCAGATAGAAAGAGGCAGAAGCCACAACGATTTGCAGATGAACATTTAATACTGTGTATGCCAATAAGGCGGTTTTTGAGCCAAAAAGCTACAATGATGTTCAGAATTTACCTAAGCACCAAGCTGTAAATTGGTATAAAGCTATGAACTCCGAGATAGCTTCTTTAAAAGAGCATAACACTTGGTCTCTTGTACCACAAACCCCAGATATGAGACTTATTGATTAAAAATGGGTTTATAGAGTTAAAATGAATGACAAAAATGAAGTTGTAAGGTACAAAGCAAGATTAGTTGCTAGGGGATTTCAACAAATTCCAGGCGAAGATTATGATTTGTGTTATTCACCAAGTGTAAAATATGAAACAGTTAAGCTTTTGTTAAAAGATGCATCACAACGTGGACATTCTGTTTATCACCTAGATATGAAAACTGCATATTTGTTTGCAGATTTAAAAGAACAAATTTTTATGCGTGTCCCTGAAGGAATTGCTGGATATTGGTTTTTCACAAGGAAAGGCAGACAATTGTGTGTTTATAAAGGAAAGGGCAAACTCTGTAACAAAGATATGTGTGTATGTAGATGACGTGTTAATTACTACAAAAACTAAACAGGAATATGAAGAGGTAGTTTCACAGTTACAGAAGAAATTTGATGTGGTGGAATTAGGCATAGCTAAAAATTACTTATCCATGCAAATTGAGAAAGGCAAAAATGGATCTTTTCTGGTTCATCAAACTGCAAAAATTGATGATCTTGTTGAAATGCTACGTTTAGAAAATGCAAATGGGAAGGAAACGCCTATGGTGTGTGGTTTCACCTTTACAGGTGAAGATAAGCCATTCCCTAACAAAACTTTGTATCGTTCTGCTATAGGCAAGCTAAATTTCATTCAAAGAATCTCAAGACCAGATATAACTTATGCTTTTCACTTTCTGGCAAAATTTGTGGAAAAGCCTACTACACAATGTTTCTCTGCTCTTAAGAGAGTTGTAATGTACCTTAAACATACCAAACATTATAGGTTGCAGTTTACGTCAAGTATTGACAAAGGTTTTGAAATTTTCTGCGATGCATCTCATGCAGTGGAACAAAATAATTGCAGGGGTGTGTCTGGTATGGTGTTTTGTTATAACGGTTGTCCATTTGAATGGAAGTCCCAGACACAAACCATTATTTGTCTCTCCACAACAGAGAGTGAATTATGTGCATGCGTTCAGGCCACTCGTGATATAGAATGGTATCTGCAAGTATTTGCAGACCTACAGATGCAAGTAACGCTACCAGTAAAAGTTTACCTTGATTCCCAGAGCGGACTCGCTATCCTGTGTTCAGAGACCAATACGCAGCGCACTAGAGTCTTAAGATTACGTTTGCAGTTTGTAAAGAAACTAATTGCTGACGAAATGATTGTATTTGAATATGTCCCAGGTGATAATCAAATTGCGGACATTTTTACAAAAGCACTTCCAAAGGTTACACATGAAAAACATGTACAAAGTATGCTTTATGTTTTTGTTCCACAATGATGAACCGCAGGGGAAATGTTGAATGGTTACTTTAAATGTAAAGGTTCATCATTGTTCCACCTAATGTGTATGTCTTTAAGGGGCCAGAGCAAGGGCCAGAGCAAGATAACGAGACCCAGCTTTACAGCTGTGAAACATAGCAGGTGCTGCTGAGTTGCGTTGATTAAGGTGTGTCAGCATTTGCATGTAGTATATAAGGAGCAGCACCTAGCTCTCCCATTACCCTGGGGGTTGGGTTCGTGGTTGGGTCTGGTTTGTTGTTAATGTATTTAGTGTATAAGGAGTTTTTGTTTTTTCATAATTAAAACCTTAAGTTATTTTTGAGTCCCTTTCTTTTTAATGCATGATCTCCCCAGCAAGCTCTCTGCAGCGCTACCATACTGCAAATAACCAACAGCCACTACCGAGAAGGCCCTCTGCCTGGTTCCCTGTAACTTGGCTTCTCGCAGTGAGGGAACCGCCCCTCGGTGCTGGACCTCAGTGTCCGGGTAGAACGATGGGGGTGGAGACGCTCCTTCAGGTATACTGGACCGAGGCCATTTAGGGCTTTAAAGGTCAGCACCAACACTTTGAATTGTGCTCGGAAACGTACTGGGAGCCAATGTAGGTCTTTCAAGACCGGTGTTATATGGTCTCGGCGGCCGCTCCCAGTCACCAGTCTGGCTGCTGCGTTCTGGATTAGTTATAGTTTCTGGGTCACCTTCAAAGGTAGCCCCACGTAGAGCGCATTGCAGTAGTCCAAGCGGGAGATAACTAAAGCATGCACCACTCTGTCAAGGCAGTCCACAGGCAGGTAGGGTCTCAGCCTGCGTACCAGGACACGGATTTAACCTGTGCCTCCATGGACAGCTGTGAGTCCAAAATGACTCCCAGGCTGCTCACCTGGTCCTTCAGGGGCACAGTTACCCCATTCAGGACAAGGGAATCCTCCACACCTGCCCGCCTCCTGTCCCCCAGAAACAGTACTTCTGTCTTGTCAGGATTCAATCTCAATCTGTTAGCCGCCATCCATCTTCCAACCGCCTCCAGATACTCACACAGGACCGTCACCGCCTTCACTGGTTCTGATTTGAGAGAGAGGTAGAGCTGGGTATCATCCGCATACTGATGAACACCCAGCCCAAACCCCCTGATGATCTCTCCCAGCGGCTGCATGTAGATGTTGAAAAGAATGGGGGAGAGGACTGAACCCTGAGGCACCCCACAAGTGAGAGCCCAGGGGTCTGAACACTCATCCCCCACCACCACTTTATGAACACGGCCCAGAAGGAAGGAGCGTAACAACTGTATGACAGTGCCCCCAGCTCCCAGCCCCTCAAGACGGTCCAGAAGGATGTTACGGTCGAGGGTATCAAACACCACTGAGAGATCCAGCATAACTAGGAAACAGCTCTCACCTTTGTCCCTAGCCCACCGGAGATCATCAACCAGTGCGACCAAGGCAGTTTCAGTCCTGTGATGAGGCCTGAATCCTGACTGGAAGGGATCCAAATAAGTATCCACATAAATATCCATTTTTTTTCGAACATTAGTTCTTCTTTCAGATTTCCAACCAAATTCTTCTACGTTATTTCACCAGCCTTGTTTGGAAGCATCCATCCTGCACGTGGTCACCTTCAACTAAAGCATCAAGCAGGTGACAACATTCAGATTTGTGGGGATTCTGCTGATAACACATTGCTTAGGTGCTTTTAGCTAGGATATGAAGTAAATGGTCACAGGAGGGCATAAAATGCACCCGTTGTTTCTTTCTTTTCAGCACTATAACATTATGGTTTATTTTCTCAGTTATATTCAATATCCATACATTTTCATACCTTTGGTCTCTTCCCCAAACATGTAATTTCCTCCACATTTGGAAAACCAATAATCTTGATGCATGATGCAAGTATAGAAAGTGTTCTCTCTTAAGAGACTTCTTAAACCATGTAAAATATAAAAGGAAACACAACTGTGGGGTAAAATCAATTTGTTCTATAGAACAAATTGGTCCTCAACCTGTGGGTCCCCAGATGTCATTGGACTACAACTTCCATCATCTCTGACCACAGATCATGCTGGCTATGAATGACGGGGATTGTAGTCCATCCATATGCCCTAAATCTGGAGCTAATAAAGAACAGGCTGCGCAGTGATCTGTTGGGGATCGTCTAATGTTGGCTTTTCTGCCTTGGATTGCATGGTAGACTAGACAACCTCCCAGAATCCCATCTCACACAACAAAACATACATGGTTCTACAGGGGTGGAATGTGGATTTATTGATAAATGTTTGAAGGCAAAGACCAACAATACAAGCATGTGAGAAAAATGCCTTAAAATGAAATTACGAAAATGAAATAACAAGGCTTGTAATTGCAACACTTTGCTGCCACTCTGAAATGGCTGTAGATGTGCAACAATCACGCCCCCTTGCCTAAAGAGAACCCTGCAATTTGAAAACTGATTGAAGAAATGTCCTGGGCTGTGGTGCAGTTGCACATGACATAAAAGCAAATGATGAGCACCACACTGTTACATGTCCCATTAGCTGCTGTGCAGAAGTACAGTGGTACATCGGGTTAAGTACTTAATTTGTTCCAGAGGTCCGTTCCTAACCTGAAACTGTTCTTAACCTGAAGCACCACTTTAGCTAATGGGGCCTCTTGCTGCTGCCCCGCCACCAGAGCACGATTTCTGTTCTCAACCTGAAGCAAAGTTCTTAACCCGAGGTACTATTTCTGGGTTAGCGGAGTCTGTGACCTGAAGCGTATGTAACCTCAAGCGTATGTAACCCGAGGTACCACTGTACAAAACATCTTAAGCAAACAAAACAAAGGATAAAAAAGAGAAAAGACAAGAATAACACCCAAACTCCAAAGAGCCCAATGAGAACTGAGCATTTCAGTAGGCCCAGAATGTTGTTTGTCAGTTGAACTAGAAAGATGTAAAGTGGGGCGGGGGGGGGTGAGAATGGCCTTCCTGAGGAAGAGCAGCTCTGCCAACGTTTTGTTGCTGGTCTCATTGGTGTATTTATAGACATGACAGCATGCTTCTTGCAAACATATGCAGATTCCTGGCTGTCCCAGGGGAATAGGGTGGGTTGTCATGAAAGGTACACCTCTGGAAATGCCCAGCTTTGCACAACTGTTAAAGGTTAAAGAGGTCAGTTTGAGACTAGATTATGTTTGTTCATGAAAGAGAGCATACAGAGAGTTCAATGTTACTTGAAGATTGGAAGCCCTTTTGTAGTTGCAGGACATCTTTCTACCGATCTACTGCAGTGACAGAGAAGCTTTTCAGCCTGCGAAAATATTCTGGGGATGACGTCCAGTTGATGTCAGAGGCTGCTTACCCCCATATGAATCTCGCTAGCCAACTAAACTTTTTTTGTAGACTTACAGTCTCTCTGTAACTATTAACTATGCTAGGTGGTTAGATGTGAGGGGCTGGATACCTTCAGTGGTTGCAGTATATTTTTGGAACTGGAATGATTCTGAAATGGGACATTCCTAGCCCTATACTGTACAGAGGTTTGGGGATTCATATCTGGCGTCTTCTGCATGCAAAGCAGCATGCAGAAGCTATTATTTTTTTTTCAGAAATGCTTTTGAGTGCAGATTCTTGAATTTGGACTGAGACCATCTTCATAGATAGTTTAGTTTAAATATTCCTCCAACATGTTGGGTCAATAGACTTGTCTATGACAGTCTCTCAACAATATGATAACCTTGTTATGTCACCTGGTTTTTCTCTGATTATCATTTTAATTATTTGAAAAACTTGTCTTAAACCGTCTTATATGATTTATCCATTAATTATGTGGTAAGGTTATATTTCTTAAAATATAACAACCCAAGGCAAATACAGAAGTAATAAGAGGTGCTGGGGAAATCATTCAGAAGTGCCAACCACAAGTCTGGAAATGACTGTGCACAACTTAGACATGCATTGACACACTGAATGGCCGTTCTGATAATAAGGAAAACATTGTGCATGCAGAGTAGCCCAAATGTGGGGATACAAGTTAAGTCCCAGAGAAGTCAAGAGCTGGTACAAGAAGATGGTTTGAGTTATGCACTGATCTTCAGAAGGGCTGTGAATGTGTTTAGTAACATTCCTTGCTGCAAAATGAATGCTGGGAGTGAGTGGAAGAGAGGTCCAGATAATCTACATGGAATGTCCATCCAATTGTCTGAATGATCTTTGAATTCCCATGTTATATGTGAGGTTTCTGAGAAATTCAAGCCTTCATTTGGATACCTTCCTATGCTCTACTGATGCAGTTGTTCCTACGTATTGCCCCGAAGCTGAAGTGGCCCTGATGCCAAGTTGAAAATGAAAGACGTGTACTATCTGTCAAAATTACTTTGTGTTTCTGAAAGACAAGTGATCTGGTTACAACACTGAATATATGTATTTAATAACTACAATGTGCACGGTGCAGAAACTTAATTGCACCCTTACCTCTGAGGCTAAATGCACTTTTATAACAGCTTAATTTGTGCATATAGAAGTTTTTTAGGCTGAAATTTAGGCTGAACTGTCTTGGGTCAACATTTTTCAGCATTTTGAGACTGGGTCTCTCTTTTCAGCTTCTCGTGCTTAAGATGCCCCGAAGCTCAAGTGGCCCTGATGCAGTTGCCAGTGGACTAGGGCACTGCCGAGGCACAGACAATTGTAATTCACAGGGGCATGTTCTGTGTCAAGCGTCTACAATTTTGTGTCAGCGTGGTGCCAGCCATATTCCAAAATTGACTAGACTCTCTCCTCAAAGGAATTCCCGGCATCACCCCCTTCTTCTGTGATGTGTTGGTCACCGGGGCCACGCCGGGGGAGTTCGGGGACTGACTCTGCACCATCCTGCACCGTTTCCAGACTGCCAGCCTCAAGGTGAAGCTGGGCAAGTGTCTGCTAGGAGCTTAATTTATGCACAGCTTAATTTGTGCATATAGAAGTTTTTTAGGCTGAACTGTAGGCTGAACTGTCTTGGGTCAACATTTTTCAGCATTTTGAGATTGGGTTTCTCTTTTCAGCTTCTCCTGCTTAAGATGCCCCAAGGTGCTTGGTTGCTTTCACGTCAACAGGCACAAACTGCTACTACCTAAGTAAGAAATACAACCCTAAATAAAATACCACATAGAGGTCTTGAGAATAGCACATCCTATCATGCCATAACAAATGATAATTCACTATTCCTCTGTGTTACACTTATGCAGAAAAAATTAAGTATGAGTTCCAAAAGAAAAGAGAAGAAAAAAACAGAGTCAGCTGCCCAGATACTAGAATAGTTAAACCAAACCTATTTAATCAGTCCCACAAAATCTGCAGTTATATTTTTCTGAAACACAGTAATGAAAAACCGAAGAAGCTCCTTATCTGTTCCATTTTCCCTTGGTCCATTCCAGATACCCATCAATGCGGTTTTATATATTTGTTATTTAATTCATAAATTTCATACAGTTTTGAAAAGCCTCCACCCCGTCTTCGGCTCATGTGAGCCTGAGGCAGGGTGGGGGCTCTGTTAAACTGTTCCTGCCTCCCAGCTATACAGAACCCAGTGCCTCATTCGTGAGCCAGAGAGGCGTCAGGGCTTGCTTACCTGGGGGGCAGGAGCAGTATAATGCTCATGTTTTGTACTAAGCTTAGATCCTAGAATAATAGGCAAGTAGGATCCTAGAATGCAACAACTGATTGGCTTGCAGGAAAAGATCAATCGGGCTCCAGGAGGGAAGCAGAATCAGCCAATCAGATGGGACTCATTGTGTAAATAATGTATATAAAAGCCTGAGGTTTGTGGGGCAATTCAATCACTGTTTTACAAGCTGCAATAAAGAGCATGAAATCACTACAAGACTCCAAGTATATTTCACTGGTGACCAGGATGGCATCCTGCTGATCTGTCTGCTACGCACTGCACACAGCCGCCACAGGCAGCACAGCATTGCACCACATATTCAGGCTACAGCTCCAGGACCCAGAATGGCGACAGACAACAGCTTCATGCAGTTCAGCCCATACTCAGGAGACTGGGAAGAATATGGCACCCGCTTCCAGTTCCTCCTGGAGGCAAAGGACGTCACCGACGCGGCCAAGAAGAGGGCGTCCTTCTTCAGCGTCTGTGGAGAAGAAACATTCGAGATCGCCCAAGGCCTCTTCACTCCCACAAATATAGCAACCATTCCCTATGACACGATAATGGAATGACTGAAGGGGCACTTCTTGCCACAGCCCTTGGTGGTAGCATGTCACAACGCCTTCTACGCAAAGCGGCAGATGCCTGGCGAAACCATAACTGAGTATGTGACCTCCCTCCGCCAGGCTGCCCAGCTCGGCAACTTCAAAGAGCTGGAGAACCTGAGCCAAGACAGCTTCGTGGGTGGCCTGATGGATGAGAAGTTGCAGCAGCGCCTCTACGCCAAGAAGGACCTGAAGTTCCAGGACACCCTAGAGGAGGCTCTAGCAAGTGAAGCTGCTGAGAGGTCAGCACAAGGATTCAAGTCAAACATGTCATCCCAACTGAGGGTCCACCACGAGGACCTCACTGACGACTCAGAATCCAACCAGGAGGATGTGCACCAAGTGCAGCAGCACTCACAAGCTGCATGCCCACCAAGACAGCCTCGTCCAGAAGAGGGGAACTGTGCAAGCTGCAGGGAGAGCCATGAGTGGAGGACTTGCCATTTCTGCTATGCAGAATGCCTACAATGCAGAAAAGTGGGACACATCGCCCGGGTGTGCCATGCCCCCCCTGCCTGATGTTTCAAACCAGATGGCTGACCAAGAGTCCCAGGCCCTGTAGTCCAATACACCAAGGCAACTCAACGGAGATCACAGACTGTCAGGTATACCTGTTGCCTCTTTCTAATGCAGAAAAAAATTACATCGAGGTACAGATAGAGGGAGCCCCATGCCGCATGGAGCTTGATACAGACTCAACTCTGTCCATAATCTCGGCACGGACATTAAGGAAATTGTTTCCCAGTGATTAGGCCTGACCCATTCACCCTCTGGGACTTCCAAAAATGCAAAGGTCCCCACGATGGGGGTGGGAACCTTCAATGTACAATATTGAGGGCAGAAGCGGCGACTGGACTTGATCATGGTCAAGGGGCCCTACGTTAGCTTACTGGGGTTGGCGTGGTTTGGGCCGCTGGGGCTAGCCATCACTGGGTTGAAGCGCACCAGCTCCCATGTGGATGTGGACACCATCTGCAAAGAGTTTCCAGAGGTTTTCGGCGGAGCACTGGGATGATACTGGTCCCCCGTTGGCCTACAACTAGACCCTGCCGTACGACCCATCAGGTTCAAGGCCTGCCAGGTCCTGTTCACCCTTAAACTCTGCATCACTGATGAATTAGACCGGCTCGTGGAGCAAGGAGTGCTTGAGCCGGTGCCTAATGCCCTCTGGCAAATGCCAATCGTCACACCTGTCAAGCTCAATGGCTCAGTCCATATCTGCACAGACTACAAATGTACCATAAACAAGGCCCTTACGGCTCATACATACCCGGTGGCAGTGGTCATCCAAGTCCTCACCACCCTGGCAGGGCCTAAATTTTTTTCGCAAGCTGGACCTAGCCTATCAGCAGTTGCCAGTGGACTAGGGCTCCGCCGAGGCACAGACGATTGTAATTCACAGGGGCGTGTTCCGTGTCAAACATCTGCAATTTTGTGTCAGCATAGTGCCTGCCATATTCCAAAATTGACTGGACTCTCTCCTCAAAGGAATTCCCAGCATCACCCCCTTCTTCTATGATGTGTTGGTCACCAGGGCCACGCCGGGGGAGTTCGGGGACTGACTCTGCACCATCCTGCACCGTTTCCAGTCTGCCGGCCTCAAGTTGAAGCTGGGCAAGTGTCTGCTAGGAGTGCAACAGGTAGATTTACTAGGATTTACGGTGGACACAGATAGAGTCCACCCAACTGGGGACAAGGTGCAGGCTATTTGCGGCACCCCGGCAACTAAGTGTAAGGTGGAACTCCAGGCCTTCTTGGGACTATTGAACTTTGACCATGCCTTCTTACCTCACAAGGCAGCGGCAGCGGAGCCACTACACAGACTGCTTGACAAGTGGGCCCCTTGTTTGTGGGGGCAGTGCCAGGAGGCTGTGTTTCAAGTAGTCAAAGATCTGCTTGTCTCAAACTCAGTCCTGGAGCAATTTGACGAGAGGTTGCAACTTCTGGATGAAAGAGAGGTGCCAGTAGCTTATTTTTCCCAGACCCTCTCCACTCCAGAGGAATTATTCGCAAATAGACAAAGAGGGCCTGGCAATCGTGAAGGGAGTAAAGAAATTTCACGATTTCTTGTATGGGCATGTTGGGATTTTGAATATGTGGAGCTTCACACAGTCAGTTAGGAGTTGGCCGACAGCCAAGGCAATGTAAAGGAGTAAAATATGCCTGGAGATATAGAGGCCTGGAGACAGCTCCAGGATTGGTCAAGCTCTCTCACGGGAATAATGATTTATGACCTTCTGACTGGAATGTGTTAGTAGAGCATTGAGAGTTGAGTGTTAATGTAAGAATCGTGTGGTGAGAGAGCTAGTTAAAGATCCATGTTCTGTTCTGTTCCTGTGAATAGTTACTTGAACTCCAATGTATATATTAAACACCTATAAGTAACAAGTTACCGGTTCCTGTTTCGTCCATCCTGCCTGCAACTGATTGCTTTCGTGAACTCTGCATATACTCTGCTAAGGTCTGCCTAAGGTCCTGCAACATATCAGAAAGTTGCAAAACACCAATATGGCACCCCTTTACCATTGTGACAGAACACAAGCCACTGCTTGGCCTATTTGCCCCCAAGAAGCAGACCCCTCAGGTACTGTCACCCCGTGTCCTCAGGTGGTCGATTTTCCTCACCAGCTACCAGCATATACTAGTCCACCAAGGGGACTGGGAGTAGCGCCTCCCTGCATTTGACCGCCACTGCGCTCAACTACGGTGAAGCACCAGAATTAGCTCAGAGTGTAATATGAGCTTTCCTCTTGCTCTTGTACAGGAAGTACAGGAAGTGTTTTCCACTTGACTGCTGGAGCTTGAAGAGAGCAGTCATGTTTTCTGTAATGCTGCAAAGACAGAAATAAAGGCATGTAAATATGTTTTCTGTCTATTTCTTTCCCCTGCCGGGGGGCAGGAAAGAGGGGGTGTGTTCTTCTCACGCTGAGAAGAATCGCCTATCACGACCTAGCCTGGATCTTGCTGGGGAATGCAGCCAGGGAGGTAAACAGGAGATCAAGCCGGGTGCCTGGGAGTGCTGCCAGTTTCTCTAGATAAAGGCTTGATTCCTGACAGCGGCCCTCATCTCGCTTTATTGGCCAAGGGAGCTGGCGTACAGTTTCCGGGTCATGTGGCCAGCATGATTAAGCCACTTCTTGTGAACCAGAACAGCGCACGGAAATGCCGTTTACCTTCCCGCCAGAGCGGTAATTATTTATTTACTTGCACTTTGACGTGCTTTTGAACTGCAAGGTTGGCAGGCACAGGGACCGAGCAACGGGAGCTCACCCCGGTAATTCAAAATCATCTGGGTGGACTATGAGTATGTGCAACATAGATTTTATGCCACTCTTTTCCATTTCAGATGTAGTGCCAAATGTGTGCACCAAACCAAAACACTGTCAAACAAGTATGTAACATCCTCAAGCTCTTGATATCTTTCCTGCAATTAAAACTTGACAGGGTTTAATTTTTCGCATATAATATTAGAAATTTCTGAATGTATTTCCACCCACCCATAAACTTCTATTCTTGGACAGTCCCACCACAAGTGATAGCATGTCTGCCTCTAACTAAAACCTTTCCTAAACATTGGTGCTATCCAAAAGTAATTTGTACAATTGCTCTGCTATTCTAACCACCTATGTATTAACTTGATGTCCAAGGAACTATGGGAAGTTGCTAAGACATTGATAGATAGAGCAACATATTGATGCTGACGCAGTGCCCCTATCTTTCCTCTAACTCTGTATGGGTCTAACTTGGTTCAAAGAATCATATACTTTTTTCTGATCTTCCAGGCCCCAGACCAAAGTAACCAAGGTCCGGTACAGGTAGCAAAGCTGGACATAGCTCGGGGATATTGAACTGTGCCAGAGACACAGCAGTATGCACTGAATATTGGGCAATGGAGCCAGAGTCATTAGAGTGAGCTTTTATAACTGCCTTCTGGAATATTATTTCTCCTTGTTCCAATTGAACCAAGCTTGTTATTTGCACGTGCTTGAAGTCCCATATTCAGTGCAAACAGCATTCATATGTTCCACGTCTTTAACTAAACGTTGGTGACATCTGCGCTCACTGGGAATGTCTCCAAACAAAGCATCCAGGCAGGTTTTCTTATCCTGATAGGAAAGAGAGGTAGGAGCACACAACATGTTTGCAAAAGGCCAGAGCTCCCAAGGAGAACTATTTCAGCGTCAAACTGCCACTACTATTCTAGTAACTATTCTAAAATGTTGTCAAACCAATTCTGCCATCATTTTACTAACACCTGCTTCTTCGGAAAGTAGTTCAGGACAGATTAAAGTACTGCCCATCTCTCCATCCATCTGTTCACTATACGTTTAAACTCTTCCTGAGACATTGATGTCAATTTGGCATGACAGTTTTCAAGGTGAAGAAGCCAGATTTACTTCATTTTTGGTTACCATCAGATTCCATTTTCAATAAAAATGTCATGCCAAGCTTTTCCAAACTGCACTGATTACTTCATCGCAAAATTTGGCATGATGGTTTCGGGAGTGAGGAGTGTGTTGTGGTGTACATTTAGAAACCATCAGATGCCATTATGAGTCAATATGGCAGACTGAATATTTCCAAACTGTACAGATTTAGACATTCTAAAGTTATCATCACACAATTTGATGTGATGGTACCAAACACTGATATGCGTGTTTTTGTTGTTGTAAAGTGTTGGATGCCACTTTGAGTAGAATCATAGAATCATAGAGTTGGAAGAGGCCACAAGGGCCATCGAGCCCAACCCCCTGCCAAGCAGGAAACACCATCAGAGCACTCCTGACATATGGTTGTCAAGCCTCTGCTTAAAGACCTCCAAAGAAGGAGACTCCACCACACTCCTTGGCAGCAAATTCCACTGTCGAACAGCTCTTACTGTCAGGAAGTTCTTCCTAATGTTTAGGTGGAATCTTCTTTCTTGGAGTTTGGATCCATTGCTCCGTGTCTGCTTCTCTGGAGCAGCAGAAAAGAACCTTTCTCCCTCCTCGATGTCTCTCCCTGTTTTTTTCATTTTTTTTAAAAAAATATATTTATTGAGTTTTAACAAAAAAAGAAAAATACATAACCACCACAAAAGTAAAAAGAATGTAAAAAGAAATAAAACATAATCAAAAATACACATAAAACAGATCAAAATCCTAGAATATAGAATACAATAAAGAAAAGTTCCACCCAACCAAATACAAAAGCATAAAAACTCCAACTTTTTCAATCATACTTAGTTAACTTTCTTTCTTGACTTCCTCACGCCTCCCTTTTTTGTGTTCCTCTTTACCCAATCAAATACAGCAAGTCCTTACCCTCTTTCAGATCTCATTTCTAATTATTAAGTTCATTCTATTATGTCACCAATCTTTCCTCCTCGTACTTAAACACCTTTATAATATTATTTACTTTCGACATAATATCAATTTAACCTTTCCTCCTTTTCTGTTGCATTTTGCATACTTTTTAAAGCTATATCACTAATGCCTTATTATTTCCGAATCCAACATTATTTTAACATTCATAAACTTTGCAGTATTTCTGCAGATAGTCTTTAAACTTCTTCCAGTCCTCTTCCACTGATTCTTCTCCCAGGTCTCGGATTCTGCCAGTCATTTCTGCCAACTCCATGTAGTCTATCACTTGCATCTGCCATTCTTCCAAGGTGGGCAAATCTTGTGTCTTCCAATACTGTGCGATGAGTATTCTTGCTGCTGTTGTCGCGTACATAAAAAACGTTCTATCTTTCTTTAACACCAATTGTCCAACTATTCCCAAGAGAAAGGCCTCTGGTTTCTTAAGGAAGGTATATTTAAATACCTTTTTCAGTTCATTATATATCATCTCCCAGAAAGCCTTTATCCTCGGGCACGTCCACCAAAGGTGAAAGAAAGTGCCCTCGATTTCTTTGCAATTCCAACATTTGTTATCAGGCAGATGATAAATTTTAGCAAGCTTGACTGGGGTCATGTACCACCTATAGATCATTTTCATAATATTCTCTCTTAGAGCATTACATGCCGTGAATTTCATACCAGTGGTCCATAACTTTTCCCAGTCAGCAAACAAAATGTTATGACCTATGTCCTGTGCCCATTTAATCATGGCTGATTTAATAGTTGCATCCTGAGTATTCCATTTCAACAGCAAGTTATACATTCTTGAAAGAATCTTAGTTTTAGGTTCTAACAGTTCTGTTTCCAATTTTGATTTTTCCACCTGGAAGCCCAACTTTTTATCCTCTCCCTGTTTCTTTCAATGCCCTCACCCTCCCTTATACTGTGAAGATGAAATGATACTTTGAGTAATTTAATCTTCTATGTAATTTTCGACCCAAAACTGAGTTAATATTGATATACAACTGAAACAATTGGGCATATGGTGCCTATGTGAGATATTTGCATGGTATGTACTCCCAAGTGTCCACAGATGATCTGTAGATTAAGAGTGACAAAAAAAAATCTTTCTTCTTCTTCTTCTTCTTCTTCTTCTTCTTCTTCTTCTTCCGGATTTGGGGAGGGATACTCAAGGGTACACAGTACCAGCACCTCCCCAGTACCAGCACCTCCCTCCGAATGTTAAAAGTGTGGCACTTACTGCAGCAACTTCATGGTGACTACTGGCACCTATTTTTTCTTAAAAAGAGAGAGCACTGATGATGATGATAATGATTGGCATCTGTCTGTCTCAAGAGACAATTGAGTGCACCTGGACTGCTGCATTAGCAGCACCAAAATTACTTCCCCTGGGTGCAAACATTGGAGTGAGTATGGACGTCCCGGGCTGCCTGAATGACAAGACTCCTATCTTAAACTCACTGAAATGGTCCAAAAGAAAGCAGAGCAAGACATCTGGCACCAGCTTGGCTGCAGGAGTTGCCATAAGGACTTCCTTATGCCATCCAACTGTCTTATGGACTCCACTCTGGATTTTTTATAGGGTTTATTTCTTAGCCTCCCCCCCCCCCATAAATATATCTCACAAGACAGAGTAGGTTTAGGATCAGAGTATTCCTTCTCCTGGATCAGCGACCTTCTCAGGTTTTAACCAGAGCCATCAGTCCCTCACTTTCTTCTACAACATGTTCAGGAATCACTTTCTTGCCTGCTGGACCCATGATGGGTTTTGCCCACTCAAACTGATGGAGCCTGTTATCACATGTAAGGAAAGTCCCAACTCACTGAACGTTTGGGACCCATCAGCTACCCTCACTTGGCTTAGCCAGCCAGCTGAAGCTGTTCCCAAGATGTGGCAGCTGTCGAATGCTGACAGCTTCTATGACCCACAGGGGAAAGTTGAATGCTGGGTGAGGACCGAAGGTGGACAAACTACCCAAGAAAAACTACCCCTCTGAGGCCGTACCCCTCCACTAACACCTCATATTCCCATTTTTCTCCAAGGAGCTCAAGCTGGCACACATACCTATCTCCTCAATTTTATTTTTATTTTATTGAACTAAAATAAAATCAAACAAATCAATATGAAAAACCAAAAGTTGTAGAAAACAGCAGTGCAGTATATCCAGGAGAGATATCCAAGAGGAAAAATACTTAAGAACCATACAAAAGCCAAATTTCCCATGCAGAGGAATTCCTGGGTACCTGTATTTGCTGTATTTGTGATAAAAACCCACCTAACAGCCCATAAATTTTCAGGGTCTTCCAAGCTTTTGGCAACAAGTAATTCATGATTTTCAACCAATGTTGACCTCCACATAGTTTTAGAAGAAACCCAAACTCTCAAATTCTGTGAAATCTTCTATATGGGGGCAACTGGGGTTCCAGCAGACAACAGAATTAATCCCAAAATTCAAGAGAGTGGAAACCTTTCAAACAGTCACGCCATAACTGTATTTATAAAAGTTGTGTTGAAGGTGGAATGGGACCTTTTAATATTTTGGTGTGTGGGTTGTTGTTGTTTTTTTTTCATTTCTTTACAAACCATTGGACAGAATTTGAACAAGCGTGGGCAGTCCCAGTATAGGTGGAAAAAGGTTTCTCTTTTTCCATAGCCCCTCCAGCAGTCCTGAGAAGATTGTGATTTCATATGGGGAGTCTGCATGGGTGTGTAATGAAATCTTGGTTGGATTTTCTTAGAATGCTCACTCCTATATATCAAGATTGCTATGTATGGTTTAGATGACCTTAGTGCATACACTGGGGCTAGCCGTCACCGGGGTGAACTGCACCAGCTCCCACCTGGACATGGACGCCATCTGCAAAGAGTTTCTGGAGGTTTTTGATGGGGCATTGGGATGATATACTGCCCCCACCGGTTGGCCTACAACTAGACCCCACCGTACGACCCATAAGGTTCAAGGCCTGCTGGGTCCCGTTCACCCTAAAACTCTGCATTGACAAGGAATTAGACTGGCTCATGGAGCAAGGAGTGCACTGCGCTTCTCAAATGAAAATAATTTTTATTCTTCAGTACACATTTCCTCTGTGAGACAAGAATGTGGTATGATAAGAGATAAAGTTGAGAAGTTATGAAGATAGAAATGTGATATTGAAATCATTAAGGTGGAGACTGTGAAGATATTAAGAGGGAAAATGAATTGTAACTAAGATCAAGAAGATTCAGTATGCCAAATACATTGTTTGACATTCCATTCACTGTTGGCATCCTTCCGCAATTGCTTTATGAGCAAACAAAAATAATTAGAGGTTTGATTGATGAGATGGAGAATGAAAGGGGACCAGAGACAGATTAAATGGAAAGTGGAATTACACAGAGCACACAGAGATTTTGGAGAACAAAATGGATGAAGCCTTGCCAGAGCAGGAGAGGGGGGTGGGGGGTGGAAACAGTCATATGGTGGAGTTTTGATGTTGGAGGAATGGAATGAAGTCATGAAGAGAGAGGTGAAGAGACATCCTGAGCTGGCAGGGAGAGTGACAAACGACTCTGCATACAACTTGGAGTGATTTTAGTGGAAATAGCTATCAAACCTCTGACACTTTTCTTAGAAAAAAGATGAAAGCATAAATGAGATATTTTTTTGAAAAAAAATCCAAATCAAGTTGGAAATCCGTGGCAAATATAACAGGAAATGGGAATGGACGGGACAAAAGTGGGTGTGAATTAATGAGTACATAATAAGTAAAGAACTATGGGATATTATTTTTATATATTATCATAGTGGAGAAACAACTGTGAATAAAGATAAAAGATTTATTATTAATGAGTATAGAGAAATGGTTGTGAGAGTTACTGGAGGTAAAGTTGTTATGCTTGATTAGAGAAAATATATTGCTGACTAATAATAATAATAATAATAATAATAATAATAATAATAATGAAACCATTTTGGGACTTTTGTGGAAAAGGGAAAATGAATTGATCTATTTGGGTTAGGGGACTGGGAAAATATTACCTCATAGGAAGTAGAACAGTGGATAATTTCTTCTGACAGACATAAAATCGGAAGTTCCTTTAATTTCTCTCTTTTCTCTTCTCTTTTTTTCCTCTGCTTTTCTTTTTCTTTTTCTTTTACGCTTGATGTTTTCTTTTCTCTTTCTTTATTTTTGTTTTTATTTAAATTAATTCATTTTCTTTTATTATGAGATATGGTGTAGGTAAAGTTATTTCTTTGATTACATCCTTGACAATGGACCTCCCCCTGTGTTGTTTGTTGTTGTTTGTTCTCCCTTGTGCTATGACCCCCACCCTAGTATTCTTGCTTGTGGTGAGCTTGTAAATGTAGTATCACTTTCAATAGATGCTTGTATGCATTTTATTTAATATCTGGATTGCCATTGCCATTTATTATTAATAAAAAATAGTTGGCTTCTTTTATAATTTTTGTGTAAAAAGGAAAATGAAATAATTTCTTTGAGTCAGGAAAGAAGATCAATGGAAAGAAGATCAGCTGGGTGGCACCATCCATTTGTTTTTTGTCTACCTGGAAGCAATCAACACAACTTTGTAAGGTTATGCATTGGGTAAGGCTTTGTTTGGATGGATGGGAGGGTGTAGCCTTCGCCTGCCCCTCCTCACTAAGGGTATCCTATTAGAGGGATCTGGGGGTGTGGATTCTCTCCAATGCCTGGACGTGGGCTGTTGGAATGTCACTGCCCCAATGGGGAGCCCTCAGAGGGTCCCTATTTGATGTAAGTCATAGGGCTCCCCCTATTGGTGGTTTACCCTGCAGATGGGTGCGACTCAAGATATGCTGGCTTCACCCAAAGCCTAAGCCAAACCACCCACATCTGTAAAAAATAAAGCTGTGGCCTATTAGAACCCATAAACAAAAATAATTCTTTCTGTGTAATTATTGTCTGTAAGGGTCACAGGGCCTTGGCATGCAAGTGGGGCTGAACAAAATAGCATGCAAATTCTCATATTTTACTTCAAATGCCTTTCTCAGCATTCTACACATTCTGCATATATAAAACATAGAGATATAGAATACAGATTCAATGTGCCAGATGAGTTTATTTTTTTATGATGAATTTCACTAATTGTGAAAAAGAAAACCCATGAGGCCTGAGCTCCTCCTCTCACCACTAGGCTCCCAATTTCTTCTGCAGCTACCATGAATGGTGGAATTAACAAGGAGGAGAGCTTTGCTGTCTTGTATCTACCCTTCAAGGTGGATTTTCTTTGTGGATATCTCAGCATTCCAGCATTTTGCTTCAATTTTAAGCAGTTGAAAGCTGCGGTGTCCTAAGTGTTTTCCATCAAGGGCACACAAATCTTCAGTTGCACAACCTCTGAAAGTGAGCCTTTGAATTAAAAGACGACGTTCTGTGTAACACAAAGAATAACCTTTGCATGAGTTCTTTATTGGGGCTTTGGGGAAAGGGATGACTGTGGTTATTAAAGTTCAACCAACACACTCTATGATTAATCTGACAGCCAAGTATTTGAATTTGGGTTACCTGGCTAACACCATGGTGATGCATTGTGAACAGGAAGTTACCCTCTGCCACAGTTTCTAGAAAAAGAGGTGCTGGAACTCAACATGAGTGCCTCTCTTGTTCTCTTAGAATGGTGATGGCGCCCACCTGGGAGTTGCTAGAACTGAATTCTGGCTGAAAAAAAGTCCCGGTCTCCCACCCCATGTATTTTGCTAGACTAAGGCAGCAGTTCCTTTGCACACTTGTGATGCAGTAAGATTCAATTAACACAGTGCAACTTATTTCTTAGGAAATATGAACAGAGGTGCACTATTAGTACCCTTCTTTTCCCCAGCCTCCTTTACTTTTGGCCAAAGTGTGTGGTCCAGGCCTCCTGGACCAGCACCAAATGGTACATACAGCTGTAAGGAGAATCTGTGATGTGCTGGCTGGTCCTGCACCCTCCCCTGTATCCCTCTCCTCTGCTCCTCCTTGTGGATTAGAGGACAAAGGTGTGCTGTATGGAGTCTGCTGTGCTTTGTAGGCCCCCCAGTCTCACACAAGGTAAAACCTTGCACATGAGTGAGCCTGTCCCCTCTTGTTGTTGTGCACATCATGTGGCGATAGTTTGGAATCCAAAACAAGACTAGAGCATTGCCCTTTCCCTCAGAGAAAGAAATCAAAGCTATGCACAAATATCAGTCATTGCTTTTCTGGAAATGCGAAAGAGACAGCAGCAGGTGATATTACTCACTTGGTAAACCTGTTGTAATGGCAGTAGCACTATTATAGAAAATGCACTTGGTCTCATTGGCAAGGCAGCTGACATACCCCTCACGTTGGCAATTTTTATACATTTGTTTAGTATCATTGGTGATCCTGAAGCAGGCTGGGCACTGTAGACCATTGGGGGAAAGATCTTCACGTGGTGGAACTACCAAAATAAAAACCTACAGTCAGCATATGGATACACCTCATTCCCCATTCTCTTTATTGTACTTTTATTTTGATTTGTTTCTTGCCTTCTAGTAGCTGCTGACACTAGCCTGACATGCTACCTCCACATTGTGTCCTGCATTAATGATGATGGTGATAACGATGATATTTTTAATAATAATATTTTATTTCTATCCCGCCTATCTGGCTCGGTTTCCCCAGTCACTCTGGGTGGCTTTCAACAGAACATTAAAAACAGAATAAAACTTCAAACATTAAAAACTTCCAAAAATAGGGCTGCCTTCAGATGTCTTCTAAATGTCGAATAGTTGTTTATTTCCTTGACATTTGATGGGAGGGCATTCCGCATGGCACCATTACCAAGAAGGCCCTCTGTCTGGTTCCCTGTGACCTTACTTTTCATAGTGAGGGAACCGTCAGAAGGCCATCGACGCTGGGCTGAAGGATGGAGGTGGAGTCACTACTTCAGGTATACTGGGCCAAGGCCGTTTAGGACTTTAAAGGTGAGCACCAACACTTTGAATTGTGCTTGGAAACGTACTGGGAGCCAATGTAGGTCTTTCAAGTATTATATGTTCTCGGTTCTCCCAGTCACCAGTCTAGCTGCCACATTCTCTATTAGTTGCACTTTCTGGGTAAGACCACATAATTTGTGTTGCAGTAATCTAAGCGGGAGATAACTAGAGCATGCACCACTCTGGCGAGACAGTCTGCGGGCAGCCTGCATACCAGATTTGACCTCCATGGACAGCTGAGAGTCCAAAATGACTCCCAGGCTGTGCACCTGGTCTGTCAGGGGCACAGTTACCCCATTCAGGACCAGGGAGTCCCCCACACCCACCTGCCCCCTGTTCCCCCAAAACAGTACTTCTGTCTTGTCAGGATTCAACTTCTATCTATTAGACATCATCTATCCTGCAACCACCTCCAGGCACTCACACAGGACCTTCACCTGGTCAGATTTGAAAAGAGAGGTAGAGCTGGGTATCATCTGCATACTGATGAGCACCCAGCCCAACCCCCCTGATGATCTCTCATAGTGGCTTCATATAGATAATATAAGCGTGGGAGAGAGGACAGAACCCTGAAGCACTGCACAAATGAGAGACCCTCTATATGGTTCAGAAGAATGTTATGGTCAAAGGCCACTAAGAGATCCAGCAGAACTAGGAAACAGCTTTCTTCCTTATCCTTAGCCCGCCGGAGATCATCAACCAGCACGACCAAGGCGGTTTCCATCCCATGATGAGGCCTGAATTCTGATTGGAAGGGATCCATGTTGGTTTCTGCTCTCTTCACTGTGCAGCGAAATGCTTGTCACAAGACAATGTTTACATTCCACAGTCAGAGTTGCTGTTGGATTTTCCACGGGAAAGGAGACTGGATGTGACGTACACTGGTTTCCTGTTTTTCTTAGTTCTCTCCGTGCTTTAGAGGAGAGAGGAAGCTTCTCTGCTCGCAGCAGAAGCAAGATGCATGTATGTAATCTCTCAGCTTTGAAGTGTAAATAAAGTAATGTAGAGTATGTGGCACGTACTCCTCATCATTCCGCTGTGCTCAGGACTCTGCAAAATAAACATTCCTGGTTATGGGGCCCAGAAAAACGCAGTCATCTTGAGAATGGAATTCAGAAATCGAATCAGAATGCCGGCAAAAGGATCGGAATGCAGAGGGACGGATCGGACGGTATCTGCTCTGCGCGTCAAGATGATTGATGAGGTATGTGCTCATGCTCCGGGCAGCCTGCCAGCTCCTATTTAATGGCTTTATGGCTGGACTTTGAACTTTTTGAGCCGTTTTGCTGTGCACAGGCATAGGCTCTAAGGCAAAGGCCTGGGGAGGCTGGAAACCGAAAGCAGTTTTGAACTTGCCTTTGGAATGAGGCTTGAAGCAGCAGAGACGCAGCTTGTATAAAGCAGCTTGTTTAAAGCAGCAGAGATGATGCAGAAGGCTAATGCCAGAGTCATGATGGCTAGCTGCAGAAGGCTGGCTGATGCTTGTGGCACTCAGATTGCTGTTCATGATACTGCTCAGCTCACGGTAGCCCATGATACTGCCATGATTCAGAATGAAGCAGACCGCCAGGGTGATAGCTGCATGGGAAAGGGGGAGTCTTTACAGACGTCATCCCAGAGTGCAGTGGAACCACCAGATGGCGCCAAAGCTTTGAAGGCAGTGAAATGCTACTCGTGTGGATGTCTAGGCCATATGAAGAGGGAATGCAAATATCCCAGGGCCAAGACAGAGCAGCACAGCGAAAGCTCATCGCGTGGAAGAGGCCAAAGCAGAGGCAAAGGTCCGGTGTCCAGGACAACGCAGCACAAGGCAATGGTCTCACGCTTCACTCCAAAGGTTGCTAAGGTCCAGAAAACGTCTAGATCTTTCTTCATTGTTGATTCAGCAGTGACCCACCACATGTGCAATGATAAGCGACTGTTCGTGTCTTTTACACCGCAGGAAGGTGCGATTCACCAGGCGGATGACCACACAATCCCCAGTAAAGGCTACGGAACTGTTGTTCTTCACAGTTTGGACTTATCGATACAGGATGTTCTTTATGTGCCAGATGCCAAACATAATCTACTCAGCGTTGGACAGCTGAATGAACGAAAAATTGACTTTTCCTTTAAGAACAAATAGTGCATCATCACAAAGAAAAATGATTATGTATTGCATGCTGAATATGTTGATCATTTGTTTGTTTTGTATTTTGATGATGTTGTGCAGGATGAAACTTGTTGCATTGCAGGTACTAACAAAAGTTTGCATGCAGGATGTATTCATGATTTTCATCGAAAATTTGGTCATTTGCATTTTGAGGCAGTATCTAAAATGCCTGCCTTGGTTGAAGGTATGACTATTACACCCTGCAGGTACCACATGAAGTGCAAGGCATGCGCAGCAAACAAGGTGAAAATGGCTGCGAAAGGTAAGGCAAGCTAGTAGGCAAGCTACAGAACCATACCAGGTTGTTCATGCTGATTTGGTTGGACCACTAGCGCCCTCTTTGGGTGGAAACAGGTACTTCATGGTTCTCATTGATGCATTTTCCAGGTATATTTATGTGTATAATCTCAAGCAGAAATCAGAGGCTTTTCCAAGTTTCAAGGAATTCTGTGCTTGGTTGGAAAATGTGCATGGTAAGAAGATAAAGACTCTTTTCACTGATCGCGGGGGGGAATTCACTTCTCAGCAGTTTGAAGCTTTTCTGTCTGAGAAAGGAATTCAACACGATTTGTCTAGTCCTCGCTCGCCATGGCAGAATGGACTTTGCGAGAGGGCAAATCAAACATTGCTTCAAGGGTTAAAAACCTTGCTGCATGATGCAAATCTTCCAGAGAGTTATTGGGCCGAATCTCTCTCGTGTTTTACTTACAGTTATAATTGCAGGTTATCTTCAGCGATTGGTTGTACCCCCTATGAGAAGATGTTTGGCAAAAAGCCATACATCAAACACATGAAAATTTTTGGTTCTGACATGTGGGTTCACTCACTACAAAACTCCAAGTTAGACAAGCGTGGTTTGCATGGTATCTTTCTAGGTTATCAGAAAGGTTTGTACAGAATAATGATGACTGACTCTAAGACAATTAAGCTCACAAGAAGTGTTGAGTACAATGCCAAGTGGGGGGAGAATGTGGGAATTTTCCAATGTTATCCTGATGACAGTGATGAGACTGAGGATAGTCAAAAGCAGCCACAGCAACCCACACCCACTGATGAAGGTTCTGATTCTGAGTCTGAAACTGAATCGGGTGATTCAGAGGATTTCAAGAGTGCGAAAGCCTCTATGCGACCCTCTGAAAGCTCTGATCAAGAATTGGAGGAACCATTGTTCACAATAGGACACTTTTCTCCCAAGAAGGAAGAGGAGAGTGTTGAAGACCTAAGGCTAATTCGCAGGTCACAAAGAGCCACAAAAGGCAAACCTCCAAAGAGATTTGCTGATGAGTTTGCTAAGATAGCAGTAACAGCTGTTAAAAGCTCCAAGAAGGTATTTGAACCTTCAAGTTTCCAAGAAATCCAGGATTTGGATTCAAAGGAAGCCGAGCCATGGTTAAATGCCATGAAGGCTGAGCTTGATTCCTTAGAAAGGAACAAAACGTGGGAGCTAGTTCCAGTAGTTCCAGGAATGAAACTGCTAGGAAGCAAATGGGTCTTCAAAGCGAAGACTGATCAAAATGGCAAGATAGTCAGACACAAAGCCAGATTGGTAGCCAGAGGTTTTGCACAGGTACCAGGTGAAGACTATCACGAGACCTACTCACCCACAGTGAGGTATGAGAGCATTAGGCTTATGCTCAAGCTAGCTGCAGAGGAGAATCTACACATTAGTCACCATGATGTGAATACAGCTTTTCTGTACAGATCTCTAGGTGAATCACTTTATATGCTTCCACCTGATGGCGTACAGGTAAAACAGGGATTTGTTTGTGCTTTGAAGAAATCCCTTTATGGTCTCTAACAAAGTGCACGGTGTTGGCACACAAAACTCACTGAAGTATTGTTTTCTCTAGGTTTTAAGCAAGGGAAAGCTGATCCATGTGTATTTGTCAAAGAGGAGGGGCAAAAGAAACTGTATTGTTTGTTTTATGTTGATGATCTTTTATTCTTTTGGGATGATGTCACAATGTACAATAACGCCCTAGCTCAACTGAAAGAACACTTTGACATGAAAGATCTTGGTGAGGTAAACAACTACCTATCTCTTGAAATAGAGAGAGATCAAGATGGTAACATTCTAGTACACCAGTCACGGAAAATTGCTGATGTGTTAAGCAAACTAAACCTGATGGATGCTAACCCTGTAGACACACCAATGACAACAGGTTATCAGGTAGATGACACTGAAGAAGCATTTTCTGACACTACACTGTACAGAAGTGTGCTAGGCAAGCTAAACTTCATTGCCAGATGTTCAAGACCTGACATTGCTGTTAGCTGTAATTTGCTAAGCAGACAAGTCAACAATCCTACTGTTAAGGATTGGAAAGCTCTGAAACGCATAGCGCGGTATTTGAAAGGCACTATGCATTACAGACTGAGATTTAACAATCAGAAGTCTGGTGGTCTTGAGATATTTGCAGATGCAAGTTTTGGAAGTGACACTACAGACAGGAAAAGTACATCTGGAGTTTGCTACATGTACAATCAGGGTCTATTTGATTGGTCATGCAAGAAGCAAACAACAGTTAGCTTAAGTACTTGTGAAGCTGAACTGAATGCACTGTCTTATTCACTCAAAGATTGTGAATGGTTGTTACAATTGTGCAAAGACATGAAAATTCCTGTCAAATGTCCAATCCAGATTTACCAGGACAACAAAGCGTGTTTGGCTTTGCTGAATTCTAATGGTTGTAAGCAAAGCACGAAGCACTTGCAATTGAAGTTGCAACATGCTAGGGAACGTATTCATAAGGGACTCGTAACGGTGTCCTATATGCCAGGTAATGAAATTCCTGCTGATGTATTGTCCAAGATTGTATCAAGGGATCAACACTGTACCTATGTGCAGAAGTTGGGTTTGTACTGATATTGTACGAACACGCTGCCCAGTGATGTTCACAGAAAGGGGGAGGATGTTGGTTTCTGCTCTCTTCACTGTGCAGCGAAATGCTTGTCACAAGACAATGTTTACATTCCACAGTCAGAGTTGCTGTTGGGTTTTCCCACGGGAAAGGAGACTGGATGTGACGTACACTGGTTTCCTGTTTTTCTTAGTTCTCTCTGTGCTTTAGAGGAGAGAGGAAGCTTCTCTGCTCGCAGCAGAAGCAAGATGCATGTATGTAATCTCTCAGCTTTGAAGTGTAAATAAAGTAATGTAGAGTATGTGGCACGTACTCCTCATCATTCCGCTGTACTCGGGACTCTGCAAAATCAACATTCCTACTAGTCCACATCCTCCGGGCGTGCTTGGAGTTGTTCAGCAACCACCCGCTCAATCACCTTGCCCAAGAATGGAAGATTTGAGACTGGGCAATAGTTGGCCATATCAGCTGGGTCCAGAGATGTTTTTTTAAGAAGTGGTTTAATGACTGCCTATTTCAGCGGGGCTGGGAAAACTTCCTCACAGAGCATTCACCACCCTGCAGAGCCCATCACCCAGCCCTTCCAGGCTTGTTTTTATGAGCCAGGATGGGCAAGGTTCAAGGAGACAGGTGTTTGGTTTCACTTGTCCAAGCATCCTGTCCACAAATATTATTATTATTATTATTATTATTATTATTATTATTATTAGGCCCCAATGGTACAGGTGGTTCTGTAAGATTCCCAAGCACCTGAAAGAGTCTCCTACTGCTGTTTTCTGCAGATGCAATAGAGGCGGTGAAGAAGGTCCTCTTCGCCGTTGATATCACCACTTGATAGGCTCGACCTTGAGCTGTAACCCGTTGAGCTGTAACCCTTGTTAACTCTGCATTCCAGTAGGACACCAGGGAATCAGCTAAAGAGCCATCAACTTGGGAGAAAAAAATCCCCTACCATTCCCTGGAAACCATTAGGATCCATTAAGTGGTGAGGGCAGACCATCCAAATCTGTCCCATCTCCCTGCAGAGTGGAAGGGTCACGGAGAAGTCCAGCTGCACCAGGAAGTGATCTGACCATGGCACTTCTTTAGTTTCACTTTTACTTAGTGTCAAATCACCCACATTCATAGAAGTAAACACCAGGTCTAAGGTGTGTCTATGACTGAGTTGGGCCAGACTTATTCAGGGACATCCCCATGGAGGCCATGCTTTCCACAAAGTCCCAAGCAAACCCTTATAAGGTCGTGTCTGCATGGATGTTAAAATCCCCTAGGACAACCAAACTAGGTGTCTCCAGGAGCACATCCACCATGACCTGAAGTAGCTCGGCCAGGGAATCCTTCGTGCAGCAGGGAGGTTGGTACACCAAAAGGAATTCTGTCCTGCCCCTATTGCCCAACTTCCAGAACATTGGGAAAACTGAGTCTTCCCAATAGGACGCCTGGTCCAAGCTAATGACTTCCTAAAAATCACTGCAACCCCCTCTCCCCACCCACATGACCTGGGTTGCTCTCTGTCTCTGTCACACATGCCAGGTCAAGTCCCCCATCCATAGATGGCAGTGGTGTTACTGATTATTGACCTGGCATTGCACAGCAGCACCTTCAGGTCATGCGGGTCTTCGTTGCTGATTCCAATATGCTTCCGGTAAAGACCGGACCTGGAGGCAGAGGTAGTCGTCAAACAACGACAAAACCTGCCTTTTTGGTATTGACATGGTCTGGCCTTTAGCGTAACTCCTCCTTCTACCCCTGATCACAGAGATTGGGCATCCCAGAGAATCCTCTCCTGTGTAACCTGCCCCAGACATTCTGTCGGCTAGTGCCCACTCCCAGGCAGCCCTAACCCTCATTTGCCATCAACTTTGAAGAACAGACATATCTGCTGAGCATTTATAAAAAATATTGTTGTGTTTCACCTTTTGTCATGCACACTACTGTTTTGTGGAGTTCTCACTTGGCAGCAGTCTATCAGGCAAGCTCCCTGCTCTATGATTCTAACTCTCTGAATGTACGGACAGCTGCATTCTCTTGGGGGTAATCTCTCTCTCTCTCTCTCTCTCTGTGTGTGTGTGTGTGTGTGTGTAAGCAAGGAGTGGGCAGGCCCAGAATCCACATGGGGGAGAGTGATTCCCAGATTTTCCGGATTTCTACTTCTCTTCCTTCAGCCCCACCAACAGCTTGTTTGAAATGTGACAGATTTAATATGCTTTTATTCTATTGTAATTTTAACTTTTTGGAATTCTATATTTATTTATTTTTTACAATCCAGGATTGTATAAATTTAATTTAAAAAATAAAGTGATATGCCAAAGGATTTCTAACACTTCTACATATGTCTACTGAGAATTTACTCCAAGTGAACCGGCCTTGAGAGGAAGTTGGCACAATTACGTTGCCCACTACAAGGGTGGTAAACTGATTATCAGCCCCGCGGGGAAACCCCTGTCATTGGCTTACTGGCCCAAGTGCTCTGACACTGAGCCCCCTCTGCTGAAGATGGGGGGCTTTGGGTAGGAGGCAGTAGGGTTCCTGGCTCCTGTCATAGCCTAGTGCCTCCTTCCCCAAGCCCAGGAAGCATTTGCTCAACTTTGGTCAGGAGGCATGATGCTCTGACAGGGTCTGAGAGTGCTCCCACCACCTCCCCCAAGCCCACCTGGATTTGGGTTGAAGGCAGCACGGTTCCAGGATCCTGTCTGGGACTCATGCCTGCTTTCCCAAGCTTGGGAAGAATTTGATCAGCTTAAGAAAGGAGGTGGTCTGATGGGGTCCCCAAGGCCTCCTGAATCCTCCCCTCCCCAAAAAATGTGGCAGAACTATGTCCCAGCATGTTCCGCCAGAAAAAAACCACTGTTTTTATAAGCCCTTGACCTTCAGAGATGCAGATACTCACGGTGGACAGGTTCCTTATTGCACTCATCTGTTTCGCAGCAGACCATCTTCAGCTGGAGGAATTTACCTTGAGCTGAACTGAAGCTGTAATCACCTGTGTGGCAACGTTGGGGAGACAAACATCCCCGGAAAGATGACACTTTATGATTTGGAACTGAAAAGAACAAAAGGAAATAAATCACAAGATCTGCAAAAAATTCTGGTTAATTCCCTCCAAATATATTTATTTTTAATGATACTTCCCTTTAACTACATTTTTTTCTTCTGTGAGAAACTATATAATGCACAGTTCTTGAACCAAGAAATGAACCAAAACACAATTATCCTTCAAAATCCATAATTCTCTAACCAAAGAGTGCATACAAATATGCAAATATTAAGAAAAAACAAGCATAGAAACAGTGGGCAGTATTTCAATTGTTTACTCTGAGTAGGATTTAGTTGACTGCCACTCAGCTATATGAGTTCAAACAACCAACAGAGTTCCTTTGTATTAGGGGAAATCACTTGATTTCTCAGATGGGCATGCAGACGAAGAGAGAACTGGAAGCTGAAACCTAGAATGACCAATGTTCCAGGAATCATTGTGTGCTTAAATCACAGGATGCTCAGGATAAAAGGATGATGTGGCTGCTCTTGAGCCAGCAATCCCATGAATTGCTCCAAAATTCAGAGCCAGTAAAGATTCATGACTTAGTCTTAGTGTAATTTCACTCTGAGTTCTCACCACCCTGCAAGAATTTGAAGGCGACGGGGTCTCTGAGCATGACATTATAACACACCTCTTCTTTCACAGGATGTTAGTTCAGGTAATGCAAGAAGGAGAGATAGGGTTGCTAGAAAACCATTTTCTTGTTATAATATCTCATCTGGAACAGCTGACATAACAGCAAAGAGAAAAAGAACTTGTAGGTGCCCAAAATGATGCCTGCATTGAATTTGTAATAATATTTAACTAAATACCTTGCCTTATGATGGAAGGCAAACCAAAACCAAAGCAGAGTTCACTGCCTCTGGTATAGTGTGGACTACTAGTTAATGCAGTGGTGACTAATTCGTCTGGTGGCACTTTTTACGATAGTAAATAACTCAGGCAAAGGTACCGTCTAGCTGGAAACATGCAATAGTAGTCCCAATCTTTAAGAGAGGCCAGTCAAATGTGCCTTCTAATTATAGGCCAATCAGTCTGCTTTCAATTATAGGAAAGCTGTATGCCCGCTTTCTCTGTAACAAACTGACAACGTTTCTAAATGACTATAATATATTAACTGAAGCTCAGGCAGCTTTCTGCGAGAACCACTCAACATCAGACTACTGTCTAATGCTGTCCCTCCTAGCCGAGAAGTACAGCAGGCCCCTACAGGGAAAACACTTTGTGGCCTTTATGGACCTGAAATCTGCCTTTGAGTCCATCCCCAGATTCCAACTATGGTCCAAATTACATCTAGTACTGAAGGATAAATGTCTCCTATATCTTATTAAAGCCCTGTACTGTGGAAGCAATTTGCAGGTTAGGTGTGGGTTGCAGGACCAGCTCTCGGACTATATTGTGATGGACAGGGGAGTGAGACAGGGATGCATTTTGGCACCTACTTTGCTCAGTTTGTTTCTGAATGATTTAGAGGCAAGCTTGATGGACCCTGATGGACAACTTCCAAAAATAGGGTCGAGAAAGACCCCTCTCTTGTCGAATGCGGATGACACAGCCATCCTCTCCTGAACCAGACCTGGCCTGAACTACCAACTAAGGAAATTCTCAGACTACTGCTCTGGTAATGGGTTATCCATCAATTATGAAAAATCAAGTCCTGGTGTTTGAGAAGAGATTCTCCCTGAGTAAATGGGTTCTGCATGGTCACAAAGTAGAGCAGACCAAATTCTTCCAGTACCTAGGGCTTCTATTCCATCATTCCAAGTCCTGGAAACATCATTGGCAGACCGCCTATCAAAAGGCGGAGGTAAACAAACTGGCTAAACTTCGATACTTTTATACAAGGGGAGGTCATTATGTTCCATCAGCCATTAAGGTATTTAATGCAAATTCTGTCTCTCAACTCCTCTACGCCTCAAAAGTCTGGTTCAATGGCTCATTTTCCAGGTTTGATAGCTTCCAGGCAAAGTTTCTCCGGTCCCTCCTACAAGTTCCAAACTGGGTTCCAAATGCAATACTATGTTCAGAAACAGGTGAATGTCCTTTATCAACTAAAGCATGGTGGGCTGCCCTGAGATACTGGCTCAAGATCTCAGTCTTTGTCCTAGGGCAGGGGTTACTTCCATACCTAAACAACAAGGAGTTTACCAGCTCATGGATGAAAATTATGGTTAGAAAAGCTACTTTGATTGGTATGCCACCTTCTCTCCTATTCCATCTGGGCTATGATACCGCCCTTGAATCTCTGAGGCAAAGGCTCTGGGACATTCACATAGTGATCTCCGATCTCAATCTCATGTTATCTGTGGCCCATTAGCAGTAGGAATTCACTATGGGTTCGAGTTTCAGATACCTGCATATCTCAGAAATTTGTCTGTACCAACATATTGGTGTATTTTCATCAAAGCCAGATTAAATGTATTCCCATCAAAAGTGTTAAATGGCAGACTGAGCGGTACCCCTTACCAAAATAGGATCTTTGTGTGCTATCAGGACGTTGACTGTATGAGGCATATTTTATTGCATTGTGGACAATATGATCAAGCTAGGGAACTATTGATTTTCACTTTTGGTAAATCAGCCGGGTCATCTTGAAGCCTACTATATCAAATAGCTTCTGGATGACAAGTCCAATGAAATCACAGTGGCCGTGGCAAAGTTGTTTTCAGTAGTCATATAAATCAAAGATCAACATACCCATGACTGAACAAATAACTCTTCATTCTCCCTTCCCTGGGAGGTTGACTGTATGAATTTGTATTTTATTTTATTTTGAATATTGTGGCCCTACAGAATTTTCTGGACTACAGCTTGCATCATCTATAGTCATTGACCATGCTGGCTGAGGGGGATGGGAGCGGTAGTCCAGAAATGTCTAAAGGGCCAAAGGTTAGTCAACCGCAGGCTGATGCATGCCAGGATCTCTCTGATGAAGTCTGCATGTGATGGAAAGAGAAAAGATATGCTAGAGTAAGATTATGTGGCTGAGTATGGGTGCTGAGTGTTGGACTGGAATCTGAGACGCCAGGGTTTAAATCCCCACTCAGCCATGAAGCTCACTGGGTGACCTTGGGGAGTCCCTGCCTCTCAGCATAATAAACCTGACATGGTTAAATGCACAAAAGAAGAACCATTTCCTTGGAGAAATTGTGGGCTATAAAGGCAATAAATAAATACTAAATAATGCTAATTTACACAAGAAAGTCATTCCTTGGGGTGACCAAGAGTAAGTGAGAAGATTCAGCTCACCTATGTTGCTACTCACAGCACTAGAGGAACAGATTTGAGTTTGATTGCAGGATTGATGGCTGCTCTTTTCACATGAGGTACTCATTTCATAACAGTAGTCACATGAAATAAATGCCGCTGCAGAAAGAAGATAGAGGTTGGTGGAAGAGATTTCTTGAGATGGTAAAGAACTATAATATGGGAGGTGTCCTTCTTCTTAAGCAGGTGTCATGCAAAAGGGCAGATGTGTGTTAGCTGTAATGTTCATATTAATTATTGGGTGCCATATTTAGCCACTGCAACTTTCCCTTCCATAGAATGGCTTCTTAGAGTATCCCTCTATGCACCGGTTGAAAAAAGAAATAGGAAAAGGAACAGAAATATCTCAATCTTGATGCAAGCCAATGATTTAATACTCTGAACTACCCTGCTTCATGGTGTGAAAGGAGAACACAGTCAAAAGTAAAAAAAAAAAAAAAAGGTGTTTAAAGCAAGAAACTACAGAAGAAACCTGCTCATTTATATACTTAGGTGTATTTGTTAGTGAAACCCTCTCTGGGAAGAGTCATATTGAGGCAGTGAAAGTCAAAGCACCAAAAACCAAAGGCACATTAATGAAATTCTGTTACAATAAGGGAGGGCAGCTGAATGAAGCTGTCCTAAAGATACTTTGTAGCAAAGTGCTTACTGAAATGCTCTATGGCACTGAAATCTGGGGGTCTGAGTCAAACTCCCTTAAAGTTTTTGAAACTGTGCAGAATAAAAATGATTTTGAAACCATACACCGTACCACCAGTAATATCAACAGCTTTTATTTCTGCAGAATCTAGGTGGCCCACAAGTCAGGCAAGAGTGAAATGTGCTCACTTAAAGTGTGTGTGTGTGTGTGTGTGTCTTTTAAATTGCTTCTTTGCCAATGCAACATTTTCCTGTGCTGTACTATATGGAATTGGGGGCCAAGTTGGTTTTGGTGATTGTTAGGTTTAATCTGAAATCAAGCTAGAATTAAGTTTGTGGGTGTCTCTGGTATCTTCTCTCTCTTACATTATGGGTGTTGGTATAGATTTGTTTGTTCTGTGTTATTTTTGTATACTATTGCTACAAGTTTGTTATGGCCTTTGACTTTGAATAAATGTTAGCTAAGGGACCTGCAACTACTTAGAAATGGCAAGTTTTCCCCTTGGTATCCACTCCTGAGAACAAAGCTTTCTAGAGATATTTATCACATCAAAGGTTTGCCAATCTCCTTAAAAAATGTATTTGTTGAGCTCCATTTCCAAGTGAAACCCAGGACAGCCTTGGATGTCTGCTATAACAAGCACAGACTTTCCATTTCTGATTCACCTCAGGTGGAATTCATGACTCATACCATCTCCTGGTATGCCCTGCAGAGGACCTTAAGGTCCATGAATAATCATAGTATAGAGGTCCCAGGCCCTAAGGAAGTCAGATTATCCTCCACCAGGACCAGGGCCTTCTCAGTGATGGCTCCCACCTGGTGGAATGCTCTGTCCCATGAGACCAGGGCCCTGCAGGATTTAACTTCCTTCCGCAGGGCCTGTAAGACAGAGCTATTCTGCCTGGCTTTCAATTTGAGCTTAGTCTGATCTTTTATTCCCCTTCCTTCCCTCCCCCTCCCCTTTTTATGAAGATTACCCGCTCTGGGATCCCACAGCTAATTCCCCCCTGTCTCCTCGCTGGCCCAAATAGGACTAATTTAGCCAGCTGGCCCTGGTGATCATCTAATGTTTATTGGATGGGAGAATACTCATCTTGATCACTGCCATCCTACCCGTCCATGATAATTTCAGCCTATTCCAGGTATCTAGGTCTTTCTTAATTTCTTTCCATATCTTGGTATAGTTATCTTCTACTAAATTTATATTTTTCGGGGATATCCATATTCCCAGGTATTTTACCCTTTTCGTCACCTTAATACCTATTTTTTGCTCCAGCTGTTTTTCTGTATCATCGTCCAGGTTCTTTGTTAAGATTTTAGTTTTATTCTTATTTAATTTGAACCCAGACAATCTACCAAATTCCTCTAAAAGTTCTATTGCATTACTGGCGCTGTCCATTGGGTCCTCTAAAGATAAAACCAGGTCATCGGCATAAGCCTTTAATTTATATTCTTTTCCTCCAACTCTTATCCCTCTTATTTTTGATGACTCCCTTATTTTATTTGCGATTATTTCCAAAACCATAATGAATAACAGGGGGGACAGTGGGCAACCCTGTCTTGTACCCTTCGTAATCGTAAAGGAATTGGAGAGATTATTGTTGATAATCACCTTAGCCCTTTGGCCAGAGTATATTGCCTTTATGCCCTCCATGAAAGGGCCTTCTATTCCTACTGTTTTCATGCATTGTAGTAGGAAATTCCAAGAGACGTTATCGAAGGCCTTTTCGGCATCAATGAAAATTAGAGCCGCAGTGATGTCTATCCTCATATCTAGGTATTCAATAATATTTAATATGTGCCGGACGTTATCTTTCTGTTGCCTATTGGGGAGGAATCCCGCTTGATCTTTATGAATAGATCTCTTTAAGTACTGCTTAAGTCTATTCGCTAAAATGTCAGCGAAAATTTTATAGTCACTGTTGAGCAGGGAAATTGGCCTGTAATTTCTTATATCTGTTTTTTCAGTTTCCGGTTTTGGTATTCCGCCTGGCTTTCAATTTGAACTTAGTCTGCTCTTTTATTCCCCTTCCTTCCCTCCCCCTCCCCTTTTTATGAAGATTACCCGCTCTGGGATCCCACAGCTAATTCTGCCCTGTCTCCTCACTGGCCCAAATAGGACTAATTTAGCCAGCTGGCCCTGGTGATCATCTAATGTTTATTGGATGGATTTTCCCCCTAAATTGATTTTTGAATTCTGAATTTATTGTTATTCACGTTTTATACTGTATTTTATGCTGTTTTTGTTGCATCAATTAAGTGTTTTAAATTTGTTGTTATCCTCCCTGAGCCTGGTTGTTTGAACCGGGAAGGGTGGGGTATAAATAAAATTATTATTATTATTATTATTATTATTATTATTGTGCTCCTTAAATAGAAACCTAAGAGATCACTTTCTGAAACCTTTGTTTGCAAAAGCAACACCCGAGAAGAAATAGTTTGGTTTCTTTTGTTAGACAATAATGGCTTTTTAGAATGCCCCTCTATGCACCGACTGAAAAAATTAATAGGAAAAGGAATTAGATAAGATTGCTATAAGTTGTTTTGGTGATTCCATACATTATGGATGTTGGCTTATATTATGGATGTCTGCTCTGTATTATTTTATTAATACCATTCCTACAAGTTTGTCATGGCCTTTGGCTAGTGCAATAAAGTTAGGAACTATACGTGAAATGCTCACTGCTGCTCCAGTACTTGAGATTTTCTCACTCACACACCATTTCCCCATTACCTGACTCTTGTCTTCGAAGGGAGCCTGGCTTAGAGAACACTTACTAAGGGCAACGATATTAGAGAAGTAGGTAATGGTTGGTGTGAATGTATATATACACACCCAAACACACACAGACACACACACACACACACAGAGAGAGAGAGAGAGAGAGAGAGAGAGAGAGAGAATGAGAATTACCTTTTAATCAGGGTGGTATATATGGATATTTTAACTATGATGTATATTTTAATCATTCTGGATTTTAAAAAAGATGCAGATTTCTTTTGTTGCTGTTTTTTTCTAAATAGGACAGAAGCCATTTGGGAATGAAGCAATACATATATTAATGAATAAATAATAATATATTCTAGATAGAACGGTTTTCCTAAGTATCCCGGAAACTGTAGCCTTCACTTATTAGTATGGTTAATCAGATTCCTACATCACAGAAATACATGTTTGCAACTAACTATACTTGGTCATCAGGGCTTAAGTGCTTAAACTCTTGAGTTTACTCTCCTTGGTAAGCCAGCAGTCCTTATTCTCTATTATGCTGTCTTCTCTCACATTCCCGCCCAAGCAACAAACATTTCTGGAGTCATCAAAAGATGACAAAAGGAATCCCATTCTATTGTTTCCTACTTACCTGAAGAAGGCAGGGCTAAGAGGAGGCTCAGAAGTGTTTTCATCATTTTTGAAAGATCAGGAAACTCAGAGATGGACCAGGCAAGAGAACTGATACAGGGAGAGCTTTTACTTGGAGATATTTATAGGCCAAGGATTCATGCTGTGGGCAACAGCTGGGAACAAATGGTTCTGTGAGGTCTGGGAGTGGGGGCTGTGTGTCTGCCAAGAAGACGCAGAGGGACATAGTGAATTTCAAAGCTCGGTGTTGAAATTAGCTTAATTGTTTATTTTTTATTTCATTAGTTCTTGCCAAAAACCTCTAAGCATTTTTTTTTCTTTATTATTAACGTACAATTTAAATTGTAATGGCACCAAAGAAAGAATCGAGGGATTACAAAGGCAAGGGCAAAACCAAGATGCAACCTGCATAGAAACCCCCCCCCCCCAAATATCCTCCTCCAAAGGATTCCTCTTCTGAGAAGGAGGAAGGTCTGGATATCAGATAGTTCTTGGTAAGACTTGGTAAGACTGTAAGCAAGGGAGTAGCCCTCAGCTGAGAAGAGTAGCCCTCAGCCTTCAGCATCTCAGAAATCCCTTAACCCATCGTGGCTTCATAGTGCCTGAAGGTACTGGTGGCTTCAACAAGGAAGACTGATTCTCCTGTCAGGGAAGTGGTAATCCTTCCATAGGGAAAAAGCAAAGATAAGTGGGCTCCTGTGGTTTCTTAATTAAATTTATTTTGGTGTGCAGTTCCTTCGGGAGGTAGATAGAAGGCCAACTTAAAGCCTACTTTACTCCTCGCAAGGTAGGCTTCCCCAGTAATATCAGAATTAGAAACCTTAGACTACATTTTCCACATACAATTTGTTTCCTCTGATGAAATTCATGGTTCCTAAATTATAAATGAAAAAGGTGCCCTACCAAAATCCCCCCTTTTTTATCTTGCCCCATTTCTATTCTCCCAATGCAATGGGTATAGAAACATACAATCTGCTCCTTTCAGACAGTGGCATAGCGTGGGGGTTGCAGGGGGGCCGGCCTCACCGGGCGCAACATCTGGGGGGCGCTCGCACTCGCAGCTCTCTGCCCCTACCTGGCTCACTCACTTTCTCTCACTGCAGTGCTGGCTGTGCGAATCCGATCCGAGCCGCCAGGTCGCCGCCCACGTGGAGGGGGGGTGCCAGGCGTGCGGTTAGGGGGCGCAAATTACTTGCCTTGCCCCGGGTGCTGACAAGCCACGCTACGCTGCTGCTTTCAGACATTCCTGTTTCATGCAGCAGGACTCCTAAAGGTCTTTCATTTTATTGGTATTCTTTTTTTAAAAAGGATGATGGGTTTCTCTTGGAAATTAGGTGCATTTACCATGAGCCATTGCCTTTGCCTTTGCTTTTGTTTTACGTGGTTTCTAACTTGGTTGGAAAGAGCATATTTTTTTTTTTATCATCTTCCAGGCCCCAGAAAAAAGCTCTGCTGAGGTGGTAAAACTAGGCATTGCTCAGGATTATTGTCAGGGAACTGCAGGCAGCGAGGGAGGAAAGAATTAGTGGATACAGGGAACGATCTCCACTGCTCAGTACTGAGTCCTCCTCAGAAGACAGAGAAGAGGATAGTGAGTCTGGGGAGGAAGGGGTGCTTCAGAGAGAGGGGGATCCACGTCACAGGGGAAAACGGAAGGGGCTGAGCCGTTGGCTCTGTTGGTCTCGAGGGAGAGGGAAAAGAGAAAGTAGTTAGAGCAATGCGTCATGAGAGACGGGTCGCTTTGTTTATTCTGCATGTAATCTTGTCAGAAGGAAATAAAGAAAGGAATTTATGGCTGGCTGCCGGGGGGAGTGTTTCTCTGCTAAGTGCAGCAACGCATGCAGCTGGCTAGCTGACAGTTATAGACAGGTACCAGGGTTCTGCCATTTCATTCCTCCTTGTTCCAATTGCATCACATTGCTGGCAAAGAGTGAAGATACTTTGAGTCATCTGATCTGCTTGCCTTTAGCCACGTTGCCTTTAACTGAATAAAGCTAGATGTTTACATCCGCTTCACTACCCATCTTTAGTAACAACATCATCCTTATGCATTATATTTCTCTATTAACTGGAAACCTTTTTTATTTTCTGATACCTGAACCATTTTTAACAATGTATATTTTATTGGCTTTTATAAATGTATAACAAAGAAACAACAACACTAAGCAGCTACACAAAAGCAGAATACCCCATCCTTTCTGCAATCTCTCCAGCTACCACATAAGTATCCATATTTTTCAAACATTTGTTCTTCTTTTAAATTTTCAACAACATTCTTCTATGTTATTTCATCAGCCTTGTATGGAAGCATCCATCCAGAGTGTGGTCATCTTCAACTAAAGCATCAAACAGGTGACGACATCCAGATTTGTGATGATTCTGCTGATAGCACATTGCTTAGATGCTTTTAGCTAGGATACGAAGTAAATGGCCACAGGATGGCATAAAATGCATCCGTTGTTTCTTTCTTTTCAGCACTGTTACATTATGGTTTATTTTCTCAGTTATATTCAATATTCATACATTTGGTCTCTTCCCGAAGCATGTCATTAACTCAACATTTGGACAACCAATAATCTTGATGCATCATGCAAGTATAGAAAGTGATCTGTTCTCTTAAGAGACTTCTTAAACCATGTAAAGTATGAAAGAAAACACAACTGTGGGGTAAAATCAATTTGTTCCTATACAACAGTGGTTCTCAACCTGTGGGTCCCCAGATGTCATTGGACTACATCTCCCATCATCCCTGACCACAGATCATGCTGGCTATGAATGATGGGAGTTGTAGTCCAACAACATCTGGGGACCCACAGGTTGAGAAACACTGCCACAGAATATTAAAATTATTGAATATATTCTTCACACAAAGCCAAAAAATGTATTCTGTGGCATCCCCATCTCGAATGGTGGTATGTCTCTCTATAACTGGAATACCTCCACCACATTGACACTATTCCAATATTAATGGGGGAGAAGTTCACCGGTGTGCTATGCCACCTATGGAAGCGGGTGGCGCTGTGGGTAAAACCTCAGCGCCTAGGACTTGCCGATCGTCAGGTCGGCGGTTCGAATCCCCGCAGCGGGGTGCGCTCCCATTGCTCGGTCCCAGCGCCTGCCAACCTAGCAGTTCGAAAGCACCCCCGGGTGCAAGTAGATAAATAGGGACTGCTTACTAGCGGCAAGGTAAATGGCATTTCCGTGTGCTGCGTTCGCTCGCCAGATGCAGCTTGTCACGCTGACCACGTGACCTGGAAGTGTCTTCGGACAGCGCTGGCCCCCGGCCTCTTAAGCGAGATGGGCGCGCAACCCCAGAGTCGGACACGACTGGCCCGTACGGGCAGGGGTACCTTTACCTTTATGCCACCTATGCATTACCTGAATATCCAAGGTCCATAAGAAGTAGTTTATTGAGGGATTAAGAGATATGTTTAAGAGAGTTTGTGTACTGGTCCAGTAAACGCTTCCGCTGCGCAACCAGCAACAGTTCTCTTTGCAGAGCATTAATTAAGTCCAGTGCAGAGATTCTTGTTGTAGTACAAGCTTCAGAGTCTCAGCAGCAAAGAAATAACGACACAGGGAAGCCTGTCTTTCCAAAGACAGGTTTATTGCAGAAAGATAACAGAAACACCTCCGGAGCTTTCAGACATTTTGCTTCACGCCCCCACAGCAGAGAAAACAAACACTCTTTATATACTGAGCAACTTAACAACTTAACGAGCTTGACTACTTAAAGTCACATGACATTGCTAACTTGCCAGCGTCTTAGGTTTCACACCCTAACACCCCCTCTCGCTGGCAATACAAAAACAAAATTACTTCAGACCCATTTCTTCACAAAAGTTTTCATGCCGCTGAAACCCAAGCGGTTTTGTAAAACCATCAGCTTGATTTTCATGACTGGGACAGTAATTTAATTTAACAATTCCTGCTTTTACCGTTTGACAAACATTTTGAAAGCGGATATCCAAATGTTTTGTACGACCTTTAAACTGCCCATTTTGTGCTAACTTAAGACACGGTTGATTATCACCCCATACAGTGATTGGAGTGATGGACTTTTCATACATCTCTTGTGCCAAGCATTTGTAAAATTCTAGATCTCTACATAACTCAGATAAGGCACAGAACTCAGCTTCTGTTGACGACAAAGCAATCAGGTTCTGTTTCTTGGATCTCCACCCAATCAGAGAGTTACCAAATTTTATTACACAGCCAGACACTGATTTTCTATCCTTTAAATTTCCCCAATCACTATCTGCCCAAGAAGTAATCTGTGCTTGTCCTTCAGAAGATAATTCAAGGCAAAAATCTTTGGTGTATTGTAAATATCTTAACACTCTTTGAATTCCTTTCCATGCATTTACACTAGGTTTTGAAGCTTCTCTGCTGAGTAAGTTAACAGCGTAAGCAATGTCTGGTCTACTCCATTGCGAAAGATGAAGTAAGCTTCCCAGTGCTGACTGAAAGATTTCAGCACGCTTGAATTCAGCACTATCCTTGAACTCATTGTCTTTTACAAAACCCATTTCCATTGGCGTTCTAACACCTGCACACTCCGTCATGCCAAACTTTTTCAACATTTGCAATATCTTGCCTTTTTGATTCAGTAGAAAACTGCCATTTTTGGTCCTATCTATCTGAACACCAAGATAGACCTTTACATCACCAAGATTCTTAACTTTGAAGTGTTTATTTAACTCTTTGGCTAGTTTTTTTTTTTACTTGTTCTTGTGTCTTTGAAGTATAAATCAGGTCATCTACATAAACAAGCAAAGATTCTTGGGCATCTCCTGAACCTCTGAAATATAAGCAATTGTCAGCCTTGCTCCTGCTAAAACCAATGCCTACCAAAACGTCATTCAAACACTCATTCCAATTATGAGCAGATTGCTTGAGTCCATAAATAGATTTATGTAGTTTCCATACCTGATTTGATTTACCAACTTTCAATCCTGGCGGTAGCTCCATATAGAGCTCTTCAGCCAAGTCTGAATGAAGATAAGCTGTAGAGACATCAAATTGATTCACTTTGAACCCTTTCTGAGCAGCAACTGCTAATAGTGCCCGAAGGGTTTCACTCCTTGAAGTGGGTGCATAGACTTCGGAATAATGTAGCCCCTTTCTTTGAGTAAAACCTCGAGCTACAAGCCTTGCTTTGTACTCTGGTTTCCCCATCGCTGTTGTCTTTATCCTGTACACCCACCTACAACTTACTGCCTTGGTACCTTCTGGCAGTTTGGTGATGGAAAACACACCCAGTTCTTTCATAGAATTCAACTCTTTTTGCATGGCCTCACGCCACCTACTGGCCTCCTCCTGGGGTAATTGCTCAACCTCCTCAAAACTTTCAGGTTCGCAATTTGCCAAACCAGCCCAAACACTAATAGCTTGGTACCTTTCAGGAGGTATCCCTTTGTTGGCACGCTTGGAACGCCTTAACAGTTCCTGGGATGTTCCTTCAGTTTCTCCCTCTGACCCAGAATCACTAGTCATCACCTGTTTGTCACTAGTAGTTGAAGAACATTCTGATTCTGACTTTACACATCTCTCTTGCTGTACGGGTGAACTTTTAGAGCTAGAAGATTCTGACTTTACAGACTTGGGTGAACTAGGCGATTTCTCACCCTTGTCCTCAGCCTCAAATTCCTCAGCCTGTTCTGGAACTAATACCTGCCCTGGGGCCTGAGTTTCATTGTTACTGTTCACCACATCAAATAGTATGTCAGGATTTCCATGAATTTTATTCCAACCATCCTGTTCACAAAATTCTGCACTTCTGCTGATTGTGATTTTTGTTTGATTGCCTTCTACATTCACAAATCTCCAACCTTTTGTGTTTGCTTGATAACCACAGAAAAGCATTTCTTTAGATCTAGGATCGCCTTTCCTACGTTGTGCCCTAGGCACCAGGACATAAGCACGACATCCAAAAACTCTTAGATGATCAATTTTTGGTTTTTTCCCAAATAGCATGAAGTAAGGAGTGTTGCCTACTGTGCTATTGTACACTCTGTTAAAAGTATAATTCGCATACAGTGCAGCCTCAGCCCAAAACCGCTGTGGAAGTCCAGAATCAAACAGCAAAGCAGCAATGGCTTCCTGTAATGTTCGAAATTTTCTTTCGGCAACTGCATTCTCCTGTGGTGAATAGGGATTGGTAAGTCTATGAACTATACCTTTCCTTTTTAACCACGTCTCCAGCGTGTGGTTCACATATTCCCCACCACGATCTGATTGTATTTTACGCACCCTGGTGTCAAATTTCCATTCGACTTCTTCAATCCAATCCATCAGGATGGAAGCTGCTTGTGATTTTTCTTTCAGAAAGAAAACCCAACTAGCCCTTGAAAAATCATCCACCAAAATTTGCATAAATCTCGCACCTCCAAGCGATTTGACTGGCATAGGGCCACACACGTCTGTGTGCACAAGTTCAAAGGGTTTCTTACTTACTCTATCAGATCTAGGATAGTTACATGTCTTAACCTTAGCATGTTTACAAGCACAACAATCCAGAAAATTTGGACAGGGTTTAATCTTACACTCCTCAGCTAAATCTGGCATCTTGCTTACATACTTAAAGCATATATGAGCTAACCTTCTGTGTAGTAGATGTGCACAACCTGTATGAGGAGCCTTATTTACACACTTAGCTTGCGCTTCACCTGTTGAACATCTACCTGCTGCTAACTGCTCTTCATCCAAAACAAAAAGCCCATCCTCACAGGGAATTTTAACTAGCTTCTTCCCCTGTTTCGAAATGGTGCACACATCATTTTCAAACTCAACCTTAAAACCACTTTTTACCAGGCATGACACACTCAAAAGTCCATTCTTCATTCCTGGAAGAACGAAAACAGGAAGGTTAGTTTGCAAACAATTAACATAAATTGTGCCTTTAAGGTTCATTTCTCGTTTACTATTGTCTGCTATAGTCACAGTTTTTGCAACTGGCAATGTCTTGCAGTTCATCAAGCTACCACTAGATGTCGCTGGAACTAAATTGTGACTTGCTCCACTGTCAATTATCCACTTCAAGGTTTGTTGGCTCCTTTTAGGACTCTGTTGTGCTGCCATTGCAGATAGTCCCTTATCAGCACCTGCTCCCCCTCTGGATCGTTGATTCTTGTAGTTCTCACTTCGTCTTCCCCTGTAGCTCCGGAAACTGACCTTGGACTGTTGAAATTCCCGTTGCTTTTCTGGACACTTTGCTATCAAATGAAACCTGCTGCCACATCGAAAACATAACTTGCTGGCCATGGCAGACACTTGTGAGGCTTCCTTACAGCTCTGCCTGCTAGTTCCCCCACGCTCTATGGTGGCTCTATGGTGAATTCGCCTAAGAGCTTCCCAAATTTCAAATGCAGACCTTAAATTTTCCACATGAGGTAATTGGGAATCGTCTATCGATACCATCAACATGCATCTAGCTTTAGTGTCCATTTTATCATGTTCCCTGTTCTGAGCATGTGCAGCAGCCTGTTGCTCTGCTGTGGCATCTGCTGCAACAGCCACAAACGGCTTTCGCCTCTGGACATAGTCAGCCCACACTTCTTTGGCTTCCAACCAGACTTGAGCCCTCTTAGACCACTGCACGTAATTAGCAGAGTTCAACTTTGTAAAGGGAACCTGGAAATTTTCCACTGCCATTCTTGGGGTCGGCTGCTACTCCCTCTGTGTGCCCTTGCTTCTCTTTCCCCTTGGGATTTGTCTTACTCACTTTTCAGACGCCTCCAGCCTTCTCTGAAGCCTTTTAAACTTTTTTCTCCGTCCGTCTCTTCACTAGCAACCTACCACCGTCCTCTGGTTTTTATTAACAAAACAAAAACACAACGGGAGGTCAAGCTAGCCTTTTGCAGCTAATGAAGCTGTAAATCTTCACTTACGCAGCTCTCTCAACTTTCTGCAGCCTCTCAGTTCCTTTAAGAGCTGGATTTACGACCAAGCCGGTCTTCTCTCATCTGAAAGCTGCTTTCACTTTCTCTGCACACCATACAGCTGTAGAAACGTAGAAGGAGCCATAACCTAAGAGAGTTTGTGTACTGGTCCAGTAAACGCTTCCGCTGCGCAACCAGCAACAGTTCTCTTTGCAGAGCATTAATTAAGTCCAGTGCAGAGATTCTTGTTGTAGTACAAGCTTCAGAGTCTCAGCAGCAAAGAAATAACGACACAGGGAAGCCTGTCTTTCCAAAGACAGGTTTATTGCAGAAAGATAACAGAAACACCTCCGGAGCTTTCAGACATTTTGCTTCACGCCCCCACAGCAGAGAAAACAAACACTCTTTATATACTGAGCAACTTAACAACTTAACGAGCTTGACTACTTAAAGTCACATGACATTGCTAACTTGCCAGCGTCTTAGGTTTCACACCCTAACAATGTTGACTATGAACCAGTGCCTCCATCTTTGCTCTCACTTGGTGTGGGGTCCAACTTTATTGGTTATACAAAATTAGTTCCATGGCAAAGTTCTGGTCTTCAAGGGCCCAGATCAAAATGTAGCTAAAGCCTATAGGAACAGCTCAGGTAAGTGCTCATGTGGTAAAGGTGGACATAGTTCAGGGGTACTGATGGGTGCCAGGGACACAGTATTATAATAATTTGGTGGTGGCTGCCCTTAGCCACACTGTTTTGGATGGAACCAAGCTAATGCCTTACAGCTGCTTCGAACCCAGTCTTCAATGTGAATCTCATCCATATGTCCTAAATCTGGAGCTATTCAAAAACAGGCTGCACTGTCATCTGTTAGGGATTCTCTAATGTTGGCTTTTCTGCCTTGGATAGGCACATAAAACGTACATGGTTCTACAGGGGTGGAATGTGGAGTTATTGATAAATGTTTGAAGGCAAAGATCAACAACACAAGGATGTGAGATAAACACCTTAAAATGAAATTACAAAATGAAATAACAAGGCTTGTGATTGTAACACTTTGCTGCCACTCTAAAATGACTGTAGACGTCCAACAACCACGTCCCCTTGCCTATAGAGAACAATGCAAATTCAAAACTGTCACCTGCAATCTGATTGAACAAATGTCCTAGGCTGTGGTGCAGTTGCAGATGACATAAAAGCGGATGATATGCCCCACACTGTTCCATGTCCCATTAACTGCTGTGGAGCACTACAAAACATCTTAAGCAAACAAGACAAAGGAGAAGAAAGAGCAAAGAAAACAATAACACCCAAACTCCAAAGAGCCCAGTGAGAACTGAGCATGTCGGTAGCTCCAGAATGTTGTGTGTCAGTAGAACTAGAAAGATGTAAAGTGGGGCAGTGGGGGAGGGGGAGAGAATGGCCTTCCTGAGGAAGAGCAGCACTGCCAACATTTTGTTGCTGGTCTCATTTGTGTATATATAGACATGACAGCATGCTTCTTGCAAACATATGCAGATTTCTGGCTGTCCTAGGGGAATAGGGTGGGTTGTCATGAAAGGTACACCTCTGGAAATGCCCAGCTTTGCACAACTGTTAAAGAGGTCAGTTTTAGCCAAGATTATGTTTGTTCATGAAAGATAGCATACAGAGAGTTCAATGTTACTTGAAGATTGGAAGCCATTTTGTTGTTGCAGGACATCTTTCTACGGATCTACTGCAGTGGCAGAGAAGCTTTTCAGACTGGGAAAACATTTTCTTTCTTTTCAACACTGTTACATTATGGTTTATTTTCTAAGTTATATTCAATATAACATTTTATTACTTTTGGTCTCTTCCCCAAACATGTAATTTCCTCCACATTTGGACAACCAATAATCTTGATGCAACATGCAAGTATAGAAAGTGATCTGTTCTCTTAAGAGACTTCTTAAACCATGTAAAGTACGTAAGAAAACACAACTGTGGGGTAAAATCAATTTGTTCCTTTAGACAATGGTTCTCAAACTGTGGGTCACCAGATGTCATTGGACTACAACTCCCATCATCCCTGACCACAGATCATGCTGGCTGTGAATGATGGGAGTTGGAGTCCAACAACATTTGGGGACGCACAGGTTGAGAAACACTGCCACAGAATATTAAAATTATTGAATATATTTTCCACACAAAGCCAAAAAATGTATTCTGTGGCATCCCCATCTCGAATGGTGGTATGTCTCTCTATAACTGGAATACCTCCACCACATTGACACTATTCAAAATTAATGAGAAGTTCACCGGTGTGCTTTGTCACCTAAGCATTACCTGAATATCCAAGGGAACTAGTTTATTGAGGGATTAAGAGATATGTTGACTATGAACCAGTGGCTCCATCTCTGCTCTCACTTGGTGTGGGGTCCAACTTTCTTGAGAGTACAAAGTTAGTTCCCAGGGCAAAGTTCTGGTCTTCAGGGGCCCAGATCAAAATGTAGCTAATGCCTAAAGGCACAGCTCAGGTTAAGTGCTCATGTGGTAAAGCTGGACATAGTTCAGGGGTACTGATGGATGCCAGGAACACAGTGTTGTGTCATGAATATTGGACAATGACGCCAAAGTCATTACTGAGACCTGATGAAATCATTTTCTGGAACTTTGACCCTCCTTGTTCTAACTGCATCAGATCGTTGTGAAAGAGAGAGGATAATTTGTGACACTTGATCTGTTTGGTGAGATTATATAATTATAATAATTTGGTGGTGGCTTCCCTTAGCCAGACTGTTTTGAATGGAACCAAGCTAATGCCTTACAGCTGCTTCGAACCCCATCTTCAGTATGAATCTTATCCCTATGCCCTAAATCTGGAGCTATTCAAGAACAGGCTGCACAGTGATCTGTTGGGGATCCTCTAATGTTGGCTTTTCTGCCTTGGATAAGATGTTAGACTAGACAACCTCCCAGAATCAAATCTCACGCACAAAACGTACATGGTTCTACAGGGGTGGAATGTGGAGTTATTGCTAAATGTTTGAAGGCAAAGACCAACAAGACAAGCATGTGAGAAAAAACGCCTTAACATGAAATTATGAAAATGAAATAACAAGGCTTGTGATTGCAACACTTTGCTGCCACTCTAAAATGGCGGTAGATGTGCAACAACCACATCCCCTTGCCTAAAGAGAACCCTGCAATTTCAAAACTGATTGAAGAAATGTCCTGGGCTGTGCTGCAGTTGCACATGACATAAAAGCAGATGATTTGCACCACACTGTTCCATGTCCCATTAGCTGCTGTGCAGAAGTACAGTGGTACCTCGGGTTAAGTACTTAATTCGTTCCGGAGGTCCGTTCTTTTTTTTTATGATATTTTATTAAATTTCCTCAATAGAGAGATTCTAAAACAATAAATGGGAAAAACACAAGAAAAATACAAAACCACAAAAATACAAAAATATGAAAATACAAACACTTAACATAGAGAAAAAGAAAGGAAAAAGGAGAACACTCTTTTCAAATTCATATCCTTCATAACCTTATTTTCTTGACTTCCACCCGCCCTCCTTTCTTGTATTCCTCTTCAAACTTAATTTAGCAAATTCATTTATATTAGTTTTATCCTTTAAGAGTTCCTTCAAATATTATTGTAATGGGATAAGGGGTTGCTTGTGCGTAAGCGCCACACCGCTCCAAGCTGAGTAGTTGGCTAAAACTTTCCCTGCCCGGACAGCCCTTACTTAGTAACTGTCTTAATCGCTGGCAGACTCCGTCAGTGGGCATTTCCTGAATTTCTTCCAACATAAAAGCTCCTTAACCAAGAGTCTCCGCCTAGCTTCCCTGCGCGACAGCTTTCTGCGCAGAGTGGGCATCCCAATGGGAGGTCCTGAGCTCTCTCCGCTGCCCTCGCTGGAAGCGTCTCTGAGCCTTCCCTCCGACGCTTCCCCCTCCTCTCCTTCCTCAGCGGAAGTTCTCCCCCTGCTGGTTCCCTCCCCAGCGTCTGGGAGCCTCACCACCTCCCTGGGCTCCGATGGCAGTTCCCTGACAATTATATTATTCAAATTTTCATCCAGTATCTATCCCTTCTTTCATATTCTTATTTATCTTATTCACTTGAACCTCTTCGTTTCATTTCAATGTCCTCAACATTCAAAGATTTTACAATGTTTTTGTAAGTAATTTTTAAACTTCTTCCAATCTTCTTCCACCTGCTCTTCTCCTTGATCTCGTATTCTGCCAGTCATTTCTGCCATTTCCATGTAGTCCATTACTTGCATCTGCCATTCTTCCACGGTGGGTAGATCTTGTGTCTTCCAATGCTTTGCGACGAGAATTCTTGCTGCTGCTGTGGCATACAAAAAGAAAGTTCTATCCTTCTTTGGCACCAATTGGCCGACCATGCCCAGGGGAAAGGCCTCTGGTTTCTTCAGGAAAGTATATTTAAATTTCATTATATATCATCTCCCAGAAAGCCTTAATCCTTGGGCATGTCCATTAAAGGTGAAAGAATGTACCTTCAGTTTCTTTACATTTCCAGCATTTATTATCGGGCAAATGGTAAATTTTTGCAAGCTTGACTGGGGTCATGCACCACCTATACATCATTTTCATAATATTCTCCCTTAAGGCATTACATGCCGTAAATTTAATTCCAGTGGTCCATAACTGTTCCCAGTCAGCAAACATAATGTTATGTCCAACATCTTGTGCCCATTTAATCATAGCAGATTTTACTGTCTCATCCACAGTATTCCATTTCAACAGCAGGTTATACATTCTTGATAATATCTTAGCATTGGGTTCAAACAATTCGGTTTCTAATTTTGATTTTTCCACCTGGAAGCCAATCTTTTTATCTAAATTATAGGCCTCTCTTACTTGAAAATAATGTAACCAATCTCGCACCTTGTCTTTGATTTTTTCATAACTCTGCAATTTCAGTTTATCACCCTCCTGCTCCAAAATTTCCCAATACCTTGGCCGGAGGTCCGTTCTTAAGCTGAAACTCTTCTTAACCTGAAGCACCACTCTAGCTAATGGGACCTCCTGCTGCTGCCCCACCGCCGGAGCACAATTTCTGTTCTCATGCTGAAGCAAAGTTCTTAACCTGAGGTACTATTTCTGGGTTAGTGGAGTCTGTAACCTGAAGCGTATGTAACCTGCAGCGTATGTAACCCGAGGTACCACTGTACAAAACATCTTAAGCAAACAAAACAAAGGAGAAGAAAGAGCAAAGAAAACAATAACACCCAAACACCCGAACTCCAAAGAGCCCAGTGAGGACTGAGCATGTCAGTAGGCCCAGAATGTTGTGTGTCAGTTGAACTAGAAAGATGTAAAGTGGGGCATGGGGGGGGGGGAGAACGGCCTTCCTGAGGAAGAGCAGCACTGCCAACATTTTGTTGCTGGTCTCATTTGTGTATTTATAGACATGACAGCATGCTTCTTGCAAACATATGCAGATTCCTGGCTGTCCTAGGGGAATAGTGTAGCACCCTGCTTGTGGTTAACACTTAGCTGGAATGAAATATTCAACGCAGCAAAAGAGAAATTAAAATAATAATTTATTTGTCAGACAAATAAATATGAGGCACAGTGGTATATGGTTACCAAGCTCTGGCCTGGCCTCCTGCCATTCTGGCCAGCACTTATATTTCCTTAATCCAGCCCCCTTGCTCCTCCTGTGGCTGCCTCTGTCCAATCAGCCTGGTTGAAATTCCTATTGGCTGTTTGCTAGAACCAATCACAAAAGATACACCCATTTCCTCCTGTCCTTTTATGGGAATCAAAAAGCTATATATTTTTCTATCTATAAATGACAAATAAGTAGTAATATATCTTACATGTGTCTCAACAAGGAATCTTAATTACCAGCTCACCTCTTGCCCTCCTTGCCCTATTGCCTTCCAAAACAGATGGTTAATCTTGAATTTTTATCTTAAACATATGTCAAGGATTTTGAGTTCACATCAACATTGAGAGATCTCCTTCATTTGAAGGTTTCTAAACAAAAGGCCTGACAACCATATATCAGGAGTGCTCGATGGCGTCTCCTGTCTGGCAAGGGGGGCTGGTGGCTGATGGCCCCTGTGATCTCTTCCAACTATATGAAATAAGAATCTAGCATTTCTTAAATCCTTTGCATAATTATATTTAAGCTAATATATTTAATACATAAATAACCTTTTAAAAGGAAAAGAAATCTTAAAAGGATCTTAGTTTAAGAAAGAAACAGCTTTAGAAAAAGTCTTCCCAAAAATGTTCTCTTCTCCAGCCAAGCCAGTTGTCTTTTTCACTGCTCTTGACCTTTTTAACCTTAGGAAGAAGATATGGCTCATTTTACTATTTATCAACCCTTAATTTGTAGGGTCAGTGTAACCTTGGCTCTCAGCCTGTAATTCCCTTTTTACAACTTTGAGAATTGTTTTCTGCTATAAATCAGGGGGCCCCCTTGTCTAGGAGAAAAACATTTTGCCAAGGTTCTTAGGCAGCTGCTCTTCTGCCTGGCATGAAACATTTGAAAATCTTTAAGCTCATTTTAAAATACAAGCCCTGATTAAACATATAAGCTTTAATAAAAATGCAGGCTTATGATTAGATGCCTCAATAGGGTGGGTTGTCATGAAAGGTACAACTCTGGAAATGCCCAGCTTTGCACAACTGTTAAAGGTTAAAGAGCTCAGTTTTATTCTAGATTATGTTTGTTCATGAAAGAGAGCATACAGAGAGTTCAATGTTACTTGGAGATTGGAAGCCCTTTTGTAGTTGCAGGACATCTTTCTACAGATCTACTGCAGTAGCAGAGAAGCTTTTCAGCCTGCAAAAATATTGAGGGGATGACGTCCAGTTGATGTCAGAGGCTGCTTACCCCCATATGAATCTCGCTAGCCAACTAAACTTTTTTTGTAGGCTTACAGTCTCTCTGTTCCATTAACTATGCTAGGTGGTTAGATGTGAGGGGATGGATACCTTCAGTGGTTGCAGTATAATTTTGGAACTGGTATGTTTCTGAAATGGGACATTCCCAGCCCTATACTGTACAGAGGTGTTGGGATTCCTATCTGGCGTCTTCTGCATGCAAAGCAGCATGCAGAAGCTATTATTTTTTCTCAGAAATGCTTTTGAATGCAGATTCTTGAATTTGGACTAAGACCTTCTTCATAGATAGTTTAGTTTAAATATTCCTCCAACATGTTGGGTCAATAGACTTGTCTATGACAGTCTCTCAACAATATGATAACCCTGTTATGTCACCTGGTTTTTCTCTGATTATCGTTTTAATTATTTGAAAAACTTGTCTTCCATAGTCTTATATGATGTATCCATTAATTATGTGGTAAGGTTATATTTCTTAAAATATAACAACCCAAGGCAAATACACAAGTAATAAGAGGCGCTGGGAAAATCTTTCAGAAGTGCCAACCACAAGTCTGTAAATAACTGCACAACTTAGACGTGCATTGACACACTGAATGGCCATTCTGATAGTAAGGAAAACATTGTGCATGCAGAGTAGCCCAAATGTGGGGATACAGGTTAAGTCCCAGAGAAGTCAAGTGCTGGTATTAGAAGATGGTTTGAGTTATGCACTGATCTTCAGGAGGGCTGTGAATGTGTTAAGTGACATTCATTGCTACGAAATGAATGCTGGAAGTGAGTGGAAGAGGGGTCCAGATAATCTACATGGAATGTCCATCCGATTGTATGAACGATCTTTGAATTCCTATGTTATATGTGAGGTTTCTGAGAAATTCAAGCCTTCATTTGGATACCTTCCTATGCTCTACTGATGCAGTTGTTCCTACGTATTGCCCCGAAGCTGAAGTGGCCCTGATGCCAAGTTGAAAATGAAAGACGTGTACTATCTGTCAAAATTACTTTGTGTTTCTGAAAGACAAGTGATCTGGTTACAACACTGAATATATGTATTTAATAACTACAATGTGCACGGTGCAGAAACTTAATTGTACCCTTACCTCTGAGGCTAAATGCACTTTTATAACAGCTTAATTTGTGCATATAGAAGTTTTTTAGGCTGAAATTTAGGCTGAACTGTCTTGGGTCAACATTTTTCAGCATTTTGAGACTGGGTCTCTCTTTTCAGCTTCTCGTGCTTAAGATGCCCCAAGGTGCTTGGTTGCTTTCACGGCAACAGCCACAAACTGCTACTACCCCAGTAAGAAATACAAACCTAAATAAATTACCACATAGAGGTCTTGAGAAAAGCACATCCTATCATGTCATAACAAATGATAATTCACTATTCCTCTGTGTTACACATATGTAGAAAAAAATTAAGTATGAGTTCCAAAAGAAAACAGAAGAAAAAAACAGTGTCAGCTACCCAGATACTAGAATAGTTAAACCAAACCTATTTAATCACTCCCACAAAATTTGCAGTTATATTTTTCTGAAACACAGTTATGAAAAAACAAAGAAGCTCCTTATCTGTTCCACTTTCCCTTGGTCCATCCCAGATACCCATCAATGCAGTATTATTTATTTGTTATTTAATTCATAAATTTCATACAGTTTTGAAAAGCCTCCACCCTGTCTTCGGCTCATGTGAGCCTGAGGCAGGGTGGGGGCTCTGTTAAACTGTTCCTGCCTCCCAGCTATGAAGAACCCAGTGCCTCATTTGTGAACCAGAGAGGCGTCAGGGCTTGCTTACCTGGGGGGCAGGAGCAGTATAATGCTCATGTTATGTACTAAGCTTGGATCCCAGAACAATAGGCAAGTAGGATCCTAGAATGCAACAACTGATTGGCTTGCAGGAAAAGATCAATCGGGCTCCAGGAGGGAAGCAGAATCAGCCAATCAGATGGGACTCATTGTGTAAATAATGTATATAAAAGCCTGAGGTTTGGGGGGCAATTCAAGCACTGTTTTACAAGCTGCAATAAAGAGCATGAAATCACTGCAAGACTCCAAGTATATTTCACAGGTGACAAGGATCAGATTCTGCTGAGCTGTCTGCCATGCACTGCACACAGCCGCCATAGGCAGCACAGCATCACACCACACATCCAGTCTACAGCTCCAGGACCCAAGAACCCAGAATGGCAACAGACAACAGCTTCATGCAGTTCAGCTCAGCCCCAGGAGACTGGGAAGAATACACCACCCACTTCCAGTTCCTCCTGGAGGCAAAGGACATCACCGATGCAGCCAAGAAGAGGGCGACCTTCTTCAGTGTGGAGAAGAAACATTCGAGACCGCCCAAGCCCTCCTCACTCCCGCAAATATTGCAACTGTTCCCTACGACACGATAATGGAATGGCTGAAGGGGCACTTCTCGCCACAGCCCTCGGTGGTAGCGTGTCACAATGCCTTCTATGCAAAGCGGCAGGACCCCGGAGAAACCATAACTGGGTATGTGACCTCCCTCCGCCAGGCTGCCCGGCTCGGCAACTTCAAAGAGCTGGAGAACCTGAGCCAAGCGGCTTCATGGGTGGCCTGATGGATGAGAAGCTGCAGCAGCGCCTCTACGCTAAGAAGGACCTGAAGTTCCAGGTCACCCTAGAGGAGGCTCTTACAACTGAAGCTGCTGGGAGGTCCGCGCAAGGATTCAAGTCAAACATGTCATCCCAACTGAGGGTCCACCAAGAGGACCTCACTGATGACTCAGAATCCAACCAGGAGGATGTGCACCAAGTGCAGCAGCACTCACAAGCTGCATGCCCACCAAGACAGCCTCGTCCAGAAGAGGGGAACTGTGCAAGCTGCAGGGAGAGCCATGAGCGGAGGACTTGCCATTTCTGCTATGCAGAATGCCAACAATGCAGAAAAGTGGGACGCATCGCCCGGGTGTGCCAAGCCCCCCCCCCCGCCCAACATTTCAAACCAGATGGCTGACCAAGTGATCCAGGCCCTGTGGTCCGATACACCAAGGCAACTCAACGGAGATCACCGACTGTCAGGTATACCAGTTGCCTCTTTCTAATGCAGAAAATTTTTACATCAAGGTACAGATAGAGGGAGCCCAGTGCCACATGGAGCTTGATACAGACTCAGCCCTGTCCATAATCTTGGCACGGACATTAAGGAAATTGTTTCCCAGTGCTTAGGCCTGACCCATTCACCCACCAGTACTACCAAAAACGCAAAGGTCCCCATGATGGGGGTGGGAACCTTCAATGTACAATATTGAGGGCAGAAGCGGCGATTGGACTTGATTGTGGTCAAGGAGCCCTACGTTAACTTACTGGGGTTGGCGTGGTTTGGGCCACTGGGGCTAGCCTGGGGTGAACCGCACCAGCTCCCACGTGGATGTGGACTCCATCTGCAAAGAGTTTCCAGAGGTTTTTGGCAGAGTACTGGGATGATATACTGGTCCCCCATTGGCCTACAACTAGACCCTGCCGTATGACCCATCAGCTTCAAGGCCCGCCGGGTCCTGTTCACCCTTAAACTCTGCATCAATGATGAATTAGACTGGCTCGTGGAGCAAGGAGTGCTTGAGCCGGTGCCTAATGCCCCCTGGTAAATGCCAATCGTCACACCCGTCAAGCTCAATGGCTCAGTCCACATCTGCGCAGACTACAAATGTACCATAAACAAGCCCCTTACGGCTCATACATACCCGGTGGCAGTGGTCATCCATGTCCTCGCCACCCTGGCGGGGTCTAAGAGTTTTGGCAAGCTGGACCTGGCCCATGCCTATCAGCAGTTGCCAGTGGACTAGGGCACTGCCGAGGCACCGACAATTGTAATTCACAGAGGTGTGTTCTGTGTCAAGCGTCTGCAATTTTGTGTCAGTGTGGTGCCAGCCATATTCCAAAATTGAATGGACTCTCTCCTCAAAGGAATTCCCGGCATCACCCCCTTCTTCTATGATGTGTTGGTCACCGGGGCCACACCGGGGGAGTTCGGGGACTGACTCTGCACCGTCCTGCACCATTTCCAGACTGCCGGCCTCAAGGTGAAGCTGGGAACAAGGTGCAGGCTATTTGCGGCACCCCGGCAACTAAGTGTAAGGTGGAACTCCACCTTCTTGGGACTATTGAACTTTTACCATGCCTTCTTACCCCACAAGGCAGCGGTAGCAGAGCCGCTACACAGACTGCTTGACAAGCGGGCCCCTTGTTTGAGGGGGCAGTGGCAGAAGGCTGTGTTTCAAGCAATCAAAGATCTGCTCGTCTCGAACTCAATCCTGGAGCACTTTGACGAGAGCTTGCAACTTCTGGATGAAAGAGAGGTGCCAGTAGCTTACTTTTCCCAGACCCTCTCCACTCCAGAGGAATTATTCGCAAATAGACAAAGAGGGCCTGGCAATCGCAAAGGGAGTAAAGAAATTTCACGATTTCTTGTATGGGCATGTTGGGATTCTGAATACGTGCAGCTTCACACAGAGTCGGTTAGGAGTTGGACGACAGCCAAGGCAATATAAAGGAGTAAAATCTGCCTGGAGATATAGAGGCCTGGAGACAGCTCCAGGATTGGTCAAGCTCTCTCACGGGAATAATGATTTATGGCCTTCTGACTGGAATGTGTTAGTAGAGCGTTGAGCATTGAGAGTTGAGTGTCAAAGTAAGAGTCGTGTGGTGAGAGAGCTAGTTAAAGATCCATGTTCTGTTCTGTTCCTGTGAATAGTAACTTGAAGTCCAATTTATATATTAAACACCTATAAGTAACAAGTTACCAGTTCCTGTTTCGTACATCCTGCCTGCAACCCATTGCTTTCGTGAACTCTGCATATACTCTGCTAAGGTCTGGCTAAGGTCCTGCAACAGGTCAGAAAGTTGCAAAACACCAATATGGCACCCCTTTACCGTTGTGACAGACCACAAGCCACTGCTTGGCCTATTTGCCCCCAAGAAGCAGACCCCTCAGGTAATGTCACCCGGCATCCTCAGGTGATCGATTTTCCTCACCAGCTACCAGTATACACTGGTCCACCAAGGGGACTGGGAGTAGCGCCTCGCTGCATTTGACCGCCACTGCGATCAACTACAGTGGTGATTCCCAGGGGGGGGAAACAGCGAGGAGGGCTGGACAGAGGAATCCCAAGGGGATAGCAGAAGGGTGAGGCCCATAGAGCAGGAGAAGTGGGTAAGGGATGCAGAACAAGGAAGTCGAGAAGTGACCCCTGAGGCTGAGCAGCCACAAGAACCAGTTCCATGACTGAGTGGACCAGCAGCACCGGACCCAATGGCTCCATCATAGCCGGCAGCCCCAAAGCAAGAGCCAGAACCAGGAACCCCTACCGAGAGACACCCGAGATCACAACGCATACGTAGGTGACCAGCATACTTCATCAACTAGGAATGCTAACCTTCTGGGAGCAATGGGAACTTAGAGAGGAGGGGTTTATGTACTAAGCTTGGGCCCTAGAACAACAGGCAAGTAGGATCCTACAATGCAACAACTGGCTGGCTCACAGGAAAAGACCAATCAGGCTCCAGGAGGGAAGCAGAATCAGCCAATCAGACAGGACTCATTGTGTAAATAATGTATATAATAGCCTGAGGTTTGGGGGGCAATTCAATCACTGTTTTAGAAGCTGCAATAAAGAGCATGAAGTCACTACAGGACTCCGAGTATATTTCAGCTCATCTGGGGGGGGGGGGGGCGGCAGGAGCTCCTTTGTCCTTCCAGCTGGCGTGCAAGCCAGAGGGACATTGCGGCTTGCTCAGCTGGGGGTGGGAGCCTTTGTACCCTGCAGCTCAGCAGCGCAAAAAAGCTGTGTCATTCTTCACTCATTGAGGTGCTGGGGTGAAGCCACCTCCACTTCCTCAGTGATAGTGGGGGCAGTTTCAGCCAGGCTCCTTGCGAGGCTGGGTCAAATGCAGCTTGGTGTTTAAAACTGTGATGTATCTCCAGATCCTAATGTGTGGCTGGTGATACATCACGATGTCACCAAACTCTATTCCTTATGGTCCAGTCAAAAAACTAGCAAACCTGTGCAGACGTTACCGTTGCGAACTTAAAAGGGAAATGTCATAAACTCTGCTGATATTTTGGGAACTTGTTATCACAAGTTGGATAAGGATATAATTAGTCAATATATCATCTCCTGCACCCCTGAACATTCCCACACCATAAATTTCTACAGTGGTGCCCCGCAAGACGAATGCCTCACAAGACGGAAAACTCACTAGATGAAAGAGTTTTCTGTTTTTGAGGTGCTTCGCAAAACGAATTTCCTATGGGCTTGCTTCGCAAGACGAAAATGTCTTGTGAGTTCCTGCGAGTTTTTTTCCCCTCCCCCCTTTTTCTAAGCCGCTAAGCCGCTTATCTGCTAAGCCGATAAGCCGCTAAACGCCGCTAAAAGCCGCTAAAAGCCGCTAAACCGCTAATAGCGCTAATCTGCTAAGCCGTCAATGGGCTTGCTTCGCAAGACAAAAAAACCGCTAGACGAAGAGACTCGCGGAACGGATTCTTTTCGTCTTGCGAGGCACCACTGTATTCTTGGACAGTCCCACCACAAGTGATGGCATGTCTGCCTCTAACTAAAACCTTTCCTAAACATTGCGCTATCCAGAAGTAATTTGTACAATTGCTCTGCTATTCTACACCACCTATGTATTAACTTGATGTCCAAGGAACTATGGGAAGTTGCTAAGACATTGATAGACAGAGCAACATATTGATGCTGACGCAGTGCTCCTATGTTTCCTCTAACTCGGTATCGGGTCCAACTTGGTTGAAAGAAGCATATACTTTTTTCTGATCTTCCAGGCCCCAGATCAAAGTAACCACAGTCCGGTACAGCTGACTACCTAGGTAGCAAAGCTGGACATAGCTCAGGGATCTTGAACTGTGCCAGGGACACAGCAGTATGCAATGAAAATTGGGCAATGGAGCCAGAGTCATTAGAGTGAGCTTTTATAATTGCCTTCTGGAATATTATTTCTCCTTGTTCCAGTTGAAGCAAGCTTGTTATTTGCACGTGCTTGAAATCAGTGCTAGCAGCATTCATATGTTCCACGTCTCTCTAACTAAACTTTGGTGACATCTGCGCTCACTGGGAATCTCTCCAAACAAAGCATCCAGGCAGTATTTCTTATCCTGATAGGAAAGAGAGGTCGAAGAACACGTCATGTTTTATAAAAGGCCAGAGCTCCCAAGAAGAATTATTTCAGCGTCAAACTGCAACTACTATTCTAGTAACTATTCTTAAATGTTGCCAAACCGATTCTGCCATCATTTTACTAACAACAATCAACTGTAGTTCAGGACTGATTAAAGTACCCGTAAATTTTGCTCCATAACACGCAGATTTTTCCTCCTAGAAAGTAAGGGGAAATGTCTGTGCGTGTTATGGAGCGAATGCCTACAGATGGCGGGGGAATCTGCTGCAGTTGTGAGCAGTCCGTGGCTCGCTTTGAAACAGCAAAGCGGGTGTAAGTGGCTCCTGTCAGCGAGCCGAGCTGGGGAGGAGGGAGAGAAGCAGAGCGGGGTTGGCTGCTTTAAAACAACCCCGTCCTCTATGTTCCTCTCTCCTCCCCACTGAGCTACTAAGTAGCAGCAAAGCTTTTCAGCCAGCCTAGCCGGGAGGAGGGAGAGAAGCAGAGCGGGGTTGGCTGCTTTAAAACAACCCCGTGCTCTCTGTCCCTGCCTGCAGTTTTTTGCTGTCCGATTTTGGATTAGCCACTGTAGGGGCTGTGTGTGTGTGTGCTTGAGCTATCTTTCTCCTAAACCTGCTTCCCGTTCACTCTCCCTGCGCCCCTGCGCTCTCCCTCCGACTTTAGAATTGACACTCTGTGTGTCTGTGTGTGTGAGAGGGCTCCTTCTCCTTCTCTTGCTTCCCGTTCACTCTCCCTGCGCCCCTGCGACTTTAGAATTGACACTCTGTGTGTCTCTCTGTGTGTGAGGGCTCCTTCTCCTTCTCTTGCTTCCGTTCAATCTCCCTGCGCCCCTGCGACTTTAGAATCGACGCTCTGTGTGTCTCTCTGTGTGTGTGAGGGCTCCTTCTCCTTCTCTTGCTTCCCGTTCACTCCCCCAGCGCCCCTGTGACTTCCAGCACCCTGCGACTTTAGGGCCAGTTCTCTCTGTGTGTGTGTGTGTGTTTTGACCTCACTGCGCTTGTTGGGGGAGAGTGTTGGTTGCAATTTTTCTTGATTTGTCTCAGAGTGGTTACTATCATGGTTTCCTTGCCGGGGAGGAGGGAGAGACGCAGAGCCTGCTTGTTCTAAAGGAGCAAAGCCGGAGAGGAGCCTCTCCTGCATTATTAGCAGCATCCTTCTCCACACCCCCCACGCGTGCTCCTTGTCCCTTGAGTTCTTTTCCTTCCCTCCCTACTTAAAACGTGGTTACAAAGCACGGATCCACATGGATCCTCAGGATTTTTGCACTAGGTCACCCCAAATTCACCATCAGATCACATAGCATATCCAAGGCTACAGCCTGCACAAAAAACACATGCACCCACTGTTTCATGGGGCCGCAATGGCGCAAAAACGTGGTTACAAAGCATGGATCCACATGGATCCTCAGGATTTTTGCATTGGGCTACCCCAAACTCACCGTCAGATCACATGTCTGTGGCCACAGCATGAACCACAAAAATCATACATCCACTGTTTTTTTTCTTGTTTTCCTCCTCTAAAAACTACGTGCGTGTTATGGTCAGGTGTGTGTTATAGAGCGAAAAATACGGTACTGCCCATCTCTCCATCCATCTGTTCCCTATGCATTTAAACTCTTCCTGAGACATTGATGTCAATTTGGCATGACAGTTTTCAAGGTGAAGAAGCCAGATTTACTTCATGTTTGGTTACCATCAGAAGCCATTTTGAATAAAAATGTCGTGCCAAGCTTTTCCAAACTGCACTGATTACTTCATCGCAAAATTTGGCATGATGGTTTCTGGAGTGAGGATTGTGTTGTGGTGTACATTAGGAAACCATCAGATGCCATTATGAGTCAATATGGCAGACTGAATATTTCCAAACTGAACAGATTTAGACACTTCTAAAGTTATCATCACACAATTTGATGTGATGGTACCAAACACTAATATGCGTGTTTTTGTTTTTGTAAAGTATTGGATGCCACTTTGAGTCTCTCCCTGTTTCTTCCAATGCCCTCACCCTCCCTTATAATGTGAAGATGAGATGATACTTTGAGTAATTTAATCTTTTATGTCATTTTGAACCCACAAATGAGTTAATATTGATATAGAAATGAAACAATTGGGCATATGGAGACTATGTGAGATATTTGCATGATATGTACTCCCAAGTGTCCAGAGATGATCTGTAGATTAAGCGTGACAAAAAATCTTTCTCCTCCTCCTCCTCCTCCTCCTCCTCCTCCTCCTCCTCCTCCTCCTCCTCCTTCTTCTTCCGGATTTGGGGAGGGATACTCAAGGGTACACAGTACCAGCACCTCCCCCCGAATGTTAAAAGTGTGGCACTTATTGCAGCAACTTCATGGTGACTACTGGCACCTATTTTTCTTTAAAAGAGAGAGCACTGATGATGATGATGATGATGATGATGATGATGATGATGATTGGCATCTGTCTGTCTCAAGAGACAATTGAGTGCACCTGGACTGCTTCATTAGCAGCACCAAAATTACTTCCCCCGGGTGCAAACATGAGAGTGAGTATGGACGTCCTGGGCTGCCTGAATGACAAGACTACTCTCTTAGACTCACTGAAATGGTCCAAAAGAAAGCAGAGCAAGACATTTGGCAACAGCTTGGCTGCAGGAGTTGCCATAAGGACTTCCATATGCCATCCAACTGTCTTATGGACTCCACTCTGGATTGGTGTCGGGTTTATTTCTTAGCCTCCCCCCCCCATAAATATATCCCACAAGACAAGTAGGTTAAGGATCAGAGTATTCCTTCTCCTGGATCAGCTACCTTCTCAGGTTTTAACCAGAGCCATCAGTTGCTCACTTTCTTCTACAACATGTTCAGGAATCACTTTCATGCCTGCTGGACCCATGATGGGTTTTGCCCACTCAAACTGATGGAGCCTGTTATCACATGTAAGGAAAGTCCGAACTCACTGAAGGTTTGGGACCCATCAGCTACCCTCACTTGGCTTAGCCACCCAGCTGAAGCTGTTCCCAGGATGTGGCAGCTGTCGAATGCTGACAGCTTCTATGACCCACAGGGGAGACTTGAGTGCTGGGTGAGGACCAAAGGTGGACAAACTACCCAAGAAAAACTACCCCCGTGGTCCTATCCCTCCACTAACACCTCATATTCACATTTTTTTCCAAGGAGCTCAAGCTGGCACACATACTTATCTCCTCAATTTTATTTCTATTTTATTGAACTATAATAAAATCAAACAAATCAATATGAAAAACCACAAGAAATACAAAACGGCATTGCAGTATATCCAGGAGAGATGTAATATTTACTTGGAAAAGTACTTAAGAACAATACAAAAGCCAAATTTCACATATACAGTGGTACCTTGGGTTACATACGCTTCAGGTTACATACGCTCCAGGTTACCGACTCTGCTAACTGAGAAATTGTGCTTCAGGTTAAGAACTTTGCTTCAGGATGACAACAGAAATCGTGCTCCGGCAGCGGGGCAGCAGCAGCAGGCCCCATTTGCTAAAGTGGTGCTTTAGGTTAAGTACAGTTTCAGGTAAAGTATGGACCTCCGGAACGAATTAAGTACTTAACCTGAGGTACCACTGTAGAGGGAGTCCTGGGTACCTGTATTTGCTGTATATATGATAAAATCCCACCCAACAGCACAGAAATTTTTAGGGTCTTCTAAGCTTTGGCAACAAGTAAGTCATGATTTTCAACCAATGTTGACCACCACATAGTTTTAGAAGAAACCCAAACTCTCAAATTCTGTGAAATCTTCTAAATGGGGGCAACTGGGGTTCCAGCAGACAACAGAATCAATGCCAAGAATTCAAGAGAGTGGAAACCTTTCAAACAGTCATGCCATAACTGTGTTTTTAAAAGTTGTGTTGAAGGTGTAATGGGATCTTTTAATATTTTGGTGGGGGGGTTGTTGGTTTTATTGCATTTTTTACAAACCATTGTAGAGAATTTGAATAAGCGTGGGCAGTCCCAGTATAGGTGGGAAAAGGTGTTTCTTGTACCACAGCCCCTCCAGCAGTTCTAAGAAGATTGTGATTTCATATGGGGAGTCTGCATGGGTCTTCTCATGAGGTAGCTCAAGTATTGGAGTCTCAGTTTCAGGATCTGTCCTTCCAGTGAGCACTCAGGGCTGATTTCCTTACGAATTGATAGGTTTGATCTTCTTGCAGTCCATGGGACTCTCAAGAGTCTCCTCCAGCACCATAATTCAAAAGCATCAATTCTTCGGTGATCAGCCTTCTTTATGGTCCAGCTCTCACTTCCATACATCACTACTGGGAAAACCATAGCTTTAACTATGCGGACCTTTGTTGGCAAGGTGATGTCTCTGCTTTTTAAGATGCTGTCTAGGTTTGTCATGGCTTTTCTCCCAAGAAGCAGGTGTCTTTTAACTACTTTATTAACAGTCTATATACAAAGAATCCATCAGCACATCTGTGCTCTCTCAGCAGCAGTACAGAACAGCATAACACACAGAAGTGAAACTAAACACTCCCGCAAAACTCCAACAGTACTGAGACTTCCTGTCTCATACTCTCAGGCACTCACATGATATAAACAACCAGAGAACTACTACTGAGCAACTTGGGTGGATAAAAATCCTAACACTACTTACCACATCCCAGGAAACCAGGTTTCCCAAGTGTTGCCCTCAGGGCCCTTTCCTTCTCCTTTAAATTCATCTGAATGGACTCTTTTCTGTGTCAGTTGCCTGCGGTGGTCCAGCTCTTCCTGGCTCTTGCTTATTACAGTGTTATGAAGGAACTCCTGGGCACATCCCTCCTCCTGGTCATCCTTCCCCCAGGTGAGTGGAAATCAGACAACTAGCATTATTTTCTTTCTTTTTTTTTAGACTAAGCTGCTTCTGGCAAACCAGAGCAGCGCACTGTAACGCCGTTTACCTTCCCGCCAGAGGGGTACCTATTTATCTACTTGCACTTTGATGTGCTTTCGAACTTCTAGATTGACAGGTGCAGGGACCGAGCAACGGGAGATTACCCCGTCGTGGGGATTCAAACCGCCAACATTCTGATCAGCAAGTCCTAGGCTCTGTGGTTTAACCTACAGCGCCACCCACATCCCCTAACTAGCATTCTTTTCATCATCTCAGAGGAGCTTCAGGATCAGAGTTTTCCTTCTCCTGGATCAGCTAGTCAAAGATTTTGCTCATGTTTTGACCCCATAGCTCACCAATACATACATTTGACTGGAAGAATTGGAAGGGTGTAGAATTTATATTACTGATAAAATTATGCATGGCATAAGCAGAGTGGGTAGCAAAAGTTATTTCTCATTAGCACTAAAACTTATATATATAATGATACAGGCATCAGGAGAGTTGGACTTAAGATTCGAAAATTGAGAAACTAAATAAAACTGATATGTAGAGATTCACCTATAATTAGTCCAGGATCTTGTTCTCACAATGGCCAACTAGTTGACTATGGGAAGCACATAAGCAACACTTAAGTACCAAAGCACTTTCCACTCCTGTGTTATCCTGAAACTACCATTTGGAATCATACTACTTTCAGTTATGAACATAGAATATAGTCATCAAAGCAGTAATTGCTATCCTTATTCCCCTTCAATTTGTCTAATCTGCATTTAACCTGAAGCACCACTTTAGCTAATGGGGCCTCCTGCTGCTTGCACACCGCCGGAGCCACGATTTCTGTTTTCATCCTGAAGCAAAGTTCTTAACCTGAGGTACTATTTCTGGGTTAGCGGAGTCTGTAACCTGAAGCGCATGTAACCCGACGTTCCACTGTATTGGTTTTTCATGTTTCAGAAAGTTTCGGACTTCCGGGTTAGCGCCATCGGTGAATGGTGGAGTTCTTCCGACTGGAGGAGCGGGCTCCGTGAAAGGTGGGTCTTCCCACCACGGTGAAGGTGGGGGCCCGCTAGAGACCCCAGGCGGAGGAGCCTGGGGTCGTGGGGTTCAGCAGAGCGCCAAGAGCGCCTCCCCTTTTTGCCGGGAAATCCCTTTTCGGGGCTCCGGAGCGAAGTGGGGTGAGCAGTGCGGTGCATCAAACTGACTGCTACTTTCATGGAGGGAAGCCGTGCATCCATCACCGGAGAGGGCTGACTTTTTCCTGATGATAATTGGACTCAAAAAATACCCGTGAGTAAAAATGGAAGATTTGATTAAGAAAACGACAAAATTTACGAATTAGGCATGAAGCGGGAAGGTCTAAATAGGAAGTCCGCCTTCCGCTTTGTAAATAGACTGAAGCAAAGACCTTATAAGCTAATTAGCCTGGAAAATTGACTTAAAGACTGAAATTTCCTGCATTCATATACAACAAAATCCCCCTTGACAGCAGGGGAAAAGGGGGGGAAATCTCTGATTTCCTAATCCTGCGGGGAGAGAGTAAAGGAACATAAGTCTCCATCGTCCCAAACCTGGGGACAGGGTGTCAGGACAGAAAGTTTTGGAGATGCCCATCGATTGAAAGTGGTTTACTCTTGACAGATAGTAAAAAGAAGAGAAATAAATTAACTTTAATGCCGCTTTCTGCATTTTGCATGTTAAGGAAACAAAGTATTTGAAAACCGAAAGTAAATTTTCCTTTGTTGGATACATTTTAAAGATGGATGTGAACTGAAATTGTGTCCCCTAGAGGGAGCTTGTCAATTTGTTGCTGCAGTTTATAGTGAAATTCTACAATTCTGGGAATTAGACAGTGGGACCAGCCGCCTGACCTTGAACAGCAATGTGCCGGGAAGAAACCTTGTTGTCTGCCCTTGGCAGAATAAATGCTAAGCTACAGCAGCTGCATGAGAAAATGGACTTAATGAACGAAAAACTAGACTCTATGTCTGTTGTAGCCAGTAAATATGAACTAACAGAAAATAAGGATAAAGAAGCTCCACAACAACTAACTCAGGAAGCTGGCTTGACAGGGCAAGTTCAAGGGCAGATGATGACGGAAGAGGTTGTGATTGCACTTCAAAAGATACAGATGGAGAAACCTAACTTCCTGCTTGACCAAAAGTCGCAGTACTGCAAGATTGAATATGATGTGTCAAGTGTTTGGAGTTAAGGAAGCTTTGAGCTCTGGCGGGACTCTGGAATGGGTCGACAACTACTTCTGGAACAACTATTTTTTGGATTACAAAATTAATCTGGGGGAGTGGGACTCTGGGGAATGGGCTAGCCTGATGAAAGAAAATGGAGATTATTACCGGTTGGAGTTCCCCGGAAGCCCACCTCCCAAGGAGAAAGGGAAGAAATTATGAAAGAAACCAACAAGGGACAGGGAAGGGTGTAAGAATAAACAGGAACAAGAAAATCTGCAGAGGGGGCATGGAAGTTACTTAAGAGCCTCGGATATCAGAACACCAGATTGATGGACTGGACGTGAGAATGAAAGGACTGACATAACCCGAAACCAGGAAGAAGGGACGTTGGATAAAAACTTGAGGAGAACTTCTTTTTATTTTTGGAATTAGTTTGATAGTAATGAAATTTGTTGGAAAGGAAATAATTGGCGTTAGTAGAAAGGTTTGAAGAAGTTAAGTATAAATATGGTCTAAATTTTGAAATTTTATGGGAAGAAATTTAAGGACTATTTGCAGAAACAGTGTAAAATCAATGGATGTTAAAATGAAGTAGGAATGAAACGAAGTGATTTTTAACAATAAGGTTAAAAAGGAATATGCAAAAAATGGCTTGATAATTAGATGGGAAATAGAATGATATAATATGTTTAAGATAAAGAAGAAAATAAAACAAGGAGGGAAAAATTTGCTGAATTAACTATTTGAATTGGAATACAAAGGAGGGAGGTGTGAGGAAGTCATGGAAATAAGTAAATGAATTATAGGACAGAGAAAGAGGGATTTGTTTTTAATCTGTTCTTATTTTCCCTTTGTTTTTTTTTCTGCACTTTGTATTTTTTTTTGTTCTTTTTTTGGATTATGTAATTTCTTTTTTCTCTCTCTCTTTTTTTTCTTGGAAATTTCAATAAATATTATTTTTAAAAAAAGAAAGAAAAAGAAAAGTTTCGATTTATAGATTGGACCTGAAGGAAGTTCTGCAGTATTTCAAATTAATGTATTTTACAAGTTTAAATGCAGCAGTTGCATTAAAAAAATGCTTCAAGAAAAACAAATCCCCAGCATTGTTGTTTCAAAGAGTAGCAGCTCTTCTCCTAGTTTATCTCATTTTAATAATTCTGTTTGGTAAATTTGAAATGACCCTCATTCATTCAGTTAAAAATATTGGAAACATTACAATGAAATTACATTTCGAGTCAATAGACCTACATTTTTTGTAATAGTTTTTATTACATTTTCTGTTTTACAATTTCAAATAAACCTTATAAAACTTTAAAATATCCAATGACTTCCCTTACTATACCCATTCAAATCAATTTTCCACTTTTACATCCACCATCAATTATTTACTCTGTTAAATTTTTATAAATGCTTTCAGCGTTTTCAGCTATACACATTTGTTCTCCATTTAGTCAATAAATGTTTTCCAATCTTCCTTAAATGTGTGTTTTTCTTGCTCTCTTGTTCTATATGTTAAATCTGCAAGTTGTGCATATTCTGTCAACTTCAATTGCCAATCCTCTTTAGTTGGGACCTCACTAACTTTCCATTTGGGGGCTAACGAAACACAGGGCACATTTTTTGCATACATAAATAAGCTTTTCTGGCACCTGGGAATTTCAGTTTGGATTATCCCCAACAAAAAGGACTCTGGGTTTTTGGGGGAAAGTAATTTTACGATAGATAAGTAAAATGAACCATGAAAGGGAAAGCAGGGAAGCAGGACTCGCCTGAGTGAGTGCTTGAGGACCCTTCTCTTGCCGCTTACCATCTGGCCTGGGGCGGGGCCTGAAGCCTCACAAGGACTGCTTGCTGCTTGCTGCCTGCTGCCCAGGAGGACTCCCCTGAATGAGTGCTTGAGGGCCCTGCTCTTGCCACTTACCATCTGGCCTGGGGCGGGGCCTGAAGCCTCACAAGGACTGCTTGCTGCTTGCTGCCTGCTGCCCAGGAGGACTCCCCTGAATGAGTGCTTGAGGGCCCTGCTCTTGCCGCTTACCATCTGGCCTGGGGCGGGGCCTGAAGCCTCACAAGGACTGCTTGCTGCTTGCTGCCTGTTGCCTGCTGCCCAGGAAGACTCCCCTGAGTGCCTGAGGGCCCTGCTCCTTCCTGCCACTTACCACCTGGCCTGAGGCGAGGCCTGACAGGCCTCACTAGGACAGTTGTTGTTACTGCCGGAGGGGCAGAGTGTTTTTAAAATGTTTTCTTTTTTTAAAAAAAAAAAATTATATGTGGGGGGTGGGGGTGGGATGGATGTTTGGTTGGGCTTGGGGATTTTTTTTAAATTATTATTTTGATGTTTTGTAATTTTTACATTTTTTGTTTGTATTGTTTTATTGGTTTTGTTTGTTTAAGGTGTTATTTTGTTCTTAGGGGGAGGGTTCAGGGCTTCCGGGGAGTGGGCCCCAGCCCACAAAATGGCTGGGGCATGTTCCACAGGGGGGGGGATGCACTGGGACAACTGATCTCAGTGGTCACGGGTAGGAGGAGGAGTTACGCTAAGACTAGACCATGTCATTACAGAGGGGGCAGGTTTAGTCGTTGTCTGAGGACTATCCTTGCCTCCGGGTCTGGTCCTGACCGGATGGATACTAGAATCAGCAAGGGATACCCACATGACCTGAAGGTGCTGCTGTGCAATGCCAGGTCAATGATTCATAAGACTACTGCCATCCATGACTTGATCATGGATGGAGGACTTGACCTGGCATGTCTAACAGAGACTTGGTTGGATGAAGCAGATGGGCCTGTCCTTGCCGCTGCTTGTCCACCAGGTTTCTCTTACGCACAGCAACCCAGGTCATGTGGGCGGGGAGGGGGGGTTGCAGTGATTTTTAGGAAGTCATTAGTTTGCACCAGGCGTCCTATTGGGAAGACCCAGTTTTCTGAGTGCATGTTCTGGAAGGTGGGCAATAGGGGCAGTACGGGATTCCTTTTGGTGTACTGACCTCCCCGCTGCACCAAGGATTCCCTGCCCGAGCTGCTTCAGGTTGTGGTGGATGTTCTCCTGGAGACACCTAGCTTGGTCGTCCTAGGGGATTTTAACATCCATGCCGACACGACCTTACAAGGGGCCGCTCGGGACTTCGTGGAAAGCATGGCCTCCATGGGGCTGCCCTGAAGTAGTCTGGCCCAACCCATAATCACGGACATGCCTTGGACCTGGTGTTTACCTCTATGGATGTTGGTGATCTGACACTAAGTAAAAGCGAAATGAAAGAAGTGCCATGGTCAGATCACTTCCTGGTGCAACTGGACTTCTCTGCGACCCATCCCCTCTGCAGGGAGGTGGGACCAATTCGGATGGTCCGCCCCTGCCACTTAATGAATCCAAATGGTTTCCAGAGAGTGGTAAGGGATGCTTTATGCCATGTTGATGGCCTTTCAGCCGATTCCCTGGTGGCCCGCTGGAATGTGGAGTTAACCAGGGCTATTGACTGTTTGGCTCCGAAGCGCCCTCTCCGATTGCATGGAGCCCGGACAGCCCCGTGGTTTTCCACGGATCTGAGGGCAATGAAACAAACGTTGAGACGGCTAGAGCGCCGGTGGCGGATAACTCATTCCGAATCTGACTGGACACAAGTTAGAGCTCAACGTTGAGCCTACCAAGTGGCGATAGCAACGGCGAAGAAGAATTTCTTCACCGCCTCTATTGCATCTGCAGAAAACAGCAGCAGGAGTTTTTTGCAGATAAAATCGCTCAGATTCGGGAAGAAGTAGACTCCACCATGGGAGCAGGGCCGGGGCAGGAGAGTGCTAGAGTTCTGTCTAGTCAAGTTGAGTGGGATCAATTCCAATCTGTTACCTCCGAGGATGTGGACAGGCTGCTTGGACGAGTGAAGCCAACCACCTGTCTCCTGGATCCTTGCCCATCCTGGCCTATAAAAGCTAGCCGGGAAGGACTGGGCGATGGGCTGCGTGGGGTAGTGAATGCTTCCCTCCGTGAGGGAGCCTTCCCAGACCCGCTGAAAGAGGCGGTTATTAAACTGCTTCTTAAAAAACCATCTTTAGATGCGGCCACGATGGCCAACTATCGCCCAGTTTCAAATCTTCCATTCTTGGGCAAGGTGATTGAGTGAGCGGTGGCCGAACAACTCCAGACACGCCTGGAAGAAGCGGACCATTTGGATCCCTTCCAGTCGTGATTTAGGCCTCATCATGGGACTGAAACTGCCTTGGTCGCACTGGTTGATGATCTTCGGCGGGCTAGGGACAAAGGTGAGAGCTGTTTCCTAGTTCTGCTGGATCTCTCAGCGGCGTTTGATACCATCGACCATAACATCCTTCTGGACCGTCTTGAGGGGCTGGGAGCTGGGGGCACTGTCATACAGTGGTTCTGCTCTTTCCTCCTGGGCCGTGTTCAGAAAGTGGTGGTGGGGGATGAGTGTTCAGACCCCTGGGCTCTCACTTGTGGGGTGCCTCAGGGTTCTGTCCTCTCCCCCATGCTTTTCAACATTTACATGCAGTCACTGGGAGAGATCATCAGGAGGTTTGGGCTGGGTGTTCATCAGTATGCAGATGATACCCAGCTCTACCTCTCTTTTAAATCAGAACCAGTGAAGGTGGTGAAGGTCCTGTTGGAGGATGGATGGCAGCTAACAGATTGAGGTTGAATCCTGACAAGACAGAAGTGCTGCTTTCGGGGGACAGGAGGCGGGCAGGTGTGGAGGATTCCCTGGTCCTGAATGGGGTAACTGTGCCCCTGAAGGACCAGGTGCGCAGCCTGGGAATCATTTTGGACTCACAGCTGTCCATGGAGGCATAGGTCAAATCTGTGTCCAGGGCAGCTGTTTACCAGCTCCATCTGGTACGTAGGCTGAGACCCTATCTGCCTGCGGACTGTCTCGCCAGAGTGGTGCATGCTCTGGTTATCTCCTGCTTGGACTACTGCAATGCACTCTACGTGGGGCTACCTTTGAAGGTGACTCGGAAACTACAACTAATCCAGAATGCGGCAGCTAGACTGGTGAGTGGGGGCGGCCGCCGAGACCATATAACACCGGTCTTGAAAGACCTACATTGGCTCCCAGTACGTTTCTGAGCACAATTCAAAGTGTTGGTGCTGACATTTAAAGCCCTAAACGGCCTCGGTCCAGTATACCTGAAGGAGCGTCTCCACCCCCATCATTCTCCCCGGACGCTAAGGTCTAGCGCCGAGAGCCTTCTGGCGGTTCCCTCATTGCGAGAAGTAAAGCTACAGGGAACCAGGCAGAGGGCCTTCTCGGTAGTGGCGCCCACCCTGTGGAACGCTCTTCCAGCCGATGTCAAAGTGATAAACAACTACCTGGTATTCAGAAGACATCTTAAGGCAGCCCTGTTCAGGGAAGTTTTTAACGTGTGATATTTTATTGTATTTTTGTTTTCTATGGAAGCTGCCCAGAGTGGCTGGGGAGGCCCAGCCAGATGGGCAGGGTATAAATAATAAATTATTATTATTATTATTATTATTATTATTATTATTATTAGTTACATGTAAAATGTTTATTTTGAGATGTATAAACTGAAAAATTAATAAAAATGGTTATAAATGAAAGACTCCACCAAACTGATTTATATAGAACGATTGCTTTAATAAACATGGATGCAAAACTATTCACAGCTGTGATGGTTAAGAGATTAAATGTCTTCATAGGTCAATACATCACCACAGATCAAACAGGATTCATACCCTTAAGAAATACAGCAGACTCTATAAGAGTTCTTGATATAATCTATGACCTGCAGCTAGGAAACACTCCAGGGGCATTAATTTCACTTGATGCCTTTAAAGTGTTTGACAGAGTTGAGGGGACCTATTTGAATCTCTTACTTTCTAAATTAGAATTCAGCTATAATCATGGTAAATGGATATGCTGATGCTCCAAGAAACCTCAACAGGGTCACCACTGCTTTTTGCAGTGGCAATAAAGATCTTAGCTATACAACTATTTGCCTCTGTGAAGGGAGTGAAAATAGGAAATGTTTAATAAAAAGTAGATTTTTTTGCGTATGATACATTGGTAATTGGGCAAGATCCAGTTGTTGTGCTTTAATCTTTGAAAGAACATTTTGAAAGTTTCCATTGAATTTCAGGACTACAAATTAAATATGGAGCAGGTCAAAAGCAGCTGACAGAAATGTCAAAGATAAAAATAGCCCATGGGGGGTTTAAATACCTCAGGATAATCTTTACAGCTGATCTTAATCAATGAAAATGAAGAAATGATAAGTCTTTGCTCAAAATGGTAATAAACAACTGTCTTAATGGAAGCACAAAAACCTTAGCTGGCTAGGTCATATTGCAGCTATAAAAATGTCAGTTCTGCCAAAATTCTTATTCCTGTTTCAGTTTTTATAAACATTTTTTTAAAAATGGCAAAACAAATTAATCTCCTTTATCTCATTAGGAAAAAGACCCGGACTCAGTTAAATAATCTTATTTAGACATAGCAATAAAGAATGTCTAGGAATACCCAATCTTGCATTATACTATGCAGCTTTCCAAATTAAATCATTGATGCCACTCATTAAAGGCAAAGTAGATATTGCATGGGCACAGAGAGAAAGTACCCACACAAGACCATCAGTACGTGCTCTGCCCTTCCTGAAGCTGCCTCAAATGGAACACAAAAAGGGGGACAACCCATTTTGCAAAGTAACATTGATGGTGTGGTGGAATTGGAACTCCGTATTGGCTCCTAGGCCTTCATCACTGATGCCCCTGCTAGATCACCCCTTATTTAAACATGCAAACAAATACAGTATAACCCATTTGGAGATCTTGAAACAAATGGTTTCTATAGGATTAGAGATTTGTTTGTAGGTGGTAAAGCAATCTCAGAAGAGGACATGAAGGAAAGACAAAAGGCATTAAATGGTCCTGGTTACAACTGTACAGTGGTGCCTCGCAAGACGAAATTAATTCGTTCCGTGAGTTGCTTCGTCTTGCGATTTTTTCGTCTTGTGGAGCGCAGATTCCCCGGGTATTAACGGCTTTAAGAAAAAGGAAGCAAACTCACAAGATGTACTTTTGCAAAGTCTCTGGAATGCAATGGTGAAGGCTTGAGACTCTTGACAGCTTTTGAATCGCTATGTAACAGACATAGCCATGACAGGCAGTTTCGGTGATAAATGGTATGATATTAGACGACTTTGTGGACAACGTGGAAGAGATGGGAGACTGACATAGGAACCTCAATAGTGAAAAAGCATGGAAATCTATATGGTGTAATCCATCTCTAAAAACAAATTTCTTCTCACCTCCAGGAAATTTCCCTTAAAATTACCTTTTGCTGGCATGGACCTCCACACGTCTTGCAAAGATAAATCCATCAAGCTCACCATTATGTTGGAAAGACTGTGGAGAAGGAGGTTCCTACTTTCACCTTTGTTGTGGGGTATACTGTGGGCCACACCTTTTGCCACAAAGTTTTTCATCTGATCTCTAGAGTTACCCTCCTACTTTGAAGTTTGATATGGGTGTACTGTAAAGAAACCTCTAGTATACTGTATTTGATGGCCACTATCATCTCCTCCTTCTCCTTCCCCAACACCACAGGAAAAGTTGCTTAAATAAGGCAAAGAGGCTGCTAGCTTTGGAAGGCAAGGGGTGGGGAAGAATCATAACTCACCCACCAGCGCAGGGGCTCCCTGTCTTTTAAAGCAATGGCCGTCTTTTAAAGCAGTGCCGCTGGCTATTGCATGTGTGCTGTTCTCTCCCTCTTGCTCCCCCCAAGCAGGAAACACCATCAGAGCACTCCTGACATATGGTTGTCAAGCCTCGTTCTTCTGGGTTGGGGTTTGGGTGGGCAGGAAGGAAGGAGAACTGAGGCTCATTGGGCTTTGCGGTGTGCAGGCAGCAGGGTCAAAGTGTCACTTCTCAAATGAAAGTAATTTTTATTCTACAGTACACATTTCCTCTGTGAGAAAAGACTGTGGTATGTTAAGAGATAAAGTTGAGAAGTAATGAAGATAGAAATGTGATATTGAAATTACTAAGGTGGAGACTGTGAAGATATTAAGAGGGAGAATGAATTGTAACTAAGATCAAGAATATTCTGTATGCCAAATACATTGGTTGACATTCCATTCACTGTTGGCATCCTTCTGCAATTGCTTTATGAGTAAATAAAAATAATTAGAGGTTTGATTGATGAGATGGAGAATGAAATGGCAATAGAAGGGACAAAAGTGGGTGTGAATTAATGAATACATAATAAGTAAAGAACTATGGGATATTATTTTTATATTTTATCACAATGGAGAAACAACTGTGGACAAATATTAAAAGATTTATTATTGTTGAATATGGAGAAATGGTTGTGAGAGTTATTGGAGGTAAAGTTGTAATGTTAGATTAGAGAAAATATATTGCTGATTTCTCTTTTTCCTTTCCTTTTCTTTTTCCTTTTGTTTTTCCCTTGATGTTTTCTTTTCTCTTTCTCTCTTTGTTTTTGTTTTTATTTAAATTAATTCCTTTTCTTTTATTATGAGATAAGGTGTACGTAATGTTATTTCTTTGATTACATCCTTGACAATGGACCTCCCCCTGTGTTGTTTGTTGTTGTTTGTTCTCCCTTGTGCTATAACCCACACCCTAGTATTCTTGCTTGTGGTGAGCTTGCCAATGTAGTATCACTTTCAATAGATGCTTGTCTGCATTTTCTTTAATATCTGGATTGCCATTGCCATTTATTATTAATAAAAAATAGTTGGCTTCTTTTATAATTTTTGTGTAAAAAGGAAAATGAAACAATTTATTTGGGTCAGGAAAGAAGATCAATGGAAAGAAGATCAGCTGGGTGGCACCAGCCTTTTGTTTTTTGCCTACCTGGAAGCAATCAACACAACTTTGCAAGGTTATGCATTGGGTAAGGCTTTGTTTGGATGGATGGGAGGGTGTAGCCTTTGCCTGCCCCTCCTCACTAAGGGTATCCTATTAAAGGGACCTGGGGGTGTGGATTCTATCCAATGCCTGGACGTGGGCTGTTGGAATGTCACTGCCCCAATGGGGAGCCCTCAGAGGGTCCCTATTTGATGTACGTCATAGGGCTTCCCCTATTGGTGGTTTACCCTGCAGATGGGCACGTGTCAAGATATAGTCTGGCTTCACCCAATGCCTAAGCCAAACCACCCGCATCTGTAAACAATAAATCTGTGGCCTATTAGAACCCATAAACAAAAATTATTTTTTTCTGTGTAATTATTGTCTGTAAGAGTTGCAGGGCCTTGGCATGCAAGTGGGGCTGAACAAAACAACATGCAAATTCTCATATTTTACTTCAAATACCTTTCTCAGCATAGAGATATAGAATACACATTCAGATGTGCCTGATGAGTTTATTTTTTTATAATGAATTTCACCAATTGTGAAAAAGAAAACCCATGAGGCCTGAGCTCCTCTTCTCACCACTAGGCTCCCAGTTTCTTCTGCAGCTACCATGAATGGTGGAATTAACAAGGAGGAGAGCTTTGCTGTCTTGTATTTACCCCTCAAGGTCGATTGTCTGTGGATATCTCAGCATTCCAGCATTTTGCGTCAATTTGAGTCAGTCCAAAGCTACCGTGTAGTATGTTTTTTCCATTAAGGGCACACAAGTCTTCAGTTGCACAGCCTTTAAATGTGAGCCTTCGAAATTTAAAAGGATCTGTGTAACACAAAGTATAACCTTTGCATGAGTTCTTTATTAGCGCTTTGGGGATAGGGATGACTGTGGTTATTAAAGCTCAACCAACACACTGACAATACACACTCACCAACCAATCTGACAGCCAAGTATCACTAGCTTTGAATTTGGGTTTCCTGGCTAACTCCGTGGTCATGCATTGTGAACAGGAAGTTACCCTATGCCACAGTGCTATTTTTCTAGAAAAAGAGGTGCCAGAACTCAACATGAGTGCCCCCCTTGTTCTCTTAGAATGGCAATGGTGCCCCCCTGAGAGTTGCTAGAACTGAGTTCTGGCTGAAAAAAAGTCCTCGTCTCCCACCCCATGTATTTTGCTAGACTAAGGCAGCAGTTCTTTTGCACACTTGTGATGTGGTAAGATTCCATTAATACAGTTCAACTTATTTCCTAGGAAATATGAACAGAGGTGTACATGGTAGGACCCTTCTTTCTCCCAGACTCCTTTACTTTTGAATGTTTGGCCAAAGTGTGTGGTTCTGTCCTTCTGGACCAGCACCAAATGGTGCATACTGCTCTGAGGAGAAGCTGTGATGTGCTGGTTAGTCCTGCACCTTCCCCTGTATCCCTCTCATTTGCTCTTCCTTGTGCTTTGTAGGCCCCCCAGTCTCACACAAGGTAAAACCTTGCACATGAGTGAGCCTGTGCCCTCTTGTTGTTATGCTCTTCATATGGGGATAGTTTGGAATCCAAAACAGGACTAGAGCATTACCCTTTCCCTCAAAGAAAGAAATCAAAGCTATACACAAATTTCAGTCATTGCTTTTCTGGAAATGAGAAAGAGACAGAAGCAGGCAATATTACTCACCTCCAATAAGACTATAATAGTGAATGCACTTGGTCTCATTGGCAAGGCAGCTGACATACCCCTTATGTGGGCAACTTTTATTCTTTGGTTTCTTAAATTCAGAGGTCTTGAAGCAGGCTGGGCACTGTAGACCATTGGGGGAAAGATCTTCACGTGGAGGAACTACCATAATAAAAAGCTACAGTCAGCATATGGTTACACCTCATTCCCCATTCTCTTTATTGTACTTTTATTTTGATTTCTTTCATGCCTTCTAGTAGCTGCTGACACAAGCTGGACAGGCTACCTCCACATTATGTCCTGCATTAATGATGATGATGATATCAATAATAATTATTATTTATTTCCATCCTGCTCATCTGTCTGGGTTTCCCTAGCCACTCTGAGTGGCTTTCAAAAGAACATTAAAAACAGAATAAAACTTCACATCTTATGGGAGGGCATTCCACAGGGTGCCATTATGGAGAAGGCCCTCTGTCTTGTTCCCTGTAACCTTACTTCTCACAGTGAGGGAACCATCAGAAGGCTGAAGGATGGAGGTGAAGACACTATTTCAGGTATACTGGGCCGAGGCCGTATAGGACTTTAAAGGTCAGCACCAAAACTTTAAATTGTGTTTGGAAACATACTGGGAGCCAATGTAGGTCTTTCAAATGTTATATGTTCTCAGTGGCCACTCCCAGTCACCAGTCTAGCTGCCGCATTCTGGATCAGTTGCAGTTTCCGGGTAGGACCACATAGAGCGTGTTGCAGTAATCTAAGCGGAAGATAACTAGAGCATGCACCACTCTTGTGAGACAGTCTGCTGGCAGGTAGGGTCTCAGCCTGCATACCAGATTTGACCTGTGCCTCCATGGACAGCTGGGAGTCCAAAATGAATCCCAGGATGCACACCTGGTCCTTCAGGCGCAGGCACAGTTACCACATTCAGAACTCCACACCCGCCTGCCCCCTGTTTCTCCAAAACAGTACTTCTGTCTTGTCAGGATTCAACCTCAATCTATTAGCCATCATCTATCCTCAAACCACTTCCAGGTACTCACACAGAACCTTCACCTGGTCAGATTTTAAGAGAGAGGTAGAGCTGGGTATCATCTGCATACTGATGAACACTCAGCCCAAACTCCCTGATGATCTATCCCAGCAGCTTCATATAGATAATATAGGCATGGGGGAGAGGACAGAACTCTGAGTCACCCCACAAGTGAGAGCCCCTCTATATGGTCCAGAAGGATGTTATGGTCAATGGTGTCAAAAGCCGCTAAGAGATCCAGCAGAACTAGACAACAACGTTCACCCTTGTTCCTAACCTGCTGGAGATCATCAACCAGCTTGACCAAGGCGGTTACCATCCCATGATGAGGCCTGAATTCCAATTGGAAGGGATCCAAATGGTGCGCATCCTTTGGACATGCATGGAGTTGTTCAGCAATCACCCGCTCAATCACCTTGCACAAGAAGATTTGAGACTGGGCAATAGTTGGCCATATCAACTGGGGCCAGAGATTTGTTTTTAAGAAGCGGTCTAATGACCGCCTCTTTCAGTGAGGCTGGGAAGGCTTCCTCACAGAGGGAAGCATTCACCACCCTGCAGAGCCCATCGCCCAGCCCTTCCCAGCTCAATTTTAAGGAGACAGGTGGTTGGTTTCACTCGTCCAAGCATCCTGTCCACATCCTCGGAGGTAACAGATTGGAATTTATCCCATGCAACTAGACTAGACAGGACTCCTGCACTCTCCCACCCCAGCCCTACTCACATGGTTGGAGTCTACCTCTTTCTGAATCCGAGAAACTTTATCTCCCCCTATTGCCCAGCTTCCAGAATATGCACTCATAAAACTGGGTCTTCCCAATAGAATGCCTGGTCCAAGCTAATGACTTCCTAAAAATCACTGCAACCCCCTCTCCCCACCCACATGACTTAGGTTGCTGTGCCTAAAGGAAACATGGTGGACAAGCAGCAGCAAGCACAGGCCCATCTGCTTCATCCAACCAAGTCTCTGTCACACATGCCAGGTCAAGTCCCTCATCCATGATCAAGTTATGGATGGCAGTGGTGTTGTGAATCATTGAAATGGCATTCCACAGCAGCAGCTTCAGGTCATGTGGGTCTCCCTTGCTGATTCCAATATCCTTCCGGTGAAGACCAGATCCGGAGGCAGAGGTAGTCTTCAAAGCCTCCTCTGTATTGACATGGTCTGGCCTTAGCGTAACTCCTCCTCCTACCCGTGATCACAGAGATCGGGCATCCCAGAGAATCCTCCCTTGTGTAACCTGCTCCAGACATTCGGTTGGCTTGGGCCCACTCCCATGCGGCCGTAACCCTCATTTGCCATCAACTTTGAAGAACAGACATATCTGCTGAGCATTTATAAAAAAAAAATTGTTGTGTTTCACCTTTTATCATGCACACTACTGTTTTGTGGATTTTCTGGAGTTCTCACTTGGTAGCAGTGTATCAGGCAAGCTCTCTTCTAACTCTCTATATCTGAATGTACAGACAGCTGCATTCTTTTGGAGGTAATCTCTCTCTCTCTCCCTCCCTCTCTCTCTCTCTCTGTGTGTGTGTGTTTGTGTGTATTTGTGTGTGTGTGTTGGTGTGTAAGCAAGGAGTGGGCATGTCCAGAATCCACATGGGGGAGAGTGATTCTCAGATTTTCCGGATTTCTACTTCTCTTCCTTCAGTCCCACCAACTGCTTGTTTGAAATGTGACAGATGATGGCAGATGAAGTTGATGGACTATATGGAATTGGCGGAAATGACTGGTAGAATCCGAGATCAGGGAGAAGAGTCCGTGGAAGAAGACTGGAAAAAATGTACGATTATTTACAGAAATACTGTAAAATTAATGAATGTTAGAAAAATGTTGGAATGAAGTTATATGGCTTTAGCAGAAATGTTATAAGGAATTAAGTATAAATAGATTATTAATGTATTAAAGGGAAAAAATAAGTTTAGAATATGTTAAGATAAATTACATGACAGAAAACAGAGGAAGATGGAAAGGAATTGCTGAAAAAGTTAATTAAAGTGGAATACAAAAAGGGAGGTGTGAGGAGGTTGTTGAAACAAGTGAAAGAAAGATAAGATACTGAAATTATTGGATGTGTTTTAAATTGTGTTTGTTTTGTTTTGTTAATTTAATATTTTAGTGTTAGTGTTATGTAGTGTTTTTGTTTTTGTATTGTATCGTATTGTTTTGTTTAATTCTTTTTCTTTCTTTTGTAGTCTTTAAAATGTTAATAAATATTATATAAAAAAAGAAATGTGACAGATGTATGTAATGAGGTGATCATCTACTCCACCCATTAAAGATTCAAGGATGAACCACCAGTACTTCTTAGACCCTTGCAACCTGCATCTGAATGGACCAAAAGACAGATTTCTATACTTTTCTTGTAACTCAGTGGCACTTATATAATTGGTTCATACAGTGGGTTTTTTCTAGAAAAAAGGGGGCTGGAATTGTGTTTGGCGCCGGCTATAAACTTTGAGACTAGCCTATCCATATGTTTAGGCAGTAGATGCAAGTTTTAATATGCTTTTATTCTATTGTAATTTTAATTTTTTGGAATTTTATTTTTATTTTTTTTACAATCCAGGATTGTATAAATTTAATTAAAAAAATAAAGTGATATGCCAAAGGATTTCTAACACTTCTACATATGTCTACTAAGAATTTATTCCAAGTGAATACGCCTAAAGAGGCAGTTGGCACAATTACGTTGCTCACTTCAAGGGTGGCAAACTGATTATCAACCCCGCGGGGAAACCCCTGTCATTGGCTTACTGGCCCAAATGCTCTGACACCGAGCTCCCTCTGCTGGAGATGTGGGGCTTTGGGTAGGAGGCCGTAGGGTTCCTGGCTCCTGTCATAGACTAGTGCCTCCTTCCCCAAGCCCAGGTAGCATTTGCTCAACTTTGGTCAGGAGGCATGATGCTCTGACAGGGTCTGAGAGTGCTCCCACCACCTTCCCAAAACTCACCTGGATTTGGGTTGGAGGCAGCAGGGTTCCAAGATCCTGTTTCAGACTCATGCCTGCTTTCCCAAGCTTGGGAAGAATTTGATCAAGAAAGGAGGTGGTCTGATTGGGTTCCCCAGGGCCTCCTGCATCCTTCCCCGCAAAATGTGGCAGAACTATGTTCCAGCATGTTCCACCAGAATAACACACTGTTTTTATAAGACCTTGACCTTCAGAGATGCAGATACTCACGGTGGACAGGTTCCTTATTGCACACATCTGTTTGGCAGCAGACCTGCTTCAGCTGAAGGAATTTACCCTTAGCTGCACTGAAGCTGTAATCACCTGTGTGGCAATAACTGGAAAATGAACATTTCCGGGAAGTTAGCACTTCATAATCTGGATCTGAAAAGAACAAAAGGAAATAAATCACAAGGTACGCAAAATAAAAATAAAAATTGGTTAATTCCCTCCCCTCCAAATATATTTATTTTTAATGATACTTCTCTTTAACTACATTTTTTTTTTCAGTGAGAAACTACATAATGCAGAGTTCTTGAACCAAGAAATGAACCAAAACACAATTCTCCTTCAAAATCCATAATTCTCCAACCAAACAGTGCATACAAATATGCAAATATTAAGAAAAAAATAGCATAGAAACAGTGGGTGGTACTTCAATTGTATACTCTGAGTAGGATTTAGTTGAATGCCACTCAGCTATATGAGTTCAAACAACCAACAGAGTTACTTTGTATTAGGGGGAATCATCTGATTTCTCAGATGGGCATGCAGATGAAGAGAGATCTGGAAGCTGAAACCTAGAATGACCAATGTTCCAGGAATCATTGTGAGGCCAAGGCACCATATAACCCATCATTGTGTGCTTAAATCACAGGATGCTCAGGATAAAAAGATGATGTGGCTGCTCTTGAGCCAGCAATCCCATGAATCGCTCCAAAATTCACAGACAGTTTAGATGCGTGACTTAGTCTTAGTGTCATTGCACTCTGAGTTTTCCACCATCCTCAAGAATTTGAAGGCAACAGAGGGTCTCTGAGCATGACACCATATCACACCTATTCTTTCACAGGATGTTAGTTCAAGTAATGCAAGAAGGAGAGATAGGGTTGCTAGAAACCATTTTTCCATTATAATATCTCATCTGGAACAGTTGGTGTAACACCAAAGAGAGAAAGAACTTGTAGGTGCCCTAAATGATGCATGCATTATAATTGTAATAATATATTTAACTGAATACTTTGCCTTATGATTGAAGGCAAACAAAAACCAAACCAGAGTTCACTGCTTCTGGAGTTAAGACAGTGTTGGCTAATTTGTGGCCCTAAAGAATTTACTGAACGACAGCTTGCATCATCTCCAGCCATTTACCATGCTGGCTTAGGTGGATGGGAGCAGTAGTCCAGAAATGTCTAAAGGGCCAAAGGATAGTCAACCCCAGGCTGATGCATGCCAGGATCTCTCTGATGTGATGCATGTGATGGAAAGGAAAAGGGAATGCCTTTCCTCTTTATGTGACTGAGTATGGGTGCTGAGTGTTGGACTGGAATCTGAGATGCCAGAGTTTAAATCCCCACTCAGCCATGAAGCTCATGGTTGACCTTGGGGAGTCCCTGCCTCTCAGCATAATAAACCTGACATGGTTAAATGAATAAAAGAAGAACCATTTCCTTGGAGAAATGATGGGCTATAAAGGCAATAAATAAATACTAAATAATGCTAATTTACACAAGAAAGTCATTCCTTGGGGTGACCAAGAGTAAGTGAGAAGATTCAGCTCACCTATGTTGTTACTCAGAGCACCAGAGGAACAGATTTGAGTATCTTTGCAGGATTGACGGCTGCTCTTATTACATGAGGTACTCTTTTCATAACAGTAGTCACATGTAAGAAATGCCGCTGCAGAAGGAAGATAGAGGTTGGTGGAAGAGATTTCTTGAGATGGAAATTCCCCCCGGTCTCCCTGCTCGCCCAAATAGGACAAATTTAGCCAGCTAGCCCTGTTGATCATCTAATGTTTATTGGATGGATTTTCCCCCTAAATTGAATTTTGAATTCTGAATTTATTGTTATTCACGTTTTATATTGTATTTTTTGCTGTTTTTGTTGCATCACTTAAGTGTTTTAAATTTGTTGTTAGCCTCCCTGAGCCTGGTTGTTTGAACCGGGAAGGGCGGGGTATAAATAAAATTATTATTATTATTATTATTATTATTATTATTATTATTATATGTGCTCCTTAAATAGAAACCTAAGAGATCACTTTCTGGAACCATTTTCTGCAAAAGCAACACCCTAGAAGAAATGGTTAGGTTTCTTTTGAAAGACAATGGCTTTTTAGAATGCCCCTATATAATTATTATTATTATTATTATTATTATTATTATTATTAATACCCCGCCCTCCCCAGCCAAGGCCGGGCTCAGAGCGGCTTACAAGCAATAATAGAAACAAGTTGAATGATTACAAGTTAAAAACAAAATTAAAATACAACATTAAAATACTGAAACATTAAAATATTAAAATGTAGCCTCATCGCAGGAGGAGAAGGAAAAGAAAAAAGAAAGAGAGGGAGGGAATCAAATTTGCTCCAAGCCAAAGGCCAGGTGGAACCACTCTGTCTTGCAGGCCCTGAGGAAAGAAATCAGATCTTGCAGGGCCCTGGTCTCATGAGGCAGAGCGTTCGACGAGGCCGGAGCCAGAGTTGAAAAGGCCCTGGCTCTGGTTGAAGCTAATCTGACTTCCATAGGGCCCGGGACTACTAGGGTGTTGCTATTTATGGACCTTGAGGTTCTCCGTGGGGCATACCGGGAGAGGCGGTCCCGTAGGTATGAGGGTCCTAGGCCATGAAGGGCTTTAAAGGTCAAAAGCAGCACCTTAAATCTGACCCTGTACTCTACCTGGAGCCAGTGCAGCTTGAAAAGCACTGGGAGAATATGCTCCCATGGCAGAGAGCCCATGAGGAGCCTCGCTGCAGCATTCTGACCCGCTGAAGTTCCTGGGACAGCTTCAAGGGCAGCCCCGGGTAGAGCGAATTACAGTAGTCAAGCCTGGAGATGACTGTCGCATGGATCACTGTGGCCAGGTCGGGGCAGGAAAGGTAAGGGACCAACTACTTGATGCGGCGAAGGTGGAAATATGATGCCTTGGATTTTGGTGTAACCTGCGCCTCCATGGAAAGGGAGGCGTCAAGGATTACACCCAAACTCTTAACGGAAGGCAATGGCACTAATTGGGCCCCCACAAGAGAAGGGAGTTGGTCCCTGATCCCCATGCCATCCTGACCCAGCCAAAGGACCTCTGTCTTCGAAGGATTTAATTTCAATCGGCTCCCACAAAACCATCCAGCCACAGCTTCCAAGCATCTGGGCGCATAAATATGTTAAAAAGCATCGGGGAGTGAATTACGCCCTGTGGCACTCCACAAACCAAGGAGTGGCACGACGACATTTCCCTCCCTAGTGCCACCCTCTGTCCCCGACCAGAGATAAAAGAGGACAGCCAGTTACGGGCTATGCCCTGTATCCCCACATCTGCGAGGCGGTGGTTCAGAAGATCATGATCGATCATGTCAAAGGCTGCTGACAAATCTAAAAGGATCACCTGTCCTGACCCGCCTCGATCCAGTTGTCTACGGAGATCAATGGAAGCTGCAAAGTAAGATTTCTTAACAGCTTTTATAGCTATCTCATAGGCTTTCATAAGCGTCCTATAATATGTTCTTGAGGCTCCGTCACGAGTCCGTCGCCATACTCTCTCTAGCCGTCTGAGATCCCGCTTCATTTTCCGGAGCTCCTCAGTAAACCAAGGGACCCAGTTTCGACGGGGTCACAGAGGGCACTTAGGCACAATCTCATCAATGGCTGCCAAGAGCCGGTTATTCCAGTCCTCAACAAGGTCATCTAATGAGTTGCCAGGAGGAGCAGGGTCCCGCAAGGCTTGTCAGAATCTGTCAGCATCCATCAGTTTTCGTGGACGAGCCCAAATAGGTTCGCCACCCGAGCAGGATAGGAGCGGGAAGTCAATCTTGGGTTTCAGAGCATAGTGATCAGACCATGGCACTTCCACAGGGGGGAGCATGATTACATCTATGCCAGCCCCAAAGATCAGATCCAGCATGTGGCCTGCTTAATGAGTGGGGCCCAAAACAAACTGGGAGGGCCCTAGTGTTGCCACTTAAAGAGCAATCCTCCCAGATTAACAACGCTACTCCTCCCCCCTGACCCACAGTCCGCAATTGATGGAGGACAGAGAAACCTGGGGGTGTTATGCACCGACTGAAAAAATTAATAGGAAAAGGAATTAGATAAGATTGCTATAAGTTGTTTTGGTGATTGTAAGGTTTAATGTGAAATCAAGGTAAAATTAAGCTTGTTGGTTTCTCTGGTGTCTTCTCTCCCGTACATTATGGTTGCTGGCTTATATTATGCATGTCTGCTCTGTATTAGTTTGTCTTGGCCTTTGGCTAGTGCAATAAAGTTATGAACTGTAAGTGAAATGTTCATTGCTGCTTCAGTACTTGAGATTTTCTCACTCTCACACCATTTCCCCATTACAGTACTTCACTCTTGTCTTTGAAGGGAGCTTGACTTAGAGAACACTTACTAAAGGCAACAATATCAGAGAAGCAGGTAATGGTTGGTGTGAATGTATATATAGAAACCCAAACACACACACACACACACACAGAGAGAGAGAGAAAGAGAGAGAGAGAGAATTACCTTTTAATCAGGGTGGTATATATGGATATTATAACTATGATGTATATTTTAATCATTCTGGATTTTAAAAAAGATGCAGATTTCTTTTGTTGTTTTCTAAATAGCACAGAAGCCATTTGGAAATGAAGCAATACATATATTAATGAATAAATGATAATATATTCTAGATAGAATGGCTATCCTAAGTATCCTGGAAACTGTAGCCTTCACTTCTTCGTACAGTTAATCAGATTCCTCCGTCACAGAAATACATGTTTGCAACTGACTATACATGGTCACCAGGGTTTAAGTGCTTAAACTCTTGAGTTTACTCTCCTTGGTAAGCCAGCAGTCCTGACTCTCTATTATGCTGCTATCCTGTCCTCACTCACATTCCCGCCCAAGGAGCAAACATTTTTGCAGTCATCTAAAGATGATAAAAAGAATCCCATTGCACTGGTTCCTACTCACCTGGAGAAAGCAGGCCCAAGAGGAAGCATGTGCTCAGAAGTGTTTTCATCATTTTTGAAAGATCAGGAAACTCAGAGATGGACCAGGCAAGAGAACTGATACAGGGAGAGCTTTTACTTGGAGATATTTATAGGGCAAGGATTCATGCTGTGGGCAACACCTGGGAACAAATGGTTCCGTGAGGTCTGGGAGTTGGGGTGTTGTGTTTGCTGAGAAGTCACAGAGGGACATAGTGAAATTCAAGGCTCGGTGTTGAAATTGGCGTAATTGTTAATTTTTCATTTCATTAGCTCTTGCCAGAAACCTCTAAGCATTTTTTTTTTCCTTTATCATTACCTACAATTTAAATTGTAATGGCACCAAAGAAAGAATTGAGGGACTACAAAGTCAAGGGCAAAACCAAGATGCAACCTGCATAGAACCCCCCCCCAAAATATCCTCCCCCAAAGGATACCTCTTCTGAGAAGGAGGAAGAGTAGTAGAAGAAGAGTTTGGATTTGATATTCCGCCTTTCACTCCCTTTAAGGAGTCTCAAAACGGCTAGTATTCTCCTTTCCCTTCCTCCCCCACAACAAACACTCTCTGAGGTGAGTGGGGCTGAGAGACTTCAAAGAAGTGTGACTGGCCCAAGGTCACCCAGCAGCTGCATGTGGAGGAGCGGAGACGCGAACCCGGTTCCCCAGATTACGAGACTACTGCTTTTAACCACTACACCACACTGGCTCTCTGGATATCAGATAGTTCTTGGTAAGACTTGGTAAGGCTGTAAGCAAGGGAGTAGCCCTCAGCTGAGAGGAGTAGCCCTCAGCCTTCAGCATCTCATAAATCCCTTAACCCATCATGGCTTCATAGCGCCTGAAGGTACTGGCGGCTTCAACAAGGAAGAATGATTCTCCTGTCATGGAAGTGGTCATCCTCCTCCCATAGGGAAAAAGGGATGATAAGTCGGCTCTAGAGCTGGTGTCAATGACAGGGGTCAGACCTTGTCAGGGGCCAGACTATATTTTGGAGAGGGGGAAAATTGAACAAATTCCTATGCCCTAGAAATAACCCAGAGATGCATTTTAAATAAAAGGACACATTCTACTCATGTAAAAACATGCTGATTCCCAGACCCTCCATGGGCTGGATTTAGAAGGTGATTCTTCCAGATCTGGCACCTGGGCCTTTGTTTGCCTACCCATGGACTAAGAAGTGTACCTGGTTAGAATCAAACACTCACACAGCATGGAGCCAGCTGTCTCGACAAACGACACAAACAAGGCTATACTCTCAATCACTCTTCATCACATTGAACCAGTCAAGTGGAAGGTACTGGGCAATGTGCAAAGCAGCAGTGGAGGAAGACATTGTTGGTTCAGCTTCAGATTAACTCAAAGGCCATTAGTGCAGCCCAGCAGTGGGATGAGCCAATGGCAGTGAAGCAGTCAAATGTGGTATAGGGTTGTAAGGTTGAGGTAGAAAGTCAAAATATGTATGTGGAAATAAAGGACAAAGCCATTTCCCTTCCCCAGGGAAATGGAGATGCGGGCTGGACACGAGTCCACCCCATGGGCGGGGGTGTGGCTAGCCCTCATGTCATAAGGAGTCCCCTCCATGTCACGCCCCAGGCCAACCTATCCAGCCGGCCAAGGGGTGTGGGGTGCTCTATTTAAGTGGACAGGAACTCCCCCCTTTTTTCTGGTTCCCGCTCATGCAGTTCTCGCTCCCTCCCTCTCTCCCTCCCTAAGTTTAGACTCTCAGTCCTTTGACCTTTTTTATCATGCACCATTTCTATTCTCCCAATGCAATGGGTATAGAAACATACAATCTTTCAGACATTAGTGTTTTATGCAGCAAGACTTCTAAAAGTCTTTCATTTTATTGGTATTTTTTAAAAAAAAAGGATGATGGGTTTTTATTGGAAAACAGGGTGCATTTACCATGAGCCATTGCCTTTGCTTTTGTTTTATGTGGTGTCTAACTTGGTTTTAAAGAGCATATATTTTTTATCATCTTCCAGCCTCCAGAAAAAAGCACTGCCGAGGTGGTAAAACTAGGCATTGCTCAGGGTTATAGACAGGTACCAGGGTTCTGAAATTTCATTCCTCCTTGTTCCAATTGCATCACATTGCTGACAAAGAGTGAAGATACTTTGAGTCATCTGATCTGCTTGCCTTTAGCCACGTTGCCTTTAACTGAAAAAAGCTAGATGCTTACACCCGCTTCACCACCCATCTTCAGTAACAACGTCATCTACATGCATTATATTTCTCTATTAACTGGAAACCTTTATTTTCTGATACCTGAACCATTTTTAACAATGTATATTTTATTGGCTTTTATAAATGTATAACAAACGACAAACAAAACACTAAGCAGCTACACAAAATCAGAATACGCCACCCTTTCTGCAATCTCTCCACCGTATTTTTCGCACCATAGGACGCACTTTTTCCCCTCCACAAATGAAGGGGAAATGTGTGTGCGTCCTATGGTGCCAATGCAGGCTTTCGCTGAAGCCTGGAGAGCGAGAGGGGTCGGTGCGCACCTACCCCTCTCGCTCTCCAGGCTTCAGGAGAGCCCCACCGCCAGCCCCACAAGCTTGGGGGACAGCGGGGAGGCGGAACACCGCCATCCCGCTGTCCCCCAACTTGGTTAGAAGGCTGGCGGGGGGAGAAGCCGGCTCCTCCCCGTCGCCAGCCCCGCAAACTCGGGGGACAGGGGAGAGGCGCAGCGCGCCCTTCCCGCTGTCCCCTGACTTGGCTAGAAGGCTGGGGGGGGGAGAAGCCGGCTCCTCCCCGTTGCCAGCCCCGCAAACTCGGGAGACAGCGGGAGAGGCGCAGCGCGCCCTTCCCGCTGTCCCCTGACTTGGCTAGAAGGCTGGCGGGGGGGGGGGGGAGAAGCCGGCTCCTCCCCGTTGCCAGCCCCGCAAACTCGGGAGACAGCGGGAGAGGCGCAGCGCGCCCTTCCCGCTGTCCCCTGACTTGGCTAGAAGGCTGGCGGGGGGAGAAGCCGGCTCCTTCCCGTCGCCAGCCCCGCAAACTCGGGGGACAGGGGAGAGGCGCAGCGCGCCCTTCCCGCTGTCCCCTGACTTGGCTAGAAGGCTGGCGGGGGGGAGAAGCCGGCTCCTCCCCGTTGCCAGCCCCGCAAACTCGGGGGACAGGGGAGAGGCGCAGCGGGCCCTTCCCGCTGTTCCCCGACTTTGCTAGAAGGCTGGCGGGGGGAGAAGCCGGCTCCTCCCCGTCGCCAGCCCCGCAAACTCGGGGGACAGGGGAGAGGCGCAGCGCGCCCTTCCCGCTGTCCCCCGACTTGGCTAGAAGGCTGGCGGGGGGAGAAGCCTGCTCCTCCCCGTCGCCAGCCTCGCAGACTCGGGGGACAGCGCTGGGCTCCCGCTGCTTACGGAGACTTGCCTGCATGCTGAAGCCTGCGCGCGCTGAGCTCAGCGCGTCCAGGCTTCGCGGACCTCTCCGCAAGCCGCGGGAGCGCTCCCACGGCTTGCGGAGACTTGCCTGTTTAGGGCCTGGGGTCGGGGGAAGCTGGGGGGGAAATAATTTTTTTCCCTTTATTTCCCCCCCCAAAAAAACTGGGTGCGCCCTATTGTCCGGTGCGCCCTATGGTGCGAAAAATACGGTATAACAAACAAAAAACAAAACACCAAGGAGCTACACAAAATCAGAATACGACACCCTTTCTGCAATCTCTCCAGCCACCACATAAGTATCCATAGTTTTCAAACATTTGTTCTTCTTTCAAATTTTCAACAAAATTCTTTTACCTTATTTCATCAGCCTTGTATGGAAGCATCCATCCAGAGTGTTGTCATCTTCAACTAAAGCGTCAAGCAGGTGACGACATTCAGATTTGTGGGGATTCTGCTGATAACACATTGCTTAGGTGCTTTTAGCTAGGATACGAAGTAAATGGCCACAGGATGGCATAAAATGCATCCATTGTTTCTCTCTTTTCAACACTGTTACATTATGGTTTATTTTCTAAGTTATATTCAATATAACATTTTCATACCTTTGGTCTCTTCCCCAAACATGTAATTTCCTCCACATTTGGACAACCAATAATCTTGATGCAACATGCAAGTATAGAAAGTGATATGTTCTCCTAAGAGACTTCTTAAACCATGTAAAGTACGTAAGGAAACACAACTGTGGGGTAAAATTAATTTGTTCGCTTAGACAGTGGTTCTCAAACTGTGGGTCACGTTATAGAAGGGTCTGGTGACTTCTGTTTCAGTGTATCTGAAGAAGTGTGCATGCACACAAAAGCTCATACCAAGAACTAACTTAGTTGGTGTTTAAGGTGCTACTGGAAGGAAAAAAAAATTTATTTTGTTTTGACTGTGGGTCACCAGATGTCATTGGACTACAACTCCCATCATCCCTAACCACAGATCATGCTGGCTATGAATGATGGGAGTTGGAGTCCAACAACTTCTGGGGACCCACAGGTTGAGAAACACGGCCACAGAATATTAAAATTATTGAATATATTTTCCACACAAAGCCAAAAAATGTATTCTGTGGCATCCCCATCTCAAATGGTGGTACGTCTCTCTATAACTGGAATACCTCCACCACATTGACACTATTCAAAATTAATGAGAAGTTCAGAGGTGTGCTTTGCCATCTAATCATTACCTGAATATCCAAAGTCCATGGGAACTAGTTTATTGAGGGATTAAGAGATATGTTGACTATGAACCAGTGCCTCCATCTTTTCTCTCACTTGGTGTGGGGTCCAACTTTCTTGGGAGTACAAAGTCAGTTCCCAGGGCAAAGTTCTGGTCTTCAAGGGCCCAAATCAAAATGTAGCTAAAGCCTAAAGGCACAGCTCAGGTTAAGTGCTCATGTGGTAAAGCTGGACGTAGTTCAGGGGTATTGGAGGATGCCAGGGACACAGTGTTGTGTCATGAATATTGGACAATGACTCCAAAGTCATTACTGAGACCTGATGAAATCATTTTCTGGAACTTTGACCCTCCTTGTTCTAACTGCATCAGATTGTTGTGAAAGAGAGAGGATTATTTGTGACACTTGATCTGTTTGGTGAGATTATATAATTATAATAATTTGGTGGTGACTTCCCTTAGCCAGGTGGCGCTGTGGGTTAAAGCCTCAGCACCTAGGACTTGCCGATCGAAAGGTCGGCGGTTCGAATCCCTGCGGCGGGGTGTGCTCCCGCTGCTCGGTCCCAGCGCCTGCCAACCTAGCAGTTCGAAAGCACCTCCGGGTGCAAGTAGATAAATAGGGACCGCTTACCAGCGGGAAGGTAAACGGCGTTTCCGTGTGCGGCTCTGGCTCGCCAGAGCAGCGATGTCACGCTGGCCACGTGACCCGGAAGTGTCTCCGGACAGCGCTGGCCCCTGGCCTCTTAAGTGAGATGGGCGCACAACCCCAGAGTCTGTCAAGACTGGCCCGTACGGGCAGGGGTACCTTTACCTTTACCTTTCCCTTAGCCAGACTGTTTTGAATGGAACCAAGCTAATGCCTTACAGCTGCTTCGAACCCCATCTTCAGTATGAATCTCATCCATTTGCCCAAAATCTAGAGCTATTAAAGAACAGGCTGCACAGTGATCTGTTGGGGATCCTCTAATGTTGGCTTTTCTGCCTTGGATAGGATGTTAGACTCGACAACCTCCCAGAATCCCATCTCACGCACAAAACGTCCATGGTTCTACAGGGGTGGAATGTGGAGTTATTGATAAATGTATGAAGGCTAAGACCAACAACTCAAACATGTGAGAAAAATGCCTTAAAATGAAATTACGAAAATGAAATAACAAGGCTTGTGATTGCAACACTTTGCTGCCACTCTCAAATGGCTGTAGACATGCAACAACCATATCCCCTTGCCTAAAGAGAACCCTGCAATTTCACAACTGATTGAAGAAATGCCCTGGGTTGTGGTGCAGTTGCACATGACATAAAAGCAGATGATATGCACCACACTGTTCCATGTCCTATTAACTGCTTAATTCGTTCCGGAGGTCTGTTCTTAAGCTGAAACTGTTCTTAACCTGAAGCACCACTTAAGCTAATGGGGCCTCCTGCTGCTGCCCTGCCGCCGCAGCACGATTTCTGTTTTCATCCTGAAGCAAAGTTCTCAACCCGAGTTTACTATTTCTTGGCTAGTGGAGTCTGTAACCTGAAGCGTATGTAACCTGAAGCATAGGTAACCCGAGGTACCACTATACAAAACATCTTAAGCAAACAAAACAAAGGAGAAGAAAGAGCAAAGAAAAGAATAACATCGAAACACCCGAACTCCAAAGAGCCCAGTGAGGACTGAGCATGTCAGTAGCTCCAGAATGTTGTGTGTCAGTTGAACTAGAAAGATGTAAAGTGGAGTAGTGGGGGGGGGGGAGAGAATGGCCTTCCTGAGGAAGAGCAGCACTGTCGTTTTGTTGCTGGTCTCATTGGTGTATTTATAGACATGACAGCATGCTTCTTGCAAACATATGCAGATTCCTGGCTGTCCCAGGGGAATAGGGTGGGTTGTCATGAAAGGTACACCTCTGGAAATGCCCAGCTTTTCACAACTGATAAAGGTTAAAGAGCTTAGTTTTAGCCTAGATTATGTTCATTCATGAAAGAGAGCATACAGAGAGTTCAATGTTACTTGAAGATTGGAAGCCCTTTTGTAGTTGCAGGACATCTTTCTACAGATCTACTGCAGTGGCAGAGAAGCTTTTCAGTATGGGAAAACATTTATGGGATGACATCCAGCTGCTTAAGTCCAGGTTATGTCAGCAGCATGCAGAAGCTATTATTTTTTCTCAGAAATGCTTTTGAGTGCAAATTCTTGAATTTGGACTGTGACCATCTTCCCAGATAGTTTAGGTTAAATATTCCTGCAACATGTTGGTTCAATAGACTTGTCTATGACAGTCTCTCAACAATATGATAACCCTGTTATGTCACCTGGTTTTTCTCTGATTATCATTTTAATTATTTAAAAACTTATCCTCCACTGTCTTATATGATGTATCCATTAATTATGTGGTAAGAAGGTTATATTTCTTAAAATTTAACAACCCAAAGCAAATACACAAGTAATTAGAGGCCCTGGAGAAATCAACCAGAAGTGCCAACCACAAGTCTGGAAATGATTGTGTACAACTTAGACATGCACTGACACACTAAATGGCCATTCTGATAGTAAGGAAAACATTGTGCATGCAGAGTAGCCCAAATGTGGGGATACAAGTTAAGTCAAGAGCTGGTACAAGAAGATGGTTTGAGTTATGCACTGATCTTCAGGAGGGCTGTGAATGTGTTTACTGACATTCATTACTGCGAAATGAATGCTGGGAGTGAGTGGAAGAGGGGTCCAGATAATCTACATGGAATGTGCATCTGATTGTATGAACGATCTTTGAATTCCCATGTTATATGTGAGGTTTCTGAGAAATTCAAGTCTCCATTTGGATCCCTTCCTATGCTCTACTGATGCACTTGTTCTTACGTATTGCACCAAAGCTCAAGTGGCCCTGATGCCAAGTTGAATATGAAAGATGTGTACTATCTGTCAAAATTACTTTTCTGAAAGACAAATGATCTGGTTACAACACTGAATATATGTATTTAATAACGACAAAGTGCACGGTGCAGAAACTTAATTGTACCCATACCTCTGAGGCTAAATGCACAGCTTAATTTGTGCATATAGAATTTTTTTAGGCTGAACTTTAGGCTGAACTGTCTTGGGTCAACATTTTTCAGCATTTTGAGATTGTTAAATAGTTAAACCAAACCTATTTAATCACTCCCACAAAATTTGCAGTTATATTTTTCTGAAGCACACTTATGAAAAACCAAAGAAGCTCCTTATCTGTCCCACTTTCCCTTGGTCCATCCAAGATACCCATCAAATGCGATTTATTTATTTGTTATTTCATAAATTTCATACAGTTTTGAAAAGTCTCCACCCTGTCTTCGGCTCATGTGAGCCTGAGGCAGGGTGGGGGCTCTGTTAAACTGTTCCTGCCTCCCAGCTATGCAGAACCCATTACCTCATTCGTGAGCCAGATAGGCATCAGGGCTTGCTTACCTGGGGGGCAGGAGCAGTATAATGCTCATGTTATGTACTAAGCTTGGATCCTAGAACAATAGGCAAGTAGGATCCTAGAATGCAACAACTGAATGGCTTGCAGGAAAAGATCAATCGGGCTCCAGGAGGGAAGCAGAATCAGCCAATCAGATGGGACTCATTGTGTAAATAATGTATATAAAAGCCTGAGGTTTGGGGGGGCAATTCAATCACTGTTTTACAAGCTGCAATAAAGAGCATGAAATCACTGCAAGACTCCAAGTATATTTTCACTGGTGACAAGGATGGGATCCTGCTGAGCTGTCTGCCACGCACTGCACACAGCTGCCACAGGCAGCACAGCATCTCACCACGCATCCAGGCTACAGCTCCAGGACCCAGGGACCCAGAATAGCAACAGATAACAGCTTCATGCCGTTCAGCCCAGCCTCAGGAAACTGGGAAGTATACGCCACCCGCTTCCAGTTCCTCCTGGAGGCAAAGGACATCACCGATGCAGCCAAGAAGAGGGCGGCCTTCTTCAGAGTCTGTGGAGAAGAATCATTGGAGATCACCCGAGCCCTCCTCATTCCCGCAAATATTGCAACCGTTCCCTACGACACGATTATGGAATTGCTGAAGGGGCACTTCTCGCCACAGCCCTTGGTGGTAGCGTGTCACAACGCCTTCTATGCAAAATGGCAGACCCCCGGAGAAACCATAACTGGGTATGTGACCTCCCTCTGCCAGGCTCCCTGCCTCGGCAACTTCAAAGGTCTGGAGAACATGAGCCAAGATGGCTTCGTGGGTGGCCTGATGGATGAGAAGCTGCAGCGGTGCCTCTACGCCAAGAAGGACCTGAAGTTCCAGGTCACCCTAGAGGAGGTTCTAGCAAGTGAAGCTGCTGAGAGGTCAGCACAAGGATTCAAGTCAAACATGTCATCCCAACTGAGGGTCCAACCCGAGGATCTCACTGACGACTCAGAATCCAACCAGGAGGATGTGCACCAAGTGCAGCAGCACTCACAAGCTGCATGCCCACCAAGACAGCCTCGTCCACAAGAGGGGAACTGTGCAAACTGCGGGGAGAGCCATGAGCGGAGGACTTGCCATTTGTTCGGTGTAGATTTATTGCTTTATTGTTCGGCGTCCATCACGCTTCCCCCTGCGAGCCTCTGCAGGTCGTAAAGCAATTAGCAAAGTTGCACAGCGGTCGTGTGTCAAAAGGGCAGTAAATCAGTCCCAAACGTTTCTTCTGTCCTAAAGTCTCTTTATTAAAACAAAACAGTGTATTTACAATTTCCAACAGCCATCTGATTCAAGCTGCATTTTCTCTGCGTCCTTCTCTCTCAGCTTGCAGCGACGCAACAAACTGCTTTCGCTTTCCACTCAGCTCACAGCATTCCAAGCTGCTTTCGTCACATCCTGGCGTACTTCCCTTGTATGCGCCTCCTCTCAGGCTCGAGGCACAGAAGGTTAACCCTTCACTACACCCAACACCCCCTCTTGTCTCGCGCCTGAGGGGAGAATCGACCCTTGGTCGTCCCAAACCCAGTCCTTCGCAAAACTCCCCATGTCTTTGGAAGGTGAGTGGCTTTCTGAACCCATCAGCTAGGTTCTTGGCAGAGGGACAATACTTCAGTGCAACTAATCCCTCCTGAACACTCTGGCACACATTCCGAAAACGAATGTCTAAGTGTTTAGTTCTCGCCTTGAACTGACCTGACTCTGCCAAACGCAGGCATGGTTGATTGTCCTCGAAAACTCGTATCGGTTGACAATCCACTTTGCAGAGTTCCTGCACTAAGCAAACATAGAACTCTACTTCTCTGCAGACCTCTGAAAGAGCACTGAACTCAGCCTCAGTGGATGAAAGCGCTATAAGACTTTGCTTCTTGGACCTCCATCCAACTACTGAGTTCCCAAACTTCACCACTAGGCCAGACACAGACTTGTGATCCTCAAGATTTGCCCAATCTGAGTCCACAAAGCAAGTCAGTTTGACTTCTCCTTGTGCTGGCAACCTAAGACAAAAGTTTTTGGTTTCCTGCAAATACCTCAGAACTCTCTTGATGCCATTCCAGGCTTGCACACTAGGGTTTGAAGCTTCCCTGCTGAGCAGATTGACAGCAAAAGCTATATCAGGTCTGCTCCACTGGGACAAGTACAACAAACTCCCTAGGGCTGACTGAAACACCTCAGTATTTTCGAACGCAGCGTGCTCTACTTGCTGGCTGTCCTTCACAAAACTAGTCTCCATAGGACTTCTCACTCCTGCACAATCACTCATCCTCATTTTCTGAAGCAATTGCTCGATTTTGCCTTTCTGACTGAGCAAGAAACTTCCATCCTGTGCACGCTCAACACTGACACCTAGATAGGTTTTGACAGCACCAAGCTGTTTAAGCTTGAACCGTTTACCTAGCTCTTTGGCAAACTTTTCTGCCTGTTCATCCGTCTCTGAAAAGAATAACAAGTCATCCACCCAAATCTGCAAATATTCTTGTGTTGCACCTGAGCCTCTCAAATAAAAGCAACTATCCGCAACACTTCTCCCGAAACCTAGTTCTCCTAAGGCTTCATGCAGGCACATGTTCCAGTTTCTGGCAGATTGACGTAATCCGTAGATGGATTTGCGCAATCTCCACACAACATCCTGCCTCAAGTTCTCAAACCCCGGAGGAGGAATCATGTACAGCTCCTCCTGGAGATCTGAGTTTAGGTAGGCAACATCCACATCAAAATGGTTTACCTTCCAGCCTCTCTGTGCTGCACAAGCTAAAAGCGTTCTCAGAGTCTCCGCTCGTGACATTGGTGAATACACCTCCATGAAGTGTATTCCCCTTCTCTGAGTGAATCCTTGAGCAACTAACCTGGCTTTATATTGTGGGTCTCCAGCGTCAGTGGGTTTCAAGCGGTTAACCCACCTGCAAGTCACAGCCTGCTTTCCTGGTGGCAACTTTGTGAGTGAGAACACACCTAAGTCTTCCATGGACTTCATCTCTTTGTCCATTGCCCTGTGCCACTTATCTGCTTCTTCCTCAGGTAAACTCTGAATATCCTCGAAGGATTCAGGTTCACATCTGGCTGAACCTACCCAGACGCTAGAAGCGTCATACTGATCAGGAGGGTGCCTTGTCCTCGCTGATCTCCTCAGTGTGAATCCTGGTGACCCCGCTGCTTCACTGGGTCCAGCTAAATCTTCCTCAACTTCAGTGTCTTCCCCCTCTAACCTGCTGTGCCTCTTGGGCCTTACAGCTGGTCCAGCAGGCAAAGAAGGCTCACTCTTTGGCTCAAATTTGACACTTGCCTGAGGAGGTGTTCTAGGTTCCCCTCTGAGGGATCCTGAGCTGTCCCTGCCTTGGACTCTGTTGCTCTGGACCATGGTCCCCAGCAACAAGTTCCTCTTCCTCCTCAACGTCTGAGTCATAGAACAGCTGTGGAATCACGTCTGGATTAGCGTGCAGATGCTTCCAACCAGCTTGCTCACAGAACTCAGCGCTATTGCTGATAACCAACCTTGACTGGTTTCCACTTGGGTACGTGAACCGTGAGCCAGGCTCATACCCTACAAAGATCATTCTTTTAGATCTTGGCTCACCTTTCTTGCGTAGAGCCTTTGGAATAAGCACCCAAGCCTCACAACCAAACACACGAAGGTAGTGTAGCCTGGGTTTCTTACCATGCAACAAGAAATACGGTGTATTTCCTATACTAGAGTTGTACACTCTATTCTGGGTATGAACCACAAATCTTGTAGCTTCAGACCAATATTTCAGGGGTAGTCCTGCATCCCACAGGATCGCAGACATAGCTTCCTGCACCGTCCTGTTCTTTCTCTCTGTGACCCCATTCTGTTGCGGAGAGTAAGGAGTGGTCAGTCTGTGGCTAATCCCCTTCTCCCTAAAGAAATCCTGTAAAGCAGAACCAGTGAACTCGGAACCTCTATCACTTTGAAAGCCATGAACTTTGGTGGAAAAGGTTACCTCAACTGCGGTGATCCAATCCCTGATCATTTTTGCCGCCTCCCCTTTAGTTTTCAGGGCAAAGGTCCAAGCAGATCTCGAGAAATCATCAATCAGGAGCAGAGAATACTTCGATCCTCCCAATGACTCAACTGACATGGGTCCACACAGATCTGCATGAATTAATTCAAAGGGTTGTGTGGTCTGCCTCTCTGACTTTGGATAGGAGCATGTCACAATTTTTGCCTGCTTACAAGCATTGCAATCTAAAAATTTGTCACAAACATTAAATTTGCACCCTTGTGTCAGCTCTGGTGCTTTCTGAAGATACCCCCAATTCAAATGGGCGAAGCGCCTGTGCCAAATATGCGAACAACCATGGTGGGGCGCCACATTCACACATTGCCCCTTCGCTTCTTCGGTGTCATCCTCTCCTGTAGAAAAAGGCACATTTACAGCAAACAAATTGCCTTTAGCCTGCACTGTGTACACGTGCTTCCCATCCTTGGAAAACTCACATTTTGTACCTGCAAAAGAGACATGATAACCATCAGCGAGTAAATCATGCACACTTAACAAACAGTTAGTTAAACCTGGCACTGCATAAGCTTTGACTTCATGCTTAAGAAAGGGACAGAAGAAGAAGCCTGTCTCTGTCAGCCTTTTTCTGCTTCCATCTGCAATCCTCACATATCTTTCAGTTTTTACTGTCCTGCAATCTCACAAAAGACCAGGAGACGGCACTAGCGTGTTTGTGGCTCCTGAGTCTATGATGACAATGAGAAAGTCTTGTTGTTGACATTCCTGGGTCGCCATGGCAACATTCCCCCTCTCACTGCCCCCCCCCCCGGACAGGGGCCTGCACAGGCGTCCTTCACATTTGCCATTGACGCTGCCAGGTGGAAATATGATGCTTTGTCTTTGTTGTCTCCACGTCTGGTGCCTTTGGAAGCCTTCCCACGCTTCTGCTGCTGAGAAGCGGAGCTTATCTGCCTTCCTGGCATCTGCTGCATTCCTCTCCGAATGTCCTTGGGCTCCTGTGCTTCCATTGGGCAGTTACGGATAAGATGTGTGTGACTGCCACAGCGAAAACATCTCTTGCTAGAGGCAAAAGCTTTCACAGTATGCTCACTGTGCCCTGCTGCCCCCCCACTTCTTCTAGGGGTACAGACTCAGGGGTTGCGGGGCTCATCTTGCTTTATGGGCTGAGGGAGCTGGCGTACAGCTTCTGGGTCATGTGGCCAGCATGACTAAGCTGCTTCTGGCGAACCAGAGCAACGCATGGAAATGCCATTTACCTTCCCACCAGAGCGGTACCTATTTATCTACTTGCACTTTGATGTGCTTTTGAACTGCTAGGTTGACAGGAGCAGGGACTGAGCAACGGGAACTCACCCCGGTAATTCAAAATCATCTGGATGGACTATGAATATGTGCAACATAGATTTTATGTCACTCTTTCCCGTTTTAGATGTGGTGCCAAATGTGTGCACCAAACCAAAACACTGTCAAACAAATATGTAACATCATCAAGCTCTTGATAACCTTCCTGCAATTAAAAATTCAACAGGGTTTAATTTTTCCCATATAATATGAGAAATTTCTGAATGTATTTCCACCCACCCATAAGCTTCTATTCTTGTACAGTCCCACCACAAGTGATGGCATGTCTGCCTCTAACTAAAACCTTTCTTAAACATTGGCACTATCCAAAAGTAATTTGTACAATTGCTCTGCTATTCTACACCACCTATGTATTAACTTGATGTCCAAGGAACTATGGGAAGTTGCTAAGACATTGATAGACAGAGCAACATATTGATGCTGACGCAGTGCTCCTATGTTTCCTCTAACTCAGTATCGGGTCCAACTTGGTTCAAAGAAGCATATACTTTTTTCTGATCCTCCAGGCCCCAAATCAAAATAACCAAGGTCCAGTACAGGTGACTACCTAGGTAGCAAAGCTGGACATAGATCAGGGATAGTGAACTGTGCCAGGGACACAGCAGTATGCACTGAATATTGGGCAACGGAGCCAGAGTCATTAGAGTGAGCTTTTATAATTGCCTTCTGGAATATTATTTCCCCTTGTTCCAGTTGAACCAAGCTTGTTATTTGCACATGCTTGAAATCCCATATTCAGTGCCAACAGCATTCATATGTTCCACGTCTCTCTAACTAAACTCTCGTGACATCTGTGCTCACTGGGAATCTCTCCAAACAAAGCATCCAGGCAGGTTTTCTTATCCTGATAGGAAAGAGAGGTAGAAGCACACAACATGTTTGCAAAAGGCCAGAGCTCCCAAGGAGAACTATTTCAACGTCAAACTGCAACTACTATTCTAGTAACTATTCATAAATTCTGCCATCATTTTACTAACACCTGCTTCTTCGGAAAGTAGTTCAGGACTGATTAAAGTACTGCCCATCTCTCCATCCATCTGTTCCCTGATGGTACCAAACACTGATATCTGTGCTTTTTTTGTTTTAAAGTGTTGGATGCCACTTTGAGTCTCTCCCTGTTTCTTTCAATGCCTTCACCCTCCCTTATACTGTGAAGATGAAATGATACTTTGAGTAATTTAATCTTCTATGTAATTTTGAACCCACAACTGAGTTAATATTGATATACAACTGAAACAATTGGGCATATGGCGCCTATGTGAGATATTTGCATTGTATGTACTCCCAAGTGTTCACAGATGATGTGTAGATTAAGAGTGACAAAAAAACTTTCTTCTTCTTCTTCTTCTTCTTCTTCTTCTTCTTCCGGATTTGGGGAGGGATACTCAAGGGTACACAGTACCAGCACCTCCCCCCAAATGTTAAAAGTGTGGCACATACTGCAGCAACTTCATGGTGACTACTGGCACCTATTTTTCTTAAAAAGAGCGAGCACTGATGATGATGATGATTGGCATCTGTCTGTCTCAAGAGACAATTGAGTGCACCTGGACTGCTGCATTAGCAGCACCAAAATTACTTCCCCTGGGTGCAAACATTGGAGTGAGTATGGACGTCATGGGCTGCCCGAGTGACAAGACTCCTCTCTTAGACTCACTGAAATGGTCCAGAAGAAAGCAGAGCAAGACATCTGGCACCAGCTTGGCTGCAAGAGTTGCCATAAGGACTTCCTTATGCCATCCAACTGTCTCATGGACTCCACTCTGGATTTGTGTTGGGTTTATTTCTTAGCCTCCCCCCCCCCCCATAAATATATCTCACAAGACAGAGTAGGTTTAGGATCACAGTATTCCTTCTCCTGGATCAGCTACCTTCTCAGGTTTTAACCAGAGCCATCAGTCCCTCACTTTCTTCTACAACATGTCCAGGAATCACTTTCTTGCCTGCTGGACCCATGATGGGCTTTGTCCACTCAAACTGATGGAGCCTGTTATCGCATGTAAGGAAAGTCCCAACTCACTGAAGGGCCGGCAAGCCTTCGGGGAGCATGCAGATGAGAATTGAGGGTCTGGGACTCAGCTCCATTTCTCCCCGACTTGCTTTCCCCCGCACTGTCTTTCGGTGGTGCCCGGAAGTCAGTTCTATCCCCAGGCGGGGGGACAGATAGTCTTAACCAATGCCTAAACAACCACTCACGGTTTTGTATTTAAATAAAGTTGTGGCCAATATTATGCCAAAAACCTTAAACAAAAATTAAGTGTGCGTTGTGAGTTATTTGGGGGGTGGCTTGGGGACCTCGACACGTAAAGGCATTAAATGGTCCTGGTTACAACTGTATCAACAATGCACTTTTGTAAAGTCTCTGGAATGCAATGGTGAAGGCTTGAGACCCTTGACAGCTTTTGAATTGTTATGTAACAGACATAGCCAAGACAGGAAAGAGGCTGTTTCGATGATATATGGTATGATATTAGACAGGTTTGTGGGCAACACAGAAGAGATGGGAGACTGACATAGGAACCTCACAAGTGAAAAAGCATGGATATACGGTGTAATCCATCTCTAAATACAAATTTCTTCTCACCTCCAGGAAATTTTCCTTAAAATTACTTTTTGGTGGTGTGGATCCCCACACGCCTTGCAAAGATAAATCCATCAAGCTCACCATTATGTTACAAAGACTGTGGAGAATGAGGTTCCTACTTTCACCTTTGTTGTGGGGTGTACTGTGAGCCACACCTTTTGGCAGAAAGTTTTTCATCTGATCTTCAAAGTTACCCTCCTAATTTGGTACTTGCTTTATTATCATGAGATTTGACCCCAAATTCCACCCTTACATCTAAAGAACAAATTTTCTTCCTGTTCACAGCAGCTGGACTAATTATTGCCCAATAATGGAAAAAATCGTCTAGTATACTGTATTCGATGACACATTAGAGTTGAGTAAATACGGTATATCTCAAAGTTAAACTGAGCAAGTCCATCCCTCCTTCAAATCCCTGTGGCTGCCACTACTATCCTCCCCTCCTCCCACTGGCTGAGGATGGGGTGAGGTCGGTGTGGGTCACCCTGGGTGTCATCCCTAAAAGTTACCTTTTGGTGGCATTGGACCCCCACAAGCCTTGCAAAGATAAATCCTTCAAGTTCACCATTATGTTGGAAAGGCTGTGGAGAATGAGGTTCCTACTTTGAAGTTTGATATGGGTGTACTGGAAAGAAACCTCTAGTATACTGTATTTGATGGCCACTACCATCTCCTCCTTCTCCTTCCCCATCACCACAGGAGAAGTTGCTTAAATAAGGCAAAGAGGCTGCTAACTTTGGAAGGCAAGGGGTGGGAAAGAATCATAAGTCACCCACCAGCGCCCCTGCTCCTGGTCTGTTAAAGGATTGCAGATCTGCAGCAACCACAACACAACCAAGCAGCAGCTTTGTACCCATCAGGCTGGCTGGGCCTTGCTCAGAAGTGACGCTGGACATTGCATGTGTGCTGCTCTCTCCCTCTTGTCCCCCCCCCAACACACACACTCTTCTCCCCAAACTCCAAGTCTCTCTCCAGTATGGGTGCCTATGGAAACTCAGCATGGGACTCAAGGAAAGCCACGGCTGGCAAGCGAGCGACCCGTTCGCCAGGGAAGCTGGAGTCATAGAATCATAGAATCATAGAATCATAGAGTTGGAAGAGACCACAAGGACCATCGAGTCCAACCCCCTGCCAAGCAGGAAACACCATCAGAGCACTCCTGACATATGGTTGTCAAGTCTCGTTCTTCTGGGTTGGGGTTTGGGTGGGCAGGAAGGAAGGAGAACTGAGGCTCATTGGACTTCATGGTGTGCAGGCAGCAGGGTCAAAGTGTCACGTCTCAAATGAAAGTAATTTTTATTCTATAGTACACATTTCCTCTGTGAGAAAAGAATGTGGTATGATTAGAGATAAAGTTAAGAAGTAATGAAGATAGAAATGTGATATTGAAATTAATAAGGTGGAGACTGTGAAGATATTAAGAGGGAGAATGAATTGTAACCAAGATCAAGAATATTCTGTATGCCAAATACATTGGTTGACATTCCATTCACTGTTGGCATCCTTCCGCAATTGCTTTATGAGCAAATAAAAATAATTAGACGTTTGATTGATGAGATGGAGAATGAAATGGGCATAGAAGGGTCAAAAGCGGGTGTGAATTAATGAATACATAATAAGTAAAGAACTATGGGATATGATTTTTGTATTTTATCACAATGGAGAAACAATTGTGGACAAATATTAAAAGATTTATTATTGTTGAATATGGAGAAATGGTTGTGAAAGTTATTGGAGGTAAAGTTGTTATGTTTGATTAGAGAAAATATATTGTTGATTTCTCTTTTTCCTTTCCTTTTCTTTTTCCTTTTGTTTTTCACTTGATGTTTTCTTGTCTCTTTCTCTTTGTTTTTTTTTATTTAAATTAATTCCTTTTCTTTTATTATGAGATATGGTGTAGGTAAAGTTATTTCTTTGATTACATCCTTGACAATGGACCTCCCCATGTGTTGTTTGTTGTTTGTTCTCCCTTGTGCTATGACCCCCCACACTAGTATTCTTGCTTGTGGTGAGCTTGCAAATGTAGTATCAATTTCAATAGATGCTTGTCTGTATTTTCTTTAATATCTGGATTGCCATTGCCATTTATTAATAATAAAAAATAGTTGGCTACTTTTATAATTTTTGTGTAAAAAGGAAAATGAAATAATTTATTTGGGTCAGGATAGAAGATCCATGGAAATAAGATCAGCTGGGTGGCACCAGCCATTTGTTCTTTGCCTACCTGGAAGCAATCAACACAACTTTGTAAGGTTATGCATTGGGCAAGGCTTTGTTTGGATGGATGGGAGGGTGTAGCCTTCGCCTGGCCCTCCTCACTAAGGGTATCCTATTAAAGGGATCTGGGGGTGTGGATTCTGTCCAATGCCTGGATGTGGGCTGTTGGAATGTCACTGCCCCAATGGGGAGCCCTCAGAGGGTCCCTATTTGATGTACGTCATAGGGCTCCCCCTATTGGTGGTTTACACTGCAAATGGGTGCGAGTCAAGATATGCTGGCACCCGCATGTGTAAACAATAAAGCTGTGGCCTATTAGAACCCATAAACGAAAATAATTCTTTCTGTGTAATTATTGTCTGTAAGGGTCGCAGGGCCTTGGCATGCAAGTGGGGCTAAACAAAATAACATGCAAATTCTCATATTTTACTTCAAATGCCTTTCTCAGCATTCTACACATTCTGCATATATAAAACATAGAGATATAGAATACAGATTCAATGTGCCAGATGAGTTTATTTTTTTATGATGAGTTTCACCAATTATGAAAAAGAAACCCATGAGGCCTGAGCTCCTCTTCTCACCACTAGGCTCCCAGTTTCTTCTGCAGCTACCATGAATGGTGGAATTAACAAGGAGGAGAGCTTTGCTGTCTTGTATCTACCCTTCAAGGTGGATTTTGTTTGTGGATATCTCAGCATTCCAGCATTTTGCTTCAATTTGACCCAGTACAAAGTTACCGTGTGCTACGATTTTTCCATTAAGGGCACACAAGTCTTCAGTTGCACAGCCTTTAAATGTGAGCCTTTGAAATGAATGAGGATCTGTGTAACACAAAGTATAACCTTTGCATGAGTTCTTTATTAGCGCTTTGGGGATAGGGATGACTGTGGTTATTAAAGCTCAACCAACACACTGACAATACACACTCATCAACCAATCTGACAGCCAAGTATCACTAGCTTTGAAGTTGGGTTTCCTGGCTAACTCCGTGGTGCTGCATTGTGAACAGGAAGTTATCCTATGTCTCAGTGCTATTTTTATAGAAAAAGAGGTGCCAGATCTCAACATGAGTGCCCCTCTTGTTCTCTTAGAATGGCAATGGCGCCCACCTGAGAGTTGCTAGAACTGAGCTGAAAAAAAGTCCTCGTCTCCCACCCCATGTATTTTGCTAGACTAAGGCAGCAATTCTTTTGCACACTTGTGATTCAATTAATACAGTTTAACTTATTTGCCAAGAAATATGAACAGAGGTGTACATGGTAGAATCCTTCTTTCTCCCAGACTTCTTTACTTTTGAATTTTTGGCCAAAGTGTGTGGTTCTGTCCTTCTGGACCAGCACCAAATGGTGCATACTGCTCTGAGGAGAAGCTGTAATGTGCTGGCTAGTCCTGCACCTTCCCCTGTATCCCTCTCCTTTGCTCCTCCTTGTGGATTAGAGGACAAAGGTGTGCTGTAAGGAGTCCTCTGTGCTTTGTGCCCCCCCCCGAGTCACACAAGGTAAAACCTTGCACATGAGTGAGCCTGCCCCCTCTTGTTGTTATGCTCTTCATATGGGGATAGTTTGGAATCCAAAACAGGACTAGAGCATTGCCCTTTCCCTCAGAGAAAGAAATCAAAGTTATACACAAATGTCAGTCATTGCTTTTCTGGAAATGAGAAAGAGACAGAAGCAGGCAATATTACTCACATGCAAAAGCACTATAATAGTAAATGCACTTGGTCTCATTGGCAAGGCAGCTGACATATCCCTCACGTGGGCAACTTTTATCCTTTGGTTTACTAATATCGGTGGTCTTGAAGCAGGCTGGGCACTGTAGACCATTGGGGGAAAGATCTTCACGTGGAGGAACTACCATAATAAAAAGCTACAGTCAGCATATGGATACACCTCATTCCCCATTCTCTTTATTGTACTTTTATTTTGATTTCTTTCATGCCTTCTAGTAGCTGCTGACACAAGCTGGACAAGCTACCACCACATTATGTCCTGCAATAATGATGATGATGATAATGATATTAATTATTATTATTATTATTTATTTCTATCATCTGGCTGGGTTTCCGCAGCCACTCTGGGTGGCTTTCAAAAGAACATTAAAAACAGAATAAAACTTCACATCTTATGGGAGGGCATTCCACAGGGCGCCATTACCAAGAAGACCATTTGTCTGGTTTCCTTTAACCTTTCTTCTCACAGTGAGGGAACCGTCAGAAGGCCATCGACGCTGGACCTCAATGTCCGGGCTGAAGGATGGAGGTGGAGGCACTACTTCAGGTATTCTGGACTGAGGCTGTTAAGGACTTTAAAGGTCAGCACCAACACTTTGAATTGTTTTTGGAAACATACTGGGAGCCAATGTAGGTCTTTCAAGTGTTATATGTTCTCGGTGGCCACTCCCTGTAACCAGTCTAGCTGCCACATTCTGTATTAGTTGCAGTTTCCAGGTAAGGACCACATAGATCATGTTGCAGTAATCTAAGTGGGAGATAACTAGAGCATGCACCACTCTGGCGAGACAGTCTGCGAGCAGGTAGGGTCTCAGCCTGCACACCAGATTTGACCTGTGCCTCCATGTTCAGCTGGGAGTCCAAAATGACTCCCAGGCTGCGCACCTGGTCCTTCAGGGCCACTGTTACCCCATTCTGGACCACACACTCGCCTGCCCCCTGTTTTCCCAAAACAGTAGTTTTGTCTTGTCAGGATTCAACCTCAATCTATTAGCCATCATCTATTCTCCTACCACCTCCAGGCACTCATACAGGACCTTCACCTGGTCAGATTTTAAGAGTGAGGTAGAGCTAGGTATCATCTGCATACTGATGAACACCCAGCCCAAACTCCCTGATGATCTCTCCCAGCGGCTTCATATAGATAATATAAGCATGGGGGAGAAGACAGAACCCTGAGGCACCCCACAAGTGAGAGCCCCTCTATATGGTCCAGAAGGATATCATGGTCAGTGGTGTCAAAAGCCGCTAAGAGATCCAGCAGAACTAGGAAACAACGTTCACCCTTGTCCCTAGCCCACCAGAGATCATTGACCAGCTTGACCAAGGCAGTTACTGTCCCATGATGAGGCCTGAATCCTGATTGGAAGGGATCCAAATGCATCCTTCGGGCGTGCATGGAGTTGTTCAGCAATCACCCATTCAATCACTTTGCCCAAGAAGATTTGAGAATGGGCAATTGTTGGCCATATCAGCTGGGTCCAGAGATGTGTTTTTAAGAAGTGGTCTAATGACTGCCTCTTTGAGTGGGGCTGGGAAGACTCCCTCACAGAGGGAAGCATTCACCACCCTGCAGAGCACATCGCTCAGACCTTCCCAGCTGATTTTTAAGGAGACAGGTGCTTGGTTTCACTCGTCCAAGCATCCAGTCCACATCCTCGGAGGTAACAGATTGGAATTTATCCCATGCAACTAGACTAAACAGGACTCGTGCACTTTCGTGCCCCAGCCCTACTCACATGGTTGGAGTCTACCTCTTTCTGAATCCGAGCAAATTTATCTGCAAAAAATCTTTGGAAAATCATTGCAGGAGATCATTGCAGGAGATCTTGTTTCGCTTTTACTTAGTGTCAAATCACCCACATTCATAGAGGTAAACACCAGGTCTAAGGCACATCTATAACTATGAGTTGGGCCAGACTTATTCAGGGACACCCCCATGGAGGCCATGCTTTCCACAAAGTCCGGAGTGGCCCCTTATAAGGTTGTGTCAGCATAAATGTTAAAATCCCCTAGGACAACCAAACTAGGTGTATCCAGGAGCATGTCCACTATGACCTGAAGTAGCTCGGCTAGGGAATCCTTGGTGCAGCAGGGAATCCTTTACTGCCCCTATTGCCCAGCTTCCAGAACATGCACTCATAAAACTGGATCTTCCCAATAGGATGCCTGGTCCAAGCTAATGACTTCCTAAAAATCACTGCAACCCCCTCTCCCTCCCCACATGACCTGGGTTGCTGTGCCTAAAGGAAACCTGGTTGACAAGCAGCAGTGAGCACAGGCCCATCTGCATCACCCAACCAAGTCTCTGTCACACATGCCAGGTCAAGTCCCCCATCCATGATCAAGTTATGGATGGCAGTGGTGTTATGAATCATTGACATGGCATTGTATGGCAGCACCTTCACGTCATGTGGGTCTCTCTTGCTGATTCCAATATGCTTCCGGTCAAGACCAGACCCGGAGGCAGAGGTAGTCGTCAAATAATGATTAAACCTGCCTCCTCAGTATTGACATGGTCTGGCCTTAGAGTAACTCCTCCTCCTACCCGTGATCACAGAGATCGGGCATCCCAGAGAATCCTCCCCTGCGTAACCTGCCCCAGATATTCTGTTGGCTAGGGCCCACTCCCAGGCAGCTCTGACCCTCATTTGCCATTAACTTTGATGAACAGACATATCTGCTGAGCATTTATAAAAAATATTGTTGTGTTTCACCTTTTGTCATGCACACTATTATTTTGTGGATTTTCTGGAGTTCTCAATTGGTAGCAGTATATCAGGCAAGCTCTCTGCTTTCGGATTCTAACTCTTTGTATCTGAATTTACAGACAGCTGCATTCTCTTGGAGGTAATCTCTCTCTCTCTCTCTCTCTCTCTCTCTCTCGTGTGTGTGTATTTGTGTGTGTGTCTATGTGTAAGCAAGGAGTGGGCAGGCCCAGAATCCACATGGGGGAGAGTGATTCCCAGATTCCCAGATTCCCAGATTTTCTGGATTTCTACTTCTCTTCCTTCAGCTCCACCAACTGCTTGATTGAGATGTGACAGATGTATGTAAGGAGGTGATCATCTACTCCACCCATTAAAGAGTCAAGGATGAACCACCAGTACTTCTTAGACCCTTGCATCCTGCATCTGAATGGACCAAAAGACAGATTTCTATACAGTGGTACCTCGGGTTACATACGCTTCAGGTTACATATGCTTCAGGTTACAGACTCCACTAACCCAGAAATAGTACCTCGGGTTAAGAACTCTGCTTCAGGATGAGAACAGAAATTGTGCGCCAGCTGCGCGGCGGCAGCAAGAGGCCCCATTAGCTAAAGTGGTGCTTCAGGTTAAGAACAGTTTCAACTTAAGAACGGACCTCCAGAAATAATTAAGTACTTAACTCGAGGTACCAATGTACTCTTCTTGCAACTATTTTTTTTTTTATAAGATTTTTATTGGGTTTTCACATTTTATAAACACAGACACACACACACGGACAAAGACAACACATATAAAATTTCATATCCTTACTTTCCTAACCCCAGTTCTTGACCTCCCCCCACCCCCCCTTCATACATCCTAATTCAATTAAATTAGCTCAGCAAGTTCATATCTCTCATCCTTTACATATTATTATTATATATATATATATATTTAAAGAAATACTTAATTCTTATTACTTGGTCAAATTTTACTTATCCAGTTTCCTTATAAACATTAAATCCTTTTCTAAGGTCGACTCAAATTCCTTCCACGAATTTCCCTTTTATCTTAAAAATAGGTCATAATAGTCAAACACAAAGGTCATAAACATATTTTTAAAAATTCTCCTCCCCCCCGCCCCAGTTTCTGTCCCTTCCCAATGTCCCCATGTCCACAAAAACAGTCTTTAGCCTGGATTCCTCACATCTGAGGCCTTTAAATCTCTGTCAGTCTCTCTCTGCCGATTTTGTTGATAGCCCTCTTTGTTGGTCCTCGGGTCTTGAAGGAGTTCTAGCTCAGTCTCATCAGATTTTCTTCCATCCAAAGTACTTGACACCAGCTGCTGCGAAAGGTCAGCCAATCCATGCTCAAAGAGGAAGCCCCAGTCATATTTCTTATTTCTTTTAAATTCAAATATTCCAAGTGTTCCAGGGGCTTCCTCCCTCTTCTTTCGCATCTCTCGCAAGTTTGTAATCCAAAGGTCTTCTTCTTTGTGTTCTGACAATGTAGGCTTGTGGTTGGTACTCTCCATCTGTACTGGCCCTTGTTCCCTCTCCTCCTGTTCCGAAGTTATCTCTTCTAATTCAGCTGCAGATTTTTTCCCGGTCAAGTCCATTGTGCATTCAGCAGAGTCACTTATTTTAGAGTTCAAGGTTAAAAGTTGTTTACTCATAGCCGTAGTCTGCTCCTGCAACTTTCCCACAAGAAAGAACATTCTTTCTATCTCTGCCTGTAATTTTCCATCTGCAGCCATTGTAGTGTTTCAATGTTTCCCCTAGGGGGATTCTGGTTACTTAATAGTCTTTTCCCAACAGTCCGTTACTTTGTTATTTCACTGCTTTGTTCCCAACCACTTTAATTCAAATATAACAAATTTAGTCCAGAAAGGTGTTAAATAATAAGATTTTTAACTTTCACTGCCCGTTTGACAGCTCCTTTGACAGCTGTCAAACTCCTTGTTCCTTTTTCTCCAGCTCACATACAGGACACTCCCGGGTCTGGGGGGGTTTGAACAAAAACTTCTAAAATTCCACTCTTACTCTCCAGCACAAATCTTCTTCTGTCAAATTCATGAAAATATTATCTTTTAAAAAACACCAAAAAGAAAAAACTCTCCACCTTAGTTCTCCGATCCTTGCTTTAAATCTTCTGTAAGCAGGGGGGTGCGGACTTCCCTTTAGCACATCCCCCGATCGTACCGAATTCAAGGATAGAAATTTTAAAGTCCAAATTCCATTCTACTCACGGATTAATTAAAGTCCAAATTTCAGGGAAGAAAGTCAGCGGTCTCCGGCCATGGCTCGCGGCTTCGCTCCGCTGCAGTAGCGGTCCACTCACAGCACCACGCCGCTCCCCGTACCCTCTCCGCAGCCTTTAAAAAGGCTCTTCGTGGGTCGGGGGGGCGCTTTAGGTGCCCGCTGAGTCACCAAGTCCGCAGGCTTCAGCGCCTGTGGTTTCTGAGGGTCCCCGCGTCGCCGTCGCGGTAGAACCCTTCTCCAGCGGAGCCGATTCCCTCCGGAGCTCGGAGGGAATCCGCCATTAACCAGATCGCGGTAACCCGGAAGTCCTCTTCTTGCAACTATTAGGCACTTATATAATTGGTTCATACAGTGTTTTTTTTCCAGAAAAAGGGGGCTGGAATTGTGTTTGGCGTCTGCTATAAACATTGAGACTAGCCTATCCATATGTTTAGGCAGTAGATGCAAGTTTTAATATGCTTTTATTCTATTGTAATTTTAACTTTTTGGATTATTATTTTTTTTACAATCCAGGATTGTATAAATTTAATTAAAAAAATAAAGTGATATGCCAAAGGATTTCTAACACTTCTACATATGTCCACTGAGAATTTATTCCAAGTGAATCAGCCTAGAGAGGCAGTTAGCACAATTATGTTGCCACTTCAAGGGTGGCAAACTGATTATCAACCCTGCGGGGAAACCCCTGTCGTTGGCTTACTGGCCCAAGTGCTCTGACACTGAGCCCCCTCTGCTGAAGATGGGGGGCTTTGGGTAGGAGGCAGTAGGGTTCCTGGCTCCTGTCATAGCCTAGTGCCTCCTTCCCCAAGCCCAGGTAGCATTTGCTCAACTTTGGTCAGGAGGCATGATACTCTGACAGGGTCTGAGAGTGCTCCCACTACCTCCCCAAAGCCCACCTGGTTCTGGGTTGGAGGCAGCAGGGTTCCAAGATCCTGTCTCAGACTCATGCCTGCTTTCCCAAGCTTGGGAAGAATTTGATCAGCTTAAGAAAGGAGGTGGTCTGATGGGGTCCCCAAGGCCTCCTGCATCCTTCCCCCCAAAAGTTGGCAGAACTATGTCCTAGCATTTTCCGCCAGAAAAAAGCCCCGTTTTTATAAGCCCTTGGCCTTCAGAGATGCAGATACTCACGGTGGACAGGTTCCTTATTGCATTCATCTGTTTGGCAGCAGACCGTCTTCAGCTGGAGGAATTTACCTTGAGCTGCACTGAAGCTGTAATCACCTGAGTGGCAATAATTGGAAAACGCACATGCCCGGAAAGTTAAAAATTCAAACTCTGGAACTGAAAAGAAGAAAAGGAAGTAAATCACAAGATAAGCAAAAAAATATATATTTATTTTTAATGATACTTCTCTTTAACTACATTTTTTTCTTCAGTGAGAAACTACATAATCCACAGTTCTTGAACCAAGAAATGAACCAAAACACAATTATCTTTCAGAATCCATAATTCTCCAACCAAACAGTGCATACAAATATGCAAATATTAAGAAAAAACAAGCATAGAAATAGTGGGTGTATTTCAGTTGTATACTCTGAGTAGGATTTAGTTGAATGCCACTCAGCTATGCCACTTGTTTGAACTCATAACAAGCAACAGAGTTACTTTGTATTAGGGGAAATCACCTGGTTTCTCAGATGAGCATGCAGATGAAGAGAGATCTGGAAGCTGAAACCTAGAATGACCAGTGTTCCAGGAATCATTGTGAGGCCAATGGGCCATATAGTGGGTGTATTTCAGTTGTATACTCTGAGTAGGATTTAGTTGAATGCCACTCACCTATATGAGTTCAAACAACCAACAGAGTTACTTTGTATTAGGGGAAATGATTTCTCAGATGGGCATGCAAGAGATCTGGAAGCTGAAACCTAGAATGACCAATGTTCCAGGAATCATTGTGAGGCCAAGGGGCCATATAGCCCATCGTTGTGTGCTTAAATCACAGGATGCTCAGGATAAAAAGATGATGTGGCTGCTCTTGAGCCAGCAATCCCATGAATCGCACCAAAATTCACAGACAGTTTAGATGCATGACTTAGTCTTAGTGTCATTGCACTCTGAGTTTCCCACCATCCTCAAGAATTTGAAGGCGACAGGGGGGTCTCTGAGCATGGCATCATATCACACCTCTTCTTTCACAGGATGTTCGCTCAAGTAATGCAAGAAGGAGAGATAGGGTTGCTAGAAACCATTTTTCCATTATAATATCTCATCTGGAACAGCTGGTGTAACAGCAAAGAGAGAAAGAACTTGTAGGTGCCCAAAATGATGCATGCATTGAAATTGTAATAACTGAATACTTTGCCTTATGTTTGAAAGCAAACCCAAACCAAACCAGAGTTCACTGTTTCTGGTGTAGTGTGGACTGCTAGTTAAGGCAGCAATGGCTAATTTGTGGCCCTGAAGAATTTACCGAACTACAGCTTGCATCATCTCTAGTCATTGACCATGCTGGCTGAGGTGGATGGGAGCAGTAGTCCAGAAATGTCTAAAGGGCCAAAGGATAGTCAACCCCAGGCTGATGCATGCCAGGATCTGTCTGATGTGATGCATGTGGTGGAAAGGAAAAGGGAATGCCTTTCCTCTTTATGTGACTGAGTATGGGTGCTGAGTGTTGGACTGGAATCTGAGATGCCAGGGTTTAAATCCCCACTCAGCCATGAAGCTCACTGGGTGACCTTGGGGAGTCCCTGACTCTCAGCATAATAAACCTGACATGGTTAAATGCATAAAAGAAGAACCATTTCCTTGGAGAAATTGTGGGCTATAAAGGCAATAAATAAATACTAAATAATGCTAATTTACACAAGAAAGTCATTCCTTGGGGTGACCAAGAGTAAGTGAGAAGATTCAGCTCACCTATGTTGTTACGCACAGCAATAGAGGAACAGATTTGAGTATCTTTGCAGGATTGACGGCTGCTCTCATTACATGAGGTACTCTTTTCATAACAGTAGTCACATGTAAGAAATGCCGCTGCAGAAGGAAGATAGAGGTTGGTGGAAGAGATTTCTTGAGATGGAAATTCCCCCTGGTCTCCCTGCTCGCCCAAATAGGACAAATTTAGCCATCTAACCCTGTTGATCATCTAATGTTTATTGGATGGATTTTCCCCCTAAATTGAATTTTGAATTCTGAATTTATTGTTATTCACGTTTTATATTGTATTTTTTGCTGTTTTTGTTGCATCACTTAAGTGTTTTAAATATGTTGTTAGCCTCCCTGAGCCTGGTTGTTTGAACCGGGAAGGGCGGGGTATGAATAAAATTATTATTATTATTATTATTATTATTATTATTATTATTGTATTCCTTAAACAGAAACCTAAGAGATCACTTTCTGAAACCCTTTTCTGCAAAAGCAACACCCCAGAAGAAATAGTTAGGTTTCTTTTGAAAGACAATGGCTTTTTAGAATGCCAGGTGGCGCTGTGGGTTAAAGCCTCAGCGCCTAGGGCTTGCCGATCGAAAGGTCGGCGGTTCGAATCCCTGCGGCGGGGTGCGCTCCCGCTGCTCGGTCCCAGCGCCTGCCAACCTAGCAGTTCGAAAGCACCTCCGGGTGCAAGTAGATAAATAGGGACCGCTTACCAGCGGGAAGGTAAACGGCGTTTCCGTGTGCGGCTCTGGCTCGCCAGAGCAGCGATGTCACGCTGGCCACGTGACCCGGAAGTGTCTCCAGACAGCGCTGGCCCCTGGCCTCTTAAGTGAGATGGGCGCACAACCCCAGAGTCTGTCAAGACTGGCCCGTACGGGCAGGGGTACCTTTACCTTTACCTTTAATAATAATAATAATAAATAAATAAATAAATAAATAAATACCCCACCCTCCCCAGCCAAGGCTGGGCTCAGAGCGGCTTACAAGCAATAATAAAAACAAGTTGAATCATTACAAGTTAAAAACAAAATTAAAATACAACATTAAAATATTGAAACATTAAAATATTAAAATGTAGCCTCATCACAGGAGGAGAAAGAAAAGAAGAAAGAAAGAGAGGGAGAGAATCAAGTTGGCTCCAAGCCAAAGGCCAGGCAGAACAACTCTGTCTTACAGGCCCTGAGGAAAGAAATCAGATCCTGCAGGGCCCTGGTCTCATGAGGCAGACTGTTCCAGAGTTGAAAAGGCCCTGGCTCTGGTTGAAGCTAATCTAACTTCCTTAGGGCCCGGGACCACTAGGGTGTTGCTATTTATGGACCTTGAGGCTCTCCGTGGGGCATACCGGGAGAGGCGGTCCCGTAGGTATGAGGGTCCTAGGCCGTGAAGGGCTTTAAAGGTCAAAACCAGCACCTGAAATCTGACCCTGTACTCCACCGGGAGCCAGTGCAGCTTGAAAAGCACTGGGTGAATATCCTCCCATGGCAGAGAGCCCATGAGGAGCCTCGCTGCAGCATTCTGCACCCGCTGGAGTTTCTGGGACAGCTTCAAGGGCAGCCCTGCATAGAGCGAATTACAGTAGTCAAGCCTGGAGATGACCGTCACATGGGTCACTGTGGCCAGGTCAGGGCAGGAAAGGTAAGGGACCAACTGCTTGATGCGGCGAAGGTGGAAAAATGTCGCCTTGGCTGTTGCTGTAACTTGCGACATCCATGGAAAGGGAGGCATCAAGGATTACACCCAAACTCTTAACGGAAGGCAATGACACTAATTGGGCCCCCGTAAGAGAAGGGAGTTGGTCCCTCATCCCCATGCCATCCCGACCCAGCAAAAGGACCTCTGTCTTCGAAGGATTTAGTTTCAATTGGCTCCCACAAAACCATCCAGCCACAGCGTCCAAGCATCTGGTCAGTGTGTTCGGGGCCGAGTCGGTGTGGCCATCCATCAGCAGATAGGGCTGAGTGTCATCAGCATATTGGTGACAGCCCAGCCCAAAGCTCCGGAAGATCTGGGCAAGGGGGCGCATAAAGATGTTAAAAAGCATCAGGGAGAGAATTGCGTCCTGCGGCACTCCACAAACCAAGGAGTGGTGCGACGACATTTCCCTCCCTAGTGCCGCCCTCTGTCCCCGACCAGAGATAAAAGAGCACAGCCACTTACGGGCTATGCCCTGTATCCCCAAGTCTGCAAGGCGGTGGTTCAGAAGATCATGATTGATCATGTCAAAGGCTGCTAACAAATCTAAAAGGATCACCAGTCCTGACCCGCCTCGATCCAGTTGTCTACGGAAATCATCTGTTAGGGCAACCAGAGCTGTCTCGGTCCCAAAACCAGGACGGAAACTGGACTGAAATGGATCTAATGCCGATGTTTCCTCCAGAAACCTACCAAGCTGTTCAGCAACCGCTCTCTCAATTACCTTACCCAGATATGGAAGATTTGAAACTGGACAGTAATTGGATAGGTCTAAGGGATCTAATGAAGTTTTCTTTAAGAGTGGACACACCACTGCTTCCTTCAGTTCACCTGGGAATGTCCCCGTGTCAAGGGACAAATTGATAATTTCAACCAGGGGGGTCCGCGCAACATCTGGACACTCCCTAATCAGCCAAGAAGGGCACGGATCAAGGAGGCAGGTGGTGGGCCTACCAACTTGGAGGAATCTATCCACATCAGCAGGGAGTATCCTAACGAAATGGTCCAACCCTGGACCTGAAGTCAGTTGAGGGGCCTCCAGTTCAGTCACTGTATCTAAATTGGCAGGGAGGTCACGGCGGAGCAACAGGACTTTCTCCGCAAAAAAGCTCACGAATGCCTCATAGCTGTGGGTCGAATTTGTGCTTAAATGTGGTTGTCCTCCTAAGGACATTATTGACCTAATTATTCTAAAAAGTTGTACCGGGCGAGAGCTATTGGATGCAATGGAAGCTGCAAAGTAAGATTTCTTAGCAGCTTTTGTAGCTATCTCATAGGCTTTTATAAGCGTCCTATAAGATGTTCTTGAGGCTCTGTCACGAGTCCGTCGCCATACTCTCTCTAGCATTCTGAGATCCTGCTTCATTTTCCGGAGCTCCTCAGTAAACCAAGGGGCCCATTTTCAACGGGGTCACAGAGGGCACTTAGGCGCAATCTCATCAATGGCTGCCAATAGCCAGTTATTCCAGTCCTCAACAAGGTCATCTAATGAGTTGCCGGGAGGAGCAGGGTCCCGCAAGGCTTGTTGGAATCTATCAGCATCCATCAGTTTTTGCAGACGAGCCCATATAGGTTCGCCACCCGAGCAGGATAGGAGCAGGAAGTCAATCCTGGCTTTCAGAGCATAGTGATCAGACCATGGCACTTCCACAGGGGGGAGCATGATCACATCTATGCCAGCCCCAAAGATCAGATCCAGCGTGCGGCCTGCTTGATGAGGGGGCCGCAAAACAAACTGGGAGAGCCCTAGTGTTGCCACTGAAAGAGCAATCCTCCCGGATTAACAACGCTACTCCTCCCCCCCGACCCACAGTCTGTGATTGATGGAGGACAGAGAAAGCTGGGGGTGTTATGCACCGACTGAAAAAAATAATAGGAAAAGGAATTAGATAAGATTGCTATAAGTTGTTGTGGTGATTGTAAGGTTTAATGTGAAATCAAGGTAAAATTAAGCTTGTTGGTTTCTCCGGTATCTTCTCTCCCATACATTATGGTTGTTGGCTTATATTATGGATGTCTGCTCTGTATTATTTTATTAATACCATTCCTACAAGTTTGTCTTGGCCTTTGGGTAGTGCAATAAAGTTATGAACTGTAAGTGAAATGTTCATTGCTGCTTAAGTACTTGAGATTTTCTCACTCACACACCATTTCCCCATTACAGTACTTCACTCTTGTCTTTGAAGGGAGCCTGGCTTAGAGAACACTCACTAAGAGCTTCGATATTAGAGAAGCAGGTAATGGTTGGTGTGAATGTATATATACACACCCAAACGCATGCGCGTGCGTGCGTGCGCGCGCGCACACACACACACACACACACAGAATTACCTTTTAATCAGGGTGGTATATATGTTAGGGGGTTTTAATCATTCTGCATTTTAACAAAAATGCAGATTTATTTTGTTGCTGTTGTTTTCTAAATAGCACAGAAGCCATTTAGGAATGAAGCAATACATATATTAATGAATAAATAATAATATATTCTAGATAGAATGGCTTTCCTAAGTATCCTGGAAACTGTAGCCTTCACTTCTTCGTATGGTTAATCAGATTCCTCCATCACAGAAATACATGTTTGCAACTGACTATACTTGGTCATCAAGGCTTAAGTGCTTAAACTCTTGAGTTTACTCTCCTTGGTAAGCCAGCAGTCCTGACTCTCTATTATGCTGATATCCTGTCCTCACTCACATTCCCGCCCAAGGAGCAAACATTTTTGCAATCATCTAAAGATGATAAAAAGAATCCCATTGCACTGGTTCCTACTCACCTGGAGAAAGCAGGCCCAAGAGGAAGCATGTGCTCAGAAGCGTTTTCATCATTTTTGAAAGATCAGGAAACTCAGAGATGGACCAGGCAAGAGAACTAATACAGGGAGAGCTTTTACTTGGAGATATTTATAGGCCAAAGATTCATGCTGTGGGCAACACCTGGGAACAAATGGTTCCATGAGGTCTGGGAGTGGGGGCTGTGTGTTTGCTGAGAAGACACAGAGGGACATAGTGAAATTCAAGGCTCGGTGTTGAAATTGGCATAATTGTTTCTTTTTCATTTCATTAGCTCTTGCCAGAAACCTCTAAGCATTTTTTTTTTTTTATCATTAACGTACAATTTAAATTGTAATGGCACCAAAGAAAGAATTGAGGGACTACAAAGTCAAGGGCAAAACCAAGATGCAACCTGCATAGAGCCCCCAAAATAGCCTCCTCCAAAGGATTTGTCTTCTGAGAAAGAGATATGTCTGGATATCAGATAGTTCTTGGTAAGACTTGGTAAGACTGTAAGCAAGGGAGTAGCCCTCAGCTGAGAAAAGTAGCCCTCAGCCTTCAGCATCTAACAAAACCCTTAACCCATCATGGCTTCATAGTGCCTGAAGGTACTGGCGGCTTCAACAAGGAAGACTGATTCTCCTATCACGGAAGTGGTCATCCTCCCCCCATAGGGAAAAAAGGGATGATAAGTGGGCTCTAGAGCTGGTATCAATGACTAAGACAGGGGTCAGACCTTGTCAGGGGCCAGACTATATTTTGGAGGGGGGGGGGATGAACAAATTCCTATGCCCTAGAAATAACCCAGAGATGCATTTTAAATAAAAGGACACATTCTACTCATGTAAAAACATGCTGATTCCCAGACCCTCCATGGGCTGGATTTAGAAGGTGATTCTTCCAGATCTGGCACCTGGGCCTTTGTTTGCCTACCCATGGACTAAGAAGTGTACCTGGTTAGAATAAAACACTCACACAGCATGGAGCCAGCTGTCTCGACAAACGCCACAAACAAGGCTATACTCTCAATCACTCTTCATCACATTGAACCAGTCAAGTGGAAGGTACTGGGCAATGTGCAAAGCAGCAGTGGAGGAAGACATTGTTGGTTCAGCTTCAGATTAACTCAAAGGCCATTAGTGCAGCCCAGCAGTGGGATGAGCCAGTGGCAGTGAAGCCATCAAATGGGGTATAGGGATGTAAGGTTGAAGTAGAAAGTAAAATTATGTATGTGGAAGTAAAGGACAAAGCCATTTCCCTTCCCCTGGGAAATGGAGATGCTGGCTGGACATGAGGTGGGGGTGTGGCTAGCCCTCACATCATAGTCCCCTCCATGTCATGCCCCAGGCCAACTAATCCAGCCGGCCGGCCAGGGGGAATAGCGTGCTCTATTTAAGTAGCCCGCAGGTAGAGATACCCCCCTTTTTTCTGGTTCTCCCTCCCTCCCTCCCTCCCTCCCTAAGATTAGCTCTTAATCCTTTGACCTTACTATGGACCTGTCAGGGAACTGCCATCGGAAGAACAGGTGGTGGAAAGGCTCCAGGAGAATAGGAGAGACACTTCAGCAGAAGAGGGAACCAGTAGGGGGAGAGCAGGAGCTCCAAGGGAAAGGGAGTCGGAGGGGAGGCTCTGGGATACTTCCAGTGAGAACAGTGAGGAGGTATCAGGACCCCCTTTAGGGACCCCCATCCCTCGCCGGAAACTGTCACGCAGAGAATCCAGGAGACGCGTTTCCGTTAAACAGCTTTTATGTTGGAAACGTTTCTTCAGACGCCCACTGTCAGATTCTACCAGCGACTGACGGAGCCATGCCAAAGGGCTCCGCTCAAGGCAGAGCTTTACTACACTGAGTAAGCTCTGAGGGATCAAGCTTTTACGCACAAGCAGCTCATTATCCCATCACAGGACCTCAGTTAGTCGCCTGTTGAAGAGGCCTGGTAGGATTTTTTTCCACTTGGCAAATTGGCACCAGCCATTTGCTTTTTTGCCTGCCTCGTAGCAAATTGTCACAACTTTGTAAGGTTGGGGGGTTAGGCATTGGAGTATTTGGTTGGAGGTGAGAGGAGGTAGTGGCCATCACCTACCCCTTCGATTTACAGCCAAAGCTCACCCAGGAGTTGGTTCTTCTACTTCCATTATAGGGGAGCGACAGTCTGTGGCTTTCTTACGAGTCTGGGAGTCTGTGGAAATGTTTCCCTACAAGGTCTATTTAAAATCTTCAACTGCCTGTAGTTTCTTAATTAAATTTATTTTGGTGTGCAGTTCCTTCAGGAGGTGGATAGAAGGCCAACTTAAAGCCTACTTTACTCCTCGCAAGGTAGGCTTCCCCAGTAACATCCGAATTAGAAACCTTAGACTACATTTTCCACATACAATTTGTTTCCCCTGATGAAATTCATGCTTCCTATGTTATAAATTATAAAGATGCCCTACCGATATCCACTCTTTTTTAAATCTTTCACCATTTCTACTCTACTAATGCAATGGGTATAGAAACATACAATCTGTTCCTTTCAGACATTATTCTTTTATGCAGCAGGACTCCTGAAAGTCTTTCATTTTATTGGTGTTTTTTTAAAAAAAAGAATAATGGTTTTTTACTGGAAAACGGTGAATTTACCATGAGCCATTGCCTTTGCCTTTGATTTTGTTTTATGTGGTTTCTAACTTGGTTGGAAAAAGCACATATTTTTTATCATTTTCCAGGCCCCAGAAAAAAGCACTGCTGAGGTGGTAAAACTAGGCATTGCTCAGGGTTATAGACAGGTTCCAAGGTTCTGCAATTTCATTCCTATTTATTCCAATTGCATCACGTTGCTGGCAAAGAGTAAAGATACTTGGAGTCATCTGATTTGCTTGCCTTTAGCCACGTTGCCTTTAACTGATTAAAGCAAGATGTTTACACCCACTTCACTACCCATCTTCAGTAACAACATCATCTATATGCATTATATTTCTCTATTAACTGGAAAGCTTTTATATTTTCTGATACCTGAACCATTTTTAACAATGTATATTTTATTGGCTTTTATAAATGTATAACAAACGACAAACAAAACACTAAGCAGCTACACAAAATCAGAATATGCCACCCTTTCTGCAATCTCTCCACCTACCACATAAATATCCATATTTTTTCGAACATTAGTTCTTCTTTCAGATTTTGAACAAAATTCTTCTACGTTATTTCATCAGCCTTGTATGGAAGCATCCATCCAGAGTGTGGTCATCTTCAACTAAAGCATCAAACAGGTGACAACATTGAGATTTGTGGGGATTCTGCTGATAACACATTGCTTAGGTGCTTTTAGCTAGGATACGAAGTAAATGGCGACAGGATGGCATAAAATGCACCTGTTGTTTCTTTCTTTTCAGCACTGTTACATTATGGTTTGTTTTCTCAGTTATATTCAATATCCAAACATTTTCATACCTTTGGTCTCTTCCCCAAACATGTAATTTCCTCCACATTTGGACAAACAATAATTTTGATGCATCATGCAAGTATAGAAAGTGATCTGTTCTCTTAAGAGACTTCTTAAACCATGTCAAATATGAAAGGAAACACAACTGTGGGGTAAAATCAATTTGTTCCATAGACTGCGATTCTCAATCTGTGGGTCCCCAGATGTCATTGGACTACAACTCCCATCATCCCTGACCACACATCATGCTGGCTATGAATGATGGAGGTTGTAGTCCAACAACATCTGGGGACCCACAAGTTGAGAAACATTGCCACAGAATATTAAAATTATTGAATATATTTTCCACACAAAGCCAAAAAATGTATTCTATGGCATCCCCATCTCAAATGGTGGTATGTCTCTCTATAACTGGCATGACTCCACCACATGGACACTATTCAAAATTAATGTGGGAGAAGTTCACCGGTGTGCTTTGTCACCTAAGCATTACCTGAATATCCAAGGGAACTAGTTTATTGAGGGATTAAGAGATATGTTGACTATGAACCAGTGGCTCCATCTCTGCTCTCACTTGGTGTGGGGTCCAACTATTTTGGGAGTACAAAGTTAGTTCCCAGGGCAAAGTTCTGGTCTTCAGGGGCCCAGATCAAAATGTAGCTAATGCCTAAAGGCACAGCTCAGGTAAGTGCTCATGTGGTAAAGCTGGACATAGTTCAGGGGTACTGATGGATGCCAGGAACACAGTGTTGTGTCATGAATATTGGACAATGACTCCAAAGTCATTACTGAGACCTGATGAAATCATTTTCTGGAACTTTGACCCTCCTTGTTCTAATTGCATACGATTGTTGTGAAAGAGAGAGGATAATTTGTGATACTTGATCTGTTTCATCAGATTATATAATTATAATAATTTCGTGATGGCTTCCCTTAGCCACACTGGTTTGAATGGAACCAAGCCAATGCCTTAAAGCTGCTTCGAACACCATTCTCAGTATGAATCTAATCCATTTGCCCAAAATCTGGAGCTATTAAAGAACAGGCTGCACAGTGATCTGTTGGGGATCCTCAAATGTTGGCTTTTCTGCCTTGGATAGGATGTTAGACTAGACAACCTCCCAGAACCCCATCTCTCACACAAAACATACATGGTTATACAGGGGAGGAATGTGGAGTTATTGATAAATGTTTGAAGGCAAAGACCAACAACACAAGCATGTGAGAAAAACGTCTAAAAATGAAATAACGAAAATGAAATAACAAGGCTTATGATTGCAACACTTTGCTGCCACTCTAAAATGGCTGTAGACATGCAACAATCACGTCCCCTTGCCTAAAGAGAACGCTGCAATTTCAAAACTGATTGAAGAAATGTCCTGGGTTGTGGTGCAGTTGCACATGACATAAAAGCAGATGATTTGCACCACAGTGTTCCATATCCCATTAGCTGCTGTGCAGAAGTACAGTGGTATCTCGGATTAAATACTTAATTCGTTCCGAAGGTCCGTTCTTAAGCTGAAACTGTTCTTAACCTGACGCACCACTTTAGCTAATGGGGCCTCCTGCTGCCTCCCCGCCGCCGGAGCACGATTTCTGTTTTCATCCAGAAGCAAACCCGAGTTTACTATTTCTGGGTTAGCGGAGTCTGTAACCTGAAGCGTATGTAACCTGAAGCGTATGTAACCCGAGGTACCACTGTACAAAACATCTTAAGCAAACAAAACAAAGGAGAAGAAAGAGCAAAGAAAAGAATAACATCCAAACACCCGAACTCAAAAGAGCCCAGTGAGGACTGAGCATGTCAGTAGGCCCAGAATGTTGTGTGTCAGTTGAACTAGAAAGATGTAAAGTGGGGCATGGGGGGGGGGGGGAGAACGGCCTTCCTGAGGAAGAGCAGCACTGCCAACGTTTTGTTGCTGGTCTCATTGGTGTATTTATAGACATGACAGCATGCTTCTTGCAAACATATGCAGATTCCTGGCTGTCCCAGGGGAATAGGGTGGGTTGTCTTGAAAGGTACACCTCTGGAAATGCCCAGCTTTGCACAACTGGTAAAGGTTAAAGAGCTCAGTTTTAGCCTATATTATGTTTGTTCATGAAAGAGAGCATACAGAGAGTTCAATGTTACTTGAAGATTGGAAGCCCTTTTGTAGTTGCAGGACATCTTTCTACCAATCTACTGCAGTGGCAGAGAAGCTTTTCAGCCTGCGAAAATATTGAGGGGATGACGTCCAGTTGATGTCAGAGGCTGCTTACCCCCATATGAATCTCGCTAGCCAACTAAACTTTTTTTGTAGACTTACAGTCTCTCTGTTCCATTAACTATGCTAGGTGGTTAGATGTGGGGGGCTGGATACCTTCAGTGGTTGCAGTATAATTTTGGAACTGGAATGTTTCTGAAATGGGACATTCCTAGCCCTATACTGTACAGAGGTTTGGGGATTCATATCTGTCGTCTTCTGCATGCAAAGCAGCATGCAGAAGCTATTATTTTTTCTCAGAAATGCTTTTGAGTGCAGATTCTTGAATCTGGACTGAGACCATTTTCATAGATAGTTTAGTTTAAATATTCCTCCAACATGTTGGGTCAATAGACTTGTCTATGACAGTCTCTCAACAATATGATAACCCTGTTATTTCACCTGGTTTTTTCTGATTATCATTTTAATTATTTGAAAAACTTGTCTTCCACTGTCTTATATGATGTATCCATTAATTATGTGGTAAGAAGGTTATATTTCTTAAAATATAACAACCCAAGGCAAATACACAAGTAATAAGAGGCACTGGGGAAATCATTCAGAAGTGCCAACCACAAGTCTGGAAATGACTGTGCACAACTTAGACATGCATTGACACACTGAATGGCAGTTTTGATAGTAAGGAAAACATTGTGCATGCAGAGTAGCCCAAATGTGGGGATACAAGTTAAGTCCCAGAGAAGTCAAGAGCTGGTACAAGAAGATGGTTTGAGTTATGCACTGATCTTCAGGAGGGCTGTGAATGTGTTTAGTGACATTCATTGCTGTGAAATGAATGCTGGGGGTGAGTGGAAGAGGGGTCCAGATAATCTACATGGAATGTCCATCCAATTGTATGAACGATCTTTGAATTCCCATTTTATATGTGAGGTTTCTGCATTTTATATGTGAGGAAGTCTGCATTTGGATACCTTCCTATGCTTTACTGATGCAGTTGTTCCTCCGTATTGCCCCGAAGCTCAAGTGGCCCTGATGCCAATTTGAATATGAAAGACGTGTATTATCTGTCAAAATTACTTTGTGTTTCTGAAAGACAAATGATCTGGTTACAACACTGAATATATGTATTTAATAGCTACAATGTTCACGGTGCAGAAACTTAATTGTACCCATACCTCTGAGGCTAGATGCATTTATAACAGCTTAATATAGAAGTTTTTAGGCTGAAATTTAGGCTGAACTGTCTTCTTCTTGTTGTTGTTGTTTAGTCGTTTAGTCGTGTCCCACTCTTCGTGACCCCATGGACCAGAACACGCCAGGCACTCCTGTCTTCCATTGCCTCCAGCAGTTTGGTCAGACTCATGTTTGTAGCTTCGAGAACACTGTCCAACCAACTGTCTTGGGTCAACATTTTTCAGCATTTTGAGATTGGGTTTCTCTTTTCAGCTTCTCGTGCTTAAGATGCCCCAAGGTGCTTGGTTGCTTTCACGGCAACAGACACACACTGCTACTACCCAAGTAAGAAATACAAACCTAAATAAAATACCACCTAGAGGTCTTGAGAATAGCACATCCTATCATGCCAAAACAAATGATAATCCACTATTCCTCTGTGTTACACAGATGTAGAAAAAATTAAGTGTGAGTTCCAAAAGAAAACAGAAGAAAAAAACAGTGTCAGCTACCCAGATACTAGAATAGTTAAACCAAACCTATTTAATCTCTCCCACAAAAATTGTAGTTATATTTCTCTGCGGCAGTTATGAAAAACCAAAGAAGCTCCTTATCTGTTCCACTTTCCCTTGGTCCATCCCAGATACCCATCAATGCGGTTTTGTTTATTTGTTATTTAATACATAAATTTCATACAGTTTTGAAAAGCCTCCACCCTGTCTTCAGCCCATGTGAGCCTGAGGCAGGGTGGGGGCTCTGTTAAACTGTTCCTGCCTCCCAGCTATGTAGAACCCAGTGCCTCATTTGTGAACCAGAGAGGCGTCAGGGCTTGCTTACCTGGGGGGCAGGAGCAGTATAATGCTCATGTTATGTACTAAGCTTGGATCCCAGAACAATAGGCAAGTAGGATCCTAGAATGCAACAACTGATTGGCTTGCAGGAAAAGATCAATCGGGCTCCTGGAGGGAAGCAGAATCAGCCAATCAGATGGGACTCATTATGTAAATAATGTATATAAAAGCCTGAGGTTTTTTTTTGGGGGGGGGGCAATTCAATCACTGTTTTACAAGCTGCAATAAAGAGCATGAAATCACTGCAAGATTCCAAGTATATTTCACTGGTGACAAGGATGAGATCCTGCTGAGCTGTCTGCAACGCACCGCACACAGCCGCCACAGGCAGCACAGCATCACACCACGCAACCAGGCTCCAGTTCCAGGACCCAAGGACCCAGAATGGTGACAGACAACAGCTTCATGCCATAACCGTTCCCAGTCAGCCATCATTATGTTATGTCCAACATCTTGTGCCCATTTAATCATAGCTGATTTCACTGTTTCATCCTGAGTGTTCCGTTTCTACAGCAAGTTATACATTCTTGACAAATTCTTAGATTTTGGATCTAACAATTCTGTTTCCAATTTTGATTTTTCCACCTGGAAACCAACTTTTTTATCCAATTTGTATGCCTCCATTATTTGATAGTAATGGAGCCAATCTTGCACTTTATTTTTTAGGAAGAACTTCCTGACAGTAAGAGCTGTTTGACAGTGGAATTTGCTGCCAAGGAGTGTGGTGGAGTCTCCTTCTTTGGAGGTATTTAAGCAGAGGCTTGACAACCATATGTCAGGAGTGCTCTGATGGTGTTTCCTGCTTGGCAGTGGGTTGGACTCGATGGCCCTTGTGGTCTATTCCAACTCTATGATTCTATGATTCTATGATTTTTCAATTTTTCAAAGCTCTGCTATTTTATTCTCTCTCCATCTTGTTCCAGAATTTCCCAATATTTCGGCCATTTGGCTTCCATATTGAGTTTTTTTCTGTGCCTTTGCTTCCATTGGTGACAACCATCTTGGGGTTTTTTCCCCTAACAAATCCTTATATCTTCTAACAAATCCTTATATGATGGTTTCTGGAGTGAGGAGTGCATTGTGGTGTACATTTTGAAACCATCAGATGCCATTATGTGTCAATATGGCAGACTGAATATTTCCAAACCGCACAGATTTAGACACTTCTAAAGTTATCATCACGCAATTTGATGTGATGGCAGCAAACACTGACATGCGTGTTTTTGTTATTGTAAAGTGTTGGATGCCACTTTGAGTCTCTCCCTGTTTCTTCCTATGCCCTCACCCTCCCTTATACTGTGAAGATGAAACGATACTTTGAGTAATTTAATCTTCTATGTAATTTTGAACCCACAACTGAGTTAATATTGATATACAACTGAAACAATTGGGCATATGGCGCCTATGTGAGATATTTGCATGGTATTTACTCCCAAGTGTCCAGAGATCTGTAGATTAAGAGTGACAAAAAAATCTTTCGTCTTCTTCTTCTTCTTCTTCTTCTTCTTCTTCTTCTTCTTCTTCTTCTTCTTCTTCTGGATTTGGGGAGGGATACTCAAGGGTACACAGTACCAGCACCTCCCCCCGAATGTTAAAAGTGTGGCACTTACTGCAGCAACTTCATGGTGACTACTGGCACCTATTTTTCTTTAAAAGAGAGAGCACTGATGATGATGATGATGATGATGATGATGATGATGATAATGATGATTGGCATCTGTCTGTCTCAAGAGACAATTGAGTGCACCTGGATTGCTGCATTAGCAGCACCAAAATTACTTCCCCAGGGTGCAAACAGTGGAATGAGTATGGACGTCCTGGGCTGCCCAAGTGACAAGACTCCTCTCTTAGACTCACTGAGATGGTCCAAAAGAAAGCAGAGCAAGACATCTGGCACCAGCTTGGCTGCAGGAGTTGCCATAAGGACTTCCTTATACCATCCAACTGTCTTATGGACTCCACCCTGGATTTGTGTAGGGTTTATTTCTTAGCCTCCCCCCCCCCCGTGAATATATCCCACAAGACAGAGGAAGTTTAGGATCAGAGTATTCCTTCTCCTGGATTAGCTACCTTCTCAGGTTTTAACCAGAGCCATCAGTCCCTCACTTTCTTCTACAACATGTTCAGGAATCACTTACTTGAGTGCTGGACCCATGATGGCTTTTGTCCCCTCAAACTGATGGAGCCTGTTACCGCATGTAAGGAAAGTCCCAACTCACTGAAGGTTTGGGACCCATCAGCTACCCTCATTTGGCTTTGCCAGCCAGCCAGTTGAAGCTGTTCCCAGGATGTGTCGAATGCTGACAGCTTCTATTACCCACAGGGGAAAGTTGAGTGCTGGGTGAGGAGAAAGGTGGACAAACTACCCAAGAAAAACTACACCCCCCCCCCCGAGGCCCTACTCCTCCACTAACATCTCATATTCGTATTTTTCTCCAAGGAGCTCAAGCTGGCACACTTACTTATCCACTCAATTTTACTTTTATTTTATTGAACTAAAATAAAATCAAACAAATCATTATGAAAAACCAAAAGCGTAGAAAACAGCAGTGCAGTATATCCAGGAGAGATATCCAAGAGGAAAAGTACTTAAGAACAATACAAAAGCCAAGTTTCCCATGTAGAGGAATTCCTGAGTATCTGTATTTGCTGTATTTATGATAAAATCCCACCCAACAGCCCATAAATTTTCAGGGTCTTCCAAGCCTTTGGCAACAAGTAATTCATGATTTTCAACCAATGTTGACCTCCACATAGTTTTAGAAGAAACCCAAACTCTCAAATTCTGTGAAATTTTCTATATGGGGGCGATTGGGGTTCCAGCAGACAACAGAATCAATGCCAAGAATTCAAGAGAGTGGAAACCTTTCAAACAGTCATACCATAACTGTGTTTTTAAAAGTTGTGTTGAAGGTGGAATGGGACCTTTTAATATTTTGGTGTGGGGGTTGTTGTTGTTGTTCATTTCTTTACAAACCACTGTACAGAATTTGAATAAGCGTGGGCAGTCCCAGGATAGGTGGAAAAAGGTTTCTCTTTTTCCATAGCCCCTCCAGCAGTTCTGAGAAGATTGTGATTTCATATGGGGAGTCTGCATGGGTGTGCAATGCCATCTAGGTAGGATTTTCTTAGAATGCTCACTCCTATATATCAAGATTGCTCTGTATGGTTTAGATGACCTTAGTGCATACACTGGGGCTAGCCATCACCGGGGTGAACCGCACCAGCTCCCAGGTGGACGTGGATGCCATCTGCAAAGAGTTTCCAGAGGTTTTTGGTAGGGCATTGGGATGATATACTGCCCCCACCGGTTGGCCTACGACTAGACCCCACCGTACGACCCATAAGGTTCAAGGCCTGCTGGGTCCCGTTCACCCTTAAACTCTGCATAGTCAAGGAATAAGACCAGCTCGTGGAGCAAGGAGTGCAAGAGCCAGTGCCGAACACCCCCTGGGAAACCCCAATCATCACACCCATCCAGCTCAACAGCTCAGGCCGCATTTGTGCAGACTACAAATGTAGTCCTATAAATCAAGATTGCTCTGTATGGTTTAGATGACCTTAGTGCATACCATTTAGAATCCTTTATTTGTATATGAAGGACTCTCATCCATGTACATTTAAGACCTAATCAAGGACCAGCAGGCTCCTAATTCTGCCGAAGGTCTTCTCTCATTTGACCTCATTCTAATAAAAAACTTCAAATAGACACATGCAATTCCACCCCTCAAAATAAAATACTGGAAACCCAGTTAGATGGGTGAGGTATAAATAATAATATAATTAAATCAACTTAAGATTTGAAAAATGAGAAACTAAATGAAACTGATATGTACAGATTCACCTATAATTAGTCCACGATCTTGTTCTCAGAATGGCTAACTAGTTGACCATAGGAAGCACATAAGCAACACTTAAGTACAACAGCACTTTCCACTCCTGTGTTTAACCTGAAACTAGCATTTGGAATCATACTACTTTCAGTTATGAACGTAGAATATAGTCATCAAAGTAGTAATTGCTATCCTTATTCCCCTTTAATTTGTCTAATCTGCATTTAACCTGAAGCACCACTTTAGCTAATGGGGCCTCCTGCTGCTTGCGCGCCACTGGAGCACAATTTCTGTTTTCATCCTGAAGCAAAGTTCTTAATCCGAGGTACTATTTCTGGGTTAGCGGAGTCTGTAACCTGAAGCGTATGTAACCCGAGGTACCACTGTATTGGTTTTTCATGTTTCAGAAAAGTTTTGATTTACAGATTGGACCTGAAGGAAGTTCTGCAATATTTAAAAATAATTTATTATACAAGTTTAAATGCAGCAGTTGCATTTAAAAAATGCTTCAAGAAAACAAATCCCCAGCACTGTTGTTTCAAAGAGTAGCGGCTCTTCTGCTAGTTTATCTAATTTAATAATTCTATATGGTTAATTTGAAATGTCCCTCATTCAGCCAGTTAAGAATATTGGAAACATTACAATGAAATTACATTTGGAGTCAATAGACCTACATTTTTTGTAATAGTTTTTATTACATTTTCTGTTTTAGAATTTCAAATAAACTTTATAAAACTTTAAAATATCCAATGACTTCTCTTACTGTAACCATTCAAATCAATTTTCCACTTTTAAATCCAACGTCAATTCAAACCTTTATTGCATTAGCATACAGCCATAGCAGGATAAGACAAAAATGCTAGAGACAAGCAACCAAACAAAATTCAAAGCGATATTACTGGCGTTATGACATTTAAATTACCCTAAGACAATAATGTACAGAATTAATTGCCGGTGCCGGGAATCTAGAATGCGGATGTATATAAAGCATATAATGGCCCCAAAATAGGCTCGGCACATTAGGTTAAAAAGGTAATAAAAGAATTAAAACAGGTCCAGGTCTAGGACACACTACCCAGTCAAAGTAGCCCTGAGTTTCAAAGCCTGCACTATAAAGATTGCCACCCCACATGAAACTTGGGGATTTGCGTCCACAAGAAGCAATTTCAAACAGTCTTCCTTAGATGTGATGGTGGATGGGATCAAGAGGAGGAGCTTAGTTCTTATTTGCTTATAAATAGGGCAGTAGAAAAAGAAATGTATGAAGTCCTCTACTTCATTCATTGTGCATGGACATAGACGCTGAGTAGTAGGGGTCTTAGAGTAAATCCCCTGCAAGAAGGCCGTGGGTATAGAATGGAAACGGGCCATGGTAAACGCTCTTCTCAAATTGGGCTCCGTCAGGTCTATCAAGTAGTTGGCAAGTGATCTTACCACTTTCACTTTAGGGAGCCACATGGAGAGGCGAGCTGTGGTGGACTGTGCCCGGTCCATGGCCTCATCTCTTGTAAGAATCCAGGCCTGGATTTTATGTTGGTCCCAAGATGACAGCGTGTCAAAATCTGGGAGGGAGTAGCGTGCAGTAATAGTCTCCATGGCCTTGGACCATTTGTAACTATGAGAAAAAGTTAAAAAGGCTTGCCTGGCTAGGAGGGAACCTGGGGCTTTGATTAATTTACAATAAAAACTAATAATTCTAATAATTCCTTGGCTCTCGCAACAATGGAGGGGAGGCCCAGTTCTGTTCTTAACTGTGCAGCAACCGAGCCCTTGGGGAGACCCAGTAACTTTTGTGCAAAAGAGTTTTGTAGAATCTCGAGCCGTTGTAGTGTTTTTAAATTCCACCCCCAAATTTCAACCCCATAGAGTAACATCAGGAGGACTTTGCTGATGAATGCTTTTCTGATTGGTGGAACCAACTGGCCGCCTTTTGCATAGAAGAATTTCTCCAAGGCTTTGATGGTTCTACGGGCAGCCAGGATGGTCATATTTAGGTGAGCTGACCAGCTAAGCCCATGCTGAAAAGTGATACCCAAATACTTGAATGCTGAACAATGTTCAATAGAGTGGCCCTCAAAATTCCAAAATGGCTTCCGAGTTTTCGTGCCAAAAGTAAGAATTTTGGTTTTGGCAAAATTGATTTTGAGGGAGTTGGTATCACAATATGTCATGAGCCCTCTGAGCATGTTGTTTAAGCCCTGCTTGGTTAAAGTCAGTATCACCATGTCGTCCGCATAGAGTAATATGGGGATCTTGAGCTGTTGTAAAGAGGGGGCAGATTGGTTTAGGGCCTTCATGGTTGTAACGATGTCATTGATGTAGAAATTAAATAGAAAAGGGGCCAAGAGGCAGCCCTGTTTGACCCCTTTACTCAGAGGGAAAGAATCAGAAAGAGCTCCCAGAAGGCGAAATTTTACTCTGGCCGATATATCATTATGAATTTCCATAAGAAGGTGGAGGAGTCTCTTATCTATGTTGGTGTAACTAAGCTTCTGCCATAGCCTATCTCTAGGGATGGAGTCAAAAGCGGAGGTCAGGTCCACAAAAGCCGCGTGTAGTTTGCAGTTGAACCTGTTTAAGTATTTATCAATCAGGGTAAATAGAACAAGACATTGGCCAGATGTACTATGACCTTTACGGAAGCCAGCCTGTTCCGGGTGGAATAGCTTTGTTTCTTCTGCCCACTCGATTAATTTCTCTAGCAAGAATCTAGAGTAAACCTTGTATGATATGTCCAGCAGGCTGATAGGTCGATAGTTACACGGATCTTGTGGGTCCCCCTTTTTATGTATTGGGATGACTATTCTCTGTTTCCAGTTAGGTGGAATCATAAGAGTAGCATTAATAGTGGTAAAGAGAGATGCTAAAATAGGGGCCCACCACGTCTGGTTCGATAAAAATACCTCAGGTGGTATCATATCCTCCCCCGGGGATTTATCCCCTGATAGCATGCTGGTTAGTTGTAAACATCTCTCTGGGGGAACTGGTTCCCAGGTAGGCAAGGCAGATGCTGGAAGAGTAGAGACTACGTTTACTTCGGGATCTGGGGCGGAATACAGCTGAGCAAAGTGAGAGTGTCAACTGGCTGCTGTGATGTTATTAACGATGAATGAGTGGGGTCTTAAACCTGCATTAATTAAATTCCAGAATTTCTTGTCGTCGCGGGTTTTAATGGCCACTGACAGCGCCGTCCAGCGTTCTTTCGCAAAGAGCAATTTCTTATGTTGAAGCAGCTTCTTGTAGTATGAACGGAATTGGGCTAACTCCCTGATTTTGCTCTGGGTGCTGTCTGATTTCATATCAAACTGAAGAAATCTAAGCCAACTTCTGCACTGTTTGCATTCTTGGTCGAACCAAGTTTGATTCTTCCAGGTTAGAATCGCACGGGGAGGTTTCGTGAGTGAAGGAAGCAAGTAGGCTAAAATTTGCTGGAAAGTTGAGAAATGATTCACATTCATTGTTAACAGCTGAGCTTTCAAGGCTAGGATCTCAGGAGAATTTAGGAGGACTTTTATGTCTTGCTCCAGATAGGTATCCCACTTCTTACGTCCGGGGGCTAAGATCAGTGGGTCCTGGAGGTGGAGTGAGCTGGGAAGCCCCAGCTGTGTGTGGAGGAAGGAGATGGCGATTGGAAGGTGGTCACTTTCGGTTCTGTTAAACACATTGAAACAATATGCCTTATCATTAAATGCCGAGGAGGACCAGATGTAGTCTATAACGCTTGCCCCTCTCGATCCTAGAAAAGTATAGAATCCCCCGGACCAGTCTTTGGGTGTGCCATGCAAGCTGTGCAGCCCGAAGTTTATGGTAAACTCCAGTAGTATGATGCCAGCCCTATTGATGGTCTTATCATGTGAATTCCACGTAGGAAACCACTCCTCTTCTATGAATAATTGCGACTTATGGGCGAATGAGCTTATATATGCACCTTCTGGCATTAAAGTCCCCCATTATAAGGATCTCTGACTTTGGAAATTCAGCCACGGATTTGTCGAGGATAAATCTTAAATCCTCCCAAAGCTGATTTGAATGAGAAGGGGAGGAGGAACATGGATTGTACAAGTTTACACATATGAAGTCCCCAACCGGGCTGTTAGTGATGTGTAAAGTTTGAATGGAATTACTCTCTAACCAAAAGAGAGGAGAGATATTAAGTTGAAGCTCCTGCGAAACAAATGTTACCAGGCCACCACTAGGGCGCCCATACAAATGTGTTTTGGTCGCAGGAATCACAAAAGCGTCATAGCCCAGTAGGGATGGGGGGGGTGACGATTCTATGCACCAGGTCTCTTGTATACCCACAATCTGGAATTTCGCTAAAAACTCTTTCATATCCCCGCCATCCTGTTTGGATGTCCATCCCGCCACATTCCAGGATAGCACATTAAAGCAGTTTGAAGAGGGACTATGTGCTAGTCAGTTACTCTGGTTGCTGGTGGGAGAGGCATTGCCAAGGGTCATGTGACAGCGCGAGGCGTGATATTGCCGAAGGTATCGAAGGGGTGGTAATTTGATTGTTGTGGCCAGCAGGGTCATCAATAAGACCTGAGCTGTCTCTTTGCGCAGTGGCTTCCTTAACCTTTATGTATTGGCTTGAAGAGGTTGCGGGTAAATAAGGTTCTACCAAAAGAGGTTGACTGGCAAAGGACGAGGATGTACGGTCATCTGACTGGGCCGCACTGATTGAAGACTCCAGGTCAGGCATAGAAGAATAGGACAATGACAGATTTCCAAGATGAGGGGTGTTTGGCGCATTGCTCTTTAAGACGGAGGGCGAGGTAGTTGATTGCAGATCTATTAGTAGAGGTGAAGGGGGGCTGCGTTGCGACGGTGTATGAGGAGCTTCTGCCAGGCAGACTACCATATCATCCGTTATTGGAGTCCCAGTATTTGGCAGGGATTTCTGGGGTGTTAGTCCCTTCATGACTGCGTTCCTTTGATTTAGTAGGTTACTATGAACAGATTTTGAGGAATTTTTTTCTTGAAGTACATGTGTAAGTTGCTGCTTGAGAATATCATGCCTGTTTATAACTTCCTGCTGTTCTACTAATGGCAACTCGCCATAGGATGAAATAAGGCCCCTCTCCTCAGAAGCAGCCAGATGGCTGGGCCCGCTTTGGTCATACTTCTCTGTTGCTGGGGTAGATAGACCAGGAAGCTTGGGCTGAGAGGGAGGGTGAGGTTCCCGGGTGGACAGCTTGAGTTTCAAGACTATGTCGCGCCAGTCTGGTGAGCGGATACCTTTTTGTACGATGTTACGGAAAAGAGGTTTAATCCTGGTGTCATGAAAGACTCTCGTTGGGAAGATGCCCCAGGTGGCCAAAAACGCTTTATGCCTAACCAGTATAGACGGAATTTTTGGTGACTGGAAGGAGAGCAGTACTTTTTGAAACCGATGGTGGTAGTTCAAAAGTTTCACTGAACTAAGATCTATTAGCGGAGGCCAAATCTGAAGGAGTTGCCTTAGATGATCTTTGATATCTCTCGGATTATTCCACCTTGGGGACCTGGGGTCACTGCTGAGTATAGTTAGGCAAATTTTGTTTGCTTGTAGGATCAGAGATTGAGAGTCCAATTGAGCTTTTAATAGGTGACCACCAGTACCACTTTCATGTCTAACAGGGGAGGTACACCTCTGTCCCTTTAAATCCCTCGAAGGCAGAGTGAGGTTGTGCTTCAACTCCAACAAATGGGCCTCAAGCTTTTGGTGGAGGTTATTCACCTGCATGGAGATCCCATTTATGCTCTTAAAGATGCAGTGCAGGGTCCTGGTTATTAATTGGAAATGATCGAATCCCATACTGTCACCCAGGGCTAACTCAGACTCCCCCTTCGAGGTGGCTCTCACTTCTTTGTCATTATCATTAGCATTATTCGTTGCCTTCGAGTTCACCCCCTCCACTTCTATGTCGGCTGCGAGGTCAGTTAAAGGATTAAAACGATTGTGAGTTTAAACCGTGTAGCTATCTTCCTTGTTATTTCTGCTACAGTTAAGAAAGAATCAATCTTGGACTGTTTGGGCCTCGGGGGAGGCATTGCCTCATCAAGGTCCCTTGGCCGCTTGCCATGGCCCATAGTGGAGATAAGGAGAAGTATCCGCAATAATTGGAAATATCTTCATGCACCTTAGAGAGTATTGTAGGAGGCAGGGGAGTGGTGAGCGAAAGAAAGTAGGTAGAGTTCGTTGCTTGCTTACAATTCTCAGTCATTTGTCCAAGCTTCTCTCGTCTCTAAAAAACAGTTTGATATTTCTTTCCTTCAAAGTATGAGGCGGGGATTCTTGCCACTTTCCTCCTCAAGGTCTGCTGCATTAACAAAATCGTGTGTGATTAGCCAGGCAAACACGTTGTCAGGGGCACACGTACATAAATCCAACGTCAGTTATTTACTCTGTTAATTTTTATAAATGCTGCCAGCATATTCAGCTATGGAGTTATTCTCCATTTATTCAATCTTCTTTAAATGTGTGTTCTTCTTGCTCTCTTGTTCTATATGTTAAATCTGCAAGTTGTGTATATTCTGTCAACTTAAGTTGTCAATCCTCTTTAGTTGGGACCTCACTAACTTTCCATTTTTGGGCTAACGAAACACAGGGCACATTTTTTGCATGCATAAATAAGCTTTTCTGGCACCTGGGAATTTCAGCTTGGATTATCCCCAACAAAAAGGACTCTGGGTTTGGGGGGAAAGTAATTTTACGATAGATAAGAAAAAGGAACCATGAAAGGGAAAGCAGGGAAGTCATATGCTACATGGTATTATGTAACATGTTTATTTTGAGATGTATAAACTGAAAAATTATTTAAAATGGTTATAAATGAAAGACTCCAGCAAACTGATTCATATAGAACGTGGATGAAAAACTATTCACAGCTGTGATGGTTAAGAGATTAAATGTCTCCATAGGTCAATACATCACCACAGATCAAACAGAATTCATACCCTCAAGAAATACAGCAGACTCTATAAGGAGAGTTCTTGATATAATCTATGACCTGCAGCTACGAAACACTCCAGGGGCATTAATTTCACTCGATGCCTTTAAAGTGTTTGGCAGAGTTGAGGGGACCTATTTGAAACTCTTACTTTCTAAATTAGAATCTGGAGAAAAAATTCTGCACACGATTCAACAAATTTACTCAAAATCTTCAGCTATAATCATGGTAAATGGATATGATGATGCTCCAAGAAACCTCAACAGGGGCACCTGTCAAGGATTCCCTCTGTCACAACTGCTTTTTGCAGTGGCAATAAAGATCTTAGCTATCCAACTATGTGCCTCTGTGAAGGGAGTGAAAATAGGAAATGTTGAATAAAAAGTAGCTTTGTTTGCGGATGATACATTAGTAATTGGGCAAGATCTAGTTGTTGTGCTTTAATCTTTGAAAGAACATTTTGAAAGTTTCCATTGAATTTCAGGACTACAAATTATGCAGCAGTTCAAAAGCAGCTGACAGAAATGTCAAAGATAAAGATAGCCCATGTGGGTTTAAATACCTCAGGATAATCTTTACAGCTGATCTTAATCAATGAAATTGAAGAAATGATAAGTATTTTTTCAAAATGGTAGTAAACAACTGTATAAGTGGAAGCACAAAAACCTTAGCTGGCTAGGTGATATTGCAGCTATAAAAATGTCAATTCTGCCAAAATTCTCTTTCCTTATTCAGGTTTTACCAACATACTTAAAAAATGGCAAAACAAATTAATCTCCTTTATCTCATTAGGAAAAATACCCAGATTCAGTCAAAAAATCTTATTTAGACACAGCAATAAAGAGGGGCTAGGAATACCCAATCTTCCATTATACTATGCAGCTTTCCAAATTAAATCATTGATGCCACGCATTAAAGGCAAAGTAGATATTGTATGGGTACAGAGAGAAAGTACCCACAGAAGACCATCAGTACGTGCTCTGCCCTTCCTGAAGCTGCCTCAGATGGAACATGAAAAGGTGGATAACCCATTTTTCAAAGTAACATTGAGGGCGTGGTGGAAATGGAACTCAGTATTGGCTCCTAGGCCTTCATCACTGATGCCCCTGCTAGATCACCCCTTATTTAAACATGCAAACAAATACAGTATAACCCATTTGGAGATCTTGAAACAAATGGTTTCTATAGGATTAGAGATTTGTTTGTAGGTGGTAAAGCAATCTCAGAAGAGGACATGATGGCAAAGGCAATGGTCCTGGTTACAACTGTATCAACAATGCACTTTTGCAAAGTCTCTGGAATGCAATGGTGAAGGCTTGAAACCATTGACAGCTTTTGAATCGCTATGTAACAGACATAGCCATGACAGGAAAGAGGCTGTTTCGATGATATATGGTATGATATTAGACAGCTTTGTGGGCAACACGGAAGAGATGGAAGACTGACATAGGAACCTCAATAGTGAAAAAGCATGGAAATCTATATGGTGCAATCCATCTCTAAAAACAAATTTCTTCTCACCTCCAGGAAATTTCCCTTAAAATTACCTTTTGGTGGCATGGACCTCCACACGTCTTGCAAAGATAAATCCATCAAGCTCACCATTATGTTGGAAAGACTGTGGAGAAGGAGGTTCCTACTTTCACCTTTGTTGTGGGGTATACTGTGAGCCACACCTTTAGGCACAAAGTTTTTCATCTGATCTCTAGAATTACCCTCCTACTTTGAAGTTTGATATTTGTGTACTGGAAAGAAACCTCTAGTATACTGTATTTGATGGCCACTACCATCTCCTCCTTCTCCTTCCCCAACACCACAGGAAAAGTTGCTTAACTAAGGCAAAGAGGCTGCTAGCTTTGGAAGGCAAGGGGTGGGAAAGAATCATAAGTCACCCTCCAGTGCCCCTGCTCCCAGTCTTTTAAATCAATGGAGATGTGCAGCAACCACAACACAACCAAGCAGCAGCTTTTTACCCATCAGGCTGGCTGGGCCTTGCTCAGAAGTGCCACTGGCTATTGCATGTGTGCTGTTCTCTCCCTCTTGCTCCCCCCCAACACACACACTCTGCTCCCCAAACTTCAAGCCTCTCTCCCGTATGGGTGCCTATGGAACCTCAGCATGGGACTCAAGGAAGGCCACGGCTGGCAAGCAAGCGACCCGTTCGCCAGGGAAGCTGGAGTGGCTCTGCTGGGTTGGAGTTTGGGCAGGCAGAAAGGAGAACTGAGGCTCATTGGGCTTCACGGTGTGCATGCAGCAGGGTCAAAGTGTCCCTTCTCAAATGAAAGTAATACAGTACACATTTCCTCTGTGAGAAAAGAATGTGGTATGATAAGAGATAAAGGTGAGAAGTAATGAAGATAGAAGTGTGATATTGAAATTATTAAAGTGGAGACTGAAGATTTTAAGAGGGCGAATGAATTGTAACTAAGATCAAGAATATTCAGTATGCCAAATACATTGTTTGACATTCCATTCACTGTTGGCATCCTTCCGCAATTGCTTTATGAGCAAATAAAAATAATTAGAGGTTTGGTTGATGAGACGGAGAATGAAATGGGAATAGAAGAGACAAAAGTGGGTGTGAATTAATGAATACATCATAAGTAAAGAACTATGGGATATGATTTTTCTATATTATCACAGTGGCGGAACAACTGTGGATAAAGATGAGAAGATTTATTATTGTTGAATATGGAGAAATGGTTGTGAGAGTTATTGCAGGTAAAGTTGTTATGTTTGATTAGAGAAAATATATTGCTGATTTCTCTTTTTCCTTTCCTTTCCTTTTTCTTTTTCCCTTGATGTTTTCTTTTTCTCTTTTTTGTTTTTGTTTTTGTTTAAATTAATACCTTTTCTTTTATTATGAGATATGGTGTAGGTAAAGTTATTTCTTTGATTACATCCTTGACAATGGACCTCCCACTGTGTTGTTTGTTCTCCCTTGTGCTATGACCCCCACCCTAGTATTCTTGCTTGTGGTGAGCTTGTAAATGTAGTATCACTTTCAATAGATGCTTGTCTGCATTTTCTATAATATCTGGATTGCCATTGCCATTTATTATTAATAAAAATTATTTGGCTTCTGTTATAATTTTTGTGTAAAAATGAAAATGAAACAATTTATTTGGGTCAGGAAAGAAGATCAACGGAAAGAAGATCAGCTGGGTGGCACCAGCCATTTGTTTTTTGCCTACCTGGAAGCAATCATCACAACTTTGTAAGGTTATGCATTGGGTAAGGTTTGTTTGTTTGGATGGGAGGGTGTAGCCTTCGCCTGCCCTTCCTCACTAAGGGTATCCTCTTATTTATTTATTTATTTATTTATTTATTTATTTTTATAATATTTTATTTGGATTTTTCAAACATAAATGCAAAAATAAAGAACAGTATAACATATATCATAACATCTTTTCATTTGCTCCCATTTGCATCGTTGCCAATTCTTCCCAGCAATTTATCATCTTGTTTACACTCTTATGTCACATTCATTTAAATATAATCTATAAATTCTCCAAAAAGTTTATAATTTTTCCTCAAATTTACTTATCATCTTAATTCTCACTAATTTAGTGGTGCAGAATTATTTATGATCTAGCATCCTTTCTTAGCATTCAACCAAATTACAGTATTTTTTTAGGTAAATCTTGAATTTCTTCTAATCTTCCTCGACCCTCTCCTCTCCCAGGTCTCGGATTCTGCCAGTCATCTCGGCTAATTCCATATAGTCCATCAGTTGCATCTGCCACTCTTCCAATGTGGGTAGTTCTTGAGTCTTCCAATTTTTAGCGATGAGTATCCTTGCTGCCGTTGTTGCATACATGAAAAATGTTCGGTCCTTCTTTAACACCTTCTGGCCGACAATGCCCAGAAGGAAGGCCTCTGGTTTCTTGGTGAAGGTATACTTAAATACCTTTTTCAGCTCATTATATATCATTTCCAAGAAGGCCTTTACCCTAGGGCAAGTCCACCAGAGGTGAAAGAATGTTCCCTCATTTTCTTTACATTTCCAACATTTATTATCAGACAAATGGTATATCTTAGCAAGTTTAACTGGGGTCATGTACCATCTATATATCATTTTCATTACATTTTCCTTCAAAGCATTACATGCAGTGAAGTTCATCCCAATGGTCCACAACCTTTCCCAGTCCTCAAGCATGATATTGTACCCAATGTCCTGTGCCCACTTTATCATAGCTGATTTAACCATTTCGTCTTGTGTATTCCATTTTAACAGCAAGTTATACATTCTTGAAAGTACCTTAGTCTTTGGTTCTAACAGTTCTGTTTCCAATTTCGATTTCTCCACCTGGAACCCTAACTTTTTATCATTTTTAAAGACTTCTTTAATCTGAGCGTAGTGTAACCAGTCTGGCACTTTATCCTTTAATTTCTCCAAACTCTGCACACTAAGGGTATCCTCTTAAAGGGATCTGGGGGTGTGGATTCTCTCCAATGCCTGGACGTGGGCTGTTGGAATGTCACTGCTCCAATGGGGAGCCCTCAGAGGGCCCCTATTTGATGTAAGTCATAGGGCTCCCCCTATTGGTGGTTTACCCTGCAGATGGGTGCGACTCAAGATATGCTGGCTTCACCCAAAGCCTAAGCCAAACCACCAGTATCTGTAAACAATAAATCTGTGGCCTATTAGAACCCATAAACGAAAATAATTCTTTCTGTGTAATTATTGTCTGTAAGGGTCACAGGGCTTTGGCATGCAAGTGGGGCTGAACAAAATAACATGCAAATTCTCATATGTTACTTCAAATGCCATTCTCAGCAATCTACACATTCTGCATATATAAAACATACAGATACAGAATACAGATTCAATGTGCCAGATGAGTTTATTTTTTTATGATGAATTTCACCAATTATGAAAAAGAAAACCCATGAGGCCTGAGCTCCTCCTCTCACAACTAGGCTCCCAATTTCTTCTGCAGCTACCAAGAATAGTGGAATTAACAAGGAGGAGAGCTTGCTGTCTTGTATCTACCCTTCAAGTTCAATTTTCTTTGTGGATATCTCAGCATTCCAACATTTTGCTTCAATTTTAAGCAGTTGAAGGTCACGGTGTCCTAAGAGTTTTCCATCAAGGGCACACAAGTCTTCAGTTGCACAACCTTTGAATTTGAGCCTTTGAATTAAATGATATTCATCTGTGTAACACAAAGAATAACCTTTGCATGAGTTCTTTATTGGGGATTTGGGGAAAGGGATGACTGTGGTTATTAAAGCTCAACCAACACACTGACAATACACACTCACCAACCAATCTGACAGCCAAGTATCACTAGCTTTGAAGTTGGGTTTCCTGGCTAATACCAACGTGATGCATTGGAAGTTACCCTCTGCCACAGTTTCTAGAAAAAGAGGTGCTGGAACTCAACATGAGTGCCTCCCTTGTTCTCTTACAACGGCAATGGCGCCCACTTGAGAGTTGCTAGAACTGAGTTCTGGCTGGAAAAAAGCTCTGGTCTCCCACCCCATGTATTTTGCTAGACTAAGGCAGCAGTTCTTTTGCACACTTGTGATGCACTAAGATTCAATTAACACAGTGCAACTTATTTCTTAGGAAATATGAACAGAGGTGCACTATAGTACCCTTCTTTCTCCCAGACTCCTTTACTTTTGAATGTTTGGCCAAAATGTGTGGTTCTGTCCTTCTGCTCCAGCACCAAATGGTGCATACTGCTGTGAGGAGAAGCTGTGATGTGCTGGCTGGTCCTGCACCCTCCCCTGTATCCCTCTCCTCTGTTCCTCCTTGTGGATTAGAGGACAAAGGTGTGCTGTAAGGAGTCTGCTGTGCTTTGTAGGCCCCCCAGTCTTACCCAAGGTAAAACCTTGCACATGAGTGAGCCTGTCCCCTCTTGTTGTTATGCACTTCATGTGGCGATAGTTTGGAATCCAAAACAGGACAAAAGCATTGCCCTTTCCCTCAGAGAAAGAAATCAAAGCTATACACAAATATGTTTTTCTGGAAATGCGAAAGAGACAGAAGCAGGTGATATTACTCACTTGGAAAACCTGTCATAATGGAAATACCACTCTTGTAGGAAATGCACTTGGTCTCATTGGCAAGGCAGCTGACATACCCCTCAGTTGGGCAATTTTTATTCTTTTCTTTAGCATCGGTGATATTGAAGCAGGCTGGGCACTGTAGACCATTGGGGGAAAAATCTTCACGTGGTGGAACTACCAAAATAAAAACCTACAGTCAGCATATGGATACACCTCATTCCCCATTCTCTTTATTGTACTTTTATTTTGATTTGTTTCTTGCCTTCTAGTAGCTGCTGACACTAGCCTGACATGCTACCTCCACATTGTGTCCTGCATTAATGATGATGGTGATAACGATGATATTTTTAATAATAATATTTTATTTCTATCCCGCCAATCTAGCACAGTTTCCCCAGTCACTCTGGGTGGCATTCAACAGAACACTAAAAACAGAATAAAACTTCAAACATTAAAAACTTCCAAAAATAGGGCTGCCTTCAGATGACTTCTAAATGTCGAATAGTTGTTTATTTCCTTGACATCAGATGGGAGGGCATTCCGCAGGGCGCCATTACCAAGAAGGCCCTCTGTCTGGTTCCCTGTGACCTTACTTCTCATAGAGAGGGAACCGTCAGAAGGCCATCAATGCTGGGCTGAAGGATGGAGGTGGAGTCACTACTTCAGGTATACTGGGCCGAGGCCATTTAGGACTTTAAAGGTCAGCACCAACACTTTGAATTGTTTTTGGAAACGTAGGGGGCGCCAATGTAGGTCTTTCAAGACTGGTGTTATATGTTCTCGGTGGCCACTCCCAGTCACCAGTCTAGCTGCTGCATTCTGGATCAGTTGCAGTTTCTGGGTAGGACCACATACAGCATGTTGCAGTAATCTAAGCGGGAGATAACTAGAGCATGCACCACTCTGGTGAGACAGTCTGCGGGCAGCCTGCACACCAGATTTGACCTGTGCCTCCATGGACAGCTGAGAGTCCAAAATGACTCCCAGGCTGCGCACCTGGTCTGTCAGGGGCACAGTTACCCCATTCAGGACCAGGGAGTCCCCCACACCCGCCTGCCCCCAGTTTCCCCAAAGCAGTACTTCTGTCTTGTCAGGATTCAACCTCAATCTATTAGCCATCATTTATCCTGCAACCACCTCCAGGCACTCACACAGGATCTTCACCTGGTTAGATTTGAAAAGAGAGCTAGAGCTGGATATCATCTGCATACTGATGAACACCCAGCCCAACCCCCCTGACGATCTATCTCAGTGGCTTCATATAGATAATATAAGCGTGGGAGAGAGGAGAGAACCCTGAAGCACTGCACAAATGAGAGCCCCTCTATATGGTTCATAAGGATGTTATGGTCAAAGGCCACTAAGAGATCCAGCAGAACTAGGAAACAGCTTTCATCCTTATCCCTAGCCTGCCAGAGATCATCGACCAGTGCAACCAATGCGGTTTCTGTCCCATGATGAGGCCTGAATCCTGATTGGAAGGGATCCAAATAGTCCACATTCTCCAGGTGTGCTTGGAGTTGTTCAGCAACCACCCGCTCAATCACCTCGCCCAAGAATGGAAGATTTGAGACTGGGCAATAGTTGCCCATATCGGCTGGGTCCAGAGATATTTTTTTTAAGAAGCGGTTTAATGACCACCTATTTCAGCGGGGCTGGGAAGACTCCCTCACAGAACATTCACCACCCTGCAGAGCCCATCACCCAGCCTTCCAGGCTTGTTTTTATGAGCCAGGATAGGCAAGGTACAAGGAGACAGGTGTTTGGTTTCACTCGTCCAAGCATCCTGTCCACATACTCAGAGGTAACAGATTGGAATTTATCCCATGCAACTAGACTAGAATTTATCCCATGCAACTCACCCTACTCACACGGTTGGAGTCTACCTCTTTCTGAATCCAAGTGACTTTATCTGCAAAAAACTTTGCAAAATCCTTGCAGGAGATCTTGGGGGCCTACGGGACCGCCTCTCCTGGTATGTCCCACGGAGGACCTTACGGTCTTCAAACAAAAACATTTTCAAGGTCCCGGGCCACAGGGAGGTTAAGCTGGCCTCAGCCAGAGCCAGGGCTTTTTCAGCTGTGGCCCTGATCTGGTGGAATGCTGTGTCACAAGAGACTAGGGCCCTGCGGGACTTGACATCTTTCCGCAGGGCCTGCAAGACAGAGCTGTTCCACCAGGCCTTTGGCCAAGGCACAGTCTGACCCCCTCCTTTGGTAATCCTCACAGAACTCTAGCCCATTGATTGCCATTAATTTGATTTTGAACTGAGCTTAAAATGAATTGATTTTACAATGTTGTGTTACTTTTATTGTTGTTAGCCACTTTGAGACCTGCTTTGGCTGGGGAGAGAAGGATATAAATAATTTTATTTTATCATTATTATTATTATCAGGCCCCGATGGCACAGGTGGTTCTGTAAGATTCCGAACCACCTGAAAGTCTCCTGCTGCTGTTTTCTGCAGATGCAATAGAGGCGGTGAAGAAGGTCCTCTTCGCCGTTGATATCACCACTTGATAGGCTCGACCTTGAGCTGTAACCCATTGAGCTGTAACCCTTGTTAACTCCGCATTTCAGTGGGGCACCAGAGAATCAGCTGAAGAGCCATCAACGTGGGAGAAAACATCCCCTACCATTCCCTGGAAACCATTAGGATCCATTAAGTGGTGAGGGCAGACCATCCGAATCGGTCCCATCTCCCTCCAGAGGGGAAGGGTCACAGAGAAGTCCAGCTGCACCAGGAAGTGATCTGACCATGGCTCTTCTTTAGTTTCACTTTTACTTAGTGTCAAATCACCCACATTCATAGAGGTAAACACCAGGTCTAAGGCGTGTCTATGAATATGAGTTGGGCCAGACTTATTCAGGGACATCCCCATGGAGGCCATTCTTTCCACAAAGTCCCAAGCGGACCCTTATAAGGTCGTGTCGGCATGGATGTTAAAATCCCCTGGACAACCAAACTTGGTGTCTCCAGGAGCGCATCCAACATGACCTGAAGTAGCTTGGCCAGGGAATCCTTCGTGCAGCAGGGAGGTTGGTACACCAAAAGGAATCCTGGCCTGCCCCTATTGCCCAACTTCCAGTACATTGGCAAAACTTGGTCTTCCCAATAGGACGCCTGGTCCAAGCTAATGACTTCCTAAAAATCACTGCAACCCCCTCTCCCCACCCACATGACCTGGGTTGCTCTCTGTCTCTGTCACACATGCCAGGTCAAGTCCCCCATCCATAGATGGCAGTGGTGTTACTGATTATTGACCTGGCATTGCACAGCAGCACCTTCAGGTCATGCGGGTCTTCGTTGCTGATTCCAATATGCTTCCGGTAAAGACCGGACCTGGAGGCAGAGGTAGTCGTCAAAAAACGACAAAACCTGCCTTTTTGGTATTGACATGGTCTGGCCTTTAGCGTAACTCCTCCTTCTACCCCTGATCACAGAGATTGGGCATCCCAGAGAATCCTCCTCTGTGTAACCTGCCCCAGACATTCTGTTGGCTAGTGCCCACTCCCAGGCAGCCCTAACCCTCATTTGCCATCAACTTTGAAGAACAGACATATCTGCTGAGCATTTATAAAAAATATTGTTGTGTTTCACCTTTTGTCATGCACACTACTGTTTTGTGGAGTTCTCACTTGGTAGCAGTGTATCAGGCAAGCTCTCTGCTCTCTGATTCTAACTCTCTTTATCTGAATGTACGGACAGCTGCATTCTCTTGGGGGTAATCTCTCTCTCTCTCTCTCTCTCTCTCTCTCTGTGTGTGTGTGTGTCTGTGTGTAAGCAAGGATTGGGCAGGCCCAGAATCCACATGGGGGAGAGTGATTCCCAGATTTTCCAGATTTCTACTTCTCTTCCTTCAGCCCCACCAACAGCTTGTTTGAAATGTGACAGGGTCTGAGAGTGCTCCCACCACCTCCCCCAAGTCCACCTGGATTTGGGTTGAAGGCAGCATGGTTCCAGGATCCTGTCTGGGACTCATGCCTGCTTTCCCAAGCTTGGGAAGAATTTGATCAGCTTAAGAAAGGAGGTGGTCTGATGGGGTCCCCAAGGCCTCCTGCATCCTCCCCCCCCAAAAAAAATAATGTGGCAGAACTATGTCCCAGCATGTTCCGCCAGAAAAAAACCACTGTTTTTATAAGCCCTTGACCTTCAGAGATGCAGATACTCACGGTGGACAGGTTCCTTATTGCACTCATCTGTTTTGCAGCAGGCCATCTTCAGCTGGAGGAATTTACCTTGAGCTGAACTGAAGCTGTAATCACCTGTGTGGCAAGCTTGGGGAGGCACACATCCCCGGAAAGTTGACACATTATAATTTGGAACTGAAAAGAACAAAAGGAAATAAATCACAAGATCTGCAAAAAATTCTGGTTAATTCCCTCCATATATATATATATATATATATATATAATGATACATCCCTTTAACTACATTTTTTTCTTCAGTGAGAAACTACATAATGCACAGTTCTTGAACCAAGAAATGAACCAAAATTCAATTATACTTCAAATTCCATAATTCTCCAACCAAACAGTGCATACAAATATGCAAATATTAAGAAAAAAACAAGCATAGAAACAGTGGGTGGTATTTCAATTGTTTACTCTGAGTAGGATTTAGTTGAATGCCACTCAGCTATATGAGTTCAAACAACCAACAGAGTTACTTTGTATTAGGGGGAATCATCTGATTTCTCAGATGGGCATGCAGATGAAGAGAGATCTGGAAGCTGAAACCTAGAATGACCAATGTTCCAGGAATCATTGTGAGGCCAAGGGGCCATATAGCCCATCCTTGTGTGCTTAAATCACAGGATGCTCAGGATAAAAAGATGATGTTGAGGCATCTAATCATAAGCTTGCATTTTTATTAAAGCTTATATGTTTAATCAGGGCTTGTATTTTAAGAATGAGTTTAAAAAATGTTCTGTTTCATGCCAGGCAGAAGACCAGTTGCCTAAAAACCTTGGCAAGATGTTTTACTCCTAGACAAGGGGGCCCCCCTGATTTATAGCAGAAAACAATTCTCAAAGTCGTAAAAAGGGAATTACAGGCTGACAGCCAAGGTTACACTGACCCTACAAATTAAGGGTGGATAAATAGTAAAATGAGCCATATCTTCTTCCTAAGGTTAAGAAGGTCAAGAGCAGTGAAAAAGCATCTAGCTGGCAGAAAGAGAACATTTTTGGGAAGACTTTTTCTAAAGCTGTTTCTTTCTTAAACTAAGATCCTTTTAAGATTTCTTTTCCTTTTAAAAGGTTGTTTATGTATTAAATATATTAGTTTAAATATAATTATGCAAAGGATTTAAGAAATGCTAGATTCTTATTTCATATAGTTGTAAGAGTTGTAACTATCCTGAAATTAAGTCAGCCACCAGCCAAGCCCCTTGCCAGACAGGAGACGCCAATCGAGCACTCCTGATATATGGTTGTCAGGCCTTTTGTTTAGAAACCTTCAAATGAAGGAGATCTCTCAATGTTGATGTGAACTCAATCCTTGACATGCATAAGATAAAAATTCAAGATTAATTATCTGTTTTGGAAGGCAATAGGGCAAGGAGGGCAAGAGGTGAGCTGGTAATTAAGATTCCTTGTTGAGACACATGTAAGATATATTACTACTTATTTGTCATTTATAGATAGAAGAATATATAGCTTTTTGATTTCCATAAAAGGGCAAGAGGAAATGGGTGTATCTTTTGTGATTGGTTCTAGCAAACAGCCAATAGGAATTTCAACCAGGCTGATTGGACAGAGGCAGCCACAGGAGGAGCAAGGGGGCTGGATTAAGGAAATATAAGTGCTGGCCAGAATGGCAAGAGGCCAGGCCAGAGCTTGGTAACCATATACCACTGTGCCTCATATTTATTTGTCTGACAAATAAATTACTATTTTAATTTCTCTATTGCTGCGTTGAATATTTCATTCCAGCTAAGCGTTAACCACAAGCAGGGTGCTACAATGTGGCTGCTCTTGAGCCAGCAATCCCATGAATTGCTCCAAAATTCACAGACAGTGAAGATGCGTGACGTAGTCTTAGTGTCATTGCACTCTGAGTTCTCATCGCCCGGAAAGAATTTTAAGGCAACAGGGGGTCTCTGAGCACGACATTATATCACACCTCTTCTTTCACAGGATGTTAGTTCAAGTAATGCAAGAAGGAGAGATAGGGTTGCTAGAAAACCATTTTTCCATTATAATATCTCATCTGGAACAGCTGACGTAACAGCAAAGAGAGAAAGAACTTGTAGGTGCCCAAAATGATGCCTGCATTGAATTTGTAATAATATTTAACTGAATACCTTGCCTTATGATGGAAGGCAAATCAAAGCCAAACCAGAGTTCACTGCCTCTGGTATAGTGTGGACTACTAGTTAATGCAGTGGTGAATAATTTGTGGCTAATTCTTCTTGTGGCACTTTTTACGATAATAAATAACTCAGGCAAAGTACCGTCTAGCTGGAAACATGCAATAGTAGTCCCAATCTTTAAGAGAGGCCAGTCAAATGTGCCTTCTAATTATAGGCCAATCAGTCTGCTTTCAATTATAGGAAAGCTGTATGCCCACTTTCTCTGTAACAAACTGACAACTTTTCTAAATGACTATAATATACTATCTGAAGCTCAGGCAGCTTTCCGCAAGAACCACTCAACATCAGACTACTGTCTAATGCTGTCCCTCCTAGCCGAGAAGTACAGCAGGCCCCTACAGGGAAAACTCTTTGTGGCCTTTATGGACCTGAAATCTGCCTTTGATTCCATCCCCAGATTCCAACTTTGGTCCAAATTACATCTAGTACTGAAGGATAATTTTCTTCTATATCTTATTAAAGCCCTGTACTGTGGAAGAAATTTGAAGGTTAGGTGTGGGTTGCAGGGCCAGCTCTCAGACGATATTGTGATGCACAGGTGAGTGAGACAGGGATGCATTTTGGCACATACTTTGTTCAGTTTGTTTCTGAATGATTTAGAGGCAAGCTTGATGGACCCTGATGGCCATCATCCAAAAACAGGGATGAGAATGACCCCTCTCTTGTTGTATGCGGATGACGCGGCAATCCTCTCCTGAACCTGACCTGGCCTGAACTACCAACTAAGGAAATTCTCAGGCTACTGCTCTGGTAATGGGTTATCCATCAATTATGAAAAATCAAGTCCTGGTGTTTGAGAAGAGATTCTCCCCGAGTAAATGGGTTCTGGATGGTCAAAAACTAGAGCAGACCAAATTCTTCCAGTACCTAGGGCTTCTATTCCATCATTCCATGTCCTGGAAACATCATTGGCAGACTGCCTATCAAAAGGCAGAGGTAAGCAAACTGGCTAAACTTTGATTGTTTTATACAAGGGGGGGTCATTATGTTTCATCAGCCATTAAGATATTTAATGCAAATTCTGTCTCTCAACTCCTCTACGCCTCAAAAGTCTGGTTCAATGGCTCATTTTCCAGGTTCAGTGGCTTCCAGGCAAAGTTTCTCCAGTCCTTCCTACAAGTTCCAAACTGGGTTCCAAATGCAATACTATGTTCAGAAACAGGTGAATGTCCTTTATCAACTAAAGCATGGTGGGCTGCCCTGACATACTGGCTCAAGATCTCAGTCTTTGTCCTAGGGCAGGGGTTACTTCCATACCTAAACAACAAGGAGTTTACCAGCTCATGGATGAAAATTATGGTTCAAAAAACTACTTTGATTGGTATGCCACCTTCTCTCCTATTCCATCTGGGCTATGATACCGCCCTTGAATCTCTGAGGCAAAGGCTCTGGGACATTCACATAGTGATCTCCGATCTCAATCTCATGTTATCTGTGGCCCATTAGCGGTAGGAATTCACTATGGGTTCGAGTTTCAGATACCTGCATATCTCAGAAATTTGTCTGTACCAACATATTGGTGTATTTTCATCAAAGCCAGATGAAATGTATTCCTATTAGAAGTGTTAAATGGCAGACTGAGTAGTACCCCTTACCAAAATAGGATCTCTGTGTGCTATCAGGACGTCGACTTTATGAGGCATATTTTATTGCATTGTGGACAATATGATCAAGCTAGGGAACTATTGATTTTCACTTTTGGTAAATCAGCCAGGTCATCTTGAAGCCTACTATATCAAATAGCTTCTGGATGACAAGTCCAATGAAATCACAGTGGCCGTGGCAAAGTTGTTTTCAGTAGTCATATAAATCAAAGATCAACATACCCATGACTGAACAAATAACGCTTCATTCTCCCTTCCCGGGGGGGGGGGTTGTCTGTATGAATTTGTATTTTATTTTATTTTGAATTTTGTGGCCCTACAGAATTTACTGGACTACAGCTTGCATCATCTCTAGCCATTGACCATACTGGCTGAGGGGGATGGGAGCGGTAGTCCAGAAATGTCTAAAGGGCGAAAGGTTAGTCAACCGCAGGCTGATGCATGCCAGGATCTCTCTGATGAAGCCTGCATGTGATGGAAAGAGAAAAGATATGCTAGAGTAAGATTATGTGGCTGAGTATGGGCGCTTAGTGTTAGACTGGAATCTGAGACGCCAGGGTTTAAATCCCCACTCAGCCATGAAGCTCACTGAGTGACCTTGGGGAGTCCCTGCCTCTCAGCATAATAAACCTGACATGGTTAAATGCACAAAAGAAGAACCATTTCCTTGGAGAAATTGTGGGATATAAAGGCAATAAATAAATACTAAATAATGCTAATTTACACAAGAAAGTCATTCCTTGGGGTGACCAAGAGTAAGTGAGAAGATTCAGCTCACCTATGTTGCTACTCACAGCAATAGAGGAACAGATTTGAGTATTTTTGCAGGGTTGACGGCTGCTCTTTTCACATGAGGCACTCTTTTCATAACAGTAGTCACATAAAATAAATGCCGCTGCAGAAAGAAGATAGAGGTTGGTGGAAGAGATTTCTTGAGATGGTAAAGAACTATAATGTGGGAGGTGTCCTTCTTCTTAAGCAGGTGTCATGCAAAAGAGTAGATGTGTGTTAGCTGTAATGTTCATATTAATTATTGGGTGCCATATTTAGCCAATGCAACCTTCCCTTCCACAGAATGGCTTCTTTGAGTATCCCTCTATGCACCGGCTGGAAAAAAGAAATAGGAAAAGGAACAGAAATATCTCAGTCTTGATGCATGCCAATGATTTAATACTCTGAACTACCCTGCTTCATGTGGGAAGAATCATATTGAAGTCAAAGCACCAAAAACCAAAGGAGCATTAATGAAATTCTATTACAATAAGGGAGGGCAGCTGAATGAAGCTGTCCTAAAGATACTTTGTAGAAAGGGCTTACTGAAATGCTCTATGGCACTGAAATCTGGGGCTCTGAGTCAAACTCCCTTAAAGTTTTTGAAACTGTGCAGAATAAAAATGATTTTGAAACTATACACTCTACCACCAGTAATATCAACAGCTTTTATTTCTACAGAATCTAGGTGGCCAAGAATTAAGGCAAGAGTGAAATGTGCTCAGTTAAAGTGTGTATGTGTGTGCATGCATGTGTTTTAAATTGCTTCTATGCCAATGCAACATTTTCCTGTGCTGTACTATATGGAATTGTGGCCAAGCTTTTTTTTAGTGATTGTTAGGTTTAATCTGAAATCAAGCTAGAATTAAGTTTGTTGATTTCTCTGGTATCTTCTCTCTCTTACATCATGGGTGTTGGTATAGATTTGTTTATTCTGTGTTATTTTTGTATACTATCGCTACAAGTTTTTTATGGCCTTTGACTTTGAATCAATGTTAGCTAAGGGACCTGCAACTACTTAGAAATGGCAAGTTTTCCCCTTGGTATCCACTACTGAGAACAAAGCTTTCTAGAGATATTTATCACATCAAAGGTTTGCCAATCTCCTTTGTTGAGCTCCATTTCCAAGTGAAACCCAGGACAGCCTTGGATGTCTGCTATAACAAGGTCCTGTATGCAGAGGCTTTGCATTTCTGATTCACCTCAGGTGGAATTCATGACTCATGCCATCTCCTGGTATGCCCCGCAGAGGACCTTAAGGTCCATGAATAATCATAGTATAGAGGTCCCGGGCCCTAAGGACGTCAGATTATCCTCCGCCAGGGCCAGGGCTAGGGCCTTGTCAGTGATGGCTCTGACCTGGCGAAATACTCTGTCCCATGAGACCAGGGCCCTGCAGGATCTAACTTTCTTCCGCAGGGCCTGTAAGACAGAGCTATTCCGCCTGGCTTTCAATATAAACTTAGTCTGATCTTTCATTCCCCATCCTTCCCTCCCCCTCCCCTTTTTATGAAGATTACCATCTCTGGGATCCCACAGCTAATTCCCCCCTGTCTCCTCGCTGGCCCAAATAGGACTAATTTAGCCAGCTAGCCCTGGTGATCATCTAATGTTTATCAGATGGATTTTCCCCTAAATTGATTTTTGAATTCTGAATTTATTGTTATTCACGTTTTATACAGAATTTTAAGCTGTTTTTGTTGCACCAATTAAGTGTTGAAATTTGTTGTTAGCCGCCCTGAGCCCGTTTTTTGGAACCGGGAAGGGCGGCGTATAAATAAAATTATTATTATTATTATTAATGTGCTCCTTTAATAGAAACCTAAGAGATCACTTTCTGAAATCTTTGTTTGCGAAAGCAACACCAGAGAAGAAATAATTTGGCTTCTTTTGTAAGACAATAATGGCTTTTTAGAATGCCCCTCTATGCACTGGCTGAAAAAATTAATAGGAAAAGGAATTAGATAAGATTGCTAAAAGTTGTTTTGGTGATTGTAAGGTTTAATGTGATATCAAGGTAAAATTAAGCTTGTTGGTTTCTCTGGTATCTTCTAACCCAAACATTATGGATGTTGGCTTATATTCTGGATGTCTGCTCTATATTATTTTATTAATACCATTGCTACAAGTTTGTCGTGGCCTTTGGCTAGTGCAATAAAGTTATGAACTATACATGAAATGCTCACTGCTGTTCCAGTACTTGAGATTTTCTCACTCACACATCATTTTCCCATTACCTGACTCTTGTCTTCGAAGGGAGCTTGGCTTAGAGAACACTTACTAAGGGCAACAATATTAGAGAAGCAGGTAATGGTTGGTTATATACACACCCAAACACACACACACACACACACACACACACACACACACAGAAAGGGGGAGAGGGAGAGGGAGAGGGAGAGAGAGATTGAGAATTACCTCTTAATCAGGGTGGTATATATGTTAGGGGCTTTTTATTGCATATTTTAACTATGATGTACATTTTAATCATTCTGGATTATAACAAAGATGCAGATTTCTTTTGTTGCTGTTGTTTCTAAATAGCAGAGAAGCCATTTGGGAATGAAGCAATACATATATTAATGAATAAATAATAATATATTCTAGATAGAATGGCTTTCCTAAGTATCCTGGAAACTGTAGCCTTCACTTCTTCGTATGGTTAATCAGATTCCTCCGTCACAAAAATACGTGTTTGCAACTGACTGTACTTGGTCATCAAGGCTTAAGTGCTTAAACTCTTGAGTTTACTCCCCTTGGTAAGCCAGCAGTCCTTACTCTCTATTATGCTGATATCCTGTCTTCTCGCACATTCCCACCCAAGCAGCAAACATTTCTGGAGTCATCAAAAGATGACAAAAGGAATCCCATTCTATTGTTTCCTACTTACCTGAAGAAGGCAGGGCTAAGAGGAGGCTCAGAAGTGTTTTCATCATTTTTGAAAGATCTGGAAACTCAGAGATGGACCAGGCAAGAGAACTGATACAGGGAGAGCTTTTACTTCGAGATATTTATAGGCCAAGGATTCATGCTGTGGGCATCACCTGGGTACAAATGGTTCCGTGAGGTCTGGGAGTGGGAGCTGTGTTTGCCAAGACGACGCAGAGGGACATAGCGAAATTCAAAGCTCGGTGTTGAAATTGGCTTAATTGTTTATTTTTTATTTCATTAGTTCTTGCCAAAAACCTCTAAGCATTTTTTTTTCTTTATTATTAACGTACAATTTAAATTGTAATGGGACCAAAGAAAGAATCGAGGGATTACAAAGGCAAGGGCAAAACCAAGATGCAACCTGCATAGAAACCCCCCCAAATATCCTCCTCCAAAGGATTCGTCTTCTGAGAAAGAGATACTGTAGGTCTGGATATCAGATAGTTCTTGGTAAGACTTGGTAAGACTGTAAGCAAGGGAGTAGCCCTCAGCCTTCAGCATCTAAGAAAACCCTTAACCCATCATGGCTTCATAGTGCCTGAAGGTACTGGCGGCTTCAATAAGGAAGACTGATTCTCCTGTCAGGGAAGTGGTCATCCTCCCCCCATAGGGAAAAAGGGAAGATAAGTGGGCTCCTGTGGTTTCTTAATTACCGGTAAATTTATTTTGGTGTGCAGTTCCTTCAGGGGGTGGATAGAAGGCCAACTTAAAGCCTACTTTACTCCTCGCAAGGTAGGTGTCAGGGAACTGCCATCGGAGCTCCAAGTGGTGGAGGGGCTCCAGGATGCTAGGAGACCCTCGGATGCTGAGGAGGGAACCAGCAGGGGGAGAGGGAGAGTTTCAGCGGAAACAGAGTCGGAGGAACGGCTCCGAGACGCTTCCAGTGAGAACAGCGGGGAGAGCTCAGGACCTCCCCTTGGGACGCCTACTTTGCGCAGGAAGCTGTCATGTAGAGAATCAAGGCGTAGAGTTTCTGTCAAAGAACTCTTATGTTGGAGTAAATTCCAGAAACGCCCACTGACAGATTCTGCCAGCGATTAAGGCAGCCATGCACTGATGGCTGCGCGGAGAGGGACAGTTTTTTTTTTTTTTTAATTCTTTTTATTAATTTTTACATTAGATCACCAAAAAGAAAAATAAATCAACAGTTACAACAGTTGTAAAAAACCTCAACACGCACAAAAAAAGAAAACTAAATAAATATCAATACATAACGTATAAACTATGTCGATGTCCATTACGCTTCTTTGTCTTCTCATTTATATCTTTATATTTTTAAGTATTTTAATTATTCTACACTCCTATTGACTTCCATCCCTCCCGGTTTCAGGCTTCTTAGTATGAATAGTTTGTTTCTCCTGCAGTTGATAGTTATAATAATTTGCACATCGTAGGATCTATATCAGTCCTGCTATAGTTTTTAGGTTCTTATAATTCCCTTCAATATAATTCATAAATTTATTCCAATCATTAATAAACTTTGTATTCTTTTGGTTTCTAATTTTTTGTGTCATTTTTGCAAGTTCTACAAATTCGAATAACTTTGTTTGCCAATCACTAATTGGTGGGATACTTTGGCTTTTCCAATTTTGGGCAATTAATAATCTAGCGGCAGCTGTAGCATACTGGAATAATGTCTTATCTTCTTTTTTAATTTCATCCCCAATTATTCCCAGAAGAAAAGCCTCTGGTCTTTTGGGAAATGTATATTTAAATATTTTTTTTAACTCATTGTAAATATGTTCCCAGTATTTCTTCATTTCGTCGCATGTCCACCACATGTGGAAAAAATTACCTTCTTTAGTTTTACACTTCCAGCAAAACTTATTCCCTGTCTTGTACATTTTCCCTAGCTTTGCTGGGGTAATGTACCACCTGTACATCATCTTTTCTAAATTTTCCCTCAGTGTTACACATGCCGTAAATTTCATTCCGCTAGACCATAAATTCAGCCACTTATCATACTCTATATTATATCCCAAATCCATTGCCCATCTTGTCATGACCTCCTTTATTTCCTCATCTTTGGTGTCCCATTCTAATAGTATATCATACATTTTAGATAATAATTTGGATTTACCCTCTATTATTTCTATCTGAAATTTGGATTTCTTCTCATTCATCCCTACTTTTTTATGTTCCGTCCATATTGCGTTTATTTGGTGGAATTGTAACCAGCTTGTTAGATTCTCTTTCAGTTCCTCATATGTTCTCATCTTCCATCCACTTTCTGATCTTATTAGTAGGTCCTCATAAGTAAACCTTTTTCCTTCCATATTAGTTTTTTTGATCACTGAAATATCAATTGGTGATAACCACCAGGGTGTTTTCCATTCAAGGAGTTTTTTATTCTTCTCCCACACTTCATATAAAGGCCCCCTAATAATATGACTAGAAAACCCTTTATGTACTTTTTCTTTGTTTTGCCACAGGTAGGCATGCCAGCCGAACCTATTGTCGAACCCCTCAAGGTCTAATAGATCAGTATTTTCCAAATTGATCCAATCTTTGATCCAACAAAGGCAGGCTGCCTCAAAATATAATTTTAGGTTGGGCACCGAGAATCCCCCTCTTTTTTTCCGGTCTGTAAGAAGTTTGAATCTAATTCTTGGCCTTTTTCCTTGCCATATGAATTTCGAAAGAGTTTTTTGCCAATCTGTAAACATTTTAGAGCCTCTGATCACGGGGATGTTTTGGAACAAAAACAGCATTCTAGGAAGTAAGTTCATTTTTATTGCTGCCATTCTTCCCCTCCACGAGAGATTCACTCTGCTCCAAGTGTCCAGGTCTTTCTTAATCTGCTTCCATGTCGTAAGGTAGTTGTCTTGAATCAGATTTATATTTTTAGTAGTTAACCAAATTCCCAGATACTTTATTTTTTTTGCCACTTTAATTCCATACTGTAATTCTAGCTTTTCATTTTCATCCTTTTGTAAATTCTTCGTTAAAATTTTGGTCTTTAGTTTATTCAATTTGAAACCAGATACCTTACCAAATTCTTCTAACATCTCCAAGGCCTTTCCAACACTTTCTTGTGGGTTTTCCAGGGATAGCATCAAGTCGTCGGCGTACGCTTTTAGCTTATACTCCTTCGTTCCTATTTTGATCCCACGGATCTCTGATGTTACCCTTATTTTATTTGTAATTACCTCTAATACCATAATGAATAGAAGCGGGGATAGAGGGCAACCCTGTCTTGTTCCCTTTTCAATTTTGAATGAATTTGTTAAATTATTATTTATAATCAGTTTTGCAGATTGTTTCGAACATATTGCTTTTATTCCGTTCATAAACTCACCCTCTAGCCCCGCTTTTTCCATGCTCTTGAATAGGAACTGCCAAGAGACATTATCGAATGCCTTTTCAGCATCGATAAAGATCAGCGCCGCGGGTATCTCGTTCTTACATTCCAAGTACTCAATAATGTTTATAGCGTGCCTTACGTTATCTCTAAGTTGTCTATTTGGAAGAAATCCTGCCTGATCTTTATGTATTAAATTTACTAGACATTTCTTAAGTCTGCTTGCCAACACCTCTGCGAAAATTTTATAATCATTATTTAATAGTGATATCGGTCTATAGTTCTTAATATTCAGTTTGTCCATATCTGGTTTAGGAATCATCGTTATATAAGCCTCTTTCCAGGACTCTGGTATCTTTCCTCCTTTCAATATCTTATTCATGGTGTCACATAAGACTGGTGTTAATTGATGTTCCAATACTTTATAGTATTTGGCTGATAATCCGTCCGGTCCTGGGGCTTTTCCTGGTTTCATCTTCTTTATTGCCTCCTGGATCTCTTCTATTTTTATGGGATTATTTAATTGGTATCTTTCTTCATCTGTTATGGTCTTCCCACTATAGTCTTTTAAATATTTTTCTATTTGGGCTATTCCTTTCTCTTCTTTTTTATACAGCTTTTCATAGAATTTGAGGAAGTTCTCTTTTATTTCTTTTGGATCTTCAATCAAGTGCTCTTCTACTTTTATCTTATTTATTACACTTTGTTCTTGCCTTCTTCTCAATTGCCATGCTAATAATTTGCCCGTTTTGTTTGCTGATTCGAAATATTTTTGTTTCATTACTTTGATTTTCCATTCTATTTCTTGACTTGTTAACATTGAGTATTGAGATTGTAACATTTTTGTTGTTTGCCTGTTTTGATCATCGTTAGGGTTTATTATTAATTTTTTCTCACACTCTCTTAACTGATTGAGAATTTCCTCCTTCTTTTGTTCTCTTACTTTCCTCCTGTAGCTGTTTTGCTGTATAAAAAACCCTCTTAAAACCGCTTTACTAGCGTCCCAGACTATGTCCAAACTTGTCCCAGTGTTGAGATTCAGGGTAAAGTATTCTTTTAAGGTGGTTTTGGCTTTTTCCACCACCTCCTCGCTTTCTAATAGGTATTCATTTATTCTCCATCTGAAACCGCCCTGTGATTTACCTTTTATTTCCAATATAACCGAGTTATGGTCCGAGAGAGTTCTCGGTTGAATTTCACAATTTGTAGTTCTTAATGCAAGCTCTCTGGAGACCCAGATTTGATCAATTCTACTCCAACTCTTATGCGGTTCTGAGAAGAAGGTGAATTGCTTCTCTATTGCATGTTTGTGTCTCCAAATGTCTATTAAATCTAAGTTTTCTTCCAAGTTCTTAAAGGATTTTGGCAGCTTCCCTTGTTTATTTTTCCCCTTTCCTAATTGTTTATCTAATTCCGGTTCCGGCACTCCGTTAAAGTCTCCCATTAGAATCGTCTTATTAGATTCCAACTCCAATAACATTTGTTCCAATTTCTTAAAGAATTCTGGCTTGTTCAAATTTGGGGCGTATATGTTTATCACATTAAGTTTTTCACCTTGGAAGTTAATTTGTACTCCCAAGATCCTTCCTTCATTATCTCTACAGATCACTTTGGGGTCCCATTTTTCTTTCACATATATCGCCACCCCTCTTTTCTTTTCCTTTGTGCAATTTATAAACCCAACTCCCAACTTTTTATGTACCAGGATGTGTTTATGTTTTTTACACACGTGTGTCTCCTGTAAACAGATTACATCTAATTTCTTTCTTTTCAACACGTTTACAATTTTATTCCTTTTGGATTTTTCATTCAGACCATTTACATTCCACGACAGATTTTTTAAGTTCATTGTAATGACTACTTTTCGGTCTACAGATAATTAGTATTTTAAATTCGAGTGGTTTTGTTTTCTCTGTTCTCCTCCTCTTCTTCTTCTTCCTCTTCTGCTACTACCTCTTCTTCTTCTTCTTCTTCGTCTGCTTCCTCCCCTCTACCTCTCTCTTCTTGGTCCTTTCCTCTTTCTTTTTTCCTTCTTCTCTCCTCTGTATCCTCGTTTCTTCCTTCATATCTCTCTTCTATTCTTCCTAGCTCTTTCTCATATCTACGCAGAAATTTCTTCACTTCCTGCATCTCGGCGATTCTGAATCTTTTATCTTTGTAAAAGAAGGAGATTCCTTCAGGGAACTCCCATCTATATTGTATATTGTTCTTTTTTAGGATGTTTACCAATTGTTTATAACCTTCCCTTTTGCGCAGGAGTCTGGTTGGTATCTCTTTAAAGATGATGATTGGTCTACCGTCAATGACTAATTTTTTTTGATAGCTTCTTTTTAATATCAAATTTTTCATCTCTATCGAGTTAAAGATAACCAAGCAGTCTCCTGCAATTTTCCTTAATTTCACTTGTTTTGACTTTATTTTAATTCTGAAAGCATTTTCCATCGTATATGCAACCTCTTCTTCTTTCAATTCTAACCATTTCGCTAGCTCTTTGATCATTTTTTCCTTAATATTTTCATTTATCTCTTCACCTACTCCCCTAAATTTCAGATTTAATTGTTTTTGTTTCATCTCGATCATCGCCAGATTGTCCAAGATTTGGTCCTGGTTTTTATTTAGTTCTCCTATCTCATCTCTTATCCTGTCTGTCTCCTTTCTCTGTTCCTTCATTTCTTTCTGTATTTTTTTATTTATTTCCTCCATGGCCTTTGACCGACTTGCCAGGTCTTTGATTTTACTTGACAGTTCTCCAACTGCATCCTCTATTCTCTTATCTATTAACTCATGCATCTCGCGGAGAGGGACAGTTTTGAAACTGATTACAAGACTCTGAGAGTGTAAGCGCTCACACACAAGTAGCCCCATATCTCATCACAGTAGGCTTCCCCAGTAATATCAGAATTAGAAACCTTAGACTACATTTTCCACATAAAATTTGTTTCCTCTGATGAAATTCATGGTTCCTAAGTTATAAATGAAAAAGGTGCCCTACCAAAATCCCCCCTTTTTAAATCTTGCCCCATTTCTATTCTCCCAATGCAATGGGTATAGAAACATACAATCTGCTCCTTTCAGACAGTGGCATAGCGTGGGAGGTGCGGGGGGGCCGGCCGCACCAGGCGCAACATCTGGGGGGGTGCGCTTGCACTCGCAGCTCTCTGCCCCTACCTGGCTCACTTACTCTCTCTCACTACAGTGCTGGCTGTGCGAATCCGATCCGAGCCGCCTGGTCGCCGCCCACTGTGTGTGGGGGGGTGCCAGGCGTGCGGTTAGGGGGCGCAATCCACGGGTTAGGGGGCGCAAATTAGCCCTCAGCCTAACGTTCCAGGTCGCCCTGGAGGAGGCCCTGGCAGCAGAAGCTGCCGAGAGGTTGATGCAAGAGGCACAGCCGAGCCTGCCGTCCCAACCAAGAGTCCAACATGAAGACCTCACCGACAACTCAGGATCTGACAGGGAGGAGGTGCACCGAGTACAGCAGCACACTCAAGCAGCTCACAGACCATTTATGTAGAGGTACAAATAGAGGGGGCCTCATGCCACATGGAGCTTGACATGAATTCAACTCTATCCATAATCTCGGCAAGGACCTTAAGGAAACTGTGTCCTAGTGGGGGTCCCAAACTCAGGCCAGCCCCATTCACCCTCCGGGATTTCCAGAAACGTAAGGTCACCACAATGGGGGTGGGGACCTTTAGGGTGCAATATCGAGGGCGAACGCGGCAACTGGACTTACTTGTGGTCAAGGGCCCCTACATTAGCTTACTGGGATTGGTATGGTTTGGACCACTGGGGCTAGCCTTCACTGGGGTGAACAGCACTAGCTTACAAGGAATTTGCATATGCAAGGAATTTCCAGGGGTTTTCGATGGGAAAGTGGGACAGTATACGGGGCCCCCCATTGCTCTACAGCTTGATCCCGCAACACAACCTGTCAGGGTCAAGGCCCGCCGGGTCCCATTCGCCCTGAAACCCCATATAGACGAGGAATTGGACCGGCTCGTGAAGCAAGGAGTGCTGGAGCCTGTGCCTAATGCCCCCTGGGTAACCCCAATTGTCACACCCGTCAAGCCTAATGGTTCGGTCCGCATCTGCGCAGACTACAAATATAGCATAAACAAGGCCCTCGCGGCCCACGCATACCCAGTGCCAGTGGTCAGCCATGTTCTTGCCAACCTGGCTGGGTCAAAAAAAATTGGCAAGCTGGACTTAGCCCAAGCATATCAACAGCTGCCGGTAGATGAGGCCACAGCAGAGGCACAGATGATTGTGACGCATAGAGGAGCATTCAGGGTAAAATGGCTGCAATTCGGTGTCAGAGTGGCACCAGGCAAATTACAGAATCTAATGAACTCTCTCCTTAAAGGGATTCCTGGCGTCACCCCCTTCTTCGATGATGTGTTGATTGCTGGGCCCACACCAGAGGAGTTTGAGGACCGCCTCCGCACCGTTCTGCACCATTTCCAGACGGCGGGTCTCAAGGTGAAGCGGGGAAAATGTCTACTAGGAGTGCCTCAGGTGGACTTTCTGGGATTTATGGTGGATGCAGAAGGGGTCCACCCGACTGGGGACAAGGTACGAGCCATTTGTGATGCCCCAGTGCCCAAGAGCAAGACTGAACTTCAGGCCTTCTTGGGACTATTGAACTTTTACCATTCCTTCCTTCCCCACAAGGCGGCAGTAGCAGAGCCCCTACACAGAATCCTGGACAAGCAGGTCCCTTGGGTGTGGGGCCAGCGCCAGGAGGTCGCATTCCAGGCAGTCAAGGACTTGCTTGTCTCAAACTCGGTCTTGGCACACTTCGACGAGAGGCTGCCGGTGGTGCTAGCATGCGACGCCTCGCCCTATGGCATTGGCGCTGCCCTGGGACACCAACTCCCGGATGGAAGAGAGGTGCCGGTGGCATTCTTTTCCCAGACACTCAACACAATTGAGCGGAACTACTCGCAAATCGACAAGGAGGGTCTGGCAATCGTGAAGGGAGTAAAAAAATTCCATGATTTCTTGTACAGGAGGCCCTTTACCGTGGTGACTGACCACAAGCCGTTGCTTGGCTTGTTTGCCCCCCAAAAGCAGACCCCCCAAGTGCTGTCTCCTCATGTCCTCAGGTGGTCAATTTTCCTTGCCAGCTACCAGTATGCACTGATTCACTGCCCTGGGAAGGCGATGGGCCACCCGAACACCATCAGCAGGCTACCACTACCAGAAACAGGCCCCGACCCAGCACCTGCACAAGAGGTTATGAGCCTGGAGCTGTTTCCCAAATGCCCCATTCAGGCACAAGAAGTTGCACACCATTCCAAGAAAGATAGGGTCATCTCCCAGGTCCTGGACTGGGTGTGGAGTGGATGGCCCAGCAGCAGCCCCAGGCCAGAATTCGCTGGCTACACAACCCGCAAACATGAACAGTTGGCCCACAAGGGGTGCCTGTAATGGGGAAGCAGGGTTGTTGTTCCCCAGCCCCTCTGCAAAAGGGTCCTCACAGCCCTACATGAGACACACCCAGGGGTAGTGAGAATGAAGGCCCTTGCCAGGAGTTATGTGTGGTGGCCGGGGATCGACGGAGAGATAGAGGCCTGGGTCAAACACTGCCAGGCCTGCCAAGAATCCCACCCAGATCCCCCAAGGGCCCCAGTCCAGTCCTGGGAGTCTGCCCGAGCACCATGGTAACGCCTGCATCTGAACTTCGCTGGCCCCTTTCAGGGGAAAACATTCTTCATAGTGGTGGATTCCTGCACCAAATGGCTGGAAGTCGCACTGGTACCGTCCACTTCCACGTTCACAGTCATCTGGGTACTACACAGGCTGTTTGCAACCCATGGGCTCCCTGACACTCTCGTCTCAGACAACGGGACTGCATTTACATCAAGAAAATTCCATACCTGCATAGTGCAGAACGCCATCCGCTACATCCATTCAGCGCCATTCCACCCTGCCACCAATGGCCAAGCAGAATGCATGGTGCGGACCACCAAGGACACCCTCCACCCCATGACGCAAGGGGATTGGCAGTACCGCCTTGCCACATTCCTTCTAGCACAGCACAGCACCCCCAGCTCAACGACTGGCTGGAGCCCCGCTGAACTACTAATGGGTCGGCGCCTTGCAATCAGATTGGACCGCCTTCACCCCGATAGAGCTCAGGATGAGGTAGGGGTGGGGGAAGGCAGGAACCCCCGGACCTTCGTGGCCCACGACCCAGTGTACGCAAAGAATTTTGGGGCAGGCCCAGCATGGGTACCCACCACAGTCACCAGGGTCACTGGACTTGTGTCGTACGAGGTGCTAACAGATGGGGGGCAATGCTGGTGCCGCCACTGCGACCAGATACAACGATGATTCGTGGGAGAAAACCAGGAGGAGGACAGGTCAGAGGAGTCCCAAGGGAAGAGTGGGGCAGTGAGGCCCATAGAACAGGGGGGGCAGCAGGAGAGGCAGAAACAGTAAATACAGAGAGGACCCGCGAGGCCGAAAGGACATTGGAACCAGAGCCATGACTGAGCGAGCCGGTTGCACCAGACCAAACGTCCCCATCACAGCCAGTATCCTTGGAACACGAGCCAGAATCTGAACCCCAGACCAGGGAACACCCCAGGCCGCAACGCACACATAGGCCGCCAGCGTTCCTTGAGGACTATGAATGCGACCTCCCAGGCAGGACTGGAACTTAGAGGGGAGGGGTGTTATGTACTGTTTTGAATAGGATCCAAAATGCAGCAGTCTGACTGGTCCTAGAACAATAGGATCCAAAATGCAGCTGTCTGATTGGTCCTAGAACAATGCAGCAGTATGATTGGTCTGCAGGAGCCACCCAATCCAGCTCCAGATGGAAGTGAATCCACAACCTGATTGGCCTACAGGAGAACTCCAGAATTAGCCAATCACGTGCAGCCTATTGTGTAAATAATGTCTATAAAGCAGATACTTTGAGGGGACTTCCATTCCCCCTCACCACTATGAGCTGAATAAAGAGCATGAAATCCACTCTTGACTCTGAGTAGATTTCAACAAGGAAGACTGATTCTCCTGTCACGGAAGTAGTAATCCTCCCATAGGGAAAAAGCAATGTTAAGTGGTCTCTAGAGCTGGTGTCAATGACTAAGACAGGGGTCAGACCTTGTGAGGGGCCAGGCTATATTTTGGAGAGGGGAAAAAGGAACAAATTCCTATGCCCCACAAATAGTCCAGAGATGCATTTTAAATAAAAGGACACATTCTGCTCAGGCAAAAACACGCTGATTCCCAGACCGTCCACGGGCCGGATTTAGAAGGTGATTGTTCCAGATCTGGCCCCCGGGCCTTTGTTTGTTTACCCATGGACTAAGAAGTGTACCTGGTTAGAATCAAACACTCACACAGCATGGAGCCAGCAGTCTCGACAAACTACACAAACAAGGCTATGTTCTCAATCACATTGAACCGGTCAAGTGGAAGGTACTTAGCAATGTGCAAAGCAGCAGTTGAGGAAGACATTGTTGGTTCAGCTTCAGTTTAACTCAAAGGCTATTAGTGCAGCCCAGCAGTGGGATGAGCCAATGGCAGTGAAGCAATGAAATGGGGTATAGGGATGTAAGGTTGAGGTAGAAAGTAAAAATATGTACAGTGGTGCCCCGCAAGACGAATGCCTCGTAAGACGGAAAACCCGCTAGACGAAAGGGTTTTCCGTCGCGGAGGCGCTTCGCAAGACAAAGTTCCCTATGTGCTTGCTTCGCAAGAAGAAAACGTCTTGTGAAGCTCGCCATTTTTTTATCGCTTTCCCCCCTTTTTTCAAAGTGGCTAAGCTGTTAATAGCCTTTTAACAGCTTAGCCACTAAGCCCGCTTAGCCACTAATAGCGCTAAATCGCTAATAGCGCTAATCCGCTTAGCCGCCAATGGGGTTGCTTCGCAAAACGAAAAAACCGCTAGAAGAAAAGAATTGCGGAATGGATTCTTTTCGTCTTGCGAGGCACCACTGTATGTGGAAGTAAAGGACAAAGCCATTTCCCTTCCCTGGAGAAATGAAGATGCGGGCTGGACACAAGTCCACCCCATGGATGGGGGTGTGGCTAGCCCTCACGTCATAGGGAGTCCCTTCCATGTCTCGCCCAGGCCAACCAATCTGGCCAGCCAGGTGGAGTTGCGTGCTCTATTTAAGCAGGCTGCGGGAGGAGACACCCCCCTTTTTTCTGGTTCCCGCTCATGCAGTTCTCCCTCCCTCCCTCCCTCCCTCCCTCCCAAGATTAGCTCTTAATCCTTTGATCTTGCTATGGACCTTGGTTGGTCGCCTGATGAAGAGGCCTGGTAGGATTTTTTTCCACTTGGCAAATTGGCACCAGCCATTTGCTTTTTCGCCTACCTCGTAGCAAATTGTCACAACTCTGTAAGGTTGGGGGGTTAGGCATTGGAGTATTTGGTTGGAGGTGAGAGGAGGTAGTGGCCATCACCTACTCCTCCGAGTTGGTTCTTCTACTTCCATTGTTGGGGAGCAAGAGTCTGTGGCTTTCTTATGAGTCTGGGAGTCTGTGGAAATGTTTTCCTACAAGCGCTAACTGCCTGTAGTTTCTCAATTAAATTTATTTTGGTGTGCAGTTCCTTCAGGAGGTGGATAGAAGGCCAACTTAAAGCCTACTTTACTTCTCGCAAGGTATGAATGAATGAATTTATTAATACGGTCACAGACCAGCTTCAACACACACAATATCACAGATCATAAAAAATATCAGAAATACAAGGGACAATATGCAATAACAAGAATTTAAATATAAAAATTAAAATTAATTGTTAGCGTGCCCCCTGTAATTAACATTTAGGGGATTGGACATTATTGCTTCCTGCGATTGATTGCAGACACACAGAATTTAGCTACATTTAATGTAGTCTTGGGCTTCTTGTCCTCTAGCAGTAGTTTTAGACTATGGTATTCTGATTCTTTCCTAGACTTTTGCAAAACAGGTGTAATAAAAGTCAAACGTATATCCTCATAAAGACGACAACATAATAGTACATGTGAAGCAGTTTCAACTTCCAACGAGCCTCAAGGACAGACCCGTGCTGTGTATGGTTTACCCTCAAATCTGCCCTGAAGTAAGGCAGAAGGGAGAACGTTAAATCTGGCGAGGGTAAAAGACCGTCTCTATTTGGGTATCTGAAGACCTGACAGATAGTTAGCTGGAGAGAAACCTCTCCCATGGTCCCTTATTGCTGGATGTTTGATCATTTTGCTCATGTGGCATTGTAATTCTACGTCCCAGATACGCTGGCGGATTGTAGTCCTAGCTTTCTCGAAGCCTGTTGCTATCAGGGTCTGCTGTGGGATCCCTAAGCCTTTGAGCTTTTCCAGCAGTGTAGCTTTCCATCTGGATTGGTAGGTATCTAATAAGGTTAAAGGTGCCAGCCCAACCGGGAAGAAAATAAGCTTTAGCCAATAATGGATCTTCAGTATCCATATCCAAGTACTGATAGGAATTTGCCCAACCTCCAAACGGACCGCTATGTTGAATACGCAAGAGGGGATCCCCAGCAGGCAGCGGAAAAACTTAGTTTGGAATGCCTCTAAGAGAGTAAGGTTTTTAAAGCTGCAGATCTGGGATCCATATAACAATTGTGATAGTATTTTGGCAGCAAAGACCTGGGAGGCTGCCGGTATGTATTGGCCCCCACTCCCATAAAAGAATCTTATTAACGTTTTGGTAGATCTTTCTGCATTTGCAATAGTGTTATTAATCTGAAAGCACCAGGAGCCCCTTTCCTGGAAGGTTACACCCAGGTGTTTAAAGGTTGCTACCTGTTCTATTGAGCGATTGTCTATTCTCCATTTGTGCCTCCTCCTTTTTTTAGAGAACACCATGACTTTGGATTTGTTGTAGTTAATTGTTAGTTGTTCAATGCTGCAGTATTTGGTAAAAGATCTCAGAAGTTTTCTTAGTCCAACACAAGAAAAAGAAATTAAAACTGTGTCATCCGCATATAAAAGGACCGGGAGGAGCGTACCAGCCAATTTGGGGGGATGGGCATTTTCTTTCTCCATATTTCCTACTAGCGAGTTGATATAGAAGTTAAATAAAGTAGGCGCAAGGACACACCCTTGCCTAACCCCCTGGTGGATTTGGATTTCCTTGGATAGGTGGCCCTGTCAGTCACACCTTACCCGGATCCTTGTATTTTCATATAGACTGTGGATGAGATACAGTAGGCGTTTGTTAATATTTGCGGCACTTAGCTTTCCCCAAAGCCTGTCCCTTGGTATTAAATCAAAAGCAGATTTGAAATCTATGAAGGCCACGTATAGGGAACCTCCTTTTCTTGATGTATATTTCTCCGCAAGATGTTGGAGAACAAGGCCCTGGTCTAAGGTTGACCAATTTGCCCTAAAACCCGCCTGTGCTTCTGAAAGAATATGGTTTTGATCCAACCAGTCCACTAATTTATCGCATAGGTGGGCAGCGTACAATTTGCTAATGATGCTTAGGAGGATAATTGGCCTGTAATTAGCCGGATCTGATCGGCTCCCTTTCTTGAATAAAGGGATGATGATTGCTAGTCTCCAGTCCTCAGGGATAGTGGCCGATTGATCTATGCTGGTGAATAGGGCAGCTAGCACAGGGGCCCACCATTCAACATTAGCCTTAAGGAGTTCCGGTGTAATATTGTCTACGTTGGGTGCTTTTCCAGGTTTAAGGGATTGGATGAGCCTATAGATCTCTTCAGTTGCTACTGGGGGCCATTTGGCGCCAATATCACTTGAGGCGGGGGGCATGGCCTGCAGATGTTGATTTGATGTATATAAAGATGTGAAGTAAGCCTCCCAAGTCCCAACTGGTATAGTATAATCAATTTCAATCGGGGAGTCTTGCCAACTTTTCGCAACTATTTTCCAAAAAGTGGCTGAGTCTTTCCTTCGAGAGGCCTCTAATAAACGTTGCCACTCCCCCTTTTGGGCCTGAAGCTTTTTCTTTTTAATCAGATCTTTATATTTACGTTTGGCTTCAAACCATTCCGCAGGAAGCAGGGGTAAGTTCGCTGATTTGTAGTTCCTGTACTTATCCAACAAAGAACGCTTCATAGCAATACATTCCTGATCAAACCAGGGATTGGATTTGTTGAGGAATAAAGATTGGCGCGATGTCTTTTTTTGGGTCAGGTGGGGTTGCAAAAGTGAAATCAGATCCTGGAACAAGATTATTCTAGATTCAGAACGTGGTGAGTTTAAGAGATTATCTCTTCTCATGAGGAATATGTCCGAGTATAGCCTTTCAGATGTTTCAGCATTCAGCTTTTCGGACCATCTAATACGCGAGTATCTCAGCTCCATGTTGGAGGACCTGGGAGCTTCAAGTTTAACATTGCAAAATAAGTCTTTTCTTGCATCCAGGAGGAGGCAGAGCGGTAGGTGATCACTATCAACCCTCTCCTCCACTTTGCACTCAAGGGCTCTATTTAGGAGATTAAATGATACCATAACATAGTCGATAGTGGAAGCTCCTGCATTTGATATAAAAGTAAATTCTCCACAAGTCTCCCCATTCTTGTGCCCATTTAGTTTGACCAGGTCCAGCTTGTTAGAAAGACGCAATAGGCACAGACCTGCATAATTACATCCCTTTTCTTTTGAGAGTCTGGTGGGTATAAGATGGTTTTCTTCCACGATGGGTGGCGAGTCGTGGAAGTGTGCATATAGTGCTTCGTCAGACTGGCCAATTCTGGCATTAAGATCACCAGCCACTAGCACTGAAGCTGCAGGGGTTTGAGTCATCAAACCATCAATGTATGTTTCCAGCTCATGCCAGGTGTTTTTAATCAGCTGCTTGCCTCTTTGAGGGGGAAGATATACATTAATCAGTAGCAGGGTGAAGAATCTACTTTTCACTAGTAAGGCCATAGCCAGGTGTTTCAGTGTCTCTAATTTTACTAAGGACGCCCTCAACCTTGTAGATATTAAAATGCCTAGGCCACCCTTGACTCTCCCCCCTTTAGTGCTTGGGGATCCTGTAAGGGACATTGAGGAAAAGCCGTTAACTTCTAGGTCCCCTGTGAGCCATGTCTCCTGTGAAAATACTATGTCGTACCCTTGGATAAATTTAGCAAAGGATGGATCAGCTGTCTTTTTTTGCCATCCAGCGATATTCCATGATAAAAAGCTAAGGTTGGCTTTACCAAGATCCACTCCTTGTCAATTATCTTCCAAGGTACTGTTGGAGTTTACCATTTCACGTGGCAGCCGACTATCATCCTTACATGGAGAGCTGCCCAGGTATTCTATGGTGTCAGATGGTAAATGTAGAGTGCTCACATTGGTAGACACTGGGCCTTTGCTATGCAAGGCCTCCTCCTGGGGGTACTCTACCTGGTTGTATCCTAATTCCGCTTCATCTAAATATCTCATTTTGGACCAGAAGCCTGGTGAGGTTTCCTTAGGCATTTTTCCTTATAGGGAGTGATGCATTATTCTCCTTTGTGAGTTGTACTTTCTTGATTGCAGGTAGATTAATCTCTGCTTTTACCTGAAGGTTATGTGATCGACGAGCCGCTGAATCGAGTTCTTGTGAGATGATCGTTTTGGGAGGGCTCTTACTCTTTCTTTGGACATCTGCCTTGTTTTCCTTATAAAAATCTTTCCTAGCCAGCTTATTTCTTAGCGTTTCTAATCTTTCTAGGATTTCAGCTTGTATTAAAGGTGGGAATGTCCAGAATTGACTAATTAAGGTATTTTCTACAAAGGAGAAGTTGTGTGTAGGGGTATCCAGTTCGTGAGGCGACTGGTGGTTATTCTGATAATCAGCTTTATTGTTTTCCACCACCTTTGAATAGATGTCTTTCTTATTTTATTTGATAAGGTGCGAGGGGGGGGGCGGGCACTTCGAATAGGCGAGTCACTGTCAGGCCCACCCTTTGCAGCTTCTCCTTATTAATTAATATTTGTTTTGCGGACGAGTCATCTTTAAATGTCAGCATCACTAGATTATACTTATTGTCATTTGGGAGAAAATCTGCCTTGATAACGTTACCTTGTAGTAGGAGGCCTCTGAGTACTAAGTCGACTTTTTAAAATATATACGTTCTTTGTTGGTCCAGTGAATGTAATTCTGTACGGTTGTACATAGGGCAAATAACCAATCTGCTTCTGTTAAGGATCAGCGTTTGATTGTTCTGAGTTATCTTATTGTGAATGGGGGTGATAATCTCCACAGTAGCAGAGGAGGTTTGCCGGTCTTTATCTAATTGTTCGTTCCGATCTTTCATTGATTGAGGGTTAGGGTGTTGTGAAATGCTTGTCACTTTAGGTTGCTGGATAATGCTCTGTATTGGAGTCACGGGTTTAGTATTCTTTATATTTGGTTCCTTTATTGTGGGATTCTCCAGGAGCTTGAATAACTTAGAAAAATTCAATTTCTTAGTTCGTGTATGACTCTTAGTCCGCCTTCCCACTTTTATGTTTTTAGACTTCTTCTTGTGAAGTAGGTGTATTCTTTGGTGGTGATGCTTCTTTTTAGGTGAGGGGTGTGTGACTCGACTGTTGATAGACATAGGAGTGGCCCTCTTTGGGACCTTCTCTGACCTACTAGGCTCTGTTGGAATTTCAGCCGCTGGATTAGGGGTGTGTGAGATTGCTCCCTTCCTGATGAGCTCTGTCAGGCTTACTAGCAAACCCACGCATTCCGTAAGAAAGTTCCTGATTGGTCTTAATTCTTTACTGATGTGCATTTGGCATTCATTCATCATTTCATTGAAAAGCCCAATCAGGATACAGATATTGCTATCTGTGTCCCAGCAGGCTCCTTTTAGCTGACTTGGATTTTCCTCTGTTCTCGTCGCACTTGAGGGTTCCATCCTAGCCTTTTCACTGGGGCTGGCTGCATTGACTGATCCATCTAGTGTGACTTCCAAGCGTTTCAAATTTAGTTCTTGGTCATGTTCTACGAGGGTGTCGGTAGCACTAGATTGGGAGACTATCTGAGCCATCTCCATTGCCAGACTGATCCCCTCTCTCTCCTCACCAATATCAGGTTCCTTCCCATACCATGTTCGGTCAATAGACCAATCGTGAAGGAGTGGGGACTCGGAGCATATGGGCGTTTTTGTTTTAGGCTTAAAATAATGCAAAATTTTCGTCTGCGAGGTTGCTGGTGGTGATTCTGCCCTCTGCGTAGGGGAGACCCCCAGAGCTTTACATTTCTGTCTGGTGAGCACCATCTCCGTGGAGTATACGGAGGTATGGAGGTATGTGGGATATGTGGATGTGAAGATAGCACCACTTCGTCCCAATTAGACAAGCTGGAATTAACACTCCTCTCATTAGATAATGCTCTCCCCAGAAGCTCCATGTCTAGTTAATTAATTAGAAGTGGCTGTGGTCCACTGCGAGTCAGACTTTCCAACAGTTCATGAACTAGCGGTCAGAGATAGAGGGGGGTAGATGGAATAGATTTTTACAGCGGCATTACTTACAACAACCGTGGCAGATGCAACGTTGAGGGGAGGAGGGCAATGAAATCCTATCGGGCTTGAACCGCTGTCTTACTTGCTGAAGAAACTGTGTAAAGATACTTTCCGACGGCGTTGAAAGTCCTCTGGTGATGCTAACATTAATTTAATGCTCCCACTGTGCCCCGTCAGCTGCGTGGAGTTCCAAAATGTAGGTAAAGCTCAGTACTCTCTCTTCCTCTCTTCCTCTCTCTTCCACTCTCCTCTAATATAGTTGCACTTGGAAAGATGTTTCGTTGCGGTAGGCAGACCTCCAGCAGCCGAATGCCAATAAGATAAGGAGGTAATAAATCACTCAGGCTGCAGTCGAAGTCAGTGAAAGCTAAAGCTAAAACATCAGAGGGCAGTGAGGGGCTGCTGCTCCCTCGACAGATTGAGCAGTAAAACAATAAAACAATAAACTAAAAGCAAAGAGAAGCGAGGAGGTGATAAAACAGCTGGTAGACATTAAAACTGAGAGTTTAAAACCAAGAAGTGGCTAAAAACTACTTTAAAACTTAACTAAAAGCAGAAGACTCTGACTAGGCTGCTGTCTCCGTCGCCATCTTTGGATGTGAGGGCGATCTGGCTGCGACATCTGCCACCCCATTGATCGCCAGGGTTGATTCGGCTGATCTGGCTGGCTAGGCGGGTGTCCCCTTCCTCCCTCACCGCTCCATGTGCGTCCCTCCCGAAGCTGCACACTCGGTGGAAGAGGACGACCATCCCAGATAGAAGGAGTGTACCGTTCTTCGGTCAAGGGTATACGATAGCTGCGCTCCCCTGCTAGAACCTCCAAACAAGTTCTCGCAAGGTAGGCTTCCCCAGTAATATCAGAATTAGAAACCTTAGACTATATTTTCCACATAGAATTTGTTTTCCCTGATGAAATTCATGGTTCCTATCTTATAAATTATAAATATGCCCTACCGAAATCCTCCCCCCCCCCTTTTTAATCTTGCACCATTTGTATTCTCCTAATGCAATGCGTATAGAAACATACAATCTTCCAGATATTATTGTTTTATGCAGCAGGACTCCTGAAAGTCTTTCATTTTATTGGTGTTTTTTTAAAAAATGATGATGGGTTTTTATTGGAAAACAGGGTGCATTTACCATGAGCCATTGCCTTTGCTTTTGTTTTACGTGGTTTCTAACTTGGTTGGAAAAAGCACATATTTTTTCTCATCTTCCAGGCCCCAGAAAAAAGCACTGCTGAGGTGGTAAAACTAGGCATTGCTCAGGGTTATAGACAGGTACCAGGGTTCTGAAATTTCATTCCTCTTTGTTCCAATTGCATCACGTTGCTGGCAAAGAGTGAAGATACTTGGAGTCATCTGATCTGCTTGCCTTTAGCCACGTTGCCTTTAACTGAATAAAGCTAGATGTTTACACCCACTTCACTACCCATCTTCAGTAACAACATTATCTATATGCATTATATTTCTCTATTAACTGGAAACCTTTTATATTTTCTGATACCTGAACCATTTTTAACAATGTATATTTTATTGGCTTTTATAAATGTATAACAAACAACAACAAAAACACTAAGCAGCTACACAAAATCAAAATACGTCACCCTTTCTGCAGTCTCTCCAGCTACCATAATAATAATAATAATAATAATAACAATAATAACAACAACAATAATAATAATAATAATAATAATAATAATAATAATTTATTATTTATACCCCGCCCATCTGGCTGGGCCTCCTCAGCCACTCTGGGCGGCTTCCAAAAGAACATTAAAATACTGTGATACATCAAACATTAAAAGCTTCCCTAAACAGGGCTGCCTTCAGATGTCTTCTAAAAGTCTGGTAGTTGCGTGGCAAGTCCCCTCCCCCCATGTGAAATAAAGACACAGACACTTTAATTAAGGTTAATGGGCGTAAAAGGCCACAACTTTATTGATTAAAGAACTGAAGGTATTGGCCTTAGGCATTGGCTCCTATTGACTACCCAGCATGGTGACCGGGAAGGGTTGCACACAAGCCGTGGGGGTCCTGTTGAAGTACGCCAACTAGGATCCCACGGGTGTCACCGCTCGGGGGCGTGCCGGAGGCCCTACCTTCCAGGTTGCGGACAAGGCCACGCCCCCCGGAGTCCTCTAACGGACTACCCCTTCCATTGGGGGAAGGTGATGGCAGTTCCTTCCCCCCGTCCATTTGCATAACAATTAACCCCTGCCAATGCCTAACCGCCACTCGAGCAGAGCTCTCCGCCAATACCTTCAACCCTGTAACCAACTCCTAATCCCTGCTACAATGTCCCCCAACCACATATCATTACCAGCATCTGACAGATGCACGCCATCCCATCTGTAGAGGGCCTCGTTGCTGTACTGGATGCCTGGGTGATCTATGATGCACCCCCCCAGAGCCGCCACTCTACGTTCCACTGCCCGCTCCAAGACCTTTCTTGCCTTATTGATCCCCACCGGGCTCACACAATCTCTCCATGTCCTCCTCTCAAGCAACGAGGACCACAAGATAGTAATGTTAGGGTAAACCGCCAACAAATCCGCAAAGTCGTCAAAAATATTCCATCTTAGATCAATAGCTTTGCGGTATGCCAGGTCATTTTCCCCCAATTGTACAACCAGGGCGTCGGGTGGCCCCTGAGCGGCAGCTCTCGTCATCACTACTGGCTTGAATTCGCTCCAACGTATCCCTCTACGCGCTATCCAGGCCAGTTCCACATTTCCGGGCAGGTTCAGATTTTGCCCCAACCCAGAGCTCTTGGCACACATCCTAGCCCAATGCACTATGCTGTGGCCCACCAACCAAATGCGCACTTTCTTGCATTCTGTAAGGCAAATAGATAAAGAAACCAAGGTCAGGCATACCCATGCTAGTCAAAGATTCTTCCTGACGTAAACTCTGTACGCATTAGATTTCCACCTCCCCAAATCTTTTATCCTTTCCGTGGAGAGCCCCAGGTGCACCGCGGTGGTGGCCGCCCCAATCCGAAAGGAGTGGGCTGCGAATTCAGCCGCGGGCAGTCCGCAAGCTGTTAATGCCATGCGCATCACGCGCGTGAATTGGTGTCTGGCTAGAAGGGATCCATCCACATGTATAAGTAGGGGGCCAGGGCCATTGGGTCTTAAATAGAGGAAACGCCTCGTGTCCCTAACCGGACAGGGCCCCTTGCCCCGCGCTGCTGGTAATCGGAGGAGAGCCCCCTTTCCTTGTTGATCTGTCTTGGAGCTGCACACCTGAACGAAGAGGTCAGACTCGGAGAGGGTCGGATCGCTTAACATAATGCCCCTTTGGGAATGGGCGACTCCCCTCTCACAAACTACCTCACTCACTCGTAAGGCACCAAAGAAGGTGATGGAGTAAGCGGCCGAGAATAGGCGAGCTTCATATTTTGACCAGCTCGCAAAGTTTATATTTCTCTATTAACTGGAAACCTTTTATATTTTCTGATACCTGAACCATTTTTAACAATGTATATTTTATTGGCTTTTATAAATGTATAACAAACAACAACAAAAACACTAAGCAGCTACACAAAATCAAAATACATCACCCTTTCTGCAGTCTCTCCAGCTACCATAATAATAATAATAATAATAATAATAATAATAATAATAATTTATTATTTATACCCCGCCCATCTGGCTGGGCCTCCCCAGCCACTCTGAGCGGCTTCCAAAAGAACATTAAAATACTGTGATACATCAAACATTAAAAGCTTCCCTAAACAGGGCTGCCTTCAGATGTCTTCTAAAAGTCTGGTAGTTGTTGTTCTCTTTGACATCTGGTGGGAGGGCATTCCACAGGGAGGGTGCCACTGTTGAATGGTTACTTTAAATGTAAAAGTTCATCATTGTTCCACCTAATGTGTATGTCTTTAAGGGGCCAGAGCAAGATAACGAGACCCAGCTTTACAGCTGTGAAACATAGCAGGTGCTGCTGAGTTGCGTTGATTAAGGTGTGTCAGCATTTGCATGTAGTATATAAGGAGCAGCACCTAGCTCTCCCATTACCCTGGGGGTTGGGTTGGTGGTTGGGTCTGGTTTGTTGTTAATGAATTTAGTGTATAAGGAGTTTTTGTTTTTTCGTCATTAAAACCTTAAGTTATTTTTGAGTCCCTTTCTTTTTAATGCATGATCTCCCCAGCAAGCTCTCTGCAGCGCTACCATACTGCAAATAACCAACATCTTTGGTTATGGGCCCAGCTGCTGAGTGGATGACTGCATATTTTTGGACTCTGAGAAAGGTTTGAAAACTCCTTCTCCTGTTAGTGTAGCTTTTGTGGGTCTGGAAGATTTCCAGAATGGTTGACCGGGTTCCTGAAGCCGAGAAGGCTCTGGTCTTCCCACAGCTAACAGATGAGAACTATAGTTTATGGTCTTTTCGGGTGGAGGTGCTTTTGACCTCTAGGGAAGTATGGACCTATGTGACTGATGACCCTCCTGACCCTGTAACTAATGCTTGGTCGAAAGGAGATGCGAAAGCCAGGGCGATAATTAATTTGGCAGTCAGCGACCAGCAAGTAGTCTATATAAGGAATAAGAAAACTGCCAAAAAAATGTGGGACAGTCTTGCAGCAGTGCATGTTAGAAAAGAGTCAGCGTCTGCATTGACGTTTTTCAAGCAGTTGTACAAGACTAAGTTGCAGCCTGGTGGTGATTTGGCAGCACACTTGAGACATCTGGAGGCAATATGCGGCGAATTAATTCGAAGGGACATGGACATACCTGATATTCAGTATGTTTTTATCATTCTTTGGTCCCTTAACGAGGACTTTGATGGCATAGCTAGCCAGATATCTGCCGTTCCACCAGCACAATTAACTGTGGAAGGGGTAACGGCAAGATTAATGGGCGAGTTGGATAGAAGGGAGGCTTGTGCCATAAGCACTCCTATTTCCAGAAAGAATGAAGAACGCCATATGCAAACTTGTGGTGATACAACTGCATTTAAAGCTGCAAAGCGTTGTTGGTTCTGCAATAAGCAAGGACATTTTGCAAAGGACTGCAGATCCAAAAGAAAGCAAAGTACTCCTAAGCCTGTTTCTGCTCGTCAGTCACGGTTGTCATCTCAGCAGCTAACATCGCACCGTAAAGACAGAAATGAGCCGCGAGCTTTTCATGCTCGGACTGCAGATCATAAAAGAATTAAAGTGGAATTCTTTTATTGTGGACTCAGGAGCTTCTCACCATGTTTGCAACAATCGAAGCTTGTTTATTTCTTTCGAAGAGGAAATTTGTAATGTACATTTAGCCAATTCACAAGTCTTGCAGTCACTTGGCAGAGGTACTGTTAAACTCTTTAAATATTACAATAGCGAACTGCATTTACTGCCCATCAGTGGACAATTTATTATCAGTAAGGTGTTTTGCTCGTCAAGGCATAAGTGTGTGTTTCTTAAATTCAATGTGTGAGTTTTTTGAAGGGAACAAACGTCTATTGTATGCCCGGGACTCTGATGGTTTATATAGACTGTATTTTCGCACCTACTCCCAATCGCCTATAAACTGCAGAGCAGCACAGTCAAGCCAGGGGTTGAGGAATGTAAAGCCTCATTCCGGGTGTGTCCACGAGGTGCACAGAATTCTGGGACACTTGAATTTTGCTGATGTAATTAAGAGAAAGAATATTGTTAATGGCCTCAACTTAAAGCCATGTAAATTCTTTATGCAATGTTTATCCTGTTGCAAGAATAAGATTAAGGTTGCACGCAAGGGTAGGTGCTCAGATAGGAAAGTAACTGAGCCATTTGAGCGTGTACATTGTGACTTAGTTGGGCCACTCCCACCATCATTAGGAGGTTCAAAGTACTGGCTCACCCTCATAGACCAGTATAGTAGATATTGTTGGACTTATGCAATAGCTGAGAAGTCCCAAGCATTTGAGAAGTACAAAGTTTTTTGCAACTGGGTAAAAACGCACTTTAACAAACCAATTAAGAACCTGTTTTCTGACCGGGGCGGGGAATTTGTTTCTGAGGATTTTGAGAAATTCCTGGAAGCGCAGGGGACTACTCATGAGTTATCTTGCCCCCGAAGTCCCTGGCAAATGGGCTTGTTGAAGTTGTGCAGCGTGATCTGCAAGCAGGGGTCAAAACTTATCTGCACGATGCTAATCTGCCCAAAGACTTTTGGGCTGAAGCGCTTAATGCATTTTGTTATGTTAGAAATCGCAGTTATCATTCTGGTTTAGATGTCACCCCCTATGAGAAGCTGTTTAAAAAATGCCCTAATCTGAAATACCTACGCATTTGGGGTTCAGATGTAATTATGCATTACCCCGCTAAGCAGAAACTGGGTAAGCGTAGTGTTCAGGGAAAATTAATGGGCTACCAGCAGGGGACGTACAGAATTTACATACCAGCAACTGGCAAATTTCATATTACCAGAAGCATGATACAAACTGTAAATTGGAATGGAGTTGCTGTTTTCCAAGATACTGACGGTATAGATAGTACTGAGGAAGAAGAGGAAGAAGCAGCAGCAGCAGCAGGAAATGGTGATTCTGAATTAATGGAAAAAGACAAAAAGCCTGTTGAATCTGATAATTTGTTTGATGATTTAAAGTCACAGGCACCTGAGGGGAGGTTAGATTCTCTTGATTTTTCTGACCGTGAGCTTAGCCTACAGGCACCTCTTCAGTCTGACAATGATGATTTACAACCTGAAACTAGTGGTTCCCTTAGTCCTATTAAGTCTGAGGAGTCTGACTCTCCTTCCGGACTGAGACGTTCAGATAGAAAGAGGCAGAAGCCACAACAATTTGCAGATGAACATTTAATACTGTGTATGCCAATAAGGCGGTTTTTGAGCCAAAAAGCTACAATGATGTTCAGAATTTACCTAAGCACCAAGCTGTAAATTGGTATAAAGCTATGAACTCCGAGATAGCTTCTTTAAAAGAGCATAACACTTGGTCTCTTGTACCACAAACCCCAGATATGAGACTTATTGATTAAAAATGGGTTTATAGAATTAAAATGAATGACAAAAATGAAGTTGTAAGGTACAAAGCAAGATTAGTTGCTAGGGGATTTCAACAAATTCCAGGCGAAGATTATGATTTGTGTTATTCACCAAGTGTAAAATATGAAACAGTTAAGCTTTTGTTAAAAGATGCATCACAACGTGGACATTCTGTTTATCACCTAGATATAAAAACTGCATATTTGTTTGCAGATTTAAAAGAACAAATTTTTATGCGTGTCCCTGAAGGAATTGCTGGATATTGGTTTTTCACAAGGAAAGGCAGACAATTGTGTGTTTATAAAGGAAAGGGCAAACTCTGTAACAAAGATATGTGTGTATGTAGATGACGTGTTAATTACTACAAAAACTAAACAGGAATATGAAGAGGTAGTTTCACAGTTACAGAAGAAATTTGATGTGGTGGAATTAGGCATAGCTAAAAATTACTTATCCATGCAAATTGAGAAAGGCAAAAATGGATCTTTTCTGGTTCATCAAACTGCAAAAATTGATGATCTTGTTGAAATGCTACGTTTAGAAAATGCAAATGGGAAGGAAACGCCTATGGTGTGTGGTTTCACCTTTACAGGTGAAGATAAGCCATTCCCTAACAAAACTTTGTATCGTTCTGCTATAGGCAAGCTAAATTTCATTCAAAGAATCTCAAGACCAGATATAACTTATGCTTTTCACTTTCTGGCAAAATTTGTGGAAAAGCCTACTACACAATGTTTCTCTGCTCTTAAGAGAGTTGTAATGTACCTTAAACATACCAAACATTATAGGTTGCAGTTTACGTCAAGTATTGACAAAGGTTTTGAAATTTTCTGCGATGCATCTCATGCAGTGGAACAAAATAATTGCAGGGGTGTGTCTCGTATGGTGTTTTGTTATAACGGTTGTCCATTTGAATGGAAGTCCCAGACACAAACCATTATTTGTTTCTCCACAACAGAGAGTGAATTATGTGCATGCGTTCAGGCCACTCGTGATGTAGAATGGTATCTGCAAGTATTTGCAGACCTACAGATGCAAGTAACGCTACCAGTAAAAGTTTACCTTGATTCCCAGAGCGGACTCGCTATCCTGTGTTCAGAGACCAATACGCAGCGCACTAGAGTCTTAAGATTACGTTTGCAGTTTGTAAAGAAACTAATTGCTGACAAAATGATTGTATTTGAATATGTCCCAGGTGATAATCAAATTGCGGACATTTTTACAAAAGCACTTCCAAAGGTTACACATGAAAAACATGTACAAAGTATGCTTTATGTTTTTGTTCCACAATGATGAACCGCAGGGGAAATGTTGAATGGTTACTTTAAATGTAAAGGTTCATCATTGTTCCACCTAATGTGTATGTCTTTAAGGGGCCAGAGCAAGGGCCAGAGCAAGATAACGAGACCCAGCTTTACAGCTGTGAAACATAGCAGGTGCTGCTGAGTTGCGTTGATTAAGGTGTGTCAGCATTTGCATGTAGTATATAAGGAGCAGCACCTAGCTCTCCCATTACCCTGGGGGTTGGGTTCATGGTTGGGTCTGGTTTGTTGTTAATGTATTTAGTGTATAAGGAGTTTTTGTTTTTTCGTAATTAAAACCTTAAGTTATTTTTGAGTCCCTTTCTTTTTAATGCATGATCTCCCCAGCAAGCTCTCTGCAGCGCTACCATACTGCAAATAACCAACAGCCACTACCGAGAAGGCCCTCTGCCTGGTTCCCTGTAACTTGGCTTCTCGCAGTGAGGGAACCGCCCCTCGGTGCTGGACCTCAGTGTCCGGGTAGAACGATGGGGGTGGAGACGCTCCTTCAGGTATACTGGACCGAGGCCATTTAGGGCTTTAAAGGTCAGCACCAACACTTTGAATTGTGCTCGGAAACGTACTGGGAGCCAATGTAGGTCTTTCAAGACCGGTGTTATATGGTCTCGGCGGCCGCTCCCAGTCACCAGTCTGGCTGCTGCGTTCTGGATTAGTTATAGTTTCTGGGTCACCTTCAAAGGTAGCCCCACGTAGAGCGCATTGCAGTAGTCCAAGCGGGAGATAACTAGAGCATGCACCACTCTGTCAAGGCAGTCCACAGGCAGGTAGGGTCTCAGCCTGCGTACCAGGACACGGATTTAACCTGTGCCTCCATGGACAGCTGTGAGTCCAAAATGACTCCCAGGCTGCGCACCTGGTCCTTCAGGGGCACAGTTACCCCATTCAGGACAAGGGAATCCTCCACACCTGCCCGCCTCCTGTCCCCCAGAAACAGTACTTCTGTCTTGTCAGGATTCAATCTCAATCTGTTAGCCGCCATCCATCTTCCAACCGCCTCCAGATACTCACACAGGACCGTCACCGCCTTCACTGGTTCTGATTTGAGAGAGAGGTAGAGCTGGGTATCATCCGCATACTGATGAACACCCAGCCCAAACCCCCTGATGATCTCTCCCAGCGGCTGCATGTAGATGTTGAAAAGAATGGGGGAGAGGACTGAACCCTGAGGCACCCCACAAGTGAGAGCCCAGGGGTCTGAACACTCATCCCCCACCACCACTTTATGAACACGGCCCAGAAGGAAGGAGCGTAACAACTGTATGACAGTGCCCCCAGCTCCCAGCCCCTCAAGACGGTCCAGAAGGATGTTACGGTCGAGAGTATCAAACACCACTGAGAGATCCAGCATAACTAGGAAACAGCTCTCACCTTTGTCCCTAGCCCACCGGAGATCATCAACCAGTGCGACCAAGGCAGTTTCAGTCCTGTGATGAGGCCTGAATCCTGACTGGAAGGGATCCAAATAAGTATCCACATAAATATCCATATTTTTTCCGAACATTAGTTCTTCTTTCAGATTTCCAACCAAATTCTTCTACGTTATTTCACCAGCCTTGTTTGGAAGCATCCATCCAGCACGTGGTCACCTTCAACTAAAGCATCAAGCAGGTGACAACATTCAGATTTGTGGGGATTCTGCTGATAACACATTGCTTAGGTGCTTTTAGCTAGGATATGAAGTAAATGGTCACAGGAGGGCATAAAATGCACCCGTTGTTTCTTTCTTTTCAGCACTATAACATTATGGTTTATTTTCTCAGTTATATTCAATATCTATACATTTTCATACCTTTGGTCTCTTCCCCAAACATGTAATTTCCTCCACATTTGGAAAACCAATAATCTTGATGCATGATGCAAGTATAGAAAGTGTTCTCTCTTAAGAGACTTCTTAAACCATGTAAAATATAAAAGGAAACACAACTGTGGGGTAAAATCAATTTGTTCTATAGAACAAATTGGTCCTCAACCTGTGGGTCCCCAGATGTCATTGGACTACAACTTCCATCATCTCTGACCACAGATCATGCTGGCTATGAATGACGGGGATTGTAGTCCATCCATATGCCCTAAATCTGGAGCTAATAAAGAACAGGCTGCGCAGTGATCTGTTGGGGATCGTCTAATGTTGGCTTTTCTGCCTTGGATTGCATGGTAGACTAGACAACCTCCCAGAATCCCATCTCACACAACAAAACATACATGGTTCTACAGGGGTGGAATGTGGATTTATTGATAAATGTTTGAAGGCAAAGACCAACAATACAAGCATGTGAGAAAAACGCCTTAAAATGAAATTACGAAAATGAAATAACAAGGCTTGTAATTGCAACACTTTGCTGCCACTCTGAAATGGCTGTAGATGTGCAACAATCACGCCCCCTTGCCTAAAGAGAACCCTGCAATTTGAAAACTGATTGAAGAAATGTCCTGGGCTGTGGTGCAGTTGCACATGACATAAAAGCAAATGATAAGCACCACACTGTTACATGTCCCATTAGCTGCTGTGCAGAAGTACAGTGGTACATCGGGTTAAGTACTTAATTTGTTCCAGAGGTCCGTTCCTAACCTGAAACTGTTCTTAACCTGAAGCACCACTTTAGCTAATGGGGCCTCTTGCTGCTGCCCCGCCACCAGAGCACGATTTCTGTTCTCAACCTGAAGCAAAGTTCTTAACCCGAGGTACTATTTCTGGGTTAGCGAAGTCTGTGACCTGAAGCGTATGTAACCTCAAGCGTATGTAACCCGAGGTACCACTGTACAAAACATCTTAAGCAAACAAAACAAAGGATAAAAAAGAGAAAAGACAAGAATAACACCCAAACTCCAAAGAGCCCAATGAGAACTGAGCATTTCAGTACGCCCAGAATGTTGTTTGTCAGTTGAACTAGAAAGATGTAAAGTGGGGCGGGGGGGGGGGTGAGAATGGCCTTCCTGAGGAAGAGCAGCTCTGCCAACGTTTTGTTGCTGGTCTCATTGGTGTATTTATAGACATGACAGCATGCTTCTTGCAAACATATGCAGATTCCTGGCTGTCCCAGGGGAATAGGGTGGGTTGTCATGAAAGGTACACCTCTGGAAATGCCCAGCTTTGCACAACTGTTAAAGGTTAAAGAGGTCAGTTTGAGACTAGATTATGTTTGTTCATGAAAGAGAGCATACAGAGAGTTCAATGTTACTTGAAGATTGGAAGCCCTTTTGTAGTTGCAGGACATCTTTCTACCGATCTACTGCAGTGGCAGAGAAGCTTTTCAGCCTGCGAAAATATTCTGGGGATGACGTCCAGTTGATGTCAGAGGCTGCTTACCCCCATATGAATCTCGCTAGCCAACTAAACTTTTTTTGTAGACTTACAGTCTCTCTGTAACTATTAACTATGCTAGGTGGTTAGATGTGAGGGGCTGGATACCTTCAGTGGTTGCAGTATATTTTTGGAACTGGAATGATTCTGAAATGGGACATTCCTAGCCCTATACTGTACAGAGGTTTGGGGATTCATATCTGGCGTCTTCTGCATGCAAAGCAGCATGCAGAAGCTATTATTTTTTTTTTCAGAAATGCTTTTGAGTGCAGATTCTTGAATTTGGACTGAGACCATCTTCATAGATAGTTTAGTTTAAATATTCCTCCAACATGTTGGGTCAATAGACTTGTCTATGACAGTCTCTCAACAATATGATAACCTTGTTATGTCACCTGGTTTTTCTCTGATTATCATTTTAATTATTTGAAAAACTTGTCTTCCACCGTCTTATATGATTTATCCATTAATTATGTGGTAAGGTTATATTTCTTAAAATATAACAACCCAAGGCAAATACAGAAGTAATAAGAGGTGCTGGGGAAATCATTCAGAAGTGCCAACCACAAGTCTGGAAATGACTGTGCACAACTTAGACATGCATTGACACACTGAATGGCCGTTCTGATAATAAGGAAAACATTGTGCATGCAGAGTAGCCCAAATGTGGGGATACAAGTTAAGTCCCAGAGAAGTCAAGAGCTGGTACAAGAAGATGGTTTGAGTTATGCACTGATCTTCAGAAGGGCTGTGAATGTGTTTAGTAACATTCCTTGCTGCAAAATGAATGCTGGGAGTGAGTGGAAGAGAGGTCCAGATAATCTACATGGAATGTCCATCCAATTGTCTGAATGATCTTTGAATTCCCATGTTATATGTGAGGTTTCTGAGAAATTCAAGCCTTCATTTGGATCCCTTCCTATGCTCTGCTGATGCAATTGTTCCTACGTATCGCCCCGAAGCTCAAGTGGCCCTGATGCAGTTGCCAGTGGACTAGGGCACTGCCGAGGCACAGACAATTGTAATTCACAGGGGCATGTTCTGTGTCAAGCGTCTACAATTTTGTGTCAGCGTGGTGCCAGCCATATTCCAAAATTGACTAGACTCTCTCCTCAAAGGAATTCCCGGCATCACCCCCTTCTTCTGTGATGTGTTGGTCACCGGGGCCACGCCGGGGGAGTTCGGGGACTGACTCTGCACCATCCTGCACCGTTTCCAGACTGCCAGCCTCAAGGTGAAGCTGGGCAAGTGTCTGCTAGGAGCTTAATTTATGCACAGCTTAATTTGTGCATATAGAAGTTTTTTAGGCTGAACTGTAGGCTGAACTGTCTTGGGTCAACATTTTTCAGCATTTTGAGATTGGGTTTCTCTTTTCAGCTTCTCCTGCTTAAGATGCCCCAAGGTGCTTGGTTGCTTTCACGTCAACAGGCACAAACTGCTACTACCTAAGTAAGAAATACAACCCTAAATAAAATACCACATAGAGGTCTTGAGAATAGCACATCCTATCATGCCATAACAAATGATAATTCACTATTCCTCTGTGTTACACTTATGCAGAAAAAATTAAGTATGAGTTCCAAAAGAAAAGGGAAGAAAAAAACAGAGTCAGCTGCCCAGATACTAGAATAGTTAAACCAAACCTATTTAATCAGTCCCACAAAATCTGCAGTTATATTTTTCTGAAACACAGTTATGAAAAACCAAAGAAGCTCCTGATCTGTTCCATTTTCCCTTGGTCCATTCCAGATACCCATCAATGCGGTTTTATATATTTGTTATTTAATTCATAAATTTCATACAGTTTTGAAAAGCCTCCACCCCGTCTTCGGCTCATGTGAGCCTGAGGCAGGGTGGGGGCTCTGTTAAACTGTTCCTGCCTCCCAGCTATACAGAACCCAGTGCCTCATTCGTGAGCCAGAGAGGCGTCAGGGCTTGCTTACCTGGGGGGCAGGAGCAGTATAATGCTCATGTTTTGTACTAAGCTTAGATCCTAGAATAATAGGCAAGTAGGATCCTAGAATGCAACAACTGATTGGCTTGCAGGAAAAGATCAATCGGGCTCCAGGAGGGAAGCAGAATCAGCCAATCAGATGGGACTCATTGTGTAAATAATGTATATAAAAGCCTGAGGTTTGGGGGGCAATTCACTCACTGTTTTACAAGCTGCAATAAAGAGCATGAAATCACTACAAGACTCCAAGTATATTTCACTGGTGACCAGGATGGCATCCTGCTGATCTGTCTGCTACGCACTGCACACAGCCGCCACAGGCAGCACAGCATTGCACCACACATTCAGGCTACAGCTCCAGGACCCAGAATGGCGACAGACAACAGCTTCATGCAGTTCAGCCCATACTCAGGAGACTGGGAAGAATATGCCACCCGCTTCCAGTTCCTCCTGGAGGCAAAGGACGTCACCGACGCAGCCAAGAAGAGGGCGTCCTTCTTCAGCGTCTGTGGAGAAGAAACATTCGAGATCGCCCAAGGCCTCTTCACTCCCACAAATATAGCAACCATTCCCTATGACACGATAATGGAATGACTGAAGGGGCACTTCTTGCCACAGCCCTTGGTGGTAGCGTGTCACAACGCCTTCTACGCAAAGCGGCAGATGCCTGGCGAAACCATAACTGAGTATGTGACCTCCCTCCGCCAGGCTGCCCAGCTCGGCAACTTCAAAGAGCTGGAGAACCTGAGCCAAGACAGCTTCGTGGGTGGCCTGATGGATGAGAAGTTGCAGCAGCGCCTCTACGCCAAGAAGGACCTGAAGTTCCAGGACACCCTAGAGGAAGCTCTAGCAAGTGAAGCTGCTGAGAGGTCAGCACAAGGATTCAAGTCAAACATGTCATCCCAACTGAGGGTCCACCACGAGGACCTCACTGACGACTCAGAATCCAACCAGGAGGATGTGCACCAAGTGCAGCAGCACTCACAAGCTGCATGCCCACCAAGACAGCCTCGTCCAGAAGAGGGGAACTGTGCAAGCTGCAGGGAGAGCCATGAGTGGAGGACTTGCCATTTCTGCTATGCAGAATGCCTACAATGCAGAAAAGTGGGACACATCGCCCGGGTGTGCCATGCCCCCCCTGCCTGATGTTTCAAACCAGATGGCTGACCAAGAGTCCCAGGCCCTGTGGTCCAATACACCAAGGCAACTCAACGGAGATCACAGACTGTCAGGTATACCTGTTGCCTCTTTCTAATGCAGAAAAAAAATACATCAAGGTACAGATAGAGGGAGCCCCATGCCGCATGGAGCTTGATACAGACTCAACTCTGTCCATAATCTCGGCACGGACATTAAGGAAATTGTTTCCCAGTGATTAGGCCTGACCCATTCACCCTCTGGGACTTCCAAAAATGCAAAGGTCCCCACGATGGGGGTGGGAACCTTCAATGTACAATATTGAGGGCAGAAGCGGCGATTGGACTTGATCATGGTCAAGGGGCCCTACGTTAGCTTACTGGGGTTGGCGTGGTTTGGGCCGCTGGGGCTAGCCATCACTGGGTTGAAGCGCACCAGCTCCCATGTGGATGTGGACACCATCTGCAAAGAGTTTCCAGAGGTTTTCGGCGGAGCACTGGGATGATACTGGTCCCCCGTTGGCCTACAACTAGACCCTGCCGTACGACCCATCAGGTTCAAGGCCTGCCAGGTCCTGTTCACCCTTAAACTCTGCATCACTGATGAATTAGACCGGCTCGTGGAGCAAGGAGTGCTTGAGCCGGTGCCTAATGCCCTCTGGCAAATGCCAATCGTCACACCTGTCAAGCTCAATGGCTCAGTCCACATCTGCACAGACTACAAATGTACCATAAACAAGGCCTTTACGGCTCATACATACCCGGTGGCAGTGGTCATCCAAGTCCTCACCACCCTGGCAGGGCCTAAATTTTTTTCGCAAGCTGGACCTAGCCTATCAGCAGTTGCCAGTGGACTAGGGCTCCGCCGAGGCACAGACGATTGTAATTCACAGGGGCGTGTTCCGTGTCAAACATCTGCAATTTTGTGTCAGCATAGTGCCTGCCATATTCCAAAATTGACTGGACTCTCTCCTCAAAGGAATTCCCAGCATCACCCCCTTCTTCTATGATGTGTTGGTCACCAGGGCCACGCCGGGGGAGTTCGGGGACTGACTCTGCACCATCCTGCACCGTTTCCAGTCTGCCGGCCTCAAGTTGAAGCTGGGCAAGTGTCTGCTAGGAGTGCAACAGGTAGATTTACTAGGATTTACGGTGGACACAGATAGAGTCCACCCAACTGGGGACAAGGTGCAGGCTATTTGCGGCACCCCGGCAACTAAGTGTAAGGTGGAACTCCATTTTTTTTTTTTAAAAAAAATAATTTTTATTGCATTTTTCACAAAAAAGAACAAAAAAGCAAATTTTCACAAACATTACAAAAAGAAAAATTTTCACAAACATTACAAAAGAAAAGAAAACATAGACAAAAAAAAAGAAGAGAAAAAAGGAGATTTTAACATAAAAAAACAAAAAAAAATCCCTCACTTTCCAATTATAACCTTCAAAACCTTATTTTCCTTACTTCCACCCGCCTCCCGATCTTGTATTCTATGTAATAATTAGTTCAGCAAGCTCAATCTTTGTTCATTTTGATTCTTGATCCCTCCCTTTGTGCTCTTATTTAACTCAGTCACTAGAACCCCTTCTTTCCTTTTCAATGTCCTCAACATTCAAAGATTTTACAGTGTTTTTGTAGATAGACTTTAAACTTTTTCCAGTCCTCTTCCACCTGCTCTTCTCCTTGATCTCGAATTCTGCCAGTCATTTCAGCCAGTTCCATATAGTCTATTACTTGCATCTGCCATTCTTCCAGAGTGGGTAGATCTTGTGTCTTCCAATACTTTGCGATGAGTATTCTTGCTGCTGCTGTAGCGTACATAAAGAAAGTTCTATCCTTCTTTGGCACCAATTGGCCGACCATGCCCAGAAGAAAGGCCTCTGGTTTCTTCAAGAAGGTATACTTAAATACCTTTTTCAGTTCATTATATATCATCTCCCAGAAAGCCTTGATCCTTGGGCACGTCCACCAAAGGTGAAAGAATGTCCCTTCAGTTTCTTTGCATTTCCAACATTTATTATCGGGCAAATGGTAGATTTTTGCAAGTTTGACTGGGGTCATGTACCACCTATATATCATTTTCATAATATTCTCTCTTAAGGCATTACATGCCGTGAATTTCATACCGGTGGTCCACAACTGTTCCCAGTCAACAAACATAATGTTATGACCAACGTCTTGTGCCCATTTTATCATAGCAGATTTTACCGTTTCATCCTCAGTATTCCACTTCAACAGCAAGTTATACATTCTCGACAATATCTTAGCATTGGGTTCTAACAATTCTGTTTCCAACTTTGATTTTTCCACCTGGAAGCCAATTTTCCTGTCCAAATGATAGGCCTCTCTTATTTGAAAATAATGTAACCAGTCTCGCACCTTATCCTTAAGTTTCTCATAGCTTTGCAATTTCATTTTATCTCCCTCCTGCTCCAGAATTTCCCAATATTTTGGCCAGTTGGATTCCATATTAAGCTTTTTTAAGGCCTTTGCTTCCATAGGTGAGAGCCACCTAGGGGTTTTATTTTCCAATAAATCTTTGTATTTCATCCAGACATTAAACAATGCTTTCCTGACAATATGGTTTTTAAATGTCTTGTACACTTTAGCCTTACCGTACCACAAGTATGCATGCCACCCAAAAACGTTATCATATCCTTCCAAATCCAAAATATCCGTGTTTTCAAGAAGTAGCCAATCCTTCAGCCAGCAAAAAGCTGCTGCTTCATAATATAACTTGAAGTCCGGCAGGGCAAACCCCCCTCTTTCCTTTGCGTCAGTAAGAATTTTGTATTTTATTCTGGGCTTTTTGCCCTGCCAGACAAATCTAGAAATTTCTTTTTGCCACTTCTCAAAACAGTCCATTTTGTCAATGATTTGTAGCGTCTGAAACAAAAACAACATTCTTGGCAATACATTCATTTTGATAACAGCAATTCTACCCAGTAAGGAAAGTTTCAAGTTTGTCCAAATTTCAAGATCTTTTTTCACTTCTGACCAACACTTCTCATAATTATCTTTAAATAAATTTACATTCTTCGAAGTCAAGTTCACCCCTAGATATTTCACTTTTTTCACCAATATTAAACCTGTTTCTTCCTGAAACCTTTCCTTCTCTACTGCTGTCAAATTTTTCTCTAAAACCATAGTTTTTGATTTATTCAATTTAAAACCTGCCACCCGACCAAATTCTTGTATTATTTCCAGTGCTCTTTTAGAACTAGGGATTGGCTCCTGTAGCGTCAGTACTAGGTCATCTGCATAGGCTTTAAGTTTATAGTGTTTAACTCCGACCTGTATACCCTGAATCTGTTGGTCCCTTCTAATCATATTCAGCAAGACCTCCAGGACTGAAATAAAAAGCAAAGGGGAAATTGGGCAGCCTTGTCGTGTCCCTTTCTCTATCTTAACTTCTTCCGTTACTGCATTATTCACTATTAATTTCGCCTTCTGTTCTGAGTAAATCGCGCCTATACCGTTTCCAAACCTTTCTCCAACCCCCATCCCTTGCAAATTTTTCCTCATAAAGCTCCACGAAATATTGTCAAAGGCTTTCTCCGCATCAATAAATATTAAAACAGCTTTTGTATTTATATTAACTTGTAGCTTTTCTAAAATGTCAATTAAGTTTCTCGTGTTATTTGACAATTGTCTGCCTGGGAGAAAGCCAGCTTGGTCTTTATGAATCATTGTTGCTAAAACTTTTTTCAATCTTCTAGCTAAAATATCAGCAAAAATTTTATAATCCACATTAAGTAGGGATATGGGGCGGTAGTTCTTTAGTTGTGTCTTTTCTATCTCATTTTTCGGTATAAGCGTGATGTAAGCTTCTTTCCACGACTCCGGCGCTCTTTTCCCTTCCATAATTTCATTGCCAACCTCCATTAGAGGTTGAATTAAGTAATCTTTCATGTCTTTGTAGTATTTGGAGGTTAGCCCATCCGGGCCTGGAGACTTGCCTAGTTGCAAGTTCTTAATGGCACCTTCAACCTCCTGTTCAGAAATTTTGTCGTTCAGTATTAATTTATTCTCTTGAGAAATTTTTTGTAATCCATTTGTTTCCAAAAATTTCTCGATTTTGATCTCATTCTGTGGCCCTTGTGAATACAGTTGTTTAAAGTATCTCTGGAAGCAGTCTTGAATCTCCCGTGGGTTTTGTATATTTCGTCCATTTACTTCAAGATTGGTAACAGTATTTAATTTCTGTCTTTTCTTCAGCTGCCAAGCTAGCAGCTTTCCACACTTATTGGCCGATTCGAAGGTTTTTTGTCTCATTTGTTTAATTTTCCATTCTATATCCTGGTTAACCATTTTCAAATATTGTGCCTGATGTAATTTAATTTCTCGTAGAATGTCCTGTGACTTAGGTTTAGTCCTTAATCTCTTCTCGCCTTCTCTAATTTTCTCTAAAATCTTTTCTTTCTTCTCCTCTTGAAGTTTCCTCTTTATAGCATTTTGCTGGATCAAAAACCCCCTCATTACGGCTTTACTTGCATCCCAGATTACTCTTTTCTCCACGGTAGTCTTCAAATTTATCTCAAAGTAGTCTTTTAGTGTTTTTTGGGCCTTTTTCACAATTTCAGAGTCTCTAAACAAGGTGTCATTCATTCTCCATCTAAAGGAACCAGTGGGTGTTAGTTTCATATCCATCTTCACTGGGTTATGGTCGGAGCAGATTTTGGGGCAGATTTCCACCTTTCGAATCTTGGGTGCCATCCCTCTTGTAATCCAAATTTGGTCTATTCTAGTCCAGGTCAAATTGGCTTCAGAGAAGAAGGTCCCCTCTCTACCTAGGGGATTTTTAGTTCTCCAAATATCAATCAAGTCCATATTGTCTGTCAATTCAAAAAAGGTCTTTGGTAGTCTTCCATCTTTTGTGACTACTTGTCTTTCAGATTTATCCATATATGTCGAGACAACGCCATTCATATCTCCCATCAAAATGATATTTCGATCTATAAAGTCCATTAACGTCTCATGCAGTTTCTTATAAAACTCTGATTTCCCCTCATTAGGTGCATAGACTCCAATTATTACTAATTTCTCTCCTTGGAATTGTATTTCAATTGCCACAAATCGTCCATGTTCATCTTTAAGGAGAAACTTTGGTGATAATTTCTCTTTTGCGTAGATCACAACTCCTCTTTTTTTTACTTTGTCTGATGAAATAAAGTCTTGGCCTAACTTTTTATTTATCAATAATTTCCTTTGGAGTCTTGTTATATGTGTTTCTTGTAGGCAAATTAGGTCCAGTTGTTCCTTTTTCAGAATATGAAAAATCCTCTTCCTTTTGCTGGGGGAGTTCAAACCTCGAACATTCCAAGTTAACATCTGCAGAGACATGTTGTTGTTATTCTGATGTTCCACCAGTTGCTCCTAGAAGTTGCTCTTGGTTTGTCGGCGGTATCTCTTTCCGTTGGTCCAGTCCCAAGAGAGTTCTTCCTAAGTCAGGTGGTCCCAGTCCTAATATTTCCGAGTCTTTTGTTCTGGCCTCTCTTTGTAATTCTTCTCCAAAATTTCTCAGAAAACTCTCTTTATCTTCCTCTGATCTTATCTTAATTTTCTTTCCTTTAAATGTAAACGAGAGGCCTTGTGGGAATTCCCACCTGAACAAAATTCCGTTTCTTTTTAGCAGGTCCACCAAATTTCCGTAATTGGTTCTAAGATCAAGCAGGTATTTCGGGATATCTTTAAAAATCTCAATTCTCACCCCTTGGATATCGAGTGCTTTCTGGTAGTGTAGACTCAGTATTTTATCTCTTTCCTCTTTTGTCCTTAGAGCAATCAAGCAGTCTCTCGGCCTATTTTTCCTCTTAACCCTTCCCAATCGAAAAGCACTCACTATCTTAAATTCTTCTTTCTCTGGATCCAGGTCCCAGCACTCCTCAAATTCCGATGTCAACAGTTCTATCAAGTCTCCTTCTTCTATTTCTGGGACCGATCTAATTCTCAAGTTGGTCTGTTTCTCTTTAAGTTCAATCAAAGAGAATTGTACCTTGTATTCATCCAATTTTTTATTTATTGGTGGTATCTTTTGTTCTACTGCCAATACCCTCTCTTTGGCTTCCTCCGCTGTCTTCTTTGTCTCCTTAGACTCCTGCACCAGTCTGTCAATCGCCTGGGTGTTAGAATTCACATTCGTCCCCAAATCGTTTACTTTTTGCCCCAGGTCCTTAATAGTTGAAGTATTTTGATCAATCTTAGCTGTCAAATTTTGCAGAGCCGATAAAATCTTGTCTAATGTTGCAGAATCCGATCCTGTTCCTTTTGATTCTTCCCTTTCTGTGGCTTGTGGGACAGAGAGTCCTGCTGATGATGTTCTTCTATGCTGGAGTTGCTGCTGTGCCTGCAGCTGCTGCTGTTGTTTAATTTTTGCTCTTGTTGATACTTTATCTGGAGGCTGTAACTTGTCTGGTTGTTTCTCTTCCATTGCTTGCCTCTAGAAATCAAGGTCACTCACACAATTCCCAAGCTTCCTTCTTAGCTATAAACAATAGCAGCTGCAGTGGAAAATCCCCAGCTATAACACACAGTTCCTCTAGGGGAGCAGAATACCAGGTTGTTTCTTCAATAATTGTTAAACAGTAACTTCATCAGCTCCCCAGTTATCTTTCCAATTTGTTGCAAGAGTAAAAGAGTAAAAAAGTTATAAATTTGGAGGCTCCCTTGATTGTTACCAGTCCTTCTAAGCATTCAGTAGCAAAAGTTACAATGTCCATAAACAGTACTTTCACAGTAGCCTTGCATTTATTTAAGACAGACCGGCAGATCAGTGTTAAAAGTAAAGTGGTGGATTTTTTATCCCCCCTTCCCTACTTGGGGGGGGGGTTCTTTTGCTCTGACAGTGAAATTTAGCTCTTTATATAAAACAAGTCAGTGGTTCAAAGTTCCCTTGTCCCTTGCTTTTATTCTATTTACAGGATCGGCAAAGCGGACTTCCTGTTTGCACTTTGCCGATTTCAGGTCCGAATTTTAAATTCAAGTTCAAAGTCCCGATCAAAGTTTCTAGTTTCAAGTTCAAATTTCAAGTTCAAGTTTCTAGTTTCAAGTTCAAATTCAAATTCAAAATCAAAGTCCAATACTTGGTCTTAACTTTGATCTTTCCAAGTTCCCAATTCTTACTCACGGATAGCTGTTTTAATCCGATGTTTCACAGGAAAAAGGCCAGCGCTCTCCGGTAACTGCTATGCAGCTTCACTCCGCAGAAGTAGCGATCGGCTCCAGCACAGCGCTACACCCCCGCTCCGCTCCGGACCTCTTTTCAGGGCTCCTTTGACAGTTCGGGGGGGCGCAAAGCGTGCCCGCTGAGCCCCACGGCCCCAGGCTTCACCCGCCTGTGGGTTTTTTGAGGTCCTCCGCTTCGCTGTAGCGGTGGACCCGATTTCTGCGGAGCTTCCCCCTCCGTTTCAGAGGGTATCCGCCATTACCGATGGCGCCGCCTCCGGAAGTGTAAGGTGGAACTCCAGGCCTTCTTGGGACTATTGAACTTTGACCATGCCTTCTTACCTCACAAGGCAGCGGCAGCGGAGCCACTACACAGACTGCTTGACAAGTGGGCCCCTTGTTTGTGGGGGCAGTGCCAGGAGGCTGTGTTTCAAGTAGTCAAAGATCTGCTTGTCTCAAACTCAGTCCTGGAGCAATTTGACGAGAGGTTGCAACTTCTGGATGAAAGAGAGGTGCCAGTAGCTTATTTTTCCCAGACCCTCTCCACTCCAGAGGAATTATTCGCAAATAGACAAAGAGGGCCTGGCAATCGTGAAGGGAGTAAAGAAATTTCACGATTTCTTGTATGGGCATGTTGGGATTTTGAATATGTGGAGCTTCACACAGTCAGTTAGGAGTTGGCCGACAGCCAAGGCAATGTAAAGGAGTAAAATATGCCTGGAGATATAGAGGCCTGGAGACAGCTCCAGGATTGGTCAAGCTCTCTCACGGGAATAATGATTTATGGCCTTCTGACTGGAATGTGTTAGTAGAGCATTGAGAGTTGAGTGTTAAAGTAAGAATCGTGTGGTGAGAGAGCTAGTTAAAGATCCATGTTCTGTTCTGTTCCTGTGAATAGTTACTTGAACTCCAGTGTATATATTAAACACCTATAAGTAACAAGTTACCGGTTCCTGTTTCGTCCATCCTGCCTGCAACTGATTGCTTTCGTGAACTCTGCATATACTCTGCTAAGGTCTGCCTAAGGTCCTGCAACATATCAGAAAGTTGCAAAACACCAATATGGCACCCCTTTACCATTGTGACAGAACACAAGCCACTGCTTGGCCTATTTGCCCCCAAGAAGCAGACCCCTCAGGTACTGTCACCCCGTGTCCTCAGGTGGTCGATTTTCCTCACCAGCTACCAGCATATACTAGTCCACCAAGGGGACTGGGAGTAGCGCCTCCCTGCATTTGACCGCCACTGCGCTCAACTACGGTGAAGCACCAGAATTAGCTCAGAGTGTAATATGAGCTTTCCTCTTGCTCTTGTACAGGAAGTACAGGAAGTGTTTTCCACTTGACTGCTGGAGCTTGAAGAGAGCAGTCATGTTTTCTGTAATGCTGCAAAGACAGAAATAAAGGCATGTAAATATGTTTTCTGTCTATTTCTTTCCCCTGCCGGGGGGCAGGAAAGAGGGGGTGTGTTCTTCTCACGCTGAGAAGAATCGCCTATCACGACCTAGCCTGGATCTTGCTGGGGAATGCAGCCAGGGAGGTAAACAGGAGATCAAGCCGGGTGCCTGGGAGTGCTGCCAGTTTCTCTAGATAAAGGCTTGATTCCTGACAGCGGCCCTCATCTCGCTTTATTGGCCAAGGGAGCTGGCGTACAGTTTCCGGGTCATGTGGCCAGCATGATTAAGCCACTTCTTGTGAACCAGAACAGCACACGGAAATGCCGTTTACCTTCCCGCCAGAGCGGTAATTATTTATTTACTTGCACTTTGACGTGCTTTTGAACTGCAAGGTTGGCAGGCACAGGGACCGAGCAACGGGAGCTCACCCCGGTAATTCAAAATCATCTGGGTGGACTATGAGTATGTGCAACATAGATTTTATGCCACTCTTTTCCATTTCAGATGTAGTGCCAAATGTGTGCACCAAACCAAAACACTGTCAAACAAGTATGTAACATCCTCAAGCTCTTGATATCTTTCCTGCAATTAAAACTTGACAGGGTTTAATTTTTCGCATATAATATTAGAAATTTCTGAATGTATTTCCACCCACCCATAAACTTCTATTCTTGGACAGTCCCACCACAAGTGATAGCATGTCTGCCTCTAACTAAAACCTTTCCTAAACATTGGTGCTATCCAAAAGTAATTTGTACAATTGCTCTGCTATTCTAACCACCTATGTATTAACTTGATGTCCAAGGAACTATGGGAAGTTGCTAAGACATTGATAGATAGAGCAACATATTGATGCTGACGCAGTGCCCCTATCTTTCCTCTAACTCTGTATGGGCCTAACTTGGTTCAAAGAATCAAATACTATTTTCTGATCTTCCAGGCCCCAGACCAAAGTAACCAAGGTCCGGTACAGGTAGCAAAGCTGGACATAGCTCGGGGATATTGAACTGTGCCAGAGACACAGCAGTATGCACTGAATATTGGGCAATGGAGCCAGAGTCATTAGAGTGAGCTTTTATAACTGCCTTCTGGAATATTATTTCTCCTTGTTCCAATTGAACCAAGCTTGTTATTTGCACGTGCTTGAAGTCCCATATTCAGTGCAAACAGCATTCATATGTTCCACGTCTTTAACTAAACGTTGGTGACATCTGCGCTCACTGGGAATGTCTCCAAACAAAGCATCCAGGCAGGTTTTCTTATCCTGATAGGAAAGAGAGGTAGGAGCACACAACATGTTTGCAAAAGGCCAGAGCTCCCAAGGAGAACTATTTCAGCGTCAAACTGCCACTACTATTCTAGTAACTATTCTAAAATGTTGTCAAACCAATTCTGCCATCATTTTACTAACACCTGCTTCTTCGGAAAGTAGTTCAGGACAGATTAAAGTACTGCCCATCTCTCCATCCATCTGTTCACTATACGTTTAAACTCTTCCTGAGACATTGATGTCAATTTGGCATGACAGTTTTCAAGGTGAAGAAGCCAGATTTACTTCATTTTTGGTTACCATCAGATTCCATTTTCAATAAAAATGTCATGCCAAGCTTTTCCAAACTGCACTGATTACTTCATCGCAAAATTTGGCATGATGGTTTCGGGAGTGAGGAGTGTGTTGTGGTGTACATTTAGAAACCATCAGATGCCATTATGAGTCAATATGGCAGACTGAATATTTCCAAACTGTACAGATTTAGACATTCTAAAGTTATCATCACACAATTTGATGTGATGGTACCAAACACTGATATGTGTGTTTTTGTTGTTGTAAAGTGTTGGATGCCACTTTGAGTAGAATCATAGAATCATAGAGTTGGAAGAGGCCACAAGGGCCATCGAGCCCAACCCCCTGCCAAGCAGGAAACACCATCAGAGCACTCCTGACATATGGTTGTCAAGCCTCTGCTTAAAGACCTCCAAAGACCTCCACCACACTCCTTGGCAGCAAATTCCACTGTCGAACAGCTCTTACTGTCAGGAAGTTCTTCCTAATGTTTAGGTGGAATCTTCTTTCTTGGAGTTTGGATCCATTGCTCCGTGTCTGCTTCTCTGGAGCAGCAGAAAAGAACCTTTCTCCCTCCTCGATGTCTCTCCCTGTTTTTTTCATTTTTTTTTTAAAAATATATTTATTGAGTTTTAACAAAAAAAGAAAAATACATAACCACCACAAAAGTAAAAAGAATGTAAAAAGAAATAAAACATAATCAAAAATACACATAAAACAGATCAAAATCCTAGAATATAGAATACAATAAAGAAAAGTTCCACCCAACCAAATACAAAAGCATAAAAACTCCAACTTTTTCAATCATACTTAGTTAACTTTCTTTCTTGACTTCCTCACGCCTCCCTTTTTTGTGTTCCTCTTTACCCAATCAAATACAGCAAGTCCTTACCCTCTTTCAGATCTCATTTCTAATTATTAAGTTCATTCTATTATGTCACCAATCTTTCCTCCTCGTACTTAAACACCTTTATAATATTATTTACTTTCGACATAATATCAATTTAACCTTTCCTCCTTTTCTGTTGCATTTTGCATACTTTTTAAAGCTATATCACTAATGCCTTATTATTTCCGAATCCAACATTATTTTAACATTCATAAACTTTGCAGTATTTCTGCAGATAGTCTTTAAACTTCTTCCAGTCCTCTTCCACTGATTCTTCTCCCAGGTCTCGGATTCTGCCAGTCATTTCTGCCAACTCCATGTAGTCTATCACTTGCATCTGCCATTCTTCCAAGGTGGGCAAATCTTGTGTCTTCCAATACTGTGCGATGAGTATTCTTGCTGCTGTTGTCGCGTACATAAAAAACGTTCTATCTTTCTTTAACACCAATTGTCCAACTATTCCCAAGAGAAAGGCCTCTGGTTTCTTAAGGAAGGTATATTTAAATACCTTTTTCAGTTCATTATATATCATCTCCCAGAAAGCCTTTATCCTCGGGCACGTCCACCAAAGGTGAAAGAAAGTGCCCTCGATTTCTTTGCAATTCCAACATTTGTTATCAGGCAGATGATAAATTTTAGCAAGCTTGACTGGGGTCATGTACCACCTATAGATCATTTTCATAATATTCTCTCTTAGAGCATTACATGCCGTGAATTTCATACCAGTGGTCCATAACTTTTCCCAGTCAGCAAACAAAATGTTATGACCTATGTCCTGTGCCCATTTAATCATGGCTGATTTAATAGTTGCATCCTGAGTATTCCATTTCAACAGCAAGTTATACATTCTTGAAAGAATCTTAGTTTTAGGTTCTAACAGTTCTGTTTCCAATTTTGATTTTTCCACCTGGAAGCCCAACTTTTTATCCTCTCCCTGTTTCTTTCAATGCCCTCACCCTCCCTTATACTGTGAAGATGAAATGATACTTTGAGTAATTTAATCTTCTATGTAATTTTCGACCCAAAACTGAGTTAATATTGATATACAACTGAAACAATTGGGCATATGGCGCCTATGTGAGATATTTGCATGGTATGTACTCCCAAGTGTCCACAGATGATCTGTAGATTAAGAGTGACAAAAAAATCTTTCTTCTTCTTCTTCTTCTTCTTCTTCTTCTTCTTCCGGATTTGGGGAGGGATACTCAAGGGTACACAGTACCAGCACCTCCCCAGTACCAGCACCTCCCTCCGAATGTTAAAAGTGTGGCACTTACTGCAGCAACTTCATGGTGACTACTGGCACCTATTTTTTCTTAAAAAGAGAGAGCACTGATGATGATGATAATGAGTGGCATCTGTCTGTCTCAAGAGACAATTGAGTGCACCTGGACTGCTGCATTAGCAGCACCAAAATTACTTCCCCTGGGTGCAAACATTGGAGTGAGTATGGACGTCCCGGGCTGCCTGAATGACAAGACTCCTATCTTAAACTCACTGAAATGGTCCAAAAGAAAGCAGAGCAAGACATCTGGCACCAGCTTGGCTGCAGGAGTTGCCATAAGGACTTCCTTATGCCATCCAACTGTCTTATGGACTCCACTCTGGATTTTTTATAGGGTTTATTTCTTAGCCTCCCCCCCCCCCATAAATATATCTCACAAGACAGAGTAGGTTTAGGATCAGAGTATTCCTTCTCCTGGATCAGCGACCTTCTCAGGTTTTAACCAGAGCCATCAGTCCCTCACTTTCTTCTACAACATGTTCAGGAATCACTTTCTTGCCTGCTGGACCCATGATGGGTTTTGCCCACTCAAACTGATGGAGCCTGTTATCACATGTAAGGAAAGTCCCAACTCACTGAACGTTTGGGACCCATCAGCTACCCTCACTTGGCTTAGCCAGCCAGCTGAAGCTGTTCCCAAGATGTGGCAGCTGTCGAATGCTGACAGCTTCTATGACCCACAGGGGAAAGTTGAATGCTGGGTGAGGACCGAAGGTGGACAAACTACCCAAGAAAAACTACCCCTCTGAGGCCGTACCCCTCCACTAACACCTCATATTCCCATTTTTCTCCAAGGAGCTCAAGCTGGCACACATACCTATCTCCTCAATTTTATTTTTATTTTATTGAACTAAAATAAAATCAAACAAATCAATATGAAAAACCAAAAGTTGTAGAAAACAGCAGTGCAGTATATCCAGGAGAGATATCCAAGAGGAAAAGTACTTAAGAACCATACAAAAGCCAAATTTCCCATGCAGAGGAATTCCTGGGTACCTGTATTTGCTGTATTTGTGATAAAAACCCACCTAACAGCCCATAAATTTTCAGGGTCTTCCAAGCTTTTGGCAACAAGTAATTCATGATTTTCAACCAATGTTGACCTCCACATAGTTTTAGAAGAAACCCAAACTCTCAAATTCTGTGAAATCTTCTATATGGGGGCAACTGGGGTTCCAGCAGACAACAGAATTAATCCCAAAATTCAAGAGAGTGGAAACCTTTCAAACAGTCACGCCATAACTGTATTTATAAAAGTTGTGTTGAAGGTGGAATGGGACCTTTTAATATTTTGGTGTGTGGGTTGTTGTTGTTTTTTTTTTCATTTCTTTACAAACCATTGGACAGAATTTGAACAAGCGTGGGCAGTCCCAGTATAGGTGGAAAAAGGTTTCTCTTTTTCCATAGCCCCTCCAGCAGTCCTGAGAAGATTGTGATTTCATATGGGGAGTCTGCATGGGTGTGTAATGAAATCTTGGTTGGATTTTCTTAGAATGCTCACTCCTATATATCAAGATTGCTATGTATGGTTTAGATGACCTTAGTGCATACACTGGGGCTAGCCGTCACCGGGGTGAACTGCACCAGCTCCCACCTGGACATGGACGCCATCTGCAAAGAGTTTCTGGAGGTTTTTGATGGGGCATTGGGATGATATACTGCCCCCACCGGTTGGTCTACAACTAGACCCCACCGTACGACCCATAAGGTTCAAGGCCTGCTGGGTCCCGTTCACCCTAAAACTCTGCATCGACAAGGAATTAGACTGGCTCATGGAGCAAGGAGTGCACTGCGCTTCTCAAATGAAAATAATTTTTATTCTTCAGTACACATTTCCTCTGTGAGACAAGAATGTGGTATGATAAGAGATAAAGTTGAGAAGTTATGAAGATAGAAATGTGATATTGAAATCATTAAGGTGGAGACTGTGAAGATATTAAGAGGGAAAATGAATTGTAACTAAGATCAAGAAGATTCAGTATGCCAAATACATTGTTTGACATTCCATTCACTGTTGGCATCCTTCCGCAATTGCTTTATGAGCAAACAAAAATAATTAGAGGTTTGATTGATGAGATGGAGAATGAAAGGGGACCAGAGACAGATTAAATGGAAAGTGGAATTACACAGAGCACACAGAGATTTTGGAGAACAAAATGGATGAAGCCTTGCCAGAGCAGGAGAGGGGGGTGGGGGGTGGAAACAGTCATATGGTGGAGTTTTGATGTTGGAGGAATGGAATGAAGTCATGAAGAGAGAGGTGAAGAGACATCCTGAGCTGGCAGGGAGAGTGACAAACGACTCTGCATACAACTTGGAGTGATTTTAGTGGAAATAGCTATCAAACCCTCTGACACTTTTCTTAGAAAAAAGATGAAAGCATAAATGAGATATTTTTTTGAAAAAAAATCCAAATCAAGTTGGAAATCCGTGGCAAATATAACAGGAAATGGGAATGGACGGGACAAAAGTGGGTGTGAATTAATGAGTACATAATAAGTAAAGAACTATGGGATATTATTTTTATATATTATCATAGTGGAGAAACAACTGTGAATAAAGATAAAAGATTTATTATTAATGAGTATAGAGAAATGGTTGTGAGAGTTACTGGAGGTAAAGTTGTTATGCTTGATTAGAGAAAATATATTGCTGACTAATAATAATAATAATAATAATAATAATAATGAAACCATTTTGGGACTTTTGTGGAAAAGGGAAAATGAATTGATCTATTTGGGTTAGGGGACTGGGAAAATATTACCTCATAGGAAGTAGAACAGTGGATAATTTCTTCTGACAGACATAAAATCGGAAGTTCCTTTAATTTCTCTCTTTTCTCTTTTTTTCCTCTGCTTTTCTTTTTCTTTTTCTTTTACGCTTGATGTTTTCTTTTCTCTTTCTTTATTTTTGTTTTTATTTAAATTAATTCATTTTCTTTTATTATGAGATATGGTGTAGGTAAAGTTATTTCTTTGATTACATCCTTGACAATGGACCTCCCCCTGTGTTGTTTGTTGTTGTTTGTTCTCCCTTGTGCTATGACCCCCACCCTAGTATTCTTGCTTGTGGTGAGCTTGTAAATGTAGTATCACTTTCAATAGATGCTTGTCTGCATTTTATTTAATATCTGGATTGCCATTGCCATTTATTATTAATAAAAAATAGTTGGCTTCTTTTATAATTTTTGTGTAAAAAGGAAAATGAAATAATTTCTTTGAGTCAGGAAAGAAGATCAATGGAAAGAAGATCAGCTGGGTGGCACCATCCATTTGTTTTTTGTCTACCTGGAAGCAATCAACACAACTTTGTAAGGTTATGCATTGGGTAAGGCTTTGTTTGGATGGATGGGAGGGTGTAGCCTTCGCCTGCCCCTCCTCACTAAGGGTATCCTATTAGAGGGATCTGGGGGTGTGGATTCTCTCCAATGCCTGGACGTGGGCTGTTGGAATGTCACTGCCCCAATGGGGAGCCCTCAGAGGGTCCCTATTTGATGTAAGTCATAGGGCTCCCCCTATTGGTGGTTTACCCTGCAGATGGGTGCGACTCAAGATATGCTGGCTTCACCCAAAGCCTAAGCCAAACCACCCACATCTGTAAAAAATAAAGCTGTGGCCTATTAGAACCCATAAACAAAAATAATTCTTTCTGTGTAATTATTGTCTGTAAGGGTCACAGGGCCTTGGCATGCAAGTGGGGCTGAACAAAATAGCATGCAAATTCTCATATTTTACTTCAAATGCCTTTCTCAGCATTCTACACATTCTGCATATATAAAACATAGAGATATAGAATACAGATTCAATGTGCCAGATGAGTTTATTTTTTTATGATGAATTTCACTAATTGTGAAAAAGAAAACCCATGAGGCCTGAGCTCCTCCTCTCACCACTAGGCTCCCAATTTCTTCTGCAGCTACCATGAATGGTGGAATTAACAAGGAGGAGAGCTTGCTGTCTTGTATCTACCCTTCAAGGTGGATTTTCTTTGTGGATATCTCAGCATTCCAGCATTTTGCTTCAATTTTAAGCAGTTGAAAGCTGCGGTGTCCTAAGTGTTTTCCATCAAGGGCACACAAATCTTCAGTTGCACAACCTCTGAAAGTGAGCCTTTGAATTAAAAGACGACGTTCTGTGTAACACAAAGAATAACCTTTGCATGAGTTCTTTATTGGGGCTTTGGGGAAAGGGATGACTGTGGTTATTAAAGTTCAACCAACACACTCTATGATTAATCTGACAGCCAAGTATTTGAATTTGGGTTACCTGGCTAACACCATGGTGATGCATTGTGAACAGGAAGTTACCCTCTGCCACAGTTTCTAGAAAAAGAGGTGCTGGAACTCAACATGAGTGCCTCTCTTGTTCTCTTAGAATGGTGATGGCGCCCACCTGGGAGTTGCTAGAACTGAATTCTGGCTGAAAAAAAGTCCCGGTCTCCCACCCCATGTATTTTGCTAGACTAAGGCAGCAGTTCCTTTGCACACTTGTGATGCAGTAAGATTCAATTAACACAGTGCAACTTATTTCTTAGGAAATATGAACAGAGGTGCACTATTAGTACCCTTCTTTTCCCCAGCCTCCTTTACTTTTGGCCAAAGTGTGTGGTCCAGGCCTCCTGGACCAGCACCAAATGGTACATACAGCTGTAAGGAGAATCTGTGATGTGCTGGCTGGTCCTGCACCCTCCCCTGTATCCCTCTCCTCTGCTCCTCCTTGTGGATTAGAGGACAAAGGTGTGCTGTATGGAGTCTGCTGTGCTTTGTAGGCCCCCCAGTCTCACACAAGGTAAAACCTTGCACATGAGTGAGCCTGTCCCCTCTTGTTGTTGTGCACATCATGTGGCGATAGTTTGGAATCCAAAACAAGACTAGAGCATTGCCCTTTCCCTCAGAGAAAGAAATCAAAGCTATGCACAAATATCAGTCATTGCTTTTCTGGAAATGCGAAAGAGACAGCAGCAGGTGATATTACTCACTTGGTAAACCTGTTGTAATGGCAGTACCACTATTATAGAAAATGCACTTGGTCTCATTGGCAAGGCAGCTGACATACCCCTCACGTTGGCAATTTTTATACATTTGTTTAGTATCATTGGTGATCCTGAAGCAGGCTGGGCACTGTAGACCATTGGGGGAAAGATCTTCACGTGGTGGAACTACCAAAATAAAAACCTACAGTCAGCATATGGATACACCTCATTCCCCATTCTCTTTATTGTACTTTTATTTTGATTTGTTACTTGCCTTCTAGTAGCTGCTGACACTAGCCTGACATGCTACCTCCACATTGTGTCCTGCATTAATGATGATGGTGATAACGATGATATTTTTAATAATAATATTTTATTTCTATCCCGCCTATCTGGCTCGGTTTCCCCAGTCACTCTGGGTGGCTTTCAACAGAACATTAAAAACAGAATAAAACTTCAAACATTAAAAACTTCCAAAAATAGGGCTGCCTTCAGATGTCTTCTAAATGTCGAATAGTTGTTTATTTCCTTGACATTTGATGGGAGGGCATTCCGCATGGCACCATTACCAAGAAGGCCCTCTGTCTGGTTCCCTGTGACCTTACTTTTCATAGTGAGGGAACCATCAGAAGGCCATCGACGCTGGGCTGAAGGATGGAGGTGGAGTCACTACTTCAGGTATACTGGGCCAAGGCCGTTTAGGACTTTAAAGGTGAGCACCAACACTTTGAATTGTTTTTGGAAACATACTGGGAGCCAATGTAGGTCTTTCAAGACTGGTGTTATATGTTCTCGGTGGCCACTCCCAGTCACCAGTCTAGCTGCCGCATTCTGGATCAGTTGCAGTTTCTGGGTAGGATCACATACAGCATGTTGCAGTAACCTAAGCGGGAGATAACTAGAGCATGCACCACTCTGGCGAGACAGTCTGCGGGCAGCCTGCATACCAGATTTGACCTCCATGGACAGCTGAGAGTCCAAAATGACTCCCAGGCTGTGCACCTGGTCTGTCAGGGGCACAGTTACCCCATTCAGGACCAGGGAGTCCCCCACACCCACCTGCCCCCTGTTCCCCCAAAACAGTACTTCTGTCTTGTCAGGATTCAACTTCTATCTATTAGACATCATCTATCCTGCAACCACCTCCAGGCACTCACACAGGACCTTCACCTGGTCAGATTTGAAAAGAGAGGTAGAGCTGGGTATCATCTGCATACTGATGAGCACCCAGCCCAACCCCCCTGATGATCTCTCATAGTGGCTTCATATAGATAATATAAGCGTGGGAGAGAGGACAGAACCCTGAAGCACTGCACAAATGAGAGACCCTCTATATGGTTCAGAAGAATGTTATGGTCAAAGGCCACTAAGAGATCCAGCAGAACTAGGAAACAGCTTTCTTCCTTATCCTTAGCCCGCCGGAGATCATCAACCAGCACGACCAAGGCGGTTTCCATCCCATGATGAGGCCTGAATTCTGATTGGAAGGGATCCATGTTGGTTTCTGCTCTCTTCACTGTGCAGCGAAATGCTTGTCACAAGACAATGTTTACATTCCACAGTCAGAGTTGCTGTTGGATTTTCCACGGGAAAGGAGACTGGATGTGACGTACACTGGTTTCCTGTTTTTCTTAGTTCTCTCCGTGCTTTAGAGGAGAGAGGAAGCTTCTCTGCTCGCAGCAGAAGCAAGATGCATGTATGTAATCTCTCAGCTTTGAAGTGTAAATAAAGTAATGTAGAGTATGTGGCACGTACTCCTCATCATTCCGCTGTGCTCAGGACTCTGCAAAATAAACATTCCTGGTTATGGGGCCCAGAAAAACGCAGTCATCTTGAGAATGGAATTCAGAAATCGAATCAGAATGCCGGCAAAAGGATCGGAATGCAGAGGGACGGATCGGACGGTATCTGCTCTGCGCGTCAAGATGATTGATGAGGTATGTGCTCATGCTCCGGGCAGCCTGCCAGCTCCTATTTAATGGCTTTATGGCTGGACTTTGAACTTTTAGAGCCGTTTTGCTGTGCACAGGCATAGGCTCTAAGGCAAAGGCCTGGGGAGGCTGGAAACCGAAAGCAGTTTTGAACTTGCCTTTGGAATGAGGCTTGAAGCAGCAGAGACGCAGCTTGTATAAAGCAGCTTGTTTAAAGCAGCAGAGATGATGCAGAAGGCTAATGCCAGAGTCATGATGGCTAGCTGCAGAAGGCTGGCTGATGCTTGTGGCACTCAGATTGCTGTTCATGATACTGCTCAGCTCACGGTAGCCCATGATACTGCCATGATTCAGAATGAAGCAGACCGCCAGGGTGATAGCTGCATGGGAAAGGGGGAGTCTTCACAGACGTCATCCCAGAGTGCAGTGGAACCACCAGATGGCGCCAAAGCTTTGAAGGCAGTGAAATGCTACTCGTGTGGACGTCTAGGCCATATGAAGAGGGAATGCAAATATCCCAGGGCCAAGACAGAGCAGCACAGCGAAAGCTCATCGCGTGGAAGAGGCCAAAGCAGAGGCAAAGGTCCGGTGTCCAGGACAACGCAGCACAAGGCAATGGTCTCACGCTTCACTCCAAAGGTTGCTAAGGTCCAGAAAACGTCTAGATCTTTCTTCATTGTTGATTCAGCAGTGACCCACCACATGTGCAACGATAAGCGACTGTTCGTGTCTTTTACACCGCAGGAAGGTGCGATTCACCAGGCGGATGACCACACAATCCCCAGTAAAGGCTACGGAACTGTTGTTCTTCACAGTTTGGACTTATCGATACAGGATGTTCTTTATGTGCCAGATGCCAAACATAATCTACTCAGCGTTGGACAGCTGAATGAACGAAAAATTGACGTTTCCTTTAAGAACAAATAGTGCATCATCACAAAGAAAAATGATTATGTATTGCATGCTGAATATGTTGATCATTTGTTTGTTTTGTATTTTGATGATGTTGTGCAGGATGAAACTTGTTGCATTGCAGGTACTAACAAAAGTTTGCATGCAGGATGTATTCATGATTTTCATCGAAAATTTGGTCATTTGCATTTTGAGGCAGTATCTAAAATGTCTGCCTTGGTTGAAGGTATGACTATTACACCCTGCAGGTACCACATGAAGTGCAAGGCATGCGCAGCAAACAAGGTGAAAATGGCTGCGAAAGGTAAGGCAAGCTAGTAGGCAAGCTACAGAACCATACCAGGTTGTTCATGCTGATTTGGTTGGACCACTAGCGCCCTCTTTGGGTGGAAACAGGTACTTCATGGTTCTCATTGATGCATTTTCCAGGTATATTTATGTGTATAATCTCAAGCAGAAATCAGAGGCTTTTCCAAGGTTCAAGGAATTCTGTGCTTGGTTGGAAAATGTGCATGGTAAGAAGATAAAGACTCTTTTCACTGATCGCGGGGGGGAATTCACTTCTCAGCAGTTTGAAGCTTTTCTGTCTGAGAAAGGAATTCAACACGATTTGTCTAGTCCTCGCTCGCCATGGCAGAATGGACTTTGCGAGAGGGCAAATCAAACATTGCTTCAAGGGTTAAAAACCTTGCTGCATGATGCAAATCTTCCAGAGAGTTATTGGGCCGAATCTCTCTCGTGTTTTACTTACAGTTATAATTGCAGGTTATCTTCAGCGATTGGTTGTACCCCCTATGAGAAGATGTTTGGCAAAAAGCCATACATCAAACACATGAAAATTTTTGGTTCTGACATGTGGTTTCACTCACTACAAAACTCCAAGTTAGACAAGCGTGGTTTGCATGGTATCTTTCTAGGTTATCAGAAAGGTTTGTACAGAATAATGATGACTGACTCTAAGACAATTAAGCTCACAAGAAGTGTTGAGTACAATGCCAAGTGGGGGGAGAATGTGGGAATTTTCCAATGTTATCCTGATGACAGTGATGAGACTGAGGATAGTCAAAAGCAGCCACAGCAACCCACACCCACTGATGAAGGTTCTGATTCTGAGTCTGAAACTGAATCGGGTGATTCAGAGGATTTCAAGAGTGCGAAAGCCTCTATGCGACCCTCTGAAAGCTCTGATCAAGAATTGGAGGAACCATTGTTCACAATAGGACACTTTTCTCCCAAGAAGGAAGAGGAGAGTGTTGAAGACCTAAGGCTAATTCGCAGGTCACAAAGAGCCACAAAAGGCAAACCTCCAAAGAGATTTGCTGATGAGTTTGCTAAGATAGCAGTAACAGCTGTTAAAAGCTCCAAGAAGGTATTTGAACCTTCAAGTTTCCAAGAAATCCAGGATTTGGATTCAAAGGAAGCTGAGCCATGGTTAAATGCCATGAAGGCTGAGCTTGATTCCTTAGAAAGGAACAAAACGTGGGAGCTAGTTCCAGTAGTTCCAGGAATGAAACTGCTAGGAAGCAAATGGGTCTTCAAAGCGAAGACTGATCAAAATGGCAAGATAGTCAGACACAAAGCCAGATTGGTAGCCAGAGGTTTTGCACAGGTACCAGGTGAAGACTATCACGAGACCTACTCACCCACAGTGAGGTATGAGAGCATTAGGCTTATGCTCAAGCTAGCTGCAGAGGAGAATCTACACATTAGTCACCATGATGTGAATACAGCTTTTCTGTACAGATCTCTAGGTGAATCACTTTATATGCTTCCACCTGATGGCGTACAGGTAAAACAGGGATTTGTTTGTGCTTTGAAGAAGTCCCTTTATGGTCTCAAACAAAGTGCACGGTGTTGGCACACAAAACTCACTGAAGTATTGTTTTCTCTAGGTTTTAAGCAAGGGAAAGCTGATCCATGTGTATTTGTCAAAGAGGAGGGGCAAAAGAAACTGTATTGTTTGTTTTATGTTGATGATCTTTTATTCTTTTGGGATGATGTCACAATGTACAATAACGCCCTAGCTCAACTGAAAGAACACTTTGACATGAAAGATCTTGGTGAGGTAAACAACTACCTATCTCTTGAAATAGAGAGAGATCAAGATGGTAACATTCTAGTACACCAGTCACGGAAAATTGCTGATGTGTTAAGCAAACTAAACCTGATGGATGCTAACCCTGTAGACACACCGATGACAACAGGTTATCAGGTAGATGACACTGAAGAAGCATTTTCTGACACTACACTGTACAGAAGTGTGCTAGGCAAGCTAAACTTCATTGCCAGATGTTCAAGACCTGACATTGCTGTTAGCTGTAATTTGCTAAGCAGACAAGTCAACAATCCTACTGTTAAGGATTGGAAAGCTCTGAAACGCATAGCGCGGTATTTGAAAGGCACTATGCATTACAGACTGAGATTTAACAATCAGAAGTCTGGTGGTCTTGAGATATTTGCAGATGCAAGTTTTGGAAGTGACACTACAGACAGGAAAAGTACATCTGGAGTTTGCTACATGTACAATCAGGGTCTATTTGATTGGTCATGCAAGAAGCAAACAACAGTTAGCTTAAGTACTTGTGAAGCTGAACTGAATGCACTGTCTTATTCACTCAAAGATTGTGAATGGTTGTTACAATTGTGCAAAGACATGAAAATTCCTGTCAAATGTCCAATCCAGATTTACCAGGACAACAAAGCGTGTTTGGCTTTGCTGAATTCTAATGGTTGTAAGCAAAGCACGAAGCACTTGCAATTGAAGTTGCAACATGCTAGGGAACGTATTCATAAGGGACTCGTAACGGTGTCCTATATGCCAGGTAATGAAATTCCTGCTGATGTATTGTCCAAGATTGTATCAAGGGATCAACACTGTACCTATGTGCAGAAGTTGGGTTTGTACTGATATTGTACGAACACGCTGCCCAGTGATGTTCACAGAAAGGGGGAGGATGTTGGTTTCTGCTCTCTTCACTGTGCAGCGAAATGCTTGTCACAAGACAATGTTTACATTCCACAGTCAGAGTTGCTGTTGGGTTTTCCCACGGGAAAGGAGACTGGATGTGACGTACACTGGTTTCCTGTTTTTCTTAGTTCTCTCTGTGCTTTAGAGGAGAGAGGAAGCTTCTCTGCTCGCAGCAGAAGCAAGATGCATGTATGTAATCTCTCAGCTTTGAAGTGTAAATAAAGTAATGTAGAGTATGTGGCACGTACTCCTCATCATTCCGCTGTACTCGGGACTCTGCAAAATCAACATTCCTACTAGTCCACATCCTCCGGGCGTGCTTGAAGTTGTTCAGCAACCACCCGCTCAATCACCTTGCCCAAGAATGGAAGATTTGAGACTGGGCAATAGTTGGCCATATCAGCTGGGTCCAGAGATGTTTTTTTAAGAAGTGGTTTAATGACTGCCTATTTCAGCGGGGCTGGGAAAACTTCCTCACAGAGCATTCACCACCCTGCAGAGCCCATCACCCAGCCCTTCCAGGCTTGTTTTTATGAGCCAGGATGGGCAAGGTTCAAGGAGACAGGTGTTTGGTTTCACTTGTCCAAGCATCCTGTCCACAAATATTATTATTATTATTATTATTATTATTAGGCCCCAATGGTACAGGTGGTTCTGTAAGATTCCCAAGCACCTGAAAGAGTCTCCTACTGCTGTTTTCTGCAGATGCAATAGAGGCGGTGAAGAAGGTCCTCTTCGCCGTTGATATCACCACTTGATAGGCTCGACCTTGAGCTGTAACCCGTTGAGCTGTAACCCTTGTTAACTCTGCATTCCAGTAGGACACCAGGGAATCAGCTAAAGAGCCATCAACTTGGGAGAAAAAAATCCCCTACCATTCCCTGGAAACCATTAGGATCCATTAAGTGGTGAGGGCAGACCATCCAAATCTGTCCCATCTCCCTGCAGAGTGGAAGGGTCACGGAGAAGTCCAGCTGCACCAGGAAGTGATCTGACCATGGCACTTCTTTAGTTTCACTTTTACTTAGTGTCAAATCACCCACATTCATAGAAGTAAACACCAGGTCTAAGGTGTGTCTATGACTATGAGTTGGGCCAGACTTATTCAGGGACATCCCCATGGAGGCCATGCTTTCCACAAAGTCCCAAGCAAACCCTTATAAGGTCGTGTCTGCATGGATGTTAAAATCCCCTAGGACAACCAAACTAGGTGTCTCCAGGAGCACATCCACCATGACCTGAAGTAGCTCGGCCAGGGAATCCTTCGTGCAGCAGGGAGGTTGGTACACCAAAAGGAATTCTGTCCTGCCCCTATTGCCCAACTTCCAGAACATTGGGAAAACTGAGTCTTCCCAATAGGACGCCTGGTCCAAGCTAATGACTTCCTAAAAATCACTGCAACCCCCTCTCCCCACCCACATGACCTGGGTTGCTCTCTGTCTCTGTCACACATGCCAGGTCAAGTCCCCCATCCATAGATGGCAGTGGTGTTACTGATTATTGACCTGGCATTGCACAGCAGCACCTTCAGGTCATGCGGGTCTTCGTTGCTGATTCCAATATGCTTCCGGTAAAGACCAGACCTGGAGGCAGAGGTAGTCGTCAAACAACGACAAAACCTGCCTTTTTGGTATTGACATGGTCTGGCCTTTAGCGTAACTCCTCCTTCTACCCCTGATCACAGAGATTGGGCATCCCAGAGAATCCTCTCCTGTGTAATCTGCCCCAGACATTCTGTCGGCTAGTGCCCACTCCCAGGCAGCCCTAACCCTCATTTGCCATCAACTTTGAAGAACAGACATATCTGCTGAGCATTTATAAAAAATATTGTTGTGTTTCACCTTTTGTCATGCACACTACTGTTTTGTGGAGTTCTCACTTGGCAGCAGTCTATCAGGCAAGCTCCCTGCTCTATGATTCTAACTCTCTGAATGTACGGACAGCTGCATTCTCTTGGGGGTAATCTCTCTCTCTCTCTCTCTCTCTCTCTCTCTCTCTCTGTGTGTGTGTGTGTGTAAGCAAGGAGTGGGCAGGCCCAGAATCCACATGGGTGAGAGTGATTCCCAGATTTTCCGGATTTCTACTTCTCTTCCTTCAGCCCCACCAACAGCTTGTTTGAAATGTGACAGATTTAATATGCTTTTATTCTATTGTAATTTTAACTTTTTGGAATTCTATATTTATTTATTTTTTACAATCCAGGATTGTATAAATTTAATTAAAAAAATAAAGTGATATGCCAAAGGATTTCTAACACTTCTACATATGTCTACTGAGAATTTACTCCAAGTGAACCGGCCTTGAGAGGAAGTTGGCACAATTACGTTGCCCACTACAAGGGTGGTAAACTGATTATCAGCCCCGCGGGGAAACCCCTGTCATTGGCTTACTGTCCCAAGTGCTCTGACACCGAGCCCCCTCTGCTTGAGATGGGGGGGGGGCTTTGGGTAGGAGGCAGTAGGGTTCCTGGCTCCTGTCATAGCCTAGTGCCTCCTTCCCCAAGCCCAGGAAGCATTTGCTCAACTTTGGTCAGGAGGCATGATGCTCTGACAGGGTCTGAGAGTGCTCCCACCACCTCCCCCAAGCCCACCTGGATTTGGGTTGAAGGCAGCACGGTTCCAGGATCCTGTCTGGGACTCATGCCTGCTTTCCCAAGCTTGGGAAGAATTTGATCAGCTTAAGAAAGGAGGTGGTCTGATGGGGTCCCCAAGGCCTCCTGAATCCTCCCCCCCCCAAAAAAAATGTGGCAGAACTATGTCCCAGCATGTTCCGCCAGAAAAAACCCACTGTTTTTATAAGCCCTTGACCTTCAGAGATGCAGATACTCACGGTGGACAGGTTCCTTATTGCACTCATCTGTTTCGCAGCAGACCATCTTCAGCTGGAGGAATTTACCTTGAGCTGAACTGAAGCTGTAATCACCTGTGTGGCAACCTTGGGGAAACAAACATCCCCGGGAAGTTGACACTTTATGATTTGGAACTGAAAAGAACAAAAGGAAATAAATCACAAGATCTGCAAAAAATTCTGGTTAATTCCCTCCAAATATATTTATTTTTAATGATACTTCCCTTTAACTACATTTTTTTCTTCTGTGAGAAACTATATAATGCACAGTTCTTGAACCAAGAAATGAACCAAAACACAATTATCCTTCAAAATCCATAATTCTCTAACCAAAGAGTGCATACAAATATGCAAATATTAAGAAAAAACAAGCATAGAAACAGTGGGCAGTATTTCAATTATTTACTCTGAGTAGGATTTAGTTGACTGCCACTCAGCTATATGAGTTCAAACAACCAACAGAGTTCCTTTGTATTAGGGGAAATCACTTGATTTCTCAGATGGGCATGCAGACGAAGAGAGAACTGGAAGCTGAAACCTAGAATGACCAATGTTCCAGGAATCATTGTGTGCTTAAATCACAGGATGCTCAGGATAAAAGGATGATGTGGCTGCTCTTGAGCCAGCAATCCCATGAATTGCTCCAAAATTCAGAGCCAGTAAAGATTCATGACTTAGTCTTAGTGTAATTTCACTCTGAGTTCTCACCACCCTGCAAGAATTTGAAGGCGACGGGGTCTCTGAGCATGACATTATAACACACCTCTTCTTTCACAGGATGTTAGTTCAGGTAATGAAAGAAGGAGAGATAGGGTTGCTAGAAAACCATTTTCTTGTTATAATATCTCATCTGGAACAGCTGACATAACAGCAAAGAGAAAAAGAACTTGTAGGTGCCCAAAATGATGCCTGCATTGAATTTGTAATAATATTTAACTAAATACCTTGCCTTATGATGGAAGGCAAACCAAAACCAAAGCAGAGTTCACTGCTTCTGGTGTAGTGTGGACTACTAGTTAATGCAGTGGTGACTAATTCGTCTGGTGGCACTTTTTACGATAGTAAATAACTCAGGCAAAGTACCGTCTAGCTGGAAACATGCAATAGTAGTCCCAATCTTTAAGAGAGGCCAGTCAAATGTGCCTTCTAATTATAGGCCAATCAGTCTGCTTTCAATTATAGGAAAGCTGTATGCCCGCTTTCTCTGTAACAAACTGACAACGTTTCTAAATGACTATAATATATTAACTGAAGCTCAGGCAGCTTTCTGCGAGAACCACTCAACATCAGACCACTATCTAATGCTGTCCCTCCTAGCCGAGAAGTACAGCAGGCCCCTACATGGAAAACACTTTGTGGCTTTTATGGACCTGAAATCTGCCTTTGAGTCCATCCCCAGATTCCAACTATGGTCCAAATTACATCTAGTACTGAAGGATAAATGTCTCCTATATCTTATTAAAGCCCTGTACTGTGGAAGCAATTTGCAGGTTAGGTGTGGGTTGCAGGACCAGCTCTCGGACTATATTGTGATGGACAGGGGAGTGAGACAGGGATGCATTTTGGCACCTACTTTGCTCAGTTTGTTTCTGAATGATTTAGAGGCAAGCTTGATGGACCCTGATGGACAACTTCCAAAAATAGGGTCGAGAAAGACCCCTCTCTTGTCGAATGCAGATGACACAGCCATCCTCTCCTGAACCAGACCTGGCCTGAACTACCAACTAAGGAAATTCTCAGACTACTGCTCTGGTAATGGGTTATCCATCAATTATGAAAAATCAAGTCCTGGTGTTTGAGAAGAGATTCTCCCTGAGTAAATGGGTTCTGCATGGTCACAAAGTAGAGCAGACCAAATTCTTCCAGTACCTAGGGCTTCTATTCCATCATTCCAAGTCCTGGAAACATCATTGGCAGACCGCCTATCAAAAGGCGGAGGTAAACAAACTGGCTAAACTTCGATACTTTTATACAAGGGGAGGTCATTATGTTCCATCAGCCATTAAGGTATTTAATGCAAATTCTGTCTCTCAACTCCTCTACGCCTCAAAAGTCTGGTTCAATGGCTCATTTTCCAGGTTTGATAGCTTCCAGGCAAAGTTTCTCCGGTCCCTCCTACAAGTTCCAAACTGGGTTCCAAATGCAATACTATGTTCAGAAACAGGTGAATGTCCTTTATCAACTAAAGCATGGTGGGCTGCCCTGACATACTGGCTCAAGATCTCAGTCTTTGTCCTAGGGCAGGGGTTACTTCCATACCTAAACAACAAGGAGTTTACCAGCTCATGGATGAAAATTATGGTTAGAAAAGCTACTTTGATTGGTATGCCACCTTCTCTCCTATTCCATCTGGGCTATGATACCGCCCTTGAATCTCTGAGGCAAAGGCTCTGGGACATTCACATAGTGATCTCCAATCTCAATCTCATGTTATCTATGGCCCATTAGCAGTAGGAATTCACTATGGGTTCGAGTTTCAGATACCTGCATATCTCAGAAATTTGTCTGTACCAACATATTGGTGTATTTTCATCAAAGCCAGATGAAATGTATTCCCATCAAAAGTGTTAAATGGCAGACTGAGCGGTACCCCTTACCAAAATAGGATCTCTGTGTGCTATCAGGACGTCGACTGTATGAGGCATATTTTATTGCACTGTGGACAATATGATCAAGCTAGGGAACTATTGATTTTCACTTTTGGTAAATCAGCCGGGTCATCTTGAAGCCTACTATATCAAATAGCTTCTGGATGACAAGTCCAATGAAATCACAGTGGCCGTGGCAAAGTTGTTTTCAGTAGTCATATAAATCAAAGATCAACATACCCATGACTGAACAAATAACTCTTCATTCTCCCTTCCCTGGGAGGTTGACTGTATGAATTTGTATTTTATTTTATTTTGAATATTGTGGCCCTACAGAATTTTCTGGACTACAGCTTGCATCATCTATAGTCATTGACCATGCTGGCTGAGGGGGATGGCAGCGGTAGTCCAGAAATGTCTAAAGGGCCAAAGGTTAGTCAACCGCAGGCTGATGCATGCCAGGATCTCTCTGATGAAGTCTGCATGTGATAGAAAGAGAAAAGATATGCTAGAGTAAGAT